>NC_044386.1:113960731-116360731 GCF_006542625.1 Nomascus leucogenys
TCGGTGACCCATGTCTTAACCCCAAAGTGAGAAATGTATTTCAAAATTGCTTCAAATACTGCCTATATTCAATGCTTTTGGATCTAACTAGATTAATTATAAAAAGCCCTCTTCCATTGGGTTTGGATAGATAACTAGAAAAATGAAGTCTGAGTTTTCCCAAAATCCTCTCCGATTTTAACTAATCACAAATCTACTAGCCACTCTATTTTTATCCCTTACTTTAGAAGATATGCAGGTATGATTGTTCATTGAAGAGGCTGTTGTGTTTACAGGCCTCTTAAAATTCTGGTTTTATTGTTCAAAATCTCCAACTTAACTCGAAAAACAATTATGATAAAAATTGCCCTGAAGTATAATCTATTTCAAGTATCAACTCACTTAACTATTTTTCTCATCATGGAACAATTCGGATATATGCAAATACTAGAACTAGGGGTGTTTTTTTTCCCCTCTAAAAGACATTTTGCAGTGTCTGGAAACGTATAAAGTTATTTTTACATCTCACAATTTGGTGGTGGTGTTGGGGGGTGCCACTGGCACCTGGGAAACACCAGATGCTCTCAAATACCCTACAATGCACAGATAGTACCTCCACTCCCATCCCCGCTCTGCCCTCATGCAACAAAGAATGATCTGACCCAAAATGTCAATAGTGCTAAGGTTGAGAAACTCTGCTCTGGAAGAGATTGCCCCAAACTGGATTATAAAAGAACTTGAGTTGGCGTCCCAGATCTGTGGATTCTTGGCAGTGTGACCTTGAGTAAGTTACTTATCTCTCTGATCTCTTCTGAAGTGAAAAGTGATCAAACTGTCTGGGTGTGAGAAGAATATAAAAGGATATATGTAAAATATCTGGCCAGAAATAAGTTCAATCATTACATTTCTCCCTTCTTTTCCCTAACAAAGTATAGTAAAAGGCTCTGCCTCAAAGTGAGTTCTGAGAGAAAGGAGTTTTGAAGTACTCATATTTTTCACTGATTTGGTAATATCTCAAGGTTTTATTATTTGCTTTTTAAATATATGTATATATACATATATACATATATATACACATATATACATATATACATATATACACATATATATACATATATACACATATATATACATATATATACACACACATATGTATATACACATATATGTATATATATATACACATATATATATATGCACCAGGTAGAGTTTGGTGAACTGAACTGAAGTTGTCTTTTTGGTTTGAGAGACTGCAGAAAGGATTTTAGTCTTCATTTAAAATTCTCTGTAGTAGTTCCAATGGCATTGTTAATTTTGGGTGAGAAAAGCAGAAAAACTCTAGGTTTGGCAATCAGACAGACCTGGATGCAAACTGTGTGTCTCTCCTTCTTGACTTTGTGACCTTGGGCACAAGGTATTCTTTCCAAGATTCAGATTTCCTCATTGGTAAAATGGGCATCACGACTTTTATATTTCAGATTTTTTGTTGAACAATAAATAATATAAATAAAGCAGTACCTAACACAAAGCCAAATGGTGTTGAGGATCTGCCTAAATCACAGTAGTTTATAGTAACAGTTCGCCTTGCTTTTGTTCTTGCCTCATTAAAGAGATGAGAGGTAGGCCAAAGTCAAGGAACCAAGGGCTGCCTACATGCAGGGAGCAAGTCCTATGGAACAGACCAGGGAAGAGAGCTCACCTTTAAGGGAACAACCTGTTCATGGAAATCAACCCTACACATTTGTGCAAGATCTTCCAACTAGAAAAGTCTCCTAACATTCAACCTGTGGTTTTTCAAAGAGAGGAAGTGATCAGATACCACATATTAACAGAAGGGCTCTGTGACAGACTGGATTTTCCAAAGATGGCTGCAACAAACTCCTATCCCAGACCACCCACTGAGAAACTCTGTAAATTAATTCAAGGTATTTTATTTTAATATAATTTTTGATATGCTCATTTGTTTCCAATTATAAATGTTATGCACGCTTATTATAGAAAATTTGGAAAATGCCATAAAAAAGAGTTAAGATGAAAAAAATCAAGTTAGTAGTGATATTAAGATATCTTTTTGATGAATTTCTGCTTTCAAATGTGTTTAGCTACATAGTTTGGATACAAAATTATAAGTGACCACAATGCTAAGGCTGTGTTATCACACACAAAATGAAGTGCAAATTAAAATAGTTATTGCAAAAATTTAGTCCCAGAACTTTCTTACCTACATAGTCCTTGTAATTAAGGAAAGGTGTTTAGGATAACTGCTTCCATTTACCACTTTAGTTGTTTGAGGGAATGAGGTATCAGGAACTGGCTGGCATAAATTTTCTTTTCTGATTATATAAAATGCTTAGTCAGACTATTTTTCTCAAAGTGGTTTTTTTGCTCAATGAAAAGCCATTTCTTTAAAAATTAAATATACTTCGACTCAGTTGTCAAAAGAATCTTCCTGTTTTCAATACCCAAATTACCAATCAATTCTATCAATTTAGTTTAAAATAATAATAATAAACCAACCCAGTCATTAATGAATTCAAAACAGATATTTCAAGGTATATAATGTTCCTTGAAATTTTTCTTTTTCTTTTTTTTTTTTGAGAAGAAGTCTCACTCTGTTGCCCAGGCTGAAGTGCAGTGGCATGATCTGGCTCACTGCAGCCTCCACCTCGTGGGTTCATGTGATTCTCCTGCCTCAACCTCCCGAATAGCTGAGATTACAGGTGCATGCCACCATGCCCAGCTAATTTTTGTATTTGTAGTAGAGATGGGGTTTTGCCATGTTGGCCAGGCTGGTCTCAAACTCCTGACCTCGAGTGATCCACTGCCTCGGCCTCCCAAAGTGCTGGGATTACAGGTGTGAGCCACCGCACCTGGCCAGAATTTTTCTAATAAGTGAAATTAAATATACTGTTCATATTATGCTGTTATTCCAAATTGAATTTATAGGTGGCAAATAGAGGTGAGCCAGTCTTGGATAGGCACTATATTTGCCCCCATAGTGCACACATGTTGGTGAGTGTGGGGGGAGGAGATGGCTTGAAGACGAGGTAGACAAGAGAGGTTGTAAATATTTTCTAAATTTTTTCCAATAATTTAGAAGAGATTGCAAATATTTTCTTTTTCCAAGACTTAAGTCAGATACAAGCCTTCCCAATGATGTGTCAAAGGCAAATTTTGGTGGTGCTCCTAATTTTACATCCTATGTCTTAAAAGATGTTGAATAAGTTCTTAGGTAGCATTTATGATTAAGAGTCACACGGCACGCCTGTAATCCCAGCACTTTAGAGGCCGAGGAGGGCGGATGACGAGGTCAGGAGATTGAGACCATCCTGGCTAACACGGTGAAACCCCGTCTCTACTAAAAATACAAAAAAAAGTTAGCTGTGCGTGGTGGCGGGCTCCTGTAGTCCCAAGCTGCTGGGGAGGCTGAGGCAAGAGAATGGCGTGAACCCAGGAGGTGGAGCTTGCAGTGAGCTGAGATCACGCCATTGCACTCCAGCCTGGGCAACAGAGCGAGACTCCATCTCAAAAAAAAAAAAAAAAGAGTCACACGGAAAATTAACTTACTATGAAATCATCAGAGGAGTAGATAATAGGTAAACAAAAACTCCCTTTGGCTTCTAGTCCAATCTTGAAGGCAAATACAGATTAGAGAAAAGCAAAGCTGGAACCCTGAATGTCACAGCCACACGGGATATAGGACATAGGACCCACATGGAAAAATCAGGGATCCTGGGGACAGGCAGGAGGTGGATTGGATGTAGTAACTATAATCTGGTGAGGAAGGGAGAGAAAGACTTTTGCCAGGAAAGGATGGATCGCACTGCCAAGGAATGCAGAGTGAGGCATTTCCTAGCACTGCAGGTTAGCAGAACTAAGGGTTTCCTACTGGTACACTGTCCACATTCCTAAGCCCACATTTCCATTGTCTGTTTACTTAGGGTATTTTTTGGCTGATTGTTTGCTCATGTATTTGTTTCTTGCATTCAAAATGACTCACTTGAGAGCAGACTGCCATTCTACGAGTCATATTATGCAAAAAATAAGTAGATCGAAGCACAGGGACCATCTACCTTGCAAAACAAAGTCTTTGGTTCATTCAGAGTTGGTTAATTTTCTCAGGGCTTTTCTCCCTGTGGTGGTGTCGAACAATTTTCTTTCTACCTATCCTCACTTCCAACATGCCTGTTTTTAAGATCATAATTTGTTGATGAGTGGTTGTTTGCCAAGACCTGTCTTACTGTGAAACACTAAAGTGTGTATAATAGGAAAATCCTCAAGCTTTGTTTCAAAGATACATGCTACCTTGACACGTAGCATTTTGTATTTGACAAAAATGCAACAGATCTGCATAATCGAGACAAAAAATGAAATCTTGTAATTTGCAGCAACCTGGATGGAACCAGAGGCCATGATGTTAAGTGAAATAAGCCAAGCACAGAGAGGAAAATAATCACATGATCTCATTCATACTTGGGAACGAAAAAAGTGCATCTCATGAAGACAGAGTAGAATGGCGGTTACCAGAGGCTTGGAAGGGTAAGGGGGATGGAAGGATGATGGGAAAAAAAAACGAACATAAATACTAAACTGTACACTGAGAAATGGTAGAGATGGTAAACTGTATCTGTATATTTTATCTCAATAAAAAGTGTAAGATATTAAAAAATAATGGCCACGCACGGCGACTCAAGCCTGTAATCCCAGCGCATTGGGAGGCCGAGGAGGGCGGATCACGAGGTTGGGAGCTCAAGACCAGCCTGGCCAACATGGAGAAACCCTATCTCTACTAAAAATGCAAAAATTAGCCGGGTGTGGCAGCGGGCGCCTGTAATTCCAGCTACTTAGGAGGCTGAGGCAGGAGAATCACTTGAACCCGGGAGGCAGAGGTTGCAGTGAGCCGAGATCCTGCCATACCACTTCAGCCTGGGTGACAAGAGCAAGACTCTGCCTCAAAAATAAATAAATAAATACATATATACATATAAAATAATAATAATAAGTAAACATGGCTGGTCTCAAGCATGAGTGTGGTAGACTAATTGGGATCTTTTTGCCAAGATACGTATCATGGTGGGTGTGGTACGTGAAGGGCTTGGTGTCCAGTTGAAACTCCTGTTCTCACATCATCTGCCTCTCATTTATGCTTCCTGTTACGACAGTAACTGGGGGTGATCACAAAACAGTAGGAGATGTATTTCCTGGTTTTTGCTGACTAGTGAGCATCTAACAGATGCTTGTAACTTCTCTGTGCTTACTCACACTCTGGGGTTTCTCTCTCTCCAGCTTGGGTAGGTAGTTCCTCTTCTTTTAAAATCATTCAAAACTATTTTCCCAACTGGCCCTATGCTTAAATAAAGCCAGTAAATTTAACTACGGTTTTCATTCAGTAACTCAGAGTACATAATAACTACCTGATTATTTAGTTTTAACAAAAGTGGCAAATATTAAAAGATATGACTTTTTTATGTAGCAAAGATAAAACTCTTCTCCAAATCCTGCCAAGAGTAATTCTGAAGTAATATACAAAGGGAAGGGAGAGAAGGAAAAAGAATTTACCGAAAATAGACTTTATATATGAAAATCAGTAGATAAACATAATACTAACTTGAGAGTAGAAATAATAATAATAGTAATGATGATGGCAAATCACAAACGGATAGTACTAAATTTCCCTCCCTTTTCACCACCTTACAGGATATCCCGTCTAGCTGCAGAAACAAAACATGGAAATGAATCAGTCGATAAAGGATTTTCTCTCATTAAAGATGTTGGTGATTTTGTCCCGTGTAGGGGAAGTTGAACATTAAGGTGGATGTTCATAATCTAAAGGGACCACGGTCACTCGCTCTCCTTGCTATGGGATGCAAACTGTTTTGCATGTGATAAGAATGTCAGGCTAAAAGTAAAAAAAACATTTTATCTCAGTATGATAAGAAATCACGCCATAGACTGACCTAAACATTGAATTTTTTGACGATTGCCCCCACTGATAGATTTTGTATTTCTTAGTAAATCTCAGGAAATTAATATCCATGACAGTCTCCATAGAAAATACAAAATAGAATCATACAAAAATTGTGTATAATTTTTCTTTGTGGGGAAAGAGACGGAGCAAAGAGCAATAATTTTGAGGAGGTGGAACCACCAGAGAGAATAAAAGAAGTTCTTATATTTAAGAGAAATTCAGAGGTCATTCAGAAACTATTATCGTGATATTTCTCATTTCAAAGAGATGTAAGTTTCTCTTAAACAATTTATATTTTTAAAAAGTTATAACGGAAAATGAGTAAGGAGTGAAAAGTCCCTTTTATTCCCAAGGTTCATATGACCCAGAAATGAACTTGCCCTAAGAATCAGGTTTAAGACATTCACTTTCAAGCTTTAGGAGGTCTTGAGCTTCATTTTTCCTGGAAAGATAAACTTAGTATTATACATGTTATCCTCCTGTTGGGATCAAAATGGAGGATTCGCTGGGATGAAATATTAAAAGATGGAGGATGTGAAGAAAGATTTATGTAATGCTAATTTCAGGCAGCTTTCAAGGTTAATGCTTGTCCAAATTTTCATGGCCAATTCCTCTCGCCCAAGGACCACATGGGCAGCTCTGTACTGCTTGTCACTGTCATCAGCCACTTGTGTGACATGTTGGCTGCAATTCAACAGTAAAGCATGCATATTCTCTACTGAACATTTGGGGAGCCTGCAGGCAGTGAGTTGCGATGTAAATGGAAAAAAAGAAAGTCTGATCATAGCCCTCACCATCGTAAGTTATCTAGGTGTCCTGCTCAGGTTTCCAATGTGGGCACTCACACAGGCCACCCAAACTGCTGACATCCTTCATTGACCTTTTCACAGCAATTGTGAGCCTAATGACTTTGTTTTCGCGTTTTGGAACTGAACTTTACAAGGATTGCTTCCAATCCTGGGTGGTGCTGAGAAAACTCAGCTTCGCTAGAATTTGGCCGAGACCACCAGATGCGTTTCATGTGAGGGCTTTTTCCCATAATCTGACCAGAATGGTTTATGAATGTTCTGGGGAGCAGAAAGCCGGCCCCGGAGGCTGAGAAAGGGCCATGCCCTGCTCAGCTAGGAGACCACACAGCCGTCCTCTTTCCCCTCTGAGTATTTATAGTTAAGAAACCACACCACCCCTCTCATTCGGAAGCTGAGGGTGAAAGTGGAAAAAACCAGAAACACAAATTGCATCCTACAGCTGAGAAAGCCTCACTCTTGGAAAAGCTAGAAAATAAATAAATAAGGGGGAAAATCCAAATGGGATCGCTCTTCAAACACACAAATGATCTTATGTTAACAGTTGGGATTAAACAGCTGTCTCGTGGTTATGCGATCATAACAGATGCTGTGTGCAAACGTTTCCTGCTAGCTTTGTTTTGGTTATTGCTGTTTGTGCAGTTCATTGGGCTGAATTCAGCTTAAGGGATACAGGTTTTTATTATCCTTCTGTGCTGCGCAGGCAGCTTCATCATCTCTTTAAGAGGAAAGGGGGCGTGTGAGAGGGATAGTTGGAAGGGAAATGGAGGGTGGGCTCTCCCATGTCACACTGGGAATGATGTCATATTGATGAAATTCCAACACACTGGTTTATGACCACTTTGCCATTAAAGTGGTCCCCAGTTCATTTATGAGTTTTTTGTTGTTGTTGTTGTTTTTAAATTTTATTTTAGTGGAGGCTGTGTTCAGTTCTAGTGCAGTTTATGCAGCTGGAATAGGATTTATAGAACATAGAGAATGCGTTTTCTTTCTTTCTTTCTTTCTTTTTTTTTTTTTTTGGATAACTAACAGATTACAACGTTGTAATGATCTCTATCTTGCCTCTTCCTCCCATGCCCTCCAGAGATAAAATGTAGTGGCTGATTTTGATTTTTCCTAGAAGTTTCATTTCATCTTAGAAGTTGGGATCGCCTTCTCTATGTCAGCCAAGTGAAGTGGTGAACTATCACTGTTTTTGGAAATTCAAATTTGGAAGCCATTTTGGCCTGAATTATATTACTTAGTCAAACCAAAAATATCCTCTTGGCTTAAATTCTTCAGAAAACTGCCACAATTCATAACACACTTTGCCTACCAACGGATTTAATTCTATTACTTACATCCCAGCCTTAAAAAATATAATGCAAATGGCAGAAACAATATTTCTGGGTACAAAAAGCACCTGTCTACCATAAGGGGGAAGTACAGAGAACAACATGGGCCATATTTAGGGGTTCTGGCCGAAGCTCTGACTGCCTGTTACCCCCACGAGGACCTCGTTTCTCATCTATAAAAGGCTGACTGTCCATGCATTCACTGGCCAGTAGCTCATGTGTGCTTTTGGAAATTTTGGATGGGGGAATGGGAGCAGATTTGATTGCTCAAAACCTTATCTTAGGAATTGTACCCTTTGAGTAGGACCATCCTAGCACAGCCAAGTCTGACAGCTTTACTGAAGCAGAGCTTTCTATAATGTGTAAACATATTTAAGGAACTGAACTTAAATTGCTATCTTATTCTCACTCATTCAACTCAAGGGGTTGAATGATTACTTTTCAGGTCTTACCAGCTCACAGAATGAAATTTGGCCTTGTCTGATAAGTTGTCAAAGTAGTAGCATTTCTATGTTTTAAAGACATTTAAAAACAATTTCATGTACATTTAATGCTTGATCCTACTAACAGTTTCTGGAGGTATTTTTCTAATCTTACAGAAAAGCAAGTCAAGGTCCATCCTGTAAGGTGAGTATCATATCTAAGTTGTCCAAGTTTATACAAGTAGTGATAGAGCCTACATTTGAACCACATTAGGCACCAATGGCCAGATGACATAGAGATTAAGAAGAGTATTTGCCCACAGACCTCTTGTTGTCACTGACTTTTTGAGTTTGAGACCAGCCTGGGAAACAAAGGTAGATCTTGTCTCTACAAAAAAAAAAAAGTAAAAGAAAATTAGCCAGGCATGGTGATGTGTGCTTGCAATCCCAGCTACTCAGGAGGTTGAGATGGGAGGATCCCCTGAATCCAAGAGTTTGGGGCTGCCTGCACCACTGCACTCCAGCCTGGATGACAGGGAAAGAAACCATCTCATGAAAAAACAAGCAAGCAAACAAACAAACAAACAGAAAAATCCCTGAATAGCAGCTCCTTTTGTGGGGACAAGCCTGTGGCAACCTTGTAACAAAAGGTCCTTAGAAAGAAGAGATATACAAATGACAAATAAGCACATGATGAGATACGACCCCACACCCACAGGATGGCTAATATCAGAAAGAAAAACACAGAAAATAACAAGTATTGGTGAATATGTGGAGAAACTGGAATTCTTATAGATTCTTGGTGGGAATGTAAAATGATACAGCCATTGTGAAAAACAGTTTGGTGGTTCCTCAAAATATTAAAAGTAGAATTACCATACCATCCATCAATTCTACGTCAGGGTATATACTTCAAAGAATTGAAAAAAAGGTCCTGAAAAAATATTCTCAAATCAATGTTCACAGCAGCATAATTTACAATAGCTAAAATGTGGAAGCAACCCAGGTGCCTATGGATGGATAAATGGATGAGCAAAATATGTTACATAGATATGTCTTAGTTAGTTTTAGTTGCTATAACAATATCACAGACTGGTGGCTTATAAGCAACAAAAATTTATTCACAGTTCTGGAGGCTGGAAGTCAGAGATCAAGCTGCCAGCATATCAGGTTCTGGTGAGGGCCCTTTACTGGGTTGTAAACAGCCATCTTCTTGCTATGTTCTCTCTTGGCTGAAAGAGAGCTAGCTACCTTTTTGGCTTCTTATAGGGCACCATCCCACTCAGGAGGGCTCCACCCTCGTTATCTAGTTACTTCCCAATGAATCTACCTCCAAACCATCACATTGGGATGAGAGTGTCAAGACAGGAATGTTTGGTGGACATAAATGTTCAGTCCATGGCAACATACAATGAAATATTATTTAGCCTGAAGAAGAAAGGAAATTCGAACATATGCTACGACACAAACTAATCTTGAGGACATTGCACTAAATAAAATAACCTAGTCACAAAAAGACAAATACTTTATGATTCCACTTATATGAAGTACTTAAAGTAGTCAGAAGCATACTCAGCTTCTCTGCATTGTTATGTAACCAAACACTACGGTGTGCAGATTCAATACCTGTAGAAGAAGGTGCAAGTCAGGCCATCAGAGCAGTTTGATTTGTACCCTTTCCTTGATGATTAGAAGTATCCAAGATCTTCATTCTTTTCTTTTCAAGCTTGCTACCAATTAAAATGTAAATCTCTTCAAGATAAAATGTCTTAAGCACTTTCATCGTTGAATGAATTTCAGATCCTTTAATCTTCTGCCTTTTTTGCTAAAACAAAGATTTTTTAAAATATAAAAGTAATAGAGAAAAAGGGTTAATAGCTAGTGTATGCCAGGATGGAGGTGAACAGCCCAATAGAAGAGTTAGCATGGGTTGTGAGGAGACAGTCAACAGAAGTGCCAATTTGGATGTCCCACAAGCCAATAAGATGGTCAAACTCACTTGGTGGCAGGAAAATGAAAGCACCAAAATAGTGAAGTATCACTTTACATCCATCAAGTTGGCAATTTAAAAAAAAAAAATCACCAATTGCAGGCAGAAATGTGCAGAAAAGTGTATATTCATACATCACTTGTAAAAATGTGAAGACTTTTTTGCATTTTGGAAAAGCAATCTGATAGCATATTGTAAATTTAAAAAATATATGTGTGTATACATATATTTGTATACGTACACATACATATATATACATACACATGCATATTATTCACACACACGTGTGTGTGTGTGTGTGTGTGTATTCTTCCACTCAGCAGTTCCATTCCTAGCAATCCATCTCAAGAAATAAAAGCCTTCCTCTTTTAGGCAATATGCAGAATGTGTGTGTGTGTGTGCGTATAAATATATATGTATGTATGTATATATTATTCAGCCTGAAATACTACAGTCAAGAGTGATGTAACAAACATATATATATAGCACATAGCATTCTTCCTGGGTACAAAAAAAGAAAAAGTGAATCAAGCATAATACATTCATATCATGGAATAGTATGCAATAACTAAAAAGAATAAATTAGAGCCATATCAATTGACTTAGATGGAACTCCATGAAGAACTACTCAGTAGGAAGACACTTATAGAGGAAGCATATAGCCTATTTTGGGAAAACAAGTAATTACTCACAACCATATACACACACACAAACAGACACAATCACATGCACCATCTATATCCACCCATAGAGGATCAAAGGATTATAATTGTATAAGAATGTATGTGCTTGAAAATACGAAAGAATTAACACTGCGTAATTCGCATTATTTCCCTGTTGGAAGCTGGGCTGATGTGAGGTGAGAGAGCCGAGAGTGAAGTGAGTTTACAAGCTGAGCAGAGAAGGAATAACAAAAACATAGTGCCAGCGGAAAGGAAACACATTTTTGTATTTTTTTTTATATGTGGGTATAGGTATAAAGAAATTTATATTAAAATATTAATCTCCCATATAGCACATTTTATAATTAAAAATCTTGAGGAAATGAAGCTTCATGAGAGATACTGCCCCTCTTAAGACTATTATAATAGTTTTCTCCGTCAAAAACAAAAATGAAAACCTGAAATCAGTGGCTTGGGTCATTCAAGTATTGATGTGCAAAAATTTCACTGGGTCATTTCCTAGGAATCTAAGTGGTTCTCATTTCACTGTTGTGTACGTCTTCTAGAAAGCTGAGGAAGGAAAGAAGGCAATGGTTCATAATTAGCTCAGTATTATTTCCTAAACATGTAGAGGTACCATCTATAATAAAGGCTGAAGCTGAGCATCATCGATTATTGTTTTAAGTAGTGGTCAAGCCAAGTTATCAAATGATACCCCGTTATACTCCTTCCTTGGCTCTGGGAGCTGTGTTGGTGCAGCTAAGGATAGCAAGGCAGGGCCAATTGTGTATCCTGGTGAGAGGATATAGCTCTCAACACATAATACTCTAAATTGGTTTCTCAATTTGTATTTCTAAGATAGGAATCCCACTTGCAAATGTGAAGATGGGGCTGTTTTATGCCATGTAATCCTACTCCTAATTTCTTTTTTTTTTTTTTTTAATTTTTTGAGACAGAGTCTTGCTCTTTTGCCAGGCTGGAGTGCAGGGATGCGATCTCAGCTCACTGCAATCTCCACCTCCTGGGTTAAAGCGATTCCCCTGTCTCAGCCTCCCAAGTAGCTGGGACTACAGGCGTGTGCCACTACGCCCAGCTAATTTTTGTATTTTTAGTAGAGCCGGGCTTCACCATCTTCAGCAGGATGGTCTCGATCTCTTGACCTCATGATCCGCCCGCCTTGGCCTCTGGAAGTGCTGAGATTACAGGTAGGAGCCACTGAGCCCAGCCCCTGTTCCTAATTTCTTAACTTTGGTTCATCTCTCAGTCAGTCACAAATGTGAATTTTTTTTTCAAGAATTATGGTACAAGGATGATCAGTTTTGAGATTATTTGAAAATGCATATGTGAAGCCTTTATCTACTAGGGGAAATCTTTATTAGTGACAAAAATAGATGAGTCACTGTCAATTTTCCACAGATCTAGGTAAATGCTTCTCTATTATCTTTAGCATTTCAGCAGAAGTGTCTATGGTCAGCCCATTTTATGTTGTTACAGGTAATTTTTTTCTTTTTTTATAAATTTCTGTATGTTTATATATTTACTTTAATAATTTAATAATCTTCTCAGTCTGATTATCTTTTCACTGAGTTTGCTTGAAAAGCTGTGGGCCCATCTGAAATACATATCCAGATCATTTCTAAATTCAGTAAAGTTTTCTTTAATTTTGTCTTCAACTATTGTTTCTATTCTAGTTGTCCTGTCTTCTTCTTCCAGACACTGTATAAATTCTAAGAGTCTATCTTCATTTTGTTATCAGTGTCTATATATTCTTACAAACTAATACCATATTCTTAGCATTTTTTAATAGTTCTTCAGTGTATGAAGTTGGTTCATGATATCACTAGTAGAATTTTCTCTTTCCTTTCTTCAGTATAGTTCCTACTGTTTATGGTGATCAAGTTTTGCTTTAATTCTGCAATCACATGTTAGTTTATTTTGTGTAACTGATATGATATATCGGAGTTAGATACTATGCAAACCTCATAGTATCCAACTCGTACTGAACTTTGCTTAGTATCTAACTCTGATGTATCACTGGTAATTTCTTTACCTTATAAATCAGGATAATTTCTCTCAAACAGTCCTCATTTCCACAGATGCCAAAACATGTAATGTTATTATTTCCTGGAAGGCTCCTTAAGAGATGCATTAGTTTCCTATTGCTGCTGTAACAAATTTAGTGGCTTAAAACAACACACACATGTATTATCTCACAGTTCTGGAGGTCAGAAGTCTGAAACACGTTAGCAGAGCTATGCTTCTTTGGAAGCTCCTGGGCAGAATCTGTTTCCTTGCTTTATTCAGCTTCTAGAAGTCAAGTGCATTTTTTTGGTTCATGGACCCACATCACTATCACTCCCACCTGTGCTTTAGTAACATCTCTTTCTTTACCTCTGATCTTCCTGGCTCCCTTTTAAAAGGACCCCTGTAAATACACTGGACAATGCAGTATAATCCCCCATCTCAATAACCTTAACTTAATCACATTTGCAAGGTTACTTTTTGCCAAGCAAGGTAACATATTTTTAGGTACCCAGGAGTAGGACTTGTACATCTTTTTTTTTTTTTTTTTTTTTTTTTTGGTGGGGTGAGGGGGGCATGATTCAACCCACCACAGATAAATTTACATACTATTATCTTTATCTTAGTCACAGGCAGGTACATAAACTAGGCTTTTTATTCTAATTTCCCTTTCCAGGTTGCTTGGAATTTTTGAGGATGGTTCCTAGAAAGGGAAGCAGAAGGGACACTGTTGTTGATGGGGTTATAATACAGATTTTTCCAGGCTAAGCCGGCAAGCTATTTCTACCAGATCTCACCTCCTAGCTATTTGTCTATTCTCTTTTGCAAATGTTTCTCTCTGCCACCTGCAAATGATAATTTTTAAAAATGTACTTGATATAGTTTGAATATGTGTCCCCACCAAATCTCATGTTGAATTGTAATCCCTCATGTTGGAGGTGCGGCCTGGTGGGAGGTGTTTGGGTCATGGGGGTAGATCCCTCATGGCTTGGTGCTGTCCTCGTGATACTGAGTGAGTTCTCGTGAGATCTGGTTGTTTAAATGTGTGGAACCTCTCCTCCTATTCTCTCTCTTTCGCTCCCTCTCTGCCACATAAGATGCTTGCTCCCCCTTCACCTTCCACCAGGATTGGAAGCTTCCTGAAGCCTTCCCAGAAGCCAAGCAAATGCCAGCACCATGCTTCCTGTAAGGCCTGCAGAACTGTGAGCCAATTACATCTATGTTCTTATAAATTACCCAGTCTCAGGTATTTCTTTATAGCAATGCAAGAACAGCCTAACACAGTATTTAATTTTTTTTTTTTTTTTTTTTTTTTTTTTGAGACAGAGTCTTGCTTTGTCGGCCAGGCTGAAGTGCAGTGGCATGATCTCGGCTCACTGCAACCTCCACCTCCAGGGTTCAAATGATTCTCCTGCCTCAGCCTCCCGAGTAGCTGGGACTACAGGCGTGCTACCACACTCGGCTAATTTTTGTATTTTTAGTAGAGACAGGGTTTCTTCATGTTGGCCAGGATGGTCTCAATCTCTTGACCTTGTGATCCGCCCGCCTCGGCCTCCCGAAGTGCTGGGACTACAGGTGTGAGGCCCCACAGTAATTAATTTTAAGAAACTGACTGACTGACTTGCATTCTGTAGTAAGCTGCATCCCCGGCTCACAGTTTACTTCCCACTGGGTCCCAAAGGGAAGGAAACCCCTGGACAGGGGGAAGGAACACACTCCGGTAGTGTTGCCCCATCACCTGCTACGTGTGCAATCCTTTCTCCTGTTATCAGTCTCTCACTTTGGCTTTTCTCACAACTTATCATTTAGTGGTGTATTTCTGTCCTGTTACTCAAGTCTATTCTCTTGCATTTTGCTCCAATTTCATAAACACCAAGTCTTCTTGTATTTTACTGATTGAGCCAAACTGTTCTGACTTTTTCTCTGGTTCTGACAACAGAGCACATGCCATTTATCACAATTGCCATATACTTTTCTTTGTCCTCCAAGTTACGGTTACTGTTGTTCCCTCTGTACTCATGCTTAACCAAAGTGCCCTCCATCCAGAACTAGTATTGAGTAGAGCACTCTGGAGCACCACTCACTCTCCACTTGGGTGCTGACTAAAATCTCTTCTCAGAGCCTCAGCTGCTATCAGTTTCATGTCAATTGCCCTAGCCCCATTCCAAGTATTTAATACCAGTGATCTGCTAGACAAAAATTGGATGTTATCCTAAGGCTACTGCCTGGTATGTGATAAATTAAATTTATACATAAAAACTACACCCCATAGAATTTACCTGTCCTGAAGGACTCTTCTTGTAGGGACCGCATCTCCCACAATGACATTTGCTAAGGCGATTCCCCACCTAATGCCACACAGCTCTCCCATTACAGGTACTCGACAACACCTGTGTCTGCTTATCTTTTTTTGGAAATATAGAATTCCTAGCAATGTTAAAAAGTTAACTATCAATCAGAAATAGAAGGGATAAACTAAATTCTGAGAGCCTCAAAAAACCTGCAGGCACATAGTATGTTGTTAATCAGCCTAAGGGATGATTCTCATGGGAGGCAGTCGGGGTGGAGAGTTGAGAGGGGGCTGGAAGAGCAAAGAAAGCATCTTTTAATTTAAACTCTGATGGCACGGTACAGATGATGGATTGATTTATCTCTTCTGGCTGCTTTCATCAATACTCCAGTTAGTGGAAATTCTTCCCAATTTGGCTAAAATTTGTCAATGCTAGGGTTCATTTTTAACTTTTTCCATGGCTTCATGGGGGGAATAGTATTATTTAGATGGCATTTTAAACCAAAGTCTTTTTTTGTTTTTTTTTTTTGTTTGGAAATACATTTTATTGGTATTATGCTTTCTGTACATCATAGATTGGTAAAGAGTCATTTCAAGTACAAGCCTGTTATTTTACACATTCTCCAATGAAAGGCCCTATCAGGCCACCTGCTGAAGTGTAGTGTGTGTTACATTTGAGCCCTCTGACAGCCGCGAGTGATCAGAGGTCTTCTCTGGGAATTGAGGCTGCAAGGCTGGCTAACTCAGCTTTGCCTTCATGAGCCCTAGAGTCCAGCTGAAAGATATCTGCAAGTCAGGGAGGCAAGAAGGGGTAACCCAGGTGTCACTGAAGATTGTATATATTTGGGGAATGTTGCAGTATTTGAAGGTGCCCCCACCAAAGCTGCTGCTAAGTTCTGGAAATGTCAGGAGAATAATCTGTGTGGACACTGATGAAGAAGAAGACAGAAGAGTAAAAGACCCAGGACTTCTTCACGGGTATGCAGTTAGGACCAGGGAAAAGACCAAACAGCAATTGAACATTTTAGCCAGATTTGTTTCAGGAAAACATCCTGCTTTCCAAGGATTTAGATGGATATTCTTTCTCACTGGTGACTCAGGCAACACCCATCAGATTTCTGGTCTCCAAGGGGCTATATTCTCAGAAGGGAGGTTGAGGACTGCACTTCTGATTAACTTCTGACTTCATGAGTCACTTTCCGTCAATAAAATTTCTCTTTTTGCTTCTAGCACCGAGTGGATTTCCTTCAGCTGTTGATTGACTCTCAGAATTCGAAAGACACTGAGTCCCACAAAGGTAACCAAAGAGTGATTCTGAGGGCTACTGGTGGGGCACTCAGAGGGAGGGTTTTGTTCTGAAAATATGCAGGAAGTATTCCAGGAAGATGAGAATTTCTGCCACATAGCAGAACGACACAGGTTTGGATGTTATAAATGGAAGCTGGAGGCACTTTCTAGAGGCATGCAGGCATAGATGGCCATGTTCTAAGCTTAAAGGGCAACCCTAAGGAAAACTGGCATGCCAGGAAGAGTCAGCGGTCTGTGGATCACCTACATAAGATCAAATGCCAGTTCTCAGCCTCCTCCAGATCCACAGAATTAAAATTTCTTCCTGGAAATTTATTAGGTTTCTGCAAAAATAATTGCGATTTTTGTGATTACTTTCAATGGCAAAAACTGCAATTACTTTTGCAGCAATTTAATGCATCTAACATCTAATCAGGAGGCATGCTGCCCAAATAAGGGTGATTTTAACTGGCAGTTTTTGGTGAAAGTGTGTTCACCAGGTTAATCAACTATGAAGTTATTTTTTCCTTTGCAATGGATAGGTAACTTTTGGGAAAACCTCTGAGATTTGCAACATTGTAAATATCCTCTTTGTCTTCAATCTTTACCTACCAGTTTTACAACCCATGTACGATTTTTACGGAATTCATTGTTACTATGACAGTGGCAAAATGATGGCCATGTTCAATTTCTTTTTTTTTTTTTTTGTTATACTTTAGGTTTTAGGGTACATGTGCACAATGTGCAGGTTTGTTACATATGTATCCATGTGCCATGTTGATTTCCTGCACCCATTAACTCGTCATTTAGCATTAGGTATATCTCCTAATGCTGTCCCTCCCCCCTCCCCCAACCCCAAACAGTCCCCGAGTGTGATGTTCCCCTTCCTGTGTCCATGAGTTCTCATTGTTCAATTCCCACCTATGAGTGAGAACATGCGGTGTTTGGTTTTTTGTCCTTGCGATAGTTTACTGAGAATGATGTTTTACAGTTTCATCCACATCCCTACAAAGGACATGAACTCATCATTTTTTATGGCTGCATAGTATTCCATGGTGTATATGTGCCACATTTTCTTAATCCAGTTTATTGTTGTTGGACATTTGGGTTGGTTCCAACTCTTTGCTATTGTGAATAGTCCTGCAATAAACATACGTGTGCATGTGTCTTTATAGCAGCATGATTTATAGTCCTTTGGGTATATACCCAGTAATGGGATGGCTGGGTCAAATGGTATTTCTAGTTCTAGATCCCTGAGGAATCACCACACTGACTTCCACAATGGTTGAACTAGTTTACAGTCCCACCAACAGTGTAAAAGTGTTCCTATTTCTCCACATCCTCTCCAGCACCTGTTGTTTCCTGATTTTTTAATGATGGCCATTCTTACTGGTGTGAGATGGTATCTCACTGTGGTTTTGATTTGCATTTCTCTGATGGCCAGTGATGATGAGCATTTCTTCATGTGTTTTTTGGCTGCATAAATGTCTTCTTTTGAGAAGTGTCTGTTCATGTCCTTTGCCTACTTTTTGATGGGGTTGTTTGTTTTTTTCTTGTAAATTTGTTTGAGTTCATTGTAGATTCTGGATATTAGCCCTTTGTCAGATGAGTAGGTTGCAAAAATTTTCTCCCATTCTGTAGGTTGCCTGTTCACTCTGATGGTAGTTTCTTTTGCTGTGCAGAAGCTCTTTAGTTTAATGAGATCCCATTTGTCAATTTTGGCTTTTGTTGCCATTGCTTTTGGTGTTTTAGACATGAAGTCCTTGCCCACGCCTATGTCCTGAATTGTATTGCCTAGGTTTTCTTGTAGGATTTTAATGGTTTTAGGTCTAACATTTAAGTCTTTAATCCATCTTGAATTAATTTTTGTATAAGGTGTAAGGAAGGGATCCAGTTTCAGCTTTCTACATATGGCTATCCAGTTTTCCCAGCACCATTTATTAAATAGGGAATCCTTTCCCCATTTCTTGTTTTTGTCAGGTTTGTCAAAGATCAGATAGTTGTAGATATGTGGCATCATTTCTGAGGGCTCTGTTCTGTTCCATTGATCTATGTCTCTGTTGTGGTACCAGTACCATGCTGTTTTGGTTACTGTAGCCTTGTAGTATAGTTTGAAGTCAGGTAGCGTGATGCCTCCAGCTTTGTTCTTTTGGCTTAGGATTGACTTGGCGATGCGGGCTCTTTTTTGGTTCCATATGAACTTTAAAGTAGTTTTTTCCAATTCTGTGAAGAAAGTCATTGGTAGCTTGATGGGGATGGCATTGAATCTATAAATTACCTTGGGCAGTATGGCCATTTTCACGATATTGATTCTTCCAACCCATGAGCATGGAATGTTCTTCCATTTGTTTGTATCCTCTTTTATTTATTGAGCAGTGGTTTGTAGTTCTCCTTGAAGAGGTCCTTCACATCCCTTGTAAGTTGGATTCCTAGGTATTTTATTCTCTTTGAAGCAATTGTGAATGGGAGTTCACTGATGATTTGGCTCTCTGTTTGTCTGTTATTGGTGTACAAGAATGCTTGTGATTTTTGTACATTGATTTTGTATCCTGAGACTTTGCTGAAGTTGTTAATCAGCTTAAGGAGATTTTGGGCTGAGACAATGGGGTTTTCTAGATATACAATCATGTCATCTGCAAACAGAGACAATTTGACTTCCTCTTTTCCTAATTGAATACCTTTATTTCCTCTCCTGCCTGATTGCTCTGGCCAGAACTTCCAGCACTATGTTGAATAGGAGCGGTGAGAGAGGGCATCCCTGTCTTGTGCCAGTTTTCAGAGGGAATGCTTCCAGTTTTTGCCATTCAGTATGATATTGGCTGTGGGTTTGTCTAGATAGCTCTTATTATTTTGAGATACGTACCATCAATACCTAATTTATTGAGAGTTTTTAGCATGAAGGGTTGTTGAATTTTGTCAAAGGCCTTTTCTGCATCTATTGAGATAATCATGTGGTTTTTGTCTTTGGTTCTGTTTATATGCTGGATTACATTTATTGATTTGCGTATGTTGAACCAGCCTTGCATCCCAGGGATGAAGCCCACTTGATTATGGTGGATAAGCTTTTTGATGTGCTGCTGGATTCGGTTTCCCAGTATTTTATTGAGGATTTTTGCATCAATGTTCTCAAGGATATTGGTCTGAAATTCTCTTTTTTGGTTGTGTCTCTGCCAGGCTTTGGTATCAGGATGATGCTGGCTCATAAAATGTGTTAGAGAGGATTCCCTCTTTTTCTATCGATTGGAATAGTTTCAGAAGGAATGGTACCAGTTCCTCCTTGTACCTCTGGTAGAATTCGGCTGTGAATCCATCAGGTCCTGGACTCTTTTTGGTTGGTAAGCGATTGATTATTGCCACAATTTCAGAACCTGTTATTGGTCTATTCAGAGATTCAACTTCTTCCTGATTTAGTCTTGGGAGGGTGTATTTGTTGAGGAATTTATCCATTTCTTCTAGATTTTCTAGTTTATTTGCATAGAGGTGTTTGTAGTATTCTCTGATGGTAGATTGTATTTCTGTGGGATCAGTGGTGATATCCCCTTTTTCATTTTTTATTGCATCTATTTGATTCTTCTCTCTTTTCTTCTTTATTAGTCTTGCTAGCAGTCTATCAATTTTGTTGATCTTTTCAAAAAACCAGCTCCTGGATTCATTAATTTTTTGAAGAGTTTTTTGTGTCTCTATTTCCTTCAGTTCTGCTCTGATT
The DNA here is from genome assembly GCF_006542625.1 of Nomascus leucogenys. Taxonomy (NCBI): domain Eukaryota; kingdom Metazoa; phylum Chordata; class Mammalia; order Primates; family Hylobatidae; genus Nomascus; species Nomascus leucogenys. The sequence continues at coordinate 113,981,198 of NC_044386.1, forward strand.
TTAGTTATTGCTAGCCTTCTCCTAGCTTTTGAATGTGTTTGCTCTTGGTTTTCTAGTTCTTTTAATTGTGATGTTAGGGTGTCAATTTTGGATCTTTCCTGCTTTCTCTTGTGGGCATTTAGTGCTATAAATTTCCCTCTACACACTGCTTTGAACATGTCCCAGAGATTCTGGTATGTTGTGTCTTTGTTCTCATTGGTTTCAAAGAACATCTTTATTTCTGCCTTCATTTCATTATGTACCCAATAGTCATTCAGGAGCAGGTTGTTCAGTTTCCATGTAGTTGAGCGGTTTTGAGTGAGTTTCTTAATCCTGAGTTCTAGTTTGATTGCACTGTGGTCTGAGAGACAGTTTGTTATAATTTCTGTTCTTTTACATTTGCTGAGGAGAGCTTTACTTCCAACTATGTGGTCAATTTTGGAATAGGTGTGGTGTGGTGCTGAAAAAAATGTATATTCTGTTGATTTGGGGTGGAGAGTTCTGTAGATGTCTATTAGGTCCACTTTGTGTAGAGCTGAGTTCAATTCCTGGATATCCTTGTTAACTTTCTGTCTCATTGATCTGTCTAATGTTGACAGTGGGGTGTTAAAATCTCCCATTATTATTGTATGGGAGTTTAAGTCCCTTTGTAGGTCACTCAGGACTTGCTTTATGAATCTGGGTGCTCCTGTGTTGGGTGCATATATATTTAGGATAGTTAGCTCTTCTTGTTGAATTGATCCCTTTACCATTATGTAATGGCCTTCTTTGTCTCTTTTGATCTTTGTTGGTTTAAAGTCTATTTTATCAGAGACTAGGATTGCAACCCCTGCCTTTTTTTGTTTTCCATTTGCTTGATAGATCTTCCTTAATCCCTTTATTTTGAGTCTATGTGTGTCTCTGCACATGAGATGGGTTTCCTGAATACAGCACACTGATTGGTCCTGACTCCTTATCCAATTTGCCAATCTGTGTCTTTTAATTGGAGCATTTAGCCCATTTACATTTAACGTTAATATTGTTATGTGTGAATCTGATCCTGTCATTATGATGTTAGTTGGTTATTTTGCTCGTTAGTTGCTGCAGTTTCTTCCTAGCCTCGATGGTCTTTACAATTTGGCATGTTTTTGCAGTGGCTGGTACCGGTTGTTCCTTTCCATGTTTAGTGCTTCCTTCAGGAGCTCTTTTAGGGCAGGCCTGGTGGTGACAAAATCACTCGGCGTTTGCTTGTCTGTAAAGTATTTTATTTCTCCTTCACTTATGAAGCTTAGTTTGGCTGGATATGAAATTCTGGGTTGAAAATTCTTTTCTTTAAGAATGTTGAATATCGGCCCCCACTCTCTTCTGGCTTGTAGAGTTTCTGCTGAGAGATCAGCTGTTAGTCTGATGGGCTTCCCTTTGTGGGTAACCCGACCTTTCTCTCTGGCTGCCCTTAACATTTTTTCCTTCATTTCAACTTTGGTGAATCTGACAATTATGTGTCTTGGAGTTGCTCTTCTCGAGGAGTATCTTTGTGGCGTTCTCTATATTTCCTGAATCTGAATGTTCACCTGCCTTGCTAGATTGGGGAAGTTCTCCTGGATAATATCTTGCAGAGTGTTTTCCAACTTGGTTCCATTCTCCCTGTCATTTTCAGGTACACCAATCAGACGTAGGTTTGGTCTTTTCACATAGTCCCAAATTTCTTGGAGGCTTTGTTCATTTCTTTTTATTCTTTTTTCTCTAAACTTCCCTTCTCACTTCATTTCATTCATTTCATCTTCCATCAGCGATACCCTTTCTTCCAGTTGATCGCATCTGCTACTGAGGCTTCTGCAATCTTCGCATAGTTCTCGAAACTTGGCTTTCAGCTCCATCAGCTCCTTTAAGCCCTTCTCTCCATTGGTTATTCTAGTTATCCATTCTTCTAATTTTTTTTCAAAGTTTTTAACTTCTTTGCTATTGTTTTGAATTTCCTCCCATAGCTCAGAGTAGTTTGATCGTCTGAAGCCTTCTTCTCTCAACTCGTCAAAGTCATCCTCCATCCAGCTTTGTTCCATTGCTGGTGAGGAACTGCGTTCCTTTGGAGGAGGAGAGGTGCTCTGCTTTTTAGAGTTTCCAGTTTTTCTACTCTGTTTTTTCCCCATCTTTGTGATTTTATCTACTTCTGGTCTTTGATGATGGTGATGTACAGATGGGTTTTTGGTGTGGATGTCCTTTCTGTTTGTTAGTTTTCCTTCTACCAGACAGGACCCTCAGCTGCAGGTCTGTTGGAGTTTACTAGAGGTCCACTCCAGACCCTGTTTGGCTGGGTGTCAGCAGCGGTGGCTGCAGAACAGCGGATTTTCGTAAGTCCACAAATTTAGCTGTCTGTTAGTTCCTCTGGAAGTTTTGTCTCAGAGGAGTACCCAGCCGAGTGAGGTGTCAGTCTGTCCCTACTGGGGGGGTGCCTCCCAGTTAGGCTGCTCAGGGGTGAGGGACCCACTTTAGGAGGCAGTCTCTCCGTTCTCAGATCTCCAGCTGCGTGCTGGGAGAACCACTACTCTCTTCAAAGCTGTCAGTCAGACAGGGACATTTAAGTCTGTGGAGGTTCCTGCTGACTTTTTGTTTGTCTGTGCCCTGCCCCCAGAGGTGGAGCCTACAGAGGCAGGCAGGCCTCCTTGAGCTGTGGTGGGCTCCACCCAGTTCGAGCTTCCTGGCTGCTTTGTTTACCTAAGCAAGCCTGGGCGATGGCGGGCGCCCCTTCCCCAGCCTCGCTGCCGCCTTGCATCTTGATCTCAGACTGCTGTGCTAGCAATCAGCGAGACTCCGTGGGCATAGGACCCTCCGAGCCAGGTGCGGGACACAATCTCCTAGTGTGCCATTTTCCAGGCCCGTTGGAAAAGCGCAGTATTAGGGTGGGACTGACCGGATATTCCAGGTGCCGTCTGTTACCCCTTTCTTTGACTAGGAAAGGGAACTCCCTGACCCCTTGTGCTTCCCGAGTGAGGCAATGCCTCGCCCCGCTTCGGCTCGCGCACAGTGCGCCTCACCAACTGTCCTGCACCCACTGTTTGGCACTCCCTAGTGAGATGAAACCGGTACCTCAAGCAGAAATGCAGAAATCACCCGTCTTCTGTGTCACTCAGGCTGGGAGCTGGAGACCGGAGCTGTTCCTATTCGGCCATCTTGGCTCCATCCCCCCCAAACCAAAGTCTTTACACGTGATTTCTCTTCAAGGAAATGCTATGCAACACAGGAGAGGAAAGGAACATGGGACAAGCAGAAGGAGAAACACTATGTTAGAGTGAGATAGCAGGCAGCTAGGCTTCACTGGGGACTCGGTCATGGGTGCTGAGTCTTATTATGTAAACTAGTTCAATGCACCTCAATAGGCAGCTTCAGATTCTGCATACTTCCAAATTTATTTGTATTCTAGTAACAGAATTGATTTAAAGTCTTTGGGTTTGCTTAGTTCTTTCTGGCCCACCTTCCTTTCCAGGTCAAAATCCTTCTCTCCACAACTAAAGTCACTTGTTCCCAGTAATTCTATCCTCTACTTTTACTGGAATATTCCCTAAGGCTCTTTATCAAGTCCACTGTTTTCCCCAACCCTATCCCACAATGACATATTCTAAGTGTCTACTCCTGTTTCCCAGTCGTTTCCAGCTGGCTCATCTCTGGGCACTAAATGTCCTCCTAGTTGCCCCTGAAACTCTGCAGCCCTCAGGAAATCATCCTGCTCTTGCCATTGGTTCTATTAAAAGCTTGTTTTTTGGTCTCCATTTTTGTTCCACTTTGTTTATTTTCATTTTTTAAATTTTATTTTATTTTTTCAGACAGGGTCTCACTCTGTTGCCCAGGATGGAGTACAGTGGTGCAATCACAGCTCACTACAGCCTTGAACTTCTGGGCCTAAGTGATTCTTCAGCCTCGGTGTCCCGAGTAACTGGGACTATAGGCACATGCCACCATGCCCAGCTAATTTTTGTTTTGTTTTGTTTGTGTAGAAACAAGGTCTTGCTTTGTTGCCCTGGCTGGTCTCAAACTGAACTCCTGGCCTCAAATGATCCTCCTGCCTCAGCCTCCCAAAGCACTGGGATTATAGGAGGGAATCACTCTTCCAAGACTTCCCATCCTAAACAGGCAGGTTCTAGTTCAATACTTGTTATAGGACACACACATCAGACACGTTTTCCAATGACTCTTCCAAAAATCAGCTCATTTACATTGTTTGGGGTTGCTTCGTTCTGATTTCCTCCAATAAATATATAATGTTTATGGGGGAATTGTTTATGTATTTGCTACAATCTTCTTAGATTTTGCTTAAATTATTGAGTAAAACCAAGCCAGCCCTACCTACTGGGGAAGAAAAGGGCTTTACCCTCCCTCCCTAAGCCTGTTGGATATGGAGACCCTGGCCCCTTCCCAGCCCCTGCTAGATTGGTCTCATGTGCCTCATTTATGGCTTCTCACAGGCCCCTTCCTCAGCTTCTGTTTTTCTTGGACTTCTTCTTCCCCTAGGAACAGGATACAATCACCACAGCTCTCAATGGGCTTGTAGTTTCCAATAATAAGTTCACAAATTCTCTAATTTTATTTGATGATTTCATAAAGAAGCAATGGGGATTACAGTTCTTTGCAAAAGTTGTTTTGCATACCCAAGGTATGTTTGCAAAGTGTATCTGTTTCAAATAAACAGATAAAGAGCTATTCATAATAGCTACTACCAGTTTCCACCTCTTTCTTAGGTGGTAAAGAGCCCTTCTGGTTCATACTGTACTCTAAGTCTCAGTTTCTGAAAGTCAAATCTCCTTAATTTTGGCATGGGGAATAAAATCTGCCTAAACTTGCATGCTAGATGCTGAATTAAGCTACTTGGACTAAAGCCTAAAGCAGGATTCCAGGCTTGGCAAGATTTACATACACTGCCATCCAGAAACTGCTTCCTAGTTTTCCATTCAGGTACGGGTTCCTGGATCATGTACTCTAATTTAACTGTATGGAAGGGACTTCCCAAAAGCTTTCAAAGATTCTTTTCCTGAGCTCCAGATAAATGCGAAATAACATTGTCATACTTTTTGCATGCTCTCAAACTTTCCAGAGAGTCAGAGAAGGACATTTAGCAAACCACCCTTAAGGAATGTGGGCTTCCCACAACCCAGAATGATATTTCTCCAATTGGTACAACAAGATGAAGCAGAAGCATGTTCAGAAGATTATGCCACCCAGAGCTGATGTTATCCAAAAATTAGGAAATTACCCTTTTCCCAGCCTCTACAATCATCTAAATTGGCCTCTAATCATTAGAAAAAGAGATTTGGAAATCAACATGGAGTTAGTTATTATTCGTGCATTTAACAAATACTAAGCTTCTACTCATAGCAAGTATTTGCTAGGTACTAAGCACACATTGGTGACAAAACAGGCCAGTCAAGTGCTATCAGGCTTACAGGTTTAGGAAAGAGATATACAAATAAGTTTCAAAATGTAATCTCAGCACTCTTGGAGGCTGAGGCAGGCGGATCACTTGAGGTTAGGAGTTCAAGACCAGCCTGGTAAACATGGTGGAACCATGTATTTACTAAGATTACAAAAATTAGTCGGTGTGAGGTGCATGCCTGTAATCTCAGCTACTCAGGAGGCTGAGGCAGGAGAATCACTTGAAACTGGGTGGTGGGTGTTGCAGTGAACCAAGATCAGGCCACTGCACTCCAGCCTGGGTGACAGAGAGAGACTATGTCTCAAAAAAAAAAATGTATAGTTGAAAGTAGTAAGTACTGGACAGCATAATACCTAATAGCCCAAAACTGGAAGCAATTTAAATGACTACCAATGAATGAATAAAAAAAGCAAATGTGGTATATCCATACAATGAAATTTATACAGCAATTAAAAAGGAATGAAGTACTGATATGTGTTATCACTTATAAAATAGATGTGAAAATATGATGTTAAATGAAAGAAGCCAGCCACAAAATACCACGTATTCTATGGTTCCATCTATATAAAATGTTCAGAAAGGCAAATCTATAGAGATAAGAAGTAGGTTAGTGATTGTCTGGGTCTAGTGGGGAATGAAGAGTGACTCCAAATGGCCGTGAGGGAAATGTTCTAAGATTGAGTTGTGGTGATGGCTGCATATCTCAGGAAACTTATTAAAATACAAAAACATCAAATGTTTGCTTAAAACAGATGATGAATTTTATGGTAAATAAATAATACCTCAATAAAGTGGTTAAAATATCTAAAAATCAATTAAGCCAATAAACCCATAAATTATTACTTGAAAAATAATGATTATTGCTCTAAAGGAATAAAAGACTGGGGAGTTATGAAGGATTAGTACACATAGGTGTGTGTCTTCTTAAGCAAGGTGGCCAGTGAAGGTTTTGCAGAGGTAATACCATTTAGACTGGGGGGTCTGAATGGAGAGAAAGAGCCACTCACAAGAACTGACATGGGGAGAGACTACTAGAGAGAAGGACCAGCTTGCACAAATGTCCTGGGGTAGAAAATACTTTGGTCTTTGGGAAGAACTTAAAGAAAACCTGTGTGAGGGATAATGATGTTCTATAGGGCCGTATGCTCCCTGATAAGGAGCTTAGATTCTGTCCTCAACGTAGTAGCAATCCACTGTGGAGCTTGGAACAACAGAGCTATATGCTTTATTTCTTTATATTAATCTGGGATTGAACAGGAAAGAGGAAAAGTCGGAAAATCAGAACAGATGTCATTCCTTGGCCCAGGAGATAGGATGTCAGAAGTAAAGATGGGTAGAAATAGACAGATGTGATTTTTATGTTTGAGATGGACCTCATCAGGACTGCTTTGAGATGAGGGCTCTAAGGAGTGAGGTAGAGAGCAGAATGGGATATGACTCCCATATTCTAGATAAATCAGGTCGGTGACTTTGCTAATATGTGGATGATTGAGGTAGAACCAGGTTTGGGAGGTGGGAGAATCAAGAGTCTCATTTTACATACTTTAGGTTTAAATGCCTATGAAACCAACAGGAGAGTGATGGAGCAGGCAATGGAAATGTAGGATTGCAAAGGAGACTGAGTAGTAGTAACCAGAGGGGCCAAGGAAAACTCAGGACAGTGTGATAACAGTGACTTCTAGAAAAGAGAGATGTGTGAGAACGTGGAGGATGCCCAGTGCTGTTGCTCTGTTGGGTAAGATGAGGACTGGCAGATGGAGGTCAGTGCGCCTGACAAACGCAGTTTCTACAGGATGATGGTGGAAGCCACACTGGACCAGGTCGAGGTGTGACAGGAGTGAGGTTGTGAAGGATGCACGTGGAGATAACTCAAAATGCTGTCCGTGAAGAAAAGCTAAGGGCAAGGCAGTTTTAGGGACATGAGTTGTAAGGAGTGTTCGTTTATCAGCTGAGATTAGATTTGACTGCAAGTGATAGAAAAATACAACAACAGCTTACACTAGGTAGATGTCTATTTTTCTCTCCCATTGATGATGTTAGGAGGTAAGAAGTCCAGAGCTGCTATGGTGGCTCCCCAAACAATGTGGGCCAAGATCTTTCTCTCTCACAGCTCTGCCAACATCAGTATAGGAGGAAGTGATGAAGGGCTCAGATCCCTACATTGAGGATGCTTCCAAGAGCTTGAAATACTGCATGTGTTTACTCATTCACATGGCCTCACCTAGCTGCAAGACAAGCTGGGGAACATTGCCCATTCCAGGTGTTCATGGACCCAGACAGAAGCATAGATTCTTGTACCAAGAGGGAAGGAAACAATGGAGATTGGAGGTCAACTATCATCTTTTGCCAAATTAGAAGTCAGCTATCATCTTTTGGGCTTGAGTTTTGTTTGCTTAGTTTAGGTGTTTCTACTGCCTAGTGTGTACACTGATCCAGTAAAAAAGGTACATTGGATGCAGGAGAGTCATGACCCAGAGTCTACAGAATCCTTCACAAGGATGAGAGGATAAGATCTTAAAAAACAAAACAAAGAAAACCCCTGACCTTTGAAAACAGAAGGCACCTTTCATCAGTTGTAATCTTGAAGGAAAAAAGACAGTGTGGATATAGGTGAGTTAAAAATTTTAAAAATATTTAGAATTTAAATTTACTAAATTTAAAAATATTTAGTAAAAGATGAGGGATTTCTCAATTGATGGCATTTACTTTGCAAGTGAAAGTTGAGGCAAGGTCAGTTTAGTGTAAACCACTGGTTTGAGTAGAGAGATGACACTGTCTTGGAGACTCAATTCAATAGGGAAGCTTTTTTAAAGCTGCAGGACAGTGGTGAGAGTTCACTAGAGGCTTAAGATTTTATTCTGTTTGTTTGTTTGTTTGTTTGTTTTGAGATGGAGTCTCACTCCTGTCGCCCAGGCTGGAGTGCAATGGTGCAATCTCGGCTCACTGCAACCTCCTCCACCCAGGCACAAGTGATTCTCCTGCCTCAGCCTCCTGAATAGCTGGGATTACATCTGCACACCATCATTCCCAGCCAAGATTTTATTCTTTCTAGCGAAACCAAGATTAGCCAGGATCAGCCACAATTAGCCAAGCGAAGCTGCCAGCACAGGTGTGGAAAAGGAACATGGTGGTGCTAATCCAAGGTTGGGGTTCGGCAAGGCAAGTACTAAGAAAGACTAGAAAGTGCCAAGTTGTTATAGAAACTTGCAAGGAAATAATTTTAATCATCATCAACATCAATCAGTTCCAATAACAGCTGATTTTTATTGAACACTTCATTTGCATAGGGCATTTTTGACTTATAAGAATTGCCATTTTATAGCTTCATTTTATTTTTTAGCTTTCACAGTTAATGGAATATTTTACTATACATGTAAAATTGCTCCTGATTTAAGCCCATTTACCCAAATGTTATTACTTTTACCCCTGAAGAAAAATAACCTTGCCATTTCCTCTTCATTATTTCATACTCCTGTCATCTTGCACCTTCTTCCTCTGTAGAACTATTTGCTGAACATAGCTCAGATTCTATTGCTTATATCATTCGTATTCCTCTTCTCTGAACTCCCTATAAGTTCTCCACCCCTCTTTGAAGTGTGGGACCAAACCTGAATGCCAAAGTCCAGCTGAATGAATAAGGGAAAATCATCCCTTATTTAATTTACTCTCCAAAGGATGATGGTAGAGGCTTCATTTATACAATGTGTCATGAAAGGAAAGGTGGGGAAAGATGAAAGAGTAGCTCCACAATCTCAAATGGTCCCATTATGATGCAGGTTGGTTGGCCCTTAATAAGCCGCTCGGGGGCTCATTTGTATTTCTAGGGGCATTTCATTCTCTTGAAGGGGTTTTGCTGGGAGACTAGATTCCCAGGTCAACATACCTAGATGAAAACAAATGCCGTTATCGATACCAAAATCCATTTAGTGCTGTTTTGCTGAATTTCATATTTACATTAGGAGTCAATTATTAAGTAAACATGTGAGAGAACCTAAAAATTCCTTTCAGTGTTACTCTATGGGAAAAGTCACCCAAGTTTCAAAATGTGATTTATACTCATGTTGCATTAAGGAGGCAGTAGATGGGCTGAATTGGAGGACTCCTGGCCTTTAATTGCCTTATTCCGAGAGTGTCTTCCCATGATATCTTGAACTGTCTCTTTTTCTTTCCTTTTTTTTTTTAATTTCTACTTTTATTTTATTGTGGTAAGAACACGTAACATGAAATCTACCCTTTAACAGATGTTTAAGTGTACCATACAGTATTTTAACTATCGGTACAATGCTACACAGTAGATCACTAGAAATTACTCATCTTGCATAACTGAAATCTTATACCTATTGATTACCAACTCTCCATCTCTCCCTCCCCACAGACCCTGGCAGCCACCATTCTACTCTCAGCCTCGCCTCTATGAGTTTGCCTATTTTAAACATCTCAAATGGGTGGAAACATGCAGTATTTGTCCCTCGTGACTAGTTTATTTCACCTAATATAATGTCCTCAAGTATCATCCGTGTTGAGTGGAAAATACAAACTCGTTTTCTCTATTGTCTCACGACATGCTTCTGACACCACACATTGGAGTGGTTTTCCCCACACATCAAGCAAGCAATCAGTTCTACAGCAGACATCAGCCAGGCACCCTGCAAGTCAATTCTGACGTGATCTACCTGGAGACTGCCTCATATCCCACAGGTTGAGGGCTCCATCTCTTGAGACTGCCTCCACTTCAGATGCTAATCACAAGCCCCAGGTTGTTTCACCTGTGCTTCTGATTGGCCAGCTATAAATCGGGATTTATAGCCAGTGACCCCCTCCTTGGGTCTGATTAATTTACAAGAGTGGCTCACAGAACACAGGAAAACACTTACATTTACGGGTTTATTATTAAAGGATACCACGAAGGTTGCATATTTAAAAAAAAAAAGGCATAGGGCAAGATATGGGGGAGAGCTTCCACTCTCCTTCTAGGCACACCACCCTCCAGGAGCCTCCAGCTTGCCCAGGTTGCCAGAAGCTCTCCACACCCAGTCCTTTATGGTAATTTCATTACCTCATGACTGCTTATATCACTGGTCATTGGTGACCAACTTCACCTTCAGCCCCTCTCTTCTCCTAGGTGGTTGAAGGATGGGTTTAAAAGTCCCAACCTTCTAATCCTCTCTTCATCTTTGCGGTGATAAGTCCCATCCTGAAGCTATTAGGGACTGCCAGCCATTAGTCAAGCCTGAAGCATACAAAAACACACTTTTCTCTTTGGTGATTCCAAGAATTTTAGGAGTTGTATGCCAGGAAGTGGGGACCAAGACCAAATATATATTTCATAATATCACATATTGTCACATATTGTAGGATTTCCTTCTTTTCTTTAGGCTGAATAATATCCCATAGTAGGTATATACCACATTTTATGTATACATTTATCTGCTGGTGGACATTTCACTTGCTTCTACATCTCAGCTATTGTAAATAATGCTTCGATGACATGGAAGTATTAATACCCCTTTGTGATCTTGATTTTAATTCTTTTGGATAAATACCCAAAGTGAGATAGCTGAATCATATGGTAGTTCTATTTTTACATTCTCTAGAAACCTTCACACTGTTTTCCATAGTGGCTATACCACTTGGCATTCTTACCAACAGTGTTCAAGGGTTCCAGTTTCTCTACATCCCTCAACACCTGTCATTTGTTTTTTTGAAAATGGCTCCCCTAACAAGTATGAGGTACTATCTCATTATGGCTTTGACTGCATTTTTTATGATAAGTGATGCTAAGCATCTTGTTTTTCATATACCTGTTGGCCATTTGTATGTCTTCTTGGGAGAAATGTCTTTGCAAGTCCATGGCTCATTTAAACAATGGCTATCATTATTATCATTATTTTGCTATTTAGTTGTATAAGCTCTTTGTATACTCTTGGCATTAATCCTCTGTTGTATGAATAGTTTGCAAATATTTTCTCCCATTCTGTAGGTTGCCTTTTCACTCTGTTGACTGTTTCCTTTGCTGTGCAAAAGCTTTTGTTCGCCTTTGTCTACTTTTGCTTTTGTTGCTTGTGCTTTTGGTGTCATATCTATGAAATCATTTCCAAGACCAATGTCATGACATTTCCCCCCTTTATTTTCTTCTAGGAGTTTTACAGATTCAGGTCTTTAGCCCATTTTGAGTTAACTTCTGTGTATGGTATAAGATATAGGTACACTATCATTCTTTTGCATGTGTATGTCCACTTGTCCCAACACTATTTGTTGAAAGACAATATTTTCCCTATTGTGTGTTATTGAAACCCTTGCCGAGTTGACCACAAATACATGGATTTGTTTCTGCGCTCTCTATTCTATTCTATTGCTCTATATTTCTGTCTGGACTTCTTCAATTTTTAATTCCTGTTACACTACTCCATCATCAATTTCCTGGGAACCGTAAGAACTACTAAAACCTTTGCTTGTTTTGTTTGGTGATTAAATTTGTTATTGGGATAAAATTATATTTCAAACGATTTCTGTAAGAACAGTATCTCAAAATACAAATGTTGTTTTGTATTTTATTTACAATTCCCAGGCTATGAGCTTAATTTATGGTCATCTGCAAAAGGTAGAAAACAAGGTTTTGAGTTGAGTCTCAACTTGCCTGTCACTAAATTGTACAGAATAGATGGTAAGATGGGTTCCTTGTGAGACATAACTTTGCAAGCCCCCAGGCACGAAATTCACCCACCAGGACTTGGGAGTCACCCAAGTTGTATTTGTGCATCCCTTAAAAAGCAAGACTGGGCCGGGCACAGTGGCTCATGCCTGTAATCCCAGCACTTTGGGAGGCTGAGGCGGGCGAATCACCTGAGGTCAGGAGTTCGAGACCAGCCTGACCAACATGGAGAAACCCCATCTCTACTAAAAATACAAAATTAACCAGGTGTGGTGGTACATGCCTGTAATCCCAGCTACTCAGGAGGCTGAGGCAGGAGAATCACTTGAACCTGGGAGGCAGAGGTGTGGTGAGCCTAGATCACGCCATTGCACTCCAGCCTGGGCAACAAGAGTGAAACTTCGTCTCAAGGAAAAAAAAAACAAAAAAACAACAAAAAAAACCGGCAAGACTGCCCTTTCCCTAGGCTCATCAAAAAAGTAATTAAAGTAAGTGTATGTAGCCGGGTGTGGTGGCTCACGCCTGTAATCTCAACACTTTGGGAGGCTGAGGTTGGCGGATCACCTGAAGTCAAGAGTTAGAGACCAGCCTGGCCAACATGGTGAAACCCCATCTGTACTAAAAATACAAAAATTAGCCAGGCACAGTGATGCACACCTGTAGTCCCAGCTACTCGGGAGGCTGAGGTAGGAGAATTGCTTGAACCTGTGAGGCAGAGGCTGCAGTGAGCTGAGATTGCACCATTGCACTACGGCCTGGGTGACAGAGCAAGACAGTCTCTCAAAAAAAAAAAAGTATATGTATAAAACATGTGTATATAAGTGCATATACAGATATACCATATATAGTTTATATATGTATAAATACATATCTTATGTATGTACATTATAAATATCTGTAAATGCAAGGAGTCTCCTGATTTACCTTTTGAATCAAATCTAGAGTCACTACTATCTTAATTTTTGCATGAGTTATCTGCAAAGCAAATGAGAAGTAACTAACAATTTATTTAAATAGAAAGAAAATCCCCTCTGCTATTTATTATAAAACACTTCATTAATTTATCACCAGAGTTATCGTCTCAAACTCTCTAATGTCTTCTCTGGGCTACTTTTCAGTAGATTATTTCTTGTACATTTGCAAGATTTTACTGAGTCCCGGGCAATGTCCCAGATGATCAGGGCATTTGTGGTACCTGGTATTTGGCTTCTAGACCATGCTCTATAGACTAGATGGGGTGTGTCAAGGAAAGGATGTCTCCATTTGCCTTTGTCCTTAAGAAAGTGGGTAACTGCCTCTTTCCTTGCCTATTCCCTCCATGGAGAATTTACTGGCCCCAATTTTTAAAAAAAGCTCCTACCACACTCCCATTTTCTGTAAGCGCAATTAGTTGCAGGTACAAAATTTGGAGCAAAGAGGCCTCTCGTGGCCTGTTGTGCCTGCAGTTATCCAACTGTGGCTGCAGTTTTTCAGTGCACAACTGATTGCACCCACAAAAAGAAAGGCTAAACTTTGAAAATGGGTCCCTTTAAGACAGTTGGGGGATTGCATGCCTCCGGTTGGCAAATTGCAATCTTTTACGGAGGCACAGCCATCACTCTGGCTCGCACTGCCAGTCGGAAATCCAGGTTAGGCATCTCACATGAGGGAGAGACCTGGCTGGAGAGTAGGTGCACAGGCCTCTCTCCTCTCCGCCCGCCACTTGCCCCCCTTTCACCTTGAGCTACTCATGGACTATGCATTAGTATTCAGCATTCCTGACTCCATCTCCTGTTTAGTTCACCAGTCACTCTCCAAAAGGGTTTGCAGAGAGAAGCTCAGTCGGTCACACTGTCAATATAACACATTTAACCAACTCTAAATTTGCTTTAAAGAGACAGCTACCAAGATTGACTTTTGCAAAGTGACTCACTCCACCACGCGGCAAAGGCGTCCGTTTGCTCTCGACTGTTAAGTGTGTCACTGAGTACATAAGAAAGGGTTTTGAAGGAATTCCAGTGTGAACCCACTAATTCAATAATCCAATACCATAAATTCAAGTAATGGATATTAATACTATGTTCAAAACATGCTCACAACTTTTATATCTCTCTTTCTCAAACAGACAGAGCATGCGTCGTGAGAGGCTCCTGATAAAATAATAAAACCCAATTTTCATCTAGAAAAAAGAATCATTATAGGAGGATGGTAATTTACTTTATATGACCTTCAATTGATTATTCTGTGGCTGCTACACAAATATCACAGGAGCTATTGATCGTGAAACCTACCAAATAGATCTCTAATAGCTTTTACTGGGCAAAAATAATTATGCTTGCGCTGTGGTCAAACACACATAAACCAATGTGGAGGTATTAATGTATGGCATTATTACCCATCTGTCTGCTAGGTATGGAGAAGACCCGTCACGGGAACACTCTATGTCTAAGCTCCATGAAAGCTCAATATCCAAGCCAACAATTACAGCCAGTTACACAGAAAAATGGATTACTGTAACTAAAAGCTAGAGCCGGATAGTAGAGGCTGCAGTTTGCTTAAAAAAAAAAAAAGTAAAATAATAACAAGAGAAACCCTAATTGAGGGGGAGTCCTGCTGCGGTGACTACCAGGACCCAGAAACTGCGTTTCCCTGTGGCGTCGGCAGCAGAGTAACTTTTCAGAGTCAAGAGCTTTCTATCCAGCCTAGATCATGATCAATGATCAACACTCGTAAAAGGTCAGGGTGTCTAATCAAAAACCAGATCATCTATCTCTCAAGGTAAAGCATACAACATAATCCAGAAATGTGGCGCTGCTGGCCATGGAGAGTGAGAAAATCCAAGGGAAAGAGAAACTTCAGTTCCACTTTGGTGAACAGGAAGAATGTTCTGCTCATACAAAATGTGCAGCCAGCCTTCTGCGGGCGACCCTCAGCGGCTCAGGTGGGCCTGAAGGGGATGAACAAAGGCCAAGCTCTGAAGGGGGAACTTCTCCAACATGCTGGGCTTCCAGGTTCTGATAAAAACATTTTAGACTTCAAAATTTCACAGCCAGTCTATCACCTGCTCTCCAATCCCCGAAACTCAGCATTTTAAAAAATAATATGTAAATATAAATGCATCAACAGCAAATAACAAAAATCCCAAACTGCTATCGAGGTGTTAAAATGGGGAGTGATACATTTTAACAACCAGAATGAATACACTAAAATGCTAATAGAACTGAGTGGTGGATAAGAAAAAAAGAGAGAGATCTTGTTTCCCCAATGTGGGTTCTGTGCATATGCTTGAGTGGAGAGGGGAGACAACTGTGGGATGGTGGCATAACTGTATCCTGTGAAACAGAACAGAATACTATCCCATGAATCCCATTCATATATCTCATGAAATAGAATCAAGTAATATCTCATGTATCCCGTGAAACAGAACAGGATTGGAATGCACAGCTGGATGGCTGCACATGCCAAGGATTGGAAAGGTTTTCCCAAAATACCTCTGTCTAACCCCAAAGCCCTTCTGCCTCCACCGCACCCCAGACCAATCAAACCAGAGTATTAATTTTGGCATTTGTATTTCTTAAAACAAAAACAAAAGCCTGTGTGAATCTCACATGAAGACAGGTTTGAGAACCACTAACTTTAAAGGGAGAGACCCTTTTTAGGGACGGGAGGTCCTTAGAGATGAGGAACTGCCAGTTTCCCAAGGGCACTTCTCCTTCTTCTGCAGCAATACAGCTCGCCTGTTTATTTCTCTTCCTTTTTGGCATTAGCAGTTCCAGTTGTTAAAGGCAGGAAAACTGGAGTCATTGTCTCTCTCTTTTTCATGATTTATGACTCAGAAGCAAGACAGGGTCAGGAGGTTGGAGGGTAATGCTTGCGGCTGTGGTTGCTGTTATTTTTATTTTGTATTTTTCTTTAAGAAATATGCTTTTCTGAAAAATCTTGAAACCTTGAAGCCACCTGCAGGGCTGTTGTTTTCCGAGGCCTTGCACTTATATAATTGACATCTACATAGACACAGCCCTGGAACATATCGAGGGAGGCAGGCATTCTGCTTGTTCTCATTTGTTCTCAAATTACATGATAAAATATATGTTTTGGACCTTTTAAACCAAAGGGAATTATTGAGCCCACTTACAAAATCCATAACATGTTAGCAGGACTTATCTAGCTGCCTCCACAGAACAGCCAAGCAACTCTACACTCGCTTTAGTCCCCACAAAAACAAGCGGATTGCACTGCAAATAATTTGCCTATTTGGAAATGAAAACTTCTCTGTGGTTTGAGGTCTTATTTTTTCCTTAAGTTGTTACAATCTTTTCATGGTCCCTGAGGTCTAGGTTAGGTTTTTGTTTGGGGTAATTTTTGTATCCTATGGACACTATTTAATCTTTAGTATCGAGTCAATATTTCTCACTTAGGCCTTAGGGGAATACTGCCTGAAGTATGCAGGGGGCATGCGGAATTCAGACATGGCTTGGAAACTCCACCACGGGTTCACCCAAGAAACAGACCAGAGGCAACACATTCTATCACTAAAACGTGTTCTCAGTTAGACTTCCCTTCCAAAGGTAAGCATCTTAATTCTTCAACTTTTTAGGAGGCTAAACCCAGTGAGGGCCCTTATGTCCACAAATAGATGACACACCCATCCAAAGCACGCGTGTGCATTAGGGGACAGCGTGTCCTCCCACGTTCCAGCCGCCCCCCTGGCTGCCAGCCGCGGGCTCAGCGCACATACGGTCCCTGTCACCCGAGCGTACCTGTCCCGTTCTGGCCTTGGAGAACGCAGTGGCTCACAAGGGCACCGCTAGCACGCGAGGCGCGGCGAAGAGAGCGGAGGGAAGCGGCGGGCTGTCCCGCAGGTGCGGCCCCACCTGCCGCCGGATTGGCCGCGGCGGCGGCGGCGCTCGGCGGGAGGAGGGCGGATGATGGATGGCCTGTCTGCCGGCCCGGGTCCGAGCCGCGGGGGGCCGCCGAGGGAAAGGCGGGCGCGCGCGCGCCGCTCCGTGCCCAGCGCAGACAGTGAGATGCCTGCACAAAAGGACGGGGCTTGGAATGTTTGCATTTTGAAGATTAGTTTCTATTATATCTCTGTGGGAGAAAGGAAAACGCACTATGGGAAAGTGGAGGGCGAAGAACCCCCGAATAATTTCGGACTGATGTTTGACAAATCATTTCGCCAAAGAATAACCCGCGAGCCTCCCCTTCCCAAATTGCAAACAGTTCAGAAGTCTTATTTGTCATTTATGTGAATGATGTCCTATCAGTATCTGAGAAACAACAGGAAATCAGACCTGAACAGTTGCATCCCCTTATCTCGGGCAATATTAAACCCATTGAAAATGGGTTAAAAAGGAGGCGCGTGGACAATACACTTTAGATATTCTACACAGGCTAAAAATGTAAGAGAATTGGCTAGTAAACGCTAGTAAACTTTTTTTAAAAAAAAACAAAAAAATAGAAGGATGTGCCCAAGATATATATATAATATATAAATTGCACATTAAGATATGTGACATTTTCATAATTTATCTAGCTTTTACTTGTTTAAAAGTCATGATCAATTTGAATATGTTTTGTTTGTCCTTGCAAAAGGATGACAGCGCATTGTTTTAGGCAGTTGTATTTAAGAGGTGTCCTTTTTAACACTGGTTAGGTTGAGAGTGAGGGTCGAAGCAGGCAGACGGATAGCAGGAGAGAATAAGTAGTGAAATAGAAATGGGGCTGATAGAGAGCTACTGTGTCATCCGGGCTCTTCTTTGGCAACTGAAAGACAGACAGGTCCGTTCACTGCAAGCATTTCTCCTGCGCAAGCCGCATCGCTGAAGGTAAATCATCTCCTGTCGAGGAGTCAGTGAGTCCTGCCAGTGCTGATTCATTTACTTCTGAGAGCAACATAGTTTAGAAAAAAAACAGATTCTTTTTCCTATGAGGACAATGTTTTTCTGTTTAATTGTGCTTTAGAATTCCACCATCTTCCTCTGCCCTGTCCACTACCACCACGAAGGAAGTGAAAGCCATGTTTAAAATAGTAATAAATGAGATGGAAACATATCACCAAGGTATATTTTATATAACTGATTGAAAAGTGAGTGGGTGGAAAGAGAAAGCTTAAGTACAAGTGTTTCTCTTTCAAATACCATATGAACAGAACAGTAAGTTTAGAAAAAAGAAATGGGAAAAGGAAACTAATAATCCCATCAGGCTAACAGGGACAGCATATACAAAAAAAAAATGCCCATGTAATTTAAATGTAAGCATGCTTCTTACTAGAATTGTTTGTATGTATGCTTACATACTTAAAAAAGAGTACATTTGAATTGTGGGATTATGTAATGATTCACATAGCATTATGTCGAAGGGACTTTTTAATATTATTAGAGAATATCCACATTAACCAATTTTAAAAACTGCATAATCTTTCATTAATTGTATATATGGTTTGCTCAACTATTTTCCCAATGTTGGGTATTTAGGTTGCTTTTGGATTTCACTAGAGTAAATAACACAGTAAGGAACATCTTGAGGCAAAATTTCCATGTTTTAAATGATTAATTTCAAAGAAATTTATTCAAGTGGAATAAATGGGCCATACATTAAGAACATTTTGATATTTTTTTACAATCATTTTCAAGCTAACTTACAAAAAAAAGTATTGTGCCATTCCATCCTGCCAGTAGGAAAATCCTGTATTACATTCTTTTCAGCTTTATTGAAGAAAAATTGACAAATAAAAATTGTATATATTCAAGGTACACAATGTGATGTTTCGATATATGTATACATTGTGAAATATATCACATTTTAAAAGTATGCTCCATGTTATTGAGACTATTAGGAAAAGTATTTGGTAATGTAGCAGGTGGGAATTATTTTTTGATATTAATTTTCTTTAGTTATTAATGAAGTCCTTTTGTTTCTTTAAAAATTTCTTTCATCTCTTTTGAATTTTGGTTTCTGTTCAATCATTGAAATAGCTCTGAAGTTGATACATAAAAATAAAATATAGCATTTTTACAAATCACTCTTTCATGGTGTTAATTTTGAACTAGGGTGATAACCCTGGTTAAAATGGTTACCACAAAAAATTCTTCACAAATTGAGCAAAGGTGCAGTTTGAAATGATTTATAGAATTCATGTTTCCTACAAACCTCGGCTTTCCTTCCATGGTGGCACATAAAATGATATTATCCTCTGTGAAGTTACCCCGGAAACTTAAGGTACCTGATACCAAATCGTATTCTCTCATTAAGAAACAGAATCGTCGATCCTTGCACTAGCTTTCTTCCTAGTCTGAAGATGTATGCTGTTTTCTTAGGCCGTGATGTGGTCCTTTAAAAATGCCTTTTTGCGTTCTGGCACCTTCCACAAGTGCACCAGTGCCCAGTAAATAAAGTAGCAGCCCATGTCCCTTTTAGCAAAAGCTATATATCTGTTCAGACTTGTAATTTGCTCCGTTTATATCCTTTGCCCTTGAACTCTGGTTATTAACGCAATGTTTCTCCAAATGATGCCATATAACTCTGCTCCGAGCACATTCACGGTGACACCACGCAAACATTCTAAGGGCCAGGGTCGGCTGAGGAAGGGAAAAAATGACGGCTGAATTGTGGAAGTTGCAGTGCATTACTCAAAATGGAAGGGCTGTAAAACTATGACTGTTAATATTCAAATTGCGACAAGGCCAGAGCCAGACTTTGACTGCAAATATTCTGAGGTCTGCTTGGAAAGCAATTTAGCAAAGTAGCTTTGATTAAAAACGAAACAAGCAGAACACTTCTCCCAAGAAATGAACTAAAAACCTATCAAAGGATTTGAGGCAGGTGTCCTAATTATACATCTTAAGAAATTATTTGTAGTGGGTTTGGAAAGGAGGTTTGTTCGGTTATAAAATGTAGATTGCATGTGTAGGAGAAATATAGACCAAATTCCTTTGTGCAAATTATAATGAAATATGCCAATTTTTGCGTCACATATATTGTATAAGACAACTGGGCATTGACTGGGTTTAATACTGTTTTCATTTTTTAAGTAAAAATTTACTAATTAATATTGTGTAAAATTTTGGACAGGGAGTGGGACTAGTCTCCCTTTAGAATATCTGTGAAGGGAATGCACTGATTAACCAAATTAATAATTTAGGTAAGATCGCAGAGGCTCTGCACAACCTACTTTGCAACGGAAATTGTTCTTCTACATTTTAGAAAAGGGCATTTGCAAAAGAGCTTCTTTCCTTTGAAATGAAAAAGTCATACATTTAAAATAATGCGGCCAAGAAAGAGCTTGTGCACATTAGCCTATTTCAAAATGGTGTATTTATTTCAAAATAATGTTTTTTAAAAAGGTAATTCTCTCAAAGATCTTTATTTTCATAGACTCACATTGAAGTGACTTCAGGTCAAAAGTATTTTTTTATTTATTTTTTTGCATTTTACTTTGAAGCAAAATGTTCGTGGCCATGGGATTTAATCTATACACCTCCTTCCCCAGATCCTAGGCTATGCATAATGCAGTTCATGCAAAAATGTTGATGGGAAGTAGAAAATAATATACCATCAGATACCGAATTTCATGCTGAAATGTAAGCTACTGTGAAACTTCTGGGCACATGTCTGTATTCTTAGTACTCTGACTGTGTGCCTTTAAAGAGAAGTAAAGAAAAGAAACACTAATACCTATTTCAGTTGACTACACTGTTATTTTTTTCCCAGACACAACATGATTGGAGTACATTTGCATGTGCAAACACACTTATATGAGTATTGCCAATAGAAAATAAATAAGCCATAGGTGCCCTAGAACATCAAACACACTCTTCTTAAAGTGTTAGCTGTTCTCATGTGAGTATTATTTCCAGAGGAAAATGAATTCTAGGCTTCAAGTAGGTTGTATTAAGAATACTTTGGAAAACAGTCTTTTCGTGAATATAGAGCTATCTATTTTCTTCCTATTCTCTCTTTAATCAACTGCACCCAAATTAAAGGAGGTGTTTCACCTTTGATCAATGAGACTGGTCTAGTGACCTTAATTTGAGGACACTTTTTAGCCAATGAAATAAAAATGTAGATGAGAAATTTTTTAAATTCTAAGAACTCTAGGATCTCATACTTACTAGATAAGCAGACTTGACAGGCACCTTGATGACGTCACTCATCTCTGAATGCCCACAAGCTGAGCATCTGGTGAATTCCCAAAATCTACTTATTGAATTAAATGCATTAGTGGATGCAAGTGAATGTTTATTGTTGTACACTATTTTGTTGAAATATAACACAATGCTGGGTCGCACAATATTAAGTGATTTTAATTAAAGTAATTCTTGTGTTATGGTTTCTTATTCCCAAAACCACAAAATGTTTATTTTTATAAACTTCATTCATAAACTTATGACCCCACTGTGCTAGTAAAACAAAGTTTGGAGAACCTGGCTCCTACATTCTCTCCCATTGTCAAAGCTAAATAATTGCTGAAATGCACATAAGAATAAAACTGTGTATGGTGTTAGATGTCTATGTTCTACAATTGAGAAGGGAAGTTATATATTATTTAGTACAGAACATGTGTTTTGTTTGTGATAGAATAAGAGCATTGCTTATTAATAATTGTGAATGGTTTGAACTTTGATGACTGCAGATTAAACTGGATTTTCTATCTCAGTCTCCTAAATAAAGTACCTTTACATATGTTGAGGATTATATGTGGCATAATTATATCAATTATAGTTTCAAACATTTAGTTCCAAAATATAGCAAAACATTTTCTCTCCCTCACTCATTTCCCTTTTCCTTTTTTTTTTTTTTTTTTTTTTTTTTTGATAGAGTCTTGCTCTGTCACCCAGGCCAGAGTGCAGCAGTGCAATCTCGACTCACTGCCACCTCTGCCTCCTGGGTTCAAGCGATTCTCCCACCTCAGCCTCCTGAGTAGCTGGGATTACAGGCGCATACCACCATGCCCAGCTAATTTTTTGTATTTTTAATAGAGACAGAGTTTCCCAATGTTGGCCAGGCTGGTCTCAAACTCCTAACCTCAAGTGATCCGCCCGCTTCTGCTTTCCAAAGTGCTGGGAATCCACTGTGCGCCATCGTGCCCAGCCTCATTTGCTTTTTCCTAAAGGCAACTACTTCCAACATTTCTATTGTATTCTTTCAGAATTCACTTCCCTATCTATATGTAACCTGCTAGTCTTCCTCCCATTCTTCTTCTTAGTATTATTTTAGTTTTAGAAATCATCTATTGACTTTCTACTAAAGATGAAGATTTGTCTCTCTATACTATCCCCACCCCCAATTATACCCATGTTTTTATTTTCTGAAGACAGTTATATTGCAATTTTTGTTAAATTAGTATTCAGTGTGCATTATCACTAATAAATCTTCCTGATGGCTGTGCTAGGGAGTAAACAGTTATCTATTCACTTATTTTGCCAAATTTCAGTTTTGGTGTTAACAGTTGATTTGTTTTTAGTGCCTTCCCTCTACCTTTTACTAGCTTTTTAGGTAGTTACCACTAAGTCATCGTTACACTCTAGGTCAATCTCTCAATCCCCTCTCAAGATATTTTCATACATCAGTCCCTTCATGAAGATTTTCTAGGAAAAATCCTTCCAGAGCCTTTCGGTCTACCTTCTTCTAGACTAGGCGCCCTTGGTGTCTGGGCACAGCTGTCATTCGGGGCTCTCTCCTTCACATCTCTCCTGCCATGAGCTCCTGCAGCTGCCTTCTATGCTGGGGCCCCTATTTTCTCCAGCCTTTATCTGTCTCTTTCTTGCTTTAGCCTCTCCTTCGTGGAGCCTGTCCTCCAGTGGCTGCTATGAAAAGGTGGGGAGATGGTGCGGTCTAAAAATGTTTTGTTTTACACACACAGTTTACTTGGTACCCTGGCTTGAACTAGAATTTCTTTTTCTTCTGCGTTTTACAAGCATTTCTCCATTTCTACGTGTTGCTGCTGAGAAGTCTGAATTTATACTAATTCTGATCCTTTTCGTGTGATTTCCCCCTATCTGAAAGTTTAGGATAAACTTTTTCACTAAGATGGACACTGGTAAGAGTCAGTGTTTGTCCATTGTGCTAGGCACCTAGGAGGCCCCTTGAATGTGGCATACCTACCTTGTGTTTTCTGAACTTCTATGGAGTTTTGTGCTTCTCATATAAGTTTTACAAATTTCTATGATTTCTTATTTTTTACTTTTTGTTCCTATTTTTGTAGTACTTGTATAGTTTCAGGTTGCGATATCTTCCACTTACCTCCCTGAAGATGTTAAGGGTTGTTATTGGACGTTCCTTTTGTTTGCATATTCTTTTTTAAGTAGTATTTTTTTAAATTTTTGTTTGTCTTAGTCTCCAGTTTTCATGTAAAAAACTTTCCTAACATATCAGGCGGTCCTTGGTCATCTGCTCATATCTACAATAGGAGGATTTGAAATGTGATTAGGAGCTCTGGTTATATGGGTGGAGCTTATATGTTACGGTAGGGTCAGTTCTAGCCAAGCCATTTTACTGACAAAGCCCAGTTTATTCTTTCCTTTTTTTTTTTTTTTTTTTTTTTTTTGAGATGGAGTCTCGCTGTGTCGCCCAGGCTGGAGTGCAGTGGCCAGATCTCAGCTCACTGCAAGCTCCACCTCCCGGGTTCATGCCGTTCTCCTGCCTCAGCCTCCTGAGTAGCTGGGACTACAGGCGCCCACCACCACGCCTGGCTAATTTTTTGTATTTTTAGTAGAGACGGGGTTTCACCGTGTTAGCCAGGATGATCTCGATCTCCTGACCTCGTGATCCGCCCGCCTCCGCCCCGCAACGTGCTGGGATTACAGGCGTGAGCCACGGTGCCCGGCCTATTCTTTTCTATTGATTTCCCAGAGAAGGTTCTGAAGGTAAAGGCACAGGCCACAGTGCTTTGCTTTCCAGTGGAAGAACACATTTGTGTGTTTCAGTATCTACCCTACTGATGGTCATGTAATATTCTGTCTTTGGTTTGCTACAGCTCAGATGAAATAGATGACATCTGTTTTATTCTCTTCAGAGAATAATTTTTCAGTGTTCTATTGGGGTGGGTGAAGGGTATTTGCCCTGCAACATCAAAGAACAAAGGAGATATGGAGCTCTAAAACAATGTTCAATCAACTTCACTTTTTTTTTTGAGACAGAGTCTCGCTCTGTCACCAAGCTGGAGTGCAGTGGTGCGATCTCGGTTCACTGTGACTTCCGCCTCCCAGGTTCAAGGGATTCTCCTGCCTCAGCCTGCTGAGTAGCTGGGACTACAGGCGCACACCACCACGCCCAGCCACTTTTTGTATTTTTAGTAGAGCTGGGGTTTCACCATGTTGGCCAGGATGGTCTCAGTCTCTTGACCTCATGATCCATCCACCTCAGCCTCCCAAAGTGCTGGGATTACAGGCCTGAACCACCATGCCCGGCCCAACCTCACTTCTTTTTTTTTTATTATTATACTGTAAGTTTTAGGGTACATGTGCACAACATGCAGGTTTGTTGCATAGGTAGACATGTGCCATGTTGGTGTGCTGCAGCCATTAACTCGTCATTTAGCATTAGGTATTTCTCCTAATGCTATCCCTCCCCCTCCCCCCACCCCACAACAGTCCCCAGAGTGTGATGTTCCCCTTCCTGTGTCCATGTGTTCTCATTGTTCAATTTCCACCTATGATTGAGAACATGCAGTGTTTGTTTTCTTGTCCTTGCGATAGTTTGCTGAGAATGATGGTTTCCAGCTTCATCCATGTCCCTACAAAGGACATGAACTCATCATTTTTTATGGCTGCATAGTATTCCATGGTGTATATGTGCCACATTTTCTTAATCCAGTCTATCGTTGTTGGACATTTGGGTTGGTTCCAAGTCTTTGCTATTGTCAATAGTGCTGCAGTAAACATATGTGTGCATGTGTCTTTATAGCAGCATGATTTATAATCCTCCGGGTATATATCCAGTAATGGGATGGCTGGGTCAAATGGTATTTCTAGTTCTAGATCCCTGAGGAATCGCCACACCAACTTCCACAATGGTTGAACTAGTTTACAGTCCCACCAACAGTGTAAAAGTGTTCCTATTTCTCCACATCCTCTCCAGCACCTGTTGTTTCCTGACTTTTTAATGATGGCCATTCTAACTGGTGTGAGACGGTATCTCATTGTGGTTTTGATTTGCGTTTCTCTGATGGCCAGTGATGATGAGCATTTTTTCATGTGTTTTTTGGCTGCATAAATGTCTTCTTTTGAGAAGTGTCTGTTCATATCCTTCGCAACCTCACTTCTTTATTGCAACTCTTCCCTTTAGCCTGCCCTTACAGAGGTACCTGGAACCATAAGTTCCCTTAGCTGTTAGGTTTTCCCCATGGTCAGCTTAGGACTCAGTGTTCTCAGATTCACCAAATCAGTTACCAAGCATGCTTCTGTTTTCCAGCTTTAGGTTTTTTTGTTTGTTCATTTCTGCTTTTGTCTTCTCTGGTTTTTTGGCCAGTTGGGAATTATGCCCTAAAAATAAAACAGAAAACCTTTGGTCTTATGTACCAGTTTTCACATGACGGTGTGTTCAATTCACTATCTTTATCCAGAACCAGTTGTATATATTTATGTATGTTACAAATAGATGATAATATAGTTAGGATGATCTGTTAAAATGGAAAAGCAAGCATATTTTTCAGAAGTGTTTGATTATTTTATTTGTGATTATAAAGCACTTTGCAAAAAAATTAGTTAGAAATACTGAAATACTTTAATTTGTAATTTTCCACCTTTTCTAGAAGATGATTTTTTTTTTTTTTGAGACAGAGTCTTGCTCTGTTGCCCAGGCTGGAGTGCAGTGGCACGATCTCGGCTCACTGCCACCTCTACCTCCCAGGTTCAAGCGATTGTCCTGCCTCAGCCTCCTGAGTAGCTGGGATTACAGGCACCTGCCATCATGCCCAGCTAATTTTTGTATTTTTAGTAGATACGGGGTTTTGCCATATTGGCCAAGCTGGCCTCAAATTCCTGACCTCAAGTGACCCACCCACCTTGGCCTCCCAAAGTGCTGGGATTACAAGCATGAGCCACCATCCTGGTCAAGAGGATACTAATTTTGAATACTATAGGTCCCGATGTCTTCTTAAAGTTAACTCAATATTAATATTGTTTAAATACTATTTTCTAAACTAATATATTACTAATTATTTCAGCAACTGATTATTCCCCACATAAGTGGAGAATGGCAATAAATGCAGCCTGTAAGCAGAACTAACTATAAATGCAGCCTATAGGTAGAACAAATGATGCAGAATTGAGTTCTGCGTTGGCCAACAGAGCAAAAGCTACCACACATTAAATAAGATTAATTTATATTAAGAGATTATTGAAGGATGAAAATTAAAATAGGAAAAATAGATTATAGAAGAGTTATATTCAATGATATAAGATTTAATTAAAGCAGGTTATTTTGAATTCAACTTATGTATACAAACTCTATTAAACTGAGTGCTAGGCCTTAAACATACTTATATAAAACATTAAAATAAAATGTGCTACTCAGCATCAAAATATTGAGAGAACTATTCTGGATATATGATTCTTTGTATTTTGTTTGAGTAAAACTTTATATACTAACAGTGATTTATTGAATTAAGCTCAATAAATTCTAATTAACAAGAAAACTATTAGATATCTAAGAATGTTCTATAATATTATTGCTTCCAGAATTGCAGATATTGGAGTAAAAATTGGAGTGAATAGAAAATAAGATTAAACAAGTATTACCAACTTTAATATGATCTTCATAAGCTTCCCAAGTCCAGGGCAATATATTTCTGGCTGTGAAAGTCAATACAAAATCACAGACTGAAATACTCGATGTGACTTGCAAAAGTCATTTTTGGGCAAGCTGTTTCCTGAGATGTAAATTAAACTAAAACATACCTTGCATCAGACAGTTGTTTTTTTTTTTTTTTTTTAAAGAAACTGGATCGTGGCCTTGTTTTCCAAAGAATATCACTTTATCCCTGGTTGTCAAATAGATATTACCATTGTGAAACTGAGTTTGATGGCAGGCAGCAAATACTGATTAAGTGCAGGTCCTGTTGCTTGAATAAATGATTTTTTAATCATTGGAAATTAAACGCAAACGTTTTTCTCACAATTTGCAACTTCTTCCTGAGGTTGTAATTAAAAGAAGGAAGAGTATTTCCGGTGTTTGTCAACAAAAGATTTGAGCCAGAAACAGTTAGGTTCAAATCCCATGTCTGCCACTGAGGAGTAAACTACTTAATCTGTTCTGTGGTGACCACTAACCTCCTGTGTAAATGGAGATAATAGTAACTAGTGTTTGTCAGAATTCAACAAGGCAGGTAGCTCAGCACCTTGTTCAGAGGGAGCATGTCTATAGCTGAGAGTCATTGGTGCTATTGATGATTTTGATTGGCCCCATGTCTCTATTACTGTTAGTAGCAGTAACTTTTTCTACCATAATTTTGGTGCTGTTGGTTTTATATATTAAAAATATTAGAAATGAAGATCCTTAAATGACATATTTTATTACCAAATCAAACTGGTCCTTTATGCGTGTTTCTCTGGAGTTTTGCCCATGATGCTGGGCATTTTCAAAGTGTGCAAATGTGACTGCTTTGAGATTTCTCTGGATAAATCTGATTTAGAGTTGAGCCCTTGCCTTTTATCCTTGTTGGTTAATTGTTGCCCTTCTTTGCCTTTGTGGGGCCTGCCATCATTCCTGGTGAGGAGAAGTCACCTAGAGTTGTTGATGTGGCCCTTATCTGGCCATCATGGCTTATAAAGGCAGTCCCCCTGGTACTGTCAGGTTCTTTGTCACATGTCCTGTTATTGAGGGAGTCATAAGGAGATGGATGGGCTAAATCTAATCAATCAGTCCTTGCCATTTTAGCCTTCCCTCTTCAGGCTAGGTGTGTACTTATGAAGCACAAAGTCAAGGGAAGTTTTGGTCACATTTTAATAAGTTATTTTTCACTTCATTATTTTTCTGAATGAAGACATCATTCCCTGTCAACCTCCCAAAATGACCAATAAAGTTTCTTGTTTTTAAGATTTTCTTTCATTAAATGCCTCTCTGAACTCGTAGACGTTTATATATTTGATTTTTTGTTTGCGTTTGTGTGTTTTTGAGATGGAGTCTTGCTCTGTTGCCCAGGCTGGAGTGCAATGGTACCATCTCTGCTCACTGCAACTTCCACCTTTCGGATTCAAGAGATTCTTCTGCCCCAGCCTTCCCAGTAGCTGGGATTACAGGCACATGCCACCACACCCAGCTACTTTTTTAGTTTTAGTAGAGACAGGGTTTCACCGTGTTAGTCAGGCTGGTCTTGAACTCCTGACCTCAGGTGATCCTCCCGCCTTGGCCTCCCAAAAGTGCTGGGATTCCAGGTATGAGCCACCGTGCCCAGACTATATTTAATGTTTTGATCTAATTATCAGTCACCAGAAAAAAAAGAAAAAAACCAAAGCCCCTTTTGCCACTAAGCGTAGCACATATGTAAAAATGTGCGATACCAAGGTACAGCTTAGTGAATTGGAAGGCACATACCTTTGGTATAGAACTTTGCCAACCACTCCCGATGTCTGCCACAGGTCCCTCACTCCCTAGTGTAACTGAGAGTTTTATTTCATTGTATTCGTGTAGAAAGCAAAGGTAGGTACTTTAGGCCCTCAGACCTTCAGGTCCAAATATTTGAATGTCTCTTCAGTGGTGTGAACATCTCAGGGAGTGGAGATGGAAGAAATCGGAGGAGCAGCCCTTGTGTCCACACATGTGCTGGTGAGGCGCTCCACGCTGCGGAAGGAGCGGGAGGTGGTAAGAGAAGCTGAATGGCCAACAGGGCAGAGGTGGGGACCAGCTTTCCCTCTCCTCCCATCTTCTAGAGGAGAAGATTTCAAGATTCAAATGTTCTCTTTACATAGCCAATAATGGTGATAGTCAGTAATAGTTTTTAAAAAGCCTTCTTTGGAAAATTAAAATGTTGACAGTCAACTGTGTTTCCATCACTAATTATTTTTGTTTTCCATATTGTTGTTACTGTTTCATTAAATCTCCAAGGTTTACAATTTGCTAAACATACACTTATTGCCTGCCTGCTAAGTGGTGGATGCTACTTTCTGAGCTAGGCATCCCAAGCTAAGTATATAGTCCTTGACTCTGCAGGTCACCTCCATGAGGGCAAGGCAGTCTAATTCTTTGCTCTCCTCTTCGCCCCAGTGCCAACACTGTGCCTCATGCATAGTACATGTTAAAGAAGCATTGTTTTGAATGAATTGACAAATTGACCTATGTCACATTTTTATATTTCCCTTATCACTACTGAGTATGTTAACTCATGTGATAAAATACATTTCCCAAGAAAGAAAAAAACATACTAATGATTCAGCACTTATTTTTAGGGGCAAATAAGATGGAAAAGAGGGAGAGGGAAGGGAAAAGGCGTCCTGTCCTGCTTACCAGCTCTTGGGCTTGGGCAAGTCATTTAACATCATGGAAGAGAACATACTGGCCTTACACTTCTCAGAATGTCACCTTTGAGGGTGAAGACGTATGTAGCAACATTTGGGCAGCTGTCAATGCTAGATATCATTAACCCTTTAAATAATAGCAGCATACTCCTAGATAGCACGCTTTAATACCCTTTCCATCTTGGGCATCCACACCCACTCCGACAAAAACTCCCCCCTCCACCAACACACACACACACACACACACACACACACACACACACACACACACACACACAAATTTATTGAAGGAAATTATAGAGAATATGGCAGACAAATTGTATTTATTATTTTTAGTAGGTCATATTGTTTGGACTTTGTTGCATTACGTTTACAGCCACATGCCAAGCTCTTCCACTCTTATACAACATGGAGCCTTAGTTCAAGTTACCTGAAGGAGCTCTCTTGCATTCAAATTTGGCTAAGACTGTTTACATATAAAACCTGTTTATTTATTTATTTATGTTTGCTTTTTGAGATGGAGTCTGGCTGTGTCACCCAGGATGGAGTGCAGTGGGCACGATCTCAGCTCACTGCAACCTCTACCTCCTAGGTTCAAGCGATTCTCCTGCCTCAGCCTCCCAAGTAGCTGGGACTATTGGCACGTGCCACCACGCCTGGCTAATTTTTTGTATTTTTTTTTTTTTTAGTAGAGATGGGTTTTCATCGCATTAGCCAGGATGGTCTCAATCTCCTGACCTCGTGATCCGCCTGCCTCAGCCTCCCAAAGTGCTGGATTACAGGCATGAGCCACTGCACCTGGCCCAATAGAAAACCTTTTTTACCTGAACTGATTAAAATTAAACTGGTTACCTACTACCTGCCTGATTCAATTAAGTTGTCAAAATGTTTCTTCATGCCTAAAATGTGCTTTCCTCCTCCCCTAATAAACTCCTACTTGCATTTAAAATTTTACTATGAGAAAACATTTGTAACAATTTGAAGCAAAGTGTTAATATTCTAGTATACAATGTTCTTACAAGTCAATAAAAATCCCATAGAAAAATGGACAAAACATGACAAAACATGAATTGTGAATCCACAAGGAAAAAAGCAATCAACTTATAAAACACTAGTTATCAGATAAAAGCAATTAGAGAGACTGTTATCAATTATTACCTCCCACTATTGACAGTAATTAGCAGAATATTGATAAACAAAGATTGGGAACCATACAAAATCATATATAGTTGATAGGAGTTGGCAAGAAGTTTTGTCCTATCAAATGTAAATTGGCCCGCCAATCCTACTTCTAGAAATGTATTCTAAAGAACTATTACCATGGGTACAGAAAGATTTATGCACAAACATTTTCAAGGCAGACTTGTTCATAACAGTGAAACACTGGAAATAGCCTCGATGTCTATCAAGTGGGCAAGTGATTCCATAAATCTTTGTGTATCTATGCCATAGGACTCCAAGTATCCCTTAAAAATGCCTAGCATGGAAGGACTTCTAAGGCAAGTCAAGTGAAAAAAATGCAACAAGCAATACTCATATGTTTGTATGCAAAAAATGAGCATGTATGTGTAAATGTGTGTGTGCAAATTTACTAAAAGGGGACTTGGAAGGATGCCATCAAATTGTAGAAAATTGATATTTCCTGGGCATAGAGGAATGGGGGTAAGGGAGTAGAGGAGAAATTAGAAGAAAGGACTCAGGGAAAGGTTAAAGGAGGCTCTCACACGTGCTATTCTTACTGTTAATATTTTTAAAATAGAATATATTAGGTATTTTACATTTAATGACAAAAGAAGAAACTTGTGGCCGGGCGCAGTGGCTCACACCTGTAATCCCAGCACTTTGGGATGCCGAGGTGGGCAGATCACCAAGTCAGGAGATCAAGACCATCCTGGCTAACACGGTGAAACCCCATCTCTACTAAAAATACAAAAAATTAGCTGGGCACGGTGGCGGGCACCTGTAGTCCCAGCTACTCAGGAGGCTGAGGCAGAAGAATGGTGTGAACCCTGGAGGCAGAGCTTACAGTGAGCCAAAATTGCACCACTGCACTCCAGCCTGGGCGACATAAAAACAAAAACAGAAGAAACTTGTTATTTCAGTTCATCATAACATATCTTCAGAGTTATGTTATTTTCTTAATCATTTATGGTAGTTCTTCATACATTCTGAGTAGTAATATTTGGTTAAGTATATTATATTTTTCTGAACTGGCCCTTGTGCCTTGTTTCACGGTGTCTTTTCTTATTCATAAATGTGTAATACATAAGTCATCAATATGATGGCTCTAAGGTTTCTGGTTATATACACCTCAGGATTATACAAATACTGTCCACGATTTTATTCTAGTGCTTTTATAGTTTCAATAGAGTCATGCACTGCTTAGGGATGGGGAAATAATTCTGAAAAACACACCCTTAGATGATTTCATCACTGTATGAACATCCTAGAGTGCACTTACACAAACCTAGGTGACACAGCCTACTACACACCTCGACCACGTGGTATATAGCCTATTACTCCTACTCTATAAACCTGTACAGCATGTAACTATACTGAATACTGTAGGGAACTGTAACACAATGGTAAGTATTTTCATGTCTAAACCTAAATGTAGAAAAGGTGCAGGAAACATACAGAGTTAGAATGTTAGCGGAACACCATTGTATACACAGTCCATCCCTGAGCAAAACGGTGTTAGGCAGCATATGACTACATGCACCTCTCTGATACACTTAAAATGTTTTTCTGTGCTATGAAGCACAGGTTTGAGTTAACTTTTTTTCCATAGGGGATTAATCACTTATTCAATTTCAAACTTATGAAATGCTTTTTCTTTTCCCACTATTTTAAAATGTACATTTTTATTATAAATAAATCATATATACATAGCTCTGTGTTGATATTCACTCTTCTATTGATACATTTTCTCTATGACTTTGTGAGTACCACAGTCTTAATTACTGTAAGTTTGCAGTGTGTCTCACCATCTAATAGAATAAGGTCCCATTATTATTCTTTTCTAAACTTTCTTGACTACATTTGTGTATTTTTCTAGAGTCAACTTGTCAAGTGTTATTAAATATCCTACTGCAATTTTGTTTTTAACTGTATTCTAGATATATTTATAAAAATTGATATCTTTCTAATATTAAATTTTCTCTCTGACATACATCTCTCCATTTCACTTAATTAGGTGTTCATTTATGTTATCTGGCAAAGTCCCATTTTATTGTTTTGCTCACATAGGCATTATTTATTTCCAATTAAAGTTATTCCTAGATATAACATTGACATTTCTAGGTATAATATATTTATGACAATTACGAATGGCCTTTTTTATTTCCATTATATTTTCTAGTTGATTATTTTTTTCTTAAGAAAGCACATTGCTTTCACAGTATTGGTCTTGTATCTGGCCATCATCTTATGAACTATATTACTCTCATCCGTATTTTTTCCATTTTTTACGTAAAAAATTAGTAAATAATTACATTGTCTCTAAATTATGACCTTCTGTCTTTTCCATTTTAACATTTATCTCTGTCATATTTTTCCCATGTTATTACATGAACCGGAATCTCTAACATAGTGATAAATACCAGCATGATAGTCAGGCTCCCTGCCCTTTTTTTGTGAGTTTTGATGAGAATGATTCTGATATTCCAGTATTAAGTGTGATATAAAAACTGTATATTTCTGGTAGATATGGTTGAGACATGGTTTTTCTGTCTCAGTTTTTATGTTGTGCTATTGTCGTAGTTTACTTCCTTCCCATTTAAATCAGGGATGTCATTTATAACAAAGGTAACATAAGGTGCAGAGGGCACATTTTGGAGTCAGAATCTTACATAACTTGCATGTCTCCACCACTTACATTTTTGTACCTCAATGTATTCATCCAAAATTGAATAAAATCATAGGACCTACTCCACTGAGTTATTTTAAAAATTAAATAAGGTGGGGCACAGTGGCTCACGCCTGTAATCACAGCACTTTGGGAGGCCAAGGTGGGCAGATCACTTGAGGCCACGAGTGCGAGACCAGCCTGGCCAACATGGTGAAACCCCGTCTTTAGCAAAAATATAAAAAATTAGCCGGGCGTGGTGGCATGTGCCTGTAAGCCCAGTTACTTGGGAGGTTAAGGCAGGAGAATGGCTTGAACCCGGGGGGCAGAGGCTGCAATGAGCGGAGATCATGCCATTGCATTCCAGCCTGGGCAACAAGAGTGAAACTCTGTCTCAAAAATACATAAATTAATTAATTAAAATTCAAATTAAATAAGATCATGCATGCTAAAAAACTGTAAACAGGGATGAGTACATAATATTCGCTAAGAATTAATAGTACTAGTATAACTATTAGAGAAATTTTCATTTAATTTTCACCTTTGTGTAATATAGTGATTCATATTAACACATTTCTTGATATTGCACCATTTTTACATCTCTGGAACAAACTCTGTGATCATGATTCATTTAACCCACTGCTGGATTGTATTACCTAATATTTGTATGTATTTATAACTGATATTTTGGTTTACAGTTTTCTTTCTTTGTAAATGAGTGAGTTTGCTTGTGTGTTTATATGTGTGTGTGTCTGTGTGTGTGTGTTTGATAATTTTGGTGTCAAGATTATACTAGCATCATCTAATTAGTTGGAAAGCCATCCACTGCTTTTCGTGTCTTCGGGCACTTTCCGTAACATAGATTATTATATAAAGTTTCTATAATTCAGTCTCAAAAGCATGGAGTCATTTTTTTCTAATAGGCTTTTAGGTTTCTTCAATGATTATTGGTGTATTCAGGTTTTCCTGGTCTTAATAGAACCTTGATATTTTATGTCTTTCTAGAAAACAGTTTTTTTCTCTGATTTCTATTTTTGGCAATAAGGAGTAAATAGTATTCTCATATAATTATTTTTTAAATTTCCTCCAAATTGATGGTATATCTTTATCTTATTTTTAATGCTCTTTTGATGTTTTATTTTGTAAACTTTTTTTTTTTAAAAAAGTCTTGCTTGGGCATGCCAGATGTTTGTCTGTTTTCTTGGTCTCACCAGAGACTAGTGTTTAGACGTATTGTCATCTATCTTACATTTTAGTACAATAATATCTATTTCTATTATTATTCATTCCTTCTACTTTTGGGGAGACTCATTTGAGAATGTTGTTCATAGTTATTGAATAGTGTGCTTAGATCATATATGTTTAAATTGTCCCGTGTTCCCACATTTCTTCATTTCTCCAATTCATGCATGAGTGATTTTTGAACATCCATGCAACTAGCATAAATTGTGTGTCCGCTGAATGTGTATTAAAATTGTTTCCCAAGAATGATGCCAAGCGTGGAGACACAAATTCCTAGCTTCCAGTAACTCACAATGTGTTGAGACAGCCAACTTTAGAGAGGAAAGATGTATGTAGGTAAGAAAGCAAACAAGTAGGGAAGGAAGGGAAGGAGGGATGGAGGGAGGGAGGGAGAAAGAAAAAAAGAAAAAAGAAAAAAGTATACAGTAGAGTAAAATAGAGATAGACTCTAATGATATGCACAAGCCTCTATGAAATGACAAATTTGTAACTGAGGGACAATAATAATTGCTCTGCCCACCAAAAAGGATTGTGATAAGCAATGAATGAATGAATGAATGTATAAGAAAGAATTTTGAAAAACTGAACAGAAAGATTAAGTACAATAGGTCAGATCAGGGGGATAAATCTTAAGTTTCCACATGCAGTCAAGGAGGCTGCCGTTCTCAATGCCAGCTTCATTTCTAATTGGGCCACATACTTTAAAAAACACCATCCAGGAAGTTTGTACTTAATTTCTACCTGGTATTTCATTTGCATTGCCCTTCCTCTATTGAATGCCAGGTTTTAAAATATTTTTCTCTGCCACAATATGTCGATATTTCTGTTCATGGTACAACTGCTTAGTTATCTGTTTCTTCAGGTATCTCTGTTCAAGCCAACACCCACTAGGTTATGCTGAGTCTTTTTTTCCTTAAGATACCCCTAAGGAATACTCCATGGTCACATCAGTAACACCAGCCCATGTGACCGTAAGTCTCACTCAATGGTATGTGATCTCTTTGAAACACATTTTCAGTACTTGAGGGATGTATGGTTTGTAACCGGAAAACCATTATTCTACTTTGACACATGTTCATTAAAGGGTATTCACTTCTTTTCACGCATCTTTTCCCAAGTCTCTTCCCCATATTATTATGTATTATCTGACATTTGATATTTGGGGCATGCCGCCATAAAGACGTAGTATAGCATAGACTTTAGATCACATGTTCAGGGAACCTACTAATTGAGCTCTCCAAAGTGTTAAAGCAAATTTGTTTTCACCTGCAATCTTATTTCCTGTGACCTAGGAGGATTTGGTGCTTTGTACCTCAACTTATTTTGGAGACATCAGTTTATCAGTGTGATCTGCAATTGTTCTCAGACTGATTTACCAGAAAGTACACGACAGGTTCTATTGTCTGTACACCCACTCTTTACTTTCTCCTTTTGCAAAAGAACCACATATTTGTAAAGGCAGACTTTCCCCTACCTGCTGCCATGTGGTTTCAATAGGTGCTGTCAGTCAGATAAACTGCTGCCCTGGCCACATGAGTAAAACTCTGATCTGAATGGGCCAATCAGACCACTTCACTTTTCTTGCCAAAATGATGTGGCTCAAACGATTGTGTTAGGCAGAACTATGACCTCCCAAGGACAGTCGCATCCTGATCCTGAAAAGCTCTGAATATGTTATGCTACATGGCAAAAGGGAATTCAAGTGGCAGATGGAATTGAAGTTGTTAATCAACTGACTTTAAAATAGAGAGAGTATCTTGGATTACCCAGGTGGACCCAATGTAATCACAAGCATACTTAAAAATGGAAGAGGTACACAGAAGAGAAGTTTGGATCATTATGACATGAAAGCTCAATCTGCTGTTGTTGGCTTTGAACTTGGAGGAAGGGGGCCATGGACAAAGGAATGCAGGTGACCTCTAGAAGCTAGAAAACCAAGGAGATGCATTTTCCCTTAGAGCCTCCAGAAAGAAATAAAGTTCTACTGGCATCTCGATTTTGGCTCAGAGATCGATTTCAGACTTCCAAACTGCAGAACCATAAAGTAATAAATTTGTCTTGTTAAAACCACTGTTTGTCATATTCTGATGCAGCAGCAGTAAGAAACACATAAAAGAGTATTCAGGGAGAACTGACCTAGACCAAAGAGATATGTTTCCCCAGGAATTTTTGAGGCATAGCTGATAGATAAAGTATGAGGCAAGCTTGGAATTGCCAGGGGAACTTCTGAGAAAGCTGGTTTGCAAGAATAAGCTGAGAAGAGCTGAAATAAAAAATGAGAAAATCCTCCAGTCAGCCCTCCCTTCTTTATGGCTGGGTTATGCAGGACAATATACTCCCCTTTCCCATTTGCTGCTTTGAGCTGGGATATTCCATCACTTGCAATGAGAGGTCTTGAGGAACGCAGGTGCTAAGTGGCTATGTGTGAGAGATTCCCATCAAACACAGCCATAGAGGGGATGGGGCGATAACACAGTCCAGAGCACTTCCAAGCCAAGCATCTCCTATACGTGATCACATTTTTTAAAAAATTAGAAATATGCATGATATCCAAGCCCACTTCTCTGCATTTTTCTTGAGTAAGTCAACTCTTGGCTTATAAATAATTCACCATCTTTGAAACTCACATTTACATTTGTTAAATTAAATAAGCAGGAGGCCATCAGCCTGAGGCTGTCTTTGTACTTTGAGTTTCTATGTAAGGAACTGCAACCTAACAGT
Organism: Nomascus leucogenys; assembly: GCF_006542625.1. Taxonomy (NCBI): domain Eukaryota; kingdom Metazoa; phylum Chordata; class Mammalia; order Primates; family Hylobatidae; genus Nomascus; species Nomascus leucogenys. Next base: position 114,018,475 of record NC_044386.1, read on the forward strand.
ATGTAAATGAGCCAAAACCTAACTTAGGAGTCTAATTTCTGTAATACAAAGCAGGGTCTCAGCCAATCGCAAGCAGCCATGTTTCAGCCTATCACAGGCTGCCAATTGATCAGACCATGTCCCAAATAGGGCAAAACCCTAGCTATAACCAATCAAGCTATTTCTGTACTTTATTTCCCTGTTCTGTCTATAAATACTCACTGTCCACTTTTGCAGACCGGAGTTCTTTGAATCTCTAGTTCTGAGTGCTATTTGATTCATGAACTTTTTTTTCTCAAATAAACTCTGTTACATTTAATTTGTGAAAGGTTTTAATTCATATTTCATAGTGTAGCAGAATCACATAGTTACTCAAAAACTATACAGACTTGATATACATTATTTATGTTTGCCTTAATTTATTTGATGTTTCTCATGGGCTCTTGCTCCCTCTGTTTCATGGAGGAGAAAGGGACGTAAATTTGAGAATAATCTGGTAACCTCTGTTTAACAGCATAATTTGAACCATTTCTTTAGAAAGCGTGATCTTTTTTTAAGTAAAATGTTCAGTCTTTCAGAGACACTCTCATTCTCCTTTCTCGTTTCTATGTTGGCATCTGGCATATTAGGGACACTTGTTTTATCCTCAAGGCTCAAGGAGAGATGAGGTCCCTGAGTCATCGTGGAATCCCTGGCCTCTCCCACCGCTTTGCTGCCCTGGGCTGCTTCCTGCATAGGTGATATTCAGCATAAAGGCCACACCCCCTAGCTGCAGTCTGCATTTGAGCTAACTTACAGTTTGCCTTAGTCATCCTCGTCAGAAACTTCTGGTGGTCCCTAGGTGGCTTCAAGTCATCTCTCTCAGCACAACCAGATCCTCTAAGTCATCATTGTGTTATTCATCTGACCCCAGGGCTGGTCTGTGCACCTGGTGGCTTCTACTTTGAAGTCACACTGGCTTCTGATCCCAATGGGCCCCAAGGCAGCTTGGCTGTGGCTCACTAAGTTACCTTTGGGCAGACTTTCCAGGCATACACGGACATTTCTCTATATTGGGTCCACTCCAGGTGTAGCTGAAGACATCATGAAAAATGTAAACCATGCCCTTCTTCTCACTCTTCTACCTCCACAAGTTCACTGTGATGTGGTAGCCCCTGAGATGGTGTGTGTGCAGGCCCTGAGGCCCCAAACATTGGGCTGAATGTAAGGAACTCTGATCTTGATATTCCCCTCAATTTATCAAATAAACTTATTTCTTTTGACCAAAACCTGACAAAAGGAAGATTAGGATACTTGTGATCTTCTTTCCCTCTGACCTGTCTCTTACCATCTCTTTCTTCCCTTAAAAGATCAGACACTTCCTTAAATTCCTTCACCCTGTTTCCTCCTGCAACTTGATTCTTGTCTCAGGCTAAACTGTCACCTTGGGAGGTGTGGGGAGGGGAGTAGAATGAGACTAGTGTAACTTTTAATGATTTTTCACTGATTATGCATATTTACAGGACATTTTTTATTTTAAATTCACAGAGGAAATTGGATTCAATTATACTGTACACAGGATTGGGAGAAGATGTGACCCTTCTTGTAAATATCCATAAAACATACCGCTTAGCATTGTTGTCAATGCTCTCCCACTTTGCTAATGCATGACCATAGTGCTAGTCATGTGATTACAAGGTAGTCACAACAGGGTAATTAACACATCTTACGCTTTACTAGTGTGGATATTTCAAGGTGTATGCTAATTTTTATCTTGACTTATAGTCCGATAGAGTGGTCAGGAATATGAGAAGTTGGTTCTCCAGGGAAAATTGTTTCCAAAATGTCACCTGAACATGAAGGGGAACAGAAAATTAATCAAGACAGTGACATTTTTTAAGGTGGACTACACAGGGAGGAGAGAAAGAAAATGCATTGCTGGTTTAAGTGTGTTGGGAAGCATACTAGAGCGTACAGAACTAAGGCTTGGAAATTGATGCATCAAACACTCAATGACATATTGACCGATAAACAAGCAAAATGATTGCTAAGTGACAGTATGATTCATGTATCTATATTGTGTGAAAATCCAGAGATCCTGTACGTGTGTTGTTGGCAGTTTATAGGAACAAGAACAAAAACTTAGGAGAAAAGCAAAAGCTCTATGGTCTACCTTTGCATGCAAACATTGAACAGGCGTAAAAATTGCTACAGATTTTCTTGCTTCTAAAGTTGATTTCCCTTCTTACCTTTTTCTACATTTTTTGGGATAATATATATAACAGCAATTTGGTGTCTGACACAACATTTCTATCTATAGATTTTCTTGTATGTATGTGTTGGGGGAGGGGTGTTGTTTGTTTTGTTTGTATTTTTACATCTGAATATGTTTTACTGAAGTCCTCCTGGGCTTCTGTAACCCTTCTGCAGAGTAAGTCTGCTGCCACAGCTTTCCCCCATCTGTCCTAACTGCATACTTTAAGGTGCCCTTAATCTGCAACTTAGTTCTCATTTGGTGAAAGTCAGACTTCACTTGATGATGTTGACTTTCTCAGCAAAGGGCAATGGCAGTTACTGAAGATGCCCTTTGCAGCAAAATCTCATATAATCAATTCTACTAAGGGGAGCTGACACTCCAGTGTACACTGGGCATCAGTGGATGCTGTTCCTCTAGTTCCTTTATGAGGTCTGCAACATTTGGACTGAGATCCACCGAGCAGTTGTTTGAAGTGTGCAATTGAGTAGGATTCTGCAAGACAGAGACAGACTCCCAACCCCAAACATGGCAGAGTGATGAAAATACCAGAGTCCCTACAGCATGGATATGAGACTGGGCCTCTACTCTGCTACTTGCCACTTCCATAACTTTGAGGAAGTTCCTTATGCCCTGAGCAACTCAGTGACCTTATCTGGAAAATGAGGAGGGAAACCTCATACTATCAGGATTAAATGAGTTCATATTATAAATCTTATAGAGCCCAATAGCAACTCTGCCATTTATTACTTGTATGAACTGGCAAATCCTTCTTTGAGCCTCAGTTAGGGTTGCCAGATCTAAAACAGCAAACAATTTTTGGTATGAAAAATGTCTCATGTAAATTGGAATATACTGTCCTCCAAAAAGTATTTGTCATTTATTTGAAATTCAAATTTAAATGGTCTTCCTGGATTTTATCTGTCAACCCGTGTATTAATTCTCTTGTCTAATAAATGAGTATATTCATGCTTACCCTAGTTAACTTAGAAGGTGATTATGAGGATGACATTAAAATATAAAATATATATATTTTTTATGTCATCGTCATAATATGTAAAAGCTTTGGAAAATGTAACATGTGATTCAGACATGAGGGAATGCTCAAATTATTAGTGTATATATTATGGTCATCACGAGTTCACAAATAGGCTGAGGAATGTACAATGAAATTCAATGAGAGGAGATATGGTAAGTTATAGTCCAGTTAACCTGTTCACCTCTTCTGAGGAGCCAAGCACCTCTGGGTTACTTGCAACTGACTGCTTATTCTCATTAATATGCATGTGTAGATTTCACGGGAAAGTACTTTTTGTACTTGGAGAGAGGAGGAAAGAGGAGGAGTATGAGGAAGATTGTGAATGGGACTGCCAACCTTTATACAGGGAGGGTTATTTCTTTTTTAATTAAATTTCTAGACATGCAATTTGCCTTTTCCAATATATTAGGTTTTTCATCAGTTTTTTTCTCATATAGTGGCAAATCACGAATGGCTTATTACAGGAACAATCATAGGAGGGGCCACTTCAGGGCCCACTCATACCAAGGCTGCATTTTAAGCATAAATACAACTTCAACAGAGAATTGCAAGTGAAAAGTCAAGGTGCTAAAAAGACCCAAGGGAATTTTTAACTCTCACACTTCAGGTGCATTTGGGAAAGAGAAACACCCAAATTCTTTCATTTTCAAAGAAAATAACATAAGATATTTCTATATCTTCTCATAGCTCAGAACTAGATCCCACAACAAATGGGTTCCTACATAACTCAATTTCTCAGGATATAATAAATAAGAAGAAAATGTGACTGGGCCTCTCCAATGCCCAATTTCTTATTCTGTCCTTTTCTTAACATACATGACCCAGGCCGGGGTCACGCCCGTAATCCCAGCACTCTGGGAGGCCAAGGTGGGCGGATCTCCTGAGGTCGGGAGATCCAGACCAGCCTGACCAATATGGTGAAACCCCGTCTCTACTAAAAATACAAAAATTAGCCAGACATGGTGGTGTGTGCCTGTAATCCCAGCTACTCAGGAGGCTGAAGCTGGAAAATCACTTGAACATGGGAGGCAGAGATCGCAGTGAGCCGAGATTGCGCCACTGTACTCCAGCCTGGGTGACAGAGGGGGACCCTATCTCAAATAATAATAATAATAATAAGGATAATAATAATAACCCATTATGTCAAAAACACAGTCAAGTCAGTGATTTGGTAAGATGCAATTAAAGGAAGCTTCAGTGGTATAAATGAATTTTTATTTTGAAACGAATTCTGCCAGCTTCACATACACACCACCTCAGAGACGGGCAATACATAGAGCCAATAGCTAAAGCCACCAACTTGGCAATTTCCTCCAGCATATAGAGAAATAAATCTCTGGGGCTTCCTTGGCCTTTGACTTTGGAATGCAAAGGCCTTGGATGAGGAGAAACGTATGCTGAGCGCCTGCTCCTGTGCATACAGACACCGAGCTAGTCCCACCTCTGAATGAAAGTGGTGACTTCCCCACTCTGGACTCCGACTCACAGCTGGCAGGCACAACAGACAGGATAAGGCTCTCTATGTATCCACACTCTGGGCCATCGTGTTTTATGGACACAAACTGAAGATAAGATCTAGTGATGGAGTCTCCAGCTACAGCTTGAAACCAGCCCATCAATGTCAGGTTCCGTTAAATACCTGATGCCGCCGCTTTGCAGCAGTTCTGGTGGATAAAGGTTCTGTCAGGGTCAGTGTTTCAAGTGAGGTTCAGACTCTCATTTGCCATAAATGAAGAGGATGGGAAGTGAGCTGGGAGATTGTCAGATTAATATTTAGATAATTGCGATTTATCTCATCTTAAGGATCAAGCTGATTGAACCCGAGCCGAGTTTGAGCTAAACTGTGTTTACATGGCCTCCTTCCTCAAAGCTAGCAGTCTAAAGAAAGAAGAAAAGCCAGAGCTGGGATTTCCGGCTGACATTGGAACCAGGAATGACCAATCCCAATAGCAATAATATAGCAGCAAGAATAAACAATCATGAATATTGCAAATGCTGTCTCTCTGGTGCTGAGAAAAATTAATTTCCTATTTGAATCCCATTCACATAAATACTCATAATGATGTATTTAAATCCAGACTCTGTTAAATCCTCAGCCCACAGTACCTGAGCCAACAGCATGAGTCTCGCATTTAATCGGTTACTGTAATAAACATATAAAATGTTTTTTTTTTTCATGAGAGGACAGAGCAGTGGCTACATAAAAGGACATCAAATGACACATCCTCTATCTCCCAGCAAATAAAAAAGCCATCAGCTCATAACAAGGCGGTGATAAAAGGTGCTGAGGCCAGTAAGATTAAGACTTTGTAATAAGGTCCGGGCGCCAAAACTGACAGCCATTTTCTTTTATATTTATCATGTCCTCACACTGGGGTGAGAAGCCATGGCTCTGTCCCATTGCTGGCTAGAATTTATAGCAGCTCCATTATTAGGAGATTGCAGTGAAATGGGGTAGAGGTATGGTTTTCTGAGAACGTTACGATAGCCTCCTACATTATACACTTGACAGGTTTGTCAGCTCTTAGTAACAAGCCTTGTAAAGTACTTTAATATCATTAGCACTATTTTCTTAATGTGTCTGCTCTCCTCGAAGCCTGAAAATATCATATATCATAGGCTGGAGGGTAGCATGAACTGCTATCTCCTTGTTTCTGGTTTCTTAAATGTGATTTTATAGTAACACGTAGAGTTGATGTTTTAATCAAAATAATGCAGCCATTTTCCTTTATTGATTATCAAGTAAATATGTATAAATATGTAGTTAGGGGTGGGCTACCCTTTTAGAGGATATTGGAAACACATAATGAATGGCTTTCTGTGGGTAATTTCACTGCCTGCTTACTTCAGTTATTTGTTATGTACCAAGAGTTTTTCCATTCTGCCTTCCTTCCCCAAAGATCTGTGGAGGCCACCTGCAGGAGAGAGGGGCCCAGCCAGAACCAAAACTCTGCAAGAACTTTCCAGACAGGCAAGGCCTAAATCAGACGCCTTTGAAATTTCTGCACATACATGTCTCCCTTTTTTGTAAACTAGCCTAAATTACAATCTGTTCTGTAGTTCATGGTGCATTTCAAAAGGACCCACATTTATTTTGGGTAAATCCTGAAAGGCTTTTTCTTGCTTTCAGTGATGAGCATATTGACTTAAGAACGTCTATCTCCATTGCTAATGTAAACCCAGAGACAGAAATCCTGTGAGTTGACTCAATAGTTTGAGTTGTATAAGTGTTTTAAATTTCAAAAATAAACATGTATTGCTTTGTGAGGGTAATAAAATGATAAACTTGGTTTATATCTCATTCTAAGCAGGACATCCATCTTAATAACATTGTAATACTCTCATATGTGACCTTGATCATAAAAATTTAACTATCATCAACAATAGCATTATCTATACCAGAAATAAGGATGGGCACTCACACACAGAGACAATCAAAGGGAAATTTATTATCAGTAAAACCTCAAACAGTTTTATAATTGAAAACATTAGAGTCAATGCAAAATTTAGTTCATTGAGCTCAGACCAAAACACCAACCTTACTAGGCAGTGGTATCAATATTACTGTACATTGCCCCAAATGTGTGCTCAGCTAGTCACTGAGTGTGTGCCTTATCTCCTGCACCCTTTATCTCAAATGAGAAACCAAGAGGTCTATGGAGCCCTTTCTTTTTGGTCAAAATCATTGCATCTAGCTCAGGACCTAGCCCATAGCAGGTAATCAATAAATATTGCTTGGAAGGTTGAACAGATGAATTAATTATTTCTCCCAACATATATGGAGATTTATGTTTCCATTGGCCCATGGCCATCAAAATAGGTTACTTGCTGAGAAATAAACATGCACCAGATGGGAGGAGCTATGGCATCTTGATCTCAGATTAATCCAGTCTATGCCTTTCTTTATTAACTTACACATATGCTTCTGCATTGAGAGCAAGACCACATGCAGATAATCTCAAGGCACTACATATTGGCAAATAGACACCGCTAGGCAATCCAAAATGTTTGTTGGCAAATTATTCTAATGAACTTAAAATACTTATCATTAACCATTTAAAAATATCATTTTGGGAATAGGAAGGGAAAAACAACCCAAGAAGAATTTAAATCTTTATCTCTATTTCTGCATATAATCTTTAAGTTCTTTGGTTATGCAAATATTCAAAGATATTTCGAAACGTGGAAATGTTAGGCTAAATTTTGTCAATGGAATAGTTTTGTTGCAGTTTGTTTAAACAGACATGTAAATTCTGTATTCCTATTGCATTTGCCTAATTTAAGTGAAAAGAGTATTCAAACATTGGACTCACTACCTATCTGAATAAAAAGACAGGGCAGGGTCAAACCTATATTTGTCTATTTTTATAGTCAATACAATAATTGCCTGTGATGGGTTAATTATCTAGTAACTAAGGCTGATTTTTCTTAGAATAGAAATGATTAAATTGTGTCTTTTTCCGTGGGGTCTGGTCATCACATGAGGACCTAACTTAACCTTTTTTGACTATTTTATGCCTCTTCATCTGAAGGAAACCATTAATTTGATGTGCTGAGAAATTGTCCTGTGAACGTGTTCCTGTTCACACAGTCTAGTTAACATGAATAGGTTTTTAATATCTGCCGTTTCGGAACTGTTCCCCATCAGTCCCATGGCTGCTCATAAAATCAGTTAGTCTATTTATTGGTAGAAATCACTAAGAATTAGACTTACTTAAGCCTGTAAATTTATCAAGTTTATCACATTTGGTACTGAGAAGATGTATTTTGATTAAGTCTTTATGTGTAAAATCAGGTTAGTAAAAATTTTTGAGAGTTTTTGGACAATTATTTTTCTAAACAGCCCTGTACTTTCTCTATATTGTCGTATTGGCATGTTTATTTTATATATCTGTGTATACACACACATGTAACTTGCATGTATGTATGTATAGATACATACATATATAGATGTGTATGTACATATCTATATATACACACATATATAACTTGTGTGTGTATATGTAGATATATTTCCATAGCTATATACACACACACATAAGTTATGTGTGTGTATATATAGATGTGTACATATACAGCGATATATACATATCTACATACACACACATTATATGTGTGTGTGTATATACCTACATGTACACACACAAGTTATATGTGTGTGTATCTATATATAAATATAATTTTCTGTATATTTTGATGTTTTGACATCTTTAAAAACCTTTTTGGGGCCAGGCATGGTGGCTCATGTCTGTAATCCCGGCACTTTCGGAAGCTGAGGCAGGAGGATCACTTGAGGCCATGAGTTCAAGACCGGCTTGGGCAACAGAGTGAGACCCTGTCTCTACACAAAATACAAAAATTAGCCTGGCTCGTGAGGTGGCATGTACCTGTAGTTTGAGCTGCTTGGGAGGCTGAGATGAGAGGATCGCCTGAGCCCAGAAGTTTGATATTGCAGTGAGCCTTGATTGCACCACTGCACTCTAGCCTAAGTGACAGAACCAAGACCCTGTTGCTAATAAAACCAAAACTGAAAACAAAAACCTTTGTGGCTGGGGAGAGACTGCCCCTCCAGGGGCTAGCCAATTCTTAGAACTCTGACAGGAGCATGCCTTTGATATGCACACTAGCCAATCCAGAGCTGTATCTCCTCTTCTGGCCCTTATACTCCAGGAGGCAACATTCCTCTGCCTTAACCATTCCAGGGACAGGTACCAAACAGCTACAGACCACCCCTATAGTTTAGAGTTTGCTAAGTTATTCAAACTAACCCATCCTAAATCATTCACCCTTCCCTCCACTGCCTTTCCCACAGAAACCCCAACAAAGCCTTGGCCCAAGCCTTCCACCGGCTCCTGTCTTCTGCCTCCTGACCTCCATGTCTTCCCCTTATAGCCCTGCGTGACATGCTGTGCCTCCTGTCGCTAGGACCTGAGAGTTTAACACACTTTGTTTTTCTGAACCTCTCCTCTGTCTTTTCTCGTGGCAGATCTGACTGACCATCACACACACAAAAAACACGAAACAACATTCAAAGACAGTATTACAATATTCAGAGTTAGAAGGAAAATTCAATGTCTTGTAGTTGGTCTTCCTTTATCATTCTGACAGGGAACAGCAAATCGAAACTTCACTGTTTGGGCCTTCCTTCCTTGACATACCTCCTGGGCAAGGGTTGTTACATTTCTTCTTCCCGAAACCCAAATGAGACACATGGGGAGAAAATGTGGGCTCTTGGGCCTCTGTAGGTCTCATGATCTAATTTACTTCTCCACTTCTACTTTCGAGATTCAAGAAGCTGCAGGGCATTTTCAATTGCTGAGATTTTTCCAGACAAACTCCTGGCCAAGCATCTTGCCTCTGTGTTTAGTGCTCCACCAAAAATATGAATATTGAGTTAACTAACTGAGGGCATTTTAATTAAATGCCTTATTTATAAGACTCGAAGACAACCGATTTTAAATCAAAATGACACCTTGATGATTTAAACACCTCGATGACGTTTTTAGGTTGACTTGTTTTTTCAATGAATATGCCCATGATTTTGACTTGGTGAAGTTGCAGGACAATGGGAGCTCATCGTGTTGCAAAATGGAGAATGAACTGATAGAACCATGTTGGACAACAGTTTGAGATTATCCAACAGTTTGGAAATGTACGCAACTTCCAATATAGTAATTTGAGCTCTGGATGTACACTTGCAGAAATGCTTACACAGGTGTCCAGGACTATTAAACATAGTCTACTGGCTAGGTGTGGTGGTGCATGCTTGTATTCCCAGCTACTTGAGAGGCAGAGGTGGAAGAGTCACATGAGTCCAGGAGTCTGAGTCCAATCTGGGCAGCATAGTGAGAGCTCATCTCTTAAATAAATAAAAATAAAAATAAAAATAGTCCACAACTGAAAACTGCCCAAATGATTATCAATGGAAGAATAAAAAAAAACTGTGGAATGCTCATTCAGTGGGGAGTATACATTGGAGAAAAATAACTGATAACTATGTGTATGAAACAAGTGAATCTCAAAAACTTACTGCTGTCGAGCAAAAGCAGAAGACATAGAAAGAGGTATTCATATGATTTCATTTATATCAGGCTTAAAAACTAGCAAATCTACATTCTGGTCTGATGAGAGATCTATATGAAGATAAAAAACTTTAAAGAAAAGGAAGAGAATTGTTAATGGGAAATGCAAGAAGGATAGTGATCCCGGGAGTGGGTGGGGCTGAGGAATGGGAAAGGGATGGTGAGGGTAAATAGATTTCATAAGGCACTGGTAATGTCCTATTTCTTAACTTTGGTGGGTAAGAGTAAGAATGTTTTAAAAAGTTCATTATGGGCCGGTTATGGTGGCTCGTGTCTGTAATCCCAGCACTTTGGGAGGCCACAGGTGCATCACTTGAGCCCAGGAGTTCAAGACCAGTTTAGGCAACGTGGAAAAACCTCATCTGTACAAAAAAAAACACAAAAAATTAGCAGGGCATGGTGGTGTGGGCCTGTAGTTCCCGCCACTTGGAGGGCTGGGGTGAGAGAATCCCTTGAGCCCTGGAAGTCGAGGCTGCAGCGAGCCCTCTGCACTACTGCACTCCAGCCTCGGTGACAGAGTGAGACCCTGTCTCAAAAAAGTAAGTAAAATAAAATTAAAAAGCTAATTATTTGAAATGCACATGTGCAATTCATGCATCTTTTTAGTATAAATTTCAAAATTCAAAAAGTAATGATAGATAATTAAATGTAGGAAGGAGGTGGAGATGACTTCAAACCCACATCTCATTTTCATTTAAAAATAAATGAATGAATAAAACTGACAGTGACCATCTAGTATTCTTCAATGTAGACAAAAATGGGTAGCCTTCTACACAGTGCATTTTATTTCACAAATGGAAATATAGAAATATATTTTTGTAGAATATTAGATTTAAATCAAAGCTAGATGGAGATTATTTAATACATGTGACAATTATATGAGATCTCCTTTATTCTATACTTCTCATATATGCTTAATAGTTAACTGTATGAAGACTAAGATTTTAAATCAATTATTCAGACGTTTAGGTTAGTCGAATGCGGTCCATTAAAATGCCTATTGTTTTATGTTCCTGTCTCCTTTTAAGACAATTTTCAAACATGAAATCAGACACTTAAGTCCGTGTACATAAGTCCTTCAACATCATGAGAGGTGAGACCAGCTGGACTTCCTGGGTCAAGTGGGGACTTGGGGAACTTTCCTGTCTTGCAAGAGGATTATAAAACACACCAATCAGTGCTCTGTAAAATGCACCAATCAGTGCTCTGTAAAACGCATCAATCAGCAGGATTCTAAAAATAGCCAATCGTGGGGAGGATTGGAAAAAGGGCACTCTGATAGGCAGAAACAGAATGTGGGAGGGGACAATAAGGGAATAAAATCTGGCCACTCCAGCCAGCAGCAGCAAGCTGCTCTGGTCCCTTTCCAAGCTGTGGAAGCTATGTCCTTTCCTTCTTTACAATAAACCTTGCTAGCACTCACTCTTTGGGTCAGTGCCATCTTTAAGAGCTGTTAACACTCACTGTGAAGGTCTGCCTCTCCATTTTTGAAGTCAGCGAGCCCACGAATGCACTGGCAGGAACCAAATCTGGACACAATCACACCATCTCATTTCTTCCAAGTGTGTTTATGACATAACTGTAAGGCCACTGCTGTTGTAAAATTTTAGGAGGTTTAAATAAATCTTCTCATTCCTGCCTTTTAGAATAGTTGATACCATTTGAATACTTTTTACCTTTGTCGTATTTTCCAAAAGAAAACAGGAGTAGATGACTGGCAGTCCATGAAGTTTGCTGAACTAAGCAACTCATCAGAAACAATGAAAAACACACAAAGCACAATATCTCATTAAATCCTCTCTCAACTGTACTGTAAGGCTCATATCATCATTATTATTCTGCCCTTTTACAGAGGAGAAAATACACAGAGAAGATGAAGAGACAACCAAAGTAAGTGGCTATGCTCTGGTAGAAGTCTGGTGGTTTTTTTTCTATTCTGCTCTGATGTATTGCCCCCTCTCCCAGACCATATGATTGGGCAAAAAGTTTATTACTATAACTATGCATAGGTTATGTAGGTTTATGGGCAAAAGAGTGATTTCACAATGTGCAGTTCATGTACACTATTAAATTATTTTGCAAATTCTCATCGTAAGTAACATTTACTATGGGTAAATAATACCCACACCAAGTAAATAATTAAATTAAGACATCAGTGTTTTTAATAGATACTTCCTTTAAAACATCTTGTAAGCTCCTGCTTTCTGGGTGAGGCTGACTGTTCTAGGAGGTGATTGTCATGTGCTTATTTTCATTTTTCAGCGTCTTTCATCATCACAACAGGCTAGTAATTAGTGAAGATAAAAATTGCTATTGGTTAATGCAACATTTCAACTGTCATCCTGCTGCAGTGGGAGAAAAAGTTATTTTGTAAAATGAGAGCCCAGTGGTGCAGTTGTATTGACTTTTATGTCATGTTTGTTTCAGTTTACTAGTCAAAACAAGTTTCACAGCTCCTCCTGGTCCAGAAGGTTCCGTTTGCTTTATGAAAATGAAGCTGTCTTGTTTTCTGGTTCATAAATCATTGTCAAGCGGAGCTAGATAACAGAAACAAGTTCAGATTCTGGAATGATTATCCTTAGAGATGATGTATTAAATATACAGAATACAACTTGATTTTCATAAGCCACATTGACTTTGCAGAACTAAGGCTGCAGGGGAAAATTGTTCCATAAGAGGAGGGGTGAGAGCTCGCAAAATCTAACTAGGTGGGAATGATGGGAGAGGGAAGGAAGTAGAGCATTTTCACATGTAAAGATGTGTCTGCTTTCTCCAGTTTTCTCTCTATTATTTACCTAATGTCATTTAAGCATTTGGTGCCTCTGTCTTCTATTAACAATATGGGAAGCATCTTTAGAAAAGAAGAGCTTCTCCTTCTTCCTAGATTAACTACTGCTTTTCTTTCATCCTGTTCTCTGAATATTGTGATATCATGTAAAATATTTCTTCTACCTCTTCGCAACCTAACCTCTCCCCCTGCAATGCGCTTGGTTTGAGTTGTACTTTTGGAGTTCCATACCTCATACCCAGTAGGCTTTCTAATGCTTCGCCAGAGCCACACAATCCATGGGAGTGAAATCTGGAGAAAAATCACAGTGGAGTGAGAAAGAGTCACAGAAATACCCTGAGATCAGAAGTGTCTTTGTGGTAACTCAGGGAATAGGTTTCTTGCCACTGAATGGTGCTGAAGCTGATTTCCTTCTGAATGAAGACTTCAGACCACCAAGCCAACTTAGAAATGTATTTTGCTGAAAAAGAGAGGTTTCTTCTGTGTAAAATGTGTTTTACTTCCTATTCAACTGCTTAGTTTCTATTGGAGCTCTGTATTCTGTTCTCACACTGCTAATAAAGACATACCCAAGACTGGGTAATTCATAAAGAAAAAGAGGTTTAACAATCTCACAGTTCCACGTGGCTGGAGAGGCCTCCCAATCATGGCAAATGGAAAAAGGCATGTCTTATAGGGTGGCAGACAAGAGAGAAAATGAGAAACAAGTGAAAAAGTTTTCCCTTTATAAAACCAGCAGATCTTGTAAGACTTACTCACTACCACGAGAACAGTATGGGAGAAACCACCCTTGTGATTCAATTATGTCCCACCGGGTCCTTCCCACAACACATGGGATTATGGGAGCTACAATTCAAGATGAGATTTGGGTGAGGACAAAGCTAAACCACATCAAGCTCCAAATCTCATTTCAGACATGAAGCCTCCTCTCCCCCCAGCCACTGTCTGGGGCCCAGTTTCTTTGGCCATTCCCTTAGCACATCCCTGCCACTGATCTCTCTTCATGCTTATTACAGGGATCATCAAGAATTTATTGCATCATTAGTTCTGAAAATATTGGTCTCACTTGGTAAGATGAAGTTCCTTGGGGGTAGATGTTCATGTATGTGCACACTGCTGTCTGTGGGCAGGTGCACACTGTATTAAGTATTCAGAGGCAGAGCATAAAGGGAAACAAAGAAATGTATTCAAAGCCACTCAAACTTTGGAGTAAAACTTTTTCTAGCAGGGAATTTAGGTGGAGATCCTAAGTATAGCCAAGATTCTATTCTATTTCAATTAGTACAATTTAATTCTTACTCAGAATAGAAGGGAAAAATCTTCAAAGAGCAAAATGACATAAAGCATTGTTATGTCACTATGTATTTCCCATGCTATGAACAGGAACTTTTTCTGCCAGGAAAATCCTTGATTTTCTTAAGACACTGCTGGGGAAGGTCACTTGTTCTGCTACCAAATTCATAACCATGGGAGCCTCCATCTTTCAGTTCAGGTAGCCAGAGCCCCTAGAATGTTATGATCTTGTATTATCTGGCTTATTTGATTAATTTATGTTTTATGTACACATCTAGGATTTTTACTCATGTTTTCAGCAAAAGAGCAATGTGAGGAATTGGAAAGTTATTGAAAAACTTTAATAAATGTGGATGACCAGTTTGGGTGTTCATCTCAGTGTGTATTTTTGAAATTAGACCAGTTGTCCCATAGAACTGATGTTTATGGTTTCTTTGAATAAACATAGAAATGGACCTTCCCAGTATTAAAACTTGAGAAAGTTACAGTTGTCTTATCTGAGGTCCCTTCTCAGGAAATAAACCATCAGGACTCCCAGATAGTATCAAGGAAGGGAAACTTGCCAGATCACCACATCTGGACAATGTGACACCAGACCCCTCACCTATCATGACTGCCTAACCAACCATCTGTTTCCTGTTGACCAATTCCTCTTCCTTCCTGCTCCCTGATTCCTGTTTTCCCAGTTACATTTCTTCCCTGCTATACAAACCTTTAATTTCAGTCCACCAGGGGGATGAGTTTGAGACTGAGGTATCTGCTCAGCAGCAGCACCCAATTAAAGTCTTCTTCCCTGGCAATACCTGTTGTCTCAGTAATTGGCTTTCTGTGCTGCAAGCAACAGGACTTAGACCAAACCCCAGGCATTTTAGTAACATTTTCAACAATACCCTTAAAAGCTTGTATCACCTGGATAATTACTTTAACTCATCATTTCACTGTACTTGCAAAAACTGGCTTTTGGATTTATAAACTAAGGGTACAATGTCGATTTGAACTCTGAGCATTCTAAGATACATGAGGTCTCCAGCCAGTTGATTAATTCATGTGGACTTTGCACCTTTTATAAGACATTTATAAATATAATCTCATTTTCTATACCAGTGTTATATAATGTTGGTGCTTCACTCTTTAGGAAGAGTGAGTTCTATGGAACAATCAATAGAGAAGCCCTGCATGGTTTATTTTCTGTTATGTATAACTTACAGGTCGTTGAGTCAAGATTTCTAAAGTACTGTGGCAAGATTTCTAAAAGGCTGGTGATTTTTAGGAAAGATCATCAATAACATATGTAGCTGAGCAAGCTAAAATAATTACAATCAAATTTCATGCTTCAGGGCGTAAACTGATTTCCTGCAAGTGTCAGGAAGAAATTATGCTGCTTTCACCAATGTGTACTGCATTGGGTAAATGACCCACCTATTTTTGTTTGGTTTTGCCCTTTTTTCTGAACCTAATGTAGTGCTCAGTTTTATTAAGAGTGCAGGTCATTTTAGCCCATGCCACTCCTTGGTTGCATCATATCAGGTTGACTTTCTTTCTGATATCCAGAAACTTTTCAATGGAACATGACACCAAATGAAGCCCTGGTTGAAAAAGTGTTGACTATAATGTAGAAAGTGTTGACTATAATGTAAAAGTTTAATACTGGGAAGGTCCATTTCTATGTTTATTCAAAGAAACCATAAATTTATAATGTAAATTTGAAAACAAAATTAATTATATACAATATAATACGTTAAATATAATACAATTAATCTTGGATTAATTATTAAAAGTTGAAGGTCTAGAAGAGAGAAGAAAGCAAAATGTTATGATTTTGAATTTCAAGCCTGTGATCTTAAAACTCACTGAGTATCATGTTTTCTCTTTGAGGTCTCTAAATTCATCTACTTCAGGTCATAAGTTTTATTAATCTTATCTCTTTTTCCTAGCCAACTTTTGCCACTGGCTCTCTGTCATTCAAAAATCTCAATCACAACCTGCATTTGCTCTATGCAAAACAGCTTTAGCATCGTGAACAATACATGTTAACTTTTGCCACCATTTTTTTTTTTTTTTTTTTTTTTTTTTTTTTTTTTTTTTTTTAGTGGGCTGGGGTGAAAAGGAGGAGAGGAGAAGAGCGAGCTAATAGTTATTCTCAGGCAGTGCTGGTGCTTCTTCTACAAATTTAGTGTGGAGGCCTTTGAGCTAATTACATTCTGTGTATCTGAGCCAACTCGGAGAGCTTCACGCTGACACTCGGATACATCTGGGCCTGATAACAATTGCAAATGCTCAGGGCACACTTTAAAAAAGATCTTATGTTACAACATGAAACAACATGCTTTACAGTACTCAGAATGGTCAGATAAATAAAACAGCTCCAAGTTCAGAGCTTTGTGGGGGGCAATGTATTTTATAACATTTCATTTAGAGCAGAAAAATTTCCCCACTGACAAGGGAACATTTGACCCTAACATAATGTTAAGTTCTACCCACAGCCGTTTGAGGTAATGGGCAATAGAAGACTCTGGGCTGCCTTTAATGATGTTGGCTATAAGATTACAATCATTTCCCATTCAGAGGGACAGTTTTGGAGGTTTTGGTCCGAGTTGAAAGTATAGAGGAGAATTTATAAAAAGCTACCTCTGCACATATATCCAAGGAGAGAGAGTAGGAATAAAAACATTGCACATTTCTAGGCCATATTCAGCATAAATGCCAAAAAGATCATGTTAGTTTATTTGGGAACTGTCTTTGGGGGCAGATTTGATGTGTTGATCACAGCCAGGTGACTTCTGAAATCATCATTCATGCTTTGGGGGGATGTTGGACAGAGGAAGTAGAAAGCGAAAACAACTCCCACAGCCAAAGTTTTGCATAAGATGGTAACAATTGTCAGTTTCCACCTGGCAATAAAACTCCCCAGCAAGCCCTTCTGCTAGCACACGCTAAATGTCAGTAATCGTCTTTCTTTCTCCTATGGAGTGTTGTAAAGTCATAAAGTAGATGAGTATTACTGACTTTAACCTGACATATTTCCCTGTTCCTTGAATTTGCACCTTAAAAAAAGTGTAGCTTTGACACATTAGTATTTAACACTCTTGCCCTCTTGTGGAGTATGCAGTAGTGTAACAAAAATACTCATTTTCTTCATTCTATGCCCCTACTCTTTCCATTTTTCTTTAAAAATTGCCTGTAGTCACCACAGCTTTATTACGGAGGGGAAAAAGTAACTTGAGCTATACCATTTGTAGAGCACTTTGGAGTTTACTCTTTAGTGTATATTCTCTTTCTTAAATTTTAAAACATATTAAAAGGGAGGTATTTAGCTCCCATTTGGCAGATGTGACAACTGAGGCTGAGCTTTACATAGCGTGTTTTCCCAAATTCTGCAGCAGTAAGTAGCAGTAGAGCGCAAACTAATGTCCACGTGTAACTGGCATCAGTACCCAAATAAAGTGCCTTTATTCATTGTAGCACCTGACAATTACATAGCAATTTCAATTTTTCCAAAGTGCTTTTCTTTTTTTCTCCACATCATTTTCTTTAAAAAATAAGTTCAGTAGAACCCAGCCACATTTTAAAGTTGCCCAGAATTCAGAGGCACAGAGAAGTGATTAAACTTATTAACAAAGATACAGTCACTTAATATGAATGTGATATTCCTTTTAGATATCTATGAATACGTGTTCTCTTAATGATTATATGCCATATCTCTCCATGTATTATCTCAAGGAAGAAAATAAACATGGATTTTCATGAATGTAATTAATGTGTTCCGAGACAACACTTCACGTGTTACTGAATTCCCTACGTACTCAGTTCTAAGGTCATCTTTCCAGAAGACAAAATAGCCCTTTTTGTTAAGTTGTCTGGAGGTTTGGTTTGTTTGTTTATTTGTGTATGGTGGGGGGGACATCAGTTTCTCTGGAAAGCTGGCTTCTGCATTCTCAGGGGTTATAAAAATGGGAATCATTTTTATTGGCAATCCACTGGAATAGTGCTGAGACAAATGGAAACTTGAAGATAAGGATCCTCTGAGGTGAGAACATACAGCTGTTGGGAATTGCTAGAGAATCTGACCAATAAAGGAAGTCACTATTTTTCCAGGCCTGAAGTGAGTTATAGGGCGAGACGGGTGTTGTATATTTATGTAAGGCAGCAGCAGGGAGTTTAAGCGGCTGTATATTGCTGAAAGAGCATCATTCACATTCAGGCAGAGACAAAAGGTGGAAATGAAGTAACATCCTGGCTGAAGAAGGCCTCACGACAGAATAATAACATTTCAGAGAGGGGGGCCGTATGCGAGGCTGTGGGTAGGCCTCAAAATGAGGAAATGATCAAGATGCCTTGTCAGGCCTTCAGAAAACAGTTACACACACATACACAGACACACGCTCACACACACACACGCACTCAGGATTAAGGCCTGGCCAAGCGTCCTTGGGAAGGAAAGTCATTTATCTTTCACAGAAACGCGTACACAATTACTCGCAACCTTCATCAGTGTAGTCAGCAAGATAGGTTAGCCAAAACTACTAGAAAAAATATATATCAATACACATATTACAGTTACACTTCCATTTGGTATTTATTATTATCATGTAGTCTGGCCTCACTGCATCAGTGTGGATACTAATTCAGGACAATATTTGAAGGCCTAAAGTGGTTCTGGCTGCTCAAAAGACTCAAAGGAAGAGGGTAGGCTGGGGGGAAGAGACTGTCTTATCTCCTGTGTTTATTTATTGTGTCCTTTTGTTTAGAGGAAGTAGCGAGAAGAAAGGGGTCATGAAATTACACTCCTCTAACGACAAATGGTGAGAGGGAGAGACAATCCACTTCAGAAAAATGATCAAAAGAGGAGGAAAGAAAGAATCTTAACATTCAAAAAAATACATGTAGCTAGTCTGTGAGGCTCTTCTAAAACACTGTACTTCTGTTTGGTAGAAATAGTTTAGGGTGCACCCGAATGCTAATGAAGATGTTACCAAATTTTTAAATGGAAGATTGTGTTGAATATTTCAGAAACTTTAGTCATTTAAGAAAAAGCCTAATGCAGAGTAAGAGTTTTCCGTCACACAGGAAACTCTTAGTTAATACTAAATTAGGATGGTTATTAAAACACAGGATGGCACAGAACTGGGATGAAAATAGATATATTTTATCCTTAAAGTTGATTTGTCTTTGAAAGCAATATGACAATTATGAAAATTTTAAGTAAAATTAAAAGACGTCTTTCAAAAATGTTTGTGGGCCATGGACTAGATTTGTGAGTTTTCTGTATTAGTACCAAGTACGATGAGATGTCAAAGTGATTTTATACTAGACAAACATTCACTGACAGCCTCGTGAATATTTTGCTTAAGTTTTTAGGGAGTAGTAGAATCACAAAACGAATACACTTGTTTCTCTATTTTTCATTTATTTTTTCTTCTGCATCTACACAGCTAAATATTAAACTACTATGAAAAAACAAAGAAAAAAGAATGCTGGGCCGAAATAATTTAATTTCCTTCATTGACCCTTCCTTAACATTGTCACACCCCAATGTTTCAGTCACACCAGAGAAGTTTATGCATTCAACCCCAACATTATCCGAACATGGTATTTAGGAGACTTTTCAATAGCTAAAGGCTAGGAAGACTAAGAATGAACACAGGGCTCTTCATCTTTCTAGAAAATGAGCAGTTCACAAATGGGATCAGTTCATACTGCATTCGCAGGTGAACTTACCCGGCACAGAGCCGAAGCCAAAGATTTCTAGGAATGACAGCTTCAGCACATCCGTGAAATGATCCTACTTGCCAATTTCCTATTTTTCCACAGGGGACATCTTAAGCGCTGGGGTCATGCAAATTCATTTCTGGCTTCTGAAGCATCAGGTAATGGCTACCGCCAGAGGCAGGATTCCAAAACCGTTAGCCCACTGGTCTGATCCCATATGAAAAAACCTAATATTTTGACCACAAAACCCATCTCATGGCATGCTGGCCTGGTACTAAAAATGCACTGATGAAGAACATACTGGATTAGGTCAGTCATTGAAGCATAGCGTAGGAGTGCTTTGAGAAAAATGCCATCTCCACAGGATTTGAGCTCCATTGAGAAAAATAATGTCTTAAACATAGATTGTTCAGTCTCCACTCTTGCGTTTACTGTTTGTATACACACACACACACACACCACACACACATGTATACACACATACACATATATATATATACACACACACATACAGAGAGAGTCACATATATATAAGGAATTTCTCAGACAAAGACATATATATATATATATATATATATATGGAATTTCTTAGACTAAGAATTTCTGGGCACATCAGCAGTGGATCATATACAAAGAAACAGAGGGATAGGGAAATGAAAACACAATCTTCCATTTTTTGGCTTCTCCCTTAGAATGTTTGTGTAAGAAATCATCAGTTCAGTTGCAGGCATTTATGTGTTGTGGTGTGTTGGGGGAAAAAAAACCCTCCATTTAAACATGGATTTTAACCTTTCCACCTTAGCCTCTTACATTTTCTTTCCTTCCACTCAAAGCATTTAGGTAAATTAGGATGAGGTCCCTCCATAAAAATGCAAGGGGATCAGTTAAACTTTCATTTCTAATTTATTCATGAAGGAGCGAGGTCTTGCCTGGCCGTGCTGTGCATCATCCTGTCAGAATGACTTTCTCTCTTGTTGAGAAGGGAGGTGGAAAGAGGAAATCGGGAACTCCAGCTCTCCTAGTAATTGCCGTGAGAATAAAAATGTGAGCACTTTCTTGCTTGGTTAAGTGAATGTGAGCAAAAGTTTCAAAAATGAGGATAAGAACTAAATTAGCATATATATATATATGTGCATGAGTGTAGGAACTAAAATATATATAATAAATGTATTTATATATTATAAATGCATAACATAAAACACATTTTATATAATACATGTATAATGCAAATACATATTGCATTTATAAATAGTGATCTATTTATCACTTTTGATAATTATAGGTGCACCATCAATTCAACGTACAAATGGATACAAAATATTTATAATAACAATGTAAGATATACTTGAATTAAATTTCCTAAATCAAGCTGTTTTCAGTTCTACTGTGTTGTTGCAGTTCGAACTTTGTGTAAGCTTGATGCTGTGGACTGTCTCCTTTAACCATTTTTGTTTCCATCCATAAAGATTAAGCTCTCTTTTGCCCTCTGTGTGCAAGCGAACACATGCGTGCATATTCTATGCATTGTTGAACATGTGCAAGTTTAGAAGATTTATTAGTCTTGTAAGAAGTCCTTCATTTTCTCTCTCAGATTTGATTGGTTTAATATATTTAATGTTCTGTCTTTAAAATTTCTCATATTTTTCTCTTTTTAAATCATTTCTTGTTTTGTTTTGTTTTTCCTTCCCTCCACTTCTGAATAGATTTCACATTTGGAGGCTTGTGGGAAAGGAGGACAGAGCCTTATAATGTGAAAGACCTTATTCTAGTTGATGAATAGGTTGCTCCGTTTTGCCGTTCCCACCCTAGCATTCAAAAATGATCATCTTTTATACATGGGAAAAAGGGAGGGGGTGGGATCTGGCATTAGTTCTTTTAGTCGTCAGGAAATTACAAAATGTACACTTGCGAAGTAAGCAATTTTTGCAGTCTGCCTGCACATCCATCTTTTTAATGAGCCTTGTTTATAACCCGACGCCATGTTTCTAGTCACCTACCCTGTTTACGTCTTTGGCCCCTTTAATTAAGAGAAGAACCAGTTAAAAGAAAGTAAGAAGAAATATTAATATGATCTGATTAATTCAGCTAGCAGGAGGTTATGGGGTACCAAGGTTATTATAACCTATAAAGGCAATGTGAATAAAGCTGTATCCATTTGTAATTTTATTAGGTGGAGCAAATTAGTGAGTCTGCATAGCAGTGACAAAAGACCCATTCCTGTTCTCCCTTACCCCCTACTGCAAGGGCCAGGTGCCCAAAGTTGGGCTCCATATTAGGCAAATGAGATCTGATAAATCTCAGCTGCACATCTAATGAGAACCTCCAGAGCTGGTGTTGTGCTAATTTGGAAAGATTAGCTGGGGTGTTCGTGTATGGCGGGTGGAAGTCCAGTGAAATAACAGTGAGACATGGGGAAGAGGAAGGCCAACCTCAAAAGGGTTAAAAACAGAAAGACAACACTCTCGTGGAAAAGATAAGGGCCAGAATAATTGACAGTGGGCAAACCGCGAGAAACAAACTATCAGGGGCAGCTTGAGGGGTGAAGGGAAAATTCCATTTTAAAAGAAATAGCAGAGGTAGCTACTGTCTTTATCATGGGAAAAACAATAAAGTCCACCTGTGTGGGCTTCAGCCTTCCCACGTCAGCCCCTCTGACATCAGGAACCCACGTTTTGTCCCCTTTCGTGAAGTCAAAATAAAGCTGCAGAGTTTGCCTCTGGCAAAGATGTGGTGCACCCTGATGAGTTAAGGAGAATTCATTGCAAAAGAAAGGAGGCAGGGCCATAGTTTCAAATACAAAGATTTTAATATCTGTCACGGGAGCAGTTCTCGTGGGCTGGTCTGTGGACTTTGAAGAGGCTTCATTATTCTGAAATCCTGTCTAGACAAATTTTCTTGGGACTCCAATGTGCAAATTATAGTTTCATTGTCTTGCTTCATCTCATCAATCCTCCTAAACTCTAATTTCAGATTTGCTGCTTATTTGGTATTTGTTCTGTCTTGACTTGGCATCTCCTGCCAATGGCTCCCATCCCTCACTGGCCTGTGCCTGACTTCTCAACCATCAGTTTATCTCTGAGAATTTGGAGGGACTCTCATTCATCTATTGTGTAGGATCAGATTTCCATTTAATCAAAAGTAAACTCCACTTTTTTTTTTTTTTTTTTTTTTTTTTTTTTTGAGACAGAGTCATGCTGCTGCCCAGGCTAGAGTGCAATGGTGCAATCTTGGCTCATAAATAAACTCTACTCTCTCTAACACTTCAAATATAATGTGATACTTCTTACTCTGATACATATCCTGAATGTAGATATAAATCTTCAAGGGCCCATCTGAGCTGTTAACCAACTCTAAATTAGAAAACTTAGCCTTTTACCACTAGTCAAGCATTCTATTGAGTGTACTCTCACACTAAAAGACAATGGTATTGGATAATAGCAGCAATATAGTCAAAAAAGTTGACTCCAGCAACCCAGTGGAAAAATAAAGGACATTCATTTTAAACAGGCATGCCAGTGGCCAAAATTATTTAAATGTGTTAAATTATATTAGGAATTGGCATGAAATATGTTTAAAAATAATAAAAAATAAATAAAATAAACTTTCCTTGGCTCAGTAATTATTTCCACTCTGATCTAAATATTTGTTTTCCCCAAAAATTTATATGTTGCAGTCTAATCCCCAATACAATAGTATAAAGAAGTGGGCCTTTGAGGGGTGATTAATACCCTCGTAAAAGAGGCCCAAGGGAGCTTATTTGATTCGTCCACTATGTGAGGACATGTGTAAGGCACCATCTATGGGGAACGAGCTCACACTAGACACTGAGTCTGCTGGAGACTTGATTTTGGACTTTCCAGCCTCTTAGAACTATGAAAAATACATTTGGGTTGTTTATAAATTTCTGTCTTTGGTATTTTTGTTACAGCAGCCTAAATATACTAAGACAATTTCTCAAGAAAAAAAAATCTCTTATTGGAAATCAGTGAAAAGACAGAGCATTATTAAAATAATAATATAAAAAAATATAAAAATATAAATATTTAAGCATTCTCTCACCACCATGTGCAACATAACAGGAAACAAGGAGGTAAAAATGAATTGATCCGTCAATCATGCAATATCTTCTTTTTATTCTAAATGTAACCCTAAAGTTTTTATAAAATTACACAAAAATGAATGTACATGAATATGGGAGGGCATTCTATGATGAACACGTTAAACTCATTGGGATATTTGCTCCTGGGTGGGGCTCTATTTATTTAAAAAATAAAATTGCTTTAGCCAGTATGACCACTTTTTCAGTGGAAAATATTCATGGAAATTTCAGTATTTATATAAAATTTAAATGACCTTTTGATCCTCCCAATCAGCTGTTGGCTTCCAGGGGTCAGATGAGAAATGGTTAAAAAAGTCTTCTGAAGAGCAGAGATGAGGTATCGCTCAGAAGCAGCCAATACCATCAGAGTAGTCACTCAGGAACCAGCTGTGGAGTCAAATAAGTTTCAAATGCGTATCACACACAACTTGGGAAAGTGACCTGTGGTTTTCAGTCAGAATCCATCCTTCTTTCACCATTGATGCCACCATTACAGCATGAGCAACAGTGGTTTGAAGCATGTCTTCTGGTCAGAATCCCAGGTCTGCCACTACCGTGTGTGTGTTTTGGCAACTTACTTAATTTCTCTTTGCCTTACTTTCCTCCTCCATACAATGGGGAAAATATTGGTAATGCCTTGCTCTTGGGGGATTATTTTGAGAATTAAATTATTATATACATGTAAATCACTTAGAAAAGCATTTGGCATATGGCAATATTTGAGAAATGTCAGTTCAAGTGATCATTTGGCCGTTTATTTTAGATAGCAGTTTTTAGGGCTATCTCCTCCCATGCACGGCTGAGAATTCCTTGAAGTCAAAAATAGTCTTATTAACCTAGCTCAATAGCTTTGCCTAAAAAGAAGAACTCAAGACATCTCTACATCTTCTATATTGGATAGGGATGAGAGTAAATGAAATAACCCCAGCTGGAATACTCCTTTAACATTCAACACAGTGCCTTCACTTTCTCTCTTAATCTTGTTTTTATTTTGAATAGCAGCAATAAAATATCAGGTAACTACATGCAAAGCCACATGGAGGCTTGAATGTTAAGTGCCGCATATTACAATAGTAATAAAATGTTTACTTTATGTTAGTATCTGTTAGTTACAACAGGGGTCCATGAACATATCTGACCTTACTATTTCCCTTCCAAATAAAACACGATTGTTGACGTCAGTGTATTGGAAGAAACAGAGATTTTGGAAAGCAGGCTCTGCCACCTTCTAAGCTAATTTCTGTGTTATTAAATAGTGATAACACCCAGCTCACGGGATTGTGGTAAATCTGGGTGAAATAACATGTGTAAAGAACCTGGCACTCAATAAATGATAATTATTGTTGTGATCATTATTTGCAGAAAATTTTACCTTGAAGGTTCCCATAAGCAGGAAAGACTGAGCAACCATCCATTGGCATTGATTGCCTTGCTAGTTGGTAGTAATGCTTTGATATAAAGGCTTCTGAGTCTGAACCCACACCTAGGAGAAAGAGTCTGTGGCTCACAAGCAATGACTGCTTTGTGCACTGTTCCGGGAGGGCCGGTGCTGTGCCAGGCCTTTACTATGTAGACTCTAAGGCTGGGGTCTTTCCAGATAAATTCATCAATGGATTTCTTTGGAAATCTGAAGAAGTATGGAAACGCATCTCAGAAAAATAATTTGAGATGAATAACATAAAATACATGTAAAACACAATCACTAAAATATTTAAAATTGATACTACAATCTATGTTTTTTATTAACACATTAAATAACAAGATCTTGTGGAAGGTCTTATAACTGCCATCATGTCAAAGTTGTATTGAGCATACGTGACATTTTGAGATATCTGTGATTGGGTAAGGTCATATGAACATATGTATAATAGCTCTTGGTGGTAAATCATAGTTAGTACTGTTTTGATGTGTGTTGTTCACATTCATGATGAAGGAAATGCAAAGTTGCAGTCCAAAAATACTGAAAATAAGGATGCAAGTATTGGCCATCCAATTTCATGGCCCTCTTGCTCTAAAACCCCAGATCAAGAATCTATATTCTAGACCCCCAAGTTAAGACCACCTGATCTAAAACTGAGAATCTTGTTTTCACTTAATCAGGCTGGCATTTTTTTCCTCATAATCATCCTCCCTATTTGCCCTTCAGCACATACTCTTCTATTTTATGAAGTTCCTAAAGCCATTAAAAGTCCAAGTCTTATAAATGTTTGTAGATACTTAAATTGTTCCTCCTTCCTAAAAATCAGTCTGATATAATTATTATGGCATTTATGTTTCTACTGGATAAAAGTATCTTGGCATAAATGTTAGAATTTAAATGATAGCCAAGTTTGAAGGTAGACACAAGAAAATTCATACTAAGCTATGACTATATTTTAAAAAGTGAAATGCTTTGAAAACAGCCATAAAGCAGGAAGTACCTTTAAGTCTTAGGAAACCTCATATCCAATTGTACAGGGTGAAAAGATTCAAATAAACTCTAGACAAGATTGCAAACTCTGGGATCTTTAATTCAACCTAAACTTTAAAGCTTTTTGACATTGGCCCATATTCTTGGATAAATGTAATAATTCATTCTCCTAGATATGGAACAATTCACACTGTTGGAGTAAAATCCCAGAGAATATATATAGCTGGGTGTATCAAACCATTTTAGACAGGCTGATGTGTTTCTATGAAAAGGGAAATACAATTTAGATTAGAAATCCATTGTAAAGACAGGATACAGGTCTAAATTGGTGCTTTACGTATTTACAAAGGTTGCGTGTGTTATTGGCTCCCCATGAAAGGAACATGTTCAAAGGGATAATGTTAAAATAAAATCCTGTTCATGGCCTACACATCTTACTGCTGATTGAAAAAGAACTCAGACTGTGAGTCTGCTAAATTTGACCTTTCATAAGCAGACACATCTGTGGTTCTTCATGGCTTGTTTGTATTTGCACTACTGAAAAGATTAATTGATTGTTCAATAAATTATCACTTTACAGATCGGTTTAGTCTCTAAAACAAACTACCAATCACCTTGTTAACAAGTACATGTAAATGAATTGTTTTCAATAGGATAACCACTATCCCCTATGTAGGTGTGGCAATTAGATTATTGATTTTAGGTAAATGTCTGGTTAATTATGCAATAGGCTTTATTTCATCTGTTAATTAAGCTACTGCTCTTTTAAGTCAATAAGGTATAGCCCCAGGAGAAAAGAAAAGTTTCCCATTAGAAGAGACCAAGTACTTCCTCAAAAAGGGACAGAATGTGGACCACCTTTTCTTTCTCCAAAACCAAGACCCAAATGAGGAAGAACTTGTATGAGTGAATTGTACTTCCAGTTCACATATCAGCCATGTCTAGAATCAGTATTAAACATAAATCTGAATAGAAATACTTCCTATAAAGAAACCACTAGCTTCTTGTATACAACTGCCTAAGAGACACTCAACCTTCCTTGTCTCATTTGGTCTCACAATGACAAGCTGTAATATGCTTTTTAAGAATCTCCCCCTGAGATTCAACTCCTTCTCAAATGGCCTCATTTTCGCTTAGGTAGTCATCACTAACTTTATCTAGCAGAGAGAAGGGACCATTTTCAGAATCTTCCTGGGGACACAGCTTCAATTCAACTTAGCATTATCACTAGCACAGCTTTCCCTGCCTCCTTAATTTTGACCAAAGGTTGAGTCATAGATGTTGACTTTTCTCTTTTTCCAGTTGGGATTTGATTGTGTTTTTCTGTTTACATTTTGAGGAGTGGGATGGGGTGAGGGGAATGTGAGATGGGGGGTTGCTAGGCCTGGACACCTAGAATCTGAGCTTAGCTGCACCCTTTACTCTGATTTTAGAACACGATAAAGCTTCTGACCATTTAATTCATTCCAGATTTTGCTTTGTTTGTCCTGACTTCAGTGCCGAAGTCTCACACATGTCCCGTCTTGAAAAGCTGTTAATGTTTTGTGTATAGTAGATGCACAACATTAATTGAGTAAGTGAATGGAGGGGTGGGAGCCAAATTGCATATTTGGAAAAGTTCTACTTAGGAAAGTCACTAGCTTCCAAACAATAATAAAGTGATGTTTTTTTCCTTCTCTTAGGCACTGACCTAAGAGAATACTACAGTAATAATTATTGCAATGATACCGTTAATATTTACTGAGCACTTACTATATTCCAGAAATTATCTTAAGATAAATGCCATGTATTATCTCACTTAACCTCTACAATAATACTTTCTAATACTTATAATTGAAATTGTAATACAATACAATAACACTTTTCAGTTATATACTTTACAATCTTCATTTTACAGATGGAGAAACGGAGGCATAGAACCCAATGTCACACAGTCACTAAGTGATAGAACTAAAATTCAAACCCAGGAAATATAACTATAGAATCTGTGCTTTTAACAACAATCCTATTTGCAGAACACTGGGGTACTACTGATTATTCTTTGTAGACCAAATGTATTAGTCCGTTCTCGCACTGCTATGAAGAAATACCCGAGACTGGGTAATTTATAAAGGAAAGAGGTTCAATTGACTCATAGTTCTGCATTGCTGGGGAGGCCTCAGGAAACTTACAGTCATGGCGGAAGGTAAAGGAGTAGAAAGCACCTTCTTCACAGGGTGGCAGAATGGAGTGAGTGCAAGCAGGGGAAGTGCCAGACACTTATAAAACCGTCAGCTCTCATGAGAATTCACTATCATGAGAATAGCATGGGGGAATCTGCTTCCATGATCCAATTACCTCCACCTGGTTCTGTCCTCGACACATGGGGATTATGGGGATTACAATTCGAGGTGAGATTTGGGTGAAGACCCAGAGCCAAACCATATCACCAAATGACTGATCGGAGTATCAAGAGTGTATCCAACCGATCTATGTGACCTGAAATCACTTTGGAAAAAATAATAGCCAATATTTAGTAAGAGCTTATTTCATTTGCTCACTTCCAAAGTGAACATATGGACTGTTGTTTTGTAACTCATAGCTCAAACACTCAAGAAGGGATTGGCATCTATGAAGCAGATTGGGTGCTGGCCATAGGGACACCTGTGAGTCCAGTATTAGTATCCCTTTTCCTGCTAATAACTTTAGCACTAGAAAAGTGAATCACACATAAATAAATATCCCTTTTCCCTGACCAAATTACTTGCACAGCATAGCAGTAGCTACAGAGCAAGTATACATTATAATTTTTTTGAATATTCCCCAATTAGTTTACAGTAAAGTTGGACACAGTCCTATTGACCACAGAATGACTTTTGCTGCCTCTTCAAAATCAGAGTATTTCCTTTTATGGAAAAAGTTATAATTATCTGAAGAATCCTAAACTGTACTTGTGAAAATAGTCCCCATAGAAGAAACCTGGTAAAAGTTGTGCTGGTGTTTGCATGAAGCCTGTTATACATAATTTTCTGAAGCTGTTTTCAATCATGCAAATGATTTTTTCCTTTGCAATATGCTAATGCAATCTGATTTATTTCAGTTGTAAAAGTTAATTACAATGTGTTTGTGAGTCCCTAAAGATGATGTATTAAATGTTTATAACCAGGATTATTAAAATGTCCTGTCTCGATTACAGAGCTTCTCTTTCAAACACTAGGACTAATTGTAGCCTTAAATCACAACAACCTCACTGTTAAAATTAACACAAGGGCAACATTGCATAATTTTAATTAATTTTAATTTGGCCAAAGCGAATTAATTTTTGTTTTCTAGGAGGACAGCTAAACTCTTTTGTAGCCTGCTTCCACTGAACATGGAGTTCATAAACTTCTTTTCTTCTTGGCATTTTCATTCCTCTGAGGATTATGCCATGGGATTGAATCCTTGTTTGTATTTTGGTACTAATTTGCATATCTGGTTCTCTCCTCTCCTCTTTGCATTCCAGTAAGGAAATGAAGCCATAGCCGAATGTATACAGTGCTGCGGTCAGGGAAACAAATTTTTCAGTGTGAGTTTCATAATGTTCTTAACCCAGGTCTTTGCACATAATGACATTCAGAGTCCAAGTGTGGTACGCTTTGAGACTTCCATCTTTAGCACCCATTAAAAAGCTGCCAACGCCTCTTTCAAAGTTTGCAAAACAATGTTCTAAGAGATTGGTACTTAGAAGACAACATTTCTAGATACTTCCCTTTCTCCTTCTGCGCAACACATGAACTTAATTGCCTATTTCATGTGATTTATTAGTACTAAATGTTTTTGTTGTATCAGTGTAGGCTGTACTCCAATAGCAACAAAGAGGATAATTTTCTATTTATTCCTGAAACGGAGGCATCCTTTTCTGGAAAGTTCTGTCTTCAGTGCTCATTTATCTGCATACAATGACTCTTCCATTTATTCAAATGAAAGTTGCTTTAAAATTAGAAATAGCCATAATAAAGAACCTTGGAAACACACCTAGAAAACATCCAGGGGGCCTGACTGACTTTCTAAGATGTGGTTTCAAGGTTCTTTATTACGGCTATTTTTAAAAGATCAGTGATAGGTACTCTATAGGATCTGTGTTTCATCTTGCAAATCGTAAGTTCTAAATGTTTGGAAGAACTGGATACATTGTTTCTTATTTTAATTTACATGTAGAGACTTTGAGGTGAAATGGGTTTTCATTTTTGCTAATCATTTAAATTTTAATCTGCCTACCCATCTTTATAGGCATTCCTTCTACACTTGATTCACCAAAATCTTAGAAATAATCTCATTTTATCTCTGACAGGTAATAATCAGTCATAGCCAAGGTTAATCACAAGTTTAATATTAAAAAGTTATTATACATCACATAAGCAAAATCTAAACATATCAAAAATTATTTGCCTAAACCAGTGTAAGAGTGAAAGAGGATGTTGTTAATAATTACATGAGAACATTAGGCATAAAATCAGATTTTTCTGAGCAAACTGGAAGATTTGATTATCCTCCACATAGGAAAATGAAATTGACACTCTTCTGGTTGTGTATTCAGTTTATCACAATTCCTCCTTTCTGTTCCTTCTTGATAAAGGTTGGTCTCTGGCAACCGTATCTATATTGCATGATGCTACCCAGGATGTGGATGACTGGATTGGTTATGGATATTTGATTAGATCTGATCTATAAAAATGCACCTTAAGACTCTTAGTTAACCATGAGGAAATAGAGTTAAGCTCTGGGTGTGGCGAGATCTGTATTGGGCAAAACTCAGAGATGTGGGGGTTCATATGTCAGCACATGGTGTGAATATATTTACTATGTAATATAAAGCTGTGCATGTCCCTCAACAATCAGGGCATATAAAAGCAATTGCAACAAAAGCAAAAATTGACAAATAGGATCTAATTAAACTAAAGACCTTCTGCACAGCAAAAGAAACTATTAACAGAGTAAACAGACAACCTACAGAATGGGAGAAAAATTTTGCAAACCATGCGTCTGACCAAGACCTAATATCCAGCATCTATAAACAATAATAAAATATATAAATTTTATTATTAAAATAATAAATTTACAAGAAAGAAACAAATAATTCCCCTAAAAAGTGGGCAAAGGACATGGACAGACACTTTTCAAAAGAAGACATACATGCTGACAACAATTATAAGAAAAAAAGCTCAATATCACTGATCATTAGAGAAGTGTAAATCAAAACCACAATGAGATACCATCTCACACCAGTCAGAATGGCTACTATTAAAACATAAAAATAAAAAAAATACAGAAGCTGGCAAGGTTGTGAAGACAAAGGAATGCTTATAACTGTTGGTGGGAGTGTAAATTAGTTCAACCATTGTGTAAGACAGTGAGGTGATTCCTCAAAGACCAAAAGTCAAAAATAGCATTCAACCCAGCAATCCCATTGTAATCCCATGATATACCTAAGGAATATAAATCGTTCTATTATAAAGACACATGCATGTGTATGTTCATTGCAGCACTATTCACAATAGCAAAGACATAAAATCAACCCAAATGCCCATCAGTGATAGACTAGATAAAGAAAATATGGTACATACACACCATGAAGTACTATGCAGCCATAACAAAGAATGAGATCATGTCTTTTGCCGGGACATGGATGAAGCTGGAGGCCATTATCCTTAGCAAACTAGTGCAGGAACAGAAAACTGGACACCACATGTTCTCACTTATAAGTGGGAGCTGAGAGATGAGAACACATGGACACACAGAGGGGAACAGCACACACTCAGAGGTGGAGGTTGGGAGGAGGGAGAGGATCAGGAAAAATAACTAATTGATACTAGGCTTAACACCTGGGTGAAGAAATAATCGGTACAACCAACCCCCAAGACACACGCTTACCTATGTGTAGGTTTGTGCAAGGATACATCTTTCACATGTATACTTGAACTTAAAATAAAAGGTAAAAAAAAAAGAAAAGAATCAGGGCATAGCATATGTGTCCAGCTCTGGTTTTTTGATTAAGGTGATTTGCCTACAGGTAAAAAAAATTATAATTTTATGAATAAAATTTAATTTTTACATGTAGGTAAATACACATAGGCAAATAAGTACCTATATGTAAAAATTAAATTTTATTCATAAAATCATAAAAGAAACTTTAAAGTTTTTGCTTGATAGAAAATAGTAGGGTGACTGATATTATCTTATAGGTGATTTAAAAATAACCAGTACAAAGAATTTTCAGTTTCAATTCAACAACTTTTAAAATAAATCTGGCTGGACACTGTGGCTCAGCCAGAGTGTAATCCCAGCACTGCAGGAGAATTACATGAGGCTAGGAGTTCAAGATCAGCCTGGGCAATATAGTGAGTTTCTGTCTCTAAAAAAGTTATAAAAAAAACAATTAGCCAGGCATGCTGGTACACACGTACAGTCCTAGCTATGGGGGAGGCTGAGGAGGGAGGATCACTTGAGCTCAGGAGTTCCAGGCTACAGTGAGCTATGATCACACCACTGCACTCTGGCCTGGGTGACACAGCAAGACCCTGTCTCTAAATACATAAATAAATACAAAGTTTAAAAAAGTAAATTTAACAGAAAAATATAATCTTTGAAAAACAGATCACATAAAAATTTTAAATTTAATAATTGATGATTCCATTTTTATGTTGAGTTAAATGTGCACAATGACAGAGAAAAGTATAATTTTTAGTTTAGTTTAGTTTATAAGTGAATAGGGCAGGGAAATTTTGTTCCATTTTGTAATCTCGCATTTCTGGAATTATATTGATGAGTGTGAAAAGGGAAGAACTATACTGGTGATCCTGAGTAGCTATATTTATATTATCTATGAACTCTTTCAGGGCAGGGACAGTATTTTATTCATCTTTGTATCTCCAAGTGCTTACCGTAATTCCAAGTACATATTAGATACTCAACATACTGATGTGAACAGAAACAACTGAAAAGAATTGGTATAAGGTAGAAATAACTTAGACAAAAGCCATAATATTCATATACTCACTGTTAACGCAAATAAATAAATAAACAAAATGAATCTTAGAACAGTAACCTAATCATTAGAAATACTAGGCTCATAATTGGGGAGGTTTCTCTGAGACTCTTAAATGTAAGGAAATCTAGTTAGTGGGAATTAGTGTGAGTGAGAGCAATAGAAGATGCTCAGGCTTATAATAAACTTTCAGCATAAAACTCTATTACCTTATTTTTAATACATAGATTTTACCATTTTTTTGAGAATTAAGCTGTGAGGAGGAAGCATGCATTTTTTAGAAGTTTTGAAAGTTGTATAATTTTCTTTCACAACATACCCATTATGAAAAGTTGATTGTATTTTACTGTGTTTTTTGTTCCTCCTAAAACTACATTTCACAGTGTGCATATGATACCCTAGGAGTGCTCACTTCGCCAAGTATTTGGAGAATTTGCTTGCTGACTTTACAGATCACGCTGGCGTATATGTGCGAAAGGCTTAATGGTTGCCATTTATTAGTGAGAAGCTTCAGCTTTCTATTGACAGAGTCTTTTCTGCTCCTGCTAGTGAAAGAAGAATGAATATACTGCTTGATGCAGACACCCATGGATTGGGGGAAATAAATCTCACTTTGGCTAAATATGCCAGTGATGAAACTGCCTCCTTCAAACACTGTCAGTTTACCGACTTTCATCCCAAGGCTTGTGGTAGACTACTCAGAGAAGGATGATTTTACAGTGGCAAAGAACGGGAACCCTGAGACCACAATCTTCTGAGCCATGAAGGAGTTGTCTCCTTATCAGCAATGATGTTTCCTTATGTAATGCAGATACTTGCCTGATGGGTTCTGATAATAGCTGTCAAAATTTAGAGTTGACTCTTAAAAAAAAATATCGGATACTAATACGCTGAGGAAATGCGTACTACCTAGATTGATGGCCAAAGTCAAACAGTGCCAGAAATCATGAGCTCTGGTCTCAGATTCCTCACTGGTACAATAATGAGATACAACTGGCAATGCCCACTTCTCATTTAGCCCACTAAGTCTACTATAGATACGTTAAAAATAAATTCTAATAAAAGTCAATTGCTTCCCTACGTATCAGTATTGAACAATTAGAATATAACATTAAAAATGAAATACATTAGCAACAAAAAATGAAATACTTTTGTATACATCTAGAAGACTATGTATAATATCTATATGATGAAAACCATAAAATTCTGGTGAAGTAAATCAAATACCTAAATAAAGAGAAAGATATTTCATGTTCATGGATAGGAAGATTCAATATAGTTAAGACGTCACTTCCCAATTTAATCTGTAATTTGATGCGATCTCAGTCAAAACCTTAGTAGATTAGGCTTTGTTTTCTGGAAATTGACACACAGGTTCTAAGGTTTAAACAAACAGGCAAAATACCTAGAATAGCCCACAAAATATTGAAAGAGAAGAGCAAATTTGGAGGACTAACACCACCAAACTTCAAGGCTTACTATAAAGCTACAGTAATCAAGAGAGTGTGATAGCAGAGAAAGAATATACACATAGTTTAATGGAACACAACGAGAGCCCAGAAATAGACCAGCACTATCGTAGTCAACTGAACTTTCACTAAAGATCAAAGGTAGTACAATGGAGAAAAAGTAGACTTTCCAATAATTGGTGCTGGAACAACTGGCATCCATGAGCGAAAAAAGAAAATGAATCTAGACAGATTTTGGCCACACAAAAGTAGATTCATATGCAAAATGCCATACTACCAAACTCTTAGAAGACAACATGGGAGAAAACATAGGGCACCTTGGGTTTGGTGATGATATTTTAGATACAACGCCAAAAGCACAATCCACGAAAGAAAAAAATTGGTAAGTTAGACTTCATTCAAATCTAAAAATTCTGCTCTGCAAAATACACTGTTAAGGGAATGAAAAGATAAGTCATAGATTAGAAGAAAATCTTTGCAACACATATCTGACAATGGACTGGTAGTTAAGAGATATAAAAATTTATTAAAACTCATTAATAAGAAAATAAACAGCCCAATTTCCAAACTGGGCAAAAGAGCTGAGCAGATACCATGTCTAGTGAGATATATAGATATCAACTAAGCATCTGAAATAATGCTTAACATCATGTCATTAGGGAATTGCAAATTAAAACAGCAGTAAGATACCACTGCATACCTATTGGAGTGGATAAAATCCAAAACACTGACAACACCAAATGTTGAGGAGGATGCAGAGCAGCAAGAACTCTCATTGCTGGTGAGAATGCAAACTGCTACAGGCATTTTGTAAGAAAGTTTGGCAGCTTCTTACAAAATTAAGCGTACTTTTACCATATGATCCAGAAATCATGCTGTGTGGTATTTATCCAAATCAGTTGGAAACCTATATTCACATAAAAAACAGCACATGAATGTTTATATCAGCTTTATTCATAATTGACAAAACTTGGAAGTAACCAAGTTGCCTTTCAATAGATGAATGGATAGACAAAATTGTGGTACATCCTTAGAATGAAATATTATTTAGTGATAAAAGAAAATGAGCTATCAAGCTATAAAAAGACATGGAGGAAACTTGCTAGCATCTTGCTAAGTGGATGAAGTCAATTTGAAAAGACTACATACTATATGATTCCAACTATGTGACATTTTGGAAAGACAAAACTATGGAGACAGTAAAAACAACGGTGATTGCAAGAGGTTTGGGGTGGGAGGGAGAAAAGAATAGGTGGAGCTAGAGAATTTTTAGGACCTTGAAACTCTTTTATATGATACTGTAATGGTGGCTACATGTCATTATATATTTGTCGAAACCCACTGAGTGCAGAGCTCAAAGAGTTAAACACTAATGTAAGCTATGGATTTAAGTTAACAATATCGTATTAATATGGGTTAATCAATGGTACCAATGTACCACAATAATACAGGATGTAAATAATAGGGGAAACTAGGGCTGGGGAAGGTGCTACATTGGAGCTCTTGGTACTATCCAAACAGTTTTTCTGTAAAGCTAAAAATGCTCAAAAAACTAGTGCATTTATTTAAAAAATGACAAAATACAATTTTTAGTTGCTGTTTTAAAGAGCTCTTTTCCAAATAGAGTATAGAAATTTTCCTTAATTTGGCCGGGTAGAGCCTTATGTATTTGGTGTTACTGCCACATGAGCTTGGAATCTAGAACTATCCAACTGAAAGTACCTTTGGAACTCGTGGCCCAGGGAAAATCTCTACTGTTTGTAGCTTTGATGAAGCCTACTTTCCTTGGGCTTAAAGTTAGATTATATATCATTTGGCCGGGCACAGTGGCTCATGCCTGTAATCCCAGCGTTTTGGGAGGCAGAGGTGGGTGGATCACTTGGGCCCAGGAGTTAGAGAACAGCCTGGGCAACATGGCGAAACCCTGCCTCTACTAAAAATACAGGTGTGGTGGTGCGTATCTGTAGTTCCAGCTACAGGGGTCTGACAGGAGAGGATTGCTTGAGCCCACGGGGTCAATGCTGCAGTGTTCCCTGATGGTGCCACTGGACTCCAGCCTGGGTGACATAGTGAGACCCTGACTCAAACAAACAAACAAAAAAGAGTAAAAAGATTATATATCGGCTAATAGATCAATAAACATCATTGAATATGCTTCAAATAAATATGAGATCTAATTTTTGGGTTTTGGCAGTGACCGTACTGTGACAAGCAGATATCAAAACATCCACTGATGCTTTTCCTGAATCCCCTAGGCAAAATTACTTTTAACCTGTATTTTCATAAAACTTTGGATATATAATTTAACATAGCATCTATGGGTATTTATTTATGTATGTTTTTCTTGCAGCCTTGCACCAAGGCATATTTTATCTGAACCCTCACCTTCACATTTAGTAAACATTTGTATTGGTGCTTTCTGAAAAAATTACCAGAAATATAGGGGCTATAAACAACATAGATTTATTATCTTATCGTTTCATGAATCAGAACCTGACAGGAGTCTCATCAGGCTAAATCTAGATTTCTGTTGGGCTTTCTTCCTTACTATGGGCTGTAGGAGAGACTCCCTTTCCTTACTCATTGAGATTTTCAGTAGAATTCAGGTTCCTTGCGGTTGCAGGACTGAGGTTCCCCTTTCCTTGCAGACTGTCAGCTGAGGGCCCTTCTTTACAATTGTTGACTGGTAACTGTCTTGAAGGCCAGCAAAGGCAGGTCCAGCCCCTTCCAGCTTTGAGTCTCTCCTGCCTCTTTTCCCATAGTATCCTCCCTGCCTGACACTTACTCCTTTCTCGTTCACTTTTAAGGACCCATGTGACTGAACTGAGCCCACATAAATATTCCAGGATCATCTTCCTATCTTAAACTCTATAAACTGAATTCCATCTGCAAAATTATCTGTGCCATGTAAATGAACACATTCACAGATTTCAGGTATTAGGTTATGGATGTATTTGTAGGCTATTATTCCTCTTACCACAGAATTTAATACCATTTAGTTGATTTTAAATTACTTTGGTCACCAAATAGAAGTAATTTTACAGAATTATATTTAGTAGTATGTCCTGGGCTTTTATTTCCTAGCCTACTTTTTCAATTTAAAGTAATATGTACCTTTTATGGGAAAAAATATAAAGCAAAATAAACTGCTTGTAATCCCATGACCTAGAGAAGCCAGTTAACATTTTTGATGTATTTTCTTCTAGACTTTTATTTATTTTTGTATTTATATAAATATATTTACATATTTTTCTTTTATAGACCTAGACTTACATAATTTTGAATCATGCTTTCCCACATAACATTGTATTGTAAACATTTCCCACAATATATTTTTTCAAGTGTACTTTTTAAAGCTACTTAATATTGCATTTTAGAAATTGGAGTATACTTTATTTAAACATTGTCATATATGGGGCCATTTAGGTTGTTTCCTGCACAGTGATGCACATAACTATGGGATTTTTTAAGTCCCATAAAATTGTTTTATGTGGACTATATTGTTAAAAGTTGAAAGTTAGCTTTCTGCATCAAAGAAGTACTAAATGAGAATATAAAATATATTTAACTATCAAAATCATTTTAAGGCTCCATGTTTTACACAATAAGGGAACTAAAATACAAAGAAATAACTTGGAAACTATTTATAGTAATTTTTACAGATAAAAATATTATGCATTTAACATTTCAAGACCTTTTAAAGTCAATCAGGGGACAAAACCTATACTGTTTACCCAACAGAAAAATAAAAAGAGGACTTAACCCATTGCCTACAGAAGAAATACAAACAGCCAATAAACTTGAACAGTGCTTAATATGATAATTAAATAAAAAATTCCTTACTACTTTATTTCCATCATGCTATGAATGATGAATATGAGATAATATAAAGTGATGAAAAATGTAGAATCAGCAGACTCATAAATTGTTAGTAATTTAAATTGGTAAATTAAATTCCTTTTTGATAAGAATGTAATAATTTTTTTAAAAAGTGTTCTGAATTTGGAGGGAAATGCTTTTAAAAGTACAATTACAAAAAATACCTCTGTAGTTTTGTAACAGTGCAATGAGGTTGGGAGTTTTCTAGGTACTTAAATCACCTTTAGTGATGGCGTAATGTAGTGTGTTTCTTATAGAAGTCAGGGCCAGAAAAAAGTCTTGACTTTTCATTAGACTGATAATGAGATCCTGTCCTTGGAATCAGCCAAATTGTAAGGTTGAGGCACAGTCCTCCAGACTGCCAGCCTTTTACAAGACCTCTAGCTCTAACTGCAGAGAGTTAAGGTCCAATTGCAAAGTGAGAGGAAAGGATGCACACAAGACCACCACCATTTCTCGCACCAAGTGCAAGTTCATGGCTTTCCCCAAACCAGCCTCAATCTTGATAATTTACTAGAAAGACTTTCAGAACTCTCTGAAAGCTATAATACTTGCAGTTACAGTTTATTACAGGGAAAGGATACATTAAAATCAGTCAGGGAAAAAGACACATAGGGCAGAATCTGGGGATGTCCTAGATGTGGAGCTTCTGTTGCCCCCTGGACACCTTACCTTCCTGGAAACAATGGGTGACATATACACGTACACCATCAATCTGGGAAGCTCTTCTGAACTTCAGAACTCAGAAGTTTTATTGGGGTTTTACTATGCGGGCATGATTGATTGATTCATATATCACATGATCTGAGGGGCTTATCACTTGGAAAATTCCAAGAGTTTAGAGGTTACCTCCCAGGAGCAAGTGACAAAGGCTAGACTTCTCTTTGGGTAACACCAAATTCTCTACTACACCGTTATATTAGTTATTGTCAGTTGGTCTGTTGACTTTTCTTTTCGTTTTGTGTATGATGCTAATGGAGCTCCAGATATATGAAGGAAAAACTGATTGTCCTGAATGAAGAAATAGAAAAATCCATAACTGTTCTTGGAGACTTTGGCACTCTTATCTCAGTAATCAATAGAGCAAGTAGACAGATTAACAAAAATACAGAATATTTCAAAAATGCTATCAACAAACTTGGCCTAATTGAAAATTACAAATACTCCACCTAAAAACAGCAGAACACATGTTCTTTTATAGACACTTGGAATATTGATCAAGAGAGATTATATTGTGGGATATAAAACAACCTTCTACAAATTCAGAAGAATTAAAATCATACAAAGTATGTCCTCTGACTATAGTAATTAAACTAGAAATCAATAACAGAAAGATAGCTAGAAAGTCACGAAATATTTAAGATTTAAAATAAAACACACTTCCATATTTGCCCATGGGTCAATAAGGAAGTCAAAATGGAAATCAGAAAATATTTTTAATTGTATAAAACATGAAGCAACAACATATCAACATTTCAGGATGTACCTAAAGAAGTGCTTAATCCCAACACTTTAGGAGGCTGAGGAGGGCAGATCACCTGAGGTCAGGAGTTTGAGATCAGCCTGACCAACATGGAGAAACCCTATCTCTACTAAAAATACAAAATTAACCAGGTGTGGTGGCGCATGCCTGTAATCCCATCTACTCAGCAGGCTGAGACTACAGCATCGCTTGAACCCAGGAGGTGGAGGTTGCAGTGAGCCAAGATCGTGCCATTGTACTCCAACCTGGGCAACAAGAGCAAAACTCCGTCTCAAAATACATAGGATTATACACTTATGTTATGAAAGAACAAAGGTCTCTAATTAATAAAATAAGTTTCCATCTTCATAATGTAATAGCAAAGAAAGACATATGGATCAATGAAATAAAACAGAAAATAGGTGTTCCAAAAATAACCTCACGCATTTGTAGTTAATTTTTGACAAAAGTGACAAGATAATTCAATAGAAAAAGGAAATTGTTTGTTGTTGTTGTTTTGAGACAGGATTTCACTTTGTCACCCCGGCTGAAATGCAGTGGTGCAGTATCAGCTCATTGCAGCCTCCAACTTCCTGGGCTCAAGCAATCCTCCCACCTCAGCCCCACAAGTAGCTGGGACTACAGGTACATGCCACCGTACCTGGCTAATTTTTTGTGGAGACAGAGTTTCACCATGTTGCCAAGGCTGGTTGTGAACTCCTGAGCTCAAGCAATCTGCCTGCCTCAGCCTACCAAAGTGCTGAGATTACAAGCATGAGCCACTGTTCCCGGCCGAAAATCAAAATACTTTTTAACAAACAGAGCTTAACAATTTGAATATTTATATGCGAAACAATGAACATCAACCCATGTCCAACAAAATAAATAAAATTAAATGAATCACAGATCTAACAATAAAACCCAAAGTTATGACTTCTATAAGAAAAAACAGAAGATCATCTTTGTGACTTTGGGTCAGGCAAAATATTGTTAGATGCGCAAAAACAAAAAACAAATAGGAAAATATTGATAAATTGTACTTCTTCGAAATTAAAAGCTTCTGGCTTTTAAAAGATACTTAATAAAATGAAAAGACCAATGACATCCTATGATAAAATATTCATAAAATCCATATCTGATAAATAACTAGCATCTGAAATTTATAAAGAACATTCACAACTTAATAAAAAACAATTTAATACAAAAATAGAGCAAAGATTTGAGAAAACGCTTTGTAAAAGAAGAGATAAAGATGAAAATAAGCAAATGAAAAGCTACTGAACAACATCAGTCATTAGGAAAATGCAAGCTAAAACCAAAATGAGACACTGCTCTACATCTATTACAATGGTTTAAAGAAATGACAACACCGAGTGTGCTGCCAAGGACCTGGGCAAATGGAACTCCCCTACATTGTTGGTGGAAATGAAAAATAAATCAGCCACTTTAGAAAACACAATTTCCTAACATATGACCCAGCAATCTGCACCCCGCCCTGCACTCCCCACCTGCAGTAGGGTTTTACTCATGAAAAACTAAGCCATATATCCCCAGAAATGGCTGTACATAATTTTTATAACAGTTTTAATCATAATTGCCAAAACTGGAAAAAACCAAACATCCATCTACTGGTGAATGGATAAACAAATTGTGGTACATCTATAGAACAAAACACTAGTCAGTAACAAGCAATGATCTCCTGATACATTCAATAATGCAAAAGAATCTCAAAAGCATTATACTGAGAGAATATGTCTGCCAAAAGATGCACACTCTCTAGTCATATTAATTCATAATAACAATAAGAGAGGGGAGTCTAAATGTTCATGAACAGTGTAAAAGATGACAAGTCGCTATGCTATATTCACTTGAAGGAACATGATGCTAAGGACTGAATGTTGGTGTCCCCCCAAAATTCATGTTGAAACTTAACTCCCAAGGGGATGGCATTAAGGGGCAAGGCCTTTGGAAGCTGATTAGGTCATGAGGGTTCTGACCTCATGGATGGTGTTGGTGCCCTTATAGATGGGTGTGAAGGAGTGAATTTATCCCTTTTGCTCATTCCATCATATAGGAATGCAGCAAGAGGCACCACCTATAAACCAGAGAGCAAGCTGTATCTGCTGGTGCCTTGATTTTGGTCTTCCCAGCTTCCAGAACTGTAAGAAATACTTTTTATTGTTTATAAATTCCTCAGTTTAAGGTATTTTGTTACAGCAGCAGGAACAGACTAAGACGCATAGAAACAAAACTACTAATACACATAATAATGTAGATGAATGTTAAAAACATCATGTGATGTGATGTTATGTGAAAGAAGCCAGAAACCAAAAAGTATATGCTGTATGATTCTATTTAGATGGAACCAGCAAAATTCGACTATGATGACAGAAGTTAGAATAAGGGGACTTGGCATGGTAGTTCTCCTGGATAATATTCTGAAGAGGGTTTTCCAACTTGGTTGCATTCTCCCTGTCACTTTCAGGTACACCAGTCAAATGTAGGTTTGGCCTTTTCACATAGTCTGATGTTTCTTGGAGGCTTTCTTCATTCCCTTTCATTCTTTTTTCTCTAATCTTGTCTGCACCCTTTGTTTCATTAAGTTGATCTTCAATCTCTGATATCCTTTCTTCCCCTTGATCGCATGTTCTCACTCGTAAGTGGGAGTTGAACAATGAGAACACATGGACACAAGGAGGGGAACATCACACAGTGGGACCTGTCAAGGGGTGGGTGTGGGCTAGGGGAAGGATAGCATTAGGAGAAATACCTAATGTAGATGACGGGTTGATGGGTGTAGCAAACCACCATGGCACATGTATACCTATGTAACAAACCTGCACGTTCTGCACACGTATCCCAGAACTTAAAGTATAATAATAATTTAAAAATAGGTTTATGGCAAAAAAAAAAAAAGAAGGGCAGTTGGTATACTTGAGAAAGTGTTTGAGAGAACTTCCCAGAGTGATGAAAATGGTCTGTATGTTGATGAAGGAAGTAGTAGTCTATACAGAGGCAAAAGCTCATTGAACTGTGCAATTAAGATTTGCTCACTTTAATCAGTATACATTTTATCTCATTTAAAAATCAATGTAGGCCAGGTGTGGTGCCGCGTGCCTGTTTTGACAGCACTTAGGAAAGCTGAGGCAAAACAATTGCTTGAGCTCAGGAGTTCGAGAAGAGCCTGGGGAACATAGCAGGACCACGTCTCCACTGAAAATCAAAAGAATTAGCCGGGCAGGGTGGTACACACCTATAGGCCCAGCTACTTGGGAGATGGAGATTGGAGGATCACTTCAGCCTAGGATATCAAGGCTGCAGTGAGCTTGATCACACCACTGCAATCCAGCCTTGGCGACAGAGCAACACCCTATCTCAAAAAATAATAATTAAAATAAATAAATAAATAAAGTAGAAAAATAAAAATAAATAGAGAGCAACTTGGTGAAATTGCTCCTTCTAGAGCAGAGACAGGAAAACTGCAAGGTAACTGTGGAGCGTCATGTAGTGACAGAAAATAAAGAAATGCTCCACAAACAAAAGCTGGTACTGGGACAAGTCAAAGACACACAGCTATCAATCTGGGAAAGCTGCAAATGGCCAAAACTGGAGCAAT
The DNA here is from genome assembly GCF_006542625.1 of Nomascus leucogenys. Classification (NCBI taxonomy): domain Eukaryota; kingdom Metazoa; phylum Chordata; class Mammalia; order Primates; family Hylobatidae; genus Nomascus; species Nomascus leucogenys. The sequence continues at coordinate 114,062,539 of NC_044386.1, forward strand.
TTGAACAAAATAGGTAATGCAATGTGGGTTTATAACCAATGTAAAATAAAGATTCAAGAGTCAATGTTTATATAGATAAATGATTGAATAATTAAGTGAGGGAGAAAGGGCAAATTTTTCTTAATTTCAAATAACACATGTAACATAGTCCACTGTTAAGTGAAGCTTAATTAAACCCCTTTCCCTTGAGTGTGGATTGGATTTAGTGAGTCTGCTACAAATAACAGAATATTAAAAGGGAAAAATAGTAATCTTAGAATGGAGAAACCTTTAGAACACTACTTTAACCAAGCGGTCAGTGTCAACGATGATAGCTAGAAGTCACATGAATATCTGATATAATTTGGGTTTAAAAATATCATCTGAGGCAGTAATTCCGTACCCCCTTTTCTGCTACTCACTTATCTATATTTTGGCTATTTTTTATTAGTCCAGATTGTCTATTAGCTTGGAAATTATATCCTTTTACCATTTCTTTTGGTAGTTGCCATAGAAATCACTTTTTAAAATCAAATATTAATTTTTTATTATCCTCATACAGGACAATACAAGAAACTTAAAATTTTATCTTTTTCCTACTTCCAGAGTTTTATATCATTGTTTTTGTATATTTTAATATTTATATTTTAAAATCCATAGATATTGTTAATTGTGTACTATAATCATTTATGTTTGCCCACATTCTTATCATTTTGCTGCTTTTTGTTTCTTTCTGCATTTCTGAGATTCCATGTGTAATATTTTTCTTTCTACAAGAATAATATCTTACACTATTTTTTGCTAGTCATAATTTTTTTTCTCTCTCTCTCTGCTCCTTGACCTCATTTCACTCTATTAAGAAGCATTGGCTGGGTGCGATGGCTCATGCCTGTAATCCCAGCACTTTGGGAAGCCAAGTTGGGTGGATCACTTGAGGTCAGGAATTCGAGACAAGCTCAGTCAACATGGTGAAACCCCGTCTCTACTAAAAATACAAAAATTAGCTGTGTGTGGTGGTGCACGCCTGTAGTCCAAGCTACTCAGTAGGCTGAGGCAGGAGAATCACTTGAACCCAGGAGGCAGAGGTTGCAGCGAGCTGAGATCATGCCACTGCACTCCAGCCTGGGCAACAAGTGAGACTCAGTCCCAAAAAAAGAAACGTCTTTCTGTCATCTTTTTTATAGTTTCACTAGGTATAAATTCTAGTTTTGCGTTTATATTCTCCTAGCATTTTCGATATATACTTTTATAGTCTTCAGACTTTTATTGTTTCCTTTGAGAAATCAGTTGTCAATCTTACCCTTGCTTCTTTCGTGGTTGTCTGTCTGTTTTCATTGGCTTCTTATATGATTTCTTCTTGGTGTTGATTTTTAGCAGTATTAACTTGTGTGTGGTTTTTAAAAATCTAGGTGTTCATTTTTTTAAAATTCAGTGGCTTATCTCTCTTGAGCATCAAAAATTTTCATCCCTTATTTCTTCAGCTATTTTTTCTGACCCATTGTTCTTTTCTGTTTCTGGAATTTTAACTCACACATTTTATAAGTTTTTTTTTTACAGTATTCTTAAATATCTTATTCTCCTTTATTTTTCAAATATTTGGATTTTTGTTCTTATTTTGTACATGTCCCTCTAAACAAACATCCAGTGCAATAATTCTCTTTTTAGCTGTGTTTAATCTGCTGCTAAACCAATCAATTGAATGCTAATGCAACTCCTAACTTTTGTCTTCTTAAATTATTTTCAGCTCTTTATTTAAATTTTCCTCTATTTCTTTTATCTCCTTGAAGATAGTAAATGTAGTTATTTTTAAACTATATGCTTCATAATGCCAATACCTAAAACATCTACAAGATTGTTTTTATTGCCAGTCATTTTGCAGTTTTTGAAAATCATACTGTAGTGTCTCATTATGTGCCAGTTCATTTTATATTGTGTATTGGACATTTGATCAAGTTCTAGGTTCTTGACCCCAATTTAGCCATTTGAAGAGTCCCCTGTCCTTGGACATAACAATTATTCAAGGATGGTACATTAAGCAATTAGGACTAAACAGACTCTTTTCCAAATTTTTGTTTGTTTGTTTGTTTTTCCCCCAAGTGCATTAAAAAAGTCTTTTATTTTTTCTAGTATGGTTGTTTGGTAGACTGGAATTTTGCATCAGGTTTCTTAAAGCTATCTTGTCAACACATCAAGATATTCTTTCTGAGAAAGCAAGCAAGTATAATTAATCAAAGTCAATAAATAGAGTAATAAAGTCATGATTATATCCTGTTAAATGAGCTTGAGAACCATATCTGTATTAGCCATTCCCACTCCCCATTTGCACAACTCGAGAAATTCCGTTTTTAAAGTTAGATTATTTAAATGCATTTTTTATCACTGTCATTTAAAGAAATACGAATTTGTTGAATCAAGTCAGGTACAAGGGAAATTAGTTGATTGTAAAAGAGCTGGAGTAGTTTGTCTGGAGGCAGGAAGACAAAATAGAGGACTATTAATAAAATAGCAAAGTTCTAATCCAACGACAATAGAAATGAAGGGAAATATAGGTTATGGATTTGAGAAAAATATATTAGGAGAAATAGGTAATATGTTGTGTGTGGAAGCTTCCTAGTGATATTTATCTATTACGGCATCTCTGTAAGTTAAGGAAGACACAATTTTCATGACTTTTATGTACTTTCTTAACATCAGACTGTTACATACCAAATACTTGTATGTTAACTCAAAATAATTAACTTCTGGATAGATCGTGTGTTAGCAATTTTACTTTTACTTCTTGTACATTGCTTTATCTGTGTGATGAAATATGTGCTTTGCTCCCTAAACAGAGAAACTTTCAATGTCCATCTCAGTGGATGAGACAATTTCATCTATCTTAACCATTGCAAGCAATGGTATAAATATAATTTGCATTGTTCTACAAAAACTATTTCAGTTAAAAAAATAGGCAATCAGCTGCCTTCCTCTCTAGCTTAAGGTACGTGTGACCAGGGAGACCTTTCCAAAATAAGGTTATAAAAGTACTTAGATAATAGATAAGGCTATCCTGCCCAAACTGGAATACATGCAAGGGAGAGATGAAAGACATCTTGCCAGAGCCTAATGTTTCTAGATAAACATTTCTGGTTGTGGATGATTTTAAAACACATATCTGCTTTCCTGTGTTTCTTCTATTCACTATTATTGTTGAATCCAACTCTAAAATTGGCATTTGTGGCAGAGGAGCAACTTGTTCTCCATGAAGGGTTATCAAGGCCATAATATGCAGTTTTCCTCTTTCCAGAGTCTTAATTGTACTAGTAATCACACACTTCACTTTGAATTGTGAGAAATCGGAAAAAAAAAAAAAGAGCAACAAGAAGAGTGAGAGTTCGGTTGTGAAACATGGAATTGTTAGTCATAACTGCAAGATTTCTCATCGGAAAATCTCTTTCCCAGCTATGGGAAAAATAAAGATTGCTTAGAAAAATTAGAAGGAATGAGACCCTTCACTCTCATTCTCTCACATTTTTGTAGAGTAAAAGAGGCAAAGAACTCCCATGTCAGAATGAATCATCCGACTGGAATTCACACATAGCATATGATGAGGGGGCTACAGGCTACAAAATGCCAGATGCAAATGTTGAAGTTATAGCACGTTTCCTAAACGGCAACTTGAAGTCAGCCCCTTCACACTCACTCTTTCCAAACCCTGGTTTGTGTCTTGTCACCTATACTATAAACAAAGCAGTAGTATTCATAGAGAAAAATAGGGAGATGTGGAGACAAAGCCAGGGAACTGATTAAGAAAGAAAAGACAGAGAAATCCTGTGTGTTTGCAGCCAAGAATGAAAACCTTACAATTACGCACACTGAGATGTGGGAAGATTCCTCAGATCTTGTTAAAAAGAGTTAAGTCAAACATATTTCTATCAACACTGATTCTGAGACAGTTCCAAAGTCGTATGGTTGATTCTGCTATGTGTTTCATCAATGATTGTGCTATATAGGCTGGAGGGAAAATTTGAAAGTTACATCTGGCAAGAATACAGCAAATCCCCAGGAGGTTTATATTAAGGTACCATTCAACTGGCAGGTGTCTTCACATTTGCGTTGAGCAATACTTAACTGCAAATATTTTATGCTAAGAGAACACGCATGTAGATTCCAATACATGTTATAAATTGTATACTCCTTGGCAATTTCTTTCATTTTAGACATTTTTTCTTATTAAAAATGTGATAAGTATATAGGACAGAAAATTTGTAAAATGTAAATGCATACATACACTCACACAGAAAAATATGAAAGTCACCATAATGGTACTATCCATTGTTATATTATTTTTATTTTTATTTGTTTATATTTTTTGAGCCTGTCACCCAGGCTGGAGTGCAGTGGCAGGATATTGGGTCATTGCAACTTCTGCCTCCCATGTTCAAGTGATTCTCCTGCCTCAGCCTCCCGAGTAGCTGGGATTACAGGTGCCCACCATAATGCCCAGATAATTTTTGTATTTTTAGTAGAGGCAGGGTTTCACCATGTTGGTCAGGCTGGTCTCGAACTCCTGACCTCAGGTGATTCACTCGCCTCAGTCTCCCAAAGTGCTGGGATTACAGGCATGAGCCACCGTGCCCGGCCCCATTGTTATATTTTGAAGAAATCAATCTATTAGTGATTTTTTTTTTTTTTTTTTTTACCAAATAGGACTCATTATTGCAATATCCAAACTCAAGATGTTTTAAAATATAATTGGGAGAAAGGTTGCCAAATGGAAAAATAAATGTGAATATACCTCTAAAAAGAGAGGGAAAGGAAGCTATGTTTTCGACAGAAGCTATTTGTAAAATGGGGAAAAATTAATGAAAAGATTATAAGATACCAGAAAGACGTTTGACGTGATATGGTTAGCTTGTTTAATTCTTCATGAGAATTTTAATAAATTTAAGTCTTCCCTTTGTCTGAACTTACTTTTGTTTTATATATTTAAAGCTTTTTTAGTTAAACTCAGTATTTAATTGGAACCTGCATTGCAGGTAGGAAAAAAAGGGATTTGAAAGATAGCATGAATCAACAATAGCAAGTAGCTGAGTTTGACTGAACAATGGGGCATTGGTAGGAGTTTAAGCTGGAAAGGAGAGAACAGTGTATAATTTAAGTAGGGCCTCGCAAACCATGCTGAAAGTATAGTCAATACATACAAGCTGTTGAAGGTATGACATAAATGCGTTTGTTTTTTTACAGACACACTTGGAGTGTCAAGTGAATAGTGTGCTAGAAGGTTGCAGCTAGTCACAGGGAGATTTGTTGCAATAGTCCAGACCCCCCTTCTCCAATATACACAACACACATGTCTCAAAAATGAGGACCTGCTTTACAGCATCTATAGGGATGCAAGGTAGGAGACAGATAAGGAGGGAAATTCAATATTAAAATGAACATGGCTTGGTAACTGTTGAAAGATGGAGAGAAAGGAGAGGAAAAACTCTTGGCAGACAACCAGGTTCTGCCTTCATCCTGGCAAACAGGGATAAAAATCTTTCATATAAAGCAACCAGAAGGAAAGGTTTTATATTAAGAAGAGTTCAGCTTTAGGTAAAATTTTGGGATATTTGCAATGGCAAGTGGTCTTAAATACAGAATTGGATTTCTGGACAGTGGTTGTAAGGTACCAGACATTTGTAAGTTTTTTACATATTTTAACTCATTTAATACTCAAAACAACCAAATTGCACCCATTGTACAGGTGAGAAAATTTCAAATAGAGAGATTAAGTGACTTTTCCATGGTTATTGCTGGCTAGGAAGTAATAGAGCCATAAGATAAACCTGATAGTTTGAGTCCTGAGTCTGTGTTCTTAACCATTACACTATACTTGCTGCAAAAAATAAAAATAAAATTTAAAAAGTCATCATAATGATGACTCTAAGAAGTTGGAATTCTAGTAAAGAATAAAATAAAGGTTAGTAGAAAAAAGAAAAAGAAAAATGAAGAAGAGAGACAGAATCCACTGGAACATCAACAGATTAAAAAAAAGTAGGGAGGAGGAATCTAAGAAATAGATGGTGAAAGAACAGGTCAAAGGTTGAAAGAAAAAAACAAAGGGAAAGCCCAAGGAGAACAACAAATGGATGAGAATTGGATAACAAGAGAGCTGTCAACTAAGACTGGCATTGAAAAGTCCCCAATGCATTTGGATCAGGAAGTTGGCTGCCACTTGGTCAGAGCAGTTTCCATGCATTAGTGCCATAGCTGGTCAAATTCAATGGGTTGAGAACTGACAGAGGACTGAGGAAATGTTGACAGTTTTCAAGAATTTGAACTATGAAGGGAAAGAAAATTTATAATGATTTTTATGGTACCACAGGATTTTATTAACATCGTTTAAAAACAAATAGTTGTGGTAGGGCGTGGTGGCTCACACCTGTAATCCCAGCACTTTGGGAGGCCGAGGCAGGCAGATCATGAGGTCAGAAGTTCGAGACCAGCCTGGCCAACATGGTGAATGAAACCCCATCTCTACTAAAAATACAAGAATTAGCCAGGTGTGGTGGTGCACGCCTGTTGTCCCAGCTTCTCGGGAGGCTGAAGCGGGAGAATTGCTTGAACCCAGTTTGCAGAGGTTGCAGTAAGCTGAGATCACACCACAGGACTCCAGCCTAGGCAACAGAATGAGACTGTGTCTCAAAAACAAAACAAAACAAAACAAAAAACAAATAGTCAGAACCTTAGCATACTTCTAGGTTGGAAAGAGAAATAACTAGCAAAGAGGGGATGTCTAGAATGAAGGAGAATGTACCGTCAACAAGACCAGAAGACATAGGTTCCAAAGAGGAAATGGAGCATCTGCTTTGGGCAAAGGTAGAAGTTCCTCTTTCTTTGGATTTGGTAGGTATGACAGGAAGCAGTTAGAGTTCAATCCTGGAATCTCCTATTTTCTTCAAAAATTAGGAGATGAGGTTTCTTGCTACAAGAAAAGCAAGAAGGAAATGAAGATTTGAAGAGACTGATTGTATCCATTTGCTAGGGGTGCCCAGATTGGAAGGCTTAGAAAATAGAAATGTATTTTCTCACTATTCCGGAGGCTACAAGTCTGAGAAGAAGCTGTCAGTAGGGTTAGTCTCTCCTGGCTTGTAAATGGCTGCCTTCCCCCTGTGTCCTCACTTGGTCTTCCCTCTGTGTGTGTGTGTCTGTGTTCTCATCCCTTCTCATAATGATATCAGTTGTGTTGGATTAGTACTCACCCTAATGACTTCATTTTAATTTAATTACCTCTTCAAAAGCCCTATCTCAAAATACAGTCACATTTTGAAGTATTGGGGTTTGGGACATCAACCTATTAATTTTGGAGGACACAATTCGGCCCATAGCACTTAGAACTCTTTGGAATAATCACTGTTAAGAAGGGAGAAATGACTCAGCACACATATATGGGTACTTGAGTGGTATAGAATCTAGGTGGGTTTAAGAATCATGAATTTGTAGTGGGACAGGGAAGTCTGTTAGTAAGAAGTGATGGAGCAGGAAATTGAAGTGACCCAGTGAGATGGGTATGTACATCAGGAGTCCTGGGTAGGCCAGGCATTCAGAGGAAATGCACCTTATTAGCCAGGCTAAATATGGAAGTAAGTGAAGAAAATTTGGATAGACTAGAAGAAACTCAAGAAATTAAGATACTGAGGAACCTTAATATTATGTTAAATGTAATAGAAATGGAAAATCTAGAAAGCTCTAAGGACTAGAGTCTGTGATTAGAGAATAGGCTAGTTAAGTTTTATCAGGGAGTGCAATTCCTGATAGCGATGCAGTCAAGGTTAAGGTCATCACATGGTGTTGATGGAATAGAGATAAAGGTTATTGGAGTTGAGGTCAAGACCTATGAATCAGGATACTGACTGTGTCATTCTTATGGACATTGAAGTTGTCTAGGATAAAAGTGAAATGAATGGTGTAAAGTGTATGACTCGAAGTTCTCTGTGACAAGCAAGGAGACATAAGAAGGCTGGTAGTTGACAGCATTCTGCATTATCCTCAGAAAGAGAGGTCTTTGGGCCCCTATAAAATCAACATTAGTGTGAATCAAACTAGGGTAACCGAAGCCCCATGGATGTTGATTTTGACCAGCTAATTTTATCCACGTGGGGCCACTCCAAGAACTTGGCTATTTACTGCAGTCCTTGACATTTATTGCTCAGGTGTAACCTAACCTAGAGCTATGGTGTACTGGTGAGGAGTTTAGGCTGTGGAATGAGACTGTATACGTTCAAATCCAGCCACTATCATTTACAGGATACCTGACATAGGACAAGTTATTTAATCTTCTTGGGTCTCCATTTCCTTTTCTGAAAAATGAAAATGTATTAGCTCAGTTCCTAGGGTTTAGAAGATTAAATGAGACAATTCATATAAAATGTAGAGATCAGTACTTGGTTTGCAATAACTACACAACTCATTTTACCTACTATTATTTAAAAGCCTTCTCAAAATTCTGTCTCTCTTTTAAACTCTGCATTCATTCACTCCAGTACCTGGGCTGCTCATCCCCAAACACCTAGTAACTGCTAGCACTTAACAGCATTTGTTGGATAAATTAATAAACAAATGAGAGATATTTGTCAGCACTTGGATGGACAATATAATAATGACAGGGGAAGGTGGTTCTTGGTGATCTCCATTCACCTCTTCAGCCAAAAGTCTTATTCTTTAAGTCTTATTTTAAATGGGCTTTAATTTCTATGGGAAAAAAATAGCAGATATCCTTGAATTTGTTCATTTAAAATGATTCTTACATTTATTTATTTATTATTATTATTATTATTATTGAGACAGAGTCTCACTCTGTTGCCCAGGCTGGAGTGCGGTGGTGTAATCTCAGCTCACTGCAACCTCCACCTCCTGGGTTCAAGCGATTCTCCTGCCTCAGCCTCCTGAGATGCTAGGATTTCAGGCACAGGCCACCACGCCCAGCTAATTTTTTGTATTTTTAGTAGAGATGTGGTTTCACCGTGTTTGCCAGGATGGTCTCGATCTCCTGACCTCATGATCTGCCCGCCTTGGCCTCCCAAAGAGCTGGGATTACAGGCATCAGCCACTGAGCCCAGCCAATTCTTACATTTAGAAACATTAGACTCAGCCATGGTTATACATTTTGTGGCTGTACTACTTTACTATCAAAAAAATATATTCATTAGCAGCATCCATCATTTATTACTGTGATAAATCCCGAGGATATAATACGTTAACTTTGTCAGTGTCTGTAGTTCAGCTGAGAGTCAGCTGATGTAGGTGGGGCTCAGCTGGGCTGCTCTGCTTCATGCATGGGATCCAGTTAGGCTTGGCTTTCCCTTCTTTTTATGGCCAGCACTCTGGTCTGCCCCATGTCTAATCCCTTTGGGGCTCAGGCAGAAACAACCTGGAGGAAGTTATTATGGTGAAAGGAAGAGGTGCAAGCAGGAAAGCCCAGGACACAAAAACATATCAATCCCTTGCTTGTGAACAACTTCTTAACTTTCAAGGAAGTCATGCAGCCAAGTCCAAAGTCAAGGGGTGGGGAAGAGCATTCTGCTTCTGTAAGTGTATGTGGTATGGCTATGGAGAAAGACATAAGGAGAGGAGTTGGGACTAATCTTTGAATTGATCCCAGGTACTTGGTCCTGAGTTACTCTTAGATCCTGGATTAGTAAAGAAATATCAGATAATATTCACTATAATACAAAAGAGTAAAACAATGCATTTTAGAGCAATATTTAACCATGTTTGAAATCTTAAATAACTTTTAAATCAGAAATAACCAAAGGTGAAATGAATTGGACCTCTTGTGCCTGATAACCTCATCCAGTGCCGAAATGCCAGGTTCTATGGTGGTCTACTTAACCTGCAGTAAATTCAGCATTCCGTTCCTCATTTATTCTACTGAATCCAGTTATCAGTGCAAATCTTGTTTGCAAGACGCACTATAAATGTGCAAGTAACATATATAGCAAATCACCCCAAATTTATTTAGCATCCAACATGCTTTCTGAATTAAGGGAACAGACAGAAAATTTGAACAAGCTGGACACCCACTGACAAGGAAGTATTTCACTGTGGGAAAATGGACCCCAGACCCCAAAACATTTGCCTGGGCATTTACCGTCTGACGAGAAAAGGCGTTCAGCTTCTTTGAGTTTCTTCATCTTTCAAATAGGAGCGAGCCATATCAAATGCTTTCTTGTAAGTCTGAGTTACAAATAAGTACAAATATATTCATTTCCAAGTAAAATTATTACCAATACAATACAAATAACCATAAATAAAACTGTTGTTGTTGTTATAACATGGAAATTATAATAATACCTCTCATAGAAGATTGTGTGTAACGTGTATATCTAACACAGTGAATAAGGACTCCAGCATGCAGTGGGTGCACAAAAAGAATCGGTTGCTTTTGGCAGCCTTTCCTTTAAATACACAACTGAAAAACTGAAGCAGATGTGCCCTGTCTGAAAGCTACATTTTTTCCTCCTAATTATTCAGAGAAAAGGAAATTCCCTTTTTATACATTTATGCCTTTCCAAGTACAAATTGGCAAAAACATATTCTCAAAAAACTATGCATTTTTTGCACTTTAAAAGGCAAAAGACCTACAACTGGACTTCTTACTTCTTCCCTTGGGGAGACAAATTCTGATGATATTTTTTTCCTTGTTTTCAGAAATGGGAAGATTTATGGTGAAGTGGCATGAACTGGCCCCTGGGATTCTAACCAGGCCCTGGGGTGTGTGTGGGGGTACAGAGGGGGCAGAATTTCTGCTCTGACCCAGAGGACAAGTCAGAGCGGTGACTTCTGGTTTCCTTTGAAATGGAACATCCTGAAGGCACTGGGTTGATGAATTTTGAGACAAGCTCGTTCTACGTTACCATAGGGGATCTGTCTATTGTTTTTAAGCAAGTAATTAAAAATCGGCTATATTTTGTAAAAGTTCTTGAGATAGTCAACAGCCGTTTCTCTTCTTTTTAAATGATAGCTGAATTCTCGGTCACAAGAAAGTAAAATAATAACAAGACTGATTAACGGAACGCCTACCTTTTTTTAAGTCCCCATGTGTTTATTATAAAGTAGGTACGAGTTTCCTCATATTTAAATGGAAGATATAAAACTCAGAATGGTTAAGCAGCTGCATGCTTAAAATCAATCTCTAGGTGCGTAATTATAAGATCTGGGACTTAAACCTCATTCAGTGGATTATAGAGTGAATCCTTTTTCTACAAGACCTCCCTGTGGCTGGTAGGTGGAATGCATTCTATACATGTTCACGAAGCGAGTGGCAAAATGAAACAAAATAAATTTGCATGAAAAGGGCAATGATATCTCTATCTTGTACTAGACTATCAAATACAAAAAGGATCTTTCTGAATGTCCGTTTCTTCTTAGTTGTAATGGGGATCCTTACCTTATACTGAGGCTTGGAGACCTAATTTGTGTAATGTATGGGAAGAGCTAGCACAATTCCTGGCATGTGGTATCCAGATAATCAGGATGATGATTGTGATGGTTAATTTTAGATGTCAATTTGCCTTAGTTAAGGGGTACTCAGATAGCTGGTAAAACATTACTTCTGGGTGTGGTCTGTGAATTTCTAGAAGTGATTGGCATTTGAATCAATGGACTGAGTGAGGAAGATCCACCCTCATCCAATCTGAATATGCACTATCCTATCCATTGAGGGGCACAATAGAATAGAAAGAATAAAGAGAATCTGTTCTCTCTCCTGGAGCTGGGGCATCCTTCTTCTGCTCCCCTTGGACATCAGGACTCCAAGTTCTTGGGCCTTCACACTCGAGAACTTATACCAGCAGCTCCCCAGGGTCTTAGGCCTTCAGTCTCAGACTGAGAGTTACAGCCCTGGCTCCCCTGGTTCTGAAGTTTTTGTATTCAGACTGAATTAAACCACTGGCTTTGCCAGTTCTGCAGCTTGAAGACAGCCGTTCATGGGACTTCTCAGCTTCCATAACCGTATTAGCCAATTCCAATACCAAATCTATTTTGACATATCTATCTATCTATCTATCTATCTATCTATCTATCTATCTATCTATCTATCTTCTATCTATCTATCATCGATCTATCTCTATCTATCTATCTTTCATTCATCCATCCTGTTTGTTCTGTTTCTCTGGAGAACCCTAATATAATGATGATGTGGACCTGGATGATGATGATGATGGTGATGGCATAAACATTTGTTTGCGTAGAAGTGATTTCTGCATCCAAATTTGGATTAGACTCAACTGTTTGACAGGCTTTACATAAGTGAACTGATAAATTAGAACGGGTAGTAGGGGAGACAAGGTTTCCACTCGATTTTGTTGAATTACGCAGTTCATCATTTCTGTTCTCTGCTTCATGTGAACTGTGCACGTTCATGATGCCTAGACCAGCAACCTCACCAACATGTGGAGAAATTCAGTTAATTGGGCACACAAGCTCTAAAATCGTACTGGGAGCCAGCTTTATTGCCCAAGGCTTCCAACCTAAGGCTGGAGAGGGCAAATACTAAGGTGAACTGGATCACTTGGGGGTATTACAAAGTCCTTCTTTCAGGGGTCACCTGGCTATTTTAATTTTTTTTAATGAAGTGTGTACAGGCCTCCACAAACCTATGCCCCAATTTATTTTATGTATGTATTTTTTAAAGAAATGGATTAAGCAGCTGCTTAACCATTCAAGCATATGGCTTGAATCATATTTTAGTTATTTTATTAGAATTTGGAAATATACACGTGTTCACACAGTAGTATCAGAACAACTAAAATATGTATATCAAGTATTATTGTATGGAAAGTTGCTAAGCTCAAATGAATCATTGTGTTTGAGTTCTGGCTTGAATCACTCTAGGCTGTTATCGAAATGGAAAATATTCTCTCTAAAATATATATATTAGTATTTTTTAGTTGAAAAATAATGAGAAAATTTTCTTTGGAAATAAATTAAATGAAGTAATTAACTTATCTTTTGTAACAGAGAAATTAGGTGGCATTGTCTTCTGATTACTCCAAAATAATTTGTTACCAAGAGTAACTACTGAAATGGGATGATATGTTACAAATTTTTCTTTGTACACTTTCTACTTTTCTGTTAGATATACATATGTGGAAGGTCTGTTTTCTTAAATGGCCATTTTCTGTCATCCATGTTATGAAAATTCTGATCGTCCATACACCAAAAATAACTTTTGCGTCCACTTCAAAACTTACTTGAAATAGAGTGGAGAGTACTTCTTAGAACTAATTTTTTAAACATCATCATTTTAGAGATTTCCTTGGAATTACACATTAATCCCCCGACTTGCAATATTAAGTGGAGGCTGATGGGTATAAATAGTGATGGGAATAACTCTCAGATCTTTGGAAGACTTCAGATTTCTCTTGGGAATCAAGTTTGTTGGAACTTATGTATGCTGTCTCAATTTTTCCATTTTTCAGGCTGCAATATATCAGAAATTTATATGAACTTAAAAATTATAATCTTCTTCATTCTATTGCTGGGAATAGCTGTCATTTATTTAGTACCTACTATGTGCCAGGCCCCATGTGTTTTCTCATTGAAGACTTACAAAAATCCAACAGAAAGATCTCACTATCTCTGTTTAACAATTGAGTTAGTTTAAACTAAATGAGGATAAACAATTCACAGGAGGATTCAAAGCTTGGATGATTTGACCACTTGATTTTGCCCATTCAATTTTCTGTATAAGCTTGGATAACTGGATGTCTGACAAGCTGTAAGATTATCATCTTTTTTCCCTTTCTATATACAACAAAAAGTTCACCAAAGATCACACGATCTGGTTAAGCAAGATATTAGATCAAAATGGTGTCCCTCTTACTGAGTGGTCTGATTATCTACCCACTTAATTAAGGTCAATTCTAGGTAGGGTTGGATGGTTTGTACCCATAATCTCTGTAGAAAGAAGCATAATGTTGATGAAACACACCTATGGCCAGGTCAGGTAATTCATAGCAAGAAGAACAGATTCTAAGAGGAACTAAGAATTTATTTTTTGTTCTCAAATATTTTCTCCCTTCTTCTCCTTCTATAGCTGACTACTGATACAGTCCTCAGAAACCCTTCTCCACTCTATTTCGTGTTAGTTCTGAAATGGACACAAAAGCTATCTTTGGTGTATGGACAGTCACAGTTTTCACAGTATAAGTAGTAGAAAGTGGCCATTTATGAAAATAAAATCCTTAAATATATCTGGCAGAAGACTAGAATGTGTGCAAAGAAAACAAAACTCAGGCTCAGCTGGGGATGATCACCGTGCTCCGTGCCCCGACTTCTCAACCTTGGCTGCCCCGGACATAGTTCTCAGTTGTGATGGATTCTCTGTGTACTGACTCACTAGGCTGGAATTCAGCCTTCTCTTGAAAAATAAAACCAGGGATTATAAATAAGAAATTTGCACAGCAGTGAACATGCAAGAGAATACTCATTTAATAAGTGCCAACATTTAGTTTTCTAATAGGCCTAGGAAACAACAACCCAGTGGCCAGCTACCCTTTGATTCACGTGCCTCCAGTGGTTCTGATAATAATGATATGATCAAACAGCCAGCAGCTGATGAGAAGTGATGGCCTATGGATCTGTTTGTCCACATATCTATTGATATATTATCTTCAGCAAGGTGGACATCCCGACTGTTGGTGGTATTGGACTACCAGGTCACCAAATTGGAAACTAGCATATGTAAAAGATCGTATCAAAACCAGGGCATTTTTACATCTCTTCTTCGTATGTTTTTCCATATGTTTTTCAAATTAGTGTGCCTGAGGGGATTTCAAAGAGCAGTATTTGATTTATTTAAAGAACTTTCTTGGTCGTAGGCATTGTACACTCAAAGATTAAACCAGCTGTGGACGGACATGGAAGACCACGTCCTGCAATCCCAGCAGTCTGGGAGGCTGAGGTGCGAGGATCATTTGAGCCCAGGAGTTTGAGACCAGCCTGGGCAACATAGTGAGACCCCCTCTCTATTATTAAAAATAAATTAATTAATTAAATTAAACCAGCTGATTACTATCAACTTCATAACTGCAAGGGCCAAAATTTATAGTGAGGAAAGGAAAGCTCTCAATGAAAACATTTGCCAATGCTAATTGGGTAAGCATCCTGAGAAGCTAGTATCTGCATAGTGAATTACCCAGGTATATAAATACATCTGTTTAACTCTTGAAGATGAAACTTCTGTAATTGATTACAAAGTATCTCAGTGAAAACACATTATTTAATTGAGATAAATAACTTGATCACCTATAGTTAACTGATCTAGTCCTGAAGTTTATATTCCTGAATTCAAAAGTATTTTCTTTTTTTGTGGGGAGAAAGGAGACACCTATAAGATCGAGAGTCTGGAAATGTCAGTTTATTGTTCTCTGTCACATAATACTTGATTATGGTAAGCAATTTGCCCTCTTTGAATTTTAGTTTTTGATCTGTAAAATGGGTCTGAAATGGCACTAAATGGAAGATCAGAAAATATGGATTATAATGCCAATATAACTGGCAACTCCTATTATAAGTAGATATACTTTTTAAAAAAACTGTGAACTTTGGTTTTTAAAATTTTTATTTTTTTATTTTTTAGAGACAAGATCTCACTACGTTGCCTAGACTGGTTTTGAACTCCTGAGGTCAGGCAACCCTCCTTGTCCCAAAGCACTGGGATTACAGGCATGAGCTACCAACCCTGGCCTGAAATACATCTTTTAACTACTCTTTGCATTATCATTTTCATCTGTAAAATTTAGTTTGTGGTGGGATTGGAGGTCAAGCGTTCTCAGCCTGTAATCTGTGGACATTGAGAAAAAGATTAAGAATATCCTTGAATTCACCACCTAAACCCAGATACGCTATGTCAAAATGGTGGCTGATTGTGTCTGCAAACATTTTCTTCTGGGAAAAATATCCCTTGCTTTCATCAAGATCTCAAAGGAATCTGTGTCCCACAAAATGTGTAGACCCACATGACTAAACATCTCCATAATTTGTTTTCTCACTAATGCCATTTGATTCTGTGAACGCTAAGTGGTGAGCTCTTCAGATATGGCATTTAAAGGTTGCCATCATTTGTTTCTTTTTCACAATGTTTTGAAAATGAGCTAATAATTATTTTTAGGGTTTTTTAACCCAAATTCTCTAATACCTAAAGGGACTATGGAATAAGCATCTTTGGGATCTGTGGATCCCTGATAACAGATGTAAAATACTGTGTGTTTGTGCTTGTTCTAAGAAAATCTATAGCTTTCATCACAGTCTCATATTCATAATTATATAAAGATCAAGAACCAAGTATTTTTAATAAAAATGAGTGATCAACTAACATTAACAAAGCATTTGACTTTGTTTCTTGATTGGCTATTTTAACTTGTCTGCAAATATGCTGGATCTGAAACAGAGAGATGCACTGTAAACTGAGTTGATAAATGTAAATGCTTAGAAATTCAAATGCTTTCAGCTTTCTTCATTTTTTTTTCTTTTTCTCCTCATACTTTCCATGTTTTTATTAGTCATAGTTTTAGTGAGTACAACCATTGGTTCAAATATTTTGAATATTTTATAGTCTCTCCCCCTCAAATAATTATTTCTTACACTTGAAATTATTTTGTTGTTGTTGAAAACAATTTAGCATTGTTAATGAAAAACCTTAAAAATCCCCATGCGCTTCGGCCAAATAATTACAATTTTAGGTGTGTATCATATGGAATATTTAAATTATAGATAGAAGAGATGTTATTTAAAAGTCTTTTCCTTGTAACATAATTAATAAAATCAAATAACAAAGATATATACATTGATTAAATAAATTACGGTGTATCCACATAATGCTATATCATGCAGCAATTAAAATGAAGCATGTTCAGGGGCTTATGTTGCGATAGTGAGAAACATATTAGGAAACAAGTCTTTATAGTTTGTATGAGAAAAGCTAATAGGGTTATCTGCAGGTAGTGGGATAAAGAGTAACTTATTGTCTTTATAATTTTCTATCTTTACACATTTCTGCAATGATAATATGTTGATATAAATCTATTTAGGTTTATTTCTTGCATTTTAAATGCTAATATAATCCACATTCTTACAATGATAAGTTAATGTTATTTATATATTATTATGCTGTTCTATACATTAATACAGAAATGCAGGGGTAAAGATATTTATTTCAGTCACTCCGATGTTCAGCGCCTCTATATGTTTAAGTGATATTGAAATGATTCACATATTTCTAAATCAGTTTCTAATTGTCCTGGCTAAGTCCTAAGCTTACTTGATGATAGTATTTTTTCTTTTCTTTTTTCTTTTGTTTCTTAGGCAAAATAAGGTTCTGGCATTGCTTATTTTTATCAAATAGACCACAAATATTCTACATGATTTTAAATATACATCTTGAGGAGAGAAAAACAAATGCATTTATTTAACCTTACCCTGAGATGGCAGGAAAGCCGAAAATGTTATGACTTACCAATTTCCATAAATATATTCTGCTTCAGAACCACCTTGAACATCTAGTCTGACCAGAAAATATCCTTCTAAAGTTGAGTTGCTAAAAGAAATAGCTGGTTCAATTTTGCAGACTTGTGGGACAAATGTAGACAGAAGAAGGCCATAGTCAAACTTGTGGCCTCATCTGAGCTCTGTACAAACTCAAAATTCTTTAAAGTCACTTTTGCTAAACTCAAGCTCTCTGAATTATCAACAGTAACTTATTGGCCTTGGACCATCATAGGTTCATGCTGTGAAATTTTGAAAGCCATTATTATATGCATAGTATTTAGAGGGAAATGAAATCCTGCCTTTGTGATCACACCACAGAGGGCAATGGCAAACACATGCAGCCTGATGAAGCACACATTTTGTGGATCTAGTATTTTATTCCCTTGCAGTTGCTACCTCAGATAATAGAATATTTCTTTGTGTTGTCACTGGGGCATTCTCATTTCTCAGTGGCTATTTCATGCCATCCTGAGCATTTAGCCTAACACCAGTACCAGAATGTCAGACTAGGAATGTCTTCCTATCACTGAACATAACCGTTTGGGATCTGTTTGAGCTCAGGACAGGAGAGGGCAGCTGGGAGGCATTTTGGTCAAAGAGCAAAATGACACATTTCTGAACTGGAATGAAAGATTGGATCTTTGTTCATGATTTCTTCCTGGGAGAAAAAAGGAAATACCAACTAATTGCCACAACTAATTAAAAACGAAGCTGATGGACTGCTCCCCCACACTGAATTTACAGGGCAGTGATAATTCCAGTTAGCTGTAAACATGCTTTTAAAAACCCAGTTTCTCTGTTCAAAAGCCTTGCGGGGCTGAGTATCAAAAACTTCCTGATATGTAAGTACCAAATATACTGTTGCAATAAAATTCTTGCACTAGGTTAACTACACAATTAGCTAATAACATTGGCTGACACAATCCATGAAAATCACTGGCAGGCTGAATTTTGGCCTGTGCACAAAGGTTTTATTGAACACATGCTGCCAATGAAACGTGCCTTGCTTATTCATGACCAGGAAGCCATGCCCTGTATATGTATACATCCCCATGGTTTTCTGCAGTCTTTCTGATAACTGTCTCACAGATCATGAAGACACACGTTCTCACTCTGTTTTTTTTTTCAGCCAGATTTTTTTTGGTGTCCCCTATTTGTTGAATAAAAACAGCATCAAAACTTACTTCATTTTGCTATGTTAAAACTATGTATCCTGAGCTTGTCAGCTTCTCTAAATGCTTCTGTAATCTCACACCACAAATAGGTTGGGGTCACCACCTCTCCACTACATCAGGAACTGCAGTGTGACACAAGTGTAAACAGTAGTTTCAAAGAGCAGCAGAACAAATGCATCTTGAACTTCCTGTGTGATTGTCCCTCTAGAAGTGGAGCTATGGAGGAAGGCATGTGCAGAAGCATGGAAGATGATATTTTGCTAGATGAATTTTTTTCATTTATTTTGATTTCATAGTTTTAAAATGTATATTAGGTATGTTTTATAATATCCATATAGATAACTTACAAGTAAACACGTGTAGGTAATATTTAGAAAACACTTACTGATGGGGCTCAATCAAAAAGTTTAGAGGGCCGGGTGCAGTGGCTCATGCCTGTAATCCCAGCACTTTGGGAGGCCAAGGTGGGTGGATCATGAGGTCAAGAGTTCGAGACCAGCCTGGCCAAGATGGTGAAACCCTGTCTTTACTAAAAAAAATACAAAAATTAGCCAGGCGTGGTGACACATGCCTGTAATCCTAGCTACTCGGGAGGCTGAGGCAGGAGAATCACTTGAACTCAGAAGGCAGAGGTTGCAGTGAGCCAACATTGCGCCATTGCATTCCAGCCTGGGCAACAAGAGTGAAACTCCGTCTAAAAAAAAAAAAAAAAATGGGATGAGAATTTCAAATGGTTTTATTTTCCTATCTCAGTCTATAGGTATCAATATTACAAAGTTATATTTCTTAATTTGTAACTGAAGATTTTCCAATGAGAATTTCTTCAGAAACAGCATTGTGGCTGGCACTTGCCAGGAACTTCAGATTGTCTTTTCTTAGAAGAAGTACTGCTCATACCTACTGTGGTCCAGAATTATCTTATCAGGCAGAAGAGCTGGTGGCATGGAATCCAGCAGAGAGCAGCAGTAATCTCCCCACCAGGCATTCTGTCTGCTTTAGGGAGACACAGCAACAGCCAACATGTGGATGTCCAAGAAAGGGAATGGAGCTTGTGATCTTCCAGAGTCTGGCTGGAGAGTTCCTGAAGGTACAGGCAAAAGCATGGCGTTTGGGCTATAGGTCCTGGAGATCCATCCACGCACAGGGCTTCTCCAAAGTTCAGGGTAGAAGGTCAATCAATGCCTGGTTTGGATAGAATGAGGATACAGAATACTGAGGCAAAGGCCCTGGCTGAAGATAGAAACCCAGTTGAGAGTAGGGCATGGGCTAAATGTTAGTGTTCTTCTCTTCAACATCCACTCATGCATGTGGAAGTATATGGAGAGCCTCCAGGCACCACACTAAGCACAGAAGTAGGGGGCAACAGCGAACAGGATCCCTCCTATCTCAGGGTGAACCTTTTAAAGGAATGTCAAGAATAAATAAAATCATCATGTCAATCAACTGAGAAAGAAGTGAGGTAATTCTGTAGGAAAATGTAATAAAAGAACAAGACTCATGACTTTTTGTTAGGGAAGGTACTGCTCAATGCTATCATTTTAACATCATGAAATTTGCAAAATAACACAACACCAGCTATTCAAAATTGTGACCCTAAGTCATGGTTCCATGTATTCTGTGATTGCATAATAATCATGTTTATTTTTCATGTGTGAGAAAATAGATATAAAAACAAGAAAGGTCACAAAAACCATTTAGGGAACTAATTCAATATTACTCATTCAACAAATTGAATATACTTCAATATTGAAAAACAGATACATTTATTACATTTATTCTTCTCAGGAAGCTTATCTATAGTCAGATGGAGACAAAGCAAATAAACGATGTGATTCTAAATTGTGATGAGACCCCTAAGAACATAAAGCAGGGTGATATTGACGAGTAGACCTGGAGAGCTAGAGGCTGCTTTCAATTGGATGATCAGGAAGTGCCTCTCTATGGAAGTCATATTTGACCTAGGACCCAAGAGATAAGAGGGACTGAGGCATCCAAGTATTAGGAGAACAATATTCTAAGTAGGGCAAGAACAAGAGCAAATGACCACAACATCCTTCAGGCAGAAATAATCTACATGATCCATAACCCTCTTCTGTGTCATAGGTCTTGCCCACCACCACCCTTTCTTTCCTATGTTTGGAGGTAAGACAAAATGTCAGAGAGGTACTGACATCAATGCTGAAATAATATCAGCCACCAACCTAGGACGTCATATAGTCCCAGGAAGCAGGTGTATGATTGGTCTACAAGTGGGAACATTACTGAACCTGAAAGAG
This sequence comes from Nomascus leucogenys, assembly GCF_006542625.1. Taxonomy (NCBI): domain Eukaryota; kingdom Metazoa; phylum Chordata; class Mammalia; order Primates; family Hylobatidae; genus Nomascus; species Nomascus leucogenys. Next base: position 114,083,483 of record NC_044386.1, read on the forward strand.
TGGGAGATCAACTGGTTTTGCTACTGGAGAGAGAGAGAGGCTAAGGAAACAACTCATGCTGAAAGTTGTTCTGGACAGTTGGAAGAGCCATCAATGAAGAACATTACTGTAGCCTGGACGTCATGTCTAGCATGAATGGGTAGAAGTCGCAACAAGAGTGTGCTTAGAAACTGCCCCTTCCAACAGAGAACAACCCAATGAGGGCATACAGCCAAACTAAGAGAAGAATAAGCTAAGTGATTCAAGGTGAATGTGCTGATGAAGGTACTCTGATAAATAAAGGGCAAGAGTTGGACCACATGAAATTGTGCTTTCAGTTTTGAAAAGCCCCCAATTTATTCCAGCATTTGCTACCTCCACTTGAGTAATTCCAAAGGATACTGCATCCATCACTATGAGAAATGCTGGGTTTTGATAACTGAAGAAGGGTTGCTGATTTCTTCAAAGTACGAAGCTGTGAAACCCCAAGGGTTATATTTATCCCTTTCATATCTCTGCTGACAAGCAACACTGGCTGTGTAGAAATAGTTTAAAATGTTCACATTGATAAAACATCGTCCCTGAGTGATAAGCTTCACATACACTATTCAACGGAATGTCGTTTTCTCCCAATTCCTCCTTTCCCCAACCTCTTACTAATTGGCCATTAATATCTGATTCTTCCCCTTTTCTTTTTTTCATCTCCTTTGATCTTACCCTACTGCACAAATTTGTAGGGAGAGATAACATCTTTGAATTCTAGATGGCCCTGTTATTTCTCTGGAAGTACATGTGTGCGTGGTGTACATGGACACATAGAGCTTGGAATCAGAGAGACAAATTCAAATCCAGACTGGGCCATATAAGCATTAGAATTGAATTTACTACTCAATTTTTCTGATTTCCAATTTCCTTTCAAATAAAACAGTGAAAATTATACCCTTTCCAGGCTTCTGGGGGGACAGATATATTATCTATTTAAAAGGACTAAAATGAACCAACACTCAACAACAAAGCAAGATATTCTAAGGCTTTGGCTATGTTGTATATCTTACAACTAAAGGAGATGTCTAATTTAAAACTTTACATAAATTGGAGGTTTTATTCTCTCTTACTTTTTCATGTTCCGTGGGGTCTAACAACCACATACATGCCAAAGTTTTGTAGTCTCACAGTGCCAAGAATCTGAGAAGTTGCTCCCCTTAGGTATGTTTTTCCAGAGCTTTGGATTTTGTAGACAAATAAGGCTCAGCACAAAATGAAATCTGTGATTCCTGGAATATACAAAAATAGAACATTCTACTACTCTGTGTCATTCAAAATCTTTGCTTATTAATTGTGCAGTTTTTACACTCAATCTTAATTGTTCTGGAATAAAAAGATGTAATTGTGACAGAGATGGACCCCAGATGGAGATTTGCTGACTCTCAGGGGCACAACTTAAAAATTGTTTTCTAGGGAGGGAAGAGATGTTAGTATTCATATTCACACAAATAAACTTTCTCCAAACATTCAAAACCTATCTTTAGAACCTCAGTGATCCAGTGAGAAGGATGTGATCACACCGACTTCCTCTTACAATTTATACTAATTGAATGGCTATCTGTACATCTATTTATTTGCATCTATATCCAAATTCCTTTCCCTTAAAAAATGCATTGGACACAGGCAAAACTGTGTAAATCCAGATTAGTCTGTGGTTGGGGGATGGCCCTAGTGAGAAAGCTGAGTAGGCTGCAATTTAATTTGCTTACAATGAATGAGGATACTTAGCCTCATGGCAAATACAAAAGTAGGTAAAATATCAAATGTAAAGCATAGATCACAACTTTGGGGGCACAGTGCAGTGGAAAGAATATGGTATTGGAGTTCTTAGTCTTGCATTTGAATTATTGATGGGCTGCTCTGCCATTTGATAGCTGAGCAAGCTACATCATCTCTCTATGCCTCAGCTTTCCCATTTTCAAAATGGAAGAATGATAATACCAGCACTATGGAAGAGGGGGAGAGTGGCTCATAAAAGATGGCTATAGGTCTCTGTCACTTGGAATGTGCCATGTGGCTGAAGCCCCTCCAGAAAGACACTCCTGCCTGGAACTACCAAACATCTTAGGACAGGCTGCTGGCTGACATGGTTAGAGATGATTGGGGGAAGCTGCTGCTGAGTGAGATGTTCAGAGCTCCAAGGCATAAATCCTGTATTCTGAGGACACCACTGGTAGAGGCAATCGTTAGGGGGCCCTTTCTCTGGCAGTGTCTTGGCTGTACCTTGGCTTCTTTTGTTCCTTTCTGAGCTCAAGTTTGACGCCCTTCCCCTTGAATCTGACAAATAAATGCCTTTTCAGTAAGCTCCTTTCCACTAGAGTTAACTAACATCAATTTCCCTTATTTGAAATCGAGAACCCTGACTGGTAGTTACAGGTCTACCATTTATTGAATATTGACGGTTTTCCAGGCTGTGTTCTAAGTGCTTTAAAATATCATGTGTTAATGAACTTACGAGAAGACATCATTATCGCCACCTTTGTCAGATGAGGAAGCTAGAACTCAGAGTTGTTGAACAACTTGAATGATGACAAAGGTGAAAAGTGGTAGAGCAAGCCTAGAATCCAGAAATCTGATTCCAGAATCTATGCTCTTATCCAGTACTGTGTCCCTCCCATCGCTGTGGCAGGTAGAATTATCTGTGAGTCACGAAATACAAAATAGTGGAATCTAGATTTGATGCCAGAACTGTCCAAGACCAAATCCCATGGCTTTTTTCTTCCTATAACAGAGGTCAGCAAGAGAGTTCTGGGTCTTATGACGTCATAGAAAAGGACTCACAAACTGAATCCTAAATGCTTCTGATTAGAACATGTAAGAATTGCATGTTTGAAATTCATTCTGCAAATAATCATATACATTACAGATGTGCTTATTCACTCTGAGAAGTAGTAATTACAATGATTTGATTTAATGCGAAAAACTATAAATTGTAACATGACATATTCTCCAGGACATTATAAGGAATGTCAAGATTCCTATCAGTAGTTGTTCTTAATAAGCTGAAGTTCTTTTGCAGCTCATGTGGATGAAATAGCATTAGGGAACAAGGTCCTCAGTTCTCCTGTGACGCGGTGGAATAAAATGATCTTTCGACTCCCCTCCAGCACCGATGCTTGATTCGTCTACATGATTATCACTAGTCTTAGTTTCAGTCTGGCCAGCCCAAGATCACAGTTTTCTCAATTTTAGGGGATGCATTTCCAACTAAAAACGCAATTGGGAGGACCAGGAGAAAACCACAGGTCCTGAGGAAATAAATTAATTCAGAATTTGCACTCAGCAGCACCCATTGATTACTTCCACCAGGGAAGAGACAAAGTTCATTTTGTTCTCTGTTATCCCCAGTACCTATAACAATCCTTTGTACGTAATAGGTGATCAGTAACTAAAATGAGTATCCAATGAATGAATTTATAAAGTTTTGTTTTTCCTTCTTGTCTTTCAGGCTTAAGCCGTGTACTAACACCTCTCTTTTTATTCTTTCTTTCCTCGACCCCGAGGGAGTATTCAAATCATCTGTTGAGAGTATTCTCAAGTATTCTCATAGGAGAGAGAGAGGGAGAAAAAAAATAATGTATTGGAGAGCATAGTGCACCCAGCTTAGGGTGAGGAATGTAATAACCTAAATTTCTAAAAGAGTCATCCTTCATTCATCATGCATTTATTTAACAGGTATCTTTTGAGAGTTTATTATGTGCCAGGACTCTGCTGTATTCTGGGGGTGCAGATAGAACTAAACAAGAACCAGAGGGCCTGTCCTCTTGCTTAAACTTTAGTTTAGGCAACAAGTACTGAGCCAATAATCTCACAAATGCATGCCTAATGACAATGTGATAAGTTCCTCGAAGCAAAAGGAAAGGATAGAATAGGAGATTACAAATGATAACTCATATAGTTTGAAGAGAAAATTTCTCTGGGTGAGCACAATTAGAACTAAGGCCTGAAGGATGAGTTTGAGCTCTTCAGGGAAAGAGGCCAAGAGAGAACATTTCTGGTGGAAACTGAAGAATGTGCAAAGGACCTGGAGTGGAAAAGTAAGGATCACAGTGAGTGCCAGGAGGCTGAAGTGTACAGAGGGACAAGGTGAATGGGCCAGGTTGCTGTAAATGTAGCCAGAAATAAGGGTCCCCAAGATTATATGGACTTGCTTCATTAATTAATTAATTAATTCATCCATGTACTTGCTAGCAGTAATTTATCTATTATCAAATATGTAAAAATTACATAAACCAAGGAACACTTATTTATGTTGGAAACCTTTAAAGTAATGAGAACTATATGGTTTCCATTTCCTAGATTTGCTGTGAAATTGAACAGTGTATATTTACAAACTGGAGGAAAACGTTTTCAGATCCCATCTGAGAAGATGGAACCAATAGAATTTCATCATTTGGTCTTTGTGTTCTCCAGAGTGGCTAAGCCTTAAACACTGAGGGGAGACAAATGCTGTTCCTTTCTGTGTGTGACTGAACTCTCCACATACCTCTTTCTCGCTTATAAATATCACAGGCAGCCACCGTGTTGCTGCCTGGTTGAATGATCCCCTTTACAAGCCTCTTTCTGGGTCTCTGAGTAAAGGTTTCCCTTATTAATTTTACTAGCCAGCATTCACTTAGCATTTGCTTTAAGGCATAATTGACAGGCAGGGTGACACCCGCCTGAGAGAGAGCCATAAATCAAAAATAATTTCCAAAATTGGCTGAGGGGCTGAAGTGTTGAATAGGCAAATACAGGTAAAAATCTCTTTATTAGGGCTGACAGGGACAGCAAATGTCAGCGAAGTGTTTCCTAATGTACCAGGCGAGATTAATTTTGGGGCCCTTCCTGAGCTGATGCTACCTTGTGTGTTCCCCTAACAAGTATATCGCGTAGGGCTCCCTAGGAGGGGAGAGGAGGGGCTGTAATTGAAGAAAGAACTAACTCCTGAAAGGCTGGGAACTCAGTTTCCTTAGCATTCCTTTGCTCCTGGAAAATCAGTCTTCTGCCTTAGACTCTATTTGCATTTTGCATCTTTAGTGGAAAAGAGCTATAAGTCAAGACCCAAAGAAGTTGGCAAGGTAATGAAGCCAAACAAGATGTCCAAGAGGAAATGATCTACTGCACGGAAGCTAAGGAAAATTTTCATGAAAAATGGGGATTTGGGAAGATGGAAATGAAAATGTGTATAGTTTCTTCCATTAAAAAATAATAATAGTATGAATTAAGTTCACTTTTTGGGAAACAAGAATAATGCCATTTTCCCTACTAGTTCAGTTTTATGGAGATTCGGGCATAAATTTTCACCAATCCAGCTCCATAAGCCTCTATTAAAAGGCTAATGCTCGGTCATTTTGTAAACTGTGTAAACAGATACCACAGTTTTTTTAAGCACAATCCTTTTTTTGCTCCAAGTATCTATTTAAAGATGTTTTCCAAGTTAGAGTTGACAACAGCAAGATGAAAAAATAGAAAGCAGGATGAAAATTATATGCTGGGAAAAATTACACACCAGCACATTCTTAAAAGTCTACACAGCAGGAAAATATTAATCCCATCCTGATGGATTTTTCTCCTAACAGTTTGTAAAGGAGATAAGGCTACAGAATGTAATACATAGATGACATTGAGAAGGCTTATTTTTAGAAACTTAAAGAATGAAGCTATTTACTAGCTAGCACTAGGAATGTAGTAACTTTTGAGAGCTGCTTCATGGGGCAAGCAAAAATATCCAGATAAGAGAATGCTGAACAGCTGCTATAATAGACGTCAATGCTATGCCAGACACTGTGATAGGTCCCTTGCATATAGAGCCTTCACAAAACCTGCAATGCAGCCATTTGCATTAAATTCAGCACAAGTAACAGAAGCTCAAAATAATAGTGATTAATTTAATATCTAGAGGTGGGCAGCCCCAAATTGCCATGGTAGCTTTGCTCCTCAAAGTCTTGCCAGATTAGAAGACTTTAATCTGTTTATTCCACTCCCCGTAGGCTGCGGTCCTCTGCCTCCTAGTCCAAGATGGTGGGTAGAACTCTAGCATCTTATGCACATTCTAAGCATCAAGATAGAGGAAAAGATGAAGAGGAAGGCAAGACGTCTGTCATCTTTCTTTCCAGAAAGTTTGGGAAGTCACTACATGACAATTTACATCTCATTCATCTGATTTAATGGCAAGAGAGTCTGGACATTGTAGCTTTTATTCTAGGCCATGTGCCCAGCTAAAACCAGGGGTTCTCTTTCTATAATAGAAGGCAAGAATGAATATTGGAAGATAATTTGCAGACTCTTGCAAAGTATTATTTTCCCCATTTTGCAGGTTAGGAAACAGAATCTCAAGGAGGTAAAATAACATTTCCTAAGTTTTAAAAAATATAGTAAGTAATGCTAAAGCCTGCTGCATTCTTTTCGTTTTGCCATAAGGCATAAAAAGGATAAGAACCAACCCAATTAAATTTTTTACACGTTGTCAATTAAATTCAGTCCAATCCAACTAATTCTAAAAGCTCCTATCTTGTGCTTACCATAAGTCAGAAACTATTTTAGGCATAAGGGCACTGTGCTGGTTAGGAGACGATTTATGGAACATAAATATGGATGAAAATATAGATTTTTTTTTAGTATGTGTATAGATGACAATGTAGATGAAGACAGATACAGGCAAAAACCAGAGGCTGATTCATGGGAAACTGATAAAGCTTAAGCCGTAGGACCTCTCACTTGTTTAAGCTTTAGAAAGCCCAGAGAGGGGCCCCAGCATGTGTTTGCATCTGATTTTGCAAAATTTTCAAAAGATATGTTAAATGTAATGAGTTAAAACTTTTGTTGCTTTCCTCTCTGATCGTGGCCTTTTCACATTTTTCCTTATGTAAATAACACACTGGAATACCCTCAGCATTTTGAAGATATCATAGAAGATTCCTTGGGAATTCATTTAGTCTGGTTTAGTCCGGCTTTATGGGATAAGTCATATGGTTCGCTGTTACTTCTATGCCTGGTTAATTTATTGTTAGCAATCCCAGGGTAAGAATGGCTTCAAGTATGCTCTTATAAGTAACCTAAAGTGGCGAACCACATCAATACATTGGAAAAAATTCTATATTTGGGGATTTGACATAAAACATTCATGTTGAAAAAGCTATGAATGATGCTTCACTTCCCTTGGAGGCAAACTCCTTGCTAATGAGTGATGTCAAAGAATATTTCGCTCCTCCAGAAAAATTGAAATTCCCTGTAATCTCATAGCTCATAAATGAAAAGAAATAAGAGAAGTTTCCCTAAGTTTGACAATAATTCTAAACTTTAATATAAAATTGCTAATCATGCGAGTTGGGGAGTTTAAAAATATGTTTTAAATATTCAATAATGTAAAAGCACTATTGTTCACCACATTGAAAAGAAAAACTAAATTATTTTTTGAGTTTCTCCATAGAAAGAGATGTAAAATTGTCATATGAAGAGGCACTAAAGTGTTCTAGAGATGACAGACTCCTAACTTGAAATTTATTACGGTAATTTTTGTTTGTGTTGTTTGTGGCATTTAACTTTATAAGTATACAGTTTGTTGTGACTTGTTTTCTCATTAAAAATAAATATTTTACTTCATATCTGATGCTATATTATTTTTTAAGAAGACTCCCCAAATTGTTGAAGCTTCAAGTTTAACAAAACTTGTCCACTTATGGGTATAATTAACGATGAGTCAGAATGAGACTGTCATGGCTTTTGATGACTTCACAGTGAGATGGGGATTTGCACATTTTGAGTAGGTAGAACAAGGACAAATTGCTTTGCTTTGGAAATTGAAGGCAGCATCAAGAGAAGAAAAGACTGAAGGCTGAAAAATTGAGTTACAGAAATGAGATGAGGAAAACCTGGTTTCTTTGAGGTTGAAGAAGGAAAAAAAAGATTTGGGAAGAGATCATTAGAAGGGAGATTGTATTTAATTTCAAAATGTAGAAAAGGTAAATGTCAAAGATGCACGTATTTGGAAATGATTATATATGGTACTTGTATTTGTCCATTTTCATGCTGCTGATAAAGACATACCCAAGACTGGGAAGTTTACAAAAAAAAAAAAGAGGTTTAATTGGACTTACAGTTCCATGTGGCTGAGGAAGCCTCACAATATGGCGGAAGGCAAGGAAGAGCAAGTCATGTCTTACATGGATGGCAGCAGGGAATTAGAGAGACCTTGTGCAGGGGAATTCCTCTTTTTAAAACCATCATATCTCATGAGACTTATTCACTATCATGAGAACAGCAAGGTAAAGACTTGCCCCCATGATTTAGTCACCTCACACCTGGTCCCTCCCACAACAAGTGGGAATACAAGATGAGATTTGGGTGGGGACAGAGCCAAACCATATCATTCCTCCTGTCTCCTCCCAAATCTCACAACCTCACATTTCAAAATCAATCATGCCTTCCCAGCAAACAGTCCCCCAAAGTCTTAACTCATTTTAGCATTAACTCAAAAGTCGGCAGTCCAAAGTCTCAATGGAGACAAGGCAAGTCCCTTCCCCCTATCAGCCTGTAAAATTAAAAGCAGGTTAGTTGTTTTATGGATACAGTGGGAGTACAGGCATTGGGTAAATTTATCCCAATGGGATAAATTGGCCAAAACAAAGGTGCTACTGGCCCCACACAAGTCTGAAATCCAGCAGGGCAGTCAAATCTTAAAGCTCCCAAATTATCTCCTTTGACTCCACGTCTCACATCCAGGTCATGCTGATGCAAGAGATGGGTTCCCATGGTCTTAGACAGCTCTGTCCCTGTGGCTTTGAGGGTGCAGCCTCCTTTCCAGCTGTTTTCACAGGCTGGTGTTCAGTGTCTGCAGCTTCTCCAGGCACACAATGCAAGCTGTCAGTGGATCTGGCATTCTGGGGTCTGGAGGACATTGGCCCTCTTCTTATGGCTCCACTAGGCAGTGCTCCAGTAGGAACTCTGTGTGGGGGCTCCAACCCCACATTTCCCTTCCACACTGCCCTAGCACAGGTTCTTCATGAAAGCCCTGCCCCTGTAGCAAACTTCTACCTGGACATCCAGGACTTTCCATACATTTTCTGAAATCTAGGCAGAGGTTCCCAAACCTCAAGTCTTGACTTCAGTGCACTCACTGGCTCAACACAACATGGAAGCTGCTAAGGCTTGAGGCTTGCACCCTCAAGCTGTGGCCGGAGCTCTATGTTGGCCCTTTCAGCCACGGCTGGAGCAGCTGGGATGCAGGGCACCAAGTCCCTAGGCTGCACACAGTACAGGGACACTGGGCCTAGCCCACGAAACCACTTTTTCCTTCTAGACCTTTGGGCCTGTATGGGAGGGGCTGCCATGAAGACCTCTGACATGACCTGGAGACATATTCCCCATTGTCTTTGGGATTAACGTTGGGATCCTCAATACTTATGCAAATTTCTGCAGCCGGCTTGTATTTCTCCTCAGAAAATGGGATTTTCTCTTTTATTGCCTTGTCAGGCTGCAAATTTTCTGAACTTTTATGTTCTGTTTCCCTTTTAAAACTGAATGCTTTTAACAGCACCCAAGTCAGCTCTTGAATGCTTTGCTGCTTAGAAATTTCTTCAATCAGATACCCTAAATCATCTCTCTCAAGTTCAAAGTTCCACAAGTCTCTAGGACAGGGGCAAAATGCCACCAGTCTCTTTGCTAAAATGTAACAAGAGTCATCTTTCCTCCACTTTCCAACAAGTTCCTCATCTCATCTGAGACCACCTCAGCCTGGACCTTATTGTTCATATCACTATCAGCATTTTTGTCAAAGCCATTCAACAAGTCTCTAGGAAGTTCCAAACTTTCCCACATTTTCCTCTCTTCTTCTGATTCCTGCAAACTGTTCCAACCTCTGCTTTTTACCCAGTTCCAAAGTCGCTTTCACATTTTCGGATATCTTTTCAGTAACGCCCCACTCTACTGGTACAAATTTACTGTATTAGTTATTTTTCATGCTGCTGATAAAAACTTACCTGAGACTGGGAAATTTACAAAAGAAAGTGGTTTAATTGGACTTACAGTTCCACGTGGCTGGGGAAGCCTCAAAATCGTGGCGGAAGGCAAGGAAGAGCAAGTCACATCTTATGTGGATGGCAGCAGGCAAAGAGAGAGGTTGTGCAGGGGAATTCCTCTTTTTCAAACCATCAGATATCATGAGACTTACTCACTATCATGAGAACAGCAAGGGAAAGACGTGTCCCCATGAATCAATTACCTCCCACCCGGTCCCTCCCACAACAGGTGGGAATTCAAGATGAGACTTGGGTGGGGACACAGCCAAACCATATTGGTACTATTTAGTGATTTCATGAGTTGTTACAATAACTAGAAAATATAATCTAATTTAAAGTATATTTTGATGACATAAAAATGAAAGGAAATGAAAGTTAAAAACATCTAGTCAACACACCTATTAAAAGGACCAAAATCTAAAACACTGATAACACCAAATGCTAGTGAGGATGTAGAGCAACAAAAACCTGCATTTATTACTGGTGGAAATGCAAAATTGTACAGCTCTTTTGGAAGACAATTTTACAGTTTCCTACAAAACTAAACATACTGTTACCATATGATTCAGCAATTATAATCCTTCGTATTTACCCAAATGAATTGAAAACTTATGTCAAAGAAAAAAAACTTGCACATAGATGTTTATAACAGCTTTATTCATAATTGCCAGAACTTGGAAGCAACCAAAATGTTCTTCAAGAGGTAGGATGGATAAATAAATCTTGGCACATCTAAACAATGGAATACTATTCAGTGCTAAAAAGAAATGAACTATCAAGGGATGTAAAGACATGGAGGAAGCTTAAGTGCATATTACTAAGTGAAAAAAGTCAATGTGAAAAGGGTACAGGCTGTATAATTCCAAGTGTATGACATTGTGGAAAAGGCAAAACTATGCAGAAAGTAGAAGGATCAGTGGTTGCTAGAGGCTGGGAGGAGGGCTAGATGAATAAGCCTAGCACAGAGGATTTTTAGAGTGATAAAATTATTCATATGATACTACAATGGTGGATGCATGTCATCATACATTTGTCAAAACCCATAGAATGTACCTAACCAAGAGTGAGCCCTAATTTCAACTATGGACTTTGGGTAATAGTGATGTGTTAATGTAGGTTGATGAATTGAAACAAATATACCACCAGTGTTAGGGTTCTCTAGAGGGACAGAACTAGTAGGATAGATAAATAGATAGATATAGATATATAGATATATACACACACATACTAAATAACCTCCCATATATACATACATATATACATATTTATATGTATATATACATATACATACATATATATATGTATATATACATATACATACATATTTATATGTATATATACATATACATACATATTTATATGTATATATACATATACATACATATTTATATGTGTATATACATATACATACATATTTATATGCGTATATACATATACATACATATTTATATATATAAAATACATATTTATATGCGTATATACATATACATACATATTTATATGTGTATATACATATACATACATACATATTTATGTGTATATACATATACATACATACATATTTATGTGTATATACATATACATACATACATATTTATGTGTATATACATATACATACATATATACATATTTATGTGTATATACATATACATACATATATACATATTTATATGTATATATACATATACATATATATATATATGTATATGTATATATATGTGTATGTGCAATTGCTCTAGCACATTTTGTTGTATAGAGTATCCTTTTCTACCTTAAATGATTTTCGCAAGTTGGTGGTAAATTAGCTGATTGTATAAATGTGGATCTATATTCTCTGTTCTGGATTGTCTAATCTGTTCCATTGACCTACATGTCTTTTTTTTTTTTTTCCTGAGACAGGATCTCACTCTGTCGCTCAGGCTGGACTGCAATGTCATGATCATGACTCACTGCAGCCTCAACCTTATTGGCTCAGATGATCCTCCCTCCTCAACCTGCCAAGTACAGGCACATGCCACTACTCCTGGCTAACTTTTGTATTTTTTACAGAGATGAGGGTTTGTCATGTTTCCCAGGCTGGTCCCAAATTCTTGGGCTCAATTGATCCACCAGCCTTGGCCTCTCAAAGTACTGGGATTACAGTTGTGGGTCACGACACCAGGTTGTTTTAATTTTTGTTATACCCTTATACTAAGTCTTGAAATTAAGTTATAAAATTGGACTAAATTTTCTTCATTTTTAAAATATTTTGGCTTTGCATTTTAATAGAAATTTTAGAATTAGTTTGATAATAGTTATTTCTGAATTCTGTGGGACATTAATTCATGTTGCATTGCATGTATACTTTAAGTTGGAAGAAATCTGTCATGTTAAAAATATTGCATCATCCTATCTGTTGACATGAGATATGTCTCTATCTTTATTTAGTTATCTCAGTTGATTTGTCATTAAGTTTATTTACATCTTTTTTAATTCTCTGCAATATTTTATAGTTTTCACTATACAGATCTTGTGCATCTTTTTTCAAATTTACCCCTAAATATTTCGGTTTCTTTTGAAACTATTATACATAGCAGCATCTGAACATTTCACTTCCCAATTATTTGTTACTGTTATATAGAAAAGTAATTAATTTTTATATTCTGACCTTGTATATTATAATATTGCTATATTCCTTCTCTAATTAATTCTATGTATTGTTTGTTGTGGGAGAGGATAGTTTCCTTAGAATTCCTTATGGAAAAGTCTTTTTTGTGAATAATGATAGCCTTACTTTAAAAAAATCTATATGCCATTTTTTTTTGTTACGCAGGTGAATTTTTAGAAAAAATAAAATAAAAAGTTTCTTATCTTGTTTCTGATCTTGGATGGAAACACTAAACACTAAGTGAAATTGTTTTGTAGCTATCTTGTTTATTAGATTGAGAATACTCCTACTTTTCTGAGAGTTTTTATCATAAGTGGGCAAAAATTTGGTTTTTGTCAAATAATGTTTTCTGTCTCTCTTATGATAATCACATTGTTTTCACTTTTATTTTATTAATGTGGTGAATTTAACTTATGAATGTTGAACCAACCTTGCATTCCTGGGACAAATCATGTGTGGACATAATATATTATCATTTTTATATATTGGTTTATTTTATTTCCTAATATTCTGGAGTTAGGGTTATGCTAAACTTGCATATCAAATAAGTATGTTTTCTTTCTTTCCTATTTTATGAAAGATATTATGTGATATTGGTATTTATTCTTTTTTAAATATTTCAAAGTACTCACCATTAAAGTCATATGGGCCTGAGAGGATTTTCGTTTGTTCAGTTGGTTGGTTGGTTGGTTTTCAGGATAGGAGGAACAAGATATATAGATAGATAGATAGATAGATGATAGATAGATAGATAGATAATATTTTAATTTTATATTTAACATTTTAATATAGAGAGGGTGTTATTATACTAACTGAATATTTGTATCCTCCCCAAAGTTTACACATTGAAGACCTAATCCCTAGGCTGACTATCTTTGGAGATGGCACCCCTAAGTTAAATGAGGTCAGAAGAGTGGGCCCTGACCCCTTAGGATTATAAGAAGGGAAACTAGAGAGCTCTTTAACCTCCCATCTATCCCCCATATACACACACATGCTGGAGAAAAGTCCATGTGAGGACACAGCAAGAAACTAGTCATCTAAGAACGAAGAAGAGAGCCCTCATCATAAACAAAATTGGTTCCTCAAAATATTAAAAATGGAATGACCACATAATCCAGCAATTCTACTTCTGGGTGTATATCTAATGGAAATAAAACTACTACTTCAAAGAGGTATCCATAATCCTTTATTCACATTATTTACAATAGGAAAGATATGAAAACAATGTAAGTGTCCATGAACAGATGAATAGATAAGAATACATAATAAATATACACAATTAGCTATGGTATCCTCAGGTTCTGCATCTACAAATTCAATCAACAACAGATAAAAATAATAAAATAATATGGCAATAAAAAAATACAAATAAAAATGCAGTAGGACAATTATTTGCATAGCATTTACATTGTATTGGTATTATGAGTAATGTAAAGATGATATAAAGTATATGAGAATGTGCATAGGTTTATATCCAAATACCTACATCATTTTATGTAAAGAACTTGTGCATTTGTGGATTTTGGTATCTTCAGGGAGTTCTAGAACCAATCTTCTGCTGATAGCAAGGAATAACTTGGTATCAGCAGACAAACACAAACACATGCCACATAAATAATATGACACATACACACACACACAGAGTAAAATATTATTCAGCCTTAAAAAGGAAAAAAAATCTTCCATTATGACAACTCAGATGAATCTGGAGAACATTATGCTAAGTGAAATATGCCAGACACAGAAAAACAAATACTGCATGATCTTTTTTATGTGAGGAATCTAAAAAATGTTAAATTTATAATAACAGAGAGTAGAAAGGTGGTTGGAGCTGGGGAATAGGGAAAAGGGAGATGTTAGTGAAAGGGTACAAACATTAGTGTAAAGATAAATAAGTTCTGGGAAACTAATGTACGGCATGTGACTATCCATAATAGATAATAATAATGTATTGTGTAGTTAAAATTTGTTAAGAGGCCAGATGCGGTGGCTTATGCCTGTAATCCCAGCACTTTGGGAAGCCGAGGCAGCCAGATCACCTGAAGTCAGGAGTTCGAGATCAGCCTGGCCAACATGCTCTGTCACCCAGGCTGGAGTGCAGTGGCACAATATTGGCTCACTGCAATCTCCGCCTCCCAGGTTCAAATGATTCTCCTGCCTCAGCCTCCTGAGTAGCTGAGATTACAGGCACCCACCAACACGCCTGGCTAATTTTTATATTTTTAGTAGAGATGGGGTTTCACCGTGTTGGCCAAGTTGGTCTCAAACTCCTGACATCAAGTGATCTGGCTGCTTCGGCCTCCCAAAGTGCTGGGACTATAGGCTCCATGGTATATTTTTTCCCATTAAAAATTTTTTTCAATCTACATGTTGTTTTATATTTAAAGTGCATCTCTCTTATAGAGGATATATCTCTGAGTCTTTAAAAAACATTCGTTCTGAAAATCCTCAAATTTTTACATGGAATCTGTGTCACCCATTTACATTTAATTTACTTATCTATACATATGTAAGTATAATATTTTGCTACTGGTTTCTTCTTTGTTCTATTTTTCTGTTGTGTTTTCTTTTTTCCTCTTGTTTTCTTTTGAGGTCGATAGAGTAATTTTCAATATTCCATTCTATCTCATCTACTGCCTTTTTAACCATATCTCTTTGCATTATTACTTTGGTGGTTGCTCTAGACATTACAGTGTAGGGTACATTTCAATTTATCACCGTCTTTCTTGACTTAGCTTAATACTATTCTGTATCCAATGAAATAACCTTATACTAGTATAATTTCATTTACATTTTCTCCCACCTTTTGTGCTATTTTATTGTACCATTTACTTATGCATATTATAAGCCCCATAATACTTTATGATTTTTTTCTTTAACCAATCTTTTGAATAACTTTTGACTTTTAAAAGTTTAAGAAAATAAAGAAAACAGTCTATGTTTACCATTTTCTTGAGGCCCAGAGGCCTATGAAACCACAGACAGTGAAGCTGTGTGATGGTGTGATCCCAGTGAGATATCAGTACACTGAGATTCTGACAACCCTGGGACTGTGAGGCTGTGAAATCTTCCTCCCTCTACTCCCAGCCTCTGCGTAATCATTTAAATTCCCCTGTAAGTGACTTCACTGAGAGGATTCTCTTTGCCTTTGGGGCTCCTGCAGATCCACTGCCAAGGCATCCCATGAATTCATCAGAATGTCTGGTTTGTTTCTTCTAGTCTAAGCACAGACTGTTCTTTTCTAACAGCTTTGCTCATCAGCCCACCTGTCCCGAACTTTTCGCAACTGACCACTGGCTTTGAATGTGTCCTGTATTTTTTACTTACTTAGAAAAGGCTTGTCTTTCTGAAGTATAGTTCTTTTGAATTTCTTTGTGTCCACAGATTCTGATGGCATTAAAGAAAAGTAAGATTTTTGTGTTGTTGTTCAACTTGTGAGATATTTCATTGGAAATTAAAGTCTTCATTTCCTTCTATATCCTAGGTGAAAGGCTCTAGTATTCTCCTTCCTTCCTTCTTTCCTTCCTCCCTTCTTTCCATCCTTTCTTCTTTCCTTGGTCTTTCCTTCCTTCCTTTATTTTCCTTCCTTCCTTCCTTCCTTCCTTTATTTTCCTTCCTTCCTTCCTTCCTTCCTTCCTTCTTTCTTTCATTGGTCCTTCCTTCCTTTTTTCCTTCCTTCCTTCCTTCCTTCCTTCCTTCCTTCTTTCTTTCATTGGTCCTTCCTTCCTTTTTTTCCTTCCTTCCTTCCTTCCTTCCTTCCTTCCTTCCTTCCTTCCTTCCTTCCTTCTTTCCTATATATTTATTTCTCACACCCCATCTTTCCATAATCCAAAGTCTACCAATCCTCTAAAGACAACTTTAAGATTCTTCCCTCTGTGAGATTCTTTCTCACAAATACACGCACATGCCCAACTCAGATGACCTCTTCCTCTTCTGACATGGTCTCATTCACTCCTGTGGGATTTCAAAGACTGTGTGGTTAGTTGTTCTTTTCTGTACGCAATACATGCATATTAAGAGCTTCTGTCTAAGAGGAGTCCTTCCTTGAATGTAAGGACTACAATTTTGCTTGTTGGTGTTGTTTTATTTTTAAAATTTCATCACAGCTCAAAAACCAGTAGAGTGGCCACCAGTGAGTTTATTGGAAGAGAATAGTGAACATAAGGATGACAATAATTTTCTTTTTTGGAATGGTAGAAAATAAGAGATAGGAAGTTGTCTTTTCCACGTAATCAATCTTCTTTGGTACAATAAATGTAATGAAGCTCTCTCCAAATACACATACACTTACTGTGTATATATTATGTTAACATAAACATCAGTATCTATAAACATAAAGTCAGGATGTCAGACTCTGCCAAACATAAATATACTCAAATGTATTGATAACCTTATGTGCTATGACCATTTGTTTTATTCTGTGTTGGGCACAAAGTTTAGTATAGGCTTTAAGAATTTACAGATTATGGTAAATAAGAGCATTCAGTTATCATGAAAGAACCAAATTCAATTCAAGTAACTTCATCATCATTGTAAGACACATTAAGAAAATTTTCAGTGATGAGAAATTTAAAAAAATATTTAAAACAGAGTTCAATGTGTCTTCCTCTGAAAGCAAATCTCTGCTTCTCAGATGCCCATCCTTTTAGTATCTGTTAAATTGTAATTATTGTTCTTCCACTTCAGAACTACCATGGACATATTTTTTTGTGAGAATCGATGTTCATGAGTGATGACTACAAACTAGAACAATAACTTACATTTCTAAGATGTACAATTATATAAGCATTATTTGAGAAATGTAAAGCATCATTTGTTTAGAAAGAGTACCTAAAGAAAAATTATATATAAATGCTGAGTAAAAATTATTTATCACAACAGAGGGGGCAGCATGCAGAGAAAATGGCTTCAGTCAACCCACAGGCAAGGTTATGGCCTAGGATGGGCACTCTGGCAAGGTTTCTGACAGAATTTATTATCCAGGCTTCTGCTGATTACTTTTCATGTCCTGAATACAAGTCTTTTTAAACCACCTTAAGGTGGAGTGGTTTCATAGCTCGGCTCTGACTCTGAAGATTCACCAGGCTCTGTTTCTGCTCATCCCCTCCTGTAGTCCCGTTTCCCCAGCTCTGTTTGGTCCCCATAGAGGCTGCCTTATGTCACCATTCCCTCACCTCTGTCTCTCTCCCTTTGGATCTCCCGGTCAACAAGAGCCAAGAGAAAAATAATTCATAAGTAACTTAAAGAAGCCAACTGTCTTAATTAATTTGCCTTACAGTATCTTCTTCTGAAGAAGGTTAAAGAACTTTAATTAGGGTTTTGCAAATCAATCTCCCAAAATTAATTCACCTCACTGAAAATAAATAAAAGTCATATTTGTTGTGTTTGTCTTCCGATTATATTGTGCAATAATGCATAAGGACAATTATTCATAATTGTGTCTCCAGCACCTCACACAAGTCATGGCTAAATACTGGCTAAATTAACCAGGAGAAAAAGGAGAAGGCAAGAACTTTTTGATAAATCAATTATAAAGAACTTTTTGATAAATCAATTACAAATTAAGGACTTGGACTTAAAATTGCTTTAGTCTGAATTCTAGAGCAAAGAAATCATACATTTTAATTCAAAACATTTCCTGATGTTTTTGGAAGCCTATCACTCAACTTTTCACAACCCTTTTCTGATCTTGGTTGAATCTCTCAGTGAGTTGTCTTGGCTCATATGGGAATTATCCTGTGCTCTTTAAGTACAAATCTGCAGGAATTATGTGGACTGAATACTAACTGGTATTCTGAGATGCCAAAATACATTTGTCTCTAGAAATTTTCTCCTTAGGGGCTGCCAGACGTTGTCTTCCTCTACAGGAATTTATTTTCATCCATAGACCCTGTCAGAGGGGGTAACTTACTCATCCATGTGTGTTTTTGGAAACACCAAGCCCAATTCAAACTGGTTAAATGATCACAGAAATGTCTAGATGTGGGTGGGCTTCAAAGTTAGTCAGATTGAATTCTCCAATGATGTCATTAAGCACTTAGTTTTCCTCTTACCTTTCTGCTCAGATTTCTGTAGAATCAGCTCTATCCATGATTTCAAAATGGCAGTCAGCAACTCTGGGGGAAACATACTTTTTCTTTTACCCTGAGAAAAAGGCAGAGAGAATACTGCGTTTGAATTGATTCAAAAGCAAGAGAGAGGTTAAGAAGTGAAACAGTGAGTATGAATAAATCTTTTGAGGAGTTTGCTGTAATGAGAAAAGAGAAACCCAGTGGTAATTGCAGGAAGATACGAGGCCAAGGAGAAATAAAAGAGGGAGTTAGATATTACAGTTATGAGGATGATGATAATAATTTTTCCAGTGGGTTGGGATAGAAATAAAAACGTGTTTGAGCATGATTTCCTATCTATTCACTATTTGTGTCTCTTTTTCTGTGAACTACCTGTTCTTTGCCTATTTTAGTTAGTTGTCTTCATTCATTCTTGATACTAAATATTTTTGATACATATTATCATTTTTTTCCAAAATTGTCACTAGTTTTTAGTTGGTATCTTACTGAAGAAAAAGTTGAAGGATGAAATCAAATGGTTATTCTCACAGAGGATTTAAACCTGGCCTAAACCCAATAAAATTTTTAAAACATATTCTAATGCTAAAATTTAGGATTGCAACATGTAGTGCAAAATACCATTCTAATAATATCTTATGTCTTGGAACACTTAAAAATAGCTAGTATTTGTCAAGGTTATAACTAGTGCTAGGCATTGTGCTTAAAAGCTGTATGCATTATCTTATTTAATTCTTACAATCCTGTGAATGAAACATTGTGACCTCAAGTTTACAGATGAAGACAGTAAACTTCAGAGAGTTCAAGTACATCACTCAAGGTTAGTCATTGATAACTAGGAATAACGAATAATCACGAATAATCTTGAACTATCTTTCTTCCTATACCTGTACTTGCCATTCATTTCATTCCATTTGTTCTTGCCATGTAAGGATTTGTTCAGTTTCTTCTATTGATTAATGTCTTTCTTTTTCCCCTTCCTTTCTTCCTCCGTCATTTTTTTTTCTGTAAATCTTGGTTTAAATAAAGTCCGTTTTTGTAGTTAGCATCCGAGAGAGGAAAAGTCAAAAGAAAAGTGTTGGCACATGACATTGTAAACTCAGTCCAGATTTGAACCCTGATCTAATTCCAGACCACTACTCTAAACCCTTAAAGTGTGACTTCCAAAATCAATGATCATTAGAGTTTAAACTGACCTTGGAAGTCTCCTACTGCAACTTCCTTAAGAAGCAGTATAGGATGGTTATTAAAAGTTTGGAGTTCAATCCTGTCTGTGTCATTTACTAGCAATTTTCTTGGCTTTATGGTTTGTATCCGTAAGACACGAAGAATATAATCAACCTCAAAGGATGATTGATTATTGAGATAGATGAGACGGCACAGATAGCAGTGCCTGGCATTTAGTAATTACTCAGCAATTACCAGCTGTTATTTATTTCTTCCCACTGATACCCAAATCTCTTTGTCTGTGGGTCTAAGTGGTTACCTACAGTTAAGATAAGTATTTCCTGTTAAAGGGAATGCATTATCTGCTATAATGGTCCATTTTATCTTTGGAAAGTTCCAGATATTTGAACCTTCTTCCAAACAGACAGCTAAAAGTTGCCCTTCTCAAAATAATTGTTAACAATCCTTTCTAGGATGGCATACAACAGACATCCAACATTTTGAAGATTATTATTATATTTATTTAAATTGTCTTCTAATCAGCCCAAGCCACTGTGTGCTACAATGGTCATCTTCTGTGTGCCCAAGCTCATCAACGACCCCCAAAGTTCTGAATAGAGCCCTCTTCTATAAGTGCAATTGGAAGAGCCCACAGATAGGCGGGATTATACTCCTTCTTCCTCTGGGTCATCTATTATGTGGCCAAGTCCCCTTTGCTTACTTATATAGTTATCCAGCTGACATATACACTACTTAGAAGTCAAATCATGCTATTTTTGGGCAACTGAGGTTTTAAACCCAGACGTAGAATTTATATTTGGCCAACAAACTCAGGCATCTGTAGTAAGTGACTATTTCCAAGATGTTATAATTTCCCTATTCTTACAATACAATTAATTCCTCAAAAATAATCAAAAATAAGTGTATGAACTGGCATTTCATAATAGAGACCATAAAAGTATATCTTAATAGCTTTTTGAAAAGGATTTTAATTCCAACTATTTCTTTAAGGATCATCAATGTTCAGAAACTACATATAAAATGATATCATCATTTGATGATATCTACACACTCAAGTTTCAGAAAACAACTTGATTTCACTTCTTATTTTTTCCTATTAGGCCAATGAGTAATCTTGGAGTATCCTTCTTCCTATGCCTGTACTTGCCATTCAATTCATTCAGTTTGGTCTTGCCATGTAAGGATTTGCTCAGTTTCTTCTTTTGATTACTGCCTTTTCACTTTTCCCCCTTCCTTCCTTCCTTCCTTCCTTCCTTCCTTCCTTCCTCCCTCCCTCCCTCCCTCCCTCCCTCCCACCCTTCCTTCCTTCCATCCTTCCTTTCCTTCCTTCTTTTTCTTCTTCCTTCATTTTTTTTCTCTAAATCTTTCTTTAAGTAAAGTCAGTTTTTATAGTTATATGGGACAATAAGCATCCGAGAGAGGAAAACTCAAAGAAAGGTGCCGGCACATGACATTGTAAACTCAGCCCAAGCCACTGCCTAAATAGATTAAAACTCACCCTCTTGACACCAGTTAACAATAAACTATATTTCCTAATCTTCTTATTACTTTTTAAAATATTTACATCCCATTCCTTTCCTACCAAATATAGTTTTAGATGCTCACAATGAAAGAATGATGCCATCAGACTGAACCATTGTTGTCAAGTAAAAATAAAATCAAGGAATGGAAAAGGAAGTTATTCAAAGGTACACATACCAATGGCACCAATAACATTAATGACTGCCTTTCCTTCTGTCTCAAACATTTCCATTTCTCATACTGGAATTCTCATTTTATGACCAGAAAATTCTTTATCTTCTGTTTTTCAGAAAATTCTCTTCTTTCCTTCACTTTCTTCAGTTATTCCCAAATGAGCATGCACATTAAACTCATAGGGAGAGATTGAAATAAATGCCAATGTCCTGTGGTTTCCATCCACCCAATTAAGTCAGTTTTGTAGAAACAGAATGGATCTTGAGGACACTGTCCCCTCTGCATTCTCTTAAAGAAAAAAAAAAGTTTTTTTTTCTTCTGATTTTCAAATTCTTCAGTGGCAGAATTGTGGTCACTCTTCTTTTTACCATCATCCCCCCAGGCTCTTCTAAAATTTCCAGAACTGGCTCTTTACCCTCTCCTTTTTTTTTTTTTCCTACAGATATCCTGACCTTGCGCCCTAATTCACTAAAAATTTTGGAACCTAGATTATAATTTCACTTTCCAAATCCCTACTATCATTATAATTCTAGAAAATTCAGTGTGGTCAATACAAGAACAGGTTCTGGAGCCTCTGTTTCAGCCCACTTCTATCATTGCTAATTGTGTTGCCATGGGAAAATTATTTAAACTCTCTTTGCTATAAAGTAGAGATGATACTAGGAGTAGCAGCCTTAAATGCTAGGAATCAAAGAGTACAGATAAAACTCTCAGAACATTGATGCGTAATAAACACCTTATATGTGCTACTTAGTATTCCTGGCAATTTTTATATCCACGAGAATAAACCCATCTAGCTCCAAAGGTTCTTGGTTTCTTGGTCTCTTAATCGCCAGTTCACCTTTTCCTCTAATTTGTCACAGTTGGCTAATCCCAGGGTCACACCCTAAGCCTCAGTATCAGCAGGTCCTATTCCACCTCCTAAATCTCAAATTCAAAAATCTTGCTCTCCAAACACAAATTGTGTTTTTCCAGTTGACTTTGCACAGCAATCTCCAGCACTATAATTTTCCCACATCCCTAAGACCTCTGTTTCAGTGGTCTTGCACTACTGATCCATCAACTCTTCTTGTTTTATTTTATCTTGCATTCCATGGCTTTCGAGTGTAATCACCTCCTTGAAAATATCACTATTTCCCTCTCTCCTCTCTCCTATTCTCTCAGTCAAGTAGTAGAATCTCGGTTCTAGGTAAACCAACCAGGAAGCCCCTTTTTCTTTCCTTCAACCCGTTTAAGGAGATTTTCCTGGAGGAAATTTCACAAATAGCTTGAATGGCTGCCAGTTAAGTACACGATCACAAAATTCAGCCAGGCACTGGGCACTGCTCAGGCCTTCTCTGCATTTATCTGGCTCTTCCTCTTCTCTGAATGACTACTTCATTTCTTTTCTTTCTCCTTAAAACTCCTACCTTGCTGGGCGTGGTGGCTCGCGCCTGCAATCCCAACACTTTGGGTGGCTGAGGCAGGCAGATCACTTGAGGTCAGGAATTCAGGACCAGTGTGGCCAACATAATGAAACTCCCTCTTTACTAAAAATACAAAAAATAAGCTGGGCGTGGTGGTGGGTGCCTGTAATCCCAGCTACTCGTGAGGCTGAGGCAGGAGAATGGCTTGAACCTGGGAGGCAGAGGTTACAGTAAGCTGAAATCGCTCCACTGCACTCCACTCTGGGAGACAGAGGAAGACTTAGTCTCAAAAAAAAAAAAAAAAAAACCAAAAAAAATCTTCCTACCTCTGTTCATCCTGACTCTTAGTTGATGACCTCACCTCACACTTCATTGAGGAAACATTCTCGTTTTCTGGGCATTCTCTCACCTACCAACAAGCGAGTGCAATTTATGCCTGTCTTCACTCAAGCTTTTCTTCTCCTCTCTTACTATGAAGTGTGTGAGCATGGGGGCTGTGTCTATGCCTACAAAAGACAAATTCCTCCTCCTGGTAGCAAGAACTTCTCTTCTGATTATCACTCTTCTGTCTTACATTTACAATTTCCCCCTCTTTATTTAATCGTTTCCATCAGCATAAAAAGTTGCTTCATTTTCCCCAGCTTAAAAAATAAAGGCTTGCATTGACACCTCCCTTTTAGTTACTACTTCTCTCTGCACCTCCTCATGGTCAATCTTGAAATAATTTTTCATTTCTATTGTCTCCACTTTTTTGCCTTCCATTCTCTCATCGGTGTGTTTTGTGTACATTCAGTGTTCAGTGTGTACATGTTATTGAATGCAAGTATTGAACACGTATTGCTTGTCAGGTACTGCAGAAGGAGGCTTGTGTGAATCTAATTTAACTCTCACTACAACCTGTTATGGTAGGAACCACATTTATCCACATTTTCTGAATAGGAACCCCCAGATTTAGAAAGTCAGGTAAGTTGACCAAAGTTACTTAATTAGTGGCAAAATCAGGCCTCGGTCCAATATTTGCTTAACTCTAAAGGCATATTCTTAAGTGCTTTTTATTAAGTGTTGTTCTTAGTCCTCCTGCCAGCTTAAAACACCTACCGTCAAAGCCAAGAGATGGATATAGCAGACGTTAGCTCTTGGAAAGGTCCTGGTAATGGGAGGGACAAAAGTGCATGGCCTTTTCCTTTCTAAGGCTCTCAATTTGGTGAGATAAATTTATATAGAGCATGAAATAAATTGTGTCTAAGCCTCAGTATCACTTTATGTTCAAACATTCTCTGTTGTGCATGTAAATTTCTGTAGATAAGTGGTGAGAAAAAGATTTGCTGTCCTTGAAACTTGGAAGAAGATACAGAATAATCATCTTAAAAATGCCAAATCTAACCTTCGTTTTCCTGAAAAATAAGGCATAGTGTAGAAATAAAAAGGAAAACATAAATACCCTTATACATAGAAAGTAGTTGGTTAATTGTATTTTTATAAAAAATACTATACCCATATTTGTTTAAGTTCATAGCCACCACATTTGTTGCTATGGGTTACTCAGTTCATATCACGCTTTGCTTGGCCTGTTACCATCAACATCCTATCTGAATTCTCATCCCTTCACTAATCAATTACCTTTTACTTTTGACAAATATAGATCTAATCATATTACTTCCCGGCCAGAAACCTCCCCTATTTTTCTAGCTGTTATAAGATAGAATATAGTTTTCTATAAAAAGCATATGAAGTATTTACTCAGCTGGTTTCCAACAGATCTTCCAATCGTATCTCCCTTCACTTAACACCTTTTTTTCCTTCTTTCTCATTCTGGTCATATATATCACGTAACCTATTGATAATAGTTGCAAATTTTTAATCCAATCTATCATTATCAAACTTTATAAATATGTGGGCATGTATTCTTGGATACGTTTTGCAAGCTCTCTAAGCTTTAGAAATATCCTCAGCTATAAAATTGGAATAATAATATTTACCTTGAGGGATTCTGTGAGCATTCGACATTTATTGGACCATACATATTTTCATACCTACACACATACACATACATTTACAGATCCATATGCATCCAAACATATTTACAGAAGGCATGTGCCCATGAAGGGGCTTACAAAAAATAGGAGCAACTCTTATTAATTTTGTCACAGAAATCGTTTCCTTTCTTGTAATTAGTACATAATAATACTCATCACTGTATATCTCCTCCATAAAGCTTGTCACATGTCCCTTCTGGATCTTCCCAGCTCTTCCTATTTATGGCCGTGATAAAGCCTTTTCTCCTTGGTTGTGACTGCTAGCTTATGTAACTAACTGTCCCACTAACATAGCCAGAATCTGATCCCTGGAAGGAAAGTGGCAAGAGTGTTTCCCTCGATCAGATTCGCAGAGTGCTTACACTAAAGAGTTTTATGTTCCTCAAAGTCATCACAAAAAGTGTGAATTAGGTGGCCCTGGAGCACCTGAGACAGACAAGCTGTCTACTCTTGCTCAGCTTTCTGTAAAAACAGGAAAATTGCCTTGTGGAAAGGTGAGTGCCCGCCTCTCCAGGAAGCCCTCTGTCTGCATGACACCCTCCTTCATTTTGCCACACCCTGAGCTGCTTTTCTCCTGAGCTCCTCCACTTGCGTGTATTTCTCATTAAGACCCTCTCTCTCCCTTTCTCTCCTTCTCTCACTCTGCCTCCTTTTCTTTTTTTAATTCTTTTTATATTCCTCTACCCCCCCACTCTTTCTGTCAGTCTTGTCCGTTTCTATACCATTTCTATGGTAAGGTGTTCCCTGTCTCCTGTCCAGCCTGCACTGGTCTGGCCACCTCCCTCTGCTCACTCATGGTCTCTTGCTAATAGTAGTCTAAGGATGATGACCTAATTTAGAATTCTATGCTTTAGAAAAGAAACAGGATCACTGGGTATGGTGGTGCACACCTGTAGTCCCAGCTACTCAGGAAGCTGAGGCATGAGAATCACTTGAACCTGGGAAGCAGAGGGTGTAGTGAGCCAAGATCACACCACTGCACTCCAGCCTGGGTGACAGAGCGAGATTCTGTCTCAAAAAAAAAAAAAAAAAAAAAAAAAAAAAAAAAAAAGAGAGAGAGAAAGAAAATTAAAAAAAAAAAAAAGAAACAATAAGAAAAGAGTACAAATTTTTTTCTCTCCCAGCACATCATAATTATAGCAAGTTATTTCTGTTAATTAGCTCATAGAACACACACAAGTGGTTCAGGAGAGGCAAGGTGCATTTGGCCGTGAAAGGCTAGGGTTCACAAGGTATCCAGAGAGGGCTTTGTCAGGTCACACCATCAGACACATAACAGGGCAATTTCTCTTTCTTAGCCTTAACCCTCAACTGGGAGTTAGTGTAGGGAAGGCCTTGCTCTTCACAAACACTCCAGGATAAGGTGATAAGAAGATTACAAGTAAAGCCTCTCTTTAGCTATTCCACATCTCCTGTCAGACAGAGCAAGTTAAATTACAGTGCAGGCCACAAATGCATTGATCATCCTCTAGGCTTGTACTACCCAGGGTTTTAAAGATCCATGCCAAGGATAAGTGATGTCATCCAGCAAAGTTTATTTTAGCAAGGAGGGTTAACCAAGTGCAAGGAGGTGAGGTTCTGGGAGACGGCCCTAACTCTCCAATGCTGAGTTCAATTCATATGTAATCTTCATCAGTGAATATTTCCTTACAGCCCATGAGAGGTGTTGAGAGAACACAGGGATGATAAAGCCTGTGCTCTGAAATGACTTACATATGTCTCTCTCAGCCCCCAGCCCCTCCCTTATCTTATAAATCCAGTCTCAAAACACAGAATACATCCCTAAAAATGGCATATTTCCTACTTAGAATTACTTTGTGAGTGTTCATAATGAAGCATGGCCTAAGTCGTAGGAAATTTTAGATCCTCTATTCTTTATGCATAAAATGTAAAGTTTCTCTGTTTGGACACAATGTTCTCTTATAATAAGCTTCAGTTATCCTCTTTCAGCCTATGAAACACATCGTGTACTTTAACAAAGATATAAAATTCTTTAAATGATTTTGATAGTCCATTCATACAAAGAAGATAGGCCTTTTTGAGGCTATAACAAGAAAAAAAAGATAAATCATTAGAAACACTTAAAAATTCTGTACATGACACTCTTCTTTATTAAAAAGACCCATTGTAAATTGGAAAGTTCCGAAGTCTTTGTGGTGAGGGAGAATGAATTATAATGACATCACTGGGTCATGAACTAGGCCCACTGGCTACTTTCCAGAATGAAATTGACTAGGAGAGATCAGATGAGCCCATTCGTAGCACAAGACATCTGGGAGGCAGCCAGGGAATCGAGGTTCAAGCCCCCTATTTAGGACACACTTCCTCTTCCTCTTCATCATCAAATACGATCATGATTTCCCAGGCAAGGCAGCTAGCATAACAATGCATTTCAATTCATATTCTAAAGAACACCCAAAAAGTTCTTTGTACTCATTCCTCGGTGAAAGACCTCATGAAAAATATTAACATGTCAACATCTGGCTGACACCTTTGGTACATTTTCATCATGTTGCTGATGGGAAGCATTTTGCCTTCAAATAAGCATAATTTGCCAGTCTTTTCCATCTCCTTTTTTGTCTCTCTCCCAGCATAATAAATGGTGTCTGAAGCCCAAGAGAAACTCATTTCTGTTAACAGATCATTTGTAAACCTTTAAGGGCAGCTAGTGAGAAAGGGGCATTTTTTTCTTCTGTCTTAACTTTCCTGGTTGTCTTTCTAAATGCAAAATGACACCTCATTCAATGCTTTCTGGTGTCATCTTAATCTCCCTTATTTTACACTTTCTACCTTTTTGATATTTGCTATAGACGGCATGGAGGCTTTTTACCTAATACTGTAATACCTATTATCTGAGGCATTTAGGTATATAGGCTCTTGCCAGCTAAGAATAATGCAGATCAATTGGATGTCAGCAGCCCAATGAAGTCAGATAGTATATATATATATATATTTTTTTCAGGGTGGAAAAAAAGCTATCTCCCTACCTGACCTTACAGCCAGCACATTTCAATATTGATATATTTTATGCATGCATATGATAACGTTTTACTTTCCTTATGGTTCTGTGGGGAAGTCTCACTTCCCTCTGTAGAGGATTATTACATATTCTGAGGGGTTATGATTATAGATACTTACTAAGACAAGAATAATTGACCATAAAAAACCTTTTATATTCCCACAATTATTTTTGCATTGACTAAAAGTGTCAAGAAAATCTGATTTTATTAGCAGGCCTCTAATTTTGCCTTCATTTAATTTTTTATCTGGCTTTTTCCCCCCAATATGTTTTTAGTCTGAGATATCTGGCAATTGTACAAAAGAACAATTTGTTACAGAACCTTTAGCGAATGGAAGTTCTATAATCCAAGCATAACATCAAGCATCAAATAAAATAAAAATGTATGAGATCAGCAAAGGGGGCATGCTCCAAGGTAAGGAACTGATCTAGAGCCTAGAAAAAAAGAAGTTTAAATCAAAATGTGACTGCTCGGCTATGAAGTAAGTCTGTGGAACAAAGGGTCAAATGCAGCTTTGACCTTTCATTCCCCTCCACCCACCAATAGGTCAGATCCAGTCAGCACTGAGCCTATTTCCAGTAAGGAGCAAGGAGCAGAGCTGTATGTATTAAGAAGCAGTGTGGAAAACTCTAGAGGACACTTGAGGGGAAGAAGGAGAAAATACACTGGCTCTTCCGGAAGTAGGGATGGAGTGGGCAGAAGAAGTAGAAGTGACATGGTACCCATTTGACCCTTGAAAACAAAAGCAGCTCTGGTAACCTCATTTGCTTCTTTCCCCGCCTCTGTCCCTCAAATATTAGAAACAAGACAAATCCAAGATCACAAATGGATATTGTGGTTAAAGGCATGACTGCAACTGGAAAGAATTCAGGCTAAAACAAGGAGGAAAAGTGTTCCAGTTCTACTACTAATTGGTGGAGGATTGTTGGCAACTCTCTTCTGGCACCAACTTTCTGATTTTGGAGATTCTAAATGTATTCCCTTTTCAGATGACAGATGATGCAGTGGAAAGGAGAAGTGGGAGTGATATGGTATCCATTTGGCCCCTGCAAACAAAACACATCCTGGTTAGCTCCTGTATATACATAGTGAGTCTTAACTTTTTAGATTTCCCTGAAATCAACAATCAGAATCTATAAGAAAGAAGAATCACTGGAACCTTATAGTCTGTCTCAAGACACCAATGAGCCACCTATAGGTGGGCCCAGACACTTTCCCCAAGTGATGTGAATAGAGATCTGTGGCCATTGATCACCCATTCTCAGCTTCATATCTTATTTCTGGTCTACCAACAGAGGGTATCATGGTGAATTAACTCTCTCAGCTCTTTGAGGAATGCACGTTCATGGGAAGAGACTAATTCCTGCTCATTCCAAAGTTAATGGAAGGCCAGAAATGGGGACTTCAAGAAAAATAACATGTAGAGCTTGGGGGACCCTTTGACAAAGGGAGACTGACTTCTTGCTGTCCCTCTAGGTGCTTGCTGGAGCCAAGAAGCTACAGCACATTCCAGTGTTGCCATGACAGAGAAGAGGATCGTGATGAGGGGGAATTTTGCAAGACTTGACATGTGCCTACTTGAGTTTCTAAGTGAAGTGTCCATTAAGACTGTGCCCAAGATTAGTGAAAAGAGGTCATCAGACATAAGAAGTCTACTGGGAAGCCATTCAGATCAGCCTGTGAGGGTGGGGCTGCTGGGGCTGTGGTGTGAAATGTATCAGGGAAGATGATGGAGGAATCTTTTCTCTTTAACCCTCAGTGGTTTCCTTGGCCCTCAGAATGTGCAAAGAGGACTCAGTGGTTCTTGTGTTTCCACCTGAGAAAGTAGGGAGATTAAATGGGTCAGAAGTCTGCTAGGCTAATCTGGAGGGGGATAAAAACTTCTGGAGACGTCAAAGGAATGCACAGATCTTCAGAAAAAGGTGTTGGTGGTTAAGCTATACCAACTCAGGGAGAAAGGCTACATCATGAGTGATAGTTGCTGAAGAGAATCAGTGAAGCCAAAGACTCTGCCCCAACCTGACCTAGCAATTTAGATAAATCCTTCCTCTTTCTCCCTCGTGCTTGACATCCTCCCTTCAACACTAGAAGGTCATTCAAGGACAGGGGAAGCCAAATGTGCTTTCAGTTCTTCCTGGTCCCAGTCAGACCAGGAGCGCCAGAAGAACTTGACCAAGAACAGGGAGAAGAATGAGATGGTAGAGGAAAACTGTTTTCTCCCTTTTCTAACCCAAGCAGCCAGGGTCTAGTCTGTTCTAGAAGCTACTGGTGGAAAGGAGTAGAAGAAATTTAAAACCAATATAAGATGTTAATTTAAAAATAGGCTAAATTTAGTTTTATATCTGTGAGGGACTGGAAAGCTGTAGGATAGTGCCAAGGTATTTTTTTTTTATTGTGAAACAGGATTCCGACATAACACGGTTGAAAGTCAGGATTGGAAAATGAAATAAAATCACAATCAACAAAATAGAACCTGTTTTGTTTCATATCCAATTTTAACTTAATAAACCAGTTACAGGTTTGCTCACGCTTGTAATCCCAGCACTTTGGGAGGCCGAGGCGGGCGGATCACGAGGTCAGGAGATTGAGACCACGGTGAAACCCCGTCTCTACTAAAAATACAAAAAAATTAGCCGGGCGTGGTGGCGGGCGCCTGTAGTCCCAGCTACTCGGAGAGGCTGAGGCAGGAGAATTGCTTGAACCCGAGAGGCGGAGCTTGCAGTGAGCCGAGATTGCACCACTGCACTCCAGCCTGGGCCACAGAGCGAGACTCTGTCTCAAAAAAAAAAAAAAAAAAGAAAAAAAAAGAGTTTAACTACCCTACCTGCCAATCTAACCAAAATAACTGCCTTCTGAACTGTTCAATAATTTAATATAAGCAACAGGAATATATAATTAGGTTGTTAAGGGATTATTTGCTGTATAACTAGTTGTTGATGGTTACAAAGCAAAGTGTGACTGCTTTGTCAATTTCAGTTATATACTTGGGAAGAAAGTCCCTTGCTTCCATACAACCTTATTTATTTAGGAGCACTCATTATCATTTCTCGCAGGTCCTTCCAATTGTCAGGTTTCATTTAAGAGGGACGATTGTAAGAACAACCTATAAATAAACACACATCACTGGTTTCATCCTCAAAATAGATAAGGAATCATACCTTGCATTATGCATTCTGCTAAGTCTCTTTTGGTACCTCAGGGAATAAAATGATAACTTGACGATTTTATCATATACAGTCATGGGCTGCATAACAACATTTCAGTCAACAATGGATTGCATAAACAACAGTGGTCATATAAGATTATAAGACTAGATTTTTACTGTACCTTTTCTGTGTTTAGATATGTTTAGATACACAAATACTTACCATTGTGTTACAATTGCGTATAGTGCTGCACATGTTTATAGCCTAGGAGCAAAAGGCCATACCATACAGCCTAGGCGTGTAGTCAGCTATGCCATCTACGTTTGTGTAAGGACATTCTATGATGTTCGCACATCGACAAAATAGCCTAACGATATGCTTCTCAGAATATATCCCTGATGTTAAGTGACGTATGACTATTTAATTGAAGGAAAGAGAAACATGAGGTAGATACTTCAGGTTAATTAGCAGAAGTTTGCTGTGGTCAGCAAATTCATCAGGCCGTTTTCAAAACTCCAAGATATTTGGTGGAGTATAAACGTGATCACCATCATAACCAAACAAGAAGCTGTCCACTTCGGTGTCTCTACGCAATGAATTCACTGGTATCAATTCGTTGACACTCATTTATCACATATTTCCTATTGAACACAAACCCTGAGGTCGTAACCAGCAGCTACTTACATCTCCACTTCCTACCAAACCCAAGGAGGGGTCTAATTGCCTTGGCCTGTGGGCTCTGGCTCCCACACCAACCTGGATTCTGAACATGAAGGCATATTCGGTGTTCCTAGTCTTTCACTTACATCAATTCAGTATTCCAAAAGAAGATCATGCTCTTACCTACTGCAAGCTAGATCTGTACTCCTTTAGAACCTTTCCTTCTCATTATTTTACCCGTGTTCTTGACCCCTTCTGTCCCTAAACCATAGCCTCAAGAATGGACCGTAACTAAATATGGTAAAGTGACTATGGTTTTCATGGCAGAGCAGTGGATCAGTAAGAAATGTTCCTAATATCTCAAATAACCTGAAATTAATTCACTCATAGAGTCATCAAATCCTGCTTCAGTTGGTCTCAATGAATAAAATACTAGTGTTAGGATACCACGTTATTTACTTCTCCCTAATCCTAGAAAACTATCACCTGATAATGCCCATAGGTACATGGAAGATACTATACACTTACAACCAGCAGGTGTTTAAACCTTAAACAGGAATAGGGAGCCTAGAGTCCTATACTTGGGCTTTAGAGTTGGACAGATTGAGCTCTAAATCCTAGTTCTACCAATTTTCATTTCTTTTCTTATTTTATTATTATTATTATTTTTGAGATGGAGTTTCTCTCTTGTTGCCCAGGCTGGAGTGTAGTGGCACGATCTCGGCTTACTGCAACCTCCGCCTCCCAGGTTCAAGTGATTCTCCTGTCTCAGCCTCCTGAGTAGCTAGGATTACAGGTGCCCACCACTACGCCTGGCTAATTTTTGGTATTTTTTTAGTAGAGATGGGGTTTCGCCATGTTGGCCAGGCTGGTCTCGAACTCCTGACCTTAGGTGATCTGCCTGCCGCGGCTTCCCAAAGTGCTGGAATTACAGGTGTGAGCCACCGCACCCTGCCTAGTTCTTCCAATTTTCAATGTGTGGACTTGGGCAAGTCACTTAAACTCTCTGCACTTTGTTTATAAAATGGGAGCAATAATGTCTTCCTGATTGGGTCATTTCAAGGAGTAATGAAATGGCATAAAGAATACATGCCCAGATTCCACAGCAACATCGTTTGTGGTCTGAATTCAGGGTCCCTCACTTACCAGGTGTAATCTGTGGGCAAGTAACAAATACTTAACTTCTCTCTCCTCCAATTTATCATCTATTAAATGAGAATGCTAATAGTAACCATGTCATTGAATTACTTTGAGTGTTAATTCAGTTAGTATTGACAAAGTGTTTACAAAGTGCCTGGCTATCGTAAATGTTCAATAAATGTAAGCCATTATAGATGATATTATTGTAATATAGTATTGCTTATATTACTACCCATAATAACCAAGATCATGAGGTGAATATTAACAGTCTTCTTGGCAGATTTGACTTGAAACCAACTATAGTCCATTGATTGAAGGGTGTTAAACCCAAAGGCTGAGGGACAAATTGTCCCTAAATTGGCCACACAACCATAAAGGACCCCAGCCACTCTCCATCCCTGCTGGGAACTTAGCAAATCACAATCTCCTGGAGTTCCTTGTCAGGCCATAGACTCTGCCCAAGGAACTCTAAATTGAATGGGGGGTACATTGTCTACTCTTGGAGAATCTATGATATTAGGAGAAATCCATTTCTTTGATAGCAAGATCAAAATCTGTTCAGTTGGTTTTCATGAATGAAGAAGGAGGTGTTACATACCTGCCAATGGTTGGGATGCAATGTATTGTAACACGAATGCGTTGCATTTCAATATGAAGTTCATATTGAAGTTCAGAAGTATCCAATATGAAGTTCATATTGAAGTTCAGAAGTATCCAATATGAATTTCA
The DNA here is from genome assembly GCF_006542625.1 of Nomascus leucogenys. Taxonomy (NCBI): domain Eukaryota; kingdom Metazoa; phylum Chordata; class Mammalia; order Primates; family Hylobatidae; genus Nomascus; species Nomascus leucogenys. The sequence goes on from NC_044386.1 coordinate 114,117,243, forward strand.
TACGTAAAGTATTCCCCAGTATGAAGTTCAAAAGCAAACTTCCCCAACATGAATTTTGTAAGTAAAAAGACCAAGAGCCCCACTATAATGAAGGGAATGAATACGAAACATATAGGCTTTCTTAAGAAATCACACGGGTGATTTTATAAATAAAATCTCTCTCTCTCTCTCTCTATATATATATCTATATATACATATATAGATCTATATATAAAATTACAGAGGTGAGCCACCATACCTGGTCTATATAAGTGGCATGATGGCTCACCCCTGTAATCCTAGCATTTTGAGAGGCCAAGGCAGGAGTATCACTGTAGGCCAGGCCATCAAGACCAACCTGGGCAACGTAGAAAGATGTCATCTCTGAAAAAAGAAAATAATAAAAACAGGGCATGATGGTTCTTACATGTAGTCCTCATTACTCCGGTTGGGAGGCTGAGGCAGGAGGATCACATGATTCCAGGTGCTCAAGTTTACCTTGAGCTACCACTGTTCTCCAGCCTGGGTGACAAAGAGAGACTCTGTCTCTAAAAAAATAAAATAAGTAAAATAAAATTTTACTTATTGACTGAAGGGGGTTTAAACCCAAAGGCTGAGGGACAAAGTGTCTAATGTGACCCCCTAAATGGGGACACTTTAGGAAATTTTAAAATAAATAAATTGTATTATAAATAAATATATATACATAAAGTTGAAGGTACTACAGGTAATACCAGAATTAAAGGATAAAAGTCTCTTGTTTCTCTAGTGCTATAATGAAAGTAAAATATGTACACAAATATCTCCAGTGCAAAGCAGGAAGTAGTAAATGTCAAAGAATTCCACAGATGTGGTGCAATTAAAGTGCTAAGGCGGTAGAGGGTTTCCTGTATAAGGAACCAGAAAGGGTTCTGCAGAGGAAGTGGCATTTCTTAACAACTTCTAGCTTCTGTTAAAGGCCCTTCTGCTGACCAGTAACCCTCTCCTCACTACCACAGGGTAAGAGCTACCCCATGCCAAGAGTGCTCACTTTCCTTCCCCAGCTTGGCGAGCAAGTGCTCATCTTGTAAGACCTCGTCAAGGGTTACTTCCCTGATCCCCTTTCGCCAATAAATTTGGTCCTCCTTTATTTGGGAACACACGACTTTGTACCAACGTCTCTCTCTCTTGACCTTGTAATTTATGTTAGCTTTCCTGTAGTTTTCACTAGACTGTGATTTCTGTAAGGGCGTGGACAATGCTTTGAATTCTCAATGCCAAGAGATTTAAAATTTTTTGGAATGAATGAACTCTGCTTTTTACAATGAAGAAATCTAAAGAAAAGAAAAAAATTATTGCTCTCAATGAGCAGAAGGGTGGAAGAAAGGGAGGAGGAAAGAGCTAGTTGTTTGTGATTGCCTGATGCTATGTAATCTGATTTAATTGTCAGGATCCAAAGATTTTTAGTTGGCATCCCTGTCTCCTTTTACCCTGTGGATGCTGAGATCGAGAGACATTAAAGGCCGTGTCTAAAGCCACAGAGCTGTGAAACTGAGTAACTGGGATGTAAGCCCGGGTGGTTTCCTTCACTGTGTGATGGTCCCGAATGGAGAAATCCATCATTGTGATGTTACTAGGCTTTAAAAAGGAAAATAGCCACTTGGACACAGTCTAAAGAGTTTTTTCTACCTCACCTCAGGACCACCTTGGAGTCTGATCTTTTTGAAAATAAAATAAAATAAAATTGGCCTACGTGGAGAACAGGTATCTGATTCCTGAGGGAAGAAAACCAGTGTTTCTCTCTTTCTTATTCTGTCCCCTCTTCTTCAATCTCTCCTTTAACCTCTCTCCCTCCGCTCCTGTTTCTGATATGGAAAAGTTTAACTTCCTAAAGTGATGACGATAATTGGGTCAAGCCTCTGCTAGGATGTTGGTTTATCCCCTCAGGAGTCTGACCTGAGCTTCGGTTCCTAGGATAACATACAATTTAAATTTTGATTTAAATTTACTATATAAGGGGAAATGAGCCAAGCTGGAATTTTGTTTAAAAATTGTTTTTTTCAGGAAAAATCAGAGATAAATGATTTATAAGATAAAATAGACATTATTTATAATTAAGAAAAACTAGAAATAATGTCAACATTCAATAATAGAAGTTTAATAAACTATGGTAACTCATAGGATGCCATATTCTATATTTATTTAAAATGGTTCCAAAGAATATAGAAGACATGGAGTGTGGTTGTGATGTATTACTAATTCAGACATCAAAATACAAAAAAAGCAAAATTTTAATTTTATAAAACTAATATATACATAAATATGTAATATTTGGAGAAAAATTATGAAAAGATTGGAAGATGATACGCTGGAACATTAACAATAGCTAGTTCTGGTTGATTCTAGCTGGTGATTCTACAGTTTTCTAATTTTCTACAATTAACATGGAATACTTTTGCAATCAAAATAATTTCAGGTTTGACAAATGCTTGTTAAGCAGGTGGAATCTCATTTTGAAATTCTTCCTAGAAAAAAATTTTTTTCGCTGCTTCATCCCAACCATTGTCTCCAGGAAGGAAGCTCCGTCATCCTGAAGCTTGTGTTTATTCACACCTCCTCACTCTTTCTCCTGTCAGTCTGCATTCTAAAAAACATTCTGATACAGTTCAGTGCACCGAAAAGAACGTCAGATTCAGAATGAGGAAAATCTGAGCTGGAGTCCGTCTTTCCACATTTCTTAGCTGTGCAATCTTTGGAAAATCGTATATTCTTTGAGTTTCAGCTTCCTCATCTAATGAGAATGGAATGGGACAGCATTTGCAGAACCCACAGAGGCCCTCAGATACAATGTAATAGTAATCATCAACTCAGGTCATTACTTTCTCTTGCTTCTCCTTCTGTGTACCCATCCAAATTTACTCATCCTTAAGGTCTGACTCACATTTTAGTTGCTTTACAAAGTCTTCCATGACTCTCTCTGCCAAATTATGAAGTCTTCAATTTTTAAGAACATTTTCTATAGAACTCAGCGCTCATACATAGCTTCATAAATTTAGTGAATCCATTGATACGCCCCCAACTAGAAGGAACAGGCGCACATCATCCACGCATAGCATCCATCTCCTTCATTTATTATAAACTTTCAATCAGCAGCTAATGATGGGGAGTTGAATCTTTTGCAGATGAGTTTCGAATGTTAAAGTACATTTTTGAATCAGAATGTAGAGGAGAAAAAGAACTAAAGTCTGCAATCACGTTCCCTCTTCATTCACCTAGAGCAGGCTGAAAATCTATCAGTGGCCTGTGGGTGGTACTGGTGACTTGATCTGAATTGTCAAGATAGAAGGTCACCACCCCAAGAGACAGGAGTGCTCAAAAAGCCCTGGAATGGTCCTGATTCTTGTCAGACTGTGGAAAAGTGCTAAGAACATAAATTGGTGAGTACATTTGATAAGGTGAAGCAAAGTGGACGGGTCCTGCAGCTATAATTTCTTCTCCCTTACAAGTCCATCAGTCAAGTAGATTACTAGGAAACTGGGTTTCTATGGAATAGAAGCAGGGGAAGAGAGAGAAGGGAAGATACACCCAGTAATGCCTCTCTCAGTTATATTTCTATTAGTATCCTTATTCTAAAATTATTGACATGCCACATCTAATGACCAAGTCTGAAGCTTTCAGGCCAAAAGGTATCACATGCCTAAAATGTCATTATTTCACTTCTGAGAAGCCACTGGCTCTTTTATTCTCATACACTTGCTTATCTTGAAGTCGTGAACCACATAAATAAATATATTTTGCTATTCGATCTTTTAAAACTAGACACTTAGCAATATCTTTAATATAACATTTTTTTCTCATAGCTTCTTTCAAGATCTTTTTCTTTAAATTAAGAAAAACATAAACTATCCTGTGTATCCCTTCCTGGTGGTGTCTAGAATATACTAGGAATAAATACATAAGTAGGAATTATGGGTTAGGCTGTGGGTTGAGATCTGCTTTTTAAAAAATTTTGAAATAAAAAATCCACTAAACAATGCATGGAAGAATTTTTTTTGTTGTTACATTGTTCTCATGAATGAAAGTCTCATTGTTTGGCTTCAGCCAATTTTTTAAGAAACTTACAAATGAAGATGAAGGCAAGCTTTTTAAAAACACCTTTGGTCATAAATATAAATAAGATTTTCATGCCAGAGAGTAATTGGTGCTTTGTTCATCATTTGAATAGCAAAGGAGGGAGGTTTGTTAGCTCTTTCTCATTTAATTCCATTGACCTGCCAAAATTTTACAGAACTTAGTAACATCCATTATTTCTTTTTTACATATAGTTATTGCTGTCCCTTTTATGAGATCTTACTTTGTGTTATCTCACGTTCTTCTTTCCTTTTCTTTATTTGCATGTCATAAAAATGCTGAATTTGTACAACTTTCAGGTAATTATTTTTATGAGCTCACAGAGAAGGTTATCTTCAATGCTATCACAAAGCCTTCCAGCGGTCAATGAATCATGCAGATTATTTCATGATCCCTTGTCCAAGATTGCTACAGAGGCATAAGTCTCTTCATGAAAACACTTTTAAAAATTGGGAGCAAAAGATATTCTTGTAACATTAGTTGTTTTTTTTTTTCCTAAATACAAGCAGTAACCATACTGCAAAATATTTGAAAAGTAGGAAAAAAGCACAAAGAAGTAATTCCACCATCTCCATAAATGTTGTTAACATTTTAATTCTTATCTTTCTATTATATAAAATATATACACACATAAATGTAGAGTTTGTACTCTGATTTATTCCAACTTGCATTAGAAAGGGACGTTTTCTTTTGTCACCAAATAGTTTTCAAAATCATTTACCAATTATTTATATATTCATTGCCCGAATAAACAGTCATTTAAAGTTCTATTGCCTCTGTAGACTATCTTGGATTTTACCTGAAAACAAAATATCTATTTTTAAAATAGAAAGACATGATTTTGTGCAGTTTAATTTGGTCGGGTTATGCATATTCTCCCCTAATGCCTGAGTCACACATAATTAAGACTCTCTTCTAAATTCAATGAGTTTAAGAAGTTTAATGAGCCTTTTCTCAAATAACAAAAGATAAGATTCAAATGAAAGAAAAACACCTTTATTCACGTGAGACGATAGTTACATGGTAACAGCAGCTGTCACTACACTGAGAGAGAGCCAAGAAGGACCCTTGGTTCTGTAAAATCTGATTCACAAGCGTGCACTGGAACTTCTGAATTCTAGAGCAAGAGTGAGCAAACTGTGACTGGAGAAGCAAATTCAGCCCACGGTTGCTTTGGTATCACCTGTGAGCCAAGAATGAATTTTACACTTGGAAATGTTTGGTTAAAAAAAAAAATCTTAAGAATATTATTTTGTGACACATGAAAATTATATGAAATTCATATTTCAGAGTTTTCTTAGAGCCCGATCAACACCTATTTTTGTTTACAGATTATCAATGGCTCCTTTGTCACACTGGAACAGCGGAGTTGAGTGGATTTGAAGAAAGTGGTGTAACCCACAAGGGATAAAATATTTACCTTCTGGTCTTTTACAGAAAAAGTTTGCTGACCCCTGCTCTATATAATGAGGTTCTGAGTAGGATAGCGATAGAAAAGTCTATGCTCATTTTCTTTCAGCCCTCAATCCAAATCCCCTTCCTGTTTTCAGCAGGATTATTTGTACCCATGAGGGAAACACGAAGGACTGTCAGTATTCATTTGCTATCAGAACTGCCTTTGAACTTCAGGGAAGCCGCCATCTTGTTTTTGTTCACTCCTCTAAAGCATAGTGTCTGCAACATGAAACACTAGTAAGTTCTTTAAACTTCTTGTTATCTTGAGACAGGGCAAGACCTTTACCCAATTTATTTAGTTATGGAGGAGGAGGATGAAAGATTGGGTCCTAAGTGTTATTCAATGGCATGACATGGTTTTCCCTGGAAGGCAGCCAGAACTGATGCTTATGAGGTGTTTGTCTGATGAACTGTACCCCTGTGACACTAAGCAGAGCCCAGAGGAGGTGGCAGTCCATCTTTGTAACTCAGGTTTGATTTACAAATCAGAAGAATGTGCAAAGCCCGTGGAAACCAGACCCACCCCTAAGACAGTCTAACAAGGAAATAATGACCCCTGCTTGTGAATAACCACTTGGAAGGTGGGATGATTTGGACTGTTGTTGAAGTATATTATAGCATTTTCATGAAAGCAAAATAGAGCCCAGGCAACTGCTGACTGCTTTAGTAACTGGAAGTCTGGAAAACAATTATTAGCTAGTGTTTGTGGGTTACGGAGAATCCATCTAATTAAAGGAAGCCATGTAGTGAATGTATGGAAACTTCTAACACAGCTCACATAAACAGAAAAAAAAGAAGTTGGAAGGAAGAAAATACTGTGTCAAAAAGTCTCCAGGATTAAATTCCAACTTCAGAAAAATAAGATGAACCCATATATTTGACAATGAAATTCTCTTATAACAGAATGTCGTAATTTCAGAAAATTAGATTTACCATGAGCTGTGATACTTCTGGCTATTCTACTCAACTTCAGTTTTACATCCTCTGTACAATTTCATGAGACTCTAAGAACTGATTTTAATTTTGCCCAGAAAAATTCTATAAGATGTCTACAGAAATCTATAGAGTGTTTGGCAGTGTTTATAAAAAGTAAAAATGTGGTCATCTGGGGTCAGTATAAAATATAATGCATGTACAAAAACATGATTGTCTTATTTGTGTTAATGCGTTAATTTTAAGTAATGTTTTATTTTTTCCAATTAAAAAGTAATATGTTTATTATAGAAAATTTTAAGGCCAGGCATGATGGCTCATGCCTGTGATCCCAGCACATTGGTAGGCTGAGGCAGGCGGATCACCTGAGGTCAGGAGTTCCAGACCAGCCTGACCAACATGGAGAAACCCTGTCTCTACTGAAAACACAAAATTAGCCAGGCATGGTGGCACATGCCTGTAATCCCAGCTACTAGGGAGGCTGAGGCAGGAGGATTGCTTGAACCAGGGAAGTGGAGGTTGCGATGAGCCGAGGCCGTGCCATTACACTCCAGCATGGGCAACAACAGCAAAAGTCCATCTCAAAAAAAAAAAAAAAAAAAAAGAAAGAAAATTTTGAAAATAGGGAAATTGAATGAAACAAAAATAACCTCCATAATCCCTCCACTCCAAGACAACATTACTTGAGGATTTTCTTTCAGTCTTTTGCTTTGATATTTTCTTCACAGTGTGACTCTACTCAAAGTTAATTGTAGCTGCTTGATTTGTTGTTGTTGTTGTTGTTGTTGTTGTGTTTTTGTTTTTGTTTTTGAGACAGAGTCTCTCTCTGTTGCCCAGGCTGGAGTGCAGTGGCGTGATCTCGGCTCACTGCAGCCTCTGCCTCCCAGGTTCAAGTGATTCTCCTGCCTCAGCCTCCCAAGTAGCTGTGACTACAGGCACGTGCCACCATGCCTGGCTAATTTTTGTATTTTTAGTGAAGACAGGATTTCACCACGTTGGCCAGGCTGGTCTTGAACTCCTGACCTCAGGTGATCTGCCTGCCTCAGCCTCCCAAAGTGCTGGGATTACAGGCTGTGAGCCACTTTGCCTGGCCTGCTTGCTTTTTAAATTAACTATGTTACATAATTTTCAGGTAAGACACAGTTATCTAGAAAGAGCCCTAGAGATTGATAAGGAGCCTGTTGGAATGATCTGATATTAAGAAAAAAAATTAAATTCAAAACCAAAAACAGGTCACAAGGTAAGCAAAACTTTTTCTCTTTCTTTTATATCTCATGACTTCTTTTTTAGCCATCATTTTATGGCCTGGGAGAAGACCCAAATAAAAGGGAAGGCAGAAGGCTGGGGTGGGGGTGTGCGGGGAGAGAAAGAAAGAAAAGCTAAAAAAAAAAAAAAAAAAAAAAAACCCAAGGGGAAAACAAAAGCCAAAATTGAAAAGAAAATACATTTCAAAAATACATCTGGTCCTGCTGAGAGTAACAGCATTCGTGTAAACGTGTAGACAAGTCCCTAAGCTGATTTTTTTAAAGTCCACGTCTTTGATATGTATTGCATTCATTCCATATAGTACACACATTTGAAATTCCGTAAAGAAAAACAGATCCAGATCACAATTCATTTTTGAGAGTACAAAAAGTCTTTTAACTTAATTTTGCATTTTGCTTTTCATTCCAATATTGGCAAATTAGATGTAGAGAGAGGGCTAACACAAGAGTGGTGTGGCCACTGGTGAGCAGTGAGAAAGACGTCTCCATCAGTGACTTCTTCCCAAGCCGGCTGATGGGTGGCACAGGAAGGCTGTGACCTGTCTCGGAAGCAGTGTAGCCCAGCACAGAAATCACAGGCTTTGAAGCCAAAAGGGAACATTTGTTCCTGACGCTTGACCCTCTCCAATTTGTTACAGTGTCCACAGTAAGTTTTTTCCTGGAAGTCTTTTATTCAGAGAAATCTATGTGCCATGGCTGTGTTCAAACATGATGTAAAGACCCCAAATGCCACTTGCTTGCTGTCTTCCTGGGAACGGGATGAGGATGTAATCTAAGCTTTTTAGGGTGTATCTCTACACTGCAACATCGTAACGCTGAAGTGTAGATTTATAGCATGCTTTATGTATATTTTCTTACTCCCAAGGCCCCCCTTTTTACAGATACATACACAACATGTCATGTAGAAAATATAAATTGTTGATCGTACAGGCACTTTCTTCCTTTTTAAACCTTTCCAAAGGTCTTTTTGTTAAATACACCCAGATGCCGTTTGACAGATGAGGGGCTAATTGCTCTGTGAATTACCTCTATCGATTCCTGTTTCATGTTGAGCCAAACAAACAAAAGATATTAATGCTTTGAAAAAAATGAATGATGACCTTTCTCTGCAAACACAGCTTGCGGTCTCTGATTATTGGTGATTCCAGAGAGCAGCGGTCAATCGCAATAGCTGTAACGCTATGATCACTATAATAAGCTTGCCTGACCTTCTCTGCCATGTTAAGTGGTTTAAATTTATTTGCCCAACAACAGAAGAGCTTTCATTTAAAGTCACAGAACATTCAATTCAATTTGAAGATGTGGTGTCTTCTTTCCTCTTCTTCCCCTTCCATATCTTTCCCTACTTCATACACCTACGTGTCAAATTTACTAATTGTTTACTCATTCTAAAATTAGCCTGATACCTGAAAAGCAAATTCCTTCAGTTCTTGAAGATTCCAATTGCCATTTTCTTTTTTGATTTGTTGTTTCTTGCTCTAAGATATTTGAAACACTTTGTTTTTTCCTCTGTTTAAGTTTTGTCCATGATTCAGGTTTAATGTGTGCAGCATAAAAAGTCAAGAATCCATGAGCTGGGTGAATCCATGAGCTGGGTGGTGCTAAGCACCCCCAGCTTGGGAACCAGGGCTATAGTTCTATTTTTGTCCTCAATTAATGGGACCTTGAACCAATATATATATTTTTTTTCCTTAGAGCATTTCTTTCCAACTTGGTAAATGAGGGGAAACCTGCCAGGTGATCTACCTCAGAGCCTCTTTCCAATTGGAACATACTTATGTTTCAGATCTCTCTACTTAAAGAATAGTTTCATATAAATGGCAGAGTTATAACTTGGCAGCTAAGATAAAGTGATGATACGACCTTTAAGGACTTCCTAACTGTTTCTCAATGAAGTTTTATGATGGTGAAAATCTGCAAACCACAAACGCCTAAAGCCTTAAATGGTTAGGTAGTGGATGCCTCCCCCACCCCCACCCTTGGTTTAAGTGGAAATCTCTTGAAAAGGGTACCCCTGACACTTCCACCAATTTCCTGGTAAGAGGCACGCCAAAAATACCAAGGAAGTAGTTTCCCTTAGAATACTTTAGTTCCTGTGCTATAGGATCAAAGCAGGAAGTGAAGAGAAAAACACCACAGATAATCAAAAGACTTCCTGCCTTAGTTTGACATTCTCAAGCAGTTAGGTCTGAATTCACATAGGATGCTGGGTACCCCTAAGGTGACTTTTCTTAGACATTGTCTCTAGTTTCTACTGAAGACAGTGCCCAATAGTACTGCCAAGCCATCCCTTAACCATACTTGACTTGGCTATGTTAAGTACCATGTTGAGTTAAAAAAAACGCAAAGCATGGTTCCTGCTTGTGTCAGGCTCCTTGCTACGGCCTCAAAGCACCAGGCTGCTTCTCAGTATGAGGGTATTTGCAAATGCGATGTGTTTTTCTCTGTCTAGAACGCCCTTCTACTCTTTTTCTCTTCAAAATCCAATGTTAGTGCCTTCCTAATCCCTATTCACTCTTTAAAATTTCGTGTGGCATTATCCCTCTTCCAGAATGCCTCTTATACCATCCTATTAAGGATTCACCATAGCACCCAAGGCACACTTTTATCTCAGCACTTTGCGCATCTATTTTATTTACTGCTCCATTTTCTGTTTTCCCTGGAAATTTGCACTTTGTATCTCAGGCCTCTGCCACGGAACTTGGGGCTTAGGAAGTGTCCAACTGATGTTTGAAAATTAATAAATGAATGGAAAAATAAATCTTATTGTGACTGCTATATAACAAACCATTCCAAAAGGCAGTGACTTTAGACAGCTAGGGCTTATGATCACTCATGCATCTGGAGATCAGTTGGGACATAGTTGATCATAGCTAAGCTTGGCTGGGATGGCTCAGCTGATTCTGTTCTCTATGTTCTTCGTCTTCCCCTTGGGACAAACGGTGCTGCCCAGGTATGTTCTCATGGCTAAGCATAAGCATAAGAAAGAAAGCAATACCATGCAATGCCTTTTAGGGCATGCTGTCATTTCTACCTTATTCTTTTGGCCACAGCAAGTCATATGGGTAACCCTAAGTCGGGGGACAAGTTCATATACTTATCTCCTTAAGTCACATGTGAAAATCACACATCATAGGCCATCGATACAAGGAGAGATAAAAAATTGGTCACAATAATAAAACCAAACCTATCAAAAAGAGAATGCTAACAACCATATTAAGAACAGAAAATCTGAATACTAACAGAGCCATTTGACCAATCTCAAGTATTAACTACTCTATCTTCATGTCACCAACATATAACCCAGTCACTTTAATGGCATATGTGTCCCATAAATATTTACCAGATTGTGTTAGATCACAGGAAGTAAATAGAGAAATCACAAATGGACGCATCCTGGTAAATTTAATTTTATGCTTTTTTAAAAAGAAAATATGCATGACAGGCAGATGCAAGTGTTATGGACACAAAATGAAAAGCTAAATGATAAATGTTTATCTTGTATGCATGAAGACACTTTGACTTTTGTTTACATATGTCAACATGGAAGCTGGTTTAAAAACATTTAAGTCCCCCTAGTAGTTCCACGTCTAACGACTCCCTTTCTCCTGGACATCTTCTTATTTTCCTTATAACAAGCTTGGAGAAAGGTCAGATAGGCATTACTGGGACGTCTTCTTTTCAGAGCTTCTGCTCAATCACAGAGCTGATGTTAAATCTCCGAAGTCGAGGCGTTGATTTACCAGGGAGAACATAGTTAACTTAAAAGCAGAAAAAGCCCTGGTGGTAATCAAGCCCTGTGAATTCCTGGCCCTCTTCCCCGGAGGCCCAGTGGGGCCCACTCAACGGGCCAACCCCACACCACGCATACTGGATTGGTGGTCCTCTTATCATAGAAAATTCCACCAGTGTGGCCAAAACATACAAAAGGAAGCACACAAGAAAAATGTGAATATAATATGCAGGCCCTGGATTGAGTTTTATGAAAAGAAAAAAAAAGAGGGGAATTTTTCTTAGTTCTTTTTCATAGTTCATACGACAAGAAATAACAAGACAGATTGCTTATCAAATGTGAGTAGTTTTACTATTTTTTGTGGCAAATTAGGCACTAAAAGGGCAGGTTTAAAGTCTGTCCTAATTTTGCCCTATAATCAGATAATTTGAATTTGACTATAAATAGAATCATACATTTTCCCACGATCTGCCTTTCATTTCACACAGAAAGAGTTGTATTATGTATCGAAAACATACAAATCCAGGCATTCTCAAAACTGGTTTCTTTTTTGACTGTAGTTTGTGATAATAAAGTATGGTATCGGAATCCCGCCCTATGGCTACAAAACATTAAGTTCCTTGAGGCAGAAAGATGCTTGTCGTTCTCGTTTAATCTACCAGAATTTCAGAATCTTGTACTTCCAATTTCAGAAGAAGTAAAAGATGAGAATGTGCTGTCCTCTCTTGCCTGGCCTGGCCCAGTCTCCCTGATTTGTTTCAATATACAGAGACTTCCCTATATAAGCCACCTCTAACTCCAGCATTTGCATTTTTCCACGTTTCTCCATGTTTATAGTTCCTCTCCATTTTCTTCCTGGAAAAACTGTGCAAACGACAAATGCATGTTCGGATCTCATTTGAGCAACAAAATCTTGACAGCGTTCTCACGACCATCAGGACAAAATTCCTTCCATGAACCTAACCCTAGAAAATGCAAAAATTATTGACAAATGTAATGCAGTGGTCAACTTCTTATCTGTAGCCTACAAAACATTAGACATTAGTTTGTTGATGGGAATTAATATGGCCCAAAGTCCTCATTCATTCTTGACAGTTCTATCATATTACTCCATAAGATGCTAAGATATTAGTTGCTGGAGGTGGGGGCAGGGGAGAGGGAATGGATAGAGATGGGAAACCAAGCTGCTTTGCAAATATTCACAGCTGCAGCTTTCTGTAATCACGCTCCTCTTTCCAGTTTCCAGTGGACTTTGAAAAGACAAATTCATAAGAGTTATTTAGCCATAAAAGGGAATCAACTCCTAAGCCCGGCTTCCTGAAGACCTCAGAAACTGAATTACCGCAGCACTCCCTAAGGTCCAGAGCACAGATTTTTGTTCCCCTCCCACATCCCTATCCCGAAGAAAAGAGTTTTCCCACTAGCTAAAATAATTAAAAACATTCTCAGAATAGAACACAAAATGTTTCTGGTTTGAATACGAGCCTATTTTCAGGAAAAAAAAAAATCAATGTATTGCATATTTACAGTTTGATATTACAACAGCAGTGAAACTATCCGTTTGAGGACTTAATTCATATAAAAATAAATAAATAAAATGTGCAAGGGTCGTGTGTTCTTTCCTGATGTTGTTCTGCCTACCTTTTTGATTTGTTAACTGACTTCAGGGGAGAATCCTTACAAGGAGGAATACACCAGCCCATGTAAAGTCACTGGTTATCTCTGAACTGGTACTTAGTTTTTGAAATCCTGTCTAGGTAAATTACCTTTCCAGTGCAGGGTATTTCCTTTTAGGAGATTCCTTGGGAAGAGCCTCCAGGGAACTGAGTAACTTTTTAATGGTTCACTCAGATTAAGAGGAAGGAAATGTGAACTCCTTTGGGGGGAGGAGGCACCACTCTAGGCTGTCTGCATCCTGTAATTCTTCCCAAGTCCGTGAATCATACTTTTAAGACTCCTTTTCAAGGGCATCTGTCTTCCTTTAAGAGAAGGCCAAAGCAGAAAAGACGAGTTTTAAAATAGGTCTCAATCAAGCTTTAGCCATAAAAACAATTGCATGATTCTCTCGCTGACTACCCAGGAAAGGTTGCACTGGATCCCTTACCTGCATGCCTCCCCTCACCTTGCACAATACTCTTCCCTTCTTTAGTTTCAGAATTATAATCACTTTTCATATAATCTCAGCATCTTTGAGCTACAGTTCTGTACAACTCTTCCCTTTATAGCCAGCCACTGACAGTGATTTCACTTATGCCAATGGCATTGGAAGAACTGAGCTACGATAATGTTTTTCAAAATCATTTTAGATAGAAATCTGGCTTTGAAAACAATGTCTTTACTTAATAAAATATCTACTATGTAGACAATTATAGACTATTTTTATACCTTTTCCACAAAGGTATGAACATTTCTGAGAATAAATTTGTCAGTGAATAAAGTTTATCAGAGTTTGAAGCGTTTAGATCCTTGCAACTTCTGTAGAAGTATGAAGTCACAGGAGCACATTTCTAAAAGGCTACTATGTTACAATACCAGTTACTCAACCAATAACGTGTGTTTATTGAGTATCCATAAAGTGGTGATTTCTATTATTTTCAAGCTCCTGCAAAGAGCGGAAAAAGCCAGGCATGGTGGCTCACACCTATAATCCCCACACTTTGGGAGGCTGAGACAGGAGGATGGCTTGAACCCAGGGGTTCCAGACTAGCTTGAGCAACATGGCAAGACCCCTGTCTCTTATTAAAAAAAAAAAAAAAAAAAAAAAAAAAAAAAGAGTGGAACAACCCTGTCAGAATGTGCAAAAGGACAAATGTATAATGAAATGGAATATCCACAGAAAGTACGCCAAGAATGAACACTAAGGTAAACTGTGGACTTCGGGTGGTGATGATGTGTCACTGTAGGTTCGTCAGTTGTAACAAAGGCACCTGTCTGGTGGAAGATGGAAGGAAGGCACCGCGTGTGAGAATGTGAGGGTATATGAGGCCCGGCGTGCTGGCTCATGCCTGTCATCCCAGCACTCAGCATTTTGGGAGGCCGAGATGGATGGATCACCTGAAGTCAGGAGTTCGAGACCAGCCTGGCCAACGTGGTGAAACCCTGTCTCTACTAAAAATACAAAGATTAGCTGGGTGTGGTGGTTCACACCTGTAATCCCAGCTACTCAGGCGGCAGAGGCAGGAGAATTACTTGAACCTGGGATGTGGAGGTTAGAGTAAGCTGAGATCATGCCGGTGTACTCCAGACTGGGTGACAGAGTGAGACCCTGTCTCAAAAAAAAAAAAAAAAAAGGTATATGGGGAATCTTTGTTCCTTCCTCTCAATTTTACTGTAAGGCTAAAACTCCTCTAAAAGAATAAAGTATTTTAAAAAGTGTTCAAAGTGAATGGAATCACACAAGGTGAATTTAGATTATATTTAAATTAACAGGATTCTTAGAGTTGGTTTGAACAGTTCAGTTGCAATTCCTTAATCTAAAAGTCTCTACACAACATTTATTTTTGACCTAAATTGATTTCATTTGTAGCAAAATGTGACCCACACCTATGTGGATGAGACAATCTTTGTTTATCCCAGTTAGTGTGTATTCATATGTGCTGTTGCATACATATCTGCCACCCTAGATCCCCTGGTGATGGCAGATAGTGTTCGGCTTTGTGGCCAAGATATCTTCCAAAATCATAACAGTTCTGAATTACAGGACACATCTCATCCCAAGAGTTTTGGATATGAGATTGTGGACAAAAATACGCTGAAAGAGAGAAAGTAAGGAAGGAAGAAAATAATAGAAAACAGTTGCGTTCTGTTTTATCCTTTCTCTGATTTCTTGAGAGCTCCTAGTCTTAGATTTCCATGCAGGTCCCCATTATTATAATTGTCCGTTTTTTTAATTGAAATTTGTTTTCAGTATTAAAGTGCAAAAAAAAACTAGAAATGTAATTGTGATTTCTAAAGGTTTTGTATCAATGCCTGTAGCCTGCATCTTGTTTCTATAAGTCTATTTCAACAGAGTACTCAGAAATAGATCTTTCTTTCCTCTCATTCTGTGTAGAAATGTCAGAAATGTGAGGCTAAGGATTTAAAGCATAAATTAGGGGTTTGTTGATGAAAAGACAGAAAGGAGGAAAGGATTGAAAGAAGGAAAGAAAGGATGGAAGGCAGGGAGAAAGGAAAAAGAGAAGAAAATAAGAGAAAGGAAAAACGAAACTTTAGTCTGTAGAGACTACATTAAAATGTTTCTCAATGCTTAAGACATCTTGAAAGAGAAGATGTCAACGGCAAATTCTAATATTCTAAAACTGCAATCCAATTGCATAAAAGCATAAATTTAAATCTAAATCATTTGGAAGAAAATATTTATATATGCTATATTTTTGTTTAGAGCTGATCTCCATAAAATCTCTTATATTATACAGATCCATATTACAGAGATTATATATACAAATATTTTATTGCTTATGCATAAAACCTGATTTGTTGGGGGATATAAACTATGGCTTTCTCAGGTATCACTGCTACTTGATTGTTCTGAGTATTGGCTTTCTGACAGGGATTGGAATGAAGCCATTTTTATTAATTTAGTTATTTTTGCTGATATAAAAGGCCGTCTATCATGTTAATGATGTATCGGTCTGCGGTCCCACCGAACAATAATTACAGAATGTTCCTAATAGTAAATCATTTGTCACAATCACAGCTCAGTACAACAACCTTTTGTTGAGCAGGGGAAGACATTATCTGAATAGCAATACACCTTTATGCAAACCGATGAGAGGTGTTACACGGGCCAGTCCGGCAAATACCTGAGAGTTCCACGTCTGAACCGTCCGTCCCCACATTGCAACCTGGGGATGTGCACTGTGATCTGCTGAATTTTCTCCAGTGTTAGCCTATCTAACACAATGAGAACAACATGTTTTGCCCAGGGAAGAACAGATGAGGTTTCACAAGAATCTAAAAGAGACTGCTCTGAAAAAGAGAAGAAACCAAATGATCGAAAAAATGGCAAAAATTAAAGGTTTTTACTTCCATTTCCCCTTTCAGCAAGAATTGGACACGGAAAGGATATAATACTCAAAAAGAAAAATGGAGGTTAACAAAAAGGCATTGCTATCTGAATTAAATGAAAGCTCCGTCATCAGAATGACTTAACGGTCAAGTTTTTCTTTGTAAAGATTCACAAACTGCTTTCAGTTATTTTTGAGCACTATTTGTAAATCATAAGAGCCAACATTTTTGGAGTATTTCTATGTGCAGGGAAACTTTTCAAAATAGACTTAATTTCTTTTAGAACAGTTTTAGGTTCACAACAAAATTGAGTAGAAGGGACAGAGATTACTCATGCAGTTCCTGCCCCCCTACAGCTGCCCCACCACCCCTGCTCTGCCCAGCCCCCTCCCCCTTGTTATAATTGATAAGCCTACACTGACACACCGTTGACACTCCAGGTCCACAGTTTACATCAGGAAATCTCTTAAGGACTTAATGTGCATTAATTCTTTTCGCAGTTTTAAAAACATTGATATTAGTTCCATTTTAGAGATCAGGGAACTGAGGCAGAGAAGAGTTAAGTTGCATCAGGGTGATTTCTGAGATTTTGGCCAATTTCAAACCCTAACCCAGTTGATTAACTACTTCTCATTATTGAAGTACCCCAGTGAAATAAATCAACAGCATTTGTTGGGTACCCATATGTTTGTTGAGATTTTGGTGAGATGATGTCAATCACGCTAGTTCACCAAGAATATCCCCATTTCATGGACAAAGTAACCCAACTTCAGAGGAGGAGAAGCTAGGATGTCGATACCGGTCCATGACATGAAGCCTGCATCCTGATCACATGGCCCCTGTCCCCATATTGCCATGTTCTGTAGGAAAAGCTGCCCAGTTAATGAGTAACTGTGCCATGCGTGGCTTGAATGGCTGTGTTTTTTATAACAATGATACTCAAACTTGAGGTCCACGGATTTTATAAAATCACAGAAACAACTAACTTCACTTTAAGGGTATGTACTTCTATTTTTTTATTTTCTACACATGTGAATTCTTGATTAGACATTTTATGGAGACAGGAATGAGTGTACATAAAGGAAGAAATTCTAAAATATTTGTTCATTAAGCCCAGTGACTTGAAAATAACCTCAAGATCGATTAAAATATAGGAAGTAGAGGGAGCCGTAAGTTGTGCTATGAGTTTAAAAGACCGCGTCACAGAAAAGAAAAAGATTTTTTTTTAAAGTATCAACAGTAGAAATTGTTCTAGAAGTTTACATGCAGGGAAATTGGGAAGCCCATGCTTCTCCATTTTCTTTGTGTTTTAAAAAGCCATGCACAGAGCTCTTGCTCTTCGATTGCCCCAAAATGAATTTGGAAGCCTGGAATTAGCATTAAATGGAATAACTTGTGAGTGCCCCCTCCCCTCAGACACTTACCCTTTCTTTTATTGTCTAGAATTTTGTTGGCACTATCCTCAGACTCCAACAGGCAAGTCAAACTTGCTTTTCTAGTGTCAAATCCAAAATACCAATTAAGTTGAATAGGGAAATGAATATACTTATAAATTGTTGACAGCCACTGATAGCGATAAGGCAGTCCTCGGCCATAACTTGAAATCAGTTATCAGGGGATACCAGAGGAACAGAAAGTTGTTTTTTGCGAAGCCCTTGCAGCCTCCTTTCCTCACATTGGCCAGATGGCCTGGAGGTGGCACTTACAGCTGCTTCTGGAAGGAACCTGCTGCAAACACACAGGCTTCCTTGACACTGCCACCGCACTGCTTTCCAAAGGGAAGAAGTCCTGTTTGAAAAAAAAAAAAAAATCAAATGGC
Organism: Nomascus leucogenys; assembly: GCF_006542625.1. Taxonomy (NCBI): domain Eukaryota; kingdom Metazoa; phylum Chordata; class Mammalia; order Primates; family Hylobatidae; genus Nomascus; species Nomascus leucogenys. Next base: position 114,135,544 of record NC_044386.1, read on the forward strand.
TTCCTCTTGCCCCAACCTCGCTGTCCCCTACCCCTATGTTCTGTCCAGAAGAAAAATCCCTCAGCCGCAATGGTTGTTTTTATTAAATTCTCCTCAATAAAAAGCTCAGGCAGGATTTATTAGGTACTCAGGGCGGACGTTTAGTATTTCGCCAGTTATTAAGTGAAAATCAATAGAAAGCAAAGAAAATGGAAGTCACTGCACTGTTAGCGCACCGTTGTCGCCCAGATATTATGTCGGCTGTCTTGTAGATTCATGACAGACGAAAGAGGCCGGGAGAGAACTTTCTGCTTACATTGCACGAGCCAAAGTGGGGTTATTCATTAGAGCAGGCAGCCGGCCAGATGGATTTCCAGTTCAGTTTTACCATTTATCTTTAAAACGCCTGTATCGAGTGAGAAAGAACACTGATATTATGTGATATCAATGGCAGGTTTATGTATCTAAATCAGGATTTATTGTTATTTTGTTCCAAAGACCTTTTTTTCTCAAGAAATACCATTTCACTGGAAGAAAATAATAGCTAAAACCTTGTCAAAGATAACCTTTCATGCTGTCCGTGCACCACTAGCTGTAAAACAAATAGAACCCAGTATATAAATAGTTCTAACCACATCCTTACAAATCATTTCTTCTGAATCTGTTTTCCCCATTTCAATATACATATACATTTTTTTAATGCCACATACATGATTTTGGGTCATTCACTGTTTTCTTTGCCTGTAGTTTAGCTCTAAATAATGTCAGCAATTGTTTTAATTCCATCTAAAAGCTTTAGCTGTTTTGGGTTCTTCTGTGGAATGCCACATTTCTCAAAAGCATTCTTTGGAAAAGCAAAGTGATCTGCTGTTTTTTTTTTCTTCCCTGCTTTAGAATGAGCTTTAGAGTCAAAAGCACCCATCATCTTTTTTCAACTACTTCAGGGTCTTCAAAAGCTAAGACGTGTTTTTTTTTTCACTTGAATTCACATTTTTGGTAGCGTCCGGGTTTTCTGATTCCCTCTCATCTAAAGGACAGATTACAGCAGACCTGGGCAGATCCGATCTCCAGTCAATCCTGCTAAGTAACAAAGGTGGCCAAACACCAGGATGAACCATTGTATTCACTTTATAAACAGCTCTCAAGAAAATACGGTCGATATATTTGTAAAATGTCATTAGTGACACTTTGTGATTAGGAGAAAAATTACACCTGGGTTTTGACTGAAGCGGTTGCTAATAAAGAACTGTGAATGTATTTTTAAGCTACCTTATTTTTACTTTTCCTATCCTTTGGGTTTGGGAAAAGAGAAGATACATTTAGCTTTATATGGATCAATATTAGATAGTAACCAGAAAAGGTTATTTAAAGACCAATATGCATTTCTTTTTTTTTCTTTTCTTTTTCTTTTTCTTTTTTTTTGAGACGGAGTCTTGCTCCATTGCCCAGGCTGGAGTGCAATGGCATGATCTCGGCTCACTGCAACCTCTGCCTCCTGGGTTCAAGTGATTCTCCTGCCTCAGCCTCCCAAGTAGCTGGGACTACAGGTGCCCGCCACCACACCCAGCTAATTTTTTGCATTTGTAGTAGAGACGGGGTTTCACTGTGTTAGCCAGGATAGTCTCGATCTCCTGACCTCGTGATCTGCCCACCTCAGCCTCCCAAAGTACTGGGATTATAGGCGTGAGCCACCGCATGTGGCCAATATGCACTATTAAGTGTCACCGACTTAGAAAAAGTATCTAAAAACCAACTGAAGCTTTTTGCTGCCATTGGACAAAGGTGATATTATATTGAAAAGTAAGAAATTAAAAGTAAAAAATAGATTATAAAATATTTGTTCCTTAATAGTTTTCTTTAGCTAACTAGCTAAATTCCTCAATCAAATTGAAGAGCTCAATTATACCAGGAATCCCTTCTTGTAGTTTTCTATTTAGTAGTTTTTCTCTTTTTAAAACTGCATTGACAATCCAAACGGAATTTTCCTTTTAGATGGCACCCTCCAATAAAACACAGAAAGTTCTTTATAATTCTCACTTTTTAAGAAAAATTATTCTAAAACCCTCTTAAATTTTGCATGTGTGTTTGGACCTGTTGATCGGGAGGATATAGAGAATAGTGGTTAAGAAAATGGGCTCTGAAATTAGATTACAGAACTTCAAATCACAGTTGGTCACTCCCTGACAGTATGATTTGGGGAAGTTATTATAGCACTATGCCTCAGCTTTCTCATCTGCATAAAAAAGACAATAACCTTATAGATTTCTTGCCAAGAATACAGGGGTCAATATAGGTAAAGTTCATAGACTATCACTTGATATTAAGTCCTCAAAGCATTAGGTAGCTATTACTTTGAGTACACAAAATCCAGAACACCAACTCATCCATGCTGATGCTTTGATTTTCCAAGAAAATGGAATATAGTCCCACAGAGATTCAATTAACCCTCCATTTTCATATTTACTAATGTATTTGGACCCTGCGGAAAGATACAGTCTTAAGTGTCAGCTGTAATGAGAATCTCACTTAAACCAAAATTTGGTATTAAATAAGTTTGCCTTAAAAAAGTCTCTTTTTTGTGGGATCGACATTCAATCTGAAATACTAAAAATATTCTATGGGCAAAAACCACATTATTGATTTATTAATAGCTGTACTGATACAATAGTCATGAGGCTTAATGTCTGATTGGGGACCTATTTATAGACATTTTAATTTGTTGAAAACAATATCTAGTTATTTCATTCTAATAAGTAACATTAGCAACACACACAGTTATGAGAAAGAAATGATATTGCTAATTAATATGACTTGAGCAGTGAGAAAACTAAGACATTAATGCCAAAGAAAATCAAAGTTGATGACTTGGATTCATTGCCCATATGCATCATGTCACTTGAATAGTTGCCAAGCCTGTGTCTTACTTTGACTTAATAGTATCATCCCACTAGCCTTTTATCTTGCTTACCCTCTCTAGACGTCAGGTTTCTTACTTGTAGAGGGAGTATAATACGCCTTCTTTATTCACCCTACAGTTGAGGACTGAAGGAGAAAGCATAAAACACTTATTAAAAGAACACGATACTTTACACAGTCAGGCTGGTGGGAAAATCAGTACAGTTTATAAAACAGTGATGTTAGGAAAGAGTGACTACTGTCTGCTTTATTGCCTATTCATAGGTACGCCTACATTTGTTCAACAAAAATTGTTAGAACGCCAAGGACATGGAGGTTCAGAGTCTAAGTTGGCCCCAGCTGCCTAGCCTCACCCTTCCCTCTCCCTCTGGGTGTCTGTAAGTGGTTTAACCTCTCTGTGCTTCAGATTCTTTGTTTGCAATATTGGGATAACAATAGCAGCCAGTTATGTACTAAAGGAGATAAATAGTACCTACTTATGTATTAAGTAAGAGCATACATATAAAGTGCTTACAACAGTGCCTAATAAACACTCCATCACGGTTTCACTATTATTTGCTTTCCAAGTGCACAATATAATGCTGATCAAGTCAGAAGACAAGACCCTGACCTCATGAGCTGAGCAGAAAATCGGCCTCATCTTAGATCAGAAAATTCAGATAAACATATAGGCAACTTCTATAGGGTGGGATATTAAAAAAGGACATCTCAACTCTTATTGAAGGGATGAGATGGAGGTTGAAAAGACTTCCTTGCAGAAGTGATAGCTAAGCTGAAAAATTAAAGATGAATTCAGAAGGTAGAAAAGGTGGCTATAAACCTGAGGTGTTTAATGAAATCCCTGCAATAAATGAACGGCCTATAGCTGCACTTCCCAATATGGTGGCCACGGCCACATACAGCTATGGAGGGCTTGAAACACACCTAATGCATGAGAGGAACTAAATTATGTTCATTCATTTTAATTTTTTTTCAAATTCAAATTTAAATAGCCACACGAGCCTAGTGGCTAAAGCGCTGGGCAGCTCAGCTCTAGACAGAGGGAAAAACACGTGCAAAGGTCTAGAGATAAGAGAATTCTTCTATTCTGAAGACCTGATATTTTGAAAAACAGCAGATTCTTGAAGGATGTGACTTCTGGAAATCAGCAGAGGCGATGCATGGTTTACTGCAAAGTTCACGCTTTCACTGAAGCTGTGGAAAACCACTGAATGATAATAAGAAGGAGAGTGATACAGTCACATCTGAAATTTAGTAAGATCTCTCCAGCTATAGTTATAATAGTAGCTAGAATTACTAACACTTTATAGTTTACACACTTTTTGGATAACCTGATCTCTCTTAATATTCAAATCCCCTGTATGAGATAAATCTATACTTCCTTTTCTATATCTTATTTATTGTGTCTGCAATCAGCAGCCTATGTTCTTGCCCATATCCCTTGGAAGACAGACCTGTTAAAAGGAAAACATTTGTATGATATCAGTGCGCAGACTCATTCATTACGATGTTCATAAATTAATCTGGAAAACAGCAGCAGTTACTTCCAAAGAAATGTTCAAGAATCATTTTCCTCAGTGTGACCTGAGTGTAAAAGTACAAATGCATTCAGTCGTGGTCCCATGGGCCGTCCCCCACTCCCAACACATTAGTGAACTCCTCTTGCTATTGCCGGAGAGAGCCTGAGCTGCTCTGTGCGCACAGAGTGATGAGGGATGAGCCTGCCTCACCCGGCTTCCTGCGGACTTCCCCTCACTCGCACATCTGTATCCCTCCTTGCCTCGCAGACAAGTTGAAAAGAGAACCTGGACTAGGCAGGGGTATCCACTGCAATATGCTGACAGTCTCTGGCTGCTGACCTGAATCTCCATGTCAGGTCTGAGTAGATAAAAGATGGCACTTTTGTGAGTGGAGATGAGGAAGGAGCACAGCCACTCTGCCCTGGAATCAGCGCTTCTTATCAACACATGCACACGCCTGCAACATTAACTCAGCAATTCTCTTAGTAAGAAATTTTCAAAAACAAAAATATGCTAACATTTGATTTGATTACATCAAGTTATTTTTTGTCTCTTTTTTAAAGGAGGATTATTAATAAACTCACACTTCCTTAAAAGAAAAAAAAAACAGGGACTGTAAATGCTGCACTAATTTAATTACACACTGGCACTGTAAGACACTAATGTAAATATTCTGGTGAGTAGGCATAAGACACTTGAAGTAATTACTTAAGGACTCCCTTTCAAAGAATCTCTCCCTTTTTTATTAAATGCCTTTTAACATTAGCACTTTCTTCCTGACAAATTAAATGAAATTTCATTACTCTCCCTGACTTAATGGCATTAGGCTCCCGCCTAGGTGTGAGTTAACCCTCCCAGGACAGCTGACAAGGGCTCCCACACTCAGTCAAAATGGCACTGTCCTAACTCACAAGAGAAAAGAAGCCTCGAAGAACCCTTTGTGATTTTACCAGAGCTTCCAGAGTCCTTCATTTCTTTGATGTTTTTACAGCTGTGATCCTTGCAAAAATCTAAGAAACCAGTGGCATTGTTGTTTTCCAGTGTTCTTGAGTTCACCACAAAAAAAAAAAAAAAAGAGTAACTTTCACTGAGACTCTAATAATGACAGCAAGGATAACAGTAATGGCAAACAGTTCTACAGTACTTCTTAAACATCTTCTAAGCAATTTACCTCTTTTAACTCGTTTAAACCCCAACAAAACACTATAAGGTAAATACTGTTTATTCCTACTCTCAAAATAAAGAAATTAAAGTACAACGTGGTTGAGCGATTTACTCAAGGTCACATAGTTAAAAAGCAACAGAGCTAGGATTCAACCCAATCAGCCAGCTATTGTCAGACACTTTTATACATAGAATTATTGAATCTTCAGCCCTGGATTGACGTAGACTTATTTCCATATTCCTTTTTGCCTTTGTGCAAATCAAGATTCGGACATGCTAAACGACAAGTTCTAGATCATGCAGTTTGTGTCACCCAGGAACTTGTAACCAGCCATGTCTTCTTGACAAATGAGCTTCAAAATTAAGTTTCCAAAGGGTGGTCTCTGAAAAATGGTGTTTCTATACCTACTGCACTACACTTACTAAGAAAAAAAGCTAATGATTTACTTTTAAAAGAGAAAAAAGGAAATAGAGATTACTATAAGATTGAATTTATTTCTAATACTTCAGGAATTAAATTATAAAGTGACAAGAAAAATTACAGAATAATTGCTCAGGAACTGTGGGTCTGAGGTCCTTGTCCTACGAATCTCAGTATGAACTAAAAACAAATACGTGTTAATTTTTGTTAAGAGAACAGTTGAGAAAACCTTCACAAAGTGAAGACTGCAAGAGTCCTTCTGTTTTTAGATAGAACTTGTGCCTGGGGGTATGCCAGAGAGACACTCCCAAGATACGTGTAACACTGTAAGAATGGCGTGAGTGTCAGGTCCCTAAATGATATCCCTGACATTTTTTATTTAGCTATCTTTTTTGGGATACATGGTCATATTTTCTACCCACCAAGTTTTACCTCTAATATTTTTAAAGTCTACTTATTTTTTTTCTTGTTTAGACCTAACTTTCCCTCTTACTGTTATTTTGCACTTAATTTTATTCTATCTTCCAGGGTTATAATACATTTAGAGGTCTGAACAACACAGAAGCATAATGAGAGAACATTCTATCTGGTCAACTTTGAATTTCTGCAGACAGGGCCAACTTTTAATGAGAATACATTTTTATTTTACTTCCCTTCTCTCTATCTGACCCAGTGATACTTCTCTTTGGCTGAAATTGTTTTCTCTACATAATCCTTTTTCCTGTCTGTGTCACCAGTAGCTGGGACTTCCCGATGTCATGTTCCATCTTACCAAAAGGGTGTCCTTTCTAAGACCTCAGGCCGTGTGGAAGAAAAATAATCAGCTCAAAGTTCAGAAGACAAATGTTACAAGGGGGAGTTTTTTTTCTCCCCTTGGTTGTTCTTAAACATATGTAGCTTTAAGGATCAGTATGTCAGTGTTTTGAAAGAAGCAAAGACTGAATTTATTTTGGTGGAGCTATCAGATTCTGAGGAGCTGGATCATTTGTTTTCCTCTTGTGAGGTCCAGGTAAAAGTTCATTCCCTCCATGGCCTGGTGCTTCTGACAAACAAAAATCAAGGACCCAAAATAAGTATTTTATCTAAAAAATGTGAACTATCCCAAAACAAACATGAAAAAGCACAGCTGCCAAATTCCACAAGTAAAAAGAGTTGGAGGTTGAGACAGCCCACGATCTCACTGGGGAGTAATGGGTAAAGTTTGGCCAGCTGCCCTTAAGGCCTTGAGGGACACTCAATCCAATTGCTGTGTCTTAGCGGATGTGAATTTCAAGGTTACACCTGGGTGTTCAAGGGCAGGGCCAAGTGTAATCGGCACTTAGATCATAGATTAATCTTATTTGCCATCTATTAGGTTTGATTCCTTTTCCCTCTCTCCCTCCCTAAAGCCAGGATTATTGTGATAGTTTAAGATAATGGATTCTAACGGAAGAAAGGTCACGCAGGCATGGAGATTTGGAACCTTAAGATAATATGATTAATCTAAAAGCTTCTTTCTCCAAGGGGAGGGCCGCACTTTTCATATGTCTAATTGAGAGAAGAGAGTTGAAAGACCGAGAAAGAGCAACAGCAAAGGAGTGTAAAGGAACTGAGTCCTTGTCAACAACTGCAATTAATTATCATTGTCAGGATGATCTTTCATTAGTTTTCACACTAATAAGATAGATTTGCCTCATGCCTGAGGCTGATAAAACCTTATTGGCAATGTTGATAAGAATATGTCAGTATGGAGAGCGATTCATGGCCATCTTTATTTTATTTTTGTAAGTTTCCAAAACTGAATGACTAGCTGGATATTGCCAAAAGTGACTACATCTAGGTTCTTAAGGCTATGAAATGCAGCAAAAGTCCTTAGCAAAGCAGCATGATTGGCATAATCTAAACAACAGGTAAATGTTAACCATTGTTATAAATGCTATCGATACGTAAGTGCATATTATGTAACCTAAACAATAGGTAAATGTTGACCATTGTTATAAATGCTATAAAAATAAGTATATACATATTATATATTTTAAGGTATGTAGTCTAATCTTATCCCTTTGAGATATTTCAAGATAACCCTAACTAACCAACTTGGAGAGATCCATAGAAGGAAATTAAGAGTGATATTTACTTGTTTATTAATCGTGATGCATCAAGATTCTAGGCTTCTGATGAGAAACCGTTAGTCTCGGTCCACTTGCAAGAAAATTAGAAATTAAATGCAAATATGGGTTCTCTACTATCATTTTTTTTTCTTTTTGCTAGGACAGAAACTGTTTTACTCTTTATTTATCCTAACTGCTAAAATACATTCATCATCGTGGCTCACTGTTATTTTGGGGTTATTTAAAATGAATAGAAATATGCATCCCCTTGCTTGAAATATATACATGTATATTTCTTTTCTTATATGCATACATACAGTAAAGCCGCTTTCATTACATTTAACTTGTTCCATTGTCCTCATGCTGTTGGATTGTTTAAGGCAAACAACAGAGAAGAGGGATGGACCTCTGGGGTGGCCAATTTGCTTCCAAAGGCTCAAATGTGTGGCCTTGGGAAGAGAAATCTGTTATTTTAAATCTGTTATTTTAATCCTTTTAACAAATGGAACTTCTTGGTTTATTCACTCAGTAAAAAAGAGGGCAACATTTTTTTTTCTTTAACCAAGATGACAGAATAGGAGAGGAGATCATTCCTGAACGTGCAGGACCCAGTGCAAGGGCTAAAGAGTGGCAATACAATTAGAATGTGAGATATGCCTGTTTAATATAATCTGTGAGGTAGTAATATATGCCCATCATCGTTCATTGAGATTCTCAAGACTCTGAACAGTATAAAAGCTACACGAAATAATTAGTTCTCAGTAAGAACCATGTAGCCTAGCATGAAAACCAGCTGCATCATGAGTGGAAACGCCTGTGTTCGAATCAGGCTAACACACAGTTGCTTCAAGATGAAGTGCAGATAAGGTAGAGCAAATTGATGCTGAGCACGTGCAAAAATAAAACACATTCCTCTGGGTAAAACTTGATTTTTTGGAAATTTGAAGCTTTTCACTAAATAATGCTTTAATTCATTGACTTCCCAACTTGAAAATATACGAGTCAGTCATAAATTCATTCTGTAACCCAAAGAAGTGAAAAAAATATTTGTAGATTCTGGGACAGACTGTTATTTTCCCATGCTCTAAAACCATATTTTTATTGAATTTTAAAAGTCTACTTTTTAACTGGTGTAAAAATGGAGCATTTGGGAGTATAAGCAGACAAAATATGGGGATTTACATGCTGACCCTTAGTTTCTGGCCAGTAGTTACAAGTGGTTGAGATTGAAGTGTTCTGGACCAGTGTATAATATCAGCTCTTAAATGTTTTGTTTAATTTTAAAGTTTGATAATGGCAAAGAGAAACAAATGTTATGTTCCAGAATCTTTCTGCTCTTCAGAACAACCTCCATAAAACACAACAAAGCAAAAACAAAACAAATACTGGTTTTGCCCATTCAGTTTATTCTGAGCTGGAAAGTTCCAGGAAGGCTGGCTGGGCCCCTGTCTGTCATATTCCTTCCTATCCTAATCTCATTCCCACATTCTGATTTTTCCTATCCTCAGAAAGAGGTGTTGGCATTCAGCAACCCCCATACATCAAAGCTTTACCTAATATATGATGTGTTTATTCTTCCCAGCCACAGGGCATATCACTCTCAAATGACTGACAACAACTCTAAAATGAAGTGGGCCTGAAGTGGGTTCTAATAGTTACGGGAAGCCTCTCTAGTCAAACATAAAGCAAATTAATGTGAGCCCCCTCCTGCACCTTCAGTCTGGAAATGTCATAAAGTGATAAGCATGGAGACCCTCACAATGTCAAGGACTGGATTTCAATAGATTTACATATTAAAGGCACAGGACACATTTCGTTTGCTCTAACATCAAACTTGTAAGTTTCTAAATTATAAGTTCTTTATTTTAAAAATCAGTTCTTATTGTGGGCTGAATGCACAGATGAGTAATGGTATAAATGCAATTGTACATCTATTTCACCCATCATAGTTTAATGTTAAAGGGTGAATGAAGCAAAGACTTAGAAACAACTTGTACAGCTATGAATTACCCGTATTTCTATGGTGTCAGATTGTGTTTGTGTGTATGTATGTGTATCTCAAGACTGGTGTAGAGAAACAAATGAGTGAAGGAAATAGAGAAAGGAACAGTACGTATCGACAACAAATTTTTAGTTAATTCTGATTTTACATCACTCTAACAGTGCCGAGGAAAGTGCTCAAGACGAATGTTGTTGAAAGACTCCATTGTTTCGCCGTAGGAGACTTACAAAAGCAAACTCAACATTTTTTTTCAGTCTTTGAACTGTAATATCCTAAAATATCAGGTCTAAAAATGTATCACAAAGCCATCTACTCTGTGACTAGATGACTGGAGAAGAGATAAGCCTTTGTGTCCCTGATCATCATCTTGCTTGGGTAAATTCCTTTGTTCTCTGGTTGCGTTCGAGATGACTTTCCTACCATGTTGGTCATCAGACTAACCAAGTAAGTTACCAGTATGCCAGGTGAACACAAGACACGCATATGCACCTTTATACACATTTTCTGTTTCTCTCACGTGTGCGTGCACACACACACACGTTTTGCTTATTTCCTCTGGGAGCAATAAAAAACAACTGAGCACTATGCATAAAATTGGGAATATACATGAGCACACAAGAAAATTTTGAGTTGTTTTTTAGTTGCTGGCAGGATGTCCTAGAATTATTTCTTTCACATTTCAAGTCAGTTTATGAATAAAGTGCAAGGTAAGCTTTCTTCTGAGTGAATATAAGGCAATTTATCTCTTATCAAAGAAACTGAGTAAGGTTTTCAAACCCTGCTAATTTTAAGGAGGGAAAAGAGCTATGGAAAATACATTGTTTAAAAAAATAATTTAACAGCTTATACCCAGATGTTTTCATTAGTTGGATTTTTTTCTTTTTTCTTTTTTTTTCTGTTCACTCAGAGCTATAGCCCTAGTATTAAGCAAATTTTTAAAAATGCAATTTCTAAGAAAACTTTTCAAAACCTAAAGATAAACAATTGCATCAAAATATGAAAGCAAAACAGAACTACACCTGGGATAGAATATAGTTTATTAAAGCATTACTCATATTTTCCTAATTTTTCTTCTTTAATAATGTGAGCTTTACTAGTAAAATTAAAAATTGATAACATTATTGTTTGTGAAATTTAAAGGAAATCTTTCTTTCCTTTCTGATGTTTCGAGAAACTAAAAAATATACTATTACTTAAGTGTGTGGCGTGAGAGAGAGTGTGTGTGTCTGTGTGTGTGTGTGTGTGTGTGTGTGTGTGTGTGTTTGGCCAAGCAATCATTTGATTCACTGAACCCAAATACATTCTTTCTTGTGTAGGATGATAATTCAACATCTTGCTAATTACAGGGCATAGTACAGACCAGAAAAGACACTCTTTAAATAGTGTATTCTATAAAGTCAGTCATAAATTTTTTTATCTAGTCCCCTTCCATGTGCTATAATAAGCAAACTTTTCTATTGTGACTTGAGTTACATTTTTTGTGTTTTCATTAATTTTATTAATTTTGTTTTTATTTCAGAGGGCATTTCTGCTCTTAAGAACTCTTCATGTAAAAAGAGCTTTCATTTAAATTCTTAATAAAAACTTGGCTTCACAAAGGAAACATGTGTTAAATGTTTATGGCTTTCAAACACAAATCATCTTGTCTTCTTTGTGAATAATCTTAAAAATTTAGAACACCATGAAGGCAAAAGAAACAAAATCTTTTCAATATGCCAATTTGTTTAATGCTGCACTACTGAAGCTGCACTACAGTGATATTGTATGATATTCATGGACACTCTAAGGTGTTGAGTTATATACCTATAGGTCCAAAATGTTCCAAATAAGTGAAATTCTAGACTCAATATTAGAAAAGAAGCTGGTAACATCTCACTTATTCATAGAAATAAAAGCCTGGAGCTGCACACTACAGATCCTTACAAGTCAAAAGATCTTTCTCCCTTCAAAGCCAGCAAGAGGAAGAATGATCAAAATCCAAAATGACCTTCTATAAAGGAGAAAACACATGCATATGTTATAAAACATCTTTTTTAATACATTTTAAACTGAAATATATCCAAAAATGTAATCAGCAAGTGTAGGTGAGTTTGTGTGCATTATATGGGGGGCAGCCACGGGTTTTCTGAGGGGAGGATTATAAATATCATTATTTTTATGAACACACAAATAAAAGATTAGCTCTTAATAAAAAGATACAACATTTTAAGTGTATATCTCTTTTTAATCAGTCACTCTTTGCAAGTAAGGCTTTATTACTTCTGAGTTCTTGACAGGCACTTGAAGAAAGGTCACATAATAAACTGTGCTTATTTCTCATTGCAGAAAAACAATAAGTCATCTCTGCGTCCATTATTTACCAAATTGTCTTCATTTTTCTTCACCTGCTGTGTTTGCAGCAATAAAGATAAATAATATTATAAAACCAGCCTAGATATTTTCAGAGTGATCCAGAATTTGACAATGAGCTAGTCTTCTGGAGTGGAGGAGAGTAAAAGAATTAGGAAGAATTTGCTATACAAGTTGTTTACCAAAATATATTAAAGACTATTTTTCACAGAAAGATCCATCTGGAACAACAAATATATGTATTGGAAAAATGTTTTAAATAAATCTAAAGTGATGCAATAAAATTTTATTATACCATTTCCTTTCAAAGAAATTATATTTTCCTAGGTAAATAAACACAACGTACTTTCTTTTCCAACTCTTTTTTTTCTCTCTTCACTGCTCTATCATTAATAATTTCTGGCCTGAGTAGAAGTCCTTGTTGCATAGCAAATAAATATTTTTAAATGTCTTAGCAAAGAAAATAAAGTATCTAAATGTGTTTCCTTACAATTAGAATAGCTTAGCAATTAAGAGACTGTGTTCAAGGGTCAGACTGCAAACCCATGCTCTGACTCATGTATGCACTGAACTGGTTGAGTTTCTCTGTGCCTCGGTGGTCTTATCCAAGCAAAATGGTGGTGATGTGGTATATAATGTCTGGTTAAGTAAATGGCCCAAGACCATGTAACAAATAAGCTGAAGCTGGGATTTGAACATAGACAATTTAGATTTAACATCTGTGCCCTTAACCAACAGAATCTAGCACATGCTGGGCCTATTAAGGCCCCTTCAAGAGCTTTCAGAAGATAACCTGGTACGATGGCCCTGCCATGTGTCACTATTTTGTTAGGCAGTTCCAGCCTGGTTCTGTCACATTGTCTCATCACAAAATTGGATTGCACAGAACTCAAATGGAGAGGACATTCAAATTCAGGAATGTGGAGCCCTCATCATCTGCCATGGTCAAGCAGACAATCTGGGAAGAAAGTGAACAAGGCAGATGGAGATAAATTCAAGAACAGAGATCCAAAAGGCTCCTAAGAGAGAAAGGAACAGGAATCTCCCAGTTCCTGAGAGCCTCCCAGGCTCTCTCCCTTGATGCTTGTGAGTCTTCCTGACAGCTTCGTGCCCTGGGTCCGTAGGAAAAATTTGTGACCTGGATATATGTGTGCATGTGTGTGTGCGTGTGTGTGTTTGAAGAAAGGTCATGAGATTTATGTCAATTTAAGTTAGTTTCTATTCTTTATACAAATGAAATGTCTTAAAACATATTGGTAATACTTTGCTATTTTAATTTAACTTTGGTGCCTTTTTTTTTCTTGTTTGATAACTTTCTAACAAACATTGCAAAACCCTAGCATCTTCTCGACTCTTCTTTCAGATCCATTATTCCCCAACTCAAGAACACACCAACCCCAAGTCCTCTCTCACCCTCCTTTTTGGGCTCCAGCATCTCTGCCTTTGCTCAACTCTTTCAAACACCTACATTGCCTGCTCCCAGAGCTTCCAGTTAGTCTCCTACTCAAGTTCAAACTCAATAATCCCTCCTCTGCAACGTCTTCCAAATCATTCAGGAAGAATTGATAATTTTCTTATTTGTACTCACACTGCATTTTATATATTGCCTTATACTATGTTATGTTTTTGTTAGTGGTTAAAGTGTTTCCCTCCCAAGGTCAGAGACTGGGCAGTCTGTGTACTATTTGTCCTTTTAACCCGATTACTTAGGTTGGTGCCTGGGACATAATAAGTGTTCAAAAACATCAAAATATGTTTCTATATGACTGAACTCAGCAATATCACTGGGAGTTCATTTATGTGTATGTGAGATTTTGTGAACTCTATATATAAATGTATATTATTTTGAAGTAACATATATATGTTAAGAACTATATATGGCATATGGTGTTCAACATAACCAGCAAATATAGTATTTATTGAAAATGGAGGGACACATTTTTAAAAAGTTTTCTGATAACAATAAGATAGATTAGGGTTTTCTGCTCTTTTTCTAAGAAAACTAAAAAATTAAAAATATAGAGTCTGAAAAAATTAACTTTTTGAATTAGACTTACTTATTCAAATTGGAAGATTGTTTCATTATTCATACTATTAAGAAATAAATATATTTGTGTGTGTGCATGCATACAAAGATTTTAAAATGTGAAGTATACATTATTTTCTTCAGTTCAGCCAAAAATGTTTTTACAAATTTACTTCCAATTCTTATTTTATTATTATCAACCGTCTACATTTGGCAGTATATTATTGTTATTTTTTAATCATTGTATAAGCATCCTAGCAAGAGAGTCTTTCTTGTTAAAGAGGTATTAGTCAAAAGGTACAATTTTTTCATTACACAGAAGGGGTAAGTTTAAGAGAGGTATTGTGCAACATGGTGACTATAGCTAATAATAATATTATTGTATTTTTGAAAAAATGGAAAAAAGACTTGTGGGTGAATTGAATAATCATATATTTAGGGAAACTTAGACTTTGTAGACTTGTAGATTCTGGCATGAATAAAAAATAAATTATCTGGGAAAAAGCAAAAGAAACTCTTTCTCCATTAGCCCTTTTTCTATCTGCCTAGAGTAACACTGAGTATTCCGGTACTAGCAGCCAGGAGGCCTAGCATTGGCCCATGAACTCACTTGTGAATAGTCATTTAATGTGTTGCTTCTTCAGTTTATAGCACGGGCCTTCTCTGACATCTTCTCTACTTCAGTCTCAAGGTTGTTGTGGAGATAAAAATAGGATAATGTGCATGCTAGTGCTCCGAAAAGTATAAAGTATGATATAAATGTAAGATGTTATTGTAAAGGGGGTTTAAAACTATAGCATAAAAAGACTTGTTATAAAAATAAAATAAAAGTGACTCTAGTCACTTATTTTTATGAGGCACTTTTCTCTCTTTGGAAAAATATAATTTACTAATTCAAGAGAGAGCTATTAATTTCTAAGTCCTTCACAGCCATTAAAGCAGGCATGATGACTTCAATTCAGTTTACAAATGGAGTGGGCATACTGCAGGGGAATGGTACTCTCAGGTTACATATAAATGGAATTAAATTAAATTAATGAAAAGAGAAGAAAAGCATGTGTAGATAAATAACTAACTCATCTCCTAAGAGGCTCAATGTCTGAAATAAGACACGAGTTAAAATATATTAAATTTCTCACATCTCCTTCCCGGACTCCCTCAAATATCGTTTAGAAATTATTTCTAAAATACTAAATATTGATAAAAATAATATCTGTATGACACCTCTCACCCTATTATGTGTAAAATTATCATTGGGTTTTAAGTTGAATGGAGTGTGGTGTGCTCCTGATGCACCTACATTGATATATCAATGAGGAAACCCAATAACTTTGACGGTCTTTCCAAAACCCACCGTGCAAATCACACAATCTCAGAAAGTCATCTTGGTAAATGGTGAAAAACTGAACACATGGCAATAGGTACTTCTAATTAGAAGAGGATATTATTTATACTTTGATTTTAGACTATTCTATTAAACTGCTTTGAATTTTTTATAATTTTCAAAATATGATGCCAGACTGAACATGTGGAGAGTAAGAAATGGCAAGTGATTCTCTTAAGGGCAGGCTCATTTGGTTGCTTTATTTATCATCTGATGCTTACTGATATTTTGGTCCTAGCAACAAATCCCACTGGGTTAGAGAAAAGGGAGATATCTGAGTGATCATGGGAACATTTGTGGACCTCTCTGTGACTCAGTTTCCTTAGGAGACAAATAGGGATGATGATATCCAATTTTCAAGATCTCTGTAATGCCTGAAAGAGTTAATGTTTGTAAACCGAATTATACAATGTCTCAAATGTAGCTTTTGTTTCCATGTCACGATGTTGTGTAAATACATGTTAAATGGCAGATTCTAGCTGGGGGAGTATTTTTGGCATGCGGCGGGACTCTCTAGACATAGTTATCTCTGTTAATATTTTTATCGATAACATAGGAAGATAAAGAACACATTGAGTTTTCTGATGCATGAGGTTAAATGATATTAAAAATTCAATAGCTGAATTGATATCCAAAATGAATGAAGTCTAAGAAGAGGACATTTCAAAGTGTAAGGCCTTGTATTTGGATTTTTGAAATCCAAATTCTGAAAAATATGTTGGGAAAAATATGGTTTAGCAATAGTAAGTATATCTATATGTCTATCTATCATTTTCTCTATAGGTAAAAGAGAAAAATGCTTTATGAGTTAAATTAAAAGTAAAAATTTAAGTCTTCAGACAGATGAAATTATACAAATGGTACCATTTTTTCAGGACTCAACAAAGGATTATATCTGAAATGCTCCCACTGGACTACAAAGTGATCAGGCAAAGCTGGAAATATCTTGTACATCTCTGGGTACCAGTTTTTGGTAGGAAGAGAGATAAACTAGAACATTAGAAAAGAGGAAGGAGAACATCAGTAGCAATCACTATTAATTATGTATCAGATCTGTGTTAAGCATTTGTTACAGATTATTTTATTCCTCCTTTACATCAGCCCACCATGGAATATATCATATTTACCCTCAGGCTTGGAGAAGACTCAAGGGAAAGGCAGATGAACACCATCCTAAACATGAAGGCCTATAAAGGTCAATGGGATAAAGCTGCAGGTGGGTTTCTGTTAAATATAAACTAGCCAGTCATAGATCAGAGAGAGAGAGAAAAGAGAGAGAAATATTCCAGGAGGAAGTGGGGAGAGATTGAGCACTGGATCTGCAGCATAATTTAAAGACTATCAGATTGGGCTATGGCATCAAACAGCTGTTTATTGTAGTGTATTTAGATGTACTAGGACGTTTCTCTTATTGCCATGACATGTTGATAATCAGCACCGTTAGTGGATACTGATATTACCTTTAACTTCTGCTGTGATATCAGCTGGCATTAAGTTCACCTTGTCTTTTCTGAAGATAAACCTGACTTCCTGAAATGGACAACTTTCAGCTATCTTTCACATAATCTGTCTCTAATATCTACCGAAAACAATCTCTAAGCAAAAGTTGCTGCATACAGTCTTAGAAATCATTTAAAAAAACTAAAAATGAGTAAGCCTTTACCTTTCCATCAACTTCATGTACCTTTAGTTGCTCATGCCTGTTTTATCCCTAATATCTTTAATTACAGAAATATAGACACTCCGTTTAATAAAAACATGGAGGCACATCAACAGGAAAGACTGTCAGTCTCAAATTGCTTAAATTGAGCCTGAGTAAAATCTATTGATTTCATTTTTAAATCTGAACACCCTTTCAAACTACTATAACTTGTTTTTGTTTTATTTGATTTAATGTTTTGGCTATTCCACCAATATTTCTAAGGTTTTCAGCAATTTGGCAATCTGAAAATGCATATAAAGAACAAAATGGTAGACTAAGGCTTGCCAAATTTTATTCTTCAAAAAGAATTATTTTTTAAAAATGCAGAAACTAAACCGACATTTTCAGAGCGCTGGAAAACAATAAAAGATTTATAGCAAATAAGTGAACACCCAATCAAGAAAAACCCATCTTAAAAGAATAGAAAAATTTTGTGGCGTTTGAAATCACCCTCCTCCTGCCTCTCCCGGGCATGACAGTGGTCTTCAGTTTGAGATACCAGCAGCCTGGTTTCCAGTTCCTTCCCTTCAACTAGAGGAAGCAGAGCAGACCTTATCTGAAAATTACTGTGCCCATCTGTTTTAACCTGCCTGGTAAATGCATGAAGGATTGACACAAAGTGCTCATCTTTGTTTTGTCTAATTCACAACTCAGGTGGAAAAGTGGCAGATACTGCTCATAAAATGTGCAAGGTGACTACACACCTGCAGCCACCTGGGCCAAGAGTTTATAGGTAGAACACACAACAGACCAACTAAACTCTGGAGAAGAAACCAGGCTGAGGCTCTTTGGAAAATTAGGACATTCAGAAGCAGCCATATTTACAGGGACATTTAGAAGGCCAAGAACCTGTTCAGGTAGATGTATGCTCAAAAAAGTCCTGTGAAAACCTTACTCTTTCACCTCAGGCTGATCTCTAGGCTCAGAATAGGCCTTTGTTAAAGTGTTGGCTCTTCCAGAACAGAATCAGTTTGCAAAGACTGGGAAAGCTCCTGAAATTGAGGAAAATTTTATCAAAATATAAGCTGAACACAAGCCAAAAGAACAGAGACTTCCATCATCACATGCAACAAGGAATAGCCTTTGCAAAAATAATTTGGAAAATTCTCAAAGCAAATAGACCATTATAGCCTTCAACCATTAAAAACAAATAAACAAACAAAGCAGGGAAAATCCTAGGGAAAAGGAGATTTTGGTTTCTAGAGTTACCATAGTATAATAATCAAATTTCTAATTTTCAACAACAAAATTCATAAGATATACAAAGAAATACAAAAATTTGGCCCATTCCAAGAAACAAAATTAACTGACAGAAATCATCTTCTAGGAAGTCCAGACACTGAAATTACTAGACAAAGTGTTGTAAACAATTGTCTACAGTATGTTCAAAGAGTTAAAGGAAGGCATGGACACGGGTAATAAAATTAATGAAAAAAAGAAAATATGAACAAAATGAGAATGTCAACAAAAAGATAGAACATACTGTTTTAAAGAAACAAAAAATCTGGAGCTGAAAAGTTCAATAGTTGAAATGTAAAAATTTACTGCAGAAGTACAATAGCAGATTTGAACAGGAAGAGAAAGAACTTGTGAGTCTGAAAAGAGAAAAACTAAAATTATTGTGTCTTAGGAGCAGAAAGACAAAGAAATCAAGAAAAGTGAACAGAACTTAATGGACTTGTAAGACACCCACAAGCTGATCAGCATATGCATTTTGGGATTCTGAGAAGGGGAAGAGAGAAATAAAAGAACAAAAAAAGATTATTTGAAGAAATAATGGCTGAATATTTCTCAAACTTTATAAAATTAATGAATCTACAAATCTAAGAATTTCAATAAACTCCAAGTAGGTAAACTTCATAAGCCCACATAGAGATGCATTATAATCAAACTTGTAAAAGACAAAGAATCTTGAAAGCAGCAAGAGAGATGTGACTCCTTCACATACCAGATCCAGAAAATCTGTCCTTCAGGATTTGGGGAGAAATTAAGATATTCCATAATATGCTAAATTTGTGGGAGTTTACTACTACTAGACCTGCCCTACAAGAAATACCAAAGGGAGTCTTTAAGGTTGACATTTAAAAAGGCTACACAGTAACTCAAAGCTTCATGAACATAGCGCGATCTCTAATAAATGTAAATATAACGTGGAGAAACAGAAAAACAGCCACTGTTATAGTAATTTTGGTTTGTAATTCTACTTTGTATTTACTATAGGATTTAAAAGACAAATACATTAATTATTATAAATCAATATTATTGGTCACATAATGTGTAAAGGTATACTTTGTGACATCAGAAACATAAAAGAGAGCAGAAAGAGTAAAGTTGTAGAGTTACTACTTGCAATAATAGTTAATTTGGCATCAGTTGAAATGAGAGTGTACTAATTTTAAGATGTTATATATAATCCCCAGGGTAACTGCAAATGAAATATCTATAGTCTATATACAAAAGGAAATGAGAAGAGAAGCAAAACATGTCATTACACACACAAAATTTCAACTGAACACAAAATAAGCCAGTAATGGAGGAAATTATGGCAAATAACAAAAAGGCAAAAGTCCTCCATTATCAGGAATTACCTTAAATATAAATGGGTTAAACTATCCAATCAAAAGGCAGAGATAGGTAAAATGGATAACAACACAATTAAACAAACCATTATCCAACTATTTGCTGCCTACAAAATACTCACTTTAGACCTAAAGGAATAAATAGGATAAAATTGGAAGAATGAAAGAACACACTTCACATAAATAGTAACCAGAGGAGAGCTGAGGGGGCGATACTATCAGATAAAATAGATTTTAAGTCAAAAACTGTTCTAAGAGACAAAGAAGAAAATCATATATTGATAAAATGATAAGGTAATATGAAGACACCAATTGTAAAGATATATGCACCAAGTAACAGAGCCCCAACATCTATCAAGCAAACATTGGTAGAACTGTAAGGAGAAATAGTTCTACAACAATAGTTGGAGACTTCTATACTTCACTATCAATAACTGTCCTCTTCCCTACTGCCAATCATGTAAATCTACCTACATTTTCATCCTTATCCATCCCTTGTTCTTCCTGTTATCATGGAGAAATGCTCTCTCTCTTATCACATATGTGTGAATTTTCCAGTTTTACTTCTGTTATTTTTAGTTTCATTCCATAGTGATTAAAAAAAGTTGTATGATTTCAGTCTTTTAAAATTGATTAAGACTTGTTTCATAGCCTAAGATACTGTCTACACTGGAGACTATTCCATATGTACTTGAGAAAAATATGCATTCTGCTCTTGTTGGGTAGAGTGTTCTATATTTGTCTGTTAAATCTAATTTGTTTATAGTGTTGTTCAAGTTCTCTTTTCTGTTATGCATTGCTAGTATAAAATATAAGAAAATAAAAATACAATTCAATTCCACATACCCTGCCACATCCCCATTCTTTCAAACTCAATTCGTGAAAGAATAGGGATGGAAGATGTATGTGGGTTTGTATGATTGGCAGTGGGGCAAAGATAACATTTCTTTGTAAAGCTTACTGTTCTGAGAAGGCGGATATGATGTCATCCACTTTAGATGAGAAGGAAGTTAATGTGGTGTATGTGTTAGAGGAAAGAGGGAAAAGTCTTCAAGAGTTGTTAAGTTTGAAGGTAAGATTTGGATAGTTTTGATGGTAATTGGAGTTTAGAAGCTGTTGCTTTGATTTTAGTAAGCCAGAACTCAATCTAATGTGCTTTAGGTTTCCAAATATTATTTAGAGGCCATTCTCCTAGATGAACTGTGGGACCCTACTCAATTTATGTTTTATTATTTATTTATTACATAAACTTAGATGCTTATAAAACACTTTAGGCAGTTTAAAATGTCAATTTTATTTATTTTAATTGCCTATTTCTATAAAAGCCTAAGGTCAAATGTAAAAAATAAGACAGGTTTAAAACCACATAAAGAATATACAAATATATGTTTCACATATCTGGAATCACTTAGTTAATATATTTAGCTAGGGGCTTCCTGGCAAACAAAACAAAAGAGATACACATTGAAATATAGATTTTATATCATATAAAGGAAATCTCCTGGGAAAAAATAATTTTTCTGGTACTAAACTTCTAGCACAAACAGTGTCATATAGATCGTCATCTATGGGACATTAGGTAATATGATGGGCAATGTCTTCAACTCTGATCTTCTGAAAATACAGAACATTCTTTGAAAGGTCTTGTAATACCTTCCTATGAAGGCTGAGAATACAATGTTAAATCTCAACTCAAAGAAGACATTGCTTTGAAAAGTTAAGATTTTATTGCCCTGGTTGTTGTGGTTTGATGATTTACTTTAATCTGAAGATAAAACTTTGGGTTCTTAGAGGGGAGGAGAGATGACTAATTTGTGCCTCCATCCACCACGCTGAAATATTTCCTGTCTCAAGCCGGTCTTCAGCAGGAGTGAATGTAAGATCAATTTCTTGTTGAATATTCAGACAGGAGTCTACAAATGTTAGATAGTCTTCCAGCTCACTAAATGCATTCTTCAGTTGTGCTTACTGCACTATTCATTCACTGGATTGAAATTTTATTACCATTTTTATCAGTATTATAATCAATAATATTTTTATAATCATAATTTTATTTCTGAACTCTGTAATTGCCTTTGCAGTGGACTGCTTAGCTTCTTACATCTCTTTTAGGGTTTTAACTGTGGTATTTATTTATGAGACAGAGTCTCTCTCAGTCGCCCAGGCTGGAGTGCGGTGGTGTGATCTCGGCTCACTGAAACCTCCGCCTCCTCAGTTCAAGCAATTCTCTTGCCTCAGCCTCCTGAGTAGCTGGGACTACAGGTGTGCGCCAGCATGCCTCGGGTTATTTTTGCAATTTAGTAGAGACAGGGTTTCACCATGTTGCCCCAGCTGGTCTCAAATGCCTGACCTCAGGTAATCAACTGGCCTCGGCCTCCCAAAGTGCTGGGATTACAGGCGTGAGCCACTGCGACTGGCCAACTGTGCTTATTTTAATATATTGATCTGTTTGCTCTGTTTCCCAAAGTTGTGGAGATAGGGATCTTTCTTGTCTTTGTCCAATTGTGTGTGTTTCTTGTTCATATGCACTAGTTTATGCATCTAATTACAGAGGCCTTTCTCAGCGATGAAGAGAAAATACCTGTTAAGTATGAAAGCTTTATTTCCAGCCTGGGTATCACCATACTCTGTTTCCTGATCCCTTCAGAAAGTTTAGAGTTGTAAAGGGCTTGGTCGCTTAGACCCTCCAGATATGGCATCCAAAGTGTCATCCCATGGGGTGCCCTTTCTGCTAGCTCTCTTTGGAGCACCCCAGGACACAATTCTACCTTCCATAAAAGTTCTCTCCTGATAGATTTCTGGCTCTTGTCCCCTTCTTAAGTCCAATTTAACATGCCTTCCGTCTTTAAGGTATATCTTTTAAATTTCTGATTCAATATGAATTTCTTTTTTTTTCAGGTAAAATAAGTTTAACAATAAATTTCTGTAATCACTAGGTATTTGAGGCAGGGGAGGAGGAGGACATTGCCAGATATGTTACATCTGTCATCTTGTTTAAATTCTTGATGGTTTCTGTGGGGTTGAGAATATTAAAGAAATAAACACTTAATTAAATGGCTCCATGAAAAGGTACTTCTGATGAGTAGAAGTCTCAAAATCTGATTTTAAACACGACCAGATTTTACTTACAGAATAATATAAAGGATTTACTCTATTGATTCATGAAGCTGAAAATGAACAAACCTAACATTTAAATTATGATTTTCTGTAGCTGAGATGTCTTTTTCATAGCTCATTGAGCATTTTGTAGAGTATAACTGCCTGCACAGAAAATACTCATTCACTGATTTTTATGTGGATCTTTTTATTTAGAAAAATAGTCGTCAACTGCTTTTACATTCAAACATTCTGACAATTAAGTTTTATTTTTCAGATAATCTAAATTCTTTTTATCTTCTACAGTACTTCTCATAACAATAATGCTTACAGTAATTTAAGAGAGATTGTACATTTGTAAACTGTAAAATGCTGTTAAGAGATGACACGCTGTTTTTGTTTCACAGCCTGCAATCTCAAAATTTGATAAAGCTGTTGTTTGATCAATACTTGAGCTTAAGAAAAAAATAGACAAATACTTTTCTTTCACAGATAATATGGAAATGCTTATTTAAGGCATCAGTAGTTTTCAAGCATTTCCAGTAGCATCTGGGTCACCACCTCCACAGTATGAAACAAGAAGCGATAGTGTTACTGTTTGTGTCCACTATTCCAGGGATAAGTGACTTAGTTGCATTCATTTTTTCCTCTTGGATCTTTCTCTACTAAGTCCATTTGAAACACACAAACATTCACATGCACATTAAGAAAAATGATGTCAATCACTTTAATGCTTTTTATTTCTTGGTACAAAGGATCACAACCTAAATATGGATTATTCATAAGACAGATATCATGTTAAACAGGGATGTATGCTTTCAATATGAATAATGGTCTCCAAAGAATAAAAAAAGTGCCGGCTTTCAAACACAGGTGACCTAGTCAGCACTTTCTAAACGACTAGGGGAACTCAGTTTTTTCTTCTGGAAAATGGAATTGATAATATTAAATATTTGGTGAAGGGCTATTTGGATGTGGAACCGCATAAATTATATTCATGATATTGGTATCTGATAATTGCATTTCCAATAGGAATTACAATTAAGACTCTTGCAATATGACATACTTTTGATCATTTTAATTTCCTTTGTGATTGCAGAGAATGATAATTCTTTGGGGGACTTGACTCCAATTTTCACATTACAAAAGAAAAGTTTGGATAATGGAATAATGCAGAGATGAAGGAAGTCTTGATCTCCAATCTCTTATTTCCCCCTTTTCCATTTCTGCAGTGGGGATGCCACCTGTGTTCTGCTCATTATAAAACTTTTAGCAAGAGGCTAATGAAATGCAAAGCTTTCTATAAGACCAGCACCAGCCTTCCTATCAAATCATCTGAAATATTTATTTGCCCTCTTGAATAATTGATAGGGGCATCAGCTCTCCTGGTCAATTGATTTATTAAGGGACTGTTTGGAATTAAACAGCTTAAAGATATTAGATTTAGCAGTGATCTTGCTTGTTAGCATATTCATTTACCTACGGGAGCTCCCATTAGATATTGTTAATACATGACGTCTCTAGTCACGGCCTGTATCTCCTCAAATTGCATTAACGCCAGGCTGTTTAGCCACAGAATAACAGGTTTGATTGAGTGCTTGGGTTTGGTGTAATTAGATTTTCCTAGAAAAGGGGGGACTACTTTAATGCCATATGCATTATACTAGATATGTCATCAGCATTACTGTAATTGGTGAACAGGAAAGCTGGAGACCTGGCTGTATGTGAATGTTTGTGTTTATGGCTCACCCGTCCATTCTCATAGATGGCACATAATAGCTATGCTTACTTACATATGCATGATCCTGAGGGGGAAAAAAAAAACTGACCTCTTTAATAAGCATCTCTTTTGAAAAAGGTGGAAAATTCTATCCTGAGTAATGGGATCAATTTTTCGTCTGTTAAAACTGCCAATTATTTCTCTTACTGAAAAGGTCATGTGGCTGGTTAATCAATGATGAAAATAGTATGGAATATATGTGGGTATATTCATGTGTTTGATTTGCATTTCACTGTAAGACTATCTGCTTCAGTTTCCAACTGTTATCCTGATTGGGGGCCACAAATACACCAGCAGAACTCTCTTTCACCAGTGTTTTCTCTAAGGAATTACACCTTCTTATTAACAGAGATGCATAGAGAAAATGAAATAGTTTCTGGTCGCTTTTCCCTTTTGGAGCTAATTCATTGTGTGCAAACAAGCACTAACTTTGCACATTAAGGGACAATGTATCCCCCTATAACAATCTGTGTAGTGGGAGAATTTGGGAGTATGAATGAAAGTAGTGTTAGACCAATTGAAAGGTAAGCCAATTTTTCTTTCCTATTTCCATGTTCGTTTACTGTCTGTCTTCCCCATGCTGTAAGATCCCTTTGGATTACATCCCAGGTATCCACAACTTAAACTGGGAGGCTCACTTGGAACTTCCCTTTCTCTTTCTGTGAATCGCCTTTTCTACATTAAAGTTATGAAAATATAATATATTTGGCTGGGATTGGTGGCTCATGCCTGTAATCTCAGCACTTTGGAGGCCAAAGTGGGAGGATCACTTGAGGTCAGGAGTTCGAGACCATCCTGGCCAACATGGTGAAACTCCACCCTATTAAAAATACAAAAATTAGCTGGGCATGATGGTGGGCACCTGTAATCCCAGCTACTCAGGAGGCTGAGGCAGGAGAATCACTTGAACCCTGGAGGTGCAGGTTGCAGTGAGCCGAGATCACACTACTAAATGCCAGCCTGGATGGATATATATATATTATATATATAAAATATATATATATAATATATGTATAGAGAGAGGGAAACTTATATGTATATAGATATATATATACATATATAGAAAGCTTATATATACACATAATATTATGTGTGTGTATGTTTATATATGTATATATATGTGTGTGTATAAATATATATATATATACATATGCCTTCTTCCCCAGTTCCTTAAGACCTTGATTGCACACAAAAAATGAAAAGATTATTTCATTTTATGTTACATATATAGCAATAAGTAATAATCAAACTTATAGGTAACCTTGTTATCGACAAGGAGAGACCCACAGGTTGTCCCATTTATGGTGATCACATCTACATTTGGTTAAAGACTCTGAGGCTCTGGGAGATCAAGCTACTTCTCTGAGTTCACAAAGCTAATAGAAGCAGAATCAAAATTTGAATCACTTTAATGTCCATGCCCTTCCCACTATAACATGCTGCCTACTTAATGACACTGACAGTGATCAGGTATTTTTTTTTGAAGCTGACTTCTTAATGCAAAGGAGGAACCTAGATTGGTTTAATTTTGGTGATCAGATAGGCTAATTTAAATGGCCATCACCTTGGCAGGTGTGTAAGATTGATTTTTAGGGTAAGGAGGAGTTTAGGGAAGGGATAATCACAGTTCTCCTGACTGATGTCTGATATTTGAGGGAGATGGTGAAAGGGGAATTAGAAAGCTTAGTAAGTGACTTGGTGTCCTTTAAATTCTGTATAGGTGACTTTGACTCTCTTAACACCACACGTATTTTCCTGTGGTTGAAGAGCAGCGGCAGCTCCAATTCTTATATAGAAGGGGATTAAGGTAGCAATCATTGGAAGAAACTTTGTTTAAAACTATGTCTATACAGCCAACACCGTGCTTTTACTAGGGTTGGGGACCCATGCAGATTATATGGCAGAGTTTAAAGAACTGCCCCCCCTACTTCTGATCATACCCATCTGATGAGAGGGGAAGAAGGCTGGCAAAAAAGCAAGAGTTGCTTGAAACTTAATTCCACTGACGAGTTGCAGGACTGACGTGATCCTCCTTGGCTGTAAACAAAATTAATGTAAAGATATTTATGAAAGAATTCTCCTCCAAATTTGAGATGACTTTCTAGATCTGAAAATGAAAGTCTCATAGCAAAACGATTCCTCAATTTTTAGAAAAGCTTACGAACAATGAGTTACATCAGTGATTACCCATGAGTAAAGGTGAAATTAAATGGGAATAAAGAGGTGTTTGAAACGATTTTCTTCCATCAAATTACCACCTTAGGATAGTTTCAATATTATTTGTCATTTCTCAAAGAGATTCATAAAGGGACACATTTTCCCTAATAATAGCTGTGTATTGGGTTTGTCTGTGAATATAAAGACTAATGAAAATGCCACTTCCTTGAAAGGGAGTTTGTTGGAAATTAGAACTTAGCATTGACATAAATTTACTTCTCTTACTGAAAAAAATATACACATACACATGCTTATTTGTATATATCTAATACTATATAATATAATATAATATATAAAATAATAGGTAGCCAGCTAGATACTATAATTGGATGTAAGGGAAAGTGATGACTCTCAGTGATGAGACTATAAACTGGTTCCCAGATTTGGATAAAAAAGAGAGCCATGAATTAGCTTGGCACAGTAGCACCAGCTACTAGGGAGGCTGAGGCAGGATGATCAATTGAGCACAGGATTTTTTCAGCTGTAAGTTCTGTGATTTTTGTCTGTAAATAGCCACAGCATTCCAGGTTGGTCAACACAGTGAGACCACATTTCTAAAAAACAATAAATAAACAAACAAAAATTAAAAGGGCAGCCATGAATTATTCTGTGTTGTTGGAAATTGTTCATGGCCTCATAAGGGGGATAATTTTCAAAATAGCATCTGTTTGGGACAATCTTGCAATGTTTATATTAATTAAATGTGAAAATATTTCTTAAAATTCCCTAGAAAGGTTATTGTTATATATGAGGCACACACAGTGTGTTTCATGGACATGCAACCAGAGCAAATTTCTGTTCAGTATAGTCCTTGGCCACCTGCAAGTCCTAGGTGCAGGCTTGGGGAGGGTCAGGATAGGTACGAGTGCTGTGCTGTCTTGGGGCAGGGCAAGGTGGATACCAGCCCTGCCCTATTCCTGCAGCATTAGGGTGCATTCAGAATGCATATTGGCAGGTGCCAATTCAGATACCTAGCACATCCAGAAAGGGAGGTTGCAATCTGTTGGGAGTGGGCTCTTCTCCCTGTGTTAGAGTTCAGCCTTTGGGTAGGGGATATCTGGGTCTTTGTCAAAGTCCCACACTTAAATTTTTCACCGGGCCCTGCAAATTAAGTAGCCATTCCTGCACAGACACACTCACACCAGGGCTCCCCACGATGACCACTGTCAAACATTAACCAGAATCACTACCTCAAGACACTTCAATAACTTTGAATGCTCTTACCACCACTCCCATAACAAATGCAAACACAATTTAGACTGAGAAATAATAATCCTTATAATGGGTTAGTGATTTGCCTACGTTTACAGAATTTCCTTAATACATTTGTTGTTAAGAGGGAAACAATTAAAGGCTAGTCAAAATCCCTGGAGACAGTGAGCTGGCAAGTAAGTTAAACACCTTTCTAGGGCTCAGTTTCCTAAAAACAGCAGCTAGTGAAAAACAACTCAATTTATCGTTGGAGAAACTGTCAAAATCTGTGCCCCCACCAAATCTCCTGTTGAAATGTAATCCCCTGTGTGGGAGGTGACCAAAGTGGAGATTCTTAACGGCCAACAGAGTTTTTGATACCTCTGTGAATATTATTTATTACTGTCATTTCTACTATTATTATTACATTCTGCATTTGAAAAAAAAATCAGGGTCCAAGGATTAATTTCTGCCTCTACTGCCCACATGACCCCTGAGTATGGTTGTATATCCATAACTACACTTACGCTCTTCCTTTCCTCTTTCTTCTTCATCTTGGGCTTTTCCCCAAGTCTTTATTTCCTCTTCCCTTTGCCATGTCTAGTTTCCAGCACCCAGTGTCATCTGTGAACACTCTTTAGCATTGCTGCAGGGACCACACTTGGTGAAGATGCCCTGTGCCCCTGTGTTAGGCCTTTCTTCGTTGCTATAAAGAAATACCTGAAGCTGCGTAATTTATAAAGGAAAGCTATTTAATTGGCTCACAGTTCTCCAGGCTATGCAGGAAGCATGGTGCTGGAATCCTCTTGGTCTCTGGTGAAGCCTCAGGAAACTTACAGCCACGGCAGGAGGGAAACGAGGAACAGACATCCCACAAGGCCAGACCAGGAGCATTAGTGGAGGGGGCAGATGTCACACACTTTTAAACAACCAGATCTCCCGTGAACTCACTCCTCATCAAGAGGCTGGCTCCTTCAGCCATTCACGAGAGATCTGCCCCCCATGATCCAAACACTTCTCTCAGGCCCCACCTCCAACAGAGGGGATTACATTTCAACAGGAGATTTGGCAGGGGCACGGATTTTGAGGTTCTCCAACGATAAATTGAGTTGTTTTTTACTAGCTGCTGTTTTTAGAGATGTTTGGGAAATAATCCATACAATATTTGGCAAGTTCCTCTGAGGACTACCATCTATATATGTGTGGACATTAAGTCTTTGAGGGTTGGTCTTTTTTCCTTTTGATTAAAATTTCCTGCTTGGATTCCTCTTCATTCACTTGAATCATTCCATTCTGAACCAGGATCGAGTTGGGTGGGCTAAGGCTACATGCAGTTTCGTCCTGGGGCCTGACAGGGTGCTGCTCAGGAGTCTGCTAGCCCACACGGTCCATACTTCTGATTCACAGTCAGCCTGGGAGTTGCTGCCAGCCCTAGATCCCCATTTGTGGAGTTCATTGGTTTTTTTCCTTCCCTGATGTGTGACCCTGCACTCAGAAGACCTCATTCTGCTTGTTTCTGACCATTTCTCCAAGTTGTCTGAGTGTTTTTGAATTATACTCCTGTATTCTAGAGTTCCAGTCAGCCTTCTCTGCTGGGTTCAAAGCACAGCCACAATGACTCCACAGTGACTACTCTCCATGTAAACACATTTTCATGGTGAAAGCTACAACATATTTTAAATTATTATGGTAATAGCATTATAAAAAAATTAAAAGCATGAAATTATATAATAGTATTTACATATGAAATCTGTCTATATCTGTACATGGGAAGATCGAAGGGTACATATGTATGTATATTTGTGCATGTAGGATTTATTCTTCTGACTCAAGAAAGCA
The DNA here is from genome assembly GCF_006542625.1 of Nomascus leucogenys. Taxonomy (NCBI): domain Eukaryota; kingdom Metazoa; phylum Chordata; class Mammalia; order Primates; family Hylobatidae; genus Nomascus; species Nomascus leucogenys. The sequence goes on from NC_044386.1 coordinate 114,165,799, forward strand.
ATCTGATGAAGTGACATGTTTCTACTAAACAGCACACATCAAGACATGTTTTGCTGCTTCCGTTTATCCCACCTATTGGAGGGATTTAGATTATGTTCTGCACATTACTGAATCAGACAAATAAGGAGTAGATGTTGAACTGAACAACCTACTGCTTACATTCATTGCTTGATGTTTTATTTAGAAAGGCAATTCTCATTGCAAGTCCAAAAAGTGAGAGAAATGAATATCCAAAAATATTCATTTCATTTTTTCAGGAAAACAGCATCTCCACTTCAAGGAACGTGAATTGTTCTCTCCTTAACTCTTCAGCCAACTCCCTCTGGATCTCAACTTTGGCTCTGTTGCTTGGTTTTACTTTCTTTTTTTTTTTTTTTTTCTGTGTGTGCGTGTGTGTAGGGAGGAGAAGCCATGTGTCTGAGGTGGCGACAACAGTCGCGGAGCCAGAGCCTTAATCACTGTTTACTGATTTAGTCCATTTTACTAGCAGGCAGTGCTTTTCCAGAGAGCTGTTTTCCTGGCGGGGTGCAACGACTGCTTTCAGGGGCAAAAGTATGTGTTTTGAAGCTGTCTGGCTCACTGTCCCTGGCACTCACTGCCTTGCCACCCCTGGCAGGGCCGCTGCACCCAGGCAATGGGCCGGCGTGTCCGCCTCTTCCTCTGCCGGTGCTCATCTGGTGGTAGTGTTAATGAGAGCTGGATGAAAGCAGCAGGCAGGGCACAGAGGACCCACCGGGGCATCCAAACAATACCTATGGCAGGCAGAGCCAGCACGTTTCACACTGCGCCTCTGCTCCTGTGGTGAAAAGAATTGAAAATGACAGATCGAGGATTTTGCCTTTCCCTCTGATAGGCTTTTTTGTTTGGTTTGTTTACACTGCTTTGGGGTTGGGTGGCTGCTATTGTTGTTGCTATCTTTCCTCTCTGCTTTTTCCTTACAATTGTGTACTTGTTACACTTAAAATGGTGGCTTAGAGATGAACAAGAAAAAGGGCCAGTTAGGAATTGCTCACGTTTCTTGAATAGTTTATTTGTCACTTTTAATAATCCCCATCTCTCCTCTCCCATTTGTCATGGTCAACACCTGAACTCCTCCAGTGACTGGCAAATTCAGAGAATCGTAGAGGGTGGGCTGACCTGTGAAATTAGGCTTGCAGGACAAAAGAGAAATGGGTGATGTGACTGTTGGAAAAACTCCGTGGGTATTAGTGTAAGTGTGTGAACATCAAATGTGTCGTGTGGCTCTTCTAGGTAACTACTCCGAGGACCAATCAAATGGCTCTAATGCATCCCCATTGGCATATCTCATCTTAGAGTCCATTCAGGGCAAGAGGATCATTCTTCAGACATGAGGGTTTTCACTGGTCCCAGGCCTGAGAAAATTCAAGGGCATGGCTATAAGCTTGTGGTGGGAGCCAGGGCTTTGTCTAAAGGGAAACTTGCCAGCAACATGAGTTGCTGACATCACGATAATCCCCAAAATAACAAACTCCTTTCCCTCTCACGCTTCTTGATCTTCTGCTGTCCAGTCCAGATGTTTTGGAGGGGGATTTCCAGTCTTGTGCTTTCTGTACTTTTTTTAATTGAAGGAGTTATGTATGCATCTCAAATAAAATGTTGAACATTAGATTGAAAAACCATCATTATCTCCATTGCAGTCAGTCGTAGTGACTGCCATGAGATGCCAAGTGCTTTGAAACTTCCTATACTGGCATCCTCATTCTCCTACAGTCCAGACTACCCTCCTGCCCGACCATCCACTGAAACTGTCAGTGGTACCCAGTGGGCCATCATTGTCCTCTTCCTGTCACCTGCAGGACCTACCAGAGACTCAGTGCGGTTGATCCATTTCTCCTTTCCCACACTCTCCTTTTCCATTTAATAATTATTCCTGTAATCTCCCAGTCTCCCATAAACTCACAGGACTCAGTGAGATTGGGGAATGATGTGAATGTCCATGGAGCGTCTTGAAAACATTTGTGGCAAACTGTGCTTGCTGTCTTAAAACACTCTCTACACACTTCAAGCATCAGTTTAAGAAAGCATGTTGCTTTTAACTCAGTAGTATTTATCAGGGCCTATGCTAGGGAAAGAGTCCTTTCCAACCTCAATAAAAAACCCTCTGATTTCTATATGATCATCATTATTAATATTAATAATAATGCAAATAAAGTGTCCCTAATGCCTTTATAAGTAGCCATCAAATGATGACATTTCTAAGGACTAAGATTTGGAAAATCAGAGAAATGTCTGGTAAAGTCAAGTCTCCAGTTTTGCTTTTAACCCTACTTGTCACCGTCCTTACCTATGTGAAAAGGAATTGATTTCACGTGTGTTGATACTATGTACAGTTGACGATGCCCCAGGTGTACACAGTCAGAACCTTTAGTGGCACAGAGACAGATGCAGAACTGCATTTTCTGCTCTCTGTAATGGTGCAGGTAAGGGACACCACAAAAAGGACTCTGCCCTGCCTGGGACATTGTTACAGAGATTAACATCTTTCCTGGAAAATTCAAAGCAATGCGGATCTAAAACAAACTATAAACGTATCTCAAAAGTAGACACTTTCTCTTAGTGAAGCATAACGGTAATGTGTGACACTGGTCTGGATTTTTGCAGAAGGACTGAATTATCATAAGAATGCTCTAGTCTTCATAAATGTCAACAACATCGTCTCAAGTTCAAAGCTGTTATTTTCTCTTTTTCAATTCAAAGTAGATAATATTCGAAATGAGGGAGGGAGAGAGAGAGAGAGAAATGAAGTGAGAAAAAGAAAGGAGAGCTCACCTTTAAGGCTTTTCTTTTCTCTTTCTTTCAAATGACACAATAGAATTTTTTTTTCCTAAAGTTGTATTAGGGATTCACTTAAGCAGAAATGAACTGTAATATGCAAATAGTTCTAATTGGACTGCTAATAGAGCGTGTCTCTGTTGTTTTTTTGTAGGGAGTTTTATGCCTATGTAATCAGTGCAGACAGCCGTTAAGTAAATGAAGAGGCAACTAACAATGTCAGAAAAGAGACCGGGCGGTTCCGGCTGACACTACCCTAATCTTCCAGGACCCATTAAATGGCAGTTTCAACGCATTACCTACCATAACATCCTTGAATATCACTGATTTTATTTGCAGTATCAAACATTCCATTTCATGCCCCATTAACAGTGGGAGCCTGCGCTTTTTGACGCAGCTAAACATTTTACTAACTACCTGGACTAAGTAACCAATTAACTTTTGGAGACAATACGGCCAATTAAGCGCAAAAAGGTAAGGCTGTCATCCCCCACGAAAATTGAATTTCCTTTTCCTGATGGCACTTATTGTCGCCGTTCAATTGTTAATGGAGATTCGGTCCCTATTAAAGTATGAAGGCAAAGCGGAATGGAAAAGTTCAGAGGACTTGGTTCCTAAAGAGTAGGTCACAAAGTGTCCCAACTGGCCACTAATTCAGTTAACTTTTCTTCATGCCAGATTACTTATTGGATGCGACTGGAACAGGGCTCTAATATGGCATTCTGTGATAGTACATTGCACAATCTGGTAGCTTGTGAGGAACCCATAGGCCCAGGGCGGTAGTTTGGGACCTTGTATGGGAGGTTTAGGGAGACAAAAAAAAAAAGTTACCCATTTTTATTTTTGTTTTTGTTTTTTTGACAGCAGAAATATCAGTGTCCGACAAGATATTGCCCTGGTTATCACTGGCTTGGACTCTTCAGAGAGAAAAACAAATCCATGTATAGAGAGGTGGGCTCCAAATTAACCCTCTGTGGTTTGGGAAGTTATTTTCTAAATGGCAGACAAGGTCTCGGGTGGCGATTCTGCTATGTGGATTTGACTCCAGTTGACTGGAATGGAGCACAAGTAATGAACTTGGAGATCACATTTTTGAAAGCTTGAGGCAAATTTTATCCCTTTGGTAGAAGTCTTTCATCTTTGAAGGTACAGAAGAAAATTTGTCCTGGAGGGCATCTTCCACAAGCCTTGTATAAGTGAGAAACATGAAGCTTATGTAGAGTCAGAAACTAAACACTGAACTCAGATTTATCTGTCTGTTAAAAAACAAAAAAACCCACATCAAACAGCTTTGTGAAAATGCAACTGTCCTAAATAGGAAGAGAAATCAAGAATTTTGAAAAATAGGTAAAGAACAGACTTCCGTTGATGATCATTTGAATCTGACTTTAATACAAAAATGTTAATGCTTACATATTCAATGTTGTCAAATTTTTCCTAGAGCAATACAATTGTTTAACATTTATTTAAAAGCTGCTCACACACACTTAAAATCTGATTTGGGCCTGAAAACTCATAAGTAAAGCAGTGATCTAAGTTGTGCTTGAAATTATTAATTTCCTGTATTGTTTAATGGTAGAGGTATTTGATCCCCACAGAACAGCTGTTGAATTGCCATGGGAAAAAAATTCATGTATTCCATTGCTATGTTAGTATTCTTGGTTCATAACTTTTTTATGTTGTTTCTGCCAGATTCTGTGATGATGGAAAGCAGGAACAAAAAGAATTAATATTATATACTTTCAGGTTTAGATATTCTTTGAAGAATTTGATAAGGATTGTTACTTCCAAAGAAGATTAGAATAAGAAATAGTTCTATATTAATATGGACCAATTAATAACATTGAAATTTCCTTTTGAAAATTTCCCTGGATTTTAATATCTTTTCTCAAGAGACACAATTTTCTTTATAGAAGTGATTGCTGTGGGCTATTTATTTTAGCCATTTTCCCATGGCAGTGGATGATTTAGAAATGATTACAATAGTTTGAACTTCCTGTTATTTAAGATAGAGGAGTAAAGCCAGATCTCAAATGCTTCCCACTGCCACCCCCTGACATCCCTACAAGAGAATAATGAAAACAAACAAGCAATAACAAAACTGCATCAGCAGTACTCAAACTGTGGAAAGGGCTGGTGGCCAGAAGCTTCCAATCATCCACATCACTAAGTAAAGATGGCAGGAGATATTGTAGGAAGCGCCGAGCCGGGAGGTGCTGCAAAGCCTTCGGGTCAGCGGAGGTGGGCAGAGACGTGTGTAGTGTAGAGAGACCCACATGCAGTTCCTCCCAGCCTTTTGCACGATCAGGCGAGAAGCCAAAAGTCTTTTGCCACTTGAGTTAATGGAAGTGAAAATGAAGAGGAAAGTAAACAATCAATGCTATCGCTGGTACAAAGTTTCCAAGGGCCCACACTGTACCTCCTACTAGAGTCAAGTAGGTCCCTGAGAAGCCAATCTTGACATCAGACATTTAACAAGAGGAAAGGGCAGATACTTGTTCCAGCCACTGAGGTTGCATCAAATCCTCAGGCTATAGAAAATTCATCTCTCAAGTGTGGCTCCTAGAAGGGGACATAGGAGGGGAGAGAAGAAAGTGACTAATTACATGCAAAAACAAAACAAAACAAAAATCCAGATCAATCAGTCAATCTGTAAACCGTTTAGAAAACAAATCATGGATTGTTTTAATCATCAGGGGGTGAGTAGATCTTCCTAATAAACACAAAATTCACATACTAGAAAATGTTAGATACATGTGACTAAAAATATTCTGGATAACAAGTACACACTATAATGTTTAGAAGTCTAAGGAGAGTCAATCCAGGGAAAAAATAATTCATCTTTTCACAAAGGTCTATTATTTTAACTAATAAAAGCTCAAACAAATCAATAAAAAAGATAGAAAACTAGCAATTTACAAAGAAGTACATACAAATGGCCAATAAATATATTTAGATTCTCAGCTTTACTCAGAATTTTTTTAAATTGCAAATTAAAATAACAGCAGGTTACCATTTTTTATCTCTCTGATGAAACGAATGCTAAGGTTGGTTTCTCCCCAGTGCTGAAGTGGGTGGAGCCAGGCTGCCACTTCCTATCAACTTTCTAGGTAGCAATTTACTAATGCATTTCCATATTTAAAAAGAGTATTCTACTAGGAGTGCTGTAAGTTACACAAACAGAAACACACAGGTATGCATATACATACATATACATATATTTAACTTTCATATATAATTTATATATGTGTTATATATATTATATACATATCAACTTTATTATATATATGACACACATATAAATTATATATATATATTTTACAAAAGCCTTAAGAATAATTTTGGCAATAACCAAAGTATCTGTCAATAAAGTGGTACTATATTATAATAAAGTCCACTGAATAGAAAGATTGCTAGATATAATAAATAAAAAAATAAAGTGCAGAATGATGCACTTTTCTGAAAAGAAAGATTGCTAGAGATGTTAAATTTAAAAAATCAAGTGCAATAGGATTATATTCTGATGTGTACATAATATTTTTCATGAAGTATGTATATATTTACATATATACACACATTTTTTCATATATACACAAATTTTTCATATATATTTATTTCTACTGTTATAAATAATATAAACAAATATATCTATATCTCCATGTGTTTTGCATAATCTAATACATTTATGAATGTTTAGGGCCTCTGGAATAAATCATAAGAAATTATGTATGCTAGTCGCGTTTAGAGTCTGGTGGGGGTTGTTATAAAAAAAGGATGTTACTTTTTACTTTGGATATTCTGAGTTTTTAAGTTATGCGTATGTATTATTTTGTATTATAAATTAATATCCACATTGTTAATAAGAGGACTCAGCTTCTGGGCACATTTTGCTGATTTCACTGTTTTCCTCTTGATATTTTTCACTAGAAACAATCAAAATTACTTTTAAAGTACTTTTTTTCTTGCTCCCTATGTGATTGTAGAGAATTTAGAAAACAGGCTTTTCCCATCTGGATGGACAGAGGTAATTCGTGTCTGTGGATGTTCTGTGAAGGCCTATTGTGCCGAGCAGTGTATTAAAACGTAAACATGGCTCTTCCCCCAGGAAACTTACATTCTAGTAAGGGGTATATATATTCCAGTGAAGTGTGCAAACGATAATAAAAAGGTGTGTTTAATGATCCTTTAAGGGCACTTAAGAGATTTCTAGGACAAGATATAAATGAAATGCCTCATTGTGTTTGGCCTTGAATTAATATTTAGCTTTTTGAAATAATATTTTCTGACTAATAAACTCATATAGTGCTCATTTACTAAACTCAGAAAAAATGCAGACAAGTCAAAAAATTCCCAGTTTGAACAGTTTTATATCTTGCTTTTGCAGTGAACATTTAAAAAAGGAAATTAGGTAAATAGCTAAGCATTCAAAGAAGGCTCAGAACTAATATGACTACTACCATTATATCATTTTTGAGACATTGTGTCATGAGCATTTCTTTATGGCAATACATTATCTTTGAGAGCATAACACATGATTCATTGATGCAATATAACTTATTTGAACGGTTCATGGTTGTTGGGCAATCATTTTGAACTTTATTTTTTCTCATACATATTTTTAGCTGTGACTTACATAGGCTCTTTAATGACACCTTATGTATATCTTGCCATCCTAATGAAGCTGCACCTTTTCTGAAACTAAGGGAAATTACGAGATGGTGGTGGCCATATGCTGGAACTGGAAGAGGCAATTCATTCACAGGCCCCCAGTTACAGTCCGTACACTACCTTTGGCTTCCCAAAGAAATCTCCTCCATTCTGAATCTCTTGAGTACACATTCAGGTAGGAAAACCTGCATTATCAAAATAATGTAAGAACATGCTCTGAAACCTGAATGCACTAAATCATTAGTTGGATTTTTGTTTTTGTTTGTTTGTTTGTTTGTCTTAAGGCAGTTTGGACTGGCAACCATGCGCAAAGAGGAGAAGAGATATGAGTTTGCAGGGTCATTCCAGAAATGAGTAGTTATATAGGCATACAGTGGCATGGGCTTGAAGTGAAGTGAACACCATAGGCATAAAAAGGCAGTGAGAGCTGTGAGTAGATCTTCCTAATAAACACAAAATTCACATACTAGAAAATGTTAGATATATGTGACTAAACATATTCTGGATAACAAGTACACACTGTAATGTTTAGAAGTCTAAGGAGAGTCAACCCAACAAAAAAATAATTCATCTTTACACAAAGATAATTAGTTATTTTATATAATTAATTATTCTTTCACAATAATTAATTATTTTAACTAATAAAAGCTCAAACAAATCAATAAAAAAGATAGAAAACTAGCAATTTACAAAGAAGTAGATACAAATGGCCAATAAATATATTTAGATTCTCAGTTTTACTCAGAATTTTTTAAATTGCAAATTAAAATAGCAGCAGGTGGGACCTGTGATTGGCTAGATTGGTCCTAAAGCACAGGGCATGAAGGAAAAGATCTAATGGGACTCCTAAGTGTTAGGGCTGCAAGATGATCTTAACAAACAGGGATAAATGAGAAAGGTGAGAGAAGTTAAGAAAGCCTTTAATGACAAACATGAAGTCACCAATTATCCAGATAAGTTGAGTTACAATTTGATGTAAGAGGCAGGTGAGTCTCTTAAACATTTTCAGCATCCAAGTAAAACAAATATGACCATTGTAACTGAAGAAACTCGAGGGAGTTCAGGCCTGGCACCCCAGATGCCTGCCAGCAGACTTCTAATCTCCATCCAGAGAAAGACGACTGGGCTTACCACAAGTCAATACCTGTGGACAAAGAGAGAAAAGAGTCTATGTGAACGAAGAGAGCTGTGAATGTACGGAAAATTCAGTGAGTCAAGGTCTTCACAGTGAAGTACAGATGACAAGATCCCTCAAAGTTCTCAATATGGGGGTAGGGTTATAGAACCATAGAAAAATGGGGGACTCAGAAGGGGAGGTTTAGACATTTTTCTGTTATGAGATTGAATTCATTCAAAGCCACTTAGATTGTAATAATGAGGTTCATTTAAGACCTAGGACTTGCTGAAATAATATGGTTAAAGCCGTGAGACATTAAGATTGTACTTGCCATAACAGAACTCGTTTGGGCTATTATTAATCTAATCTCCTAAGTGCACATAATACCTAAGCAAGCAAACCAAAGCTTTGAATTCAGTTTACACTAATAGTAAGAATATCTCATGGGCTTTTCACCAGGATTCTCTGTACCATTAAGCAATTACTAGTGGCTAGAACACTACTAGCCCACATGTCGCTATTTCTGGTTAGGGGATTTTCTTGCCTGCCTGACTAAATCTTCTAATTAAATGCACTGCTAGTACATTCATTTCAGTTCTTCACTCACAATGCACAGTGGAAAGTATTGTTACTTCAAGTAAACAGCTTTAGGAGCTGTTGAACTACAGACATAGCATCGCTGGTTTTTAGTATTCCCGCCAGTGGTAGGATATCATTGCGTAACAAGCAAAGGTGAGGCCTGGAGAAAAAGACAGTCTTTTTTATTGATATAGCAACATCTTTATCAACAAAGTTACTGTATCCAATGACATTTTCTTTTTTTTCCTGTGTCTGTTAGTTAAAGCCCAAGGAAGGTCAGACTAGCACAAGGTCTCTCCTACAGTGTTCATCAGAAATAAATTAAAATTTATTTTAATTTTTAAATAAAATATTATAATTAAGTTATTACAGTTCTAAATAAAATCATATGGTAATAATAATTTATTATATTATATATATGGATTTTTTTCAAAAACAAGATAGATTCATGCCTAAAAATTAATACATTTAGGGTGGAACCAAGTCTTGAATCAGTTTTAATTATTTACAGTAAAGATTTTTTCATGATGATATATAAGATCAATGTACAACCTTTTTGTAAATCTCATAAACCAGTAGAGAATGACTATCTCTGAAACACAGTGTGGTGATTAAGCATGCAGGCTATTAAAATAATAATTTCTGAATTCATACCATAATTCTAGCTTCAACTAGCTTTGATTAAATTTACTTATCTTGTCAATGCCTCAGATTTATCTGTTAAAAAAAAAGCAATAATAGTACTTACCACACAGACTTATTGTGAGAATTAAATGAAACCCTAAATTATAGAACATACCATATTAGTTTAATCATTTATAACCAAGTGCGTGTTTTTGAATCCTGGGGACTATAGTAATGGTACAAGATAATGAACACATAAATAGTCCAGAGGATTTAGATAAAATCATAGATAATGGTAGCTCCTCCTCTTTTTTTTTTTAACTAGAGTCAAGGATATATGGGCTATATTTATAGATTTTCATGATATAATCACAGAACTTACTAGAATCCCTGAGAAAGTTCCTCATGGTGGTACAACCTGAAATGGACAATGAATTTGAAGCCTGATTGATAAGACAAAAGGACCTCAGTTACTGCAGAAAGATTTACTCATCAAAATGTGAATTGGATGGGTACATAATCCATTTATAAGTGAAAACATCCTCCTGGTCCCCACCTCCGTAAAATTCATAGAATATTAGATATCTTCAAAACTCTCTTATAAATGGATGGTAATATTTTTCTCTGTCTGATGTTTAACTTGATAATTTAAGAATAGCAGGATTGTCAGAGTCAAATTTGTGGTATTTTCAGCTTCTTGATAATGTAAGTGCTATCCTACTTGTAAAAAATCAAATACAGGCCAGGTGCGGCGGCTCACACCTGTAATCCCAACACTTTGGGAGGCCAAGGAGGCCAGATCACAAGGTCAGGAATTTGAGACCAGCCTAACCAACATGGTGAAACACCATTTCTACTAAAATATACAAAAATTTGCTAGGCGTGGTGGCACGTGTCTGTAATCCCAGCTACTCAGGAGGCTGAGGCAGGAGAATTGCTTGAACCCAGGAGGCAGAGGTTGCAGTGAGCCGAGGTCATGCCACTGCACTCCAGCCTGAGCAACAGAGCAAGATTCCGTCTCAAAAAAAAAAAATATATATATATATATATATATAATATAATACTAATTTTTCATTGTTGCACACACAAATCCTCCAGAATTCCACATTAGACTCCCCCTTTCTCTGTTACTTTATGCATGCATAAGGTCCCAGGGTCTCACTGGGGTGGGGCAGGCATAGGTAGAAAAACTAAGAAACAAAAATTCTTGAGCAGCCTGACAAGTTTTTAGAGTTAGCTAACTATTCAGACACACCAAACTAATACAATTAACTCAAACTTTTGCTCTTTCCTTTCCTAGGGAGACATTAGTATTGCACAGTGCAATTGGAGGCTTTCCTTCTGTTCTGCAACTTTTTTTTTTTCTTCGTTTAATCTTTAACTTTAAAAAAGAAGCACCAAATAATTATTTTAGTCTTGCTCTTCGAAGCCAAGAGTGATGTTCAGTGGTAAAAGTTTTGGGGGCTTAATAAGAGAAACACTATCTCCCATTATGAAATTTTATAACTGTTTCTTTGTACTTATTTCCCAAACTAAAAGCCTTATTCTTTCCCTTAGAGCCTGGCCAAAATGGAAAACTGCAAGGTTCAAATCCTGGAGTGCAGAAGAAGCATTAGGCATTGACCCTGTGGCTTCCTAATAGATCCGCAAAGTGCTTTGTTCCTGGAAATCATCCGATGAGTAGTTCAGTGCTATTGTATATCTTGTTAGAGCAGCAGAAGTGCCACAAAATGAACTAAAATCTCCCTGCAGAGTTGCTGTATCATATGCCGAGAACATTCTGAACTTTCAAGAAATTCATGTTACGATCCTGGGTAGCCATGGTTAAATCTGTACAGGGGTTAAATGAGAAATATGAGTCTGCTGTTAAGTGTCTTCTGAGAGTGACAAAGCTCTGGCCATAAGGGATGGGAGTAGAGGGATTTCTTCTCAACCCTTCCAGCCCTTTCCAGCTGTATCACAGACAGGAGACATAATGCAAAGGGGCTCAGGCATTGACTTCCTGGATCCTTACAGCCCCAGGCAGTGACCCCCTCTACCTGGCTTTTCCCACACTGTAACATGAGGATCCTCCTATATCATGGAGTTTATTGTGATAGCTAAATAGCTGAGAAGAAGGACATCTCATTTGTTTTAACTATGCAGTTTCCTGTCTATCTATCTATCTATCCCATCAATCTATCAATCAATCAATCTTTCTGTCTATATGTATCTATCATCTATCTATCTATCTATCATCTATCTATCTATCTATCTATCTATCTATCTATTATCTATATCTGTCTATATCTATCTAACATTTATCTATCATCTGTTCATCTATCAACTATCATCTATCAATATGTCAATCTGTCTATCTCTATCAATTAATCTATCTACCTACCTATCCATCTATCCATCTATCTCTACCATCTATCATCATCATCTGTCAATCTATCACTTATCATCTGTCAATCCATCTACCTACCTATCTATCAAAAGCAACACATTTTCTTCCTGACTTTAAAAATATTTAAGTGGGCCAGGCGGGGTGGCTCAGGCCTGTAATCCCAGCACTTTGGGAGGCCTAGGCGGGCAGATCATGAGGTCAGGAGATGGAGACCATCTTGGCTAACATGGTGAAACCCCGTCTCTACTAAAAATACAAAAAAAAAAAATTAGCCAGGCGTGCTGGCGGGCACCTGTAGTCCCAGCTACTCGGGAAACTGAGGCAGGAGAATGGCGTGAACCCGGGAGGCGGAGCTTGCAGTGAGCCGAGATCGCGCCACTGCACTCCAGCCTGGGCGACAGAGCGAGACTCCGTCTCGAAAAAAAAAAGAAAAAAAAGTAAGTGATACTCTGTCCACTCTTTTGATTGAGAAGTTTTGATTGAGGAGGTCTGATTTTCAGGCTTTGGATTTTATTATGTCTTCAATATAATAATTGTTCCATGTAGCTCTCCTAAATTGCCATTTGAAAAACTGCTTTTCTGAAGTTTAAAGTGCACGTTTTGATACATCTTGACACACATATACACCCCATGAAATCATCACCACAGTCAGGACAGTAAATCTATCCATTACCTCCAAGGTTTACTTGCACTCATTTGAACTCTCTCCCCACTCCCCACCCCCTTCCTATCCCCGATCCTTAAGACATCACTGATTTGCTTTCTGTCACTATCAGTTAATTTGAATTTTTCAGAAATGTATATAAATAAAATCATTCGATGTGTATGCCCTTTCTCTGTTCACTCCGTACAATTTGAGATTTAGCCATGCTTTTGCATGTGTCAGTAGTTTATTTTTTTATTGCTCAGTACTAATCCATTTTATGGATACATCGAAATGTATTAATGCAATCCCATATTGATAGGCATTTGGGTTGTTTCCAGGTTAGGGCTATTACAAATAAAGCTGCTATGAACATTTGTGTGCAAGTCTTTTTATGAGGATACACCTTTATTTCTTTTGGGTAAATATCTAGAAGTGGGATGGGTGTATCACATGGTGCATAAATATTTAAATTTTTAAGAGAATGCCAAACTGTTTTTCAAAGTAATTGCATCATTTTATATTCCCACCAGGAATATATGAGAATTCCAGTTCCTCTACATCCTCACAGACATATTGTATGGTCAGCTTCCCCACTTTCTCCCTGTCTCACCTCATTTCAGACATTTGAATAGGTATTAAATGGTATTTTATTGTGATTTAAATGTCATTTCCCTAATGACTAATCAAATATACTTATACGTTTATTTGCTACCTTTATACTTTCTTTGAAGTATTTGTTAAACTCTTGCACATTTTTAATGAATTATATTCTTATGTAGATTGAAAATCCTTCACATAGTTTAGATACAAGTCCTTTGTTTTGCAAGTATTCTTTTTCTAATCTGAGAAAGAGAGAGAGAGAGAAATCTTTGTGGCCTTGAAGATTTCTAAGGAATAATAAAAAAACATGATCTTTAAAGGAAAAAAAAATTTAATTTAAAACGTGTTCTTCAAAATACACTGGCTACAGATTTCTCCTGTCCTCTCCTCTCCTCTTCCTCTTCCTCTTCCTCTTCCCCCTTCTCCTCCCCCTCCTCTCTTTTCTAATGCCTCCTGGCATCTCTGTCATGCTTAGGAACATTACTTGCCCCAGAGTTTCTGATACAAAAGATTTCTCCTCTTGACCTCATGCAGTATTCCATTAAAACAACAGTTGCTGCCTACTTATTGGGCTTTCCTGAAAACAGAGGCTCTCAGTCTCCAAGGCTGTGACTGTATTCCAAGTTTCCCACCATGCTTTTAGTCATGAAAACTGCACTCCACAAGTTCAGCACAGCTACAGTCTTCCCTAAGACAGGATGGAGCCAAACTTAGGACCCCTGGCATATTCTGCCTGCAGGAGTGAGTAGCTTTGTCTATCCTCAGACTTGTGGTACATGCCAGAGTGCCCAGGTCACCGCTCTTACAGAGCCCTTGGCTACCTGGAAGCCCTTGGGATTCCCCAAGTGAACAGTAATGGGAGTTCGTAGACTGTGGATGGCACTGCTGACCGTCCTACATGGTAGAGCTCAGTGAAACGTTGCTGTTTTTCATCCCTTAGCCAGGATATCCCTGGTAAAGGACAGGACCCAAGGAGCAGACTTGGCCAAGCCTCAGGCAGTCATCTTAGCCCTGGATGCCCTGGCCAACAAATGGTCTCATCTTCATATTGATTAGAAACTATTGGGCCATTATGTAGAAATTGTCCCATTCGGGTAAAAAAAATCGGGGAATTTCTTGCCTCACAGATACCCAAAATATAACTCAAAACCATGTCTGCATATATACTATGGTCACAATAAAAGTTCTTATTAGCACACTTTATCCTTTTTGGAGTTAAAAACATTACTCACAATAAACAAAACACATTTTATTTTTCAAAATACTTAAGCTGGGTTCTTGGAGGAAGCATTCATTAGAACTTTCATGTCCCTAATATTTCCCAGACAGCCCATTTATCTGAGAGATATCATGGTCTCCTCATAAACTTCTTTTCGAATTACTGTCCGATAGATCAACTAACAAATGAGCCTCTATGTTGCCCCAAGCCTTAACCTGGCTTTATAAGTGTTCACTCTTACCACCATCCCATAAGGGCTAGAGGCCAGATTGAGGTACATGCTGTCTTGGGACCCCTTAACTATAGATTGTCCCTTAGGCCAGATAGCCACTCATCTGATAACGAGACCAATTTCAACTTAAACTTCCACCAATAAACAAAAACCAAAGCCATATGAAGTGCAGCTGCACTCCATTCTGTTGACTGTCTTATTACAACTGTTCTGAGTGCCTTAATTTGTTTACAGTTGGGAGGCCCAAATCCTCCAAGTAAGCCATTGTTTCAACCAAGCACAGAAAATGCTGAGACTCACCTCAACCTGAGTGGGTATCCACTTGAGAAAGGATATCTCAAGCTCTACATTCCAGATGGCATCACCCTGACCCAGGAGCTCACTGCTGGAGATGCTGTAATGTCAGATGACACGGCCCCAACCAACAACCCTACCAATGGAGATGGCTTCACTTCCTGCACCAGAGATGACTTCATCTCAACAGTAAAATCTCCACCTCTGTGATACCAGTCAACTGCCTCTTGAAAGGCACCAACTGGACATAGGAGAGTTTTGCTTCTCTTCCTTTAACTTAGACATTCCATTATGCTTCTGAACTTGCTGTCTGCTCAGTCCGTGATCCTGGCATACTGCTTGCTCTCTGCCAAGCATACATACTACACTCCCGTGCCTAAAGACAAACCTGGCAGAGGTTACTACTATCTGTGCCATTCTAAAAAATAACACAGATTATTGCTTTCCCCAGAAGGTATTTGCCTTATATCAGTCAATTTCTTGACCCTTAAGGAGAGGAGTAGTGTTTTCTCCAACTACACTCCTCCATCGTGAACTCTGCCTTCCATCGCCAGCCATTACCATTCATTCCCTTGGATTACACACAAATGTCACTAATCTTTATTAAATTAGGAGTTCATACCCTCCAACAACATAACTAATGATCTGCCACCTTGATCTTAGCATATTTCTAACACGTTTTACAGCTCTATCAAAATATTTTTAGAGACTCCCCAAAATTTCAGCTCTATTTTCCTGGATAATGCCGTAAAAATGGGAAACTTAGCTATGGGCTGAACGACAAGTACTCTTTGTACTTCTACTTGTATTCCTTTAATCTGTTGTCAGAATTTCAGAGGACCAACTGTATTATTCATGTTTTTTATTTTCTATGTTTTATGTTGTTTTGATATCCTTAGGGGTCCTTGCTGGCCGGGGACAGAATGTCCCTCCTAGGGCTAGCAGATTCCTAGAGGAGGGAAACAACCTGTCAGTGAGCCTTCCTTTTATATACAAACTACAGAATCCACAATCCATACCACAATCACCTCCTTCCTCTAACTCTCACACATCAGGCCGATAGTTCTCCTACCCTATATCAACCCAGGGTCAGGTACCAGACAACCTGGGGCAACCCCTAGTTCCCAAAGCCTGCTAGAATTATTCAAGCTGGCCAATCTTAAACTGTTTACTATCCCATGCCCTGCCTTTCCTGCAGAATATACCATAAGACTGTGGCCTATGGCTTTTCTGCCTCCTGACCAACACTAGTGCTTACCCCTGTGAGTTAATTCTGGAATGTTTCTATTGCTATATCTTAAAATCCATTAATTGTTTTCTCTACGATATCTAATCTGCTGTCAATCCCAATGCTATGGGCTGAATATTTTTCTCTCCTCTCAAAATTGTATGTTGAAACCATAACCTTTAATGTGTTCTTTCTAATCCAATGAGATGGTATTTAAAGGCAGGGCCTTTGGGAGGTAATTGGGTTTCGAGTCACAAAGGTGGAGCCCTCATGATGGGATTAGTGGCCTTATAAGAAAAGACCAGAGGGTTAGCTCCTTTTCTCCTCCTTGTGAGGATACAGCAAGACGATAGATGTCTGCAAACCAGAGAGAGATCCTTCACCAGACACCAAACCTTCCGGCATCTCAGTCTCTAGATTCTCAGTCTCTAGAACTGTGAGAAACAAATGTTTGTTGTTTAAGTCCCCCAGTCTATGGTAATTTGTTATAGTAGACTGCACTGACTAATATACCCACCTAGTGTATATTTTATCTTAGACATTGTAAAATTGTTCCTTAGAATTTAGATTTGGTTCATTTTTATATCCCCATGTTTCTACTTACCATCTGAACATATGGAATACAGTATAATTGTTTAAATGTCTATGTCTGCCAATTCTAAAATCTGTGTTAGTTCTCGGCTGGTTTTAATTGATTGGTTTTTCTCATGATGGTAGTTTATGTTTTTCTGCTTCTTTGCATTCCTGGTAATTTTTGATTAGATGCCAGACATTGTGAATTTTACCTTGTCGGGTGTTGAGTGATTTTGTGTCACTATAAATATTCTAGGGCTCTGTTTTAGGATGCAGTTAAGTTACTCAGAAATAGTTTTGTTTTGTTTTGTGTGTATGTAGGTGTCTTGCTTTTAATGTTTGTCATGCAAGGCCAGAGCAGTGTCTAGAGCCAATTATCCCCCACTAATGCCCCTTTTAAATACTCCATTCAACAATTTCTTTTTCTTTTTTTTGAGACGGAGTCTCGCTCTGTCGCCTAGGCTGGAGTGCAGTGGTGCGATCTCGGCTCACTGCAAACTTCGACTCCCAGGTTCATGCCATTCTCCTGCCTCAGCCTCCTGAGTAGCTGGAACTACAGGCATCTGCCACCAAGCCCGAGTAATTTTTTGTATTTTTAGTAGAGACGGGGTTTCACCGTGTTAGCCGGAATGGTCTTGATCTCCTGACCTCATGATCCGCCTGCCTTGGCCTCCCAAAGTGCTGGGATTACAAGTGTGAGCCACCGCGCCCAGCCAACAATTCCTAAATTATGAAATTTTCCAACCTGGCAATAAGGGATAGACACTCTTCTCAATCCTATTCAAACACTGGGTACTGTTTCTTCTGGTCGTTTTTGGTAGCTCCTTTCCTGGATTTGAGTGGCTTCCTCACACACATGCACTGAAGGGGAGTCCTCTGTAGCTCTCTGGCATTCCCTCTTAGTTCAGCTCTCTACGGCTCTTGCCAAATTACTCTCTCTGGATGTTCATCTCTGTCTCAGCTCAGGAAGATGGCCATGGTCGGCCTGACTTATGCCCGCTGTGCCACAGACAAGAAACTCTCTCAAGAAAGTAAACTGAGGCAGTCACAGGACTTACCCTCTTTGTTACTTGTCTCTTACTAATTACTGTACTTCATTGTCTCGCATCAGATACCATAAAAAAAATTGTTTTTGCTTATTTTATCTAATTTTTCTGGGTTTCTTTTCCAAGCAAGAAGGTAAATCTGTTTCCTGTTACTCTCTCTTACCTTCCTTCTAACATAACTCATAACAATATTTCTATTTAAGTATTATTACCCCATTTGTTTTCTTTCCTTGGCTTTAATTATGTCATAACCCTCTTTTATAAAATCCCATCAAATACAATAGTCTGTCTTTAATTTCTATGTGTTTGAACCAATTTACTTTTTTTGTTCCTCCATTTGGCTCTTTAACTTACCGAGTAAAATTATTTTTTAATAATTTTATTTAAATTTATTTTTTAATAAGTTTATGTAAATTTAAATTTTATTTAATTTAAAATTATTTTTACTTGTCTAACTCTAATTCTCCACTTTTCTTATTACTTGTGCAACTGGCAAGTTAATACATCGTTAAGGCAATCCCCTTCTCCTTTATTCCCTGTGTGTATACACAAACTAAGATAAATATGTTTGTACTCAATTTGGAGCTAGGTGATCAGCTATCAATATTACTGATTCTACTCTGTGCATTGCACTAGTCCAGAGGATGGCTAGCATATAGATACCATTTTCTAGGAACTTAGAATCAAACAAGGAGCTTAAAATCAAACATAATAGCTATGACAAAATGTTAATTTTTTGTCACTGCTATAGTAACTACTTAGATGCATGAAGTGGGAAAGTTACTTTTAAAATGGAAAATTGCTGGAATTAAAGGAGATAAGAAGAGTACTTAGTAGATTAAATAAATGATGACACATCCATAAAGGGGGTTATTTCTGAGATTTAAAATGACATTACAGAAAAAAATTTCATGACGTGGAAAAGTATTCATGATGTGTGAAGCAAAAATTCAAATTGTTTCTATGATGTAATTAATATGTAGTGATATGCCACTAGCACAGGAAATTCTGGAAGAAATGCCACATGTTCAATGTTAATGTTGGCTGACGTTTAACTCTAGACAGTGAATTCACAGATTGCATTGCCTTTATTCTCATGGGTTTTCTCAATTTTAAGAAATGTAAGAAAATTATTTTTTATTTTGTAATTAAAAATATTTTTAAGTTAAAATTGCCTAGCACAGAATCTGCCACTAAGTCAGCATCATTTAATTTTGGTCATTTTCATCTCTTTTATATCTCCTTCCTTCTACTCTATATATTGTTGCTTTATTACATCGTGCCTTTATTTTTAAGTGTTTCTTTCTATTTTTTTTTTTTTTTCCACAGGAAGGGGAACATCAGACACTGAGGACTGTTGTGGGGTGGAGGGAGGGGGGAGGGATAGCATTAGGAGATATACCTAATGCTAAATGACGAGTTTATGGGTGCAGCCCACCAATATGGCACATGTATACATATGTAACAGACCTGCACGTTGTGCACATGTACCCTAAAACTTAAAGTATAATAATAATAAAATAAAATTTTAAAAAAAGTGTTTCTTATGTATATACATCTTAAGTAACTAGCAAGATTATAAACTACTGGAGGACAGGGTCATAGTATTCCTACTATTCTTGATTTTAATTAGTGTAGTACTGGACTTCACAAAGAGATTAAATATATCTACACACACACACACATACTATATCTATCTATATATAGAGATTAAATATATCTACACACACATACACTATATCTATCTCTCTATCTATATATCTATATATGTCTATACATATCTATATATAGATCTATATAGATAGATAGATAGATATATAGATAGATACATAGATATAGACATATATAGATAGATATATAGATATATATAGACATATATAGATAGATATAGATATATAGATATATAGATATATAGAGAGAAATTATTTGGAGAATTTTTTCTTATTTTGTCTTTAAATTATTTTACATCAGGTATTAAGAAGAATCCAACAAGAAACAGGATTTTCTTCCATATTCTGTAAGCTTTGTAGAGATGGAAAAATTTCTATTGATTCCTTTTCTAAACTTTTCAGAAACTTGCCACATTTCAGAAACTTGCAAGAACCTCCCAAACGGGAGTGAATTACTTTTGCTTCTGTGTGAATATTTTTTTACTTATAATATTAGTTATAAATACTTATTTTTCCTTACTTTTCTATACAAGTCATTAGATTTAGGTTTGAAGTCATCCTAGGGATAAGGCTTTTAAAAATCTGTTGACAAGATTCCACTTCTGCCTGCCCTAATCCAGATGAAGGAAGTGAAAACACAGGAGGAACTTGCCACTTCATGAAATAATTTCATTCTGCAGCCTAAACTCGTTACTAACGTCTGTAACCCTTAATTAATTAAAATGACTCCAGCCATGGGATTCTGTGGTGAAGAGGTTCCTAGTAGTTACATGTATTCAACCTGAAATTCAGTTAAATCTGAAAGATGCTTAAACACACATCAATGAATAAAAAATGAAAACCTTGTTGAATTCACTCAATCATTGGCCTCTTTGTCTCCTGTATCTTGTTTCTTCCTTTAGGATTTGACAATTTTCTTTCCTAAATAAAACTTTAAAAATACATTTGTTAAGTAGATTTAAAGAAGGTGTCAAATGTTGATGAATTTTTGTCTTAAAGTAATTCTTTTTTTTTGAGACAGAGTCTCTCTCTGTCACCAGGCTGGAGTGCAGTAGTGTGATCTCGGCTCACTGTAACCTCCACCTCCCAGGTTCAAGAGCTCCCCCTGCCTCAGCCTCCTGAGTAGCTGGGACTACAGGCACCCGCCACCACACCCAGCTAATTTTTGTGCTTTTAGTAGAGACGGGGTTTCACCATATTGGCCAGGGTCGTCTCAATCTCTTGACCTTGTGATCCACCAACCTCGGCCTCCCAAAGTGCTGGTATTACAGGCATGAGCCACCACGCTCGGCTGAGATAATTTTTTTAGTGAAAAAATTCTAAAGTGCCCTTCCAGTTTATTTCATCAAAATGACATCATTTGGAACAATATCACGCTAGTCTGATAAATGTGGCTATTAATCACTGATAAGAGATTCTTGCTTAAGTAGTGCAGTTCACTAAAGAATAAACCCATTTATATCTAGCTCCTGATGATCTAGATCATCAGCACCTCCAGAACTTAGACAAGATCTAGTGCAACAAAAGTTAACAAGGTAGCCTTAGCCTTTGAAATCTACCACAGCATCTGAAAAGAAGTGACTGGTATTTAAAGATGGAGGCAATGCCACAGTAGTATTTTGATATATCTTTGGTAAGTTCTCATCCATCGCCTCTTGAATTTTTATTCCCTCATCCGTAGCTGTGGTTGAGGCCCCTGTTAACTTATCCTAGTCTCCTGGCTTCCTTCTTCTTCAGGACTTACACTGCTTTCCCCCTGATTAATCTTCCTAAAACTTCGCTCACATCATCCTCAAGAAACATTTAGTGATTTGGGATAAAGTCTGATGAATTTAACCATCATTTAAGGTTTCCTCTCATCTTTTTCAATCTTTATACCCAACACTTCTCATTCCAATCAATTTGATAAGTGTCTCCTCAAAAGACTTCACACAAATATTCCACAAGTGCCTAAAATCATCTGGAAGCCGTGCTGAGTCCTGGAATTGTATACTCTAGGTGGGAAAAAAGTCCCCAACTTTAAGGAACTGAAAAAGTAAAGTAATGGAGAGATAAATCAGCAGATTGTTTCAGCACAAGGTGATAAGTTAGTTCTGTGACTGAGGTATATATGAAGCCTGCAGTTACAGATAGGACAAATAAATAAGATTTGGCAGTGGCAGCACAAATAAAATCTCTGGTGAGATTTTGTCATTTTGCTCAATCAATGAATCAGTTATAACAAGTACATGCAGATGGATGTAAACCCTTAATAATGTAATGGGGAAAATGACAGTAATGGGGAAAAGAGCAGTGTAGATAAGACAAAGTTCCATATTCTTGAATTCAATAGGAAAAGTGACTTCTTACATTTTTCCACTATGATCTCAAGTGAACACGCAAAATAGGTGAGGCTTTATAATCTTTTTCTTAACATGAAGAAATACAGTAGTTGAGGTTTGACCAAGGCTACCTGGTTTTGTACATGTGTAGCCAAATAGGCTTCATACTCAAATCTTCCTGCTACGAACCCACTATTTTTCCATCATACCAGTAGATGCAATTGGAGACACTTGATTGGACAGTGGCAGCTGTAGATTTCCAAGATTTAGTGGTTATACTTTTATTAACGTTTAGTTCAACCCACATTTGAGATGCAGAATAAAAGATATGCAGGATTTAAGTATTAAGATTTATATCGTTGACTGAATATAGATAATTAGTGTGATCTTGATTTGAGACATAGATTTGGTTGCCTAGAATGATGATCTGGATATAAACATTGATTGTATCAGTGAGTTTTGGATCTTATCTATGTATATACGTCTACCTGTACATATTTCATAATGCTCAGTGGAAAGTACAGCTGTGTCCCATTTTATTCAGTCTTTACTATGCAGTTTTATTACGACAACTGAACAGAAGCTGAAGTCATTAGTAGTGGCAGCTTTCCCCAAAGTCCTCCTTCACAAATGGAGTCAAAGCAAGGCACGCGTTGCAGGCAGTGTTAGTACCATTCGGTGTCTGAGCTGCTCAAAAGGAGCGACGCTGTGGAAGTGAACTGGCAACAAGACACCTGGAAAACCTGGAAGAGCAGCCAGGTGCCTCTAAAAGAGCTCGGAGTGTTGTTTTTTTTTTTTAATTTCTCTTTTAATGCAAATAATCTTCACAGATTATACATAATAAAGTGATGAATAAATATAACGAGAAGAAGATGATCAATATATTTCACCCATCCATTCTGATACTAGCATCAATTGGAATGGTTTAAATAATTTTATTAAAATTATAATTTAATATAACATTATTACAGAAACTGTAAGAGAAATCAAGAAAAATTGTTCATTATACAATTAACCTACCAACACACTTATTATTCATTTGTGTTTATTACCTCGTATTTTCTTATCATAGGCATATGTATTTTATAATTGTAATCATACTGTATCGACAATTTCATATTATGCTTTTTTTCACATTTAATTATATAAAAGTACTTTTACAAGATACTAAAGTGTTTTCATAATTACATATTTAAACGGTTGTATGATGCTCAGTTAATTCTTTTCATTTTGCTAAGTTTAGGATTGTAGGCTATAGTTTTTGTTATCAGTTTTTTGGTTTTGAAAATCATAATGTCTTGTTTTACACACAGTTTCTATCCAAATTCATGGGTATTTCTTCAGGATAGACCCTCAGAAATGTATCTGCTTTGCCAAAGGGTATAAATATTCTACAAACATTTTAAATATGTGCTGCCAAAATGATACCTAAAAAGAGTTGTTGGTTTATAATAATGTATGCATATATATGTGTTTATTTACTTACAGTACAGATGTTTTACAGCATAATTCCCTTCAAATTAAAATTCAAACCATTATTAAAAGCTAAATCACAATAAGTAGCAAAGATAGAGAAGAAAAGGAAAGAGTTATATGTGCAAGAAAACACAATAAAACAAAACAAAAAAAGGTTCAGTGAAAAGCAAGGAAATTATCAAAGATAATAGAATCACAGTCGTGATTCTATCAAAAGAACTCAAGGATTTGCCCTGAAGAGGCCAAAGACAATTTGCGAATTAATAAAAGAAGTACAAAGTGGTTGCTCTGTCCTTCCCTGGACCAAGATCTAATCCAGGACCACTCACATATCCTTGTAACCTCTGACAATTTTGAAGAATCCTAATCGATGGTTGCATGACTTATTTTTAAAATTTAAAAAATATTGATTAAGAATTCTCTAGGGAATTTAGAATTTAGTGTACAAAAGTCCCTTTAGAAATTTGAAAATGCAGGTCCGGGCAATAGCTCTTTGGTAAAACAAGAGTTTTTTATTGCTCTGAGATAGACATCATTGGTTGTCTATTTAGACTGCTCTGCTATTTAACCTAATCTGCATATGGCCTTATGATGTTGCATCTTATAATGAATAATTATGTTTAAATGCATGACATCAAAATGTCATCTCCTAAGGAACCCAAATTGCTCTGACCTTGTCCTAGTGGCACTGGAGACAGGGACAGTAGTCCTGGTGTTGAGATCGTTCCAGGTCTCCCCCTCTGTGCTGTGCTGCTAGCTGAAACACCGGGATTCCAGAGTGATTCTGAGGACTATAGGACATGCAGCGCTGGCCTCTGATAATGTGTGTAAATTAGTATGTACCAGAATAAGCCGAGGGTCTTATGAAAGCACAAATTGTTGGACCCCATGCCCAAGGATTCTGATTCAGTAGATCTGTGATGACCTAGAAAGCTTGCTGGGGAGAGTATAGATCCCTGAAATGATGGGTCCAGCCATTTGTACTTACTGGCACAAAGCCTTCCATGCAAGAATTGGCATTTCTAACAAGATCCCAGGAAATGCCAATGCTGTCGGTCTAGGGATCACAGTCTAAGAAACAACAATGCAGGGGAACAAACAGAGCCTCTAAATCAAATGAGCCTGAGCTCAAATCCTTATTCTGTCTCTTACAACTTACATAATTTGGCTTTCCAATTTCTGTGTGTGAAGAGGAAATCCTAGTACACACTTTGTTGAGAATATTATGAAGCGTCAATGGAATGAAGTTTCTAAATCTCATGGCTCTCTGAAAGCAACTGGTACGTCTACCTGGCAGCCAACCTGGGGCTGTGGTGGGCATGGCCTGCTGAATTTGGCATGAAATCTGAATATTTGGCATGATCTTAGGTCATCTTCTAAGTTCGATTCCTGTTTCCAAAATATAGCCCAGAAATAGTCCAGAAAAATTAGCTCACTTATACCAAGCTACAGGGCCACCTCAGCTCATTCCAGGGCCTCATCTCCAGAAACCCAGCTAATGTTTCTGTTTCTAGGGGCCTCTCGAGGGTCCTAGAATATTCCAATGATGCAGAGGCCTGAGCTCAAGCTCAAGGATCCCACACGGACCCTGGCAGGGCCACTAATTGAGCAGAGGCGAACAGACATTTGACCCATGCATTACAATCAAAGATAAGCACTGGCCAAGTCTTTCCTTACCATTTGGTATTTAAATCAACTGCAATGAAACCGGTGTCTCTCCTACATGCTTTCTGTGTCTTCCAGTTGGTCTTAGAGTTTTAGGTCCAATCGTGCGTTTCTATTTTTTTAAATGTTGTTGAATTATCCACTAAGCTCAAACAATAACATGTTTGCAATAACATAACATCCTTCTCCACTTTCAAAAATCTCCTCATACCCACCTGTTCTTCAAAGCACTTCCTCTTGCAGTAATCACCTAACCCTCTGTGTATGACTACCCTGCATCCGTCTCCATTGTTTTGGCCTGTGCAGTCCTATGTCTTTCATCTGGAAGTTCCCCGTTGAGAGCTTTTGTTGTTTGGACACATTATAATACCTCTTACATAGCTTGGGGCACATTTCTCCTGTGGATAATAACAGTGATCTTAATAAGGACAAACAGTAAATAACAAACACGACAATAGATACAATATCATATGACAACTCAGATCACAAAATTGGCCTTGCAACCAGAGTCCTTCGGGACTGGTCCAAACCACTTTGTGAGAAATGGCAGCAGTGGGCTGTCTGCAGACTTTTAATCCAGCCTGCACAAGAGGTCTCCAACCTATCTGTGATGTGGCAGAAATGCTTGGCTCTGCCTAAGACAAATGCAAGGCCACACTCTGTGTTAGGAAATGCTCTGGGCTTGGTGCTATAAATAATAATAAAGATAAATAATAAAAAAAAGTGAAATGTTTTAGATGAAAGGTGATGCACTGTGAACTTAACACACTGACCCTCTAGCCTTTCTGTTAACAAGGTAATCTGATTGCCATTGATTTTTTTCACCTCTGTTACTAAGAAGGTGATGAAATGGTGTCTACACAGATGTATTGAATCAGATACTAAACAAAGAGCAACATAAAGAACAATTATCAGCAACCTTGCTTTCAGCGTGCTGATTATGACATTACTGAAAAGACAAGGTCTGGGTGACTTAAAAAATAAAGCAGCAGGGAGGGGTGTGCAGATAAAAGGAAAGAATGCAGGTAAGTTTCTTCCCAGTACTTACATGTTCATTTCAGAAGAATTTCACAAGGAGGCTTTTATTTGCTCCATAACTTTAAAAGGGGCCATTTATACTTCTGCAGTTTACTGATAGGCATTCTAGTGTGATCTAATTAACTACTTTTATTATGCCATGGAGAAAATAGCATGGTGGAGATGAGTCACTAATGCACATGTTTTTGTGGTATAGATTGTGGCGGGGCATTGTGCAGAAAGAAATGTTTATTGGTCTATTGGGGCTTTCCAAGTAGCCCCCATGAGTGAGGTAAGACCTTAAATTATTCTGAAAGGAAGGCCACACTTCTGACCTGTCAAAGAACTTTCTGGATGGTTTGTGATGAATGATTAGGAAAGTTGTTTTGAAATGTATGATAAAGATGGAATTAACCTATTAATACTGACTTTGTGGACTATGCCAGATTAATTTTCTAATCTCAAATATTTCCAGGTTTTATTGTTTATTCCTTTTCATTAGCCCAGTTGCTAAAAGGCCATGGTAAAGATGTGTATGCCTAAGCAATTTTCATATCTTTGAGCCTGTGCTTTTGCCTAAATACAGACACCTCAGTTATCTTATGACCTTTGATGACACATGCTTCTGTGGCAATATCTCATCATGGCATTTTCTCAAGGGCAGTGCTCCAACTCTTCTGCCTTGCCCCTCATTGGCAGCCATTACTAATTGACTGTGAAAGGGGAAACTGAAATAGTGTGAAGAGATCTCTTTTTGGAAACTTCACTGTAGTTTGGGGAAGGTAGTCAACTAGGGTGAAACAAGCTTGACAGTGTTATTCATATGATGGATCTAAAACAATGTAAGAAAACCTGTAAAGGAAACAACTAGTCACCACAATTGATGACTATAATTTCAATATCAGTATTGAATGTGTCAAAAACAATATCAGAATTGGGATTAATTCTGAGATTTGCTAAGTATAAATTATTTATTCAAGTTCAGAAGCGAGAAAATGGCAACACTGACATTTTTGACCAAACCTGTACTGTTTGAACAAATGTGACGAATGATTAGGAAATCTGTTTTGAAATGTATGATAAAGATGGAATTAGCGTTTCCATAGAACTTTGTTTCTTCCCAAGACCTAGACACCTGCAGTTCCATCAAGGAGGTGATCATAAAGGAAGCTTAGTGTATTATGCACACCGTAATACGCCATTCTCTTCCGCCTCTGTCAGGTAAGAGTCTTGTAAAAATCAAGCCTAACAATATGAAGAAATATAGAAAGAGGTATAAGACGTCAGAAGTCAATGAACAAGGGGGTGAGTGCCAATAATTATAGGGTTTCTTTGCAGGTGACCGAAATGTACTAAAAGTGATTATTGTACAATTCTGTGACTATCCTAAAAACCATGGTGTTGTACACCTTAAGTGGGTAAATTACATGTCATGTAAGTTACATCTCAAATAAAAACATTATTTTAAAAAAGAGAAATAAGAGGAAAATTGGAGAAATTCTTAAAAATAGATATTCTCTAAAGTCAGGTTAGAAGCAAGAAAACCTTACATGTGACACACAAAAAAATGACAAAAACACTTTGCCGTTACTCAAAATGAACACAGGTGCGCACATTACTGACTGAGGTCGAGGGAGGTGAAGTGGAGGAAGTTTTTTGGGAGACCAGTGGTTCTCAATGTTAAGTATACCTCAGAATCACTGAAGGATTTGTAAAGGGAATCGCTGTACCCTACTCCCAGAGTCTTGCATTTGTATTTGTAGCAACTTCTCAGGTGTGATCAAAGCTGATGGTAGTAGAACAATCTCTGCATTATCTGTAAATTTTAAGGCTTTTGTCAGAGGAAATATCTTTGAGGTCCATTAATGTGATACAAGTTCAAACAGTACAGGTTTGGTAAAAAATGTCAGTGTTGCCATTTTCTCGCTTCTGAGCTTGAATAAATAATTTATACTTAGCAAATCTCAGTGTACTCATCTGCAAAATGCAAATAATGCTTTCCATGTAGATTAAATGAGATAACTTATGTAAAGCCTTGCACTCTAATTCTGGTAAGTGCATAATACACTAAGCTTCCTTTATGATCACCTCCTTGATGGAACTGCAGGTGTCTAGGTCTTGGGGAAGAAACAAAATTCTGTGGAAAGAACCAATACTAGTAGATTGGTACACAATTCAGAAGATGATGACTCATTTCACAAGTATTAATAAAAATTATTTCCTTGGCCAGAGCTTTCCCTGGAAAACTGAGAGTGGCCACGGGAATCCAAAGGTCATGGAACGCCAGTAATTATTAGTAGGCTAAATATAGCTGGGGTTAATTGTTGTATTGTACTTAAAACTTATTACACTAATGACATTAGTGGTAACACATGTGCTTTTATTTCTCAAGGGACATTTTTAACCATCTTGATCACTTGAGCCCAGGAGTTTGAAACCAGCCTGGACAACATATGGAGACTCCATCTCTACAAATAATAATAATAATAATAATAATAATAATAATAATAATAATTAGCCTGGTGTGGTGTTGCACACCCGTGATCACAGCTACTCAGGAGGCTGAGATGGGAGGATCACTTGAGCCTGGAGGTCAAGACTGCAGTGAGCTGTGATTGTGCCACTGCACTCCAGCCTGAGTGACAGAGCAAGACCCTGTCTCAAAAAAAAAAAAAAAAAAAAGAGGAAGAAGAAGAATGTTTAAGCCAATTATACCAGGAGTGAAATTGAGAAGACAAGTTGTAAAATGCATTTAGAATAAGATCACAACTATCCAGAAAAATGGAATAGGCTTGGATTCCTGCCCCTGTCACTAACCAGGAGAGTGACTTAGAACCAATGGTTCACAACTGGGGCTTGATTTTGCTGCACAGGGGACAGTTGAAAATGTCTAAAGACATTCTTGATGGTCACAACTAAGGTGGGAGTGCCACTGGCATTTAATGGGCTAGAGATCTTGCTAAACTTCTTACAATGCACAGGACACTCCCCACAACACAGAATTACTTAGCCAAAATAGCAGCAGTGCTGAGCCTTAAACAAATCCTGTAACTCCTCTAAATAAGATATTTTTTTCTAATCTAAAAATCAAAAATAGCAAAACCTACAGAATACAATTGATGGGGAACTCAATGACATCATTCATATAGAAAAGCTAGTTTGGCTTTTAGTCAATTCCCTAAGTTAGTTAATTTTTTTTTTTTTGAGATGAAGTCTCACTGTGTCACCCAGGCTCGAGTGCAATGGTGTGATCTCGGCTCACTGCAACCTCTGCCTCCCAGGTTCAAGCGATTCTCCTGCCTCAGCCTCCTGAGTAGCTGGGATTACAAGCACCCTCACCACCACGTCCGGCTAATTTTTTGTATTTTTAGTAGAGACTAGAGACGGGGTTTCACCATGTTGGCAAGGCTGGTCTCGAACTCCTGACCTAGGGTGATCCACCCGCTTCAGCCTCCAAAAATGCTGGGATTACAGGCGTGAGCCACTGTGCCCAATCGTTGGTTAATATCATTTATCTATTAGTACTCATTACCGTTTTTAGAAATAGGAAAAGGAATGGCAGCAGCTAAGTTACTTTTAGCCTTCTTTCAATTTTTTAATGCTTTCCCAAATTTCTCCAATGAACATGATGAGTTGTATAAAGGAAAAATATTTAAAATGTTATTTTTTAAAAACATACTGTTTTGAAGTTAATAAATATGTTTATTTTTCTTTTTACTAAGAGGGTGGTATATTTGAGGTCTCATAAAATAAGGCAAACTTAGCGGTTTTTATTTTCATTTGGAAATTATTCAGATGTCACAACATACCCAGGGAAGACTGCTAGCACCCCAAACCCAACTAAAATTATTTATTTTTGAGTTAAACTTCTAGAGAATGAAAGGTCTGGGCATGACAAACAGCTACTTTGAGGCACCATTTTATGAAAGATTATCCTTATTCTGAGAATAGCAATTGGTTAATAGTTCCAAAAAAAGTAATGGTCATTTTATCAAGGGCTTACAATGGTCTTAGGGCCTGCCCTGAAAAGAAAGTAAAATAGGGCTGCAGCTGCTGCTTCTTTATGTTTTCCTCCTCCTTCTCCTCCTCTTCCTCCTCCTCCTCCTCCTTTTCGCCTTCTTGTTTTTCTTCTTCTGCTTCTGCTTCTGCTTTTTGTTTTGTTCTTCTTCTGAACAGAAAGAAAAAAAATATCTTTGAAGGATTAACTTTGATGCCACAGAGTCTAATTGTTATTAAGAATGCAATATAGCCTGGGCATGGTGGCTCATGCCTTTAATCCCAGCATTTTGGGAGGCTGAGGTGCGCGGATCACCTGAAGTCAGGAGTTGGAGGCCACCCTGACCAACATGGAGAAACCCTGTCTCTACCAAAAATAAAAAATTAGCTGGGGGTGGTGGAACATCCTATAATCCCAGCTACTCGGGAGGCTGAGGCAGGATAATCGCTTGAACCCAGGAGGCAGAGGTTGCAGTGAGCAGAGATCATGCCATTGCATTCCAGCCTGGCCAACAAGAACAAAACTCCATCTAAAAAAAAAAATGAAATATAAACATAAACCTCTGTATTAGTCCGTTTTCACACTGCTGATAAAGGCATACCCAAGACTGCGCAATTTACAAAAGAAACATGTTCAGTGGACTTACAATTCTACATGGCTGGGGAGGCCTCACAATCATGGTGGAAGGCAAGGAGGAGTAAGTCACATGTTTCATGGATGGCAGCAGGCAAAGAGAGAGAGAGCTTGTGCAGGGAAACTCCCATTTTAAAAACCATCAGATCTTGTGAGACTTATTCACTATCATGAACAGCATAGGAAAGGCTTGCCCCAAGATTCAATTACCTTCCCCTGGGTCCCTCCCCCAACATATGGAAATTCAAGATGAGATTTGGGTGGGGACAGAGCCAAACCATGTCATTACGCCTCTGGCCCCTTTCAAATCTCACGTCCTCACATTTCAAAACCAATCATGCATTCTCAACAGTCTCCCAAAGTCTTAACTCATTGCAGCATTAACTCAGAAGTCCACAGTCCAAAGTCTCATTGGAGACAAGGCAAGTTCCTTCCACCTATGAGCCTAAAAATCAAAAGCAATTAGTTACTTCCTAGATGCAATGAGGGTACAGGCATTGGATAAATACAGCCATTCCAAATGGGAGAAACTGGCCAAAATAAAGGAGAAACTGGCCAAAACAAAGGGGCTTCCGGCCCCACACAAGTCTGAAATCCAGCAGGGCAGTCAAATCCTAAAGCTCCAAAATAATTTCCTTTGACACCATGTCTCATATCCAGGTCAGACTGATGCAAGAGGTGGGTTCCCATGGTCTTGGGCAGCTCTACCCTGTGGCTTTGCAGGGTACAGCCTCCCTCCCAGCTGCTTTCATGGGCTGACATTGAGTGCCTGTGGCTTTTCCAGGCACGTGGTGCAAGCTGTCAGTGGATCCACCATTCTGTGGTCTGGAGAACAGTGACCATCTTCTCACAGCTCCACTAGGTGGTGCTCCAGTAGGGACACTGTGTGGGGACTCTGACCCCACATTTCCCTTCTCCACTGCCCTAGAAGAGGTTCTCCATGAGAGCCCTGCCCCTGCAACAAACTTCTGCCTGCACATCAGGTGTTTTCATACATCTTCTGAAACCTAGACAGAGGTTCCTAAACCTCCAATTTTTGACTTCTGTGCACTCATAGGCTTAACACATGGAAGCTGCCAAGGCTTAGGGCTTCCATCCACTGAAGCCACAGTCTGAGCTGTACCGTCCCCATTTTAATCATGGCTGGGGTGGCTTGGATGCCAGATACCAAGTCTTTAGGCTGCACACAGCACAGGGACCTTGGACCTAACCCACTTAACCACTTTTTCCTCTTAGGCCTCTGGGCCTGTGATGGGAGGGACTGCCATGAAGACCTCTGATATGCCCTGGAGACATTTTCCCCACTGTCGTTGGGATTAACATTGAGGTCTCTTTTACTTATGCAAATTCCTACAGCCGACTTGAATTTCTCCTCAGAAAATTGAATTTTCCTTTTTCTATTGTGTTGTCAGGCTGTACATTT
The DNA here is from genome assembly GCF_006542625.1 of Nomascus leucogenys. Taxonomy (NCBI): domain Eukaryota; kingdom Metazoa; phylum Chordata; class Mammalia; order Primates; family Hylobatidae; genus Nomascus; species Nomascus leucogenys. The sequence goes on from NC_044386.1 coordinate 114,198,009, forward strand.
TCTGAACTTTTATGCTCTGTCTCTCTTTTAAATCTGAGTGCTTTTAACAGCACCCAAGTCACCTCTTGAATGCTTTGCTGCTTAGAAATTTCTTCTGCCAGATACCCTAAATCATCTCTCTCAAGTTCAAAGTTCCACAAATCTCTAGGGCAGGAGCAAAATGCTGCCAGTCTTTGCTAAAACATAACAAGAGTCATCTTTGCTCCAGTTTCCAATAGTCTCCTCATCTCATCTGAGACCATCTCAGCCTGGACCTTATTGTTCATATCACTATCAGCACTTTTATCAAAGTCATTTAACGAGTCTCTAGGAAGTTCCAAACGTTCCAAACATTTTCCTGTCTTCTTCTGAGCCTCCAAACAGTTCCAAACTCTGCCTTTTACCCTGTTCCAAAGTTGCTTCCACATTTTCAGGTATTTTTTCAGCAACACCCCACTCTACTGGTACCAATTTACTGTATTCGTCCATGTTCACGCTGCTTATAAAGACATACCCAAGACTGCACAATTTACAAAAGAAAGAGGTTTAGTGGACTTACAGTTCTACATGGCTGGGGAGGTCTCACAATCATGGTGGAAGGCAAGGAGGAGTAAGTCACACGTTTCATGGATGGCAGGAAGCAAAGAGAGAGAGAGCTTGTGCAGGAAAACTCCCATTTTTAAAACCATCACATCTTGTAAGACTTATTCACTATCAGGAGAATAGCATGGGAAAGACCTACCCCATTATTCAATTACCTCCCACCAGGTCCCTCCCACAACACGTGGGAATTCAAGATGAGACTTGGATGCGGACACAGCCAAACCATAGCAGCCGCTGTCATAGTCCATTTCTGCTCCTATAATACATTACCACACACTGGGCAATTTGTAAGTAATAGAAGCTGAATTCTCACAGTTCTGAAGGCTGGGAAGTCCAAAATCTATGTGCTGGGAGGTTCCATGTCTGGTGAGGGGTCACTCTCTACTTCCAAGCTGGAACCTTAAATGCTCACAGGTGAAAGAGTGAAAATGGCCTAGGGAGCTCCCTTTAGCCTGTTTTATAAGGTCAGTAATCCCAGAGCCTTATGACTTAATCACCTCTCAAAGGCCTCATCTCTTAATATGATCATATTGCCAATTCACTTTCAACACATGAATTCAGGGGGTCCATTTGGCCCTCAGCACCCTCCTCCACTTGTCCAGTTGCTGTGCTGTTGCTGAAGCGCCATGAGGTCAATGGCAAGAGGCTGTGCCTAGGATTTGGGCTATGAAATAACACCTCTGATAAGTCAGTGCAAGCCCTGAAAAACAGGTAGGCAGAGTGACAGAAAGGTCTGGGAATTATCTCAAGGAAAGAATGACTCAAATATAAATCCATGGGCTTGTTTGACAGGTATATGGAATAAGCAAGTGTGCACTAGACCAGACTCTTCTTTCTCTCTCTTTTCTTTCTCCTCAGTCCCCACAAAATTGTGCATACCTTCTATGTATCTTTTTTTCATTATTCTATCCCCTATGTTTGCAAATATTTCTAAGTGACAACTATATTGAGGGAAAAAAATATCAAGCCTTCTAATCATTGATTCAGTCTGCTTTTGAAGCTGCCATCTTAATTTTATCCTCAAATTAGCCACATTTACCAAAGGCTTCCTCTTCCTTAGCATAGATTTAAGCTCTTACAAGAGAAAAATCAAAAGGAAGACTACCAAAGCCAGTGGCCTTTCCTCAGTCCTCACCCCCTCTGATTTCTAAGTAATATACCACACTATTGCCTATACCCTGCCTCATTATATTTTTCATCAGAATTTCATAGTAGACCACCATTCTGTTGTTCAATTACCTGGTGGAATTACCTCTCTGTGTCCTTTGGTGGAAATTCTTGATTGTGTCATTTTGACTTTCTATAACTTTTATTGTTGTGTCTTGGCAATTTATGTTACATTTGATTTATATGATGAGACACCCGATCTATATCTACAGTCCTGGTTGTTCCATATTTCCAATTTGTACCTAGGGATTTTACTCTTTAAGGCCATACTTGCCTTAAAGTATGTCGTTGGGATTAACATTGGGGTCTTTTTTACTTATGCAAATTCCTACAGCCTTAAGTACTTCCTAAAAGTACTTAACTTGCCAATATCTGCTAACCATCATTCTCTAATTCTCTGTGCTATGATTTTTCTAAAACATCTCTAGGTCTTCTCTCTTTCTCTCTCTCTTTTTTTTTTGTTTTTTGAGACAGAATCTCGCTCTGTTACCCAGGCTGGAGTGGCACCATCTCGACTCACTGCAACCTCTGCCTCCTGGGTTCAAGCGATTCTCTTGCCTCAGCCTCCCGAGCAGCTGGGACTACAGGCACCCCCCACCATGCCTGGCTCATTTTTGTATTTTTAGTAGAGAAGGGGTTACACTATGTTGGCCAGGTTGGTCTCGAACTCCTGACCTCATGATCCACCTGCCTCGGCCTCCCAACGTGCTGGGGGATTACAGGCGTGAGCCACCGTGCCCAGCCTGTTCTCTTTTTCAGTCTCCACAAAAAAGTAGTGTTTGTTCTTTCCATAATTATTTATCAAGTCTGCCTTCTCTGTATCTTTTCTGCTTTTTGTCTTCTTTAGTTTTCTCTTGTGCATCCATAGTAATCTCCTAACTGACCTGCTGCCTCCAATCTCACTCCTGTCAATCAAATGCATAAACTGCTGTTTGAGGAAGAAAGCAGCTTCATGTTATGTTGCATAAGAAACAAGTCCAGAATCTCATACCTTAAAATAACAAAGGCATATTTCTTACTTAAGCAACATGTCCTTAGCGGGCTTACAGCTGTGCTCTGCTCATCTTAGTCAATCAGGAAGCCCAGTAGATGAAACACTCACCACCTTAAACATTGTCAGTTGCTGTGAATGAGAGAAAAGCAGGCGCTATTGGGTCTTGCATTGGCAACTGAAAGCTCCAGTATGGAACTTCCGTGAATCAGTTCCACTCACAACTCATTGGCTCAAACTGACGATATGACTCTTTTAAGCTAATGCCAGGAAGGGCAATATTGCCATGTGCCCAAGAGACAAGGCTGGAGATACCTGGTAAACCCGGTAAAGGATTCTTCCACCCTACGTACTCTATATCTGTGGCTGTCTCAGGATATCAAAAGAATAGATCATATAGCCAATAAGGCACAGATGCTGTGACACGTTTTTAGGGTGGATGATTCCACATAGGAGTGAAGTGTTCAAAATTAGCCTCGTAGGGGTCAGAATTGAGATGTTGACCTCATTAGATCTAACCATATGACTATGGTTAATCAGAATATTGATATAGTTTTCCCATCAGGGCTTAATAAACAGATATCTCATTAGTAAAATAAGAACTCGAAGGTGAGGGTTATCATATAAGAAATATTATAATGTCTTTTTACAAGAATATGTTAGGTAACAATTTAATCTATAGAGTATCTTTGTATATTTCTAATATACGTTTACTACATAATAATTACTCCCTCATTCATAATCAACTTTAGGCATCTACACTCTCATTCTCACTAAAATGTTGGTTCATGAAGTTTGTCCTGTTTACCTTTGTATTCCTAGCAAATATTACAGTGCCCAGCACACAGTAGGTACTTTCATTTGCTTAATGTTAAATAAATCTGTTAGGGACATTAAAGAATAAGCTGACACAATATATTAAATATTGATGTTTTTATTTAATTATTTATTTATTTTTGGAGACAGAGGCTGGCGTGCAGTGGCACGATCTCGGCTCACTGCAACCTCTGCCTCCTGGGTTCAAGCAATTATCGTGCCTCCGCCTCCTGAGTAGCTGGAATTACAGGTGCCTGCCACCACGCCCGGCTAATTTTTAGTAGACACGGGGTTTTGCCATGTTGCCCAGGCTGGTCTTGAACTGCTGAGCTCAGGCAATCTGGCCACCTCGGCCTCCCAAAGTGCTAGGATTACAGGTGTGAGTCACCACAGCCAGCGAAAATGTTAGTGTATTAAACATTACATTTTTAAAGACATACACACAAGCACATATTCGTACCCCTACGACAAATGGGTCTATGCAAAGACAATAGAAGTGTATGCTGTTAGTTTTCCTAATTTTCATTTTTAGAGTAACAAAACCAATTTTTTATGAAGTTTTATTTTAATATTTCATTACTTCTCAATCAACTTTTTTCATCAACCAACGAGAAAGTTGGATCATGAGAAAACACCAGATTGGTGTGGATCATAAAGAGAAGCAATAATTGATTTGAAGCAATAATTGATTTGAAATCTGCAATTAGTTCCCAGGAGTACATTAGTACATATATATATATGTACATGTACACATATTCATACACATTCCTTGGCATCCATGGTTCTAATTGGCTACTGAAAAAGGTGATTATAAAATATGAAAATATAACTTTGATGTAAAATTTATTTTTCTAAAAATGTAAATTAGGAAGACAAGTGAGAAAATAGAGAAACATAAAATATTTTCACATTTATTTTCAAGAACATCACTTTCTTTGACGTGTTTTATGCCTACATGCGTGCTTATATTTTTTTCTGTATTAGTTAAAGAAAAGATGTGAAGAAATATTCAAAATTATTTATTCTCTTGGCATTTTAAAGTGGACAAAAAACCTAGCAAATACCACAGAGTTCAAGAGAAATGGTGCTTGTGGGGGTTTCAGATCACTTTGCTAAGCTAATTAAGCCTGATATTTTGGACCAAGCTAAAGTACTTGAACTTTGGGGTGGTTATTCACACCAAACCTTCAGCCTCGTGGAAGCACCTTACTAAATATTAGTGTTAGAAACTGCAATGTCTTATGGTGGCATCTGATAGAGCAACTCTGGAAAAATGCCAGTCTAAACTGGGAAAAGCTTTTTATTATTTTTTTTTAAGTAAATAAAACCCCAGAATGGATTTTCTTTCCAAGATGTGTTTTTGTTTTATCACAATGACCTTTCTAAGAAAAGATGAAGCCAGCCTCAGGTAAAAAGAAATGGCCACATTTCATCTACAGTTAGCCTCCGTGACCTCTGAACTCGGTTTTTCTGTCTGAACCTCTTTTCATGCACCATTTCTCCTGGTGTCTGATAAGGGACACTCAAGTGCTTGAGCAAGGCCAGACTGGAACTTTGACTTTCATAAAATAGCCAGTAAACAAATTCTGTCCCACTTTAATTGGTGATGTTATTCCTCTATATATTTTTTTCCAACACCACAGGAGGTTGATAAACTGCAGAATTCGGGACAGTAAAATTGAGCCATTAAATCAGGCTCATTACCGGTTGGAGATCCCCAGTTCCCATCTATGTTATGTTATATAAGTATGTGTGTATATATGTGTGTATATATATGTATGCACATACTCACATACACACAACCACACACTTCTGTGTGTTTACACACACAAGTGATACCGTCTCATCTTTTTTCCCCCTATCTCTAACACAAAAGTCAAGGGGTTTGGGAGCACGCACAAAAAAAGAGATTTCTAAGAGAGCAGGCGATTGGGCCAGGGTCATTCGAAAGGGTAATTATTGTTAAATGTCAGGTTAACTCTGAAGGCCTCAGCTCATCCAACTGAGAGCAGATTAGCCCAGATGGAGACATTTTCAACACGGTGCTGTCTGCCCAATCAGAGACAGCTGGGATTAGCCAAATACCTTCTCTCATCTGCTTGCTCACAGAAAGGTCAGTTTCTGCTCATTGCTTCTCTTTTAAGATGTGCTTTTTTTTTTTTTTTTCCTTATTTATGGCGGCCGTGTGCAGGAAATCAGGTCCCTTTTATCAGTGAATTAAATATTCAACATCTATAACCCACTTTTTGAGAGTCAACTTCATTCACTTTCAAGACCACTTTTATCTTTTTTTAAGTGCTGAGGATATACTGGGCACATGTACACAGTGCATATTTTACCCCCAGCCCTCCCACCAGGCTGGAGGTCTGCCTGTCATGTTTTGCGTATTTTTGAAAGCTTACTTGTTTCATTTCATGCATTTTCTTCTTTAAGGGCGACGGTTTATGTTTCCTATCATTTTCTTCATAAAAAGAAGAGGGAAAAATGAAACTAACCCTGGAGTGCTCTAAAAGATAATCTGTTTTTATGTATATCTCTTTCTCCCCCTAAGCAACATAAATGAGCACATGCATAAAAATCAGTGACAAAATGAACAGTAAGGGAAACAAAAATCATGAACTTGTGATTCTTCAGACTGTGTGTGTGTGTGCCTATAGGTGTGTGCTTACACACACAAACACATATACCCATACATTGTAAATTATCCAGAGGAGGTACGTCAATATTTGCTGAATATAATAATTCACAATTTGTAAATGAATATGTGTGTGTTCTTAGGCGAAATATGTCATACCATTTCTATATGCCTTTTAAAATGTAGTTATTTTCCCATTGTAGAATGCAATCAATGTGAGACACTAGAATATATCCTCTGAAGAGTTTATCATAAAAGCTGAATAAGGACCTTATGAGGAAACTCTTGTTTTGCTGTTAATATGAACCTGTTTTTATTATTCTGCTTCAATCCTGTGATGTTTAATTCACTCCTGCTCCACCTCCTCCCACTGTTTTTATGAAAGTGAAGGTATTTTGGAAACTAAGATAAAAATGGTAGCTAAAACAAAGTCTCTTCTCTAGAAAATTTACTGCAGTTTTATAAAACAGTTGCTTTGAACAAATATTAGAATAAGACACATGGGGCAATCATTAATCATGATTTTTCCTTTTAAGAATATGTGCTATGGTTAAGCTTCATTAACCATTTATTCTATGGTGATAAACAAGGAATTATTTTTAAAACTCTAGAACCTAGCGCCGAGATCTTGGTTTTTAATATCATTCTCCAATAAAAAGAATCAGTTTTCCTTGGAGAAATGGCTATTTCAAGGACTAGGGCACATACAAGATCAGCCTATAGTGCTAGAAAGAAAGGAAATACAACCCACGTTGATGGAGGCGTGTGAAAGGGGCGCAGAAGCCAAGTGATAGAGAGACCAACAGCCAAAGCTGAAATAATTTGTGAAATGAAATAAGTAACACTGGATTAGAACTCAAAGCATAAAATAAATACCCATGAGCTTGCTGATATTAATAAACCAATAGGAGAGAATAGACCAATCTCCCATGAAGAAGAATGTATGTAGATACATCACCCTCAGAAGGGGGACTGTACACGTATGTGTGCATAGCAACTTCCTTTCATAAGTGTAGTATAAACATGGTGGAAAATCAGTAAGTTTACAGTGAAGAAGCTTGACAAACTCCAGCCCTGCGAACAAGGTTAACATTAGCAGTGCTAAGTTATACTGACAGTACATATCCTTGATACAATATGATGAGGATGGCAATTTACCGCTGTGTTCTTCCTACTAAATTCACACAACCCCACTTTAATGATGAGAAAAAGAACCCAAAACAAAACATTAGAAAAATCCCAATTGAGGACAATTCTACGAAATATTTGGCCAGTATTCCTAAAACTTTCAGGGTCATCAAAAGCAAGGGAAGTGGAGAAATTGGCCTAATTCAAAAGAGCCTGTGGAAAAATGATGGTTACGTGTAAGTGGAACCCTAGAACACAGCAAGAACATTAGGAAAAAACTGGGGAAACCTGAATAAAGTACAGACTTTAGTTAATAATAATGGCTCAGTGTTGGTTCATCGACTAGGACAGAGGTACTTATATACATAGTCATTCATATAAGATGATAATAATAGGGAAACTGGGAATGAAATGCATGGGAATTTTATGTAGTAGTTCTTAATAATTCTGTACGTCTAAAACTGTTAGGAAATCAAACAATTATTAAGTGAAATCTAGTTTAATATCTTGAAAAATGAATGCAAATCACATCACATGCCTATATTTTCCAGTACTTTCAAAATACTTAAATATTCACATTGCATTGGAAGGAAACAAATTATTAGGTTCCTTGAAATAAAAATGGAGGGCTGAAGAGCTATCCTGAGATTTCAAAGGAGGAAATATAGCAAAGCTTTTAAAAATATCAAATCATAAATCTCTTCATAGATAAACTGACTCAAGCTCCAAGCAATGTGTTTCCTCAGAAACACTGATTCCAGCTAATACAATCCACTCTCACCGGGTTCCCATGAATTGAGTTTCCCTCCTCCACTCCACTCTAGGTTCGAACCTGAAGTTTTACCTCCATGGGGCTCCATTCTAAAAGGCTAGACCTAGGAAATGCAGAAGGAGTTAATATTACACAAACATTCCCGTTAAATGCTGGCTGATCAGCCTTTTAAATGTTGGCACTAATAGTACAAAATACATAACGCCAGGAGACCATATAGATAATGCAGAAACATGCCAATAAACATAAGAAGGGGTCTCGATTATCAAAGTAGTGCAGGTAAAAGCACATTAGATTTAGAGGACATTAATATCTCAATGCTTTATTTTTTTATTTTATTTATTTTTTGAGATGAAATCTTGCTCTTGTTGCCCAGGTTGGAGTGCAATAGCACGATCTCAGCTCACTGCAACCTCCACCTCCTAGGTTCAAGGGATTCTTCTGCCTCAACCTCCTGAATAGCTGGGATTACGGGCGCCTGCCACCATGCCTGGCTAATATTTGTATTTTTAGTAGAGATGGGGTTTCACCACGTTGGCCAGTCTGGTCTCGAACTCCTGTCCTCAGGTGATCTGCCTGCCTTGGCCTCCCAAAGTGCTGGGATTACAGGCACAAGCCACCACGCCTGGCCTATCTCAATGCTTTACACATTTATGGGTATACATAACTTTCATGACAAATTTCAACAAGTTATTTCTCATTTCATTAATTTGAGTTGTGCTTCCAATTGTTATACTTGCTTCATTACTAAGTATATATTTTCTATGAACTCCACATTTTCTAAATATCTTCAGGTAGTTTTTTCTCAAGAATTGTCAAATGTGAATAAATGCTAATATCCGTAAGACAAATTTACTTCTGACTCTAAATTGTAGTGGATATAATGGTCCTTTCGGTTACCTTTAGTTTTCAGACCTAAAAATGCATTTGGCTGTTTTTGATTTTTTTTTGGAAGGGGATGAGCTTCCTTGCCAAATTAACATACAGAGATTAAAGCACATAATAACCATGATGTTACAAAACTTGAAGTCTTTAAGACCTTTGTCTTAATGGCATTTGAGTAACAGTAGAAATTCAAAATCTCAGAATAGGAGCTTACTTAGACAATGTCTGTAAGAGAGCTGGGTAGGAGGTTCACAAAAGAAATCGAAAATTCCTGAGTTTGCCCATTGCTCTTTTGTAGCAAAAGAAAACCACAGAGAAATATCTTTTAAGGCAATAAAAGGAAGGTGTCTTCTAGAAGAGACATATTTCAATTGTTATTGTTTTCTGAACTGACTGGGTGATGCCAGATAATAATGGCGGTATTTTTGACAGTGTCTTATTTATGTGTCTCTGAGTTTGTGTATGAGTGTGGGTAAGCGTATGTACTGCACAAATCAGAGTAACATTTAAGGTTAATATGATTGAAATGAATTTGTTTACTCCCCAGTTGCACTGATTTCTAGATTCCTGTAAAATGACTAAATTGTTCACCCATTACAGAGCTTATTTACAGAGGAAGCCAGATATAAATGAAAAAAAAAAGAGGATTACAAAAATAAGAATCTGAAGGAAGAATTGAGGTCAGTTTTGTTTTTTGAACCTCTCAAATTTGGCTGAAAGTTGTTGAGCAAAATTTACATTAATTTATTGGAGAAATAATTTAATATATAAAATTATTCAAGCAGCCTTTCTAATGCTAATCTGTATATCATTGGAGTTGAATTCACTTAATATGGGAGTATAATTCCTGCAAGACTTTACTTAAGATTGTATTGGTTTGCAATCTGAGCTTAAAGTAATAATCTGTGAAACTAAAAGGCAGTGGAAACTGACTGGCTTTGACTGGCATAGCTATGCTATTATTTTGATTTCAGAAATTCGTATGAAGACTAATTTATGTAAGTGTGTGAAGCAGCCTGATGGGTCCCAGAGCAAACAGTGCATCTGTCCCCACAGATTTACCGAACACATACTATATAGCAAACCACTTACAGCAGCCGTCCCTAACCTTTTTGGCACCAGGAATGGTTTTGTGGAAGACAATTTTTCCACGGACGAGGAGGGGGAAATGTTTTCTGGATGGAACTCTTCCACCTTAGATCATTAGGCAATAGATGGAGCAGGCAGCCTAGATCCCTGGCATGTGCAGTTCACAATAGGGTTCTATGAGAATCCAATGCGCTGCTGCTGATCTGACAGGAGGCGGAGCTCAGATGGCAATGCTGGCTGGCACACCGCTCACCTCCTGCTGGGCAGCCTGGTTCCTATTGGTCTGTGAATTGGTACTGATCAGTGGCCCAGGGGTTTGGGACCCCTGACTTATAGGTATTGAAAAAATAGAAAAATTCATTTTGCCTCCAAGAGACTTAAAGCGTGCTCTGTGTTTTTGTGCCATTCATAAAACTTGCCATTTATGCATTAATTGCTTAATTAATCATGTCATACTTGACCATCTCTGTAGGTTATACGCTCCCAGGTAGCAAAGTTCATTCTGTCCTTATCTCCAGTCCTAGCAGCGTCTGGCACATAGTAAATATTTAAGAAGCAGTTGCCTGAATTGGAAGAAGAAGAAGTGAATGGGAGATTGCTAGTTGTAAACACAATATATGTTCTCCTTTTTTTCTTTGCTATTGAAACATTGCACAGTAGTTCACTGGAAATACATTTCCTAGCCTTTCTTCTAGCTTCTAGTTGGTTGAGGAGCTTCTGGGAATCTTCCCTTTGCTCCTTTTTGCCCTGCCAGTCCTGGTTCTTGCTTCCAGTTTGATGCTTTAGCAACCCAGCTGGCACTCCACAGATACCCAGGAGCTGGATCATGAAAGCCAAGTTCTATGGATGATGAAACAAAAAGATGAGGCACAGGACCCTGACAGTACCATGGAGCCCCCAACCAACAGGAAAGGGCCTCGTTCCAGACTTCTCTAGAATAATAGACAAATAAGCTTCTCTCTTATTTAAACTACTACTATTTTCTGTCTCTGTTACCAGTAGCTCACCACCAATTCTTCTAGTTCATTCAGACCACTGTAAGTTTCTATTGCCAATAACTGGATATGTGTGGCAGATAAATTAATCCAAGTAAGAATAGTGTGTTATACTGTTCACAATGGCAAAGACATGGAATCAACCCAAATGCCCATCAATGATAGACTGGATAAAGAAAATGTGATACATATAACCATGGAATATTATGCAGCCATAAGAAGGAATGAGATCATGTCCTTTGCAGGGACATGGATGAAGTTGAAAGCCATTATTCTTAGTGAGCTAATGCAGGAACAGAAAACCAAATACCGTATGTCCTCACTCATAAGTGCGAGCTGAACCATGAGAACACATGGACACAGGGAGCCAAACAACACACACCGGGGCCTGTGGTGCAGGGCAAGGAGAGCATCAGGAAAAGTAGCCAGTGCATGCTGGCCTTAATACTTAGGTGATGGGTTGGTAGGTGCAGCAAACAACCATGGCACGTGTTTACCTATGTAACAAACCTGCACATGGACCCTGGAACTTAAAAAAAAAGGATAGTGTGTAATAGTGTATTATTTATTTCCCCCACTATTAAAGACCTTTTCTGCTTGGGTTCAATCAGTGGTTTTCTACTGAGAGTAATATGCCCCCAGCCCCCCAGGATACCTGGCACTGTCTGGAGATGTGTGGTTATCACAACTGTCATCGAATGGGTCTCTACCCAGACACGCTGCTAATGTCTTACAGTGCATAGGACAGAGCCCTACAACAAAAACATCATCTGAATCAAAATGTTAATCGTGCCGGGATTTAGAAACCCTGGGTGAAATCTCGTGGCAACTTATTTGTTGCCTACACAGTTCATCTATCCATTAACTGTTAATTATTTTTTTAAATTGTAAGTCTTTGTTGACTTTGTCTACACGGAAAAGTAGATTTTTCTCCTCAAATCATGAAATAATGTTTATTAAATAAAGGTGTATTTTACTTTGGGTGATTAGATGGGGGGTGGGGATAACAGGCAAAGTACTGGCAGATGAATTCTCTTACATAAAAATAGTGATATGAGGAAACACGACAAAGTGCCAAATAATTTAAATGGATCAATGGTACACGAACCCAACAGCTGAGAAAACGGTGTTGCAGAGTGAACTAAAGATGATTATGCAGCTTAGAAAACTTTTGATTGGAAACGAGGCTATAGTTGAATTGGAAATTGACATATTGGAGTAATAGCTCCTCTACGGGAAAGTGAGTGAAGCTGAAAAAAGTTCTCGCAAGAAACCCCATCTATAAGACTTCATCATTTTCCCCTTGGATCCAAAGATGGAAAAGAGAAACAAAGAAAGGGAAGAAAGGGAGGAAGGAAGGAAAAAAAGAATGAGGGAGAGAGGAAGGAAGGATAGAAAGAAGAAAGGAAGGAAGGGAGGGAAAGAAGGAAGAGACAATTATCTGGTATTAAAAAGTAACCAAACCTATGAGTAATAAATAATACAAACCAAAATTAAATCAGAAAAAAATACACAAAAACGACCTCAAGTACAGAATGACTGTACTTTCCAGCAAAATAAAACCTCACCTAGCATTAAACAGTTAATATTTATAGGTAAGTTTATAATCATTGCTATCAGCAGAAAATGCCAAGATAATCCAATTGCCATCACTTTAACCAAAGCCTGTGTCCTAAAGCTTGTAATTTTCTGCTGTCGTGCTCAGCCACTTTCAACACATTTAAATTAGAAAGCACTATGCTAATTTTGCTTCATAGCCAGGGTAATTGTTGTAAGACATAATTATCTTTTTTTCCCCCAGTCGTTCTATTCTCCAGTTTTGTTTAAATTCAGTCTCAGTTACCTCATGTCCTTCTAAGCCCGAGCCATCTCCGGCCCCCACCCTCCTGGAAATATTCCTTTCATCTTCCTTAGCTATAAAGAGCTTAGATGTCCTTTTCCAATAGCGATGTTATTCTTCTGTGATCTTCCTGAGGAAGAGCATGTGAGTCTAAGTTGGTGAGTTAACTCTGTATTTAATTTTGAAAGGCTGCCCTTTATTTTTCTTATATTAATGCTTAACATACCACAGAATTGACTTAAGAAAAAGTAGTGAATGGATGACAGTTGAAACATTTGAAAAGAGATATGGGAAGTGGGGCGGGATTATTGCTGCTTTAAAATACTTGGAAGTTAGAAGAGATTTCTATAGCTTCAGTGGACTAAACTGGGCAAATGAGTGGAATGAACAGGGAGGAATATTTGGTCTCCAAATAAGAAAAGAATTCCAGCTGCTGAAGCTGGATTGGGGATTCCTTATGAAGCAGTGAAGTTCAGCACTAGCAAAATTAACCCTCTGGTTAGGGACTGCCAGACTTAGAGGGAAAAGAGACTGGCAAGCTTCCTGCTTTGTGTAGGCCAAGCATAAGGAACTGTGCAAAAGTGAGGTTGATATTGATTAGATAGAACCAAAACTGACCAAAAGGGGAATATAGATTCGTAAGGACTAAATAATATTTTACTGGTTGATGGGTGGTGTATTAGTCAGCGTTCTCTAGAGGGACAGCGCCAACAGGATAGATGTCTATATTAGGGAAAGTTTCTTAAGGAGAATTGACTCACACGATCACAAGATGAAGTCCCACAATAGGCCATCTGCAAGCTGAGGAGCAAGGAAGCCAGTCTGAGTCCCAAAACCTCAAAAGTAGAGTAGTGGACAGTGCAGCCTTCAGTCTGTGGCCAAAGGCCTGAGAGCCCCTGGCAAACCACTGGTTAAGTCCCAGAGTCCAAAAGCTGAAGAACTTGGAGTCTGATGTTCAAGGGCAGGAAGCATCCAGCGCGGAGAAAGGTGGAGGGCAGAAGACTCAGCTAGTCGGCTTCACCTACCTTCTTCTGCCTGCTTTATTCTAGCAGTGCTGGCAGTTGCTTAGATGGTGCCCACTCATACTGAGGGTGGGTCTGCCTCTCTCAACCCACTGACTCAAATGTTAATCTCCTAGGCAACACCCTCACAGACACACCCAGGAACAATTCTTTGAATCCTTCATTCCTATCAAGTTGACACTTAATATCAACCATCACAGGTGGGTATCTTCTGTTTTAGCACTGGATGTAAGAGAAAAGATGAGTCTTTAAATGCTCAATCATCTATGAAATCTATACCAGATGAATTCACCTCTATTTTTCCAGTGACTGCCTTCAAATTCTTCCTAGTGATCTGTGGTGTCCCTAGCCTAAAACATCCTAAGCTACCTGTCTCCTGACAAGTAAGCCACCCTCACCCCCATCAGGAAGAAGAGTGTCATTGTTTGCATTGCTTTAAGATCCTGAACATGTTGACCTGTGGCATGTCATAAGCTTATCATTTACATTAATGTTTAAAATAATCACCTATGCACAGTGGCTCACGCCTGTAATCCCAGCACTTTGGGAGCCGAAGCGGTTGGATCACCTGAGGTCAGGAATTCCAGACCAGCCTGGCCAACATGGTGAAACCCCGTCTCTACTAAAAACACAAAAAATTAGCCAGGCGTGGTGACAGGCACCTGTAATCCCAGCTACCTGAGAGGCTGAGGCAGGAGAATGGCTTGAACCAAGGAGGCGGAGGCTGCAGTGAGCGGAGATCGTGCCACTGCACTCCAGCCTGGGCCACAGAGTGAGACTCTCTCAATAAAATAAAATAAAATAAAAATCACCACGCTTTGAGCCTAATCATGAGGAGTCCAAGTCCATGTTAAGTTTCCTGCTATTTATAGATCCAGCATCAAAGGAGGAGGGGCGAACATGCACATGGCATTACTGCCGAGAGCCCCTGCTCCTCAGGAGCTTTGCCCCTCTCTCTAGTGTTTGTTTGAATGCTGCCAGAGTTGGAGTTGGAGTAAAGGGTACAAATGCAAGGACAGAGAGCCACTGAGTAGTCATTGGAGCCCCAAATCAAGCACTGGATGGCTCTTAATATGCTAACATATGCCGTTTGTTGTCTCATGGTATTAAGAGAGACCTGGACAAAGAGGGAATTCAGCTCAGTCTGGAGGTCTCAGAAGGTTCTTGTCTTTGCAAAACACATTTAAAAATGTGTTCAAGTTAAGTTCCACAACCTAAAATCATGTTCAGTATACATATGCAGCCAGCAAGCACATATGTACTTTCACATGCATTTATTTAAGGCCATGTACATTATTGGCTCAGTATTTAGATAAATACATTGTAGTTAATGTATTTTTTAAAAAGTGGAAGCATTTTCTGGATCTCTTGAAATTAGTGCTTTATCCTTGTGGTTATTGGCAAATAGGATGCAGGCATAAACTTGGGGGACTGACTTGGAAATCATAAAATCTGCTTTTTTTCAGACTATGATTAAAGGCCCTGGCAAGTTACTCTTCCTCTGCTGCTATACCTCAGTTTCCTCACCTGTATAATGGGGGTGAAACCATTGCTTTCTACCTCTCAAGAGTGTCTTGAAGATTTATGAGACTAGTTTTCTAAAGCATCGTGAACTTCTTGAGAAAAGGTACTGTGAAAAATAAAGCGCCATTATTCATTTTGTTCTGGGACAGGCCCCTTGAGGGGGTCCCTGAAAAAGAACAAATAGAGTCATTCTTACGGGAGACAAGAGAGAAATGTTCTCTTCTGAAATCTCAAATTCAGCAGAAAACAAGATTGCTGAAGACCCTGGTAAAGTTTTGTCTTTAAAACACTCTTTGTATGCACTTTCCCCTGTGTTTGACATCCTGGTTTATTATAATACCAACTCTGTAGGTAACAGGGCACATGCTGTGTGTGTGTGTGTGTGTGTGTGTGTACATGTGTACGTGTGTGTGTGTGTGTGTGTGTACAGGAGAGAGAAGGAGAGAAAGAATTAAGAATTAAAGGGTTTTGTAAGCAAACATGTTTGAGGAAATCCATCTTGGTTTATCTGAATTCCTGTGGAGTACCCATTTATAAGAGCTTCTGGTGCTGCCTAGCTGTCTACTTGAAATTCAGAAAAGGTGCTTTGTTTTAGATGGCTTAATTTTTTATTCTTCTTTCGGTAGGAGAAATAAAAGTTATATGGACCACCAGGAAAACAAGGGTATTAAATATATTTCCATTCATGGTAATAGGCAACAACTGCATGAAAATAAACATTTTTCTTCCTTTTTGATTCTATGATTATAGGGCACTGATAGCAGGCACTTCGGAAAGTAAATACAGCTTTGCGAAGAAATAGTTTGGCAGGATTTTAAACTCCCTATTATTCTTATGCTCCCCCCCTCCCCTGAGGAAGTACCCAAAGGCTGCCGTGAAGGCCGTCCGGGCTGCTGTGGGTTTCCTGGGGTCTTCTGTGGTGGACTGGTACATTCTCTTTTTCTCTTTATTTCACTAACTGCTGAACTCTGAAGACTCAATTGTAGCTCACCTTTGACCTGAAGTGAGAAAAAGAACCATTAAGGCTTCTTTATATTTGACATTACAAGTACCGTAATGCCCCTTGGTTATTATCCAATCATGTAATAGAACCTTCAACGTTTGGTTTTCTTTCTTAATTTAAAGGATCCTAACACTGGACAGCTTGACAGTTCTGAGCCTGGAACTGCCCTGTTTAACAGTAGGGCCGTCTGATCTCCAGCTCCCTCTTCCCATGGATGGCCATCAGTACAGCTGTTTATACGCTTTGAACTCTACATGGGGCTTTATAGGTTATTGATAGCAGAGAGCCTGATTCTATCTGCTCCCCGCTCCTCCCCACCCTTCAAGAAAGGAGGTCGCCTGCATAACTCAGTTGGCAGCCTCAGGCGAGGACCCAGCTGCCCTGAGTGGGCCACTCGTCTTTCCTTCTCCCTGGGACATGCCAAATTTCTCATCACTCCGCTGCACTTTCTCCTCCCGCAGCACTAGACTGTTGTGAGCATGCCAGGCCGCAGACATCCTGCCCAGTTCTAGAATCATATAATTTGAAGATTGGAATCAACCTCAGGGATCATCTAATGTCTTGCTGTTCAAACCGTGGTCCTTAGACCTGCAGCATTGGCCTAACCTTGGAGCTCGTTGGAAATGCTGATTCCTAGGTACCCTCGCAAACCTAGTAAATTACTATCTGCTTTTTCTCAGGATCCCCAGGTGATTCATAAGCACATTACAGTTTGAAAAGCACTGACCTAATTTAACATGGCTTCTGATTTAACAATTTTATTGAACTCTTGCCTGTGCAAAGAAATAATCTGGAACTCTAAAAATTCTGGTTTAATTTTTTTGCTGGGAAATATCTTGGGCATCACTTCCTCATGTGATTATAATGTGCCTCTGGAATTTGGAAACATGGATAGATCTAAAGCAGTGGCTCTCAAAGTCTGGTCCCAGGACCACTAATAATAGTACCCCTTGTTAAAATGCACATTCTTAGGCCACCCCCTAGACATAGGAAATCAGAAACTCCAGGATTGAGGCCTAGGAATCTGTCTTTTGACAAGTCCTCCAGGTTGTCCTGAAGCCAGTTCCATAACCACAGGTTTAAGGAATAAGAATGCCCCAACCCTCGCCTGAGAAAAACAGGCCTAGACCTGCACTGTCCTGTAGCTATTTTAATGGCCATTCATTTAAATTAAATAAAATTCTTGACAAGATCACCCAAAATCAACTAGCTATGTAGTGCTGACTTTCTTTTCTTTCTTTACCCCGTAAGATAGGTTGCCATAGGGTCTTTAAGCTTTAGGATTAGAGGAAAATTCGTAGGTGATTGTTCCTGTAACTTGGGGTAAATGTCAAATTATTTTTTTTTATTTTTTTTGAGATGGAGTGTCGTTCTGTAACCCAGGCTGGAGTGCAGTGGCACGATCTTGACTCACTGCAACCTCCACCTCCTGGATTCAAGTGATTCTCGTGCCTCAGCCTCCAGAGTAGCTGGGACTACAGGCATGCACCACCATGCCTGGCTACTTTTTATATTTTTAGTAGAGACGGGGTTTCATCATGTTGCCCAGGCTGGTCTCAAACTCCTGGCCTCAAGCGATCCACCTACCTCAGCCTCCCAAAGTGCTGGGATTACAGGCTTGAGCAAATGCGCCCGGCCAGTGTTAAAATTTTTGACTGAAAATTTTGCCTTGAGCTACAGACAGACTTTGGCAAGTCTCACAACACACTTTCACCTGTTAATAAAATGTTAATACTTTCCTTATATACACTAAATCATACACTCTATGGAAAACATTCTATATGAATTTGCTATGTTAAGTGTTTTGCATGCACTATCTCATTTGTTCCTTATTACGACAATATGAGAAGGTAGAATTACTTTCCTCATCTTACTGATGAAATAACAGAGGTTCAAAGAGACATTCACGGTCAAAGACATGTGGCCAGTAAGTGAGATGGATGTAGATCGTCTGGCTCCAGAGGCTGGTCTGTTGCTAACTTTGATATGCTGAAAATCGGGATATGCAGCTTTTGAAATGTTATCTGTATGATCCTTATTTAAAGCAGTGGCATAGAACGCCAAAGGGGAGCTTTCCTATTCCCTCCATCTTTAGCCATGCCATCAGTTCTGCAGAATCAACCCACTGGTACCTTGGATAGATAGTCTACATTGCTTCAATAAGGAGCAGCAACTTCTGAAGTCTCACTTTTCTATGACCTCGACTTGCAGCTTCTAGTTGGATGAGGAATAGTGAGACTACTCTGTCCTCAGACTGAATGTCAAGCTGAGCCTCTTTGTCAAGAAGGATATCATTTCTATGGCCAGGACTGGCTCATTAACAGGTTCAGAAAAAGAAACACCGTAGGCATTGGTAGGGAACTATATATAGCCAAAGAATTGGAGAAAGCCACTGGTCATAACAAAGCTTATAGGCAGGTGTTCAACTAATGCATGGCAACAGGTAAGGAAGAGACTCAGTACCTTTAAGAACTCTTTTAGAGCCCATTTTTATATATGATTCAAAGTTGTCCCCCCTCTTGATCCCACATCCCTTTGTAGTTTTAACAGTTTTTCTGCTCCCCCGACTACAAAATACCCAGAAAGAGTAGTCTATGCTCACCGACTACAATTCTTTTCCTCCTAATCTCTCAAGAGAGTTCAAAAACACACTTTAATGTGATTTTCATTATCTACTGCAGCTCTTGTCAAGGTCATCAGTGACTTTTACACTGTTAACCCAAACATCAGTTCTCAGTCCTCAACTAGAGCAGATCTCACAGATTGGTCATTCCTACTTCGAGAATCTCTCTTTACTTGGCTTTCAAAACCTCACTCCCTCCTGGTTATCTTCCTACCTCCTTGGCCACTCTTACGTGATGCTCCTTTACTCATTCTGACTAACGTCTTCAGCCTCTAAACCTTAGCGTGTACTAGGAATCAAATCTCAAAACTTTTCTCTACCTACCCTAAATCTAGGTAGTCTCAAGAAATTCACCAATATACTGATATCTCCAAAATGTATATCTCTCGTTTGGAATTGGTATTTATTTTTCATTTCCACCAGAATATGTAATAGAAATTTCAAACTCAACAGAAACCGAACTCCTGGTGCCCACTCTATCCAAACTGTAACCTTCCCCATCTTAAAAAATGGCAACTCTGTTCTACGAGTTGCTCGGGAAAGAAACAGAAACAGCCTGACACCATCTTTAATTCCTCTCATTCTGTCATAGACCACAGTCAGCACATTGAGAAAGTCTAAAGGTTCTATCTTGAAGATGAAATGGGAATCTGACTAGAGTTGCCCCTTGGTATATGTGGAGGATTGATTCCAGGACCCTTGCAGATACCAAAATCCACGCATACCCAAGTCTTGCAATTGGCCCTGCCGACCCCTGTATGGGATAATTTAGCTTTCCATATGTGTGGGTTTTGCATCTCATGAAACTGCCTTTTGTTGAAAAAAAAATCCATATATAAGTAGACCAAGTGCCCACCTCTCCTGCATTCATTTCTCAAAGGACTTGATAATTTTTCTTTACTCCACAAACATTTGTGAAATACTTGCTCCTTCTCAGGCATCACAAGTACAGAGATGAAAGGATGTTTTCTCTTCCTTCAATGCAGGGAGATTGAAGACAGACAAGAGAATAGGGAAAAACACTTGAGTTGAAAATCAAACTTGGATATGGAATGTTTAAGGTGATTAAAAAGTTTGCAAACAGTAAAGTTTTTTTTATTGTTGTTTGTTTGTTTTTGAGATGGAGTTTCACACTTGTTGCCCAGGCTGGAGTGCAATGGCATGATCTCGGCTTACTGCAACCTCTGCCTCCCAGGCACAAGCGATTCTCCTGCCTCAGCCTCCCAGGCAGCTGGGATTACAGGCATGTGCCACCACGCCAGGCTAATATTTGTATTTTCAGTATATACAGGGTTTCACCGTGTTGGCCAGGCTGGTCTCAAACTCCTGACCTCAAGTGATCCGCCCGCCTCGTCCTCCCAAAGTGCTGGGATTACAAGCATGAGCCATTGTGCCCAGCCTGTTTTTTAAAAATATAGTTTAAGCTACCTTTCCTCATTTCAAAAACAATGAAGGTAGCTTTGTTTGCCTTTTCTCTGTCATGACTTCTGGAGAAAAGAGAAACTGACAACGTGTGCATCTTCAAGCGGAAGAGATTTTTGGTCCACGGGTGGTATGGACCAAAAGTAATAAAACTTCCCTGGCTTGGCCCAAAGATAGACCCAGGAAAATCTATGAGGAAGTATAATGATATTACCAGCACATAAAATAACTCCACGCTTCTGTGACAGTCCTCACATTTGCGATCCTAATCTCTCACCACTAAGAATGACATGGTTTACCAATAACGCCTTCCACTTCCTCTTATCCAGAACAGGATATGTCCATTTTTTTCACACCAGTTATACCCTGAGCTCAAGAACAGCCATAATTGCACAGGCGTTTTTACCTCTTCCTAGGACGGAGAAGGTTGAATATATAACAAAGTTTTGTATTTCTATCTCTCAGGGTCCTATGGTAACTAGTAGACCAAATCACCCATGAAAGGGAAATGTATACAGTCTGAAATTTGCCCCCTTCCATACAGGAATGGAAACAGTGTCAGCCCATCAACACTGGGCACAACCTCTTCTGGCTGTGCGTTACCAATGCACACTCCTCGGCAGCAGGGATGGTGTGGATTGGTAACACACGTGCTGTGCAAAGGGATCTGCCTGTGGTCTGGAGACAGCCATGAACAGAGCTCTGGAGTCTCAGAGGAAAATTTACAGCATACAAACCAGTGCCCAGATGAGCTATTACCAGCAGGTGCAAATGCAGAATGAAGGGACACTGGAGTCACATTTTGGTGACACACACCACTCTAATCTCTCTACTGTTTACGCTGAAGTTTTTTATGCAGGTTTGCATTCTTGATTGATTGATTGATTGATTTCTGGAGATGCTTATGATCTTTAATCCATGGAGAAAGGGAGAGAGAGAGAGAGAGAGAGAGAGAGAAACAGGAGAGAAGGAGTGAAACAGAGGGGCTGTCCAGAGACACAGCAGGGGAATTTTTATTGCTTAAAATAGAAAGGTGGTGATTATTTTTATCTTAACTTCACGTGGTGCTCGCTTCACCAGGGGCTGCCCTCCCTGAGTGTTTGAGAGAGAGGGCTGGAGGGATTCTGTCCGCCTGGCACTGCTGCCCCACAAGCCAGAGCTTCCTGCTTGCTTTTAACCTTAATGGGTTAACTTCATAAAACGGCAGCTCTTTATTCCAGCCTGAGATTTCCCATCATACTTTAGGACCAGCGAACCGTCCCTTCTTTGATGGCACCTTTTGGCTCCACAATAGAAGCCAATTTGTTAGACTTCTTTACAGGTCAGGGGCTGCGTGAAGATGTGGAGGGCGCAGCAGTGGGCACTGGAAAATGAAGTTGTATTCGCTTGGCAAATTATACGTCTGCTGCACTTTATGGGCCCTGATTTCCTTCCCTCTCCTTTCCCCTCACTCTCTCTGCCCCCTCCCTATTCCCTTGCCTTTCCTTTAAACTGAGGAAGCGTGTATGTGAGATATCGTCACATATCCAGTTAATGTAGGTTAATAGATTGATTCCAGTGACACGGATCATAATGAACAGTAAATTGTTTTATCTCTTAAGTCTTATTTGGTCAGCCAGGAAAACATATGAGGTAATATGGCTTGGACTAAATGGACCGTATAATAGATCTCCTTCTAAAGAATCAGGACAGGGTGACAGCACCTCTTATGATTAATGAAAATAATAATGGTCCTGAAATTGAAATTTTTCTAATTTTTTTCCCTTCTCTTCTCTTGACTGCCACCAAAAACTTCAGCCAGGAGATGATTTGTGTACAATAACTGGCTCTGACTTCTTCAACTAAGAATACACATTTAGGGAGCAGGGAAAGGGAGGGAGGGAAGTAAAGGAATGAATTGGTTTATAGAATTCAAAACGTGCCACTCAGAGGGCCAGGAGAGCCTTGGTGCCAATTTCTTTTCCATAGAGTTTTACTGGAAAGCCTTAATATAGAGCACGAGAATTTGGGTAACTATCTCTGGCATCAGATATGTTAGAGGTGAGTCAGATTACTTACCTGGATTAAAATCTATTCTGTCTTTAGATGTTTTCTGAAACTACGTCATCTCCCCCCTTCTACCTCCATTTCTCTTTGGGCAAAAGACTTTTGTTGTCTTCCATATCTCTATATCAAGGCCTCTGTCTTCTCACTTTCTCAGAGAAAACAAGTGCATTTCTCAATTTCTCATGGAGTGGTACTTTGAAACTCTTTGGGAAGAAAAGGGAAGGAGGGAAATTTTGATTGTTTATCAACAGACATAAAGGTATTACCCCTTTTGAAGGAAAAAATGACAAGTTATCCTGATACGGTCTGTACCAAGAGACTTGCTTCAGTTGCAGATCATGAGGATCATAATGAAATTTGAGAAGCTTCCCGTTCCTTGGTAAGATAAAAAATAAGGAGATCCAGTGAAAGGAGTGGGACCTTCAGCTTCCACTTGAATAAGGACCATTACCTTCGAGTCATTTCTTCCACACTGCAGGTCACATATCATTTGGACGGCAGACTGAGAAATGTGTTCAGGCTGTTTGAGGTGGAAGTGGCATACAAAACTGAGGCTACCCATCTTTCTCTCAGACTCTGTTCAAATTCTGTTCGAATTGATTTCCTAAGAATTTGTCTTGCACAATCTTAAGTAGTTGCTTGTAGAAATTCTTCATGGCAATACAATCTATTCTATTGGGTTTTGCCAAAGCAAAATAGACAGTCGTGGAATAAGGCAATACCAACAGGTAAAATCTTTCATTGCAAACCTTTGAGAAAATGTTGCTTTGGCAAAACACTTGCTTACCTATAGAGAATACAAATAAGACAGTGACATAAATCCTATATAGACAATTATTTAGTGTCTCTTTGAAATCAAGACTACTTCAAATAACTCCCGAAATTACTTCGTTGAAATTTTTACTTTTCTACCAGTTATCATTGCAAGATGTAAAACTTACGTCTCCATTCATTTATAAATAAAAAAAGAAAAAAAATTAAATCTAAATATATCAAAAAAGATGTTCTTAGTATATTTATAGTTCAAAAAAGCAGATTGCAAAATAACATATGACATGATTCTCTTTGTGGTTACAAGCTTATGGTTATATATCTTTATATATCTATATATAATTCATATCTGTATACTTATATTTAAATTAGATATACATGCTTCTGTTTGTCACATCATGAAAGAATGATCAAACATTTAACTTTCGTCACTTTCTAAGAGATGAAATGTTGGAAGTGGAATGATAAATTATAAATTTTCTCTGTAATTTTTGGCATATCACTATAAGCAATTATTACTTTTGAAATAAAATAGAAAACCATCAGACTAGGCTTGATGGCTCATGCCTCTAATCCCAGTGCTTTAGGAGGCCAAGGTGGGAGGATCATCTGAGGCCAGGAGTCTGAGACCAGTCTGCATCACATAGCAAGGCTCTCTACAAAAAAAAAAAAAAAAAAAAAAAAAAAAAAAAAAAAAAAAATATATATATATATATATGCCAGGCATGGTGGTACATGCCTACAATCCTTACTAGTCAGGAGGCTAAGGCAGCAAGATCACTTGAGCCTAGGATTTCCAGGCTGTGGTGAGATATGATTGCCCCACTATACTCCAGCCTGGGTGACACAGCAACACCCTGTCAGAAAGAAAAGAAGGAAAGAAAGAAAGAATTGATTTAGAAAAGTGGACAATATTTTTTTAAGAAAAAAGTCTCTTGAACTGTATTTGAAAAGTGCTTAATTTTTTGAACCCATTTGGTAAATTTTCCTTTCCAGAGTATTACTTGATATTCAATAAGAGCACACTGTTACAAAATAAATTTGATCTGCCCTTAATAAATGCGATGACCTATTCTGTATTCTATTGTGCTGTTTTTATATCTATTATTGCATTTTATCTGTTTAGTCTGTCTCTATAAGTATATTTGTGATATTTATTCCTAACCCTTTTTTAACAAAAAAGTATTTTTAAAAATTTTATTATTTCGTAGACAAAGTCTATACTACTTGAAGTTGGAAAAACCTAAATTACCTGGGAATGCAAAGTACACTTAATAGGAAGGGACTCTTGGACCTAAAATAAATGCTATGAAGATTTTGTAGATGGTTTGGAGCTGGAGCTAATTCATACTGGTCTGAAGTGCTCACTGTTCAGCCTTCATGAAACCACAATGAGAGCTACCCTATTTGAGAAACCAAGTTGAAGTGGAAGCCTGTAAACTGAAAAGAAGTTTTTTTTTTTTTGAGACGGAGTCTCGCTCTGTCGCCCAGGCTGGAGTGCAGTGGCGCAATCTCGGCTCACTGTAAGCTCCGCCTCCCGGGTTCACGCCATTCTCCTGCCTCAGCCTCTCCGAGTAGCTGGGACTACAGGTGCCCGCCACCACGCCCGGCTAATTTTTTTTTTTTTTTGTATTTTTAGTAGAGACGGGGTTTCACCGTGGTCTCGATCTCCTGACCTCATGATCCGCCCGCCTCGGCCTCCCAAAGTCCTGGGATTACAAGCGTGAGCCACCACGCCCGGCCAAAAGAAATTCTTAAGTTAAAGGTTGAAATCTTCAAACTAAAATTAAGTGTCATATATATTCTTAATTTCAAGTAGAGATGATAGAATTGTTTATGATCCATGGTGCTTGATTGCATTAAACAGCCTGGAAACTATCTCTTCCCAGAAGTCATTGTACAACATGGTAGAAAATGTCATTAAGTGCCATAACGTCCAAGTAGTTTGTTGGAGGGGCAGAATCTATTCATTTTAGTTCATGCTTCTAGATGTCATCAATAGAGCTTCCAAATGATCCCAAATATTGTTTATTCAACTGAAATGTTTCTTTCCTTCATTTTTTGTTATCAAATCAAAACATCCATACTGGTTTTTAATGAAGCTCCTACCTGTTAATGTGTACAGATATTTCTCACTTGGGCTTTCAATCATTTATATGGTGCATACTGAAAAATCTCGAGAATTGATTTTTGAGAAAGTGATAAAAAGGAATTGATAGATACCTTGGATGTCTACTTGAAATTGATATCCTAAATTTGAAAAACCTCAAGGGATTAAACTTTTGCTGCATCCTTGATATCAAATTTTAAAATATTTAATGACCATTGTCTTTTGTTTTGGCATTCCCTGCAGAGTAGTTCAATATTAATTTTTAACCATCCAAAGTACACAGGTAAACACAGGAATGAGATTTTATTTATAATGGCATACATTTGTAAACATCCAGAGGATTTGATTCACTAAATTTGTGTGTGTGTAACAAAGTTCAGTTAATCAAGTCCTCTGGACATGTGCCCGTGCCTGTGTGTGTGTGTGTATGCTACTTAATGAGAAAGAGGATAAAATCAATCAATAAAATTATATATATACTAATTACGATTTTGTTAAAAACCAAACACACACAGAATAGGAATTAGGAAAGACAGTAATCATCCCCAACTGTTAGGATTAAGGATTAGATTTAGGGGTAAGAATTTTTTTCCTTTTAAATGTATTTCTGCATCCTACAAATTTTTAACATGGTCATATTACTTGCATGACTATGAAAACAATAATAGCTAATTGTCCCTATGTGTTAGGGACTGGTATCAATACCTTACATAAACTCACGCTTAATTTTCATAACCACTCTTTGAGATAGTATTATTTTTACCTCGATGTAGAAATTAGGAAGTCTAGTGTCACAGAGGTTGAGTAACCTGCTCAAGGTCAGATAGCTGGTACATGCTGGAGCCAGGTATATACTGGTATGTGATGGAGCCAGGATTTGAACCAGCTTACCTGGGTACAAAGCATGAGCTTTCGGTACACTTTCTAAATAAAATAGGTTGTCCGAACAGCATTTTGGTGATTATATAGTCATTTAAATGATGTTACCAAGGAAGATAACATTAGCTCCGGCAAACCGAAGTGTAAGATATCTAAATCTGAATAAAAACAAACACATTAACATATTTCTGATGTCAAGGTTCATCAGAGTTGTTTAATTTTATATAATTTAATTTTCTTTATCCTAATTGTAGACTTTGCTGACATGTTTATGATGGGCAATTTTTACCTTCTGGTTTCATGCTCAAAGAGGGCATGCTATTAAAGACTGGGCTCTTATAGCTGTGTCTATATGGCATCAAATACAGTAGTAGTAGTGTTCTGGTTAAAAGATCAATGTGGATAGACTAAATATTCCAAATGCCCAAAGGAAACAATTTCTTACTTAATGCCACCGAATTAATTATATAGTTGTTGAATCTTTACTTCAGTTCAAAATGTGCATGGTCATTAAAGAAAACAAATACCTGCTTTACATATGTTTGCTCTTATGAAAAGAGCTTAGTTCAAAGAACAAAAGCTCTAGCCATATAAAAAAGTAACTGCATGAGCCTATTGGCACCTAGTTTTCTCCTGGCAGAGTCCTTTCGAACTCTAAAATTCTAAATTTAAATAAGCCCCCCCTTCTAAAATATTTATGTATATATAAAAATGTGTATGTTCCACTATGTGGAATTTTATACACACACACACACTCCACTATTTGGAATTCTAAGCAAATAGAACAAGCGGTAGTTGCAAACCATGCTCTCACCTCCTACATAAACCAAGGTTATGCTCTTGCCTGCTCCTCTGCTCTACCCATGAGGTACCCAGTACCTCCCGTGGTGCCTCCTTCTGAGCCCTAGGAGCTTTAGGGTAATTCTCAGGGCATGTTCTTAGACCCAGTCCTCTTCTCTGCCTACCTGCCCAGGGGATGCAGAAGACCAGGAAACTCAGCCTGTTCTTTTGTCTTTCTGTTGTCGCACACTGCTCAGCCCTTTCTACCCTTGGCTATTTTGTTCTGACCTCCCCTCTACCTGGTATCATTTCTTCTCTATTTTCTTCCAGATCTTGCCCATTTATACTTCTGTCCCCCATCTCCTTCTGCTCTTGGAGAAAATAAATAAATTTTATTTTTAAAAAAGCTAGTTATGCTTGATTATCGTATGTAGTCCTTATCTGTATCTGGGAAAAGGCAAGCTATACATTTTTTAAGTGAAGCTAATCATAATGAAAAATAGCATCAACAACCATTGAAGCTCTTCTTGTAAGTGTACCAAAAGAGCTCTGGAAAATTTCTATAAAACTTTTGTCCTCCTTCTTCTCTGATTCTACTTATTTTCTTTAAATACCAAAAGCATAACTTCACAGATATCTCTTATTACATATGTCTATCGATGTTGCAACAGAGTTGCTCAGAATTTCAACCATTTTGTAGGGTTTTTTTTTAGCTAGCCTGGGAGCCTATGTGCATTTAAGCATTATTCTAAGGAATTCTCTGTTCTAGATTTCAAAGATGCTAATATATTCTTTTAGCATTCCCTAAATTTTCAACAATAAACTCACAGCTTTGCAGATTCTCATTCTGGTTCTTGGAGAGAATGTACGTCTTTACATATTTGCAGATTCATGTGTGAAACTTCAGATTAGCCTTCGGGAGCCTTGTGTTAATTAAAAAAGGGAAATCAATGGGCCTGTGAATCCACCTTTTCCTGGGGCTGATTAAAATCCAAGAAGAAATTAAGACCAAGCTAAACAGAAAAACTACATGGGTGGGAGAAATATTTACCATGTATACACAACTCTCTCTCAAGCACACATAAAATACATTATTTTTTATTGAAGAAAAAAGATATTAAAAAATCCAGTGACTGATTTTGCTTCCTGAACCAAATCAAATATTTTTTTGTCAGAGCTCTCATAACTGCAGCCTGCAGAGGTCACGGCCTCAACTTTCTCCTTCAGATGGTCTGCGAGTGGAATGTCCTTACCATTAAGGCTCCTTTTGTTTTCCTTGGGAGGGTTTTGCTTACACTGGCAAGCGGCTGAGACGAACCAAGGTTCTCTAGACTCTGTTTATTAGGTTTTTATCTTCTTATCAGAGTCTTCCTTCTTAAATCATGTCAGCATTTTACCACTCTTCAGGGATTCCTGGTGTTTTATTGTCTATGAACTGCTTGGGGGGTGGTCAGGGAGGGAGCTTGCCTAACAAATATAACATTTATATAATAGTAGAACCAGAGAGGACGCTGCGTTCACTTATTATTCCCACACTCACCCGACGTTTCCTCTCCCCCTGCCCGTGAGGAGCCCCCGGGAAGCCCCTTGCCAGCTCAGCCCACGCTTATTTGTCAACGAAGTGACATGGCTTCTCTGTGGACAACCTGCTTTTCAGTTATTTTGAGTGGCTCTTTAAGCCCATATGTACTTGCTTAAGCCATTTTCAATCATCCAAAGAGACCATCGGGTGAGTGGGCGGTTGCTCTGAACTTGAGAACATTATTGAGTTTCATTCACAGATGTAATCTGGATGTAGGGGCTCCATTTCTATACCTGCTTTTCCTACCACATCGGATTCAGACTTTAAAATAGCCTCATGCCAAAGTACCCAAACTTCGTAGTCTAACTACAAGGTTCGGAGGGAAGGTGAGAAAAATTGCCTAGCTTTAGCTAAGGCAGGGTTTTTATGGGGCAGTGGAGGGAGGTGACCGGAAACCAGGAAGACAAGAGGAATGCTCGCTGCTGGGAAAGTGAATCATCTCTTTTCCCTTTCATTGCTAACCCACATGACTCATAATAGTATTACGTTTTTAACTATAGGCTGATTATGTCTAGTCACATGTGTTTAAAACAAGTTATAAAACTAAGGTTAATTAGGAAAAAAACACCTTGTCAGAAAAAAAAAATCCACATCTTTTCACTGAGGTCATAAAGTGACTTTATCGTTATTAATACATATTGGTTTCAAAATTGGTAAAAACCGTAAGACAATGGCAATAAAACAACTCCTAAAGAGGCATGAGGTTCTAAGGCAGTAGATTATGCTGATATGCGAATTCTTTTAGATATAAATTAATTTTATTTATTAGGTTGGTGCAAAAGTAATTGTGGTTTCTGCCATAAGCTCATATGAGAGTTTGAGCTACAAGGGGGGATTATAGTTATTAAACAGCATTAAACTGCTTTCTAATGTTCATCTATCCTTGCAAAAAATATTTATTGAGTGCTTACCTGTGTGAGGCATTGTTTATCTTGGAATCCCCAGTCTACAGGGACATGGGAATAACTGCCTGGTGTACACACTGGTCTATATACTCTTAGTGCACTGTCCCGGAGAATATACAATTCTCTTTCTAGTGATGAGTAACTGTTTACTCCTACTCTTTGTTAAGACCTCAGGGTATGTTCAGTATTCCATGGTAAGGAAGTGTGAATTCGATGGAGAACCACGTGGCTTTCTTTTTTATTTTTTCCCCTCTAATGAATCTTGAATGACATTTTTTTTTTCTTTAAGAGCATTTTCCCTACTTATTAAAGCAATAAGTTCTTGTGGAAATGTGCTTAACATAACAGTTTCACGGCCAGCTTTCCCTTCCAGCTGATAACATCGCAGAGAAAGACGAACACAGGGCTTGGAAATTTGGGACTAAATACTAACACGATGTTTTAGATAAAAATGAATAGTAATAAAAGAAGTTTGAAATTTTATCATGAAGACTTAGGTGCATTTTTCAACTGAGTTTTTACTTAGCTTTTTTTTCTCCCCTTCAATTCTCTTATGGCTGCAACTCAAATTTGAGGGACTTACCGTCTTCACTAATCCATCACTCGAGCTTCATTTTCATGATTTTCTGGGACTTGAGTACTCCAACTATTTAGGGTTCCCCATACTGCCTCAGCATCAACATAATTTCACCGTCATAATTGATTGATTGTACCTTTCACAGAGAAAAATATGAATAAAGTCCTGGATTTTACTAGAATGTAAACGATAATTGCTAATATGATAAAACACTTGGTAGGACTACTGCTCTTGTGAAGTTTAACCTTCCAAGGCTTTCTAAATTTAGTAAAATTATATTAGTCATCTCCTTGTTGTTACTATTATAATAATTTCTTAAAGATACGATGGTTGACTCAGGGTTATTCATTTTTCATCATTCATTCAGCTAACATTTATTTATTAGCTACTGTCTTCCAGACTTAGTGTTAGGTATTAAAAGGAAGAAGAATTAAACATAATACTTATTTTTGTTATGAACTCCTACTTGAGTTTCTTAAAGTTTGATTAGCATGTAGAGAAATATTTACAATACAGTAGATAAGAGCTATATGGCATCACAATGGGGAGAGCCATGGATTTTTTAGAGAAGACCCAGTCAAGTGGAAAGTTAGGTCCCAAAGAAAAAGTAGGAATTTAGGGGTGGAGTTCATATTTCAGGCAGAGAAGTGTTAGGCTTGGGCATAAGGAAAAGAATATGCAGGAATTGCCCTGGGGAAGGCACAATTTCCCAGTAGCTGGCAGGTATTGGAGGAAGTAATTGAGGGGATATTAAGGTTAGGATACGGTTTAGTAATGAAGGGCCGCTGTGCCCTGCAAGGAGATTTGTGAGGTTCACCCCATCCCTCTGCATCCACCCCAGTGAAATTAATTTTCAGACTTTATGTGGTCAATTAGCCTTATTAATTACAAACATTTTACTACTTTTTGAGTTTAGCCAGGCACATGATCATATCCATTTTATCTGTTACTATTTTGTTAAGCCATTGCTTTTTCTCTAGGTTATAAGAATAAGACAGTGAAAACTACCCTTCTATAATACAACCAAGTGCAGCAGTCCCCGTTTATCCACAGTTTTGTTTTCCACAGTTTCACTTACCTGTGGTCAATGGGGGTCTGAAAATATGGCATCACTACTTGTGTGCTTTGGGGCCATTATTAAGTCAAAGACAGGTTAATTGAACACAAGCACCGCTACAACATGACGGTCAATCCGATAACAGAGATGGCTACTAAGTGAGGCATGGGCAGAGAGTGCAGACAGCCTGGATCTACTTCTCCAAGAAATGATTCATGTCCCACGTGCGATGGAGCAAGATGGCCCACAGGCATCCACTGAGAGTCTTGGAATTTATATGTATCTCTATATTATAGACATATAGATATATATAGATATACATATATAGATACACATAGAACTTTATATTAAGCAAATAATATAATATATAACATGTATTTATTATGTTATATACATAATATATAACGTTCTATTATGTATTATATACAATATATTATATATAATGTATATAATATACATAACTCATATCCATCACAAAATGAGGTGTGTTTAAGGTTTTCCAGCCTATGATAATAGTACTTGTCCCAATTAAAAATAAGATTTAATATTTTAGCTGGCATAAAAGTAAACTTGAAGACAGAGGCAAATTTAAGACTCAGAAAACAATGCAGAATGCAGAGCACTGAGGAGCGGGAACTCGATGAAAAAAGCTTCAGGTGTGATCATCCAGATTCTAATTTGGATGCTAAAATATCAGGTAGATTTCACCCATGCCTGAAAGTCACAGAAATGCTCTGATGACATGAAATTTTTCACATGTGCTACAAATGCAGCTAACCAGACAAAGTATTATGATTCTATGTGAGAATAAAAAAAATTAAGTGTATAGACAACTAGAATTATTTTTAGATTATGGGACAAAAAGTCAACTGTTCTTTTAGATACTAAATTCAAGGGAAACTTAAGCTTATTTTGTTTCTCAAGGTGAACAACTTAGAAATCTTCTAAGCTGCAACCCTCTCTCTCTCTCATATATATATATATATATATATATATATATATGAATATGTATATATGAACATGTATAAACCAATAAGCATTGACACACTGTCAAACGTACTTTTGTGACTTTTCTCTTAAAATCCTCAAACAACCATATCTTTCTCTATTTCCTGCACAGGTGATTTTGCAAACTTGGTTCAAGGACACTTCTCAAAAATATAATCTATTTGGAGAAAAAACTTTATGAAAAGGCAAATGTAGTAGCTAGTTCATTGCGTCAGATCTACTGCAGTTCAAATGAAAACGTGAAGAAATTCCTGGTGAAGAATCATGTCAAAAGTTTACATTTGAACTAGTTTCTAAAAGATCATATGCTTTAACTCCAAGTTAAATGGTGTATGGGCCATATCTCATCTTTTTTCCTCCTCCCCTATTTCAACCTTTTCCCCAGTAATACGACATCTCCCATACTCATTCCTTCACACAAACACATAACACACACATACCACCCCTTCACATTCCTTCTGTCACACGCATCAATCCACACACATCACTCCACACACACATACACCAGCACACACACATTCCATTCATTCACAATCATATATACACAAATAGACAAATACTACTCCACACTCACATACACATACACAGAGACACACCCACACCATGCTTTCAGATGTGCAAACACAAACACACACCTTTTGGACTTACTGTTTATTATATTATACATTCCTATAGGATTATGGCTTGGCTATCACAAGTGTTTAGAGTTTTATTTTATTTTTATTTTTTATTTATTTAGAGACAGAGTCTCACTCTGTCACTTAGGCTGAGGTACAGTTGTGTGATCATAGCTCACTGCAGCCTGAAATCCTGGGCTCGAGCAATCCTCTTAACTCAGCCTACCAAGTAGCTAGGACTACAACACCCAGCTGAAAGTGTTTGGAATTGAAAGTGTGCAGAGCTGAGAATCATGAGACAAAAAGAGAGAAGTTAAAGAATAAAATGATTGACAATAGGTGCCCATCAAATTCTCATTCCTTCCTCCACGCTTGACAATTTCACATAGGCTTGCAAAGATCGGTTCTTACCTAAGAGTATATCAGAGAGATTCACGCGAGAGACTCCCTTACCCCAGACTTGAGATTAAAGAAAATGCTATCTGCTGATGAAGGAAGACGTGGAGTATGATCATGTAGAAACCAGTTTAATTTCAGCCTCTTCACAAAATAGCAGATTGGAATTTCCCTAGGAAGACTTTGTATTTGTTTTGCTTTGTTACATTTTGTTTTCTAATTATAGACTTAAAAAACAAAACTTAGAGACTAAAGGAGATAGACAGCTAGCATGAATGAAAACTAACAACTACTTTTTATATAGAGCAAATGGACAACATATATTAGAAGGCTTCATAATATAAAGCCCGCTGATCTAGTAATTCAGATTTTTGAAATACAGACCAAGGAAATTATCCTAAGTAAAGCAATAAAGTTTTGTGTCTGATGCCCTCATAGTGATTAATATTATGTTGTTTACAGTGGCAAAAACTTGGATATAAGAAAATATCAACAACAGGGAAATGATTAGTAAATAATGAAGCATCCTCATAGTGGAACAATAAATAGCCATTCAATTCTGTCAGATTTTTTCTAGTAACAAAGAAAATGCATATAATAAAATTCGAAGAGTATGGTCAAATTTAAAATCCTGTATACAGACTGATCTCAATGATGAGACAAAGGCAAAATAAATAAATAAATAAAAAATAAAAGATTGAAACCAAAATACCAGTGGAAGTCACCTGTAGGAAATATGATTGTAGATGTTTTCTTTTATACTTTTAAGTACTTCCCAAATTTTACACAATAAAAATGAAATTTTTATAATAAAAATGAATTAAATAAACTGTATTCTAGAAACACAATGGGATTGATTAGCTCTGTTTATTCAGCGACATTGGTTTCCATTTTCCCAGTGGTTTTATTATTTAAATTACATTATGAATAGTGTGAAACGCTTAGAGACAACACGGGTGCTCTTGATATGCTGAAAACATATTTCCTAGAAAAGCCTAGATGTTAGGAGAAAGTACACCAAATGCAACTTCGAACTTGTAAAATCTAGCTTAATACCAGTTTCTCATAGCTGGCGTCTAGTTCCTAGAAAATGTGGGATGTTTCTATTATTGTTTGCAAGTTTTGAATATTCTGAAATATTACCAAAGTTATACCAAAAATTCTAACAGTAGAAACAAACTATTACATTTATTTTTGTATCAAATGCAAAGTATGCATATGGAATGGATTAATCACTTCTTCATTTACAAATCACTAGAGCTAATAAAATTATTTATAAATCACTAAGGCTAATAAAATTATTTTCTTTTTAGGATGAGGGAGACAAATATTAATTAAGGGCTTACTGTTCCAGAATGTGTTAGAGGTGCTTTAAATTCAGAGGTTATAACCCAGAGGTAAAGAGCTCATCCCCTGTCAATTACACAAAGCTGGGTTTAGTTCTCAGCTGCAGTACTCAGCGTGACCCTGGGCAAGTAATGTATCAGGTGCCAAATTCCTTATTTGCAAAACTGGTAGGACAATGGCAGTGATTTCATTTGAGCCAAAGACAGAAGAAGCCATTTGTGCAAAGCCTCCCCAGAAACACAGCCTAGGGCCCATTCCTGTGAGTCATCCAGGGAGGCTGGAGGTTAGGGTACAAGTGGAAACAGAAGAGGCAGCAGGTGAGGTTAGGCAGGAGGGCACTGGATTGAACGCCACTGGGTTTTGATTTTATCCTGAGGGCACTAGGGCACCATTGACTGGATGAAGTGAGAGGGATATGCTTTGTAAGTATTTCTGGAATTATAGTGCGGGGTGCTGAAAACTACTCTGCTTAAATGGCCAAGAACACATGTATCTTTGTTGCAGGTCACAACTGTATAGCATGACATGTTATAAGAGGTACAGAAAGTCTTTAGGGTAGCCTTTGATCTCCTGGGTATTGGAGAAATAAGGAAGGGTACCATCCCTGGCTTCACGTTTCCCTGTGGATGGAGGCCCCGTGGCAAAGCTAGCTAGTCCTTTCCCTCGCTCCCTCCTCCCCAGGGGTGGAGCTGACTTACCCGATGGATGATGAGCCTGGCAGGAGGAACCGAGCCCACCTGGCTCAGCTGCTTCCTGGTCAACCACTCCTGAAAAGGACTTACATTCTCTTGACCTTGCAGTTGACTCAGCAGAGAAGGCCTTGTCCTGACCAGGAACTCCGTGGTTTCCAGTGCTGTCTGTCACAGAGTGGTGAGTTGAATTCAGAGAAGAATCTCTTGGCTACCAGACCTAAGGCAACCTTCTCCCACCCAACCTGAATAAAGGTAATGTTTTGATCTCCAGCTATGCAATTCCTGTCTTTCTAAGTTAGTTCGGAATTAGCCCTCCACAAACCCCCACAATGGTTCTAAGAGTTTGCTCTTAGAACTTCGGTTTTGAAGGTGCTTAGCACAGAATGAATATTTTCCACCATTAGAGCAGAACAGCTTTTTTGCTTGTTTGTTTGTTTGTTTGTTTTGTTTTGAGACGGAGTCTCGCTCTGTCACCCATGCTAAAGTGCAATGGCACGATCTCGGCTCACTGCAACCTCCACCTGTCAGATTGAAGTGATTCTCCTGCCTCAGCCTCCTGAGTAGCTGGGATTACAGGCACCCACCATCATGCCTGGCTAATTTTTGCATTTTTATAGAGATGGGGTTTCACATGTTGGCCAGGCTGGTCTTGAACTCCTGATCTCAGGTGTTCTGCCAGCCTTGGCCTCCCAAAATACTGGGATTACTGGCATGAGCCACCGTGCCTGGCCGAGAACAGCTTTATAATACTTGTTAGAGAGAACATAACAGCTGCCTTATATGCTAGACATATTACAGTATGGTCATATAATCCTCTTTCAAGAGATGAGATAGGATTTATTTTCCCTCTAAATCCATGTAATGATGAGCCGTGAGAGCAGACGGTCCTTCTGAATATATGAAAATACCACTGGGCAGAACTGTCTTGTTCTTGCATGCTATTAATATGCTGTCAATTCGCAACAACGGGATGGCTAAAACACGCCTGATGTCATCAGGCATTATGCTAGCATCAGCCAAGGAATTGCAGTCAATTTTGTTCATAATGACCACAGTGTGTTCACTGCTCTAGAAAGATGTATTAGGGCTGATGGAATTTTCACTAATATAATTATGATGTTTGCTATGCATTAATACCCAGCGGATGAACAAAAGATCAAGTTATTTTGCCAAATTCATAATCGACAATGAAAAAGTAACCACTGTTTTGCAACTGGTACCAAAGTTGATTCAGCAAAGCATGACCTTAGTTCTTAAGTTTTTTTTTTTTATCTTATTATACGGCATTTCGCCCACGGAGAAACACTACGGACATTCTACAAAGTTAGGCTGCAATGAGCATAATAAGGAATTTGGGGTGTCATTTAGAGAATTGGGAGTCACTCAAGGGAGTTTGTTCTGTAGAATTAGTTTAGTAGCATTGTAGGAATAATGGGACTGAACAAATCACTTCGAAAACATGATACTTATACCAAATTTCCAAACTATTTTAAGTTGTCACATTGAATTTCTATGCTAAATAGCAAACAACCAAACCGACCAGTAAGATTTCAGTGACTGAGGAATGTGCGTTTTCCAATTCTCTAACCTGACACTGGAGATTCCTTCTCTTTCCACATTAACAGGTTTTATATTTCTAAGTGACATGATGAAGCACATTAAATTGTCATTATGCTCCTGGCTTCAATCCACCAAATTTGGGGAGAACAAATTATATTCTTTATTTTATCAGTCTTGCTTAGGGATTACTTAAAAAATCAATTGGTCCTCTATCTAGAATAGCAAGAATACACATACACATAAAAAAGATACATTTTTAAAGAAATGGCCAGAAAAGTTATCTTTTTTCCAAACCTTCATCAGTTCTTTAATTTTGCCATTACAAGGCTATGACATTTCACAATAAAAACAGTCTTAAACAGCGGCAAAGAATTCGGACACCTACAATAGGCTAACACCGTGTTTCAGTAATTTAGCAAGGGCATGATTAATTCAATAGTGGCACTACCAAAAAAAAGAGCAACAATTACTCTTTTATTGCAAATACAAATGGTTGTCTATCATCCTTATTAATTATTGTTATTACATTATAATAAGAATATTTGATGGATTCTGGATGGTTAGGCGGTGAGCTGTGTTCTTTCCCTCATTCAAATACAGCTGCTTTCTTTCTTCCACAGAGCTTGTCTCTACACAATGCTTTTGGTATGCCTCTTTTGCGATGAATCGATTTGCTTACAGCTAGAAAATATTTCTTTACTACACATAAGGTCTGCAGATTTTGGACAGAGTCATGTTGCACTGGTTATATTTCTTCAAAGTTATGACCACTCTTACTTATAATCGTGTATATTGTGTTCCCTCACCCTAAAACACTCTTCCCTCTCTCCTCCGTCTAGTCTCTTTTTGTCTAGATAACTCCTATCTCATCTGCAGGCATTAGCTCAGATATCACCTTCCTTCCTTCTACTCACTGTGTTAATTTGCTCTCATAGGCAGTCTCACAGCATCACTTGTGAAACTTACACAGCAATTGTTGAGTCATTACCCTCTTCGGGAGGAGAAAGCCATTATCATAGTTATCTTAGCATATGTATCGGGTCCTCTCAGCTTCACCTGTGTTCAGAATCTTTGGCTACATATCTCAGCTAACACTGGAGAGACCATTTGTGGGAGGACTCTTCCGGGCATTGCAGAGGCGCAGGCTCACTTCATACCTATCCTTCACCAACTCTTCATTACTGAGGCTGATACATATCCAAAAATGCAGGAGAATTAGCACTCTGTGTGGCCAACTTTCGTCCAATGGAAGACCTGAGCCAATGGATAAAGTCTTCTTTCCTCCTCTAGATGTGACCATTCCGAGGCACAGCCATTTAAGTGATTTCTTGGAAAGCAGTTATGCAAGATCAGTTATAATAGCTAGCTCCATAAGAAACCCTAATATGGGTTCTTCTTCTTTTCTCCTGTGTTCTCTTTTTCTCTCACTTTTGCTTTCCTAGGATTGTATTTCGTAGCAAAGGGAGCACATTAAGCCATTAATGTCTGAGGCTCTGTCTCCCGAGGAACCCAGGCTATGACAGGCAGTAACTAGCATATAGTAGTTGTTTAATAAAGGGTTGTTAACTAAATTAATAAATACTTCTAGAATCAAAACTACCTTCTTAAATATTTATTGATAGTTCAAAATCTCATACAGTGAATGCAGGGGAAGCAGTGACTCAGTCTGCTGGGCACAGTGGCTCACACCTGTAATCCTAGCACCTTGGGAGACTGAGGCAGGCAGATCACTTGAACCTAGCAGTTTGAGACCAGCCTGGGCAACATGGCAAAATCCCGTCTGTAAAAAATAAAATACAAAAATTAGCCGGGTGTGGTGGCTGGTGCCTGTAGTCCCCACTACGCGGGAGGCTGAGGTGGGAGGATCACTTAAGTCTGGGAGGTCAAGGCTGCAGGGAGCCATGATTGTGCCATGGCACTCCATCCTGTGTCAGTGATAGAATGAGACCCTATCTCAAACAAACAAGTAACTGGACTTAGTCTTAGAATTAGCTAACATCAAATGGATAATTGCCGGCATGAAATTTCATATAGGTATACTACATACCTGCAGATAGTGCTTTATGCCTTGACAATTTACAAAAGTAAACTAGCTGGTAATTCTTAACTTCCTCTGATACTTTCCTTAAGAAACCCAAAGGGTTCTAGGTGCAATTTGTCATAACACTTGGATATTAAACATATGATAGAGAGTAGGTTACTGGCAAGAAAAGACACTGGGAGACACAAGTGTGGTTTTAGTCAGTTGCTTACCCACTAACACCATGAACTTGCTCATGTCAGCTAAATATTTTGAGATACGGTATCCTTACCTATAAAGTGAGAAACCAGATGAAATTTGCCTTTCTCAGCCTAAACTATACTGTGTCCTTACAAACTAGATCTATTACCGAAATTCCAAGTCTGGGGTGAGAGTGTGAGAAAAACAGAATACAAATGACTAAGATATAAATTTCTAAGGGGATTAGTCAGAGGGGAGAATAGTCACAGAGAAGTACAGTTTGCCTCACTAATCTGTGTATCTTTGCCTGGAAATATCAGACAGGATAATGACACCCATTCCTTTCAGATTCAAAATTCCACAAATTGTTGGAATACTGGCAGACGGCAAAGATGTTGTGGGTTCAGTTCCAGACCACCGCCATAAAGTGAATATTGCAATAAAGCGAAGCAAACAAATTCTTTGGTGCATATAACTGTTTTGCATATAAAAGTTATGTTTATACTGTACTGTAATCTAGTAAATGCACAGCAGCATTATGTTTAGAAAACAATGTGTACACCTCAATTAAAAATCCTTTATTGCTAAAAAATGCTAACAATTATCTAAGCCTTCAGCAAGTCATAATCTTTTTGCTAGTTGAGTCTTTCCTTCACGATGATGGCTGCTGACTGATCAGGGTGTAGTGGCTGAAGGTTGGGTGGTTGTGGCAACTTCTTAAAATAAGACAACAATAAAGTTTGCTACATTGATTGACTCTGCCTTTCATGGAAGATGACTCCATAGCATGTGACACTGTTTCACAGCATTTTACCCAAAGTAGAATTTCTTTCAAAATTAGCCAATCCTCTCAAATCCTGCCACTGCTTTATCAACTACATTTGTGTAATATTCTAGGTCTTCTGTTTTTATTTCAAAAATGTTCATAGCATCTTCACCATAAGCAGACCCATCTCAAGAGACCACATTTTTTGCTCATTCATAGGAAGCAACATCTTATCCCTTTATGTTTTATTATGAGATTGCAGCAATTCAATCGCATCTTCATGCTCCACTTCTAATTTTAGTGCTCTTCCTGTTACCACCACATCTGCAGTTACTTTTCCCACTGACGTCTTGAACTCATCAACATCATCTGTGAGGGTTGGAATCAACTTCTTGCAAACTTCCGTTAATGTTGATATTTTGACCTCTCCCCATGAATCAGTAATGTTTTTGATGGCATCTAGAATTGTTAATTCATTTCAGAAGATTTTCAATGTACTTTGCCCAGATCCATCAGAGAAACCACAATCTATGACAGCAATAGCCTTACAAAACGTAATTCTTAAATAAGAAGACTTGAAAGTCAGAATTACTGCACGATCCGTGAGCTGCAGAATGGACATTGTGTTAGCAGGCCTGAAAACATCAATTTCCTTGAACGTCTCCATCAGAGCTCTTGGGTAACAAGGTATATTGTCAATGGGCAATAACATTTTTAAAGGAATCTTTTCTTCCGAACAGTAGGTTTCAACAGGGGGCTTAAAATGGTCACTAAACCATGTTGTAAACAGATGTGCTGTCATCCAGAGTTTGTTGTTTCATTTATAAGAGCGCTATAAGCACAGTAGATTTAGCATAATTCTTTAGGGTCGTAGGATTTTGGGAATGGTAAATAAGCACTGGCTTCAACTTAAAGTCACCAGCGGCACTAGACTCTAACAAAAGAGTCAGCCTGTCCTTTGAAGCTTTAAATCCAGGCACTGGCATCTCCCCTCTAACTATGTAAGTCCTGGAAGCCATCTTCTTCCAATAAAAGGCTGTTTTATTTACATTGAAAATCTGTTGTTTGGTGTTTAGCCACCTTGATCAATGATCTTATCACTTCATTGATCAATGATCAATGAAGAGTTTAACCACCTTCATCAATGATCATGGTTAGATCTTCTGAATAACTTGTTGCAACTCCTGTATCAGCACTTGCTGCTTCACCTTGCACTTTTATGGTATGAAGACAGTACCTTTCCTTAAACCTCATGGACCAATCTCTGCTAGCCGCAAACTTTTCTTTTGCAGTTTCCTCACCTCTCTCAGACTTCATAGAATTAAAGAGAGTTAGGGTTTTGCTCTGGATTAGGCTTTGGCTAAGAAGGATGTTATGGCAGGTTTGATCTTCTATCCAGACCATTCAAACTTTCACCATATCAGCAATAAAGATGTTTCACTTTCTTATCATTCATGTGTTCATTAGAGTAGCACTTTTCATTTCCTACACAGACTTTTCCTTTGCATTCACAACTTGGCTGTTTGGTGCAAACAGCCTAGGTTTTGCCCCATCTTGACTTTTGACATGCCTTCTTCACTAAGCGTAATCATTTCTATCTTTTAGTGGAAAGTGATAGATGTGGGAATCTTCTTTTATTTGAACACTTAGAAGCCACTGTAGAGTTATTAGTTGGCCTAATTTC
Organism: Nomascus leucogenys; assembly: GCF_006542625.1. NCBI lineage: Eukaryota > Metazoa > Chordata > Mammalia > Primates > Hylobatidae > Nomascus > Nomascus leucogenys. Next base: position 114,239,501 of record NC_044386.1, read on the forward strand.
AGTATTGGTGTATCTCAAGGAATAGGCAGGCCCAAGGAGAAAGAGAAAGATGGGAGAACAACCAGTTGATGGATCAGCCAGAACACATAAAACATTTATCAGTTAAGGTCATCTTTTTACATGGGAGCAGTTCTTGGTGCCCCCAAATAATTACAATAGTGCCATTAAATGTCACTGATCACAGACCACCACACTAGACATAATAACAAAAATGGTTTGAAATACTGTGAGAATTAACAAAATGTGACATGGAGCCACAAAAAGCATATGCTTTTGGAAAGATGGCACCAACAGACATGCTCAATGCAGGGTTGCCACAAACTTTCAATTTGTAAAAACTGTGCTACCTGTGAAGCACAATAAAGCAAAGCAAAGTTAAGTGAGGCTTGCCTGTACTTCAAAAAATGTCCTATCTAATTGGAAAGAGTGAATTTACATAAGCAAAACAATTTTAAATTGTTATATTAATAAGTGCAGGAAGAAAATATTCAAAAGTGAAGAGAATGCAAGCCAAAGAAGACTAATAAGTCACAGAGCATTTTTCAAATGCTTAGCATATTATCAAACACACACACACACACACACACACACACAGGCATACTTATAAGAGTTGGCATTCTTACCAAGTCTTTGTAAATGATAAAGCAGCTCTTGTTTACAGTTCAAATCGATATTGGGCCAATACCTCAATAAAGGATGAAGGATGTGTTTTGGCTGTTCTACTAAATCTCCACTTTAGATCATTGTAACTTCTCATTCTCTTTTACACCCACTTTAAGCGACCATAGATTGATTAAATACCCTAGACAAAAATTAGAGTCAAGTTATTTGAAGGCAAAAGGAAGACTCATATTTAAGTATTAATTGAAAAAGAATTCATGTCAAGATGGCAGCTGAGCATAGTCTAAAGCCTCCCCACTCCTACTTCAAACAATAGAAAGGCTAAATAAAATATTTTACCGTATAACATGAAAAACCACGACAGAGTTGAACCCTAAGGATGAGAAATCTTCAGAGGCTAGAAACAGAAAATAAACCTGTTGGTGGGGAGTACATAAACCAGCAAAGTCTACAGTGAGGAAATGGGATATTTTTAGTCTGGCTATAGGACCTGAGGCTGGTGTTCCAATATCCAGGCAGGGAAAACTAGATTTGAGGTTTTAGGCTTCAAGCATATAAGGAATCTAAAATTGGGTTTTCTGCAGTCAGTTAGAACGGGTCCTACAACACAAGTTCATAATCTGTGATGAAGAACTTCAATATTCCTACCTTCTAGTTAGAGGTTTAGCCCAGATATATGCCACACATACATGACTACAGTAGAAAAAGGCTCACTAAAATGAGATTGGGACATTTCATCTGCATTGCAGGAGGATTGATATTTTGAATTTAAAGACTGTAATTTAAAACTAGATTAGAGATGATACGTTTTGGGATAGGGCAGAGATATTCTCAAAACTGCATTATAGAGAGCACCTGCAATTATATGTAAGATAACTAGTGGATGATAAGCTCACCTATCAAGAATTATAAAATTTGAGGAGATGCAATGCCTTTTAAAATAATATGCATACATCCCAAATGGGTGAACTCACTCAGAGTAACTCAAGAAAGGGAAACAGCAATCATAAAGGTTTTACTCAAGTTAAAAAATGAAAAATGAAACACATCATTTTTTTTTTACTTGTGTCAAAGATACAATAGAAGGGCTAATACCCACAAAACAAGAATAAGGTATTATAAAACAAAATCTGATATATTAAAAAATTAGTAAAATTCTGAAAAAAATCTACTCATTAAAATAAAAAATACTCAAAAGATGGTGGGAACAGTAGATTAGACACCATAGAAAATAAAATTAGAGAATTGGAAGACAGAAAAAATTACAGTGACATAAAGTGATAGAAATTATGGATAAAGGACTAAGAGCTTTGGAGGATAGAAACAGCAGCTCTAATATACATGTGAGGAAAGTCCCACAAGTAGAAACTAAAGAGGCTTGTGGAAAGTCAATATTCTAAGAGACAAAGGATGAGAAATTTTCAGAAAAAAGAAATAAGTCAAGTAGTCAAAAGTTATATCAAGTACTAACTAGGATGCATGTAATTAAGTCAGCACCTAGGTATTGCTATCACAACACCTCAAGGATAAAGAAAAAGAAAGATTGCTTATAAAAGCATGACAATTAGATCAACCATAGACTTTAGCCACATCCTTGGGTATTACTGTGGGTTCAAGTTATGAAGCATCAGATTGAAAAACATAGGAATACAGCTTTATGCAAATTCCTACATTAGGATTAGAAACCCTGTGGCCTAGTTACCATTCACTCCTTAATTGGGATCAGAAATTCCCAGTGAGAGTTTGGGGGTCATGAATCCTGTAACTTGGTAGTTTCGTAGACTATCCCCTTGATGAGCCTCCTGCTCAGGTCACACCCTCACGTCCCCTGATCCTTTTCGACTGCATCTTGCTGGTCTAGTGTCTTCTTCCATCTACATCCTCAAAGGGCTCTAGGCTCTTCACTGTGCTTTTTTGCAGGCCTGGGCCACAGATGAATGAAGTGAATCTTTGGTATTTCAGAGCAGCTACTGGTTTTAAAATCAATTCCAAAGAGTGTGCATCCCCTTCCCATCATCACTGCCAAAAAATTGGTATTTAACACTACATGAACTTATTCACAGATTGGGCTTCATGGTGAATGCAGAATTCAGAGTTCAGTGTCTCAGATCCTCATTATAGAAAGGACTAAGCACACACATACACAGAGAGAGAGAAAAAAAAATACATGTAGTTAAAATTCATTCTAAAGAAAAAAAATATTCATTCTAAAGAACCTTGGTATAAGAATGTAAGAATGAATGTTAATTATGGATTTTTCTGTTGAATGTAGCAATAGATTTCATCAGCCAGTGAAGGCAATCTATGGGTTATATCTAAACACAGTTGACCCTTGAACAACACAAGGTTAGGTAGGGTTGCCAACATCCTGTGGAGCTGAAAATCCTCATATAACTTTTGACTCCCCAAGACTTAACTACTAATAACATAAATGGTCAATTAACACATATTTTCTATGTTATATGTATTATGTATTGTATTCTTACAATAGAATAAGCTAGAGAAAAAATGTTATTAAGAAAATCATAAGGAAGAGAAAATATATTTACTATTTAGTTAGTGGAAGTGGGTCATCATAAAGATCTTCATAATTTTTGCCTTCAGGTTGAGTAAGTTGAGAAAGAGGAGGAAGAGGAAAAGTTGGTTTTCCTGTCTCAGGCATGACAGAGTTGGACAAAAATTTGCATGTAAGTGAACCCTCACAGGTCAAACCTGTGTTAAGTAGCAACTGTATGTACCATATGTAAGTATCTCGATTTGTGTAACTAATGGATAATTTTGCAATTGTTTTTTTATAATTATTATCTAATACCTCCTAAATGGAATCAGAAGGTAAAGTTTCCTACATATTTTGTTACAGCATGGATATCATCTCAATTTCAGTATTATTGAAAAATTCACCCTGAGTAAGAAATGGTTCACATTTTTCCTTTTTACCTACACTAGAAATCTAAAGCTTTAAGAGACAAGAAGCTTTAAATAAAAGGGGCTGTTGGTTAGCATTATACAATGACAGTCATTACAATTTCAAAAAATATCAAACTATTACAATTTTCCACCTAAATGAATGAGGATGCTTTGGGTTAAGTAAGATATTATTGTCAGGAATTTAAAAGTTCTTACATATAATAAAAATCTGTGAAGATTGCAGAACCATACATATGTTGTTGCTCCAGAAAAGTCAGGTAAAAAGTAACGAGATATTTTGGACAGCAGTGATCAAATAGCTGCCGTGGGTCTTACAACCTCCAGACAAGGACTCCGTGACCCACCTCCAAGTCATAGGCTTGTTGTTTCCCAAGCAGCATGTGTGTAAGGAAAGTAGGAAAATCAGACTTCTCAAAGATGTAGTAGACTGTTAGCTTGTTTGTTTACACCTGCTTTCTGACATTAGCCCTATCTTGCTTTGCATTTGGGGCTGAAGGTTAGACAAGGGTCAAGTAGGAGATTTCAACACATCTGATAAAGGTTTGTTCTTCATGAGAAGAGGAGAACTTTTCACCAGTTAGGCCTAATGCCCTCATCTTAACCCCTTCGTATTATTTGCCTGTGTAAGGAGGCTCAGGGCAGCATAGGGCAATTTTAAACCTCAATGCACAAATCCATAACATTCATTATTATCTAACTTTGGAAACTACTGTCTAGCCTGAAAACTCGCTGTTCAAATACAGCCTTGCATTAGCACCGGCCAGTTCATCCTGGACTGTGTTTGTGGATTAGGGACAAAGTGAAGACATTTTTTTTTTCCTTTCGAACAGAAATTATCACAACTAAATTTGTGAAAGCCAAACACAGTAATATTCTTAGATATTTAAATGCAATATGTACTCGCTACTCTTAAAAAGCAAGTCTACAATGATCTCAAATGTTTTTCTAAGATGATTGTTCATTCTTTAAACATATTACTGTTTGTTTGTGAGGGTGGATTCTGGTCTTAAAGACTTATAAATCCCTCTGATTGGTACTAAAAGATCCCCCTGTCTCAATGGCATTCTTTTCACAGTTATATTTTAGCAGAGAGAGAGAAAAAAAGTCTAAATAGGAAGAAAAGTTGTAGAGAGACAGGAGAGCTGATCCATGTCTCATATTCTCAGTGTTTGCTTTGTAAACTGCTGCCACAAAAAACTATGGTCATGTCTCGCTTATGACAGGTATACATTCTCAGAAATGCATCATTAGGTAATTTTTATTTTGGCTCACTGCAACCTCCGCCTCCTGGGTTCAAGGGATTCTCCTGCCTCAACCTCCCTAGTAGCTGGGATTACAGGTATGTGCCACCATGCCTGCTAATTTTTGTATTTTTAGTAGAGACAGGGTTTCACCATGTTGGCCAGGCTGGTCTCAGACTCCTGACCTCAAGTGATCTGCCCTCTTTAGCTTCCCAAAGTGCTGGGATTACAGGCATGAGCCACCGTGCCCGACCTCGTCAGGTAATTTCACCCCGTGGTAACTTCATAGAGTGTGCTTATACAAACCTAGATGGTATAGCATACTCTACACCTAGGCTATATGGTACAGGCTATAAACCTGTACAGCATATTGCTGTACTGAATGCTGTAGGCAACTGTAACACAGTGGTATTTGTGTATCAAACCATAACCTAACATAGAAAAGGTAATGTGCTCTGTTTATACTGTTAAGATGTTTCAAAACCTACAACGTCACTAGGCGATTGGAATTTTTCAGCTCCCATATAACCTTAGGGGACCTATGTGGCCTAGAACTGTACTTGCTATGCCCCAAGGGGATTAAGAGATGGGGAACAGGGAAGGGAGATGTTCTCATATTGGCGTCCCCAAGTCTTTGCAATGATTTGCCCTCCTGCCTCCAGGTCTTTGTTATTAGACATGTTCTTCAAGTCTACTGCTGAGTTTTAACATTACACTTATCACTCTGTATTTCATCTTCTGATTCCTTGTCTATCTTTTTCGATAGACTGTGAACAACTTGAGTACAGAGTCTCTGCCTCATTCGCCTCTGTATCTCTAGTGCTTGACACAGTTCTGAGAACAGAGCACATGCTCAATATTTAACCAGAGAATCAATGAACACTGAAGTCACACCTACTTGTAAAAAGATGCACCCACTTCCCTTCTTACATACACTTAGATATGCATAATATTTAGGGTTCACCCAACTGAATTCCACGTACTTAATTAGCTGCATTTTCTTTTGCACATAACTATTCCATCCTTCCACTGGGTCCTGGGTGAGTGCCCCCCAGCTCTGCTTTCAAAACTTTCCTGTTACTTCTCTGTTCCTGAGTTATGCAAGGCATCTTAAACACCTGGAAATAAAATATTTATGTGCTTCTTTCCATCCTTCACACCATAACCATAAATGAAAGAGGAAACTATTTTTAAATAATGTAATAATATCATAAAATCAAATAGCATTCTGTGGGGGAAAAACCCAGGTAGTAAATAAAAGTCAAGATAGCCATTGAAGTTGTCCAAACTCCAATACTGAAAGAAAATAAGACAAATGTTTGAATTACATGATAAATCAAATTGAATGCAATGATATCATAATTTCATAATTAAGTATTTTCTTTTGCATTACTTTCTAGTTAAATCCCAAAGCCAATCACATTTTAAAATACTTCTCCAACATACCACGGTTTAGAGGCCTGAGCTAGCAAACAACTCATAATGTTCTTTACTTTCTGTATCCTGTGTTTTATTTTAAAGTGGAAATAGCCAGGTGTAAAACTGCACATTCCATTTCTCTCATGCAGTGTGATTTTATTAGATAACTGTTTGGAATTAACCATATAATTAAAATTATAGCCATCACCTCATCCTATTAAAGAATGGTTACAGAAAAATGACCCAAATGCAACATAAAACATGGTGGATATGCTCCTGTGGTTTTTACCTTAGGATCCTACCACCTTCTTAGCTTATTTTATATGTAAATAAGATCCTCCTTGCTCATGATGCTCCTCTGATTCTTGTCAGTTATTTGCCATCTTTTGAAACGGGATTAACTGTTTCAATGACATGAAGCATGAACCGTATGTCTTTAATTCCCCAGCCTAACTTCCCTTGAACTTGATTTTACTTTTACATTTTACATTTTCTTTTCTCAGTGATTCACCCTCTATTCCTAAATATCACAATCAGAACAGAAGATAACTCATTTACCCTTGATATTTTAAATACTCTAGACGTCTCACTCTCATTGTAGATCACAACCATCTTTTCCTGGAGCCTCACTCCTGCCATGCCAGATCTCATTTTTGCTCTGTCTAGCCACCCTGAAACGTCTTTCCTGCTATTCTCTATCCACTCAAAACTTACTGTTTCTTAAAACTGGCTCCTGTCCTCTTTTGCTTCTCGAAGACTTTTCCATACAAAAGCAATCTCAGAGACATACATCTTTCTCGATTAAAATGGCAATTTTCCACCAGCTTCCCATTTAACAATGAGGAACATACTGTTTTCCGTGGCTCATTTATTATTTTACAGTTATTAGTAGTGGCTCTTCCAGGAGATTATAACAGGGGTTGCAAACTCTTTCTGTAATGGGCCAGACAGTAAATATTTTAGGTGTTTCATGCCTTACAATGTGTGTCACAACAACTGAACTCTGCCATTTTAGTGTGGCAGCAGCCATACGCCACACGTAAATGAATGGAATGACTGTGTTTCAACGCAACTTCATGTATGAACTCTGAAATTTAAATTGTGTGTGATTTTCACGTGACATGAAATAGTATTCTTTTGAAGATTTTCCCAACTATTTATAAATGTGAGAACCTTTCTTAGTTCACAGATCACACAAAAAGAGATGGCAGACTGGGTTTGGTCTCTGAGCCATAGTTTAGTGACCACCGGATTATAAACTTCTTGAAGGCAGAAACAGATGTTGCAGTGTTGGAGAGTCCAACAGTTGTTCATCACTTACCTAGCCTAAGGCAAGGGACCAGTGATTCTAGCCATCCAATCTGGGAATGTTTGGAGGGCCTGAAAAAACGTTTTAGAAAACAGATATAAGAGGTTGAAACCTCAAGGAAGCGGGAAGAAGAGCCTCAACTTCTCTCTCCACTTCCTAAGTTCCCGGGATGTCTGTGTTCAAACACAGTATTTCTTTGAACTAAGCAGAAATCTTTGAAAGGGCAGAAGGCAGGCTCAAATCCACAGATGCCATTTTGAATACAAGCTTCATATGGTCTCCGTGGGAGTCTGTAAAACCCGGCGCTCTCCTCTGTGGGAGTTCTTCACTTTTAGTGTGATGGCTCTGTATTTAATTACACTGTATATTTTCTTCTTTAGTGCTGTGATAGAGAAAGACAGAGACACAGAGAGTGAAGGGGAAAGAGAGAGAGAGAGCTGTACTCTAGCCCTGCAGATTAGGAATGTCCTCAACATCCAACCCATGAAGCACACGAAGATACTCTCCTTTGACATTATTTATCTAGAATGCTCTCTTTGAGTTATAGTACCAAAGGGGGGAAATACTCATTTAATGAAGAGAGAGTTTCGTCCAGTTTAAAAGCCATAATTTTGTATGCATGTCAGAAAAACACATAATCTGAACAATAAATTCACCCAGCCAGACTGAGGGCCCACTTGCCACTGGAATCTGTTTTTCTTTTTAACATAATGAGGCGACATCCCTTTCCTTGGAGAGGAGAGTTCAATAGTTTAATTTTTGTTAACTGAGATCCCTTGTATGAAGGTAAATTACATTGCCTTTTCTATTACTAGCTCTGTTAATTGTCAAGCAATCAGAGTTTATGCACTCATCCAAGACAGCGGAGAATTTCCCATAATGTTACAAAATAAAACCTGACAAAGCACAATAATCTTTAGTTTATTGATGTGCTACCAGGCTGTTGAAAGCATCAGATCAGTAATGTGCTTTGGTTAGGAAATTGGGGTCTAGGGAGAAATATTGGGAGTTAGAGAGAGAACATCAGGGCTTGCAGAAAAAAATATATTAGGAGTTAAAAGGGAAAAAAGATGTTTGTGGTGGGATTTTAGATTTTATGAAAAAAACACTGAGATCTTGTAAGGATTCTGAAGAAAAACACATCTGGGGTGGACAGATGAACTTTGGCCCCAGTGGCCAAAAAAGATTTATTTTTTTGTTGGGAGAGGTGCTGCATATCATAATATAAATAACACACAATTTCCAGAGTTCCAGGAAAGGCACATTCTGAAGATAGTCATTGCATGGTTTAATAAAAAAATTAGGTAGCCAGGATGGCAAAACGAAATCTACATTTAATTTTTAAAAAAGTTAAAAACAGGAGCTCAATAAAATATCCCAGCTGCTTTTCTAGTTTCCTTCAAATTCTACCTGTAATGATGAGAAAAATAACTCAACATTTGCTTGGAGCCTTGGGGACTTTTAAGATCTGCAAAATTTATTTTTGGAGAGTTATAGCCCTCTCTTCGTGCTCTTTCCTGTGCTGTTCTGTTCTTTCCCCCGTTCCATATCTGATAAGGGCTTCTGCCTTGGACTTGTCATGCCGGACACCCCTCAGGACTTCCAGGTATAACTTATGATGACAATATTCTGGCTGTGATGCTGAGCGAAATGAGAGTGCATGGTCATGAGTACTTCCTTCTGAGTGCTTGAAGGGTTTACGTTTCCATTTTTAAAGTTTGACTTTGATAGTCATATTGACCCTGGGAATTAAGATTTGAGCTGCATTATTAAATTGTTCCCATAGATTGGGATTTTGAGCTCTAAGAAGCTAAAGACTTTGCTTGCTGACAGAGAGCTTATTTGGGTGCCAGCTTTACATTAATATTGTAATCATACTCAAACTTATTTTAGGAGTCAAAGGGAAACCATGTGAAAAAAACCTCCCATATATCAAAGGAAAATGTTGATTAAACAACTATCTTCACAATCCCAAATTCAAACTATCTAAAAGCATAAAAGATGACCAATTTCTTATTTGGCAGTTTGGTATTTTAAAAAATGAGATGTATTAAATGTAAGAGTTTGTAAGTGTGTATAGGAGGTGAGCGTGTGTATGTGCAGAGGGGTTTGTGTGTGAGAGAGAGAGCAAGTGAACGAGAGGTTGAGATTCTCTACCTTGCAATGAAAGATGGCAAAGTGATAAATTAGTGCTCTCAACTGAAATTGATTACTTTGTGTTCCCATCCAGTTCATGTGGCAGCCACACAGATGCTCTGAAACACCTTAATGACACATTGGAGAAAACTTCTCAAGCGGGCCCTGTGTAGTGTTCTTTCCCTTCCTCCCCTCATTGGCTCCCAGAGTGAACATTGTGGATGCTGCGTACATTAGGGAAAAGGGCATGCAAACATTCCTCCACTCCCTCTTGCACAGAAATGACTTTATTTTATATCTCAGGAATCCTTTAGACAATCCTAGGAGCCTAAATGCTAAAATGACAAATGTAAGTGATTTTGTCTTCTCAATGCTCAGATTTATCTATTCCCAGCTCTCTGGAGAGGCAGCACATATAGCAAAAAGATGAAGCAGCATCGAGCCACCTAGAGGCAATCTTATCTAAGCCTGCCCAGCAAAGCAAAGCAAAGTTATGAGGCTTATTGCCATAATTGTAGATTAAATGAAACTGCCTACTTTACGCTCAAGGATTGAAGGGGACAAGTTACCAATATACTTGAATTAAAGGAGTACTAGGGAAGATGGGCCATTACAACGAAGCCCTCAGTTTTAAACAATTCGAGAAGTCTTATGGTAAAATCCCTAATGGGATATATTGATAACTGCTGAAATGTAATCAATTCCCTTCCATTGAAATTATGAGAATAGCTGATAATTTAAGAAATTTCAAAAATCTGTATATATATGAACATTTATATATATTTATATAATATATAAATATTCCAGAAATTTTAATAAATATTAAATCCTCAGTTACTATAAGAATTACCAGTACAAAAATAATTTAAAAATAATATTCTACCACTTAAGAGTATTACAGCTTTGAAAGGAGACCCAGATTTCAATGCCTATGCAAGTCTGTAAATGGCTTCATTGAGTCTTGGAAAGATTAATCAAAAGTTCTATGATTTATTTATACATTGTTTTATATATGCTTAACAATATACATCTATGTGCTGAATTATTCTTTGTGCTTAATAATTTTGAATCTGTATTAACTACTTTTTAAATATTCTGCAGGATTTAAACCTCATTCACTGATCATTTCCATTCGGTGGCCTTAAATACTGAAAAGTTGTCACAAGAGTGATGGTGATTTGATTGACTATGGTCAATGCAGGACATTCTAGTGGTCAATAGGCACAGGCAACGGTACAAGCTCCTTTAATACAGATAAAGCCTACAGCTTATTACCCAAATGAAGACAAAAGCCCTCAAGCCCCTTCCAAGGAAAGTGCCTCCCTCAAACAAGATTCTTCCATTTCCTGAAGACATTCAATCTTCTCACCCTCAGAACGGTCCTCTCCTCTCCTGGCACCTTCTCCAACTTTTCTGAGCCCTGGCACTATCCCTTCTTGCTTGCCTGCTGCAAGAATCACTCCCCTGTACATTCCTGAGTGTGAGACTAGGTGATACAAAGATCAGAGTTCATATGGCCCCATCTTCTAGCAAGGCTGGGTGACAGGCATCCCTTAGTCCCACTACTGCAAAAATAGTGCAGTATTTACCTTATTGATGTCCACATAAACAAATGTTCCAGAAATGTATATCTTTCTTTCTTTCTTTTTCTTTTTTTTTTTTTTTTTTTTTTTTTGAGATGGAGTCTCACTCTGTTGCCCAGGCTGGAATGCAGTGGCTTGATCTCGGCTCACTGCAACCTCTACCTCCTGAGTTCAAGTGATTCTCCTGCCTCAGCCTCCTGAGTACCTGGGATTACAGGCACGAGCCACCACACCTAGCTATTTTTTGCATTTTTAGTAGACACAGGGTTTCACCATGTTGGCCAGAATGGTCTCAAACTCTTGACCTCAGGCAATCTGCTCACCTCGGCCTCCCAAAGTGCTGGGATTATAGGCATGAGCCACCGCGCCTGGCCAGAAATGTATGTATTTCTTAAAGAAAATCTTCAAGTGTATGTTGTTGACAAAAACATTGGTTGCTTGCAAAGCAGTAGTCTCTTATTAAATCAAGCAGCATCGAAACTTTCCCACCCTTTTTCCTCATCAGTTAAAAGAAATAATCCGTCGACTTTGTCAGTTTAAAAACTGCACTGTTAATATCTTCTACTTGAGCAGATCTTCAAGTTTAAAAGACCCACTTAACTTTTTAAAAAGCCTCCCAAGATGTTAAAGGATTTTTGTCTGAGTTTGTATACCAAAGAGATTCGACTAGTTTACCAAAACAACAGCGACAAGTATAATAATAACTGTATATCTGCTTCTCAAAATAGTTCCTCAGACATTAGCTTAGTGGCTAGTATATTCTGTATTCAGAGATGAAGATACGGAACTGTCAAGAGCTCAAATGAGTTGTCCAAACTGGCTGGTGATTGTGCTCAGCCAGGTATAGTTAGACTATAATACAGGCGAGAGAGGTGGGTAAGTTGGCTGTGGTGTCACCAGTGTCTCTGTGAGAGTTTTTTAACCCTATACATTTTGCACAGTGACAGAAAAAATAAAACTATGACCTGCATAATGCAATTTACATAGAGCTGTTTTCATGTAATTCTAACAACGTTATTGCATTTATGAAGTTCTGTCTTTTCTTCTTTGTGATGGGAGTCACATGGCCCCTCCAAACCCCTTGATGTACCTCCTAGGACCAGAATAAAGCCTAAGCCTTTGTATCCTAGTATGTCACTGCAGTTAAAAAAAGCACACATTTGGAGATTTTTGAGGGAGGATGGAAACAAGATTGAGGGAAAAGGAAAGCACGTATCTTTGTACTTCGCATCTCATTATGTTGATCATTACCAGTACGTTCGATTTTGCCCAAGAGAACCACAATATTCTGAAAAATGGTTTTAAAACATGTAATTTTTTACCAGTAGGGACCTTTTCATAAATGAAATCTTATGTTGCATCCCTTTTTTATAAAGAGACAAATGCCAAGCTTCCCTGGATGTAGATAACTCCTTGATCTATTTTAGGGCTTCTTGAGATCCCCCCCTTAGAACCCTACAACTCAGGAGGGTCTAATTTGAAAATAATTCTCCTAAACAATTGAATTAGAAACATCCTGCCTTGAGCAGAGGCCTTTTCTTAACTATATGTTATTGAGGGGTTGATTCAATCTTCCTCACCTCATTCATTCCCCTCTCGACATTTCTCCCCTTGAGCCCAAACTGAAACTGTCTTTTTTGTGTGATCTGATTAAATATTTCCTCATAGCACTGATAGAATTCTCTGGAAAAACTCCCCTTACCTTCACTGTTGTTCAGCCTTGAAGAATACGCTTCCTATTCAATAATAACTTATTGGGTATCTTCTCTATGCCAGGTACTGAGAAACCTGCAGATTTGTGTTTGTAGTCAGGAGATTCAATTCCACTTTGTATAAATCTGCCTTATTTTGCTTCTTACTTAAAGAAATCTTGGATTTTTCAGAGATTTTTAACCAAAGATTAAAAAATCAAGAAGATAAGAATTGTCATTTCCATGGGAATCTTCAGTTTAATGGTACATACACAATTTAAATAAATGGAAAGTCACATACAATTAAACTCAGGGAAGTGTAAGCAGACTTTGTAAAATAGTTGTTGCATTTCTTCATATTGAATAAAATAATAAATTATTTGAATAGTTCTATTATCTATCCTCAACTGAAACATACAGTGCCTGTCCTATTTCTTCAAAAAGCTTGTTAATATGCAATCACCTAGTACAACTGCTAAGTTTTTAAAGGTCACCCATGTTTTATTCATAAAGGGTGGTTTTCTGGAGGGGAAAAAGGTTACAATGTCATGTAATACCATATTCTGGTGGAGGCTTTGCTTTCCAAGACAGGCTCTAATGGATTGGATGGGGAAAGAGTGAGATTTGGGGACAGGGAAATAACTTGTTTCAGAGATATCAATAAAATTTCATTTAGAACGGGAAAACTTTGAAACGCGGGGGAGGGGAACTTATTCTACTTTTAACTATCAAGTAAGCATGACAGCCTCTGTTATTACTTACACTCACAAATACTTGGTTTTCCCCTAAGGCCAGGTACCTGGAAGGAAACATTTCTGGCCCCCTTGAAGTTAAAAGTGTAGCCATGTGACAAGTTCTGTCCAGTGAAATATGAGTAGACGTGATTGTGTCACCTGAAACTGAAGCATTTCATTGACATTATTTGAACTACCTGCAGCTCCTCCTTCTGTCATGGTCATGGGGAGGGCAGTGTTCTAGATGTAGAGATTAGTATCAGGGGGCTGCTTAAAGGACCACTGCCCCAGTAATTTGCACAAATGCAAATTTGTTCAGAATAATTCTGCACGGGAAGGAAATAAACATTTGCTGTGTTGAGTCACTAAAATTCTGAGGTTGTTTACATAGTTCACTGTTGCCTTTTCCTGGCTAATATATAGACCTAGTCATACCATTTACACATATAAAAAGTCAAGTCTCTTCCTTTCACGGCTAAGCATAATCAGCAAAAGATACCCTAATACTTACCTAGTTCATCACCCTTTAATGGATGTTAATCCAACTTTCCAAGGTCATATATATTTACTAGAAACAGAGAATAAAAAATAATTTAGCTAATCCTAATCCAAAACTCTTTGTATAGCATCCAGTCTGTATTTTAAGATGAAATTATAATAGTTGCTGTTTCCATCCTTGGGTAATCTTATCCCTTCCATTATTTTAGACTACTCTTCTATGTAGAAGACAACAGAATTATCACCTCTAAGGATTTCTCCTTAAATTCCTCAAAGTATCTCACACTTAACCACCGAACCAACATCACTCTCACTTTCTAGGTGCCATGATTTATGCATCACTTGACTCTGAACAATGTCAAACATATTTCTTTGTAGTAGGACTCAATAAGTGTTTCCATTTAATTGAATAAAAAATTAACTTCTATTTTTTCACCTTGATTCATTTGCACTGCATCTTTCTAATCACTGGAATTAAGAACCTCAAAGTCATCTTTGATTTCTTTTTCTTCCTCAACACTAAAGGCCAAATGGCTGCCAAGACCTTTCATGCTATTTTTACTTCATCTCCAAAAATCTATGCTCTTCTTTTCTGACTATTATTTCAGGCCTTCATCTCTCAAATGCAACTTATCTTTTCCATTTTAATCTCTGATTATTCCAATTTTTGTATTGGTTCTGGAAATAAATCACATTTTCTTCCTTTCTATTTTATTTATGTGTCATTCTTAAAATTTTCCTTCTAGTCAGAAAGAGCATTTTTTATAGAAAGGAACAGAGAGATTGCAGTGTATAGGTTAAGGAGAGAGGTTTTAGGACCCAACTCATCTGGGTTTGCATCTTGAAATCTGACTTCAGTTGAATGACTGCATATCTCTTGATCTCATCAGAATTTCCATGCTTCACTTTAGTCATGTAGACAATTGTGGCCTGATCTTGGCACTTACCATTTTCATGCTTTTTGAGATCTCCTAATAAAACCTACTTATACACAAACACACTTACAGACATCCCCCCACACACATACATTGGTAAGCAATGTAAAAATTTGAAAGATTTCTTATAGAAGGTGAAGGAAAGGCCCTTCAACGCATTGCTCCCAGCAGAACCCTTTTTCCTCTACCACCATCTACTCACTTCTATTTATTCTCTTATTTATTCTCTTCTGGGCTTTTCTTCTGGTATCTCAAAGCTCTTGTCGTTTTCCTTATGCAGAGCAAATTGGCAGCCATAATTTTCTTGTGGTCTCACCCTTACTTTTAAACAGCTTCTAGAAGTGTATTTTCCAAACATATGCATTGTTCACCCTACAGTGATTTTCATTTAAGTTGTTCCTCCATCTTTAACCTGGGATGATATCACTGTCCTTATGTTTTGTGAGTATCCAATAGTTTAATGTACACAAAAGCTTGGGAAATAACCAATCATGTATCAGAATTATTATTATAGAAATATGAGTGTCTTCTTTGGTGAGATATTTGTAGATGGCAATCACTACTAGCACTTCTGGGGTCTAAATAAATCAGGATAAATATCAGGGGACAAAATGCAGATTAATTGCTAGATCAAGTTGTATTCTGTTTTTTTGTTTTGTTTTGTTTTGTTTTTTGAGACAGAGTCTCACTCTGTCACCCAGGCTGGAGTGCACTGGTGCCATCTTGGCTCACTGCAACCTCCACCTCCCAGGTTCAAGTGATTGATTCTCCTGCCTCAGCTTCTAAAGTAGCTGGGACTGCAGGCACACATCACCACACCTGGGTAATTTTTGTAGTTTTTAGTAGAGATGGGATTTCCCTGTGTTGGCCAGGCTGATCTCAAACTCCTGATCTCAAGTAGTCTGCCTGCCTCGGCCTCCCAAAGTGCTGGGATTACAGGCCTGAGCCACGGTGCTCAGCCTCAAGTTGTATTCTGATGCAGGTCAGGCAGGTCTTTTGGGTGCTCTCATTTGAGCAATAATGAGGGACCCAGGCTTTTTCCATCTTGTGTTGCCATGGGTGGAAAAGAGCACAAGAGATACATGGGCAGGTTAGAAGAGCCAAACATCATTTCTGCCTACATTCCATTGGCTTGAACCAGTCATTTCCATGCAAGGTAGGCTGAGAACAGTTGTTTTCTACTGGAAGAGGAAATAGGATTGGTGATCCAATCCTTGATGTAAGGCCTGTGTTATTACTAAAGTAAAACCTGTGGCTAAGAAAATCTCAAGATAATACACACGAGTAAAAATTTTGTAAAACTTTTGTACAAGATGAAGTTAAAATAAGATTTATTGACAATGAGACACGAGGCATAGATTTTGCTCTACCATTTTCTTACCCACCCATTTGAGGCAGGCTGACACTGAAAGGCACCCCATCCCCCTTGTGGATGATTCTCACCTTCTGGTATTCACTCCCTTGTGCAGCCCTTTCCCCTTGAGTGAGAGCTGGGCTGGTGATTGCTTCTAACCAATTGAATATGATAAATGTAATGAGATTTCACTTCCATGATTAAATTACAAAAGATGAGACCTTCCTTTTCTATCAGACTCTTTCTATCGCCTTCTGGATTTATATGCTTTAATAAAATAAGTGGTCATGTTGCAAAGGTCAGGTTGACGAGGAATGGGGGTCCTCAGTCAAACAGCTCTCCAGATACTAGGTTCTGCTAACACCCTGAATGAGCTTACAAGTAGATCATTTCCCTGAAGTGGGACTTTCAGACAAGGCCCCAGCCCCAGCTAACATCTCAATGGAAGCCTAGTCAGAGACCCTGAAATAGAGGACCTAGTGAAGCCACACCTGAGCCCTTTACCCACAGAAACTGGGAAATAATGAATGTATCATTTTGAATTGCTAAGTTTGCTCTAATTTGTTACACAGTAATAGATAACTAATGTACTGTTCTAGTTAGTGTTAAGATTGCCTAACACATATATGTGTATATGTGTGTATACGTGTATGTATGTATAGACATATACATATGTATATATGTGTACATGTACATATATGTGTATCTCGAGTTTGAATTCAACTAAATGGTTTTAGAAGGCATCCGTTATTTATATAGAGAAATTGATGCTTACAAATCATCAGAGAGCATGCATTAGTACATTTCAACCAATATGAGCCAACATAGAAGATGACAAATACAAATTTATGGTAAAGTGTAGAAATAGACAAAGTTAGGGTTAGAAAAAAGGGAAACCTTAAGATATGCAAATATCAGTTGTGCTAAATATGAAAGGTGAAGCTGAATCAAAGTTTAGGAAGCGTGTGAAATACTAAAACAGACTCTGAAAGTTGATGTGACTGTTTGTTTCTTTTCCCTTAAAGCAGCTTAAAAATGAGCCAAACAGTTTGATAAGGGTTTTTTTTTTTTAATCTATATACACTTCCTTTTTTAAAAAAGCCAAAGTCACACATTGTCTCAATTTGTGTTCACAAAAAACAGACGCATTTTTCTGAAAAGGATGCCTGCACTCCTGGCTCCCTTCCTCACTCCTCTCATAGGTTCAGATAGAGCCCCAGTACTGTATCATAGGCCATGAGATAAAACCTAAATTGTAAGGAAGTTGCACAAAGTAAAGCCTGCCAGTTGAAGTAATAACATAAAATGCATTTGTTTAGAGGCAAGGTTTTTATTTGTTACTACGGTTGCTGTTATATTTTAAGAATATATTGTAATGAATGATTTAATTATACTTCTGCCCAGAGGCTTTGCAGAAAGGATGCAATTTTAAAATGCAACAAATTGATTAAATGGCTTGTGCATGTGTATAACACACACTTTATGTGACTGTGTGAAGAGGACAATGGGATCAGTGATTTGATGGTTGACAGTAGAATGTTCAATTCGACCTCAATCCACGTTTTTCCCCTTGGACCCAGAGGACAGTGCCAAAAAATTTAAGTTGAAGCTTAAGCAGTTTCAGGATTTTTCTTTTGACTTACTAATAAAAGACGGCTGGCAAATTAGCTATTTTTGAGTTTAATAGCAGAGTTCACAATCAAATTTATCCATGTTTCCTCAACTCTTACTCCATGTAGATAAAACTAAAAGAGCCATTTTAATTTGAACTTTAGATTCTGTGACAAATAGATACTCTTAAGGTGCTTTTACATACACTTTCGTGTATTAAGGCCTTTTCCTGTGTAAATGGATAAAAGGCAGAAGGTACCCAACCCACCCGTTCTCAAATGACTGTATCTAGGATCCTTGCTTTGATTAGCTCAATCTCCAATTTAAAAATGCAAACGTGCCTGAGACAGTTAATGCGTCAATACGGCCATACTTTAATATGGATGAGTTTAGTCTAAGAAGCATTTCTGAACAATTTAAATGAGATAGATAGGGCTGGGGAGAATGGGACTTTGGATAAAAGAGAATAGGAAGGCCATGTTAACTTAGAGGAAGAAAGTGCCATTTAATGCACAGTGCACTGAGTGGGGTAAGTGGTTTGGAACAGCTTTCAAACACTAGGACAGGGAAAGAAGGGCCAAGAGCAGGACCACCGGTGTATACGTTTATGTACCGGAGTCTGTAATAGCAATCTTCCCAGGAAAAGAAACAAAAAGGAATGATGATTGGGGTGTGCAAATTCAACTTCCCCAGGTTTTCAGATAAACATTTTTAAATATTCTTTTTCAAAACTATTTTAAATAATTATTGTGTGTGTGTGTGTGCATGCGCATGTGAAATCCTAAAATTCAAATTATTCCCGCCTTGATGGATTTTTCTGATTCCAAAATTCTTGATAAGCTCTGCTAAGCTGATCTTTCTCTCCCGTTTCACTGGTGCCCCAAACATGTGCTTTGGGCAGCTCTGGCTACAAATATATTATTGTTCCAAGTTCTTACAAACAGAACACCAAAAACAAACTTTTCTGACCATTGATTATGCCTTCAAAACTACCATTTTTGTCATCTTTACCTAACATGTCCTTTAAAATGTGGTCTGTACAGAATGATTTAATTTCTTCACCAAATACTAACTTGCTCAATCTTTGCAACTTTTCTACCACACAGGGTTGGCAGATAAAATATAGGATGCCTAGTTAAAATCAAATTGCAGATAAACAAATACCATGTTAATATAAGTATGTGCCAAATAGTTGCTAAATCTGGCACCCACAACCTCACACCTGAAAGTGTCCCTTACCAGTCTTTATGGACCATTACATGCAATGGCGGGACCATAAGTCGACCAGACACACAACATAGAATCTGAAGGACCATCTGCCCCATTTACTCAATGACTTTGGACACATCGAATATTTCAGAACTACTTGGAGGCACATCTTCTATGTACACAGTACATGCTCTGAGTGTCAGTTTCAGTGCTGGCCATAGCAAGATAAAGCAACAGCTCTGTAGAAAAGCAGTGCTTCTGGACTCTGAAAATATAGTTTTCAAGTTTTATTCTTTTCAACAGGCATTTATTTTTCTCAACAAAAGCTAAAAGTGGAGGTCTAATGTATACAGTATACAAAAACAGAACTTCTGTGTTTGAGAGCAGACACCTGACTTTGCAAATTCTTGGCTCTTCCTTCATTGAAGACCATGGCAATCTCCAGTGGAGACTGGAACATTTAGGGCTTCAGCTGACACAGCATGTAAGCCATGCTTTTAGTCCACTAGCTTGAGTGTAATGCTGCTAACAAGAGAAGACACTGGAGAGAAAAGAAGAGATAAGAGATGCATTGCGGGCATTCTGGCCTCTTGCCACGTTCTCTGTTAAAAGCCAACATAGTTCACTTTGGCATGAATGCCATCAAAATAAAGGTTTTCTTTTTTTTATTGTTTTGCTGTTTTTCTCTTCCTGTTTGGCAATATAAGGAATTCTCTTGGCCATTTAATGATTTCCTATGTACAAATTCCCATGTCCAGATTTGGTGAAGCAGCCCATCTGCATCTGCCCTAGGCAAAGAAATAATATCTCTGGCTAGATATAACATCAGTGTAAAATATCTGAATATGGTTGGCCAGGTATGCAAATTCCCTGGAGGTATATGACCTTCATATATATATATATATATATATATATATATATATATATATTTTTTTTTTTTTTTTAAGAAGGCATATATTTTAAGAAAGAAGGCAACTAATGGGCCACTGGGAGAAAGATTTTATTTTGGCCAGGCTTTATTCAGGACAATTTTTCAACCTCACTTAGCTAAAGGCAATGCTAAAAGCCACTTAACTCAAAGATCTGAGTGTGTTTGTGTAAGTATTTTATTATTACCACTTTATCCAAGTCTAAGAAACGTGACTCTGAATCATAAGTGAATGAAGCAACTCTTTACCCTTTACAACCAGTCAGGTCTTTGGTGTTATTAAACCAGCAAAAATAAAGTCTGTTCCAGCATTTAGAAGGTAAGTGTGCTCACTAAATAAATCTCAACATAAATAAGGTTCTAAATCTATGCATTTATTAGGATTCTTTACCAGTGGTGACATTTCTTTGGCCTCTCTTGGAGTTTCTGCTTTGCTTTTTTAGTTGAGACAATCACACTAGTAGGAAATATAGCATTGGTCATCTCTAATCTTCAGAACATGCCCTTCTTACAGAAGTATAAATTTGGCGAGTCTCAGAAACATTTCTATCAGAACAAAGGGACTGAGTAGGCACAAGCTGAGAACAGTTTGGGGAGGGACTACTTTACTGTGTTAAGTGTTTACTTGGCACTCTACAGCATCTTCATGTTGGCTATAGACACACTTCAGCCACAAAGCTAAAAAGAGCAAATTTGCTTGTCTGGCTGCCTTTCCAGGTCTCATTATCTTAAACCCATCAAAGGTACATTTATTTTACTGAAAACTTAGTAAGTCAGTGTCAGAGCTACTCTTCCCATTTTTACAAATGGAATCATACATCAACTTTCAATTACCAGGGATATCTGGTAGAAGAAAAAAATTCACAGATTAATTCTGAATCTTAATTTGGCCGTTGATTTCAGCCTTCCCTTCTTCAGAACAATTCTCGGTGAGCAGCCAGATGATCTAGAAAGTGACTGAATTGAGTAATAATAGTATCAATATTAATTATATGACTACGATTTTCAAAGTGTTTTCACATTCATCATCTCATTTAGTTTTCACAAACTCTCTGTGATGGAGATAGAAAGTGTGAGCTTTATTTCTCTTTCAATATGAGAAAACAGAGAATGAAAGTTCAGATCACTTGCCTAGGTATTTGGCCTGATTCTCTCTCTATAACACTATACCTACAGAATCCAAGATTTAGCAATCATAGTACCACTTTGTTATCTGTACATTTATATTTGGTGAGCTGACAATGAGCTCGTGAATTGAGGATATAAATACAGCAAACTTGATTTTTAATAAAATGTTTAACACTTTCATGGGATTCCTTCCCAAGATCCTGGGAACTCAATTTTGTGAATTTCCTAAGCACTGTGTGAATTTACTGAGCCCACCTTTCTCTTCTTTCTTTTTGTTCATGGTTGTTTTATTCTAATGAGTAGTCTAGTCTATAGAACAATGTAAATCTTAAATGGTTTATATGTTTTATGCTGTTAACAGGCCAAAATACACGGCATCATTTACAATGGATAATGGAATAACAAAGCTTTGTTCAAATGAAAGTGTCCTAACCTGTGCTGTTTTATATTCTAGATTCAAACACATGATCTAGAAGTTGAGAAGTTTCCAGAGAGTCAGATATCCTGCCTAAGGTCTTTTCACTTCTTCTTACCATGTATAAATAAAATACGACATTGTTGAGGCATGAAACACCGAGTCTAACACTCATTTGTCCTCTTATCATCTGCCTGTCTCTTCTGGCTCAAGAATCCAAAAGCCAGTATTCCACTCCTAGGTTTGGCAGAAGATGAGAAGCAGAGAAAAATGAAATGGAAATATCAGTCAGAGAATACTTGCCTTTATTGTATTTTCTTTCCTAAAACTAATTATTCTGGCTTGAGAAGGAAAAGAATAATAAAACGCTGTGAATCTTTACTTGATTTCAAAATTTGCTTAGAGCCAAAATATTGGGTAGGGCTTAGTTGAAAAGCTATTAGTTTTCCTTATGTTAGCTACAAGTTCAAACCCTTTCACGTGGTCATTTTTCTATTATTTCATAACATATTTCCCGCCTTTCAACTAAAAAGTAAATACTCTGGTTTAGAAACAATAAATTTGGTTTTCACTTTTAAAATAGAGCTAGAATGTAATTTGAAGGGTCAGGTAAACTGATATTGTCGGAAATGCTAGCAGCCAAACTCACGAATTTACACCTCAGCCATTTCCAACATACTAGGAATTCTGAGTGTCTTGTCACCTCTTACATATTCTGCTGAGAGACCACAGTCCTGGAAGGGGAAGCCTTCCTGTGTCCTTTCCACAGCTTCTCCTACTGAATACATTTTATTTATCTTTCAAGATTCAGTTTAGGCATCAACTTCTCCTAATCCTCCCTGACTTCCCAGTTGTGTTGTTAGCCCCTTATGGGTATCTCAAAGTCCTAGACACTTTTCTTGGTGCTATTTGCACATGATTAAACCTGCAAGGTGGACCTCATTTTTGCCATTTGACACATACAGAAGTCAAGGTTCACTGAGGCACAAGAACTTGCCCAAGGTCATGGTTGATTCAGGATTTAGTTGTGGTTTGAATTCAGAGCTCGTCTGTAGACTGCACTCAAGGATTCTACCTGGGAAGGCAAGTTGGTTTATGTTACATGTACCTGAAGAATCGTATCGATGTTATTGGTCAGCTTGGAAATGCTCACAGGAAGAATGTTCTAGACTAAAATGCTAAGCAATGTGCTACAGGACTCTGCCCTAGAAATCTAGTTCAGTGAGCTCCTTCGTGGAAACAGGAACCCTTAATTGGATCAGTATTGGAAAGCCACACTATTCTCGGAGATTTGCAGCTCACATTAGCCTAGTTAAGGCTTTAAGAAATCCTGCAAGAAAATAACCGGTTGAACCTTGTTTTATTCATTGGCTCTCAAACTTATTTGATCATAGAGTATCCTTATCATCCTTTAGAAACAATGCTTCCTGGAGAAAAATGTTCTGCAAGGTAGAACCTGGGAGCCTTGAAGACCAATTTCCCCATCTGGAGCAGACTAGGAAGAGTTCCTGAGGAAGAATCTTCCTCCTCTAGGCTGAGGTGGAGTCATACGATTATAGAACTTTCCCACTGCTCAGCACAGGATTAGTTGTCAAGGCCTTAAGATGTTCCTTTAATCAGCTCCACGTGGTATCACTCCTTGAGTTCTTTACCCAGGATGTCCTCCTGAAATTCTCTGCTCTCTTTTATGCTTATCAAATATCTTAATGTGAGATGCACTACTCAGAAGTCTCATGTGTAACGCAGAAGAAGAACAACAGCCCCTGTGTTGGGAATAGGAGTGTGGATATCTACTCCCTAGAGTCATTTTCCACCACCTCCCACATGCACCAGAATGATCACCTCCATGGCGTTTGGTTTAAATGCAGTTCTGTAAATTTTACAGTAGGTTCAGGTAAGATGAAAAGAGAGTTAGATTTTTTCCTGCAATATTTTACCTATTCACACACTTGCTTTTACTGTGTTTTATCTGGATGTTAGGTCACTGGAATACTTTAAGGACTATACAATGAAGGGTCCCATCAAAGTGAATATTGTAATTATTGTGCAGATGTTGGCAGGCCTCCCACCCACCATACAGCACAGTATTTTCCAAATGAGAATCCGTGGGACAATTTTCTCTCTCATCTCAATAACTGGAAAGTCTCTCCCACTTGGTTTTAGCCTATAGCCTATTATCTTATAAATCTTTGTAACTGATCACATTTCCCACTTTGCTTTGACCTCTAGAAAGTAAATTTGATGCCAAAATTTTGTTTACTTTCAGCAACTTTGTAATATCCCCATGGAAGTTATGCCTTGCGGATTAGTCTTATTCTGTCCTAACTTTTTCCTTATCCAAATTTTTCCTTTACCAGAAGTCCTTCAATTATTTGTATTTATCTTATATTCACACACACATACACATGTATGCATATACGCATACATACATGTACACCTATGTGCACATATTTACAAACAAATTTAAATCATTTGTGGAACGGGGTGGGGCATAAAGAATTAGTGTGTGTGCACATCTATCTCAGTGTCCAGCTTAGTGCCTTACGACAGAAGGTGCTAGATAAACATTTCCAGATTAATAAGTGGGGAGATGAAATTTATGTGAAACATCTTTGATGTCAAATTCTCCAGTAGCTTTATTAATGCTAATCTTTCTATTACATCCATGCTGGAAAATGTTTCTGAAGCATTTGCCTTATTATCACTTACCAAAGAAACTTCACAAAAGACCCTGCTGGTACATAACTGTACGTCGCTGATGACGGCTGCCAGGGTGCAGTGCTGGGAAGTGCTGAGAAGGAGCTGGGGCTGACTCCAGGCCTGGAAAGTGCAGGGTTGGTTAATGTTGTCTCCCTTTGATATAGAAGGCGAGAGTTGTACAGAAGGCAGAGTTGTGAGTCTGCCACCAACTCACCATTCCTACCTAATGGGAATGTTCTCAATAAAAGAACTTCTTTTGCCTATATTTAATCCATGACATAGAAAAGAAACCAGTGTTCTCTTAAACAAAGACATATTCGGCCATTTAATAATTTCCAAATTTTCATTTGTTTCTGCAGTTATTCCTCCAATTGGTGTCAAAATCAATTAAAGAAAGAATCTTTAGCTTGGCATAGTTTTAATTCTGTTAGCACATTAATCTTCTATTGCCCTAAAGGGTTAGGATATCACTAAAACGCTTTCCCATTGATTCCCACATGTATTTTTCACACAAGCAAGATTAAAATATATGTAAGCATGTTTCTGAACATGCTGATATAAAAACAGGGATTAAATTTTACTCACCACACTCCTAACTAAATTTCACAGATGTTTTATGTGAATTAAGGATTGTAAAACACTTAGAACAAAAGAGCAAGTGCGGTGATTACCTTAAACTCAGTTTTAATGCCAGACAAGTTATTGCATCTGTTACCAAATGGAATCTCAAATTAACAAATCTCTACAACCTGTTCATACCGTTAAATGGAACCCTGGTATTTAAATGTCTAAATTGTAAAAATTTCAAGTCATAGGCATGAATTAATTTGTTTTGAAATTTAATACTTGCATGGAACTTGTACAATGGAAGGAAAATGGTTGCACGTAAGACAAATTATTTTCCAGAATTCTAGCCTGCCATAGTCTTCAACAAAATCATGTGACCTTTCTAACTGATTTTAATATTTTGGTTCAGTACCCATAGAATAATCTGCCCACTGCTGTTTCACATAAAGTTACTTCATGATCACCAAGAATCTGTATACAAAACCTTCTAAAATTTTAATCTTGGGGAAAAAATTAAAACATCGCTAGGTAGTAATCATTTTCCATGGAATGGTTGTATTTCTGAGTGTTCATAGCATCACTTTATCAAAATATATCTCACATGGCTATATTCCCTGAAAGGTATAAAATAAAGTGGATTGAGATGGATTAGACTAATTAATGGGTATGAACTGGCCTTTCACCCCAAGAGTTGTGGACAAGTTCACTCTGGGAACTTAAATCAGGGTTTGCTGTTCTAAGCCCTAGTAGACATCAATTCACATCATATAATTTGGCAGATTTGGCCCAGAAATGAACTTGCTGTGGATTTGATCCTCCCAGTCATAGCTGGGGCAGCACAGGGAAAGAAAATAAAAGCATGTACAGACACACACATCCAAACCATTGCAACTGTCTGAATTTTGTGAAAAAGATCGAAGGCTCCACTTTAAAAGGTTCTACTTGAATGTATTGGCTACCAATGAAAATCTTATAAAATAACATTATATTATAGTTCATCACTCTGCTGTTCATTAAGTTGAAGACTGAGAAGTAATCTATTTATTTATACCCTCATTTAAGCCTAGTGGATATTCGTCCTGTAAAACAAATAGTATTTGAGGAATATAAGCATCATCAACTTTTACCTGAATTCCTCTGTAGCCTGATTAAAAATAAATTCCATAAAGAAATAACATTTTCCCAAAGAGCATACCTTTTTTGAAAATACATATCTTACTGCATTTACAAACAAACTCATTGTAAATATAAATAAATATACATATGTGTGTTTGTATTAGTCTTATTTATAACTAGCCTATGAGACAGCTTTTCTGTGAGTCCCCCACTTTCTGTCCTAAAAAAAAATCATGGACAGCTATCCCAATGGTGAGAGTCACCAGTCAAGCCAGGACAGAAGGTCCCAGAGGAAGCCCCTGCCAACTGAGTACTGCAGGGGTTGGGACCACGGGTCAGCCAGCCAGTGAGGGCACTGAGCTGGTTTGAATAAGAAAGCTGTGAATGACAGAGGGGCGGATGGATTTCAGGGAAGCCTTCTGTCACAGTGACCATGCTAGCATGATGAAGCACTGCTCGGGGCCTTGGAGAATAAGATTGCTGTTAGTGAATATTTGTACACTTGGCAGTAAGAATCTTATTTTACTGTTAATGCAATTTTCTCAATACTTGGTGGCTGAAATACACAGCACAACCTTTTCTTAAAGGTCACATATCCAAAAAAGAAAAAAAAAAAAAAAGGAAAGTAATCCTATTTTCTAAAAACAAAATATTCTTTTGTTAAAGAGAAAGAAAACAAAAGCTATGTGAAGTTCATGCCAGATCTGAGGAGTTTTAGCTGAGACACTTATGTGTCTGTAGTCAATGCAAAATTTGTTCTGCGTTTTTAAGTTCTAAATGCAGAATCCGTTTGAATAGATGTTAAAGGCCTCTACCTGCAACATCCACATCTAGTAGTAACAAGTGCGGTTAGAATACATTACAGCAGCTCCTAGCGGATTTAGCTTAAATAAGCTCTGCCTCATCTCTGCATTTCTATTTTTAGGGCATTTGAAAATATATTCCATAAAGTAACAAATAAGTTGATACCAAGATACTTACATGTCTTATTAATAAAATCGTAATTATTGTACATAGGGAATACTAGTTAACTCTCCTTAGCAATAACTTTCGGGCTGTTCCTTAGATTTATAGCTGATGATTGATTTAGGACGGGTGAAATAAAAATTATCATGCGATTTTGTAAGTATGAAATTTTATGAAAAATGAAATTGTGCACACAGAGCAGTGGAATTTGGCATGTAACTTACAGTGAAACATTATATTGTAATTATCAGATAACTATGCTTTCTGTTTCTGATCTGTAAAGGAGCCAAAATAAATTGTTTTAGTTTACAAGCTCTTTTCTATTACCTGTCTTAGCACCTCCCAACCCACTATTCTTTCTCCCCTAAGCTTCAGTGGGCTGTAAGCCATCTTTGTGTTCTTAATATTAAGACAGACAATAAGAAGTGATAAAGCTTCTACAGATCTATAAAGATCAATCGTGTGTTATTTTTCCTTTAACACATTGTTAAAAAGACTTTCTGCATCAAAGTCTATGATAAGTTCATTCTGATGAGAAAATTAGAAAGTCGGACGTATTTATACCAGTCATGGGGAATGTGCATGTAGTTAAATAGGTCATTTCCAATTTTAACGATTCCACCCCCAATTTCATTCAGTATCTTTGACACAGAAACCCAGTTTAACTCCTCCTGGGAGGGGCAAAGCCCTGGAGCGGCAATTCCCTGAGTGGGGCCAGCACATCCCTGGGATAACTTCTTTATTTAAGGAGACTTTCTCCAACGTGCCTGCTGCTCCCGGCAGATGTGCTGGTGAGACACCAGGGAAGGAAAAATTATTTAAAACATAAAAGGAAATTCACAAAATGTATTAACTGCTATGACTGAAGGAGACCAAAGAAACACTAGTTGTTAAAAAAAAAAAAAAAAAAAAAGAGTAAAATAAGGGCCCCAGATTTGAGCTCATGTGTGTTTATTCATCTGTAAAAACATTTAGTGTGCTACCCATACCTTTATTTCCTTTCTAATTTTATATGGCGTGTTTAAGCTCCGGGATTTCTTTGTAAAACAATTAGTTTACAATTGGCAAAGATGCCAATGACTAGTTTCTTCTCATTGGAGAAAGTTAATTAATTTCTTCCTCGTTGGCTTCTGCTAATGGAGGCAAAGATTGCATTCAATATCGTTTTTGCTGTGTTTACCAAAAGCCGGAGAAGCCAAAACCTCTTGCCAAGTTTCCTCAAGTTGCAATCTGGAATCACCTTTAACTGCCCGCATAATTTGTTGAGACTACACACAGAAGAAATAATGTATGTAGTAAAAGTCTTGCAAGGAATAACAATGGTTACTGATAAAGAGGCGGATGGCAGAGTAAATTGGGTCATTGACCTTGAACCTCTAAAAGCCTGAGGTTAGATCTGGATTAAATCACGAGTGAAATGATCACAGAGATTTTGCTTCAAAAATTAGCACTCAGGTTGATTCACTTTGACAGGAAAAGGCGAGGGTGCCAGTGACTAAATTAAATAGAATTAGATTGTTATGCCTAAGTGGGGCATCTGTTGAGGATGAAGCTTTATTCTCACACATCTTAACCTACTGAATACCCCAGTTGGATTTTTAATAATATATGGTATAAAAATAGTTTTGAGATGGCATAAAGGATATCAAGATAGCATAAGAGGCTAAAAATGTACAGTGGCTGCACTAATTTGGCAAAAAATAGCTTAGAAATTAATTACAGTTGAGTGCCAGTCCTTGGAACAGAAAGTATTCTGTTAAGTTTATATTCAGTTTCTCCCATTACCAAGTCTCTCCCCAGTATTTGGGAAAATATCTCCAGTCATCTGATGAATACTGTGATTGCGTGGGACCTAAAATCTCAAAAGGAAGACCTATTTTAAAAAAGCAGTAAATCTATATCTGATAAAACGTACCATTTTTAACGAATATTTTGAAAGTTCCAGAAACTATGTAAAATATTGTATTATTATAATTATTTCAATTGCTTTCCAAAGTATAGCATAAGAAAATTTCAAGTGATACAAAAACAGAAATTATGTAGTTATAAAGTCATTCCTTTAATTTTTTCACTTCAAGAAAATTGCATTTTATTTACTTTTTAATAAGTATCACATTCACTTATTTTTTGAATAAGTATCACAGTCATTTGATTCAGATTTCAAAAGCTAGTACAATAAAAATTACCCTTTTAGCCCGTGTTCATTTCATTCTTTTCTCATCCTATAAATATTTTTGTGAATCTTCTAGAGATATTTTTACTCAGATGCAATAACCAAATGTATATATGTATATGTAGAGTATATGTGTGTATATGTATATTGGATACATTGTTTTGCTTTAACAACACATATTTAAAATTATTTTGTATCAGTAATAAAGAGGCCTATTATGCTCTTAATTAGCCATATAATAGTTTACCTAGTTTTCTTTCAGTCCTCCGTGGTATAAAGGGGAAAGTATTGGTGCAGTGTCAGTATTTCTGAAGTGACTTTTTAACATGTCCCAATCTCTCTTTCTTTTATACAAAAGTAAAGAAAGATGAAAAGAAAAGAGACGGCAGAGATGTACATAATCTTAAGAAAATTAAGGCAAAGCTCTGCCATAGTGAGATAAGTAGCAGCCATGAAATTCAGTAACATAAGATGTGGGGTTATGTTATGGGGAGGATGTTGAAGAGATCCAGGCCAGCATGCAGAGTGATTCAGCCAGGAAGTCTCAGAGTGTCACTGTGGGATTCCCATCCACCCACGTTCCAGATGCACTTTGGTACCACCTGATCGCACTTGGCTACTCTGGCTTAAATATCAGTGAGGATCCTCCATCCTTCAGCTGGCTGGAATTTCCAAGACAGTGGCCATGATTCCAAGACCCTCCCACTTAATTGGTATCCATATTATTCACCTGATCCAGAGAAATTAAGTCAGAAGACTCCTAGGAGAGCTGCTCTCTGTGTCTTAGCTTCCCAAGACCAGATAATTTGCTGTTTATCTTCCCTGTCTTGCCCTTGGCAGCATATTTCACTACCCACATCTTTGAGGTAAGAACTGTTCAAATTGCATAGGTCCACCATGAACAGCAGCCCTGCACAAAACTATATTCTCCATACAAATTGATTGTGCATGCTCTGTTGATCAAATATTCTGGCGTAACTATCTGTGTTACTACCTTCCTTAGGCCTGTCTAGAGGACACCTTGAATGAGGACTATAAGACATGGAGATGTGGTGGTGTTTACAGATGAGATGCTACTAGATTCAGGGT
Source organism: Nomascus leucogenys (assembly GCF_006542625.1). Lineage (NCBI taxonomy): Eukaryota > Metazoa > Chordata > Mammalia > Primates > Hylobatidae > Nomascus > Nomascus leucogenys. The sequence goes on from NC_044386.1 coordinate 114,269,852, forward strand.
ACCCAGACTCCCTGTGCCATTGCCTTTCGATCCCCATCTTTTTTAACATTGTTAGGTGTCTTTCCTCAACCAGATGAGGAGTTCAATGTGATTATATCTTCTGTTTCTTCTGTAACCATATCCTAATGAGCTTGACCTAAACATATTTTTTAAATGCTTATCTAATGCATCACATATAGTTGGTACCAAATAAATGTGTGCCTCCTGTGTGACTTACTCCCTTCCTTCAAAGCATAGGTTCTGAAGCTAAAATCACTCTTACTAGATAAACAGTCTCCTCGTTGGCATGCACCAGTGCCTGACACACAACAAGCACTCAATACATGTTTGTGGAACCCAATGATTTGAAAGTGAATCCAGAGTTTACTGGTCTTTACTAAGACTCTGAATCTCAATCTCTCACACTATGAAAGGGGTATTATAAATACTTTGGGAAGGGAGGAGAGGGAAGGGAAAGGGAGGGAAGAGGAAGACACAGGAGGGGAGTGGAGGGGAGGGGATGGGATACAAAAGGAGAGGAGGGAAGGTAAGAGGAAGAAGAAAATCTCTTACAGTAACTGATATATATAGTAGGTGCTTAACTAAATGGGATTCACATTTTCACTTTCTTCAATATCCCCTCTATGTGTTAAGCCATCTCCCTTTTTTCTCTACTCTTTTATTCATAAGTATGAATGATTATCCTAAGAAAGCCCCAGGGGCTCATGAAGTCCTACAATTAACTAAATTCAGCATTTAGTAAGCTCAAATATGTTCCTAGGTAGCAACAGGGCAGTCAACGAAAAACCCCAAGCTCAGGGGAAACTACATTTTTAGTCATACCCATGAACCCCATTTATATCTTCACTACTACTCAAGGGATCCCAAAATCTGGCATAACATTTTGGTTTGTAATAGTCAACAACACTGAAACTCATAATCACCAACAGTAGAACATCTGCTTGCCTAGTCTGTCTTCTATAAATTAGAATTTTAAAACTGTTATTGTCAACACTGATTACAAATGAAGATATAGGAAAGTCAGGAGTTAGGAAAGTTGGTTCCCTGGGTCACAGTGGGTGGACTAGAATTTTCTGTTATCCACAATGAACAAAAGTTACCGCTACTACCAGCTTTTTATTTTGGAAATGTTCAAGTCTATGAAAGTCGTGAAAGATTAGTACAATGAACACCTAAATACCTAGCAGCTGGATTCACCGATGATTAATTTTGCTGAATCATGTGAAAGTAAGCTGCAGATATCAAATTCTGCACATCTAAACACTTCATGGAGCATCTCTTCAAGTGCAGAGCCATTCACTACATCAAGTAGTTATCCCACCCAAGAAAGTTAACATTGATGAAAATGCCTTCCAACTGCATTTTTAAACCACATTCCTGTGTGTGCTTGCCCTGGGGGATTTTACTCTTGGAGAATTCTGCTCTATTAACTCTGATGATAGGTGCTCAGAATCCCACCCCTTAATAGAAACAGAAGGGCAGGGAATTCAGAGGAAAGAACAGTCTTTGAAGGTGCATCAACTTTGATCTGAATTCTAGCTTTGCCATATGGTATCCATGAACTTGACCAAATTTAACCACAACTAGCCTCCCATAATAAAAGACAGGGATAAGAACACCTACGTCATTTGACTGCTAGGAGATTACATGAGACAAGGGTTAAAAAGAGGCTGACCCATCGCTGATCCTCAATAAATATTGGTTATTTTCTTATGTGGTCCATACGAACAACAACAAAAGATGACCACACCTTGGAATTTTCATAGAAAAAGATATCAAAAAGACAAAGGCAAAAACAGAAAAAAAACAACAACAATAAAGCAAATTCTTCCTGAAGTTTCAGACAGATCACAGGAAAGGGGCTGAATGAGAGAGAATACTTGGGAATTCTCCATTGACGTTCTCCAGCTTGTCTGAAACAAAATGACAGCAATTGTGCCGGATCTCCCCAGTTGGAGAATGTGTCAGGATTTTAGGAATAACTACATATATATATATATATATATATATTTTTTTATTTTCCTTAAGGAGTTTATCTAAATTTTTAAAACTTTTATTTTAGGTTCGGGGTACATGTATAGGTTTGTTATATAGGTAAACTCGTGTGTGTCATGGAGGTATGTTGTACAGATTATTTTCTCACCCAGGTACCAAGTCTAGCACCCAATAGTTATTTTTTTCTAATCCTCTCTCTTCTCCCACCCTCCATCCCCCAGTAGGCCTCAGTGTCTGTTGTTCTCCTCTTTGTATCCGGGAGTTCTCAACTTTTAGCTCCCATTTATAAGTGAGAACATGTAGTATTTGGTTTTCTGTTCCTGCATTCGTTTTTTTAAGGATGATGACCTCCAGCTCCACCATGTTCCTGCAAAGGACACAGTCTCATTCTATGCCTGCATAGTATTCCATGATGTATATGTACCACATTTTCTTTATCCAGTCTACCATTGATGGGTGTTTAGGTTGATTCCATATCTTTGCTATTGTGGATAGTGCCACATATGTTCATACATATGTGTGCATCTAAATTTAATAAAACAATAATGTAAGTAGTGGTGGTAGAAATTAGCAAGAAAACCTACCTTCTACCTATTCTATTTCAGTCTGAATCTTGCCAGACAACAGAATGAGCTCCAGCTTAGGTAGTGTTTTATTGATGTCTCTAAAAATCCCAGTTTGTTAAAAAGTATCAGGCCTACATTCTGAGGTGAGTAACCAAAAAGAAAAAGGCATCGATAAAGGGGTTCACATTTTCTAACGCATTTTCGGGACCAGCCACCATCTAAACACTCCATACATATTTTCAATTAACCCTAATTAGACAACCTGTACACAAAGGAACCACAAATAAGGAAAGTGAAGCTGAGTATTAAGTATTTCTTTTAGAATGCCTTAAAAACACACAAGGTCAAGAATTCATCTTTAAGCTTTTTGAGAAGACTGAGTTATCTATTTCTTCCTTCTTCCTTTGTTTAAATACATTACGTTCATCAGAGAAGTTATAAGACATTGGGTTTTATATGGGCACAAGAAGTAACTGAAGCCAGTGGTAATGACTAATGTTGTTTTAATTAAGCCCTCAATTAAGAATTTTAAAAGTTCCAACCTCAGGTCTCTCTGTGGTTGGGTACCTGACCTTGGGCAATCTTTTCCCATGTAACAGGGATCCTATTCTTTTAAATAAAAATGTATCTTGAATAAGGAACTGAAGTAGTAGCATAGTTTTAAGTAGATAATAGCTGATATGGACTTTTTTTCCCCTTTAGGACCACCAGAAAATTAAATATTTTTGAAAGTCAAAACAATGTTGCTGTGACTTTCAACGAGTTTCCATTTCCATGCTGCCTCCAAACTTCCTGATTCCAGCTGGGATTGTGATCAAAAATGCAAAAACATATGTAGAGAAGTTATTCTTCTGGAACATCTGACCGGAAGCAGGAAATGCAAGATATCTCATGGGACTGCCTGTTATCAAAATATACCCAGTCCAGCACTGCAAAGACAAGAGAAGTTTGTTTGTTCAACACCCAGATAAAGAGAATTATAGAACATTCTGCTATAGATGCAGCACTGGGAAATGATATGGGACACAAATGCCCCTTGTAAGTTCTAGTCCCTGACCCACATGCTGTATCATTATGTGATCTTTCAAAGTCCCCCTTAACCTCTGCCTGCCTCATTAAACACGTCTACACAACAGATTTTTACAATAATAACTTTAAAGCACATCCCCTTTAACACATCTTGTAAATGGGAAAATCCTATTATTATCCATGGATAAAATGGAGATTTACACTCATAGTAACTGCTAAAGGTTACCGTACACTCCATCCCAATGCTCAAAAAGCAAACTGATTTTGCTATTTGAATTTAAAATTACACATTTTGTTTTTCCTGTAAGTCTTGAAAATATTTACTTGAGCTTTTCCAATAAAATCAATTTTCATGAAAACATGTATTTTAACTACATGGTAACTAAGTTTTATTCTCTTTTTAAAAAATAGAAGAAATTGAAGGGAAATATTCTTCGAGAATTCTAGCCAGGTATTCTAAACCCATCCATCATAAAATCATTGGCACACAGCAGGCAACTGGAAAAAGGATACCTTTTAACCTCAACTGGCATAAACGTGTGTATTTATTTTTAAGAAGTGAAATATAAACAGACATGCTGAGAGCCAAGTGTTTTATGAATAAAAAAGAGATTTCACACACACACACAAACACACACACACTCACACACATACATATAAAACTTTCCCCAGTGGGCCACCGAGGATTTATGTGGATGTGAACTCTATTTACTGTTAGTATTAAGGAAATAGTGGCTTTTTAACAAGTTACTCATGCCTGGAAAAAATCCCAGTTTTGCAAGTTATCCAAGATTCTTTGCCAACTGTCCGTGGGAATCACTGGGATGGGAAAAGTTCAAATTTGTTTTAAAAGAATTTGCTTAATGGAAAATTTAAAAAAAAAGTAGAAGAAAACCAGTAACCCACTGTGCTAATCTTTTGGTTAAATAAGAATAAAATATGGTCTAGTTACTTTATTTTTCTTCGGCATTATTTTAAGAAAACGAAAAAAAATAAAAATTTTCCATTTTTATGTTATCTCATAAAGTCACATTTAGGACTTTATTTCAGTTATCCAAGGGTCTGATGACTTGTTGGCTTTGATTAGCCTAAGATTATACCAAAAGGGTCCTGGGGACTCTGGTCAGAGGCATTAAATCAGATGACTTGACATGGCTTTTCTTATGTCATTTTCTTTAAGATTTTTTTTTCTGTTCCAATCAAACAGCACAGTCTAGTTACATTATTGCTGTCAATTTAAAAACTACAAAAGACTAAAAAAGCCAACATTAAAAGTTGTGTCATTTACAATTAGAAAACAGGAATAATTGTATCTTTTCTGGAACTTAAAAGGTGCCCAGCAGTGTTCCAAGTTCTTTTATATATATAAACGCCTTTCAAGTTTCCTTCCAACCTTATGGTTTTACTCTCCTTTCACAGGTGTGGAAACTGAGGCCCAGAGAGGTTAAATAACTTCCCCATGCCACACAAACAGTAAATGGCAAAGCTAGGGCAGAAACCCAGGTGGTCAGGTTCCAGAGTGCTTGCTTTAACCTCGTAAATTATACCACTTCTGAGAAAATATAATGCACAATTTTTTTAACCAAGAGATTTTATTAGAATATATCACAAGTTAATGTGATTTTAATTTGATATGACAGAATCCATTTTTTATAGAGTAAGAAATGATAAAATGGAAACTTTGCTTTTCCACTTATGATACAACAGATGTGAAATAGATTCTCTTGCAGCCATCCACGCAATGGGTGTACTTGTTCTAGTTTTACTCTGCAAAAGGACCCTTGGGCAGAAGCATCAAATATAACTGTGCTCATGTAGAGAGACAGTTCTCAACTAAGTAAACAAACAAAGAAACCCTTCTTCCTCCCCCCAAAAAATCATAGTTTCCTATCCAGAAAAGCAAAATGGTAAAGGAAAAATTCTACATATTTTCTATTTCAAAAATAGTGTTAAGAAAGGCGGCTCTCCTGGGTAGACATTTGATTAAAAAGAGTTTTCCACTCTCTTAATATTTATATTTTTCAAAGATACGGTTGAGCATATTCTAGAGATTCTGTCCATCATTTATTTTTAGCATTCATGCTCTTAGAAAGAAATAGTGCTTCGGGTTCTTTTTTTCCGTGCATTTATATTCTTTGATTTTTTTCAGAATTTAATATCTAGGTGATTGCTTTTACTTGGCACGATTGGGAAACACTGCCAGTCCAGATCTAAATATTTTCACACACAATAATAACAACAAAACTGTACTCTGCTGAGCTCTGCTGATTTATAGAGCTTCAAAAAATGGGTTTCAGATGTGATTTTGCCAAGTTGTAAACCAAGAAGTCTTAATTTAAATTTTTCCTGACAGGAAGCTAATTCTTCATCTGAGATAAAGTATTTTAGTATTTTCACACACATAAAATAAGGTTTATAAATTGCATTCAAGCTGGTATTATTCGCACTATGGCTTTTTTAATACCTTGATATGCAACATAAGTGTACAATATTTTCACTGGGTAGAGTCCCATTGGAATGACTAGGACAAGGTTTATGCTACTGATTCTAGATATAATTTTTACAGTAAAAATACTAGTCAGCATTATTTTATATTATTCGGTTGAAATTTACACACACTTGAGAGTTGAGATTGCAACTTAAGTTATAAAAGAAAGCCTAAGTTTCTAATTAATATCCATGAACTTCTCTAAGAACCATACTATTAATGGAAGTAATAACCATGTACGCATATTTTTAAAAATTAAAATTAACAATATTGTCTTCACAAGTCACAGAAGAATGTCTGTGTGCCACAATTATTTTGCATTTTGCTGTTAAAATATGCATAATAAAGGTGGCATTCCAAATCCAATTTTGAAAAATTGAATTATTCACCAAATCCTGTTTTATTGGCTATCACTGGGCAAAAAATAAAGTTAGATTCCTTCTTTACGTAATTTACCAAAATAAAATATTAAAATTTAACTAAAAAGAAGAAAAAGCGAAGAAAAAATAAATGAATAATTATTTTCACTCAGTGAACATGTCTCTTGGCACGTAGTAAACTTTCAATAAATGCTATTATAATTATTGCAAAAGTAAATTCTTTCTAAGCAGAAAACCAAAGGAACAATGATTGATAGATTTCACTACACTAGCAAAACAAATTTTGAATTAAAAGATCACTGTAAGAAAATGTAAGGCAAATAAAAACCTAGGTGCAGTGTTCAAAATATTTGACCCACCAAAAGATAACATCCTTTATAAATAAAATGGTATTACAACTTAATAAGAAAATGATCAGCACTTGGTCAGTACAAGTCCTGGTCAGTACTCGGCAAGTACTCAGTCAGTACATTTATGAATGTAGATAAAATTTCATAAGTCAAAAAAGGTAAATTAATTTGTTACAATTTCTACTTTTTCAGATTGGCATTAGCGTAAGACAGTGAGGTTTTGTGTGTGGTGATACAAAGTGATAGAAGCTTTTCAGAGCACAACATGCTTTAACCTAGAAATTTCACTTTTAGGAATTTCTATATTTAGGAATATCCTATAGAAAAAAAATGGGGGGTATTCACTAAAACGTAGATCCAAGAATGATCATTGCAATAGTACGTATAACAGCAAAAGTTTGAAAGCAACTTAGGTTTGCAGAAATATTAGATTACATGCAGAAAATACAGAAAGCATACAATAAAGTATTATCTAAACAAAAATAATATTTAGAAATATATTAAATGGCATAAAAATTTATTCACATAATAATGTAAACTGAAAGATCTGGTTGCAAAACAATATGAACATGATTTTATGTGCAGGTGTATACGTGTGTGTAGGAGAAGATAATCCCTCCTCTAACCACACCCAACTATGTATGAGAAACAAAGTAGAATGGCTGAATTCTCTTCCTCTTCTTTCTCCTTTGTTCTTTCATGTTTCTGCACTTTCAGTTTTTCCTCAATTGATCATATATTGCCTTTGTGATTTTAATGCAAGATCTTAAGGCTATTGCTTTATTAACTCAGTTTAAAACACTCCCCAATTGTTTACTATTTTATAAAAACGAGTACCTGAATACTTTGAAAACTCAACAGGTATGAAAAGTTTTAATTACATTAAGAGTCAGAGTCTTACAAAAACTTTATATTACATGAATTAACAATTTAAGACACACGAAGGTGCAAATCCAGGAGTCTACCTTTAGTCTTCTTGTTTCTCAGCTCTTAGAAATTAGAAGCCAATGGTATTTTTAATGTTGAAAGCGACATGTTTATGGAAACCCAGGGTAACCTTTAAGTTATGAACTACTACTTTTTTTGTGTTTTCTTTAGAGGGTCACAGTATTATTTTAACCAAGGTTAGTTGGGTTTTTGTTTTTGTTTTTAGTATTTTTTTCCTGGTCTTACTTTGTTGATGTGGAAAGTAATTTAAACTTTACGGCCCATTTGAAACAAGATTATTTATATCTGTGTGGCAATGTCTGCGTGTGCATGTAATTTATACGCCACTGCTATTGCTTCTCAAATTCCTCCTACTTGGTTGGATTTATTTCCATTGTAAGCTTGTTATTTTTCACTTTAGTTAGTTAGAAATTAGAAAGTCGGAAGAAAAGTTTCCTTAACTAAGGATGCACAATTGTTTTTTTTTTTTGTGTGTGTGTGTGTGTGTGTGTACTAGTTTCCTGCTTAACTTTTCTCTTTTTCTTTAGTGTTTGAAACTTAGCTTTTCTTAGGTGAGAACTGAAAACTCCAGAGTGAGTATTATGATGTTAAAGATGGCTTTAATTCATCTACTTAAACATTAGTTTAGAAAATTCTGCCAAGAATATTATGATGGAGAATACACCAGCAAAATATTCCCTTGAAAAATTATCTATTTAATCAACAAGGCAGCAGAATATTTATAAATCAAATCGGGGCTTTGTATCTTTAGTACAAATGAGAAGTCCTTCATATTAATTTTAATTCCAGAACCTTGAGTTCTACGATTCTAACTTATCATACTACAACATAGAGACATTTTCCCCCAGGAATTAAAATGTCATGCTTAAATAGAGTCATATTTCCAAACATAAGAGCATTAAAGATGGCCTGATACTACATTTGAGAAAAGAGAGGTTTGTGATGAAATGTTCACCGTGGTCACTGCATTTTTCGATGCTTCCTGACAAAATTGTTTGTCATTTCCTTTGAGCTGGTATGCGTGATCATGAACCATTTTTTAAACGTTTTTCTATTTTTGGTGTCTGTCATTACACAACACGGTTGTCTGAGGAAGAAATTTAACTGAGCCTCTAGGCCTTTAGGGATGCACACCATGACCTAAAACCCTTTTCACACTTTCTTCCTCCCTACATCTTAAATGTATCAAACCAAGTGTCTCCAAATGGTGTCTCCAAATGGTGGCCTCAATATAGGAAACGTGAACACTGATAAGAGTAGGCCTTTATTTCTTCAATTTTATGTCTCCAAATGGTGGCCTCCATAGAGCAAACATGAATATTGATCAGGGTAGGCCTTTATTTCTTTAATTTTCACATTCCTAACTTTTCCATAATTTGAAAATTTCATATTCGGTTTCTCCATGCCCCTCTCTGATCAGGCCTGAGATTCCAATTTCACGGAATTATAAAGTTTCCATTACAAGCACCCTCTAATCTTTTTTGTTCATGAAACATAAAGAAAAAGGGTTAACTGTTCAAAAGGAAAGTTGAGATAAATTCCAATATTCAAAAAAACGTTAGAGGAACGACCAAAAAAATAAATGGCTTTTTCTCCTCCCACATCCCCCACTAAACCTTGAATAAAATGGGATTATTCAAAGGTCTAGAGATTTCCATCTAAAGGCATCTCTCCTCCCATTAGGAAGAAGAACATGAGTTTCAGTGGCTTGTAGAGAAGAACAACTCCAAGAGTTGGCTGCAGCATGGGGTATTGGAAAAAACATTCCTTCTGCAGAAATACTAAAGGGCCCCACTGTGTGGTTTTAAATCAAACTTATTATGGAAGAAATCTCTTTTGTTCTTCTAAGTGGCACCTGATCCATTTAAGAGAACAGCTTGATCTAAACAAGTTCATTGAGCGTGGCATTAATTATTGGCCTTCATTTTTCTATAAACTTACATAAAACTTGTAGCTTTATGTGTTTTGTTCCTATTGACGACTGAATCAGGCTAAACTTCTAAAGAAAAGATGAAGAACAAAAATAGAACACAGAATATAAAACAGTGAACATTCATCTTTTTGCTGTAGAGAAGCTGTTGCTTCCAAGTTCTGTGACTGCATTTTACATAAGTGTTCATGGTTTAGGGTTGTAATCTTGGATTTCAAATGAGAAAATTCCTTCCTAAATCTGATTCAACCCCTCAACTGCTTTCATTATTATTATTTGCTGAAAAGCTGAACACTTGGCTTCTCCTCCTCCCTACTGCTTAGAACTGTGCAATAACATTTCCACAGGATGAATTAATAAATAAAACCATACAGTATTCTGTTTTCCAAAATAAGGTATAGCAGCCATTTTAGTATTTAGAGAGAGACAGGTTCCCAAAATAAACTCAACGGGGGAGAAAAAAAGCTCTCACTCTACAAATGCATTTGCGAGGCATTACGATTAATATTGATATAATGCCTCTATATATCTACTTGGCACCTGTTGAATTGTTGTACTTACCCATTAGCCCTCCATTTAATACCAGAAGGCAGTTAATAAATTCTTCCTTCCTGTGCAGGAAATTGACTAAAAGACACAAAATTAGCTTTTAAATTTTAAAGAATTAAGATCTCTACTGCTGACTTTTTCCTTTATTCAGTTACCTTGAGAAGGAGCGTTCAACTTTATTCTTTGTGTAGCTAGAACCTGTTAGATCCTCAGACCTCAGACTTTGCTTCTAAAAGGCACAATTTGTGTCCTTTCTCAGATCTTCCCTGCATCAGTTTGCAGGAAAGATCTAGGCTTGGACGATTGTCTAGGCCTTAGGCCCCAGAGGCCAGAGAGGTCAGGCTTTTGTACTGAGAAGTTGCCTGGATTTCTTTACATTCTTTGATAAAAGATAGTAATGGCTTTTTGTACCATGCACACTCCACCCCCAACTGTAAGCACAACGGCATGCCAACCAAAAAGGGGATAAGCCAAAGAGGTACATCTTTATGGCTTCCATGGAGATTTTATATGGCTATTTTAAATTTCAGAAACAAAAAGGCAAACTGTCAAAAAATTAGACTGCAAGAGTTTTGATTCTTTACAACAAAGTCTCAATATAAGAAAAATGCATATTTTGAAGGGTAAAAGTAGCTCCTCCTAATTAATAACATTCTTGTAGAGAACAGCTTATACATTTTTTAAAAATATAAGATCCACATAAATCTCTTGAAATGGTATTACAGACACTAACAGGAAAAACTGCTGGTATCGGAAGGATGATGTTAGAACAGTAGTGGGTTCTCATTTTTGTTTGTTGTTTAACAGTTTAAGTGTTTATTTGTTTATGATGTCTGTTTCGTTAGCAAAAAGAGATATTTATTATTCTTTTATGCATTTAGAGGAAAGTCTGAATTATTTTCCTCCACCATCTCAACATTCTTCAAAACTTTGGAAAAAATGCTTATGTTTAGAAAATCCAAAAGAATTCATCGCTTTTTTTCCTCCAACGTCAGGAGTCTTACCATCTTTCCCAGTGTTCTTCGATGGTAGTAAAAATCTACAGGAAAAAAAAAAATAAAAAAAAAAACAGCCTCTACTTTAGAACAGGAGAATTTATATCTTCCAAACAAGAATGCCCCCATTATTATCGGAAACACCCATAAATTGTGAGGGTGCCACAGAAAAGAAGGGCAGGTGTTTACGTTAAGCCTTCCTCAAGGCCGCCTTTGCCCATCTGTTGAATATTTGTCTATTTTGCTTTTGAAAAAACAAATCCGTGTAGAGACTAGAGATAGATGGGGATAAAATAACAAATAAATCCGTCTTTATTCTTACATTTTAGCTTCATCTATCCTTTCTATTTTAAAAGTACTATAACAGAAAACCAATTCTCTTTTTAAGACTATCTCCCAGAAATTACTGATTGCTACCTCTATGACTCTGGAAATTTCCTTTCACATCATAGTGATGCATACATTAAAAAAATAAATTTCTCTTCAGTAGTGATAAAAGATTTTTCAAATATTTAAGAATGATCAATTACCATTAACTGCCCGAAAATCCTTGGCCTTATTGCATTAGACAGGATTTGAGCATTCAGTCATTCCTTGCATCTTATTTCTTTAGCTTATTTTTTTTGTTTTATTTTATTTTATATTTATTTATTTGTTTAGAGATGGAGTCTCACTCTGATGCCCAGGCTGGAGTGCAGTGGAGTGATCTTGGCTTACTGCAGCCACTGTCTCCCAGGTTCAAGCGATTCTCCTGCCTCAGCCCCCCGAGTGGCTGGGACCACAGGCATGCACTACCATGCCTGGCGAATTTTTGTATTTTAGTAGAGACAGGGTTTCACTGTTTTGGCCAGGCTGGTCTCGAATTGCTGGCCTCAAGTGGCTCGCCCACCTCAGTCTCCTAAAGTGCTGGGATTACAGGTGTGAGCCACAGCACCGGCCAAGCTTTTTAAATCCCATTCCTCCAAGTTGGTTTTTATAAGGTAAGGGAAGCACTATTTTCCAAAGCTAGAACCACTTAACAACCCTGCAGTAAGCATACACTACAAGAATTTTCCCGAAGATTTTGGGGAAGCTTACCAAGGTGCCTATGCCATTGGGCAGCATTTCCCAAGTAACTATCTGAGCAGGAATGAACAAAGGTGGGGCAAAACCAAATCTTCAAGGATGGCCCTTCGGAGGGTGGTGCAGAGCTTTCAGCGGCTGCCACGAATGCCTGGCATTTACCAATAACACTGAGCTCTCTGTGGACTTTCTGTCTGAGGCCTTAAAGCAAATGGACTGTCCAACACTGAAATATTGCCTTGTACTGATCCTAACTACAGCCAGGGAGTTGTCACGTAACGCATACCATGCCATCTAAAGGAAATTCTGGTCTTTTCTTGGGCAACAGCCTAAATGTTTCTGGGTCATGTTCACAACTGCTCATATGCATCCATCATCAGGGTTTCCAATGTGCCATGGCTCTCTTGCCCTGGCCTGAGGAATCTCAACCATTCACCCATTTGACAAACATAGTAAGTTCCTACTTTATTCCAGGTACTGTGCTAAATGATAAACCTACAGTACTTAACAAAACTGATGTGTGTGTTACACCAATACATAAGTAATACATATCAATCATATGCCTAGGAGTGTGATAGATACAAGAGAATCCAAAGGATTCCTCTGCCTTTGTGGATTTTATAGTCTGATTGAGAAAAAAAGATGTTTACATTAGAAACCATTATGAGACAACACAGGATGGTATTATTTTCCCCATTCTACAAATGTTCGCTTCCTTCCACATGTTACAAGAAAAATCCTATTCCATTTTTGTGAAATTATACATTTCTAGGACAATGCAGAAAATTAATGTGTCATAGATCCAAGGAGATTTTAGAGCATTGTCTTTTCTCTGAATCCCAAGCTTCCTTGTGCAGCTAAGAGACCGAAAAACCTGCTCTTACTCCGGCTGTTTATTCCCTAAATGTTAAGCCAAAAGTGTAAATTACCATCTTCCTAGTTCACGAATATGCTTTCAGATTCTTTTAAAAAGCATAGCTTTTGTGGATTGAGCAAGTTTTAGAAGAGCCCTCAAAATTCAGATTAGCTTAGTTTGTGGCCAAGAAAGAGGGTATCCTAAATAGTATGAGTTCTTTGCTAACAGACAAGCTCTGGCTTGCCACTGGACTAGAGGCAGCATTTGTATCTTTATGAAATGTTTTATGTTGTCCTCAGATTTAACAGACATACTATTTTTGGGCTTATCTTGGACTTGTTTTCACTCTCTCCTCAGAACCTACCCCTTACTTTCATCTGTGCATCTCACAGGAGTTTCATATTCTCTTCAATTCCCTTGCATTTTGGAAATAGTTACTATGGCCAGTCTACAATGAAAAGCTGGAAGCTCTAACTCCCAAGGCCTCTTTAAGTCAAAGCTTATTGGACAATGTTATTCCACTTGATCATCATTTTCCTGGACATGGAGGAGAGGAGATCAGGAATGTTCATCTGGCTACCATATATACACACACACACACACACACACACAAACACACACATACATATATTACACATATGTGTATGTGTATATGTATGTATATATACACACATATGTGTATGTATATGTATACAGATATATACACATATGTGTATGTATATGTACATATGTATACATATACATACACATATGTGTATATATCCCTAGATATATATATATATATGCGTGTGTGTACATATATCCCTATATATATTCGTGTTTGTGTGTGTGTGTGTGTGTGTGTGTGTGTGTATATATATCCCCTTCTATATATATAGATAGATAGATGGGGATTTCTTGCTTTCTTGTTTTTAACCACTAAACTCCTGCCCACAGTCCACTCTGAGACTTAGGGCAAATTTGAATCCAGAAAACATTGATTTCCTCACTGCCATGTTGTTGAAATCATAAAACTACATAACAAGAGTGCAGAAAGCCATATTTTATAAACACCCTAATGTATGGCACATGACTAAAGTCATAAATCTTGACACGTTTACCAAAGTACAAATCTTCATTTGTCTTACAGAAAGAGAAGTACTCCCATGTGTTTGGACATCTGCACAGTCAACATGTGGCAATTATTGTGCGAAAAATAGAATCACTGTAATTGCTGTTGCAAATTACGGCCTCATTGATTAGTATCTTACTCCCTCTCAAACTCTCCACCTCATCACAAATAAGGAGACACACACACTCAAGGCCTTTGAGGAGATTTTCCCCAAACCGTTTTAGAATAGATTTACTCTCAGCAGGCTCTCCTACACCATTACACAGTCTTTGCTTTTTGTTTAAGGATATCTTCAGAATTTCTTACATACCCTTCCTGTATGTTTACTTAGGCACTAAAATTAAGTACACATAATGAAGCCATCTGCAGCAAACAGAATTAATAAATGGAATACCATATTGCTGTGAAGATGTATATTCAACAAATATGTAACACACCGTTCTCTGCGGAACTTGGCATTTCTCATGTGTTACTGAGAATATTTGAAAGGGTCCCAAGTTATTTTGGTGTCTGGGGATTGCATACTGAGGCTGGAAACCTCACCAATAAGTTCATCCTATAAAAAGTTTCTGACTCCTCGTACCAGACTTTCTATCAGGAAACTAATGTGATATACACATATCATAAAGTTTGGGGGATTGAGCAAATGAATATTATAAAATGCCAATCGTTACTTACTCTAAAGATGTTTCTTCTTAGATTTCCACGCTGTTTTTCCTTCATACTCACCAGATCTGATTTGGGGCTGATTATTTTTCAAGATATCCATGAGGGACACATCCAGATGATGTCGAACTGCCCCACTACATCCATCAGAATTTCTTGGAAAAGCAAAGAAATAAAGTATGAAGCAATCATCCACAAGCTGCTCTTGGCTTCTATATAAATATACCAAGGATTGATTATGCCATTTCTGTCAAGCTTGTGTTTGTCTTTATTTCACAAGCAAATTTTGTATTGTGCTGGAGATGCTACAAGACCTAGCTAAGGTAGGGAAATGGAATTTAGCCTTTGAACCAATTGCAGGGGGGAGTCAAACTGAAGTTCAGATTCATTTCCTTCATCCCACCCTTAGATAAAAGAGAGCACAAGCTGAGATGTGTTCAACAGTGCTCCTGGTCTTGGAAGGGGAGGATATCTCTGACAAGGAAGATGCACGCTATGGACCAGCTCTCAATAAGCTAATTTGTGCTAACCAGGGCTGACTTTCTCTCTGCTTGCACAGTACAGCCGTCCTGTCATGGCAGCTCCACCGGAAGATTTGGTTGGGGGAGAAGGGGAGATGTCACTAGGACATTTGCCATTGTCGTGCAAATTTTTTCATCAAGCCATCCTTTGACTTGCAGAGCAGATTCCTTAAGTCCATAAATACAGATTCTATAAATAACACACAAAAGGGAAACCCTGGGCTAAATATTTGCAACCTTAACCAGAATATGGCACACTTATTTTCTAAATTGCATAAGGATCTAGCCCAAAATCAGCATTTCCTTGGGACAAGGCTTCAGGTTATGTTTTGTTGTTGTTGTTGTTGTTGTTGTTTTTATATCCATCTTCTTTCAGACACTTGGGTAAAAATCCCAGCCTGCAGCCACCTGCTTTTTCCGCACCACAGAAGAATTCCCATGGACACAACAAGTGACACCAGTTGAAAGGCCGGCCTGCTCTAGAAACTGACCCCACCTGCCTTCCTTCCCCTCCCACCCTTGAAGCTTCAGCCCAGCTGGCCAAGTTCCAGGGGAAGTTTCCCAATGGCTTCTTAACAGTGTGGGTCTCACTATAGGAAACACTGGAAGACAATTTCTCTCTAGAGGTGACTGAGGTGAAGAACTTAAAGTCTTCATACTTACCATCTATTATTACAAGATGGAAGGATAAAGAGGAGGAAGCAGTCACTTGTTGAACACTCACTTGTACTACACTGAGCTAGGCACTTAGAGAGAGTCCTCATTTAATCCCCTATTACCCTGTGGGGAGAATGTTAAATTTACAGATGTTAAAACTGAGGCTCATAGAGACAGCCAGTGAAAAATCTTGAACTTGAATTTTATGTTTTTCTAAATCCAAAGCTTGTATTTTGTTTGTTTGTGTGTGTGTGTGTGTTTTCTTTTTTCCTTTTTTTTTTTTTTTGCTTCAGATGGCTTCTTAGTGTTTTAAATTATTTTTTAAATAGCGCTACCTAGACCTCATCATTGGAGAGTCTTACAGTACATTTGAAGGTTAATTATGTGAAAAATCTGCTGTGTTATGACAAAATGCCCTAATGCCAGAAGAGAGGTTGGCATTCAACACGCTAGTGAAAGATCAACCCAGCTGGCAAAGAGGTATACAAATTGCTCCATAACTGACCTTCTCCATGGCTTGCTCTTGTATGATCTAAATGTGATAAACTGTATAAAGGGCTAAGCTCAGTGCTTGGCAACCAGAAGATGCTTCCTTGTAGTTAGGGTCCTAGATGTAGCAAATGAAAATTCAGGACAGCCAGTGAAATTCTAATTTCAGATCAAAAAGTGAATAACATTTTATTGTAAGTATGTTCCATGCAACCTCTGGGATAGGCTTATACTAAAATCTCATTTAATGTTTTAAATCTGAGATTCAATTTGAATGAGGCATCCTCTAGTTTACTGTCAAGACATTCTATAGTTTACCATACCAGTAGCGAGATGGGTATTAAAGCCCAGTGTGGTAATCATATTCTCTCTAGAGAAAGATAACTTCCTTAAGTAATGGGGATAATAGTGCCTACTTCACAGGTAAATGGAAAGATTATAGGTGAACCTATACATAAAACACTGAATATATAGTTGGGATTTAGCACAGAAAACTAAATTGTTTATTTACCCTTTGTTCAGGGAGTTTAAATATCTGAGGTCCTCTGAAGCTGCACCTAATTTGGGATTCCTAGGGGAGAAAAAGGAGAGCTGGCTGCCCCCCCCAGGGTCATCTCTGGTATACTATGTAAATCTCAGAATCTCTGTAGCAGTTCAAGACCACAACTTTTAATAACGGAAACCTAGTAAAATCTGTCTCCGATGCTGTTCTAAATGAATTACCTGTATCAAATTATTTAGTCCTCTCAACAACACTATACGTTTACCATCTTTAGTTTTACAAATTGGGCTTGAGACACAGGGTGGTAAAGTAACTGGCTTAGGGAATCCCTGACTGTACAGAACCAAGGCAGCCTGGTTCCAGAGTATAAGCTCTTAGGCCTGCACTAAGACCCAGGACACTGACCGATGCACATGAATTGGGACTTTCTCATGCTTGACTGCCTGGGGTTCTGTGGTGGTCTGGCATCTGCTGCTTCCCACAACATCTGAAGACAAGAGTTGAAAAAAGGTGAGTGGGGTGTGTGCAATTGTGGAATTGCCCTTGGATGACATCTTAAATCTCCTCTTGTAGAGACTTGTCTTAAGGGATTAGCTGGGGACCTATTTTCTGTGTGCTGAAGAGAATATTGGTTGTGTGCCTGGGAAACCTGTTCTTGGACACGGGACACCATTGTGGTGGTAGAGCCAGCACCACTACTGGTGATTCGCTACATCTCATGCTGAAACATGTGTGTTTCAGTTGGTTCTTCCGGCTGCTGAGAACATCCTGACATAGCGAGGGCCACAGCATTGCCAAGTGGGCATCTGCTCAATGAGACATAGCCATTCAGAGGCCACTCTGCAAGAGAGCAGTCGCAATCCACTGTGCCAATGATCGGCTGATTAGCTAAGCATTAGGGGTCTGAAGAGCCTCCCTGAATCCAAATGGATTTCAATTAGGCCCCATTTTAAATACTGTTAAAAAAAATGTTTACTTAAAAGCACCATTAAACTACAAATGCTGCAAGAAAATCAAATCAACTCTTTAAACAACCACAATACCCAGAGGATAGCTGATGGATCACTGAGGCACTGTACTAGGCGCTAGGAGAAACATCCTAGCGTAACCTTCCAGTTACGCTTCAGGGTGGAAGGGTGATGTTAAGTGCTTTCTTTGCCATGGGACCAAAGGTAAATCAGGAAGGAATGGGAACTGATGAGTGCCAAAGTGACTTCATCATGAGCCTCCAATAGAGTTTACACTTCCTGATGGAAAGATTCCAAGATTTTTAGTTGGAAAAGCTGCATTTAGAAAACAAATATGCGTAAGCTACCACATAGATGTATCTTGAGCACATTGTCATTTAACAATTACAGAAAGTCCATCGGGGAACGTTTAGAGAACACACAGCTTTCATTCTCCCCAAATTCTATATTATATCTATCCTTTGGTCAAGCCAAATAAGGTGACCACTGGTAATTAAATTACACCATCTTTCTCTCTTCCCTAAGATAAATTCTCTCAACCATCAGTGCACACTGGGAATCTCAGAGAAAGCAGCCCAGCATTGCTCTTGCCTCATCCGTCAAAAGGTTGCCTTGAATATTGTTCACTCAAGTGTACAGCTTTCCCCCATGAGACTCCCAGGGAGAAACACCTGTCTGAAATTAGTACCAATAATAGTTGAAAATCGCCAAAGCTACTGGTGATTACTTATTTCATGGATGCTGTAAACTATGTATCTGAGAATATTTCTCTTCACTTCGGCTTCTAGGAAGCTGAAAGCTAACACTTAAATCTGCCCAGAGGAGCAGTAAATACATTGTGGCCAATCTTACTGGTATCACTTTTTCACTATACTTTTTTTTCAAGTTAATTTTAATTCATTTACTCATATTATTTTAAGTACCCTTTAAGGCAGACACAATACTTTTCAAAAGACAACAAAAAAGGTAGGAAGGGAAAGGGAGAATAGGCGATAGTAACTTCAGAATGGTGATGTGTGTGAGAGAGTATGGTGTCAATTGTAGACTGTTGTGCAAAAATAATATATTTACACTCTTAGTAGTAGAAGTCATATCTAACAATAATGGTGTTAATACTATTATCAGCATTAGTATCCCTATTTTGGTAAGACAGTGACGAGTGGCAGGAAACAGAAGAAGAGAACTGGCATTAAACCAAACTTGGTGCTAGCTGCTGAAGGCAGATGATAGCATCCATTCCTCAAGAACAGCCCACGAGAGGAGGGTGTTCACATGCTCACTGTATAACTGAGGAAAGGGAGGCTGGTGGAGCACCAGCATTAGTGGGGCTCAGGACACACCGCTAATGCTGAGGCTGCTGTTGCTGTCCAGGTCTATCTTCTTCCGCCTTTGTGCTCTTCATAGCACCCTATGGACAATAAGGCCAACATTCAGCCCTGTTTGTCTGCATACCTCATTTGTCTCAGAAAATATTTCAGAGGGCAGCACCTGTTACTGATTTTACGCTGAAAGCTCCAGAAAAGATTTCCTTCCTTGCAGAAGTCTTTCCTGGCTCAGTCACTTCCCTTCCATGTTCTCCCACTGTCACCGCACACATCATGGTGTGTTCTTACCTTGACTGCCCACTGGCTGGGAGCCTCCCAAGGACAGGATGGCTGTCCTCTCCAGCACTGTATTTGTGGGCCCCTAGCAGACTACCTGGCTGATGGCTAGTGCTACTCAATAAATGTTAAATAAACGAGTGAGTGGCGACTGGAAAGTCTGAGGCTGCCAAGGGGTGTGTGTCTCACAATGTCTTCTTTGTGTCATCTTCTCGTCCATTGCAGATGAAGAGCCATCTTCTTTCTTTTTATGACTAGACCACCCACCTTCCCATTGACTGACTGTTATGTTTTCTGCCTCTTTAAATATTTGTTACTTTCCCACCAAACTTTTCAACCTCTCACCCCTTTATACTAGGCCCTCTACCAGTGACGAAGTATTCCTGGGTATCTCGTGTCCAGTTGTCCCTCACCCTAGCTGATCATCCAGACTACCTGGAGAAATGTTGAAATCTGAGCCTCACCTTGGATTACTAAATTGGTATTTCCAGGATTAGGCCTAGGTATTAGTCTTTTTTTTTTTTTTAAAGTAAAACAAACCCCACCAACAATCCTTTACTCCCATAAATAAACCTCCTTTGTGGATGTAGAATCAATACTCGATAGCAATAGCTCACTCCAGATAACACTACTCATGTTCTGCTGTGAATAATTTTCTCTTGCTATTATTTCCTTCCAGATTGAAGCTTGAAGACACAGTTTTTCTTTTTCACATAAACAGTGAGTTTATCATCTGGTCCCATCCCATTCTTCTGAATGTGCATAGACAAAGGTGTCTAAAAAGGTAGAATGCTGAATACTTTCTCAACTGGCAATCTGAGAGAAAGAGAAACAGGCAGAAAGGGAGACAGGGCAAAAAGGAAGGGCTCATGCTACACAGA
This sequence comes from Nomascus leucogenys, assembly GCF_006542625.1. Taxonomy (NCBI): domain Eukaryota; kingdom Metazoa; phylum Chordata; class Mammalia; order Primates; family Hylobatidae; genus Nomascus; species Nomascus leucogenys. Next base: position 114,290,396 of record NC_044386.1, read on the forward strand.
TGAGCACATTTATGCCCCATATTTCCCAACCTCTTCAGGGAAGGTTGAAGTATGAGATTCTTGCCAATAGTGAGTAAAAATAAGAGTTTCACTTTCAGTTGGAGGTTTATAAGCAAGGGTGTGAGTTCTCCATACCCATCCTTCTCCCACCACAGAGACCTTGAAAGATGTGTATCCCAGAAGCTACATAACCAGGTATAAGGCGAATGAGTCCCTCAATCCTCACGGAGAAGTGTTCCACCCTGGAGAGCTGCTTCTCTTCTAGAGGACTTTGAACAAGCAAGAAACTATCTTTCATGTGATAGGCCACTGAGAGCTGGAAGTTTATTACCACAGTACAGCCTTTCCTGTTCTGATTAATATAGAAATTGGAAACAGAAGTGAGACTTGCTCACAACAAAAACTAAGAATAATTGCCATTGGCGGAGCAGTGGGGCAAGAAGGTGAGACAATGAATATCATATTTGGGAAATATTAAAATATGGAGCTGCTTGTCATGCAATGCTCAATATATTATACATTTCAAAACTGCTTAAAGAGTGGATTTTAAGTGTTCTCAACACAAAAGATAAGTGAAGTGACTGATATGTTAATTTGCTTGATTTAATAATTTCTAAATGTACACATATATCAAAATATCACATCATACCTTAAAATGTATACAATTACTGTCAGTTAAAAATAAAATAATAAAAAAGAAGTAACTTTAAACATTTCAAAACATATGTATAGAAAGCCTGTTACCCATGTTCATTTGGGAGAGGGACGCTACCTATTGAAATAGGAGAAGACTTTGAGAAACAGAATATTTCGCTGCTCTTAATTGAATTTGGCAAGATATTATAAGAATGAGATGAGCTCAAGAGAAAAACCATGCCAGTTTGAAGGTAGCAATGCAAAGGAATAGGGTGATTTCAGATATTCCAGGCCCTATAATGTTGGAGAATATGAGGACTTGTAGAGATGAGGTTAACAAGATTTGGAGGGACAAGTGCTAGGTGAACATTTCATTTGATAAAAAAAGTTCCAGGGCAAAGGTCAAATTAGGTGTATGGAACCCTCTTCATTGATTAAAGTACCTGATGGCAAAAGTCATACTATAGTTATGTCCTCCTCTGTGAAATCAAAAGGCCACCAAGTAGTCACCATAGAGTAGAAAGAGGAAGGCCTAGGAGAGAGGCAGATGAACAGGAAAAGAAAGAAAACTGTGAAGATGCTTTGGAGAAAACTTTGGGTATGATTTGGGCACAAAAAACAGTGGAGGCAGGCTGGGCATGGTGGCTCACACCTGTAATCCCAGCACTTTGGGAGGCCAAAACAGGTGGATCACCTGAGGTCAGGAGTTCAAAACCAGCCTGGCCAACATGGTGAAACTCCATCTCTACTAAAAATACAAAATTAGCTGGGCATGGTGGTGCATGCCTGTAATCTCAGCTACTTGGGAGGCTGAGGCAGAAGAATCACTTGAACCTGGGAGGCAGAGATTGCAGTGAGCTGAGATCGTGCCATTGCACTCCAGCCTGGGTGACAAGAGTGAAACTCTGTCTCAAGAAAAAGAAAAAAGAAAGCGGTGAAGGCACCACTGGGTACCTTGGCAGGCCAGGAACTCAGCAATGAGATACACGGTAGAATAAAGCACATGGTAGATCCCTTGGGATCCATCCAGACATGGACATAGAATACTAAGAATTACTAATGTATATTAAGGGCTTACTAAGTCGCAGGACCTGGACTAACTGTATGTATTTATCCTCATTTTATCCCTGTGAGATAAGCATAATTATTCTCATTTTAGAGGTGGACAAAATGAAGGCTTAGAGGAATTAATTTCCTGAAGACCTGTTAACTATGAAGCAGCAGACCTAAGATTCCAATCTTATTGAAGACAGACAGCACCAGTCATGTATTAAAGGAGGCAAGACAGATTTTATCCAGACTACTGCAATAGGAGAGAGAGAGTCCAGTATAAGCTGAGCTCAATGTCAACTAAGATAAAGATGACGAAGGTTATTAAAGGGAAAACAAAAAGAAAACAAAAAAAGGTTACGAGGAAATTTTAAAAAGAGAAACAAAAAAGAGACGGGGAGCCAGGTGTAGGGGGAATGGAAAATGATAGAAGATGTGCTTTGCATGTTTTGGCAGCATGTATTTCCACGAGCAAAGACTCAGCATGGGGTTTGGGAATCTCTGTTATGGACATAGTCTAGTGCAGGTGGAAGCCAGGTGAAATTTGGTCCAGTCTCTTAGAACAGTGTTAGGGCAAGACCTTTGTGCCATGTGGGAGTGCACAGTTCACACTCTTGCCTGGATGACTTCAAAAACCGTGCTTTTAACCTTAATTACATACCATCTGTGGACAAATGGATAGTTGCCAAACAATTTGAAAAATGATGCAATGCTACAGTAAGGTAATACTGGATTGCAGGAGAGCATCAGAGGGCGAGGCACGGAAGTAGAATCTAAAAAAAATGCATAGTTGGTGTCCAGTGGTTTAATATGTGGCTCGAGATGAGTTTGGCACAATAAGCAGAAACTAGAGCTAAAAGGTACTTGAAAGTCAGGCCACAACATTTGAGTTTTCTCCTCAAGATCATGGAAACTGCTGTTCTCTAAAATGAATGAAGATTAATTAATTACATCAGCCAAAATTAGGTACCATGTTGATCTAAAATTGCCATCCCAAAGTAGAAGTTGCCACTGACCAGAGGCCATAAAGAACTCACACCACTGTAGGAATCTTAGATAACTGTAGAGGTTAATGGAGAAGGCAGAATTCTGTTCAGAACGATTTTTGCACACCTCAAAAGATTTGCCCGTGAATCTCACATACACATTTCAGGCTGGAAAGTGATTTTCTTTTTAGACCCATTCGTCACACCAATTAATCAAGTCAAAGAATATGAGATTGATCATTATCGGTCCCTTTGTCTCAAATCCAGAGGCTGGCTCTCATTTTATTCCTCAGGCCACCCATCAAGCCAGAGAGGAAGCAGGAATCATAACGCTCAGGATCTCCTGATGCTAACCTCTATCCTGAGACCACCAGGCTAGGCTGCCTCACCCTGAAAGAGCTATTTTATCCAGAGGAGGCCAAGCCTCAAAAAATTCTATGCTGATCTGTTTTCTATGAAGTTCCCAACATCGTGGATGCTTATCTGAATGCTATCTGAACTATTCACGTCTCCAGGGAGAGCGTAATTGGACTGGAAATTTCCTAAAAACAAACTTTCTTGTAAACGTTTCAGGCTGCCCTGGGTTGGGTCAGGCCAGAAATATCCCTTCTCTAGCCCTCTGGCCTGAATCTGCACCTCTGAGGGTGAGGACAGTTGAGACAGAAGAAGGAAGGCCCTGGTGAAAAATGACAGGGTGGCCTCAAGTCCCCCAACACTCCTACAACGTTTTGATAGTGGGTCCTATCAAGATCTGGAAGTTTTCTCATCATCTGAAACAGAAGTCCCAGGTCCTTTGGGCACATCTCCAGGTGGCCTCATTAATGGTAAATTAAGTAAAAGCATTTTCTTACTTTTCCCCACAGAAAGTAATGATATTTTAATAATGCTATGCCATTACTTTCTTGGGATAACAACAGCGAGGAGAATAGTGAGGAACATTAGGCCTGGAAAATTGCCCAGAATATAGCATTAGGTGGTTAAGCCACAGAAGAACCAGAGAAGGAAAAAGAAGGCAAAGAAATACTTCAAACACCAAGACAGGAGCTGAAGAACAGCTATGCGTATGTCACAGTGTTAAGTGTTAAGTCATTATTTCTCAACATTGGCTATTTGATGAATGATTGCTGTTGGGCCATTACGAACACACACCTAAGATACCTTCACTTGATTTTTTTTTTTCTTTTTCTTATTTAACTACAGACAAACAGAAACGGCTTCTCAGGGAGCCATTCTCCTCTTAAAATGTAGATGTCAATTTTTGTTTTATACAAGGTTTATTGATCACTTTCTAAACAAAGATAATTCAGAGAAAATTGAGTCAGCCTCATTTCACTAATAGTTGATATTTTCTTTGCGGTGGTGGCATGCAGCTGGAAAGTGTGTGGAGGTATGAATTTTCACATTATTGCATCTGACTGTTGAGTGAAGTCTGCTGGGATTGTTGGTGATTTGTGACAAGCTAAGGAATTCCTTTCTCAGCCTGCAGTAAGCGTGAAGCACATTATTTAAAACCAACCCAGATCATTGATATATTGTCATCTTATGCTTTTAAGAGGGTCCTTTCCCCCAGAACATATAATTTTCTGTATGGCCTTTAGCTTTTCTGTTTCAAATCTTACTCTTTGGTGTTATGTTGCTGTTATCAAGATAAAGGGCCTATTTAAAATAGCTATCTATTTAATAATTTGATTATAGGTGACTTTTTGCTTTCTGTTGTTGTCTACTTTATTTCAATAAGCATTTACTTAACTTTAATAATGAAAGTAACAAGTATATAAGTATTATAAATGACTCTTTCATCTCTTTTGCCTTGTCTTACAGGTGAAGACTTCTAAAAATGTAGCTCACACTGATTCTATTCTTCTTTGAACTCTACAGTCCTTATTTGTGTTTTTTCATTTTAGCTATTTTGTATACCAGTGACACCCCCTGGGAGAGTAATCATGCTTTCAAGTGTTCCTGGCCTTGTACAGTAGCCTCCTGCACCAAATGGAAGCTGAGCCTTCAATTAGTGTGAATCAGTAGTGAGAGGTGCTTAACTAGTCTTGAGTCAGTGGACAAGGCCAGGCAGATTTGGCTGCTGCACTTTTGGGGGACTTGAGAATTGAAATCTGGCTATGCTGTGGCTATTTTAAAAAACTAAGTTTTGAGATTACTGCTCACGTAGCAATGGATGCATTCATAGATGCCAAACTTTCATGTCCTTATGTTTTGTCTGAACGTCAGTGACTTTTTTGTCCATTTCTGTATGTTAGTACACAGCTGAGTACCACACACATAACAAGTTGTAAGTAAATATCAGAAAAACAGATGATCTAATGAGCATATAAATGATTGAATACTATCGGAAAAAGAAGTCAATCACAGAGTGACAGGCGGTTTTATTTGAAATATCTAAACACATCGTTCAAGTTCAAATCTTATTTTATCATTGTGAATCCAATCCAATAAGAATAATGTAACTTTTACCTCCAAGGTATCAGTCTCAACTCCTATTATTCGCACTATGGTAGGGGATTCAAAGCTTCCGCATCATCTGGGACCTGAGGAAAACTGCGGAATCTCAGGCCCCACCCCAGATCTGCTTAATCAGAATCTGCATTTTAGTAAGACCTCAGGTAACCTGTGTGCTCATTAAAGTTTGAGAAGTGGGCCTCTAAGGCACCTACTTTTCTGTGTTGTTTGTGAGTCAGTCAAATGAACATGCTAAATAAATGCTTAAAAACATATGACAATAAATATGATTCTTTGAGGAAGGTATCATTTGTGATTGACCGTGTTTCACAAACAAGTGCATTCTGATGTCAACAACATCCACATTCTCTAAAGCCTCCCAGCGCAGCCACAGTGTCACCCAGCTGTGACAGCCTGAGTGATTTCAAACACTACTGATTGACATCTTAAACGTTGCCTGGAAATGCCGCGCTCTGCAAAATCCTTCATCACAAGAACACATCTGCCTTAAAGTCGGCTGTCCAAATGGAGGGGCATTTCCTCCAGAAAGCAAAACACCAGGCTTTCATCTCTTCAAAGCAAATCCTCGTTTTTGGTACAAAGAGGAGTTTTCCCACCTCTTTCCAGTCACTTGAGTGCCCCTCCCGGGTGAGCACCAGCCCTTTGCTTTGGGCCCTGACCTAAGAACAGCTCCACCATGCAGATGATAAATCTCAGAGCTACCAAGCAGTTGCCATATTTCCCGGGATCATGTTGTGTGAATGGCCGACGGGAAAAACCCAGGGGTATCGCGTTACAGGAAAGAGCTGCGATTTATTTATTTATTTTCTTCCTTCTGTAACTAATTCCAAAAACAGACCCCTGCTTGGGAGCCAGAGTACAAGAGAACAAGATAAATTCTGCAAAATTCTAATTGGGGAACAGTTGACTTAATTGGTGTCCGTTTGGCAGACAATGGGAAAGGGTCCCCAGCTGGGCTGGGAAAGGACTCTGGGGGAATATAGCCTTGCGAGAAGACTCAAAGCTCTGGGGACCGATTGTTTCCTGAGGTGAAACCTGGAGACCAGAGCTTGGATTAACTCTACAACTGTCAAGCCCCATTAGGGGCAATCAGAGGAGACAGAGCATGGGTTAAACACAGGAAACGGAGCTGACAATAGAGGCATATGTCTCTAAGAGCAGGGAAGGGAGGCAGGCATATCTCCGTCTAATAACAAACATAAACATTTTTCTTTCAGGTTCAGATGTAGCACTGATGGGTCAAAGATATTCCTCAGCATGGGTGTTAAATGTCAAATATTCAGAACCTAAGCAGTTCAGTTGCACGTGCTTATTTTGTGCAATCTGATGGTGGTGAAGACCTTTCCTGAGCATCTCAAGTCTATGGAGAATTAGAGTGGGTTGCTGAGTGTTAAGAGCTGAGGGTTGGCTGGAGGAGGACACAGGAGGACCCCAGGTTCCACTCCCTGCATTGTCTTTATCCTTCTGTCAGCCACTGGATGAGTTTTCTGAGTCCTCTAATGCTGGTTTGGTCATTTTAAAAATCGGGGGACTATTATCCATCATTTCTGAGGACCCTTCCACCAGTAACATTTCATTAATTTATATCTTGCTTGATTTCAAGAAACACAGAATCATTTTCTCTTTGTGTGTGTGGGGGTGTGGTTATGTAACAAGCATGTACCATGTGTCTTTTAATATATTGCATATTGATAATACAGCCTAAAAGCTTGTGTGTTGTTATTCTGTAATATTTTAAGTATTACGTATAATTGTAATACATCACAAAAAAATCACAAAATACGCCATATTAATGTATATATTATGTAAATACTTCAAACATCGTAACTAAGAGTTAAAACTCACATTAAATGCTAGCATAAAGAGAGCATCTATAGAACAATTAGGTCAAAATTCAAACAACCCTTATCTATGAAGGATCTGAATGTACTTAGATTCTGTGCTTATGAAAGGTGTACTTTTTATAACTTTACACAAATGATTCATATCCCCCAAAGCCCCAAAGACAGGAGACCTAAACTCATCTTTTTTTTTTTTTTTTTTTTTTTTTTTTTTGAGACAGAGTCTCACTGTCTTCCAGGCTGGAGTGCAGTGGCGCCATCTCTGCTCACTGCAATCTCCGCCTCCCGGGTTCAGGCCATTCTCCTGCCTCAGCCTCCTGAGTAGCTGGTGGGACTACAAGCGCCCGCCAACACGCCCGGCTAATTTTTTGTATTTTTAGTAGAGACGGGGTTTTACCATGTTAGCCAGGATGGTCTCGATCTCCTGACCTCGTGATCCACCCGCTTCGGCCTCCCAAAGTGCTGGGATTACAGGCGTGAGCCACCCCGCGCTCGGCCTAAACTCATCTTTTTACAAGGAATCCTCCTAATCGGCCATGCACTCCTCAAGAGCAAGAACTGTGCAGAATTCTCATTGTATGGCCAGGATGCAGGGTGTGAACAGAGCCAGGCCAGGTATGTGCACATCAGTTCAAGACGGCAGAGGCAACACCTTGGTTCATGAGACAACACAGAAACTTTTCACTTGATCTTTAAAGCACTCCAAGAACAAACCAGAGTGAGTACATGGTTTGACAGGTGAAAGCAAGAAGGTGGGAGCTGAATTTTACCAGAAGGTGAATGTATAATCACTGAATGCAATGGACCATTGCAACCCAGAACAACATAGAAAGGAAGGGCGCCATTTTTTTCAGAATTGTCCGAAATTCATGGATTAAATTAAACATCTTTGCTCCACCTCTAGAAGAATAGAACACATGATAGAAAGTCATTTGACTGTCCTGCACTCAAGGCATCCACCCACATATATTTGAAGTCCCAGAGAGAGCAGGGGAAGAATTCTCTTCCTTTTTTTCTCATGGGCATTTCCTGGATGTTGGAAATGAAGTCGGGAGCGTTAGACGGAAGACGCAATGCTAGTCTGCAACAACCTTGACCTTTAAAATGGAAGGTTGGCAAAATCCATTTTGATCTCACTTCAACTGTCTGCCTTCCCTCCTCTTCTGAAATGTCAATCTTACAGAAGAATTTGTTTTTGAGAGATATGAAAAATCTTTATAGGCAAAATGGATATTTCAATGCAAGACTTTTTTCCCCTTTCCTATTAGATTGACCAGCAAAAGAGAGCTGTGAAATTGTTTTATTTTTATTTTTGTTTTTATTTTTCTTTTTATCCTGCAAGTCTAACTTTGAATTAAGGAAAGTACCTTCACTGTCCCATGAGGAGTAATTAATTCAAAAGAGGCTTTTCTTATTTGGGTCAAGATATTTTTAAAACAGGTGAGCTTTTACTGGTGCTGATATGAGATGAAGAAAAAGGAAGAAAACCTTTGTGACTGTAGATGGATTAAACTGAAATAGAAAAGCAACAGTAAAGTGAAAGTATAGCATTCTGTGGACCAATTAAGTCTTGATTATGCAATAGAATCATCTCGATTTTCCTCCTAATATTGGAAGGAAAGGCTGATTTCTTGTTCTCTCCAGTTCAAGCACTTTTTTCTTTCCATTTTGTATTTCGATTTTGCATTCTAAGTACAGCATTCTGCCTCGCTCCTCCCATTCAACAGCTACTTCTGTTTATCTTTCATTCTCCGTGTCCTGTGTACCTGTTATGCACCTTTATCTTTGTCCTTTGCATCTCTTAGACCAGGCCCATGCCAGCCCCAGGGTTTGTCAATTTTATGATTCATAGCTATATTTTTCCCAGCTTCCTACAAAGAAGGTCTTGGAGTAATTTAAAAACAGATATTTCCATTGGCAAGCTGGACTGGGAAAAAAAAAATCCCTTATTGACTGATCTTATCTCGTATAATGTAATCTAATAATAAACCTGTTATCAGAGGAAATATTCAATAGATATTATACTGTTAAAGCAGATTTTAGACAGTGTGCTCAAACACATTAAATACAATAGAGCTGTCCAGTTAGTTTCTATTTATCAAACTGCTTAAAAAGAAAAGTTGTGAATATATTTTTCTCAAAGTCTAAGGGAGTCCCCCCATATGTTAACATTCCACAAGTCTTTAATCCTAGGACATGCATTATCTTTACACACACTTTTAGACCATAGTCAAATGGCCACTCATATAGAAAGTTCTCGGCAGTTGTTCCAGTAGTTAAATGCAGAATAGCAACCCAATTTATGTATAGCAAATGGGTAAGAGCGGCTTCCTTCATCTGCCAGTAAGTTCTTTCATCAACACCATTTTCTGAGTGCTTAACATTTTGAAAAGCACTATGCAAGCATGATTTCCTTCAACCGTGCTACCCTATGAACTGGCACCATGGCTATCTCCATGTTACAGCGGATAATAGAAAGGAAAGCATGTAGTTGGTGCAGGTACATGGTTGATAGGTAATAAGACTCAGGTTACGTTTTATGCATTCAGGCTCCATAGTTTATGCTCTTAATGTCACCCTATCCTGGCAAGAATCTTAGACCTTCAGTCTTTCATTAAATTCTTTTTTCTTTTTTGGCTGCTTTTAAAAATTTTTTTAATTTCTTATTTTATGGGTACATAGCAGGTGTATATATTTATGGGATACATAAGATATTTTGATACAGGTATACAATGTGTAATAATCACATCAGAGTACATGGGGTATCAAGCATTTATCATTTCTTTGTGTTACAAACAATCCAATTATACTCTTTCTGTTATTTTAAAATGTTCACTAAATTATTTTTGACTGTAGTCACTCTGTTGCACTATCAAAGACTACATCTCATTCTAACTATATTTTTGTACCCATTAACCATCCCTACTTTCTCCTCCCCTCCCCACTACTTTTCTCAGCCTCTAGTAACCACCATTCTACTCTCTAGCTCCATAAGTTCAATTGTTTTAATTTTTAGCTCTCACAAATGAGTGAGACATGCAAAGATTATCTTTGTGTTTTCACTTAACATAATGGCCTCCACTTCCATTCATGTTGTCGCAAATGACAGGATCTCATTCTTTTTCATGGCTGAATAGTACTCCATTGTGTATATGTACCACATCTTCTTCATTGATTTATCTGTTGATGAACACTTAAATTGATTTCAAAGCTTGACTACTGTGAATAGTGCTGCAATAAACATAGGAGTGCAGATATCTCTTCAGTATACTGATTTTCATTCTTTGGGGTATACACCTAGCAGTGGGATTGCTGGATCATATGGTAGTTTTACTTTTAGTTTTTTGAAGAAACCTTCATACTGTTCTCCATAGTGGTTGTACTAATAATTTACATTCCCCCAACAGTGTACAAAGGTCTCATTTTATCCACATCTTCACTAACATATGTTATTGTCTGTCTTTTGGATAAAAGCCATTTTAATTGGAGTAAGAGGATATCTAATTGTAGTTTTGATCCACATTTCTCTGATGAACAATGATGTTGAGCACCTTTTCATATACCTGTTTGCCATTTGTATGTTTTCTTTTAAGAAATGTATCTTCAGAGATTTGACCATATTTTAATCAAATTATTAGATTTGTTTTCCTATTGTGTTGTTTGATCTTATATAATCTGGATATTAATCTCTTGACAAATGGATAGTTTGCAGATATTTTCTCCTATTCAGTGGGTTTTCTCTTCCGCTTTTTTTTTTTTTTTTTTGGCGTTATAATTTCCTTTGCTATAGACTGATTTTCAACTTGACATGATCCCATTTGCCCATTTTTGCTTCGGTTGGCTATGTTTTTGGCATATTACTCAAGAAATCTTTGACCAAATCAATGTTCTGCAGGGTTTTCCCAATGATTTCTTATAGTAGTTTTATAATTTGAGGTCATTTAATTCAGTCTTTAATCCATTTTGATTTGATTTTTGTATACAGTGAGAGACAGGGGTCTGGTTTTATTCTTCTGCTATGGATATTCAGTTTTGCTAGCGCTATTCACTGAAGAGACTGTCCTTTCTTCAATGTATGTTCTTGGCACCTTTGTGAAAAATGAGTTCACTGTATACATATAGATTTATTTCTGGGTTCTCTGTTCAGTTCCATTGGTCCATGTGCCTGTTTTTATGACAGTACTATGCTGTTTTGGTTACTGTAGCTCTGTAGCATATTTTAAAGTCCAGTAGTGTGAATCTTCCAGTTTTGTTCTTTTGGCTCAGGATGGCTTTGGCTACTTCTTTTCTGGTTCAATATAAATTTTAGGAATATTTTTTCTATTTCTGTGAAGAATGTTATTGGTATTTTGATAGGAATTTCATTGCATCTGTAATTTGCTTTGGGTACTATGAACATTTATAACAATACTGATTCTTTCAATCCATGAACAAGGATTTTTTTCCCATTTATTTATATCCTTTTCAATTTCCTGCATCAGTGTCTTATAGTTTATATTTAAGAGATCTTTCACTTCTTTGGTCAAGTTTATTCTTAGATATTTTATTTTATTTGGAGCTATTGTAATTGAAATTACTTTCTTAATTTTTTTGATTATTTGTTGTTGACATATGGAAATGCTACTGATTTTCGTATATTGATTTTGTATCCTGTGACTTTACTAAATTTGTTTGTTAGTTCTTTTAGATTTTTGGTTGAATCTTCTGGATTTTCCAAATATAAAGTCATATTATCTGCAAACAGGATAATTTGACTTTGACTTTTTCCTTTCCAATTTGGATGCCCTTTATCTCTTTCCCTTGTCTGATTGTTCTAGCTAGGACTTCCAGTACTATGTTGAATAACTGTAATGAAAGTGAGCATCCTGTCTTGTACCAGATCTTAGAGGAAAGGGTTTTGCTTTTTCATTTAGTATGATACCAGCTGTGAATGTGTTGTGTATGGCTTTCATGTGTTGAGGCATGTTTTTTTCTATACCCAGTTTTTTGAGGATTTTTATAATGAAAGGATGTTGAATTTTATCTAATCCTTTTTCAGTATTAATTGAAATAATCATGTGGTTTTTGTTCTCCATTCTATCGATATCACATTTAATTGACTTGCATATGTTGAATCATCCTTTCATCCCTGAAATAAATCCTACTTGGTCATGATGAATATTTTTTAAGGTTTAGTTGAATTTGGTTTGCTAGTATTTCTGTTGAGGATTTCTGTATCAATGTTCTTCAAAGGTATCGACCTGTAGTTTTCTCTTTTTGACATGTCTTTGGTTTTGGTATCAGGATAATACTGGCCTTGTAGAATGAGTTTGGAAGCATTCCTTCCTCCTCTATTTTTCAGAATATTTTGAGTAGTATTGGTATTGTTTCTTTAAATGTTTGGTAAGATTCAGGAGTGAAGCTATTGAATCCTGGGCTTTTCTTTGCTGGAAGAGTTTTTATTCAGCTTTGATCACATTACTTGTTATTGGTCTCTTCAGGTTTTGGATTTCTTCATGGTTCGATCTCATTAAATTCTAAACCTGAATATTTATCCTAGAACTGGTACTTGGAAGTAAAAGAGAGAAATGTAGCATTTACTGAATATGCACCGTACACCTGACACTGTGCTCAGCACTTTATGTGTTACCTTGTTTAATTCGTACACAAAATGTCTAATTTTATACATTTCACAAGCAACAAAACTCAGACATAAAGAGCTAAAGAACTTGCTCCAAATAAAACAAAATTATTTATTAATCATTAAGATTTAAACCTAGAAATATTTGTCTCTAGATCTCATTCTCTGTCCACGAGATCCTCATGCGCCCACCTGCTTTAGTCTTCTCCAATTTGATTTCATGAAATAAATCCTTGTTTGTAGGGATATTATCTTACTCTATGACCAATATTCTTAATTGATTCTCTTGTTTTTATTATTTATTTCTTTCATTCAGTATGTCTTTCCTTGGTCCACTTACTGTGAACCACGCGTATATGTTTGCCAAAACAGAGATGGTGGCCATTTTCAGAAATCCAAGAAAACTATTCTGTGCTGTTGATTAAAGAGAAGACTTTTTTAAGTTAATTATCTCCCACCATACTGAAAGGTAGTCAGTTTGTAGGTATTAATCAAGACCCCACAGTGTATGAACTGCTGTGCACAGAGCTTTCATTAGTTATAAACAGAGGTTGTTCTCATTCTCCCAGACATACATATTTTCTAGACACTGTGTGCCTGCCATAATGATCTTTAAAGAAGTCCCAAAAGCTGATACAGGCTTGTGTCAGGGGATGAATGGTTTTCTTCTTCCCATTCCCTTACAGACCATGATCCAGGTACATTAGTAACTACTTAGTAAAAGCTGAATTCCCAGCCTCCCAATCTAGAAACCTTGAGGTATTTGAACCTCGAAACTTTAAACTACCATTTTTCATACTTTTGTTGTCAAGTCCAAAAATGTTTCTCTTTGAAAGCTGGTTAAATCTATCCCTCCTTTTTCTTTCCTTACACTACTGTTTAGTCCCTACCATCACTGAGCTCACACTCCAGCTTTCTAACTTATCTTCTGATGAAGGTGGTACCCTCCATCATCCATCCCTCCAGATAGATTGAGCTATACCTTTTGATATTTTATCCAAGAAGCCACAATTTCCCACTGGCGAACTTGTGAGGATATGTCTATTTCCTCACAGTACAAAATGGCAGTCATAGAATGGTAGTTAGGTGAAGAATCACTTATGATTCTAAAATAATGGAAACAAAGCATAATACCCATCAACAAGAGACTATTGGATAAATTATGGTACATTCTTACAATGAAATAGTGTCCAGCAATTAAAAAGAATGAAGCTGTATCATAAATGAAGAATTTCCAAGATTTCTTTTATGAAGCAGGAACCTCCACAGACTTAAATGTCCTTGTCTGACTGACAGCTTTGAAGAGAGTAGTGGTTCTCCCAGCACGCAGCTGGAGATCTGAGAACGGACAGACTGCCTCCTAAAGTGGGTCCCTCACCCCTGAGCAGCCTAACTGGGAGGCACCCCCCCCAGTAGGGACAGACTGACACCTCACTCGGCCGGGTACTCCTCTGAGACAAAACTTCCAGAGGAACTATCAGACAGCTGAATTTGTGGTCTCATGAAAATCTGCTGTTCTGCAGCCACCGCTGCTGACACTCAGCCAAACAGGGTCTGGAATGGACCTCTAGTAAACTCCAACAGACCTGCAGCTGAGGGTCCTGTCTGGTAGAAGGAAAACTAACAAACAGAAAGGACATCCACACCAAAAACCCATCTGTACATCACCATCATCAAAGACCAAAAGTAGATAAAACCACAAAGATGGGGAAAAAACAGAGCAGAAAAACTGGAAACTCTAAAAAGCAGAGCACCTCTCCTCCTCCAAAGGAACGCAGTTCCTCACCAGCAACGGAACAAAGCTGGATGGAGGATGACTTTGACGAGTTGAGAGAAGAAGGCTTCAGACGATCAAACTACTCTGAGCTACGAGAGGAAATTCAAAACAATAGCAAAGAAGTTAAAAACTTTGAAAAAAAAATTAGAAGAATGGATAACTAGAATAACCAATGGAGAGAAGGGCTTAAAGGAGCTGATGGAGCTGAAAGCCAAGTTTCGAGAACTACACAAAGATTGCAGAAGTCTCAGTAGCAGATGCGATCAACTGGAAGAAAGGGTATCGCTGATGGAAGATGAAATGAATGAAATGAAGCAAGAAGGGAAGTTTAGAGAAAAAAGAACAAAAAGAAATGAACAAAGTCTCCAAGAAATTTGGGACTATGTGAAAAGACCAAACTTACATCTGATTGGTGTACCTGAAAATGACGGGGAGAATGGAACCAAGTTGGAAAACACTCTGCAAGATATTATCCAGGAGAACGTCCCCAATCTAGCAAGGCAGGCCAACATTCAGATTCAGGAAATACAGAGAACGCCACAAAGATACTCCTCGAGAAGAGCAACTCCAAGACACATAATTGTCAGATTCACCAAAGTTGAAATGAAGGAAAAAATGTTAAGGGCAGCCAGAGAGAAAGGTCAGGTTACCCACAAAGGGAAGCCCATCAGACTAACAGCTGATCTCTCAGCAGAAACTCTACAAGCCAGAAGAGAGTGGGGGCCGATACTCAACATTCTTAAAGAAAAGAATTTTCAACCCAGAATTTCCTATCCAGCCAAACTAAGCTTCATAAGTGAAGGAGAAATAAAATACTTTACAGACAAGCAAACGATGAGTGATTTTGTCACCACCAGGCCTGCCCTAAAAGAGCTCCTGAAGGAAGCACTAAACATGGAAAGGAACAACCACTACCAGCCACTGTAAAAACATGCCAAATTGTAAACACCATTGAGGCTAGGAAGAAACTGCATCAACTAACGAGCAAAATAACCAACTAACATCATAATGACAGGATCAGATTCACACATAACAATATTAACGTTAAATGTAAATGGGCTAAATGCTCCAATTAAAAGACACAGACTGGCAAACTGGATAAGGAGTCAGGACCCATCAGTGTGCTGTATTCAGGAAACCCATCTCACGTGCAGAGACACACATAGACTCAAAATAAAGGGATGGAGGAAGATCTATCAAGCAAATGGAAAACAAAAAAGGCAGGGGTTGCAATCCTAGTCTCTGATAAAATAGACTTTAAACAAACTAAGATCAAAAGAGACAAAGAAGGCCATTACATAATGGTAAAGGGATCAATTCAACGAGAAGAGCTAACTATCCTAAATATATATGCGCCCAACACAGGAGCACCCAGATTCATAAAGCAAGTCCTGAGTGACCTACAAATGGACTTAAACTCCCACACAATAATAATGGGAGATTTTAACACCCCACTGTCAACATTAGACAGATCAACGAGACAGAAAGTTAACAAGGATATCCAGGAATTGAACTCAGATCTGCACAAAGTGGACCTAATAGACATCTGCAGAACTCTCCACCCCGAATCAACAGAATATACTTTTTTTTTCAGCACCACATCACACCTATTCCAAAATTGACCACATAGTTGGAAGTAAAGCTCTCCTCAGCAAATGTAAAAGAACAGAAATTATAACAAACTGTCTCTCAGACCACAGTGCAATCAAACTAGAACTCAGGATTAAGAAACTCACTCAAAACCGCTCAACTACATGGAAACTGAACAACCTGCTCCTGAATGACTATTGGGTACATAATGAAATAAAGACAGAAATAAAGATGTTCTTTGAAACCAACGAGAACAAAGACACAACATACCAGAATCTCTGGGACACGTTCAAAGCAGTGTGTAGAGGGAAATTTATGGCACTAAATGCCCACAAGAGAAAGCAGGAAAGATCCAAAATTGACACCCTAACATCACAATTAAAAGAACTAGAAAAGCAAAAGCAAACACATTCAAAAGCTAGAAGAAGGCTAGAAATAACTAAAATCAGAGCAGAACTGAAGGAAATAGAGACACAAAAAACCCTTCAAAAAATTAATGCATCCAGGAGCTGGTTTTTTGAAAAGATCAACAAAATTGATAGACTGCTAGCAAGACTAATAAATAAGAAAAGAGAGAAGAATCAAACAGATGCAATAAAAAATGAAAAAGGGGATATCACCACCGATCCCACAGAAATACAATCTACCATCAGAGAATACTACAAACACCTCTATGCAAATAAACTAGAAAATCTAGAAGAAATGGATAAATTCCTCGACAAATACACCCTCCCAAGACTAAACCAGGAAGAAGTTGAATCTCTGAATAGACCAACAACAGGTTCTGAAATTGTGGCAATAATCAATAGCTTACCAACCAAAAAGAGTCCAGGACCTGATGGATTCACAGCCAAATTCTACCAGAGGTACAAGGAGGAACTAGTACCATTCCTTCTGAAACTATTCCAATCGATAGAAAAAGAGGGAATCCTCTCTAACACATTTTATGAAGCCAGCATCGCCCTGATACCAAAGCCTGGCAGAGACATAACCAAAAAAGAGAATTTCAGACCAATATCCTTGAGGAACATTGATGCAAAAATCCTCAATAAAATACTGGCAAACCGAATCCAGCAGCACATCAAAAAGCTTATCCACCATGATCAAGTGGGCTTCATCCCTGGGATGCAAGGCTGGTTCAACATACGCAAATCAATAAATGTAATCCAGCATATAAACAGAACCAAAGACAAAAACCACATGATTATCTCAATAGATGCAGAAAAGGCCTTTGACAAAATTCAAGAACCCTTCATGCTAAAAACTCTCAATAAATTAGGTATTGATGGGACGTATCTCAAAATAATAAGAGCTGTCTACGACAAACCCACAGCCAATATCATACTGAATGGGCAAAAACTGGAAGCATTCCCTCTGAACACTGGCACAAGACAGGGATGCCCTCTCTCACCACTCCTATTCAACACAGTGCTGGAAGTTCTGGCCAGAGCAATCAGGCAGGAGAGGGAAATAAAGGGTATTCAATTAGGAAAAGAGGAAGTCAAATTGTCCCTGTTTGCAGATGACATGATTGTATATCTAGAAAACCCCATTGTCTCAGCCCAAAATCTCCTTAAGCTGATTAGCAACTTCAGCAAAGTCTCAGGATACAAAATCAATGTACAAAAATCACAAGCATTCTTGTACACCAATCACAGACAAACAGAGAGCCAAATCATCAGTGAACTCCCATTCACAATTGCTTCAAAAAGAATAAAATACCTAGGAATCCAACTTACAAGGGATGTGAAGGACCTCTTCAAGGAGAACTACAAACCACTGCTCAATGAAATAAAAGAGGATACAAACAAATGGAAGAACATTCCATGCTCATGGGTTGGAAGAATCAATATCGTGAAAATGGCCATACTGCACAAGGTAATTTATAGATTCAATGCCATCCCCATCAAGCTACCAATGACTTTCTTCACAGAATTGGAAAAAACTACTTTAAAGTTCATATGGAACCAAAAAAGAGCCCGCATGGCCAAGTCAATCCTAAGCCAAAAGAACAAAGCTGGAGGCATCACGCTACCTGACTTCAAACTATACTACAAGGCTACGGTAACCAAAACAGCATTGTACTGGTACCACAACAGAGACATAGATCAACGGAACAGAACAGAGCCCTCAGAAATGATGCCGCATATCTACAACTATCTGATCTTTGACAAACCTGACAAAAACAAGAAATGGGGAAAGGATTCCCTATTTAATAAATGGTGCTGGGAAAACTGGCTAGCCATATGCAGAAACCTGAAACTGGATCCCTTCCTTACACCTTATATAAAAATTAATTCAAGATGGATTCAAGACTTAAATGTTAGACCTAAAACCATTAAAATCCTACAAGAAAACCTAGGCAATACCATTCAGGACATAGGCGTGGGCAAGGACTTCATGTCTAAAACACCAAAAGCAATGGCAATAAAAGCCAAAATTGACAAATGGGATCTAACTAAACTAAAGAGCTTCTGCACAGCAAAAGAAACTACCATCAGAGTGAACAGGCAACCTACAGAATGGGAGAAAATTTTTGCAACCTACTCATCTGACAAAGGGCTAATATCCAGAATCTACAATGAACTCAAACAAATTGACAAGAAAAAAACAAACAACCCCATCAAAAAGTGGGCAAAGGACATGAACAGACACTTCTCAAAAGAAGACATTTATGCAGCCAAAAAACACATGAAGAAATGCTCATCATCACTGGCCATCAGAGAAATGCAAATCAAAACCACAGTGAGATATCATCTCACACCAGTAAGAATGGCCATCATTAAAAAATCAGGAAACAACAGGTGCTGGAGAGGATGTGGAGAAATAGGAACACTTTTACACTGTTGGTGGGACTGTAAACTAGTTCAACCATTGTGGAAGTCAGTGTGGCGATTCCTCAGGGATCTAGAACTAGAAATATCATTTGACCCAGCCATCCCATTACTGGGTATATACCCAAAGGACTATAAATCATGCTGCTATAAAGACACATGCACACGTATGTTTATTGCGGCACTATTCACAATAGCAAAGACTTGGAACCAACCCAAATGTCCAACAACGATAGACTGGATTAAGAAAATGTGGCAAATATACACCATGGAATACTATGCAGCCATAGAAAATGATGAGTTCATGTCCTTTGTAGGGACATGGGTGAAATTGGAAATCATCATTCTCAGTAAACTATCGCAAGGACAAAAAACCAAACACCGCATGTTCTCACTCATAGGTGGGAATTGAACAATGAGAACTCATGGACACAGGAAGGGGAACATCACACTCCGGGGACTGTTGTGGGGTTGGGGGAGGGGGGAGGGACAGCATTAGGAGACATACCTAATGCTAAATGACGAGTTAATGGGTGTAGGAAATCAACATGGCACATGTATACATATGTAACAAACCTGCACATTGTGCACATGTACCCTAAAACCTAAAGTATAATAATAAAAATAAAAATAAGAAAGAAAGAAAGAAAAAGAAAGAAAGAAAGACTACCATTTGTGTTAAAGGAAAACAAATACTTGTTTAAATACTTGAATGTCTTGGAAGGCTCTACCAAAAACTGCTAATGATGCTGCCTCCAATGAATAGAGAACTAGGAAGAGAGAGAGGCTTAAGTTTCACCACGTACCCTGGGGGAAAATTTGCATTTTTTATTATATGCATGTATTACCCATTCAAAAATATGGTAGTTTTTTTTTTGTAAAAAAGAAATATTTTGCATAGCTTTTAAAACTTTTCTTGCTTTGCCTCTATCCTAACTTGTTCTTACTAGCAAATGTATCAGTGAAGAATTTACCAGAGCATACATTTCTTCAACTGAAAATTAGCTACTTTTTATTGTGACAAAATATATAACACAAATGTTATCATTTTCATCCTTTTTAAGTGTACTGTTCTATGGCATTAAGTATGTTAACATTATTGTGCAGTCATCATTTGCATCTACCTCCCAAAATGTTTCATCTTCCCCAATTGAAGCTCTGCACTCATTAAACAACAATTCCACATTCTCCCCACGCCCCAGCTCTAGGCAATCACCACCACCCTACTTTCTGTCTCTACGAATTTGACCACTCTAGGTATCTTATACGAGTAGAATCATACAGCATTTGTCCTTTTGTGTCTGGCTTATTTCTTTTAGCATCATGTCTTCCAGTTTCAACCATGTCATATAATTCCCTTCCTTTTCAGGGTTGCATAGCCTTCCATTCTATGTATATGCCACATTCTGTTTATCCATTTATCCATCAGTGAACATTTGTGTTGAGCATCTGTTTTACCATAGAGCATCTTTTTGATTAACTACGTTTCTAGGTGGAACCCTTTTAAAAAGTTGGAAGGTTATGAGATCCAGATAGGTGTCAATGTTGTGCTGGTATGATTCTTTCCTGGCCACATCTAAAACATCCATTAGCATTGTGTGAGTGAACACCCTGAGAATGATTATTTTTAATCTTGTTCATAATTAACATTATCATCAAATTAAGAAAACCTTTCTGAATGTGAACACTAACTACAATAGTTAAAAACATTAGCTTAAAATATTTAACACAAAATACGAAATATAATTGAAACAGTGCTTTAAACTCACAATTTAGATACCTTATGGGCCTTATAAGCAGAAGTATTTTAACCTGTGAAATATTTAAGTACCAATCTTAATAACTGACCAAGAGTTTAATGTGAAAATGCAGCTCTTCCAACATAAACATATTTTTATTATATTGTACTTTTAAATTGCCAAAATTTAGTTACGGCATTTTATAAATGTACTGTGCATATAAAAATTATGCCATTAATTTAAATGAAGCTCCTTTTGGAAACTTACTTTCTTCATTACCGTAATTATTATCACGATTATACATATTTTACCTGGAAAAATTCTGACATGTTTAACCTATTTGGGTCAAAAAATTTAAATAGAATAGGTCTTGATATTTTAAAAATATGTATTTGGAGACTAACTAAATTACAGAGGCATTGGACATCAGAAAGAATCCAGCCTTTGGCCAGACATGCTGTTGGATATGAAACAAATGAGGAATTCTTTAGCTATTTTGTTTGTCCACCAATTTCTATTAATCATTTCAGTCCGTAGTTATCACTCCTGGTTTTAATAATTAGTTATATGTCATATACGTGTTGTTTCATACATGTAGCTTCTTGAATAGGAGCTCTGCTGGCTAATTTTACATTTTTAAATTGCTGCACGTGTGAAATGAAATCAGCTTTAAGTGAAATCTTGGTATAGGAGAAAAAGCACAAGCTCTTGCATCAGAGAAATTGGTATTTCAAGCACAGCTCTAATACTGATCAGCTATGTGCTTGGGAAAATCACATAAGCTCTGATTCTTTGTAAGCTGGGAATAAAATCAGAAAAAGTAAAACGGTCCACACAGAATGGTTGTAAAATGAGATGAGGCATGCAATGTGTCTACCACCCGGTGAAGGTAAGAACACAGCAGGCATTCAATAAATGTTGCTTCTCTTCACTTGCTTATTGTTATTTTCATGTAATTTTATAGTAGATCCCCTTAAAGAGTTACTTTTATTAAAGTCCAGGATATTTAAGGGCCTGGAAGTGCCCCTTGTTTCACCAAATTCAGTTCTTTGCAGTGGAAGTTTCTGAAATTTTCTACATTGATTTATAACCTTAGAGGGAAAAAAAAAATCTTAATTCTCCATGGTTTCTGATCACTTAGGCTTTTCTGGACTGGGGTAACACAGCATGCCACATGTTTTCCTAACAAATTGCATTCGGACACTTTCCGACACTTTCATTATTTTAACTCAGGTAATAATTAGTCACTGTCAGAGGAAGGACTTAGGTTGTGCAAATCAGAATAAATTTACCTTGCCATAGCAGCAGTCACAAATGAAGCAATAAATTAGAAATAGCAAATTGTTACGGACTTAAGAGATCACAAATCAAAATTGCTCCCTGAAATCCAGGAAAAGGTAGAAGACTGCCAAGATTTCTTTGAGAGCTTAATTTTTCCAGATAAACTTTTGAGTTGGATCAGTTTGTGACAAATCGCAGAGAGGTTTCCAACACTGATCACAGACCACAACATCCTGGGATTCCACCACGTCACATAAGCTATATTATAATGTTGCAAATTAAAGAAATAAAGATTTTAAAAACATTTTATAATATTAGGAAATTATTAATCTTTATAGAAACATATGTGTATATATATATATATAAATATATGCACACACATACATACACACACAGCCCTATACACACGTGCAGACACTAACACACACACAGACTTACAGAAAAATTAAGAACTCTTCTTAAAAGTCCCTTTGAGGATACAAAGTGTTTTCTGGTTTACCCGTGATCAAAATGACAAAATTTGAGATCATGAGAGAGTTCTGGACTTAGCAGAACATCTGTCACCAGAGGTGGCTAATTAGTGAATTGCGGCCACCGAGGGGATACAGTTCTCAGGGATGTCATGCATATTGTGTGCTCAGCCTTGTCTTGCTTCACATTTTTATCCAGGATCAGAAGACAGTATAGAAGGTGTACTGATGAAATTTTCTTACATGGAACCAGAAAGGAGCTGGAGTGAGTGCAGTGAATGATAGAATGTGAGTGGATATGAATGATGAGCAGAAATCTACAGTAATGTCAGTGGAGCAAATGTAAGGCCCTGCACTTTCATTCAAAGAAGTAAAAGGCCTAAAATGGTTGGAAGAGAAACCTGCAGCTTAATCAAAGTCTCTCTGAAAAAGATTAGTGGTTAAGATTTTTAAAAAAGAGCAGTATGTGGGTGGGGCATGGTGGCTCACACCTGTAATCCCAGCACTTTGGGAAGCCGAGGCGGGCGGATCACGAGGTCAGGAGATCGAAATCATCCTGGCTAACACGGTGAAACCCCATCTCTACTAAAAATACAAAAAAAAAAAAAAAAAATTAGCTGGGCATGGTGGCGGGCGCCTGTAGTCCCAGCTATTCCGGAGGCTGAGGCAGGAGAATGGCATGAACCCGGGAGGCGGAGCTTGCAGGGAGCCGAACTCGCACCACCACCACAGACTGGGCAACAGAACAAGACTCGTCTCACAAAAAAAAAAAAAAAAAAAAGACAAAAGAGCAGTATGTGTCAGCTATATGATGTGACACCCAGTAAGCTAATATAGTCTTGCTGCTGATTACAGAAAGAGAGATACTATCTTTAAGGAGGTGATGATCTTACATAAGCCCTGGTCAGGAAATGACCAGAGTGTTGGAGTCATTTATGAGCGTTACATCCTAAGAAACCCACATAGAAATGCTGGAACAAGATACTAAATGGGAGAAAATTCCAGTGCATGCCATGAGCAGAGTATAAGCCTGTATCACACAAAGAAGCTCTGGGTCAGTGTAGAAATAAATGAAGGTTATCTTCCATTGCTGAAAGATTTACCATGTAAAGGAAAGAATGGGTTTGTTCTCTTTGGAGAAAAGATGAAGAACAGGTGTTGGCCCAGAAAGTTGTAACTAAAGCCCAAGGTTATATTTCTGGTTAAAATGACCACTTGATGTAGAATATCTAATTATTTCCCAGGCCTACTGCCCACTAAGGTTATTAGTAAAATTATCCAAAGTCTTTTCTAACTAGGGAAAAGCTTTCATCATCCATGGAAACAGAGGCAGCCGTAACAGAAATTTTGACAAATTCCTCTTATACAAGTTGACACATGTATGAAAACATACTAAAGGAGGACGTGGAGAGTCAATTCATGGTTCTCCTTCCTGAGAGAGTAGCACAGCATCATGATGAGTAAATAGATAAGCCCACTCACACTTCTTGTAGGAGATAGGCTAAAAGAACTATCAGAAGCTTGGGTGAACCCAGGAATCCGCTCAGTGCTGCTGCTGTTGTGAGAGGGTCTAGATAGCTGCATAGGGAAAGCTGGCAGGGTCTGCAGCTGGCAATCTGATGCGATAGATGGCTCCTTCCTGGTGCAATGGGAAGCCGCATCAGGGAGAAAGTTCCCATATGCGCATTGCATAGCTGGCACAGAGGGTAAGTTTATAGGAAAGGTAGACGTGGTTTTCTGTTCCCCAGATGCTATTCAACCAATCTTGAGTCCATTTGGGCTGATATAACAAAACACCACAAACCGGGTAACTTATAATAACAAAAGTGTATTTTTCACAGTTCTGGAGGCTGGGAAGTCCAAGATCAAGTCACCAGCAGATTTGGTGACTTGTGAGAATCCTCATCCTGATTTATAGATGACTCTCTTCTCACTCAACACTCACAAGGCTCCACCCTAATGAACAAATCACTTCCCAAAGCCTCACCATCCCCCCAATATCATTGCCATGGGCATTAGGATTCCAACATATGAATTTTGGGGAGACACAAACATTGAGACTATAGCATTATCAAATAAAACCTTCCAGAATTTCTCAGAGTTCTGACTCTTAGCATATTGCTCCCAGATTTCTGGATCAGGGAGCAGGTAATGCAAAGTAACTTTAACCTGCCCACTGGTCTACAATCTGAGAGGTTAATTCTAGATGAAAGTGGCTGGACATTATGAAATGAAAGGAGAACTCACCCGCCAGATTCATGGCTGATGTGGGCTTCTCATTGTAAGTTACTAAATCAAAAGTACATTATTTTTTAATGAGTAAAACATGACCGTTGAGAGATTCAGTAAGATATAAGAAGGGAAACAAAGCACTCACAGGGAGTATTAAAATAATATTTTAGGGGAAAGTTATTATAAGAAAAATAATTTTATGTAATATATATTTTATGTTTTTTTTTAAAAAAAAAAGAAAACAGAGCTATGAAATCGAAGGCTATAAAGAAAACAAACTGCCCAGAAAAGTAAGCTGGCTAAAAAAAAAAAAAAAAAAAAAGAGCAGACATAAAATGACAAAGACTCTGAGGGGACAAACAAAATGCAATATAAATACAAAAATTTTCACTAGGTCAATTAAAGTGAAACATTCATCACCAAGAAAATTGATCCTGTGGTGAAATTTTCACTCAGAATGCAGAAGACTGGCATGAAGAGTTGGAATTTATAAAAGAGGCCATCAGAGACCCAATCCCCTAATAATTGGCATTTATAAAAAAAAGAGATTAGAAAAATGGAATTAAAACAACCAAATAAAAGTTGTACAGAAAAAAAATAGAGATAATTATGTAAAAAGCAAAATTTGAAGGATAGAAGAAAGCTCTGAATAGAGTCAAAGGAGAGCTTGCATAGGAAGCGACTGATAAAAAGAGATAAATATCTATATAATTTGGCTAAAACATTAATGTAGAAGAATAAAAAAAAGTGGCACATATACACCATGGAATACTATGCAGCCATAAAAAACAATGAGTTCATGTCCTTTGTAGGGACATGGATGAAGCTGGAAACCATCATTCTCAGCAAACTATCACAAAGACAAAAAACTAAACACCACATGTTCTCATTCATAGGTGGGAATTGAACAGTGAGAACACTTGGACACAGGAAGTGGAACATCACACACTGGGGCCTGTTGTGGGGTGGGGGGAGGGGGAGGGATAGCATTAGGAGATACACCTAATGTAAATGACCAGTTAATGGGTGCAGCACATCAACATGGCGCATGTATACATATGTAACAAACCTGCACATTGTGCACATGTACCCTAGAACTTAAAGTATAATAATAATAAAAAAAGAATCCTACAAATACCCAGAAAGAAAATATAAATTAACTATTTTGGTATGTAATCCCCCAAAATCACTTTCGCTTCATACTTCTTCTCTGCAACTTTGAAAGTCAGAAGACAGTGGCATAGTTTATAAGATTTGAGAATATAAGAACTGTCACAAGAACCCTAAGTCAAGTTGTTGTTCGTTTTAGAAGGCAAAACAGCCAGCGTATAGAAACACATCTTAAAAATTCAAAACAGATAATGATTAGAAATATATTTTAAAAACTCGGAAAACACCACTTCCTACGTATCTTATTCCACAACTTTACATTTCACGTCTCAGATCAGTAAAATGCCTAACGAAACTTACTGAACAAACACACAAAAAAGCCTAAGTATGATTTAAAAGGAAATTGTCAATGTTGTTACTCATTCTTAAATGAAGATTTCTGAGGTAAAACTTTCTAATTCAACCATAATAACTAGGATGTAGAGTCGTACTTTATATTTTTAGACAAAGTGATTTCTTAGTTGCTTTAAGGGGTTCATGAACATGCTGAAGGGTGATTTGATCTCACAGGTAGTACTCAAGGATAATGACTTGGGAGGTCAAGGCCACTCCAATCTTCCCAACTGTATTTGATGTTTTTTTGCCTAGACCACTGTAAAATTGCATTAAAATTTTTCTTTTATAGCAATGAATATGTTTTGGCTTATATTTGTTTTACTTACTCTCAGTCATTTCTTGAAACTTCTACAAGCATTTAAGCTCCATGAAAGTAAAGTCTATATTCTGTTATTTCGTTTTGTCTTTTCTGTATTCTATCCCCCCTTACCCAGCATCTAAATGGCTCTAACATCTAGAAATTATGGATAAATACTCATTGATTTGTGTTCAACTATAGGTCTATGGAATATCCAGCAATGTGCTACTTATAGGAATACAAACTTCAGGAGGAGAGTTACAAAAGCTCATGGCATAATGAGAGAACAATATAATGTTATACAAAAGGAAATACTCTTTTGAATATAGATACTTGTCTTATTGTACAGAAAAGTTACAGTGTAATTTGGGTGCAATTTGACAGTGAGCATGGGACGATACTGTAGTTGGCTGGAGTTTTGATGGAAGGTATCACTGAGGAAGTAAAATTTGAGATAGAACTCAGAAAGTTAGTAAAGTTTCCCTGACAAAGAGATATGAAAATAATCTTTTAAGGGTGAGCTTTAAAATTGGAGGCTCTCTAGGGGAAACAAAAATTCATACTTCTAGCCATGCACTGTAATAAAAGTTACACATATTAGAAAAGGGAGGATAGATTCAAGGGGGAAGAAGTAGATAAGATTAGTAGCCACACTAGACTGGGTAAGGATACTCACGGGCCCTCAGCAGAGACAGAGCTCCCTTCCATTCTCATTTGCTTTCTTTGAAAATAAAAATACTCCACTCTATCCTCCTCTTACTTATGTCAGCCCAGCTTACTCAGAATCCTATTGGATGTGTTTCACCCCAGAGAGTTTCCTTTATAAATGATATTTCAATATTATATTTAATTTTTATTTTCTTATAGACAGAGTCTCACTCTGTCACCCAGGCTGGAGTACAGTGGTGCCATCACAGCTCGCTACAATCTCCAACCCCTGGGCTCAAGCGATCCTTCCACCTCAGCCTCCAGAGTAGCTGGAACTACAGGCGCACCACTACACAGGGCTATAAATGGTTATTTTTTTGACTCTCCATGTTAATTGACTAAATTACACCTATCTACATAAAGCATTCTTAAATAAACTATAGTGTTTCCCTAGGTACTCAGTTACTGTTCTATTTTTTGTTCTTACATACTTTATATTTAATTAGCATCCAAGCCTTGTTTGTCCCTTCCATCTTAGCTCAGACTGTCATGATTTTCCACAAAGATTTGCTGCCACAACCTCCAGCTTCCAGTGTCCACCTATCTAATCTATCCTATGTGTTACTGGTGGGTTATCTGCTTTCTAAAACATACTCTAAGACACAATAATTGAATTTTAAAGCTGCTGGAGACTTTAGACATCTACTCCACTGTTTTGTAAATTTTCACCCTTACAAGACAATACAGGTTGCTATAAATATTCTGCAGTAAAATGTTTCCCATAACATTCGGGAGCTGCTCTTCTCTACAGCGTATTAGCGCTCTACAGACCAACATGTGCTTTGCTAAAAAAAAAAAAAGCCACAGCTGAACTTTGTATAATCCAGTGACTTCCAAGTATGTTAAACCACACTCTGCGGAGGACCCTTTGGAAAATATTGCTATGGTCCAGTCACCTCATTTTGCAATTGTTCTCAGATCAAGTGAACTTAAGAAACTCAGTGTAGCTTTTCCTGACTAACACCATTACAGAATATTGTTGGACCTCTTTTGTTGCCTTCCCATAGCTCTTGGTAATTGCCCTTCTTCCCTGGTGGATTCTCGTTTCCTATGAGGACAGAGGCCGTGCCTCTGTTGTACGCTTCTTTCCAGCATGCAGTAGGTGCTCTATAATGTTGAATGACAGCCTGACCAATGGTGTTCCAGTGAGAGTTTATGGGCAGGGTCTACGTGGTACCAAGCTACTCCTTCAACTTTGCAGAATTATAGAACAGCTTTCCTCATCCAATTTGGATGCATTCATTTTAGAATGAAGTGACCTCTCATTGTGAGTGGTATATAGCCATAGAGAGGCCTCAGCTTAGAGAAGTCTCATTGTCATCTCAGCTACGGGGAGATGTAGCTATATCCAGGCTGGGCAGACCCTAGGATTAAATTCCTATGTGTTTCTTGAATAAACAAAAAAATGAACAAACAAATAAGGACCCTTAGACCACCAGCTCCACCTCACTTGGTAGCGACTCCAGATAATGAGAAAGAGAAGGCATAATTTGCACTGAGTGTTTTCATTCAACTGTTGAATCATTTGTTAGGCAGCACTGGTCCCATTGTTTCCCTTGTTTGAGGACAAACAGCCTTCCAAGATTTCATATAGATGTCTCTTTCCACTGATTTTTCCTCCATCTCCTTAAACCTATTACCTTGAGCCTCTCACTAACTTCTTGCACCTGTGGTCCCCTTCCTCCCCATTCCTTTTAGCTATGGCAGTGACGCTATTTGTGTACAGTAGGAAGATCCCTGCACATGGCGGCAGAGAATTTGCATGTAAGTCTCAGTTCTTCCTCTTAGGAAATCTGTGACAAGGCACCAGCTCCTCTGAACCTTTGCTTCCTTCTGCTAAAATGTTCACACTAATGTTTGCCTTACTCAGAGCATGAAATCCTTGAAGGGACCCACTGAAGCAATGTGTATCAAATGACGTTGTTAGCTAGACAGCCCTCCGTATATGAAAGTTTTCCAAAGTTGTCCCTAATCATTGTCTCTAATCATGGGAGAAGCTCTATGAAAGTCTCCAGTATGTTTAAAAAACCACACATGCTCTATCCTTGTTTAACATATCCATGATGCTCATGAGGAATTAGAGGTTTGAATGTCTGCAGCAAAAAACCTGTTTGACTCAGAGATTCCCCCCAAGTAATTTCATCGAGAATTCCTTCTTCATTTGGTTAATATAATAAATATTAACCTCTGGCAGACACTAGGGTTCCACAGAACACACTTTGGGAAATGTTGCCCCTGGCTGATGTAAGGTAATCTCATTGACAGTGTGTCCATGCATGCCTCAAAAAAAAACTCCTGTTTTTGTTTTGTTTTAAGGAGCTGTTGCTTCTTAATTAATTTGAGTGAGAAGCAGTGGGCTTGTCAGGTGTACTGGCAAAGGAGATGCTTGGGGAGAGGGAACCTTCTGCCACATTGGAGAAGGCAGACGGCTGACACCCTGTCTTGTCTAAAGGGCCAGTCCTGCAGAATCCAACACATGTCTGTTGGCTCCTTTCTATCCCTTCTACACAGCCTGAGCCCTCATTCCCTCTCCCACAGACGAGCTTAACAGTCTTCTTACTAGCTTCTATGTCATCTATGTTGCCCTTAGCTGTTATAGGTCATCCTTAAAAATTTGACCTTGTCCCTCACTTGATTAAGAATCCTGTGACCCACCTTCTTTATTTTTGTTTTTGTCTTATGGAATGGAGCCTAAACTCCTTAGCAAAGAAGTTATGACCTTTCATGATCTGACTGTAACCTATCATTGCAGGAGTGTCACCACTGTTCTGACCACACCTATATCTCAATTACTTTGACAGTCAACTGTTCCTTGAATGTGACCGTGGTACCAGGCCTTTGCACAGGCTGCATCTTCTGCCCAGAATACAACCTACCAAATTTCTTTTTTTAGTGCAAAACCTAACATAAATATTCACTAATTTATGCTGCTCCAAGCAGTTAGCCTGTCTCCTCTCCAGGGTTATTGTACTTACTACAGTGAACATGGCCAATATTATGGATCAGCCTCTGGCACTGAGATGAAGAGCACTTTAGAGTTTGTCCTTAGTCTGCTCAGGCTGCCATTAAAAAACACCAAAGGCTGAGTGGCTTAAATAATAGAAAAGCTTTCCTCACAGCTCTGGAGGCTGGAAATCCAACATCAGGCATCAGTGTGGTTGGGTCCTGGTGAGGACCCTCTTCCTGGCCTGCAGATGGCTGCCTTTTTGCAGTGTCCTCACATGGTGGGGAAAGAGAGCGAGCTCCCTAGTGCCTCTTCTTATAAGAACACTTATCAGGCCAGGCACAGTGGCTGGATGCCTGTATTCCCAGCACTTGGGGAGGCTGAAGTGGGATGATCACCTGAGGTCAGGAGTTCAAGACCAGCCTGGCCAACATGGAGAAACCCCTGTATTTTCTCTACTAAAAATACAAAAATTAGCCAGGCATGGCAGCGAGCACCTGTAATTCCAGCTACTCTGGAGGTTGATGTAGGAGAATTGCTTAAACCGAGAGGCAGAGATTGCAGTGAGCTGAGATGGCACCATTGCACTCCAGCCTGGGCAACAAGAGCAAAATTCAGTTTAAAAAAAAAAAAAAAAAAGGTTAGGTTAGGGCTTGAACATATGAATTTTTAGGGGACGGGAGGCACAAACATCCAGTCCATAACAGAGTTACTGATATTTCTACCCCAGTATGCAGCACAAAGTGCAGTGGCTGACACATGGCAGGCACCTGGTAACTTATCATGGATAAACACACGGACAAGCAAATGAGCAATATAATTCTAGTGAAGAAGGTGAAGTAACAGAATCACACCAAGGGGAGGGAAATGTCTCTATCAACCCAGTAGGCAACGGCAAGGAGTATTAAATTGGCAAAGAAATCCATTCAAGAGGTCTAGAGCAGAAGGAGGTTCGAAGACCAAGTGCTGGGGAACCTGAAAGTGACCAGAAATATATCTCTCCTGGATGTCGGAAGCGATGACACACAATGGCTTTATCGGACATCATGGATTTATCTATCGGTACAATGGGGTTGATACACTGTGTTGGCTTTATATACTTTTAGAATATCAGTGCAAATATTTTTGGCTTTCTCTCTCTTAAAAGGAAACAAAAAGATGTTAGGCAGTGAGCAAGTGTCTTCAAAGAAAGACATTTTCTACCATTCCAGTTTCAGAACTGAAATTTACTAAGTCTACCTAATAGATCAATTCTTTTTAAAGAATTCTTTGGGCTTGACAAATTCAAGAGATGTAGAAAATGTATTTCTTTTAAATCATTGAAGAAAAATATGTCTCCATAGGGCACTAGGGAGTGTGAGTTAAATGTCATTTATTTAATACGTATTAGTTGAGTGTTTAAAATATGACACTCTCTTTGATACTAGGCACTGGGAACAGGGCAATGAGCAAAGTCTCTGCTGCGGAATAAGCTGTTTGTCTCTCAGTAACTCCAGAGATGGTCCTTACCAATTAAAGAGGCTGGCGTCCATTTGTTACCTCCTTAAATGGCTGAAGGAGCTGTTGATTGCAGGCTGCTTTGCTCAGGGAACCACCATATTTGCAAACACAAATGCATATTTACACTCTGATGAATATTGAAGGTTATGTATTGCATGTACTTGAAATAATGGTTGATTTTAGAGTGCCATTCATAAAACCCACATCAAAAAGTGTGTTATGGCCTGACGTTTTCATTGCAGTTCAAGTAAAATAGTCCTTGGAAATTGTCTTGCTACCAAGTTGCAATCATAAAGGCAGGGGTTCAGACTGGGAGAATCACGTTATAGTATTGTGAACTTCTGGATAATATATAACATAACGAGTTTAATTGAATCATTCAGTTGGGTTTTTGCCCAGAAAAGTGAGAATTTAAATGCTGATACAGCTTCAGCTTCCAATGACACCAGTCAGCACTCCTTAGATTGGATGTAAATAATCCTATTTGCGGATATGCAATATGGTAAGGGGATGGTTGTCTGTAAACTTGCTAGCAAAGGTAATTAAATAATTCCATCATGTCTTAATACATATGAAAAAAAATCATTGGTCTCAAAGTTCTGAAATGCATTTTCCTTCTAACCACTACAGGAAAGAACACTGAAATTTTAGCAACCATTATCTTACTCTGGAACTGCAGAAGCAAGATAGAGAACATACCACATACACACACACACACACACACACACACGCATGCACACACAGACTAAAAGCTCAGAAGTTACCATAGCAACAGTAGCATCTGCTCCTGACCCATGTTTGGAGAAGTTGCAACAAACGCAGTCCAACTGGATTGGGCTGTGTAATTCTTCTTTCCTGGGATTAGAGATTCAAATTTGGTTCAAATTATACACTTTAATAAAGTTCATCTTGATTTATATTCTGAACTTCTCAAGTCCTGTTTCCTGAGCTCCAGCCTTATCACAGCATTTACAGGAAAATAAATCAGCTACAGGGTCACTTAGAACATTGTAATGGAGTCACGCACAACAGGAATGAAATGCATCTCCAAACAAGATTTTTGGTTAGCTATTTTTGGCTAGCTTGTGGAAAATAAGAGTTCTTGATGCGTTCACAATGGGCCCTGTCCATGTGGCTAAATGCAAAATCAATTTACAGACAAAAAATACTCATGGAAAGAAAAGAATAGTACCCTTTCCTCCGGGAATTCACCTCCCTGCTATCATACAGGATAGTAATATTAAGCATTGTATTTTGGTATCACAGTCGACCCTCACTCTTGATTCTTCATCTTCTCTTTGATTACTCCTTCTCAGTCTCTGTTTTTACCTTCCTCGTCTTCTCAATGTTTGTACACTGGTGTTCAAAGGAGCCCCATCTGGCCCCTTTCTCTTCTCACTGAGTATTCTTTTTCCCAAGTGAGCTTAGTCACCGTACAACTTACAATTCTCTGCCATCCATCTCACCCAATACCTTACCTCTAGCCAAGACTTTATCATCTCTAGAGCATTCTCCAATACCCCACGCTGTTTCAGAGTTGGTTACCTCCCCCCGACGTCTGCTCAACACATAAAAACTCACCATTGTTCTCCACAAATGGGCTTCTCCATCTCTGTTAGTTGCTCCTTATTCATTTCTGCACTTCAGCTAAGATATTTGAAGTTATATGAAACTTTTCCTTAACTGCCAGGTTTTCCTTACAATGCAGTATAAATTTGTATTTGTTCTACTTCACTAACATGTTCAGAACCCAGGGCCTCTTCATTGTCCCCTGATACTGCCTTTAGTCTATTCTTCATCACTCCTGAGGCTATTTTGAATCACTGCTTAGCCAGACACCCTGTCCCCTCTTCTACGCAATTCCCGAGTTGTATCATGCTTAGTCCTTCAGGAGTTCCCTTTACCAGCACCGTAAAGGCTTTTGCCCTGGTCTGTCATCCACTCACCCCCGTCACTAATCTCTCCACTACCCTCAAACATGGGGTCTCCCTGTCCTTCCTTTTCCCCATGTCTTATAGCAAGGATCATAACCCAGACTGTCTCCTGGGTGCGTGAGCAGTTTTAAGCTGATAGAGAGTCCTGGGGACTGTGACAAGCTAGAGAGCATGTACAATCTGAAGCAACTAAACATCGTTCTAAATATATTGCGCTAGGCAGTTAGAACTCTTCTCGGGGCTGGATGCAGCTTTTGCGAAGCCATTGCAACTCTGTATGTACTCTGACCACACTCAAATATTCTGAGAGTGAACAAAGATCTCTCAAGGCTGTGAGATTTTTCACACACAGTTTCCTCTAGAGTCTTTGCTGGGTATCTATAAAGGTACAATCTCCCTCCTGCAGAGGACTATTTCTCTCACCCTGTCCTTTAGATAAATTCATCAATGCAGGGGGCCAACCAAACTCTTTCCTACCCAAAGCCTCTGTCACTCTGGGGCCCTGACTATGCCAGGACAGAGATTAAGCAAGGTGGTTAAGGCAGTGTTTTGTTTCTTTATGAACTTGTAAATGATAACAATGAAGTTTAACATTTGTATGGAACTTGGCAGCTTCCTAAGCACCTTCATACTTTTGATATGTCTGGAAAGGAGAACTTTAAAAGGCATGAAGAAAGCAATGGGGGTGGGGGGAAGAAAACTTATTTGTAAGCCGTGGGCAGATCATTGTGTTGCTGGTAAGATTTTTCAAAAACAAAACAAAACAGAAAT
Source organism: Nomascus leucogenys (assembly GCF_006542625.1). Lineage (NCBI taxonomy): Eukaryota > Metazoa > Chordata > Mammalia > Primates > Hylobatidae > Nomascus > Nomascus leucogenys. Next base: position 114,324,588 of record NC_044386.1, read on the forward strand.
TAAACTATCAGTCTCTCATATGGAGGCTTTTGTAGAATCGCTTCCAACTTTCAAACACGTGAATGATTACCCAAAATCCACTTTACTGATCGACTGCGGGTACAATGTGCCCTCCATTGGTTTTTCAAAAGCACATACCAAGTTTTCTTTAATTATAGCTATATCATGCTTCTATGAAGGTTTCATATTTGAATTTATGGAATTGTTATATTGAAACGGAATTGTGCTACACCTTTAAACCTCAAATGGCTACTAATATTTTATTAAATACAGCTGCCACTAGGCAATAAAAATCTCCAAGGGGCAAAAAAAAAAAAAAAAAGAGTACAGTGTTTTTCATATCTGCTTTCTTCTTGCAGAAGCCATATGCTAGTAATACATATATGCTGTCTGGTATTCAATATATACTCCAGCTTTGTATATAGTTAGCCTAGAGCATTACACACCACCTGCATAATTTCAAAACACTGAACACTAGATGTCACAAAACAAAAACCCTGTGCTGTGCTCTCAAGCACAAATGCATTTACAGTTGGTTAATGAGATATACAGAAAGCTGCTGCAAAGCCAAAGAAGTTAATTTCATCATACAAGTTTAGGATATAATGGTGAACTTTTGAAGACAGATATTCCACAGCCATAATTAGCTTTAAGATAAATCCATTTGGTATGCATTTGGTTTTTCATTAGGACATGCATTTTCACTCCCATGTGCAATGTTTGAAAGGTTTACATTACATAAAATTAGGGCTGTATAAACTGTGTGCTTCATCTCTTTCTCTAATGTGATTGTGCCTTCCCTTGAACACAGCAGCCTGAGTGATAGCCCCCATTGTATGCAATGCACGTCAATAAATACCGAACATGAATGTGAATCAATACTGTGTTAGTATTGGGATTAAGCAAGCTCTTTTCTCCTTTTTTTTTTCTTCTGGGAAGATGAATATGAGTAAATAAAATGAGTGTTTGTCTGAAACTGTGTTGGGGGATTAGGTTTTGTGTTTTCCTTTTGAGGAGCAGCATGCCAACTGGCAAGCCTTGGCTGGCTACCTGGGCCGAGCACAGAAAACGAGATGCTCACCCTTGTGGCAGCGAGGCCTGCTGCTTTGAAGGACACAGGGAGGCGGGCCTCCTCTCACCCAGAAAAGCCAGGTGCAGTTTCTGCAGCGGAGAAAGGTTATGCTTCATATGACTTCGTTTTCTCTCTACAAATTAAGGGACAATTTATGAGTGTCTAGACAGGAATTAATCGGAATAATATTGGCTGCTTTTGACCCGAGAGTGCTATTACAATAAAGTATATACAACACAAATATAGGACAAAATCATTTATATAGCCTATTATCATGCCAGCATCCAGAGGCACCTTACAATAATAAAATGATTTACAAAAGAAAACACTAACAAAACATATCTCAGATAACAAATGGCTTTGAAAAGCAAACTTAATCTGTTCCTGAAGTTATAGTTAAGAGAGAGAGTCTCTAAGTGCTTATGAGATAAGGAGATTGTAAATGATGGTAAAATAATAAAACAGACGGCTGGTGGAGAACCACAGATCTAAGACAGAAGTAGTTTCTACGATTTATACGAAGTAAGTATGTGAGAATCTTCCAAAATCCCTGTAAGTATTAAACGTGGAGAATATATGTTCAAATCTAAATGTACTAAATGCCTGTCAAATGGAAACAGAAATCTCGTACATAAAACAAAACACAAGAAAATGCTAGCTTTCTCTATGAAAAAAATATGAAATTCAGAAAAATTTAAAAGTTGCCATTTCTATGCAAATAAAACATTATTTTTCAAAAATTTTTAAAAATAATGTTTGTAAATTCGCTGGCTGAGGGTAGGAAGTATTTACAGAATTAATTCTTAAAGACAACAATTTAAACCATCTGATTCATGATACATCACCTGATTTCCTGGTCTGTTTTCCGAATTTGGGTAGTTTATGGAATAAAAATAAATGGTTTTTCTTTAACCTGTTATTTGGTAGAATATAACTGTTTTTACTCAATAAGAAAAAAATACGATGTTGTACATTTTGTTATTTTAAAATAACTTTTCTCAATTATCAATTGTTTAAGTAACACAAATTCATTGCACAAAACTTTTAAAATACATAAAAGTATCAAGAAGAAAACAAAAATCACACATAATCTCCATTTCCAGAACTAACCACAGTTAATGACTTGGTGTATCTTTCCTAAAATGATAATTTTTCCAAATTAACTTGAAATTGATGCTAGCCACATTTTAAACTGGAAAAATGAGCTATTTCTGTAAAAACACCTGCCACATCAAGTAGAGGTAAGAATTATGGCCACGAATGGACCAATTTAATTCTCCCCAATATTTTTTCTACCTTGTTAATTATTGCATAACTATTTTAACTGGATTATCATAGCTTCCACATTGCAATTTAAAAAACGAAACAAAGCTACCTTTTAAAAATCAAATGCCAATATTATTTATATTTATAAAAAACTATAACTCTTAATTTGAAGCAGTAACATATTTATCCTTCTACTTTCTTTTTTGCTTTAATAATAAGTAAATTAATACACTTAATCTCTTATTGACACAAATATACATACATACATATATACAGGTATATATTACAGGGATCACACATATAATTTGGCTTCTTCCTATTTCCTTTCCTTATGGTAAGAGCAGAAATGTTTCTACTTTCTCAAAAAAGACACAACAGGACAGAAGACAGGGGTTTACATTTCTGTCTTTGTTCGGGTGGTCCATCTCTGAATGGGTTTAATCAGTTCAAAGCATGATGTAAAGGCAGGGTGCCCTGGCTCATGCCACTGAGGGTTGGCTCTCTGGCCTGGGTAGAGACACCCTGGGCCTTATTTTGATGTGGATTATTTCAAACAGTTCAACTGTGAATTGCTGTTCTAGCAAAAGAAATATCCAGAGCAAAATCTTCACAAACAAAATACAATGCAAATATAATGTGAATACTGTCAGATAAAGGGCTTTTAATTTGAACTTTTATCCATCCTTTACTGTTTTCTTGCCCCTTAAACTTGTGAATCCATCCTTCAAGATTGGAGAAAATCTCATCTCTCTACCCCCAGTACAGTTTTCCCTCTGTCTCATCTCCTTGACTATATGACTGCCAAACTGAATTCAATAGGCCTTCAAAATCATCTTGCTTTTTCTTTTCCTGTCCCATTCAGCCACAGACCCAAATGTAAGGGCAATTTTATTTTATAATGTATATTTTTCTTTCTTTATTTATTTCTTTATTTTGCTATTTCATTTCTCCTGATGGTAGTGATTTCCATATCATGGGCCTTTTAAGAAAATTAAATATAAAATTTGGTTCAGCATTTAAAGTCGTATTGGACAAACAGATATATTCACTCTCGTGATCATCTAAACCTTGATCTGATCTTTTGAGGACTTTAGGACTAGAAAGAAAACCTCACATCAGCTGATTCTGCTGGTAACGTCAACAGTTTTTCCACTTGAAGGAACTTCTAACACTTCCTAGTGACTTGGAAAACGTTATTTGCTTCTTCTTCCTGCAAACATGGCTAAACTTTTCTTAAGTTTATGAATTATTGTAAGTTCCTTATTACAGTATGCTTGCCCCTCCCCCAATACAGCTAGAAATTACAGGAAGGGCCACACGTGGTGGCTCATGTCTGTAATCCCAAAACTTTTCGAACCCTGAACAGGAGGATAGCTTGAGGCCAGGAGTTGGAGAGCAGCCCGGTCAACACAGTGATATTCCCATCTCTACAAAAAAATAGTAATTAAAGAAACTAGCTGGGTGTAGTGGCACACGCTGGTGGTCCTAGGGACTCCGGAGGCTGAGGTGGGAGCATTGCTTGCATCTAGGGGTTTGAGGCTGCAGTGAGCTATGATCACACCACTGCATTCTAGCCTGAGTGACAGAGTGAGACCCTGTCTCCAAAAACAAGGAAAGAAAAGAAATATACCAGCTTCACGCAGAATCCCAAAGAGTAGTTCTGAGGAGACAGTTCTAGCTAAAAGCTCTTGGAACTGAACTCCAATGGGAACCCTTAATACCTCAAAACTAAAAAAATGTGTCATTCTCTTCTTCCACCATTTCTGGCTATTGACAGTAAATTTTGAAAACATATAAGTGACTATGTTTCCTATTAGATGAGATAATTTAATTGAAAGAATTCTGTGTTTACTTATTGGTTTGTTCTAATGAACTATTCAATTGTTGGGGTTTTATGTGGTATTTTTCCCCCTCACTAACTTTTGTCTTTCTCAGCTCTTCCTAATATGGGTTCTCATTTCCTAATATGGGTTCTTTCCCAAAGGAGAGAGGCTGTCCTGCCCACATGCAGGTGCTGTGGAGTCGCTATACACATGCCTGGGGTATATTCTAAACAGGCTCCCAGGAGAACAGATAGTTGACTCTTCGGAGGCAGCATTGCGTGCTGGTTAATGGGCTGAGCCCTAGAGTCAGATGGTAATGCTATGCCACTGAGTGGAGCGCACCAGCTATGTGAGCTTGGCCATATGGTCTAATGGTGCCTTAACCCATAAAACAGGGACAATGTATAATAGCATCTATTATTAAGATGTCTACCTGTATTTAAAAAACTTCAGATTGTGCCTGTAGTTTGGTGCTCAACAAATCCTAGTACATATTAGTAATTGCACCTCAAGTTCATACTGGCTTAATTCTTTTAAAGCCACGTTCACACATTTCTTTACACAGGCTTTTCTATCATTGGGAAAAATGGACTGTTAACAGAGAAAAAAAAAAAAAAAAGGTCAGGTGCAGTGGCTCATGCCTGTAATCCCAGCACTTTGTGAGGCCGAGGCAGGTGGATCACCTGAGGTCAGGAGTTTGAGACTAGCCTGGCCAAAATGGTGAAACCCCGTCTCTACTAAAAATACAAAAAAAATTAACCAGGCATAGTGGTCACGCCTGTAGTCCCAGCTACTCGGGAGGCTGAGGCAGGAGAATGGCTTGTACCCAGGAGGCGGAGATTGCAGTGAGCTGAGATCGTGCCACTGCACTCCAGCCTGGACAAGAGCAAAACTCCATCAAAAAAAAAAAAAAACAAAACCTGGAATTATTGTCAGAACTACATGGACTGGAATCCCAGTTATGCCCTTGATTGAATATGATGTGATCTTGAACCCAGGAACTTAGCTCTTTGAGACAAGGAGTTGGAGACTAGCCTGGTCATCACAGTCACACCCCATCTCTACAAAAAATAACAAAAATTAGCTGGGCAGGGTGGCACACACTTGTGGTCCTAGCTACTTGGAAGGCTGATGCAGGAGGATTGCTTTGGAGCTAAGTTTTCTGATCTGTAGTAAAGCCTAACGCCTCCCTCTCCAGGATCTTGATAATTAAATGAGATGATGTAAGAAAAGCTCCTGGTAATTAATAAATCTTGATTTGAATTGAAATCTGCTTCGTGTTTGTCTGTATGTAAAGCTAAATGCTGTATGCGCTGTTTACATGCACACTTTTTTCAAGTTTATTTTTTGTTAACCTAGAAAATCAACAAAACATTGTATCCTCAAATGATCTCTAAACAAGTTTTATACACATTGCTAATTACACAAGCAACATCCAACATTCACTTCCTCTCCTGATCACTTTTTCCAGTATTATGCCCACAGTAAGTAGGCCATTGACAAGTGAACCTGACTCTATTACAACAATCTTGGTAATTTCTTTAATGTCACTTGCAGCTAGAGGTGGGCACGTATTAATACACAAGGGAAAACTCTGTTACAGTACTCCTGGGAAAGATTTTGCCCACTGATAAAAGAAAAAGAAGCTCTTTTTATGTGGCCCTCACATTCTGCCTTGAATGCGTTTGGAAAAGGTTGAGCTACCTGGATCTGTGGCAGCCACATTGCAAGCAAGAGGCAATACTGAGAAAGGTGGAACCAAGTACTGGAAAGTACTTGAAAACATCACAGAGCCACTGCACTAACAGTAGAACCATTTCTCTAGACTTTCTGGATGGAAAGATTATTAAGTATCTTTATTGTTCAAGCCACCATTAACCGGATATTCTGTTACTTTCAGCTGGTATGACAATACATCTGTAAGGCTCCTGTTTGCTTAATCTAGCTCTCTGACTTCTTATTCCTGCTGGCTAGATGATGCCACAAACACAGATCTAGACATAGATACGGATATGGATACAAATATAGATACAGGTATACATATCTGCTGTGTATATATTTGCACAGGGATTCTACACAACCAGCAAAAGGAGATAAGAGGAATTAAGTATAGGAGGATGTTTCCAGAGTCAGGCGAGAGATTACATGTACATAAATATTCCTTCAGCTTCCTAGGTGAGTAGGAATCATATTAATAATAATAAAAATGAAACCTACCAGTTATTGCATTTTCTCTCTTGCCATACTTGTTACTATGCATTATCTGCATTATTTCACATAACCCTCAAATTAGTCCTCAGAGGTAGACATTTTTATCTCCATTTTACAGATGAAAACCCTGAGCTTTACAAAATCAAAGCTGTCCAACTTATCCTACTAAATTCATATATTCCATTTCACCCTCTAACCTTCTTCGTGTTAGCCTCACAAATCCTTTCCCATCCTGCAGGTCTGAACTGAAACCTCACTTTCTTGGAAAAGCCTTTCATGACCCCAGGCTAGATTAGATTACTGGAGATAAACACACTGTTAGCATCGTGTACATCTTCCTCACAGTCTTTCACACATTTGCAATCATTTAATTGCCTGCAGTTATTACCTTCTTTTCCCCCCACTTATGTTTCTTGGGAGGCGTGTCCGTGTCTATCCTGTTCGTCATTGTAGCCGCGGGGTTTGGCCCTCTGCTTAACTTATAAAACAAGTCATTCACAATGTTTTTGTGTCCTTGGTACTGTTTAGAATTTTAGAACTTTTCACAGCACTTAAAAAGGAAAATAAAGATTCAAAGACTCTTGAGAATGTCTGATCACATCCATAAAGCATTCAGCATCATCCCTGTAGTTGCTCGTGTAACCTAACATCTGTGTACTTAGCTGCTCCAGGAAGCTCCCGTTGCTCCACTTACGGATTCACCAAGCGAAGTTCCACCATCAGCCTGACACATGAGTCCAAAGGTGGAACAATTGTGCCCAGCACACCTTGCACCACATGAGTCATTCAGCTCAGTACTACACCCTGTAGGCATCACTGTAACAGTACTGCGATTAAGGCTGCTAATTGTCATCCAGTCACTAGTCTTCCATTTTTCTTTTTAATAATAGAACCCTGCCCCCTAGCCCCTGAACTTTAGCTAGCAAGTAGTCATCCAGCTGAAAGCTGCCTTTCTCAGACTTACTTGCATCTTGTTTTGTCCATGTGCACCTTCTTGCCAAGGCAATGGAAGCAAAATGTGATGTGTGTAATTCCCTCTTTACTTCCTTGCTCTCCACGACTTTGATTTCCTCCTTCCTGTGGAACATGTGTAACACAGGCATGAATCTTGTGGGCCAAGTTTGGCCATGTATCCAAGAAAGCTCAACTTTAGGGAACTGCTGAGTTGAAAGAGTTCACTGCAGAAGCAGCTAGGGTTCTACAACCACTTGTAGCAGAGTCAACTACTGCCCCAGGCCTCCCGCATACTTTGGACTATTCTATGACTGATACTAACTTGTATCTCATCACTGTGTTTTTGTTTTCTTTTTATTAGCAAAGCTTAGACCAAACACCAACAAATGTGGATATGTACATGCGGTTATAAAGAAGAGAAACTTTACAAATCAAAAAAACCTGATGGTACTTCCTGAGAGTTTACAGTGTATCAGTGTGCCATATGTCATGGCCCAGGGCTCTAGAGCCAGTACTTTGCATTACCTAATATGGTAGAATATGTTGATCTTATCAGCTATCCTTTGGAACTATAACCCTCAAGTGACATGCCCACTGCTACTCCTAACCCTCCAAGGTAGCTGGATGAGAAAGCAACACACTTGAGCAAAGAGAGAGTTGAGGCACCCCCTCTAGCATTGGGCTGTATAAACGTTGGTGAGAATGGGTGGATTTGACTGTCAATTCTGCAATCATGTTCATTTTGTCTTGTGTCTGGATTTTCTGATAGATTCTGCTAACTCCTGGGGAAAGGTGGCAGCATTCACTGAAAAAATTGTAAAATAAATCTGTTGTAAAGTAACAAAGAGACAAGGTCCCTGATTGTTCTACGTAATAGTAAAGGTTGTATTTTGCTTGGTATTTTTCTCTGCCACAATGGTGATGGCCACATGGGTGACCAACTGCATGAAGATGACGGTAATGAAGGAGATAATCTCATGAGACCATGACTAGCCTTAGATTCAACCATGTCCTCAGCAGAGACCAGGAACAAATAGACAGAAAGTGAGAGTGCAAAGTAGATAATATAGAGAACAATTGTGGCCTCTGGAAATGAAAGAGGGAGGAACAGAACTAACCTGTAATGGACGAAGGATTCCAATCATTATGGTTAAGGACTCTGAACCTGGCTAGGCCTCTGCCTGAATCAGGGAAGTGCTTGAATTAGGGGTGAGAAGCCCAGCCCGGTTTCTTATGAGAGTCTCTCATTGACATTTTTCTTGTTATCCTCACCCATTTGATTATATTTCATGCAGAATGGTATGAGCTGAGAAACCTGGACCACATTTCTAAAATATAAATATCTACATGCAAAGCAAGTCTTCTTTATTTATCATAGAGATCTGCCTGGGAATCAAAATAAACAATTATATAGTTTGCAGTGGGGCTAGGCTCAAGACTGTCCCCCTCCAGCAACGAAGAAAAACACTCTGGGGTCAGGCCAAGCGCCTCTGGGGATCTTTTTCAGAGAATAACTAACTAGACAGACATACTTTAGTCTCAAAGTGTATTTCAGAATTACATGATGGTCCAAGTCAATTTTTAGGGATCTCAAGTTGATATAAATACACTGGTGTTTGTGTTCTCAACCTAGCATATGCAGAACATCAAGAGCTGGCTGTTTACCAAAGAAATAATTCAAATTGGTAGACAAAAAATTGGGAAAAGTGTCTCAGAATATGCAAAGCTATTAACCAAATCTGAGTGTGAAGCAAATAAAAGTCAGTAAGTCTAAGGAATTTGAACAGATAGGAACAGCTAGTCACAACATTCTTTCAAAAGGCAAATCGAGTGAGGAACACACACACAATGGTTATTTTTAAAGTATGGAAAACAATGTTATGCCCATTTGTGTTCCTTTACTTGCGGTTTTACGTATATGTTATCTTTATGTAAGTATCTTGTAAGCTCTTTGGAGACATAGATATGACTTACACATCTTTCACAGTTCATGGCCACCAGAGTGAAGCAGCATCTCAGAAGTGAGATGGACACTTAGAGGAATGTGTGGGGCATAAATGTGTATATGAGTTACACAAGAGAGTGAAATAAGGCTGAAGGGTGAGGGATGGTGGTCAATCATGAGAGACTCAAAGCATCTTTTTGTATAATTTTCTCAGGTTGTAGTCCAAGGATAGAAGGTTTGGCACGTCAGAATACTGAATGCATTGTTGTTTGTGTTCACTGTTCCTTAAATACTTGCCAATGGAGGTGTTTAATAATGATATGGGTAGCGGCCAGGTGCAGTGGCTCATGCCTGTAATCCCAGGAATTTGAGAGGGTGGGACGGATGGATCGCCTGCGGTCAGGATTTCAAGACCAGCCTGGTCAACATGGTGAACTCCCGTCTCTACCAAAAATACAAAAATTAGCTGGGCATGGTGGTGGGCACCTGTAATCCCAGCTACTTGGGAGGCTGAGGCAGGAGAATTGCTTGAACCCGGGAGGTGGAGGTTGCAGTGAGCCAAGATCGTGCCACTGCACTCCGGCCTGGGTGACAAGGGCGAAACTCCGTCTCAAAAAAAAAAAAAAAAAATTATATGAGTAGTTTTTCATGGAAATATGAAAAATATACTTGGTTATGAAGAACAGAGTAAGGGTACATATAGTTTGTTACATATTAGGGGCTCAATAACTAGTAATAAAGATAATCTACAGACTTGGAGCACAGTGGGTCTATCATCTGCCAGAGAACATTTACACATTGTTCACAAGTTATCTCTGTTAGTTTTCACAATTATTAACCCCTGTCACAGATGAAGAAACTAACACACAGACTTGCCAAGGTCACATGGATCATTAAGTGTCAGGGTGGAATTCAAACCATGTCCAGTTCCAGAATGTGGAACAGAATTCTATGTACAGCAGCATCTGCCTAGACTCTTTCAGCAGTCTTCTGAAACATTAGCAGGCTTCAAACACAAATGATGAATAAATAATTTAAATTTAACAAAAGGCTAACATTCCAGTAACATTCAACAACACTACAAAGTTTATTTATTTAAAAAAATTTTTTTAATCTTATTTTCTCATCTGAAAACAGAAGCTCATGCCACCTTTTAAAATTTATCATGAGATGACTATAAATTTTGATTTCACATAAGGTGAAATGTTGAATCTTTGAAAGAAATCCAGAAGCTTAGACTAACTTCCACGGTTTATAACAGTGAAAGGGAAGTTGAACTGTGGTTTAATCATCCAGGTGATCTTAACTTGAAGGTGTAAAGAAAACACATCATTCAAACTCACAATGCATGAATTAACATCTCTCTGTCACCAACCTCTTTTTTCCTTATTCATTGGGTCAAGGGCCCCATGGCCTCTCCTTTCTTCTCAGGGGAACAATGAAAAATACTTTTTTTGAAACATGACTCCTAAGCTGCTAGTACCTGTATTTTGTCTCAATCAAAATACGTTTGTTCAGAAAACAAATTTCTGTTTGTTCAGAAAATATTTCTTTAAGAAGTTGAGAATAATTTTGGTGTTCACCAGTTAAGAATATAAACTTGGTCAGGAGAAAACTGACCATGTAATTTATGGTCCAAACCTAGATTCTTTTGAGAATGAAAGGGGATGCTAATAAGAGTTACACTGTCACAACAGGCATAAACCTGTTGCAGGAAAGGGAAAACTATAAGCCTTATGGGCCAAGTTAGGAATTATTATCTTTATCTTCAGAATAATTGAAAGCCACTAAAATTTTTAAGTAAAGTAAAATAACCAAACATGTGTTTGGAAATATAGAACACAGACATCCCTAATGTGTGGAGAAGAGATATGAGAGGCCAAGAGTAACTACAGATTAAAACAGGTGGGCCGTGAGATACGATGATAGCCAAGACTACAGGGGATAATGGAAATGGATGAAAGAGTTAAGATCTGAGGGATCCATTGAGAATATCAATCCGGTGAACATAGAGATGTTTGGATGGGGCTCATGGATGAGGAGGAGAGATGATTCAAGGACCACTTTTTTATGATTCGCCTACCTAGGTTGGATAATCATGTCATTCATTGAGCACCAAGTGTTCAAGAGTGGCAGAGGGCTAAGATGCTGGGTGGAAATCTGCAAGATCGGCTCCTTCACTTTCTTCAGTTCTTTACGCACCTTCTTAGGAAGCTTCTCCCTAGCACCCTTTGAAAATATTACCACTTCCTGCACCCTTTCTCACCCCCTTTCAACACCCCCTACCCACATTCCCTATCATCTTGCTGTATATACATACATAGATATTTACTTAAAAGCTATCTTGCTTATACCCCTCACCAGAATATAAATTCTACTAGAAAGAGTTTTATTGTCATTCCTGTTGGAATCCCAGATTCTTGGAACTGCACTTCTACCTATAGTAGGAGACTGGTAAATATTTATTAAAATGAAAAAAATGTGGAGTGAATAAATAATCAACGAAAATACACCCTATTACCATGTCAGACATTTCAAGAATTTGTGTAACACAGCTTTGTGTTAAAAAAAAAAAAAAAAAAAAAACCTGTTTAGTATTTCCAGATTGAGGGTTGGGCAGGGGACAGTGTTATAAATCAAATTTTCTCTGGGGGACCAATTTCAAGCTACCCATGCAGTATGGCTAAGAACAGATGTTGGATTCTCTTGGCCACTTGTTTCTCCTGGTTCTGTGCACTCTGCCTACCCGACTCATGTCTGGACATTTGTCTTGTATCACCACCCCTGTCCTGTGCTAGGTCCCTCTAGTGACCACCATCCACAAATGTAATTTGGATGTGCAGCACACAGTAGACATCCTCTAGAGACATACCTTAACCCAACAAGAGCAGAAGGAGGGAAAAGAGAGAGAGAGAACACAGGAAACATGGCTACTGAGAGTTCGAGATTGAAAGAGGGAAGAGAGGATGACAACCAAAAGAGTGAAAGCAACCTCCATCTTCTGGATTTTCCTCCAGGGAGTGTTATATACTCCTGTGGTCTCTGTGAGTCTCTACAAAACCCAACAAGAGTCTCCTCTGGGTAGGTTTTCTCCATGTGACTTCCTCTCTAGGTATTTTTAGCTACTCCACTTCTTTGGCAGAAATATTTTAAAAATTGGGACACCAGAGTTCAATCTGCTTATTCATTTATTAATAATTTCAGAAGTATTTATGTAGCCCGTACCATATAGTACCTATATGATTGGTGTGGATGATTCACCAGTGAAAAAGCTGGACGTGATGCTGTGGCCTTAGAATTTATAGAGGTTTACATATGACCCATAAGGAAGATGCCATCCTTTTGGGCAAGACCCAAATACTCCTCGCCTGATTGTCCCTTCACAGCCGGGCCTCCTCACTTTAAAGCAAAGAAGAAAGTTTCCCCCATTCCTTCCCGCTTTTTCAGGGACACCTTCTCCTCTCTGTCTAGACAAAGCATCTGCCCATTAAGAATACGGATGTTTCACACATACCCAAATTACTCGGGACAGTGGCCAAGCCAGAACATCATTTGTGAACTTGCTTGAAAGGGCATAAACCCTTTTAAGCTGCTTAGGATATTATCTCTTTCTCTTAAGTGGTAATCAGGTGACCTGAAAAGGCACATTGGGCTTCCAAAAGGTGCTTAACAAAGAATGAGGAAAGTACTTCGGCCCTTAGAAACTCTGGATCATTAAATAATACTTGCCTTAAATGCATCAATAAAACATTGTACATTAAGGTTTGGCAATTGGAGGGCTGAGCCCAAAGACAGCTTGTTAAATTCCTTTTAGAGGAATTGGAACAGAGATTTACTTTGCTCATCTTCCTATCACAGGGGGTGATCTCCCCGAAGACTTTACTGGCAGCGCAGTTCTGCCAAAAGTGCTCACTGCCCTTGCTCTCCTCCCTGAGAACCAATGTCCCATGAGAAAGCACGTTCCCACTGCTCCGCTGTGGGAAACACCAGGAGAAGGACTTTTCCCAAATCTGTGCGAATTGAGCAACTGGAAGCGACACTCACAAGCTTCCTTGTTTATGTTATTCTCTGTAAAAACACTGAAAACCCAAAACAAGTCAGAAGCGTGTTGGCACTGAATTATGTCAGCACAAACATTCAATTCAAAAGAATGGCTGGATTTATTTTAATAGCTGAGAAACCTGGAGGCATGTGCAGTCTATTCTGGCTGTCAATTTATGATCTTTAAAAACATTTTTTTTAATTGACTGGTCCTTAAATACATCCCACCTCATCTTGTTCCAGCCAAGTTTTACAGATGCCATCTTAAAAATCAATTCAAAGAGCAGCCATAAACTCAAACGCTTCCTCCTTGAAATGTATATGGCAGAATGCAATTTTGTTTAATTTTAATTGACAGAGATGTCAGCTTAAGAGAATATTTTAGAATATTAGTAGGAACAGTAAACTTGTGCCTTGACATTTTTATGGTATAATGGTATAATTCCCTGGAAAAAAAAAATCACCACTGTCAGGATTTACACTAAAGCAATACATGGGTTACTCCCCTCCCCCCCGCCCTCCCTCCTGCCCCCCGCCACTCAGTAAAGGAGTGACAAATGTATTACTAGTTACACAATTGCTTTATTATGTGGAGCTGTAACTAAAATCTTTTCTGGATTTTCCAGCAAAATTGAGCTTCTTCTGAAACAATTAATTCTAGCAAATGGACTTGGGTAGAAAAAATTGATTCCAGCTGAAAGAAAGACTGGCTCCTTCCTCCCCTCAGTTGGAGAGTCAGGCATGGGTGACACAGACACTACTTAGGATGGACTTCCAAGACTGAAGACATACGGAATTTTGTCAAGGTAGAAGGCTTTCAACTAGACATGTGAGAAGCCAAACAATGATTTCTCTTAACTTTAGATAGACACATAGACAAGAATTCTTGGCTATAAGTCCTAAAATGTTAGAAACTAGGATTAATTGGGGCTTTTAAAGCTTTATCCTAGGGCACATGCCTCTTTTAGGACTTCCACAGCACCCAGAGTATATGTCAGCCTTAGAACTTAATACATTCTGTTAAAATAATGTCTTACCAATGTGTGTTACCCATTAGTGCACACTGAGATATCTTAACTAACTTTGTACCCATAGTGTCTTGCACAAGTCTTGGCACTCAGGAAAAGTGTACTGAACTGAAGTAGGAATCTTAATTCAGTTAATATAAGCCAAGTGATGACATCTCTGCTGCTTTTGGATGGAACAAAGAATGCCACTTTTTCAAAAACAGCTTCATGTAGCCCCAGGAATAACGCTTGGTCCAAAAAAAAAAATAGCCATGCTAGAGCATGGGATATTATCAGTCAGCATCTCATGATTTCTAAGGACGAAGAAGGCATCTAAGACAAAGCAAGATGTCATCAAACACAGCAAACATAGCAAGATACTAATGCAGGACATCTTTTGGACATTGTCCAAGGCAAAAGAAACTTGGAAAAATGGCATACTTTCATCAGAGACATTTAGTCTTAATCACCCAATTGAAATCAATTTTAGCACAATTCAGGGATTTCAAAAAACTTCACTAAGCCCCCATCATTGTTAAAGAGCGTGATTACATGGGGTTGCGGGTAGAGTACCTGTGTGGGGACAGATAGGTACTTATCATTGCATAGATTACACATTAATAAGATCATGTATGCAAAACTTAGCCCTATGACTGGCTCGGAATAAATGCATAGAGTAGGAATTAAAATAATAATAAGAGCTAAATATAATAGGAGGAATGTGTGCCCAGTAACTAGCAGTAGTACAAATTGCCAAGTAAGAACTAAAGAGGAAAAGATTATTTATAAGCAGATCAAAGGAAGCTTCTTAGCATTTGATGTGGTTCTTCAAGGATAAAAAGAATTTAAGAAGTGGCCATAAGGGTGAAAGGCTTTTTAGGTAGGAAACACTGTCTGAACCAAGGCAGGAGGGAAGACAGCACATGGTGGGTTTGACGTTACTAAAATTACATCACTTGGTCTCTGTGTAATGGGTGATCTAGTTTAAATGGCATATTGGGGTTTCCTTATGGCAGGCTATGAATACCACGTGGTGGCTCACGCCTGTAATCCCAGCACTCTGGGAGGCCGAGGCGGGCAGATCACAAGGTCAGGAGATCGAGACCATCCTGGCTAACACGGCGAAACCCCGTTTCAACTAAAAATACAAAAAATTAGCTGGGCTTGGTCGCGGGCGCCCGTGGTCCCAGCTACTTGGGAGGCTGATGCAGGAGAATGGCATGAACCCGGGAGGCGGAGCTTGCAGTGAGCCGAGATGGCACCACTGCACTCCAGCCTGGGTGACAGAGTGAGACTCTGTGACAAAATAAAATAAAATAAAATAAAATTTTTAAAAATTTAAGCCAAATAGCTTATAATGCATGCATCATCTTTCCTTACCACTTAAAATGGCTTATTAGTGAGGTTTTGGTCCTTTTCTACCAAGAAAGACAAGGTTATGTAAAAGTAACTAAGAGTAACCTAATAATCATCGTCCAAAGTTTGTAAACGTTATCTATTTAAAGCTACGTCTAAGAGTTACTGTTGGATTTCTACTTCTGTTTGTTTCCAACAGATTGGATTTATATCATTGTTTAACAAATTGTGTTCTGAGGTGTACTGGTTTAGTAAGGTATTAACTGCTATTTTCCTCCAGAGAGTTCTGTGGCCCTATAGGTTGTAAAGACAGTATGAAGGCCATCTTTCTCTAGAAGATTCATGGTGCGCATTTGCAGATAAAACTCTCAACATCCTGCCATTGAAAAACCAGTTTAACTGTATTTCAGCCCAAATCTCACAAACTTTTTAGTCATGAAAACTAACTCTGGGTGTGTGGACTAACCATTGATATCTCACTGACATAGTGTTGGGGAAACAGGTAACACGTTTTGGGAAATTTCCAGGTCAATTTCTGAGCCATCACAATTGTAACTCTAGGTTGAACCAATCAACTTTGAACTCCCTGGAAAGCCTCATAGAACAAGATACTTCTGAGTCTTTGCTGATCATTTTATCCTTGAAGTGTACGGAAACAGATTACTCCCACACAAATTACATTTAAAATAATTCTACAATATTACTAATGAATCTACCCAAGCTTATCATCTAAAATATTTTAATGAGTTCTATAGACTTTCTCTGCCCAAGTATTTCCACTTACTAACTGGAAGAGAAATATCTTGCCATGTCCTGTTCTCAGACTTTGTCAGATAAAATTAGTAAATCTTCCAGCCTCTTCCTAATGTCTTCAGCTCAGTGCTGCCTGGCTTGCTTACAGTCTTGATAATAGGATGTAAATGAATTATCATATGGGAGTTTAATAGCAGAACTCCCCAAAGGTAAGAGTGGTGAAGGTGAAGACTGCCTTAATCACTCCAAAGTTACATATGGAGAAAGTGAGCTTGCAGTGAAGTTAAATGTCTTGCGCAAGTCCTGCAGCTATATTCATGACAAAACACTGCACTGGAATCCATTCCAGTTTGCCTGTTTCCTCTCTTACTGTACTTTCCCAATACTGAAGATCTCCTCACTCCCAGCAAGAGGAAATTTCCATTGACTTAGAGATGAAGGCTTGAGCAAAACCATAGATGCTCCCTGTAAAAAATGTGTCTAAGAGGAATAACGAGGTCATAGCCAAGTCAAACTGTGATGAAGGCAACTTTGGAGAAGAGAGACAAGGTCTGTCTTCGCTTAACATGCCCATTGGTGAGTAGGTTTGCAGATATGCTGGTCAGGGAATGTAGCCAAACAGCCCGGTAGAGACGGACTGTACACAAAGTGACTCAATGTCGAAGTGAAAAATTCAATGCATTTTAAGGTTTATGTCTGATTTCGGAAGACATCAATGATCTTTCTCTCTGCATTCATTCTCTAGATTCCTCATTCATCATCAGCACATTTCCAGTTGTTTTATCCAGCAAGTGAAATGTGGTGGAGGTGGGGGAGGGGCAGGGGCGAGTTGAGGGCCAAGAAGGGGAAACCAAGGGCAGTGCAGCCGATGCTCTGTGATCTGGGAGTGCATGAATTTTAGGTCAGCTAAATCAGGACACAAAGCTACAGCTGCGAGACCACAAAGGCCTACATATAGCTTCCCTGGCTCAATTGCTTCCCAGCCTCAAATCTGCGGAAGAGAGACTTCCATAGGGGAACCTTCTTCTTCCCCAATTAGTGCCTTTTCACAGTGGCAGGATAGAAAAGGTTTTACTCGGCAACATTACTCAGTATCAGTAATATGCAAAAGATCTGTGAAATCAATTCCCATTATTTCAAAGGACGCTGCATAGTAAAAATAATGCATAGTAAAAACACTGTAATGAAACTACTGCTTAATCTGCTGTGATTATCTAAAACGAACAAGCAACTGTTTCATCCTTATTTTGCAGCATCTGCTCATTGGTACATAAACTGTGCGTGCTACAGCGAAGCTTCATGCGATGGCAGTTGAAACTGTGAATCTTGAGGTGTCATTGAGACAGAATTTTAGGGGGATTGAATATCTGGCTTAAGATCATTAAAGCTTTTCCAATCTCACCTCTCCTGTCTCATTTGTTTTCTGAATTCTTAGGTCTCTGAACTACCTTCTTTTTTTTTTTTTAACATGAACAAATAGCTAAAAAAACCACAAACAGAAACAAGCAAAGTGGTTTTCCTTTTCTAAAGCTAGTTTGATCATCATGCAAATGGCATACTGCCCACATTCTCTCCCTCCCCCCTCCCAGTTTGCTCTTCTGCCCCTTGCTAATAACAGTCAGCCTTGTTTGGCCTCAGCTTGGCAAAACTCTCCAACAATTTTGCCGCTCTATATTTCAGCCATGACTTTTGTCATATTTTGGAGAGAAACTTGCACCTGGCCAACCAACTTGCATGCCAAGTTCCAGCCCATTGAGATTTAAAATGGATTTGAATCGATTGCCCTATGAAATTGAGAATGTATAACAAAGACAGCAGTAAAAAGTCACAGTAGTTTCTTGCAGAGTTGAAAATAAAATAAAGGGTACTGTGATAGGTAGCATTCACCTTCCAGTACCTTTAAAAACACAAGTAGTATTTTTTTGCCCTATGCAAAGATAAGGAAAGAAAAGGCAGCTTACAAAATGCATCAAGAGAATAGAATGCATTTTTCTCTTGACATAGCTAATGTAAAAAAAAAGAATATCCATTTTTATTATTGTTATTGCAACTTAAAATTAACTTGGTGCACAGGTATTTGCTATTGGATGATCTATTATTGGTTACCTTTTGAGTCATACTTTTAGTGGGAAACGGAGACCTCCTTTTCCCTAGGGATTTCTGCTTCCACAAAAACTATCTTCCGACTTCTCTTTGATGCTTTCTGCTCAGCCAGGGGGAAATTAAGTAGAGAAAGGTTATGTGTTTCTCAACTCACCAAGGAAAACTATACTGTAGAGGTAGCAGGCAAATGAAATTGCCATGTAATTGAGAGCAGACTTGCCCTCTACTAAGGGATATGAAGCCCAAGAAAATGCCAAACTGCTTCTAGTTCAGTCCAGCTGGAATGTGCATAGGAATGACTTCAGATCTTGTGAAAATGCAGTTTTTGAGTGAGTGGGTCTGGGCTAAGACCAGAGCATCTGCACCAAGCTCCTGGTGTGCTGCTGGTCTGCCAGGGGACAGATGCTTCTGGTCCCGGGACCACAGCTTGAATACCGAGGTTTAAGTAGACTGGGCCCCTTCCATTCATGCAAGTGTTACCAATATTTTAGGATAATTTTCTGAATGCTATATAAAACTCAGTGGAAGCCTAGACAAATTGAATGTCATGGCCCTAGAACCACAGACATAATCTTATCTTATCACAGGAATGTATTGAGGTCACACAGCATGCTCCAAACATGAGGCAGTGAAGGCAAGGAGGTGGAGAGCTGAGGCAGGTAATAAAGATCAGATGGCCAGTAAGGAGTGATCCAGGGGCCGATCTCACACTGTTAAAAGTCACCAGCTCTAATGGCATCACTTTCAATATCTTCAATTCTATTTATAAATTTTTAAATCTAATTCTATGTAATATGCTTACATCTTTTACTGGGAGCAGATTCAAACCTATTTTTTAAAGAAGAAATGCAAAGATTTTAAAGAAGCAAAGTAAAAAAATAAAATTTCATTCTCACACATTGTATAACAAAAAGATAGTGATTATTTGTAATATTCTGTATAGTTAAGATGTGGCTGGGCAATTGATGATATACTATATCACTGGAAAATCCACCCTTAAGTCCTACAGACATCTTGGCCAATTATATGGATGCGTCTGGACAAAAGGAGCTAGTGGGAAGCTGAACTTTGACTTTTTAAAGATTTGTTTGAATGAGACATGGATTTAATATTTTCTGATCAATATTGTGTAAAATACATTCCAAATGATACCCATACTTTAGCCTACAAAAGAATCGAAAGGATGATGTTTATTTAAAATTATCAAAAATAATTGTGCAATGATATTCCTACGGGCTCATCTCTCAGCACTTGTTCCAGCCTATGTGAAAAGTCAGCCTTGGTGCACCCGGGCATGTCAGCCATGCTAGCAATGAGAGACTCCCTCTCTCTCACTTTCATCCTGGCTTCTGGGTCAAGATAGTCTAAGCCAGAGTGTCTAATCAATTTTAAACCTATGTTGTCTTCTGGCAAAAAAGGGAAAATGAAAACAAGAAAGAAGAAAAATAATAGATACATGCTTGAGTGTAATACTGCTGGTGAACATTCTTTTACTGTATGTACCAATGCTACTTTTTATAGCAGGAGTCCAATTTTTAAACAATCATTGTGAATATGAGCATGATAGAAAGGTAGTGATTTTATCTCAACTACACAGGGAGACACATGCGAGGTAAAAGCACACATGTGATCTTCAAATGTATACAGTAAGAGTGATGGGTCAGTTAAGTTATAATATATATACTGCATTTTTACTTCTATGTGGAATTGAGAAACTAAAATGGAATTTTTTCTTAGTTTATATGTGGCTTATCTATTTGGGATAATGTTTCTGTGCATATGAGTTGGTAGACGGGATAGCAAGAAGCTTATGGGGATAAACTTTAAGAACCTGAGGAAAGTATAAGAAATGTCCTAGCAAATAAAAGAATATAAATCTAGGTTGAATATCATCCACTCAAATAGAAGTCTGCATGTTTGGTAATAAGTGCATCTCAAAGTATCATGTTGACAATCAGGTTTTACTCCTTAAAAGAGAAATAAGCAAAAGAAATATGAGGGACATTATATAACATTTTCCCTCTTTCTAGATTTTAGAGAATTCCTTTCCAGGAAGGTAAAATTCTTAACTGACTTTGAGAACCTTTTTCTTATTCCACAGGTAAATTATTTTCAGTCCTCATTTTGCCAAAATTTTGTTTCCGTGCAATTTCAAATATATCTTCAACTTTAAAAGTAGATGATTTTGTAAATGCTGCGTTTTTCACGTTATGGTACTGCCAAAGAGTCAAAATCTGAAGAATGCTCCTTTTACAAACAGGGATAAACAACTAGATTTGGAAGTGTCGCTAGAAGCCTGCATTGAAGCTTGTGAATTGTTCCAGTGTTATTTTTACAAGTGATATGTTTATTTTTGTGATCAGTTAGAGATTTGGTCTATGAGTCCCAGCTGAGAATCCCAAGTACTTCCTCAATTCCCAAGAAATGGAGAACACCTGGAAAAGGATTCTTCAAATGAAACATACAGACTCCCCAGCCCCCCACCATCGCCACACACACACACACACACACACACATACATGCACACACACACACGAACAAGATGCATGAGAACGGCCGCTCCATTCTCAGTACAAAAACAAACAAAAATACTTATCAAACAGAAAAAAAAAAAATCTGTCTGATTATCCTTCACCTTGAGTCTTTGGTTTAAAGCAAGCAGATAAAGAAATAAACATTCCCCAAAAGCAGGCCTCACTCCATGCCATCAGGATCTCCAAAGTAAATAAAAAGTGGTACTGCCGAGAGTGAATTGCTGTGGCAATTCCAGGGAGAATCCTGATTTTAGCACCACTGTACCAAATTTGTCATTTAGGGAAGCTCTTGTTCCCTTTATTGAGTTTCGCTGTAGCAAACAATTTCTGCCTGCATCCCTCGTGTGTCCTTTCGGTTTATTATATTTCACTGTGAATTGAGCCTCTACAATCAGTTTCACGGGAAGCCTAATTTCACTCACTGCTTATACATATGAGGAGACACCCCTCCCTGCCTCCCCCTCTCCCAATGTTCTTATCAAATGAAGAATTGTGGATAAGGGTTAGGTGCAGATAAACATGAGTGTAGCACTTTCAGAAAGGTCGTGACCCGCCCCCATAAGGTGCTTCTTGTTATGCCTGACCTTCAGATTTTCATCATCAGCCCGCCTGACAACTTAATAATGCAGAGGAGCAGGATTCATTTCGCCCCTCTGAGAAAGCCAGCACGGGACGCCCTTTTCCCTGATTATTTCCCTGCACTCCCGGCTGCCCTTTATAAGCCAACCAGAACTCCATCAATCATGCCCCTCTCTTCCCTCGCCTCCTCAGCCCCCAGTTCTGAAGACTCTAAAGCTGCCCTGTTCCTTTTGTCTGGGGCTGGATTGTGTATACAAAGATCCCCAAAAGGGGGATGGAGAGGCACACCTTTGGCAAATAACCACTCCCCTTCCCAATCCCTGCATCTGGGTCTGAGGATGGTGCATTTCTTTTTCTTTCTTTTTTTCTGCTTGTTTAAAGAAATGCTTTTAAAGTTCTCATCCTTATTCGTGGGTAGCGTCGTCATGCACCATCTCTCTTAACGAGCTCCTGTAAATGCTGGGGTTTAAACAACCTGAATGTGAGCTAGAGGTTTTTTAGGGTTTTTTTGGCCCCGTTTCTTCGTTATGGTGAATATTGTTGTTATTAGTGGTTTAGCATTCTAGAAGCAGCTAAAAGCAATGAAGCCTGTTTCACATCTTCTTCCTCAGCCCTTTTTGCCTTTGGAATATGAGGACAGAGGGAGAGAGAGGACAGAAAAACAGATAAGGATGAAAGCATACAGAGGATAGGGAGGGAGGAGACTCGGGCTTGTGGAAGTAATCAGGCATTTATTTCACCTTGGTCAGAATAAAAGCAGCATGCAAAAGTTTTCAGGGAAAAACATGAGTGCTTTTAGAAGGTAATGATATAGATTGGAATTGGATTCTAATAGCTGTAATAAACTTGTTGTATAAAATATGCTTGGACTTCACTCTTTACCTTGCAAGTGTTTTCCTGCAAATAACGAAGTGGTTTTAGGGTACAATATAGACAGGGTGCCACCTAGGGTGTCCGTGTGTGTGCCTTTCTCCAGGCCCAGGTCCGTGGCCTCCAGCAGCTGCCTTCGCTGTCTTGAAAAAGGATACCATCTTCCCTAGGCTAGCAACTCAGCTGGCTGAGGGAACATGAGCCCAGCCAGCTAGCAGACTTGCATCCCAGGTTGCTGGGTGAGCAGGATGGAAACCTGTGCCCAATCGGATTGGATAGCAGGTCAGGCCAGCACACATGAGGCTACTGCACTCATGTTGTTTGTTTTGTTAGGTTTTTAAGAAAAAAGAAAGGAAAAGACTACACTGGGGAAAATACAATAGATTCACTTGATTGCCAAACAGTTGTTAAACAAATAAAACAGATCTCAAATCATCTTTGACGGTAACAAAGCCAAGAGGTAAGGGCAGAAAATCCATCACATAATGTTTAATCAAAGATACACACATATCCTTTACTTCGCAGCACAAATTCAAAACCTTTGGTTAAAATAGAAAACAAGTTACTCAGTTTCATTTTCATTCTCATTGTTTTGTTTCATTCTCAGTGACTGGCCAGCAGCAGCCTCAAGGTACAGGATCTCTAAGTAAACACAAGAGATAACAGACACATATTTATTAAAGGCCTAGTACATTCCTAGTTTTTAGTGAGATGCCATGATGTTCAGAGCCTGATATTAACTGGAAACTTGTAACATAGATGTGTGGGGAAATAGAAATCAAGATTTCTGATGTTAACATCTTATTGTAAATACCTATTTCCAGAAATGAATAGAATTAGTTGGGAACACCAGACTTAAACTTGACTTCCAAGGTTTCATCGTGCATGCATGTCCCTGAGGTTGCATTTATTTATCTACAAATTTTAGAATAAAGAAGTCACTGTACTTATAATGTGGATTGTTCTGGAAGACCAGAGATGAACACCAGTACTTTATTTTGGTACTCTGGGAAATTAGAGATACAGGAATGATGATCAATGATTTGCATTTTCCATGAGTATATAGTAGTTTTTAGGCTAGGGTAGACTTTTCATCTGAGAAGATCCCTCCTGAAGAAGCAAGTTGAAAGAAGATAACAAATTTATCTTGACATTTCTTAAATTTGATGCTTGCCAGACAATCAGGTGGAGATATCGGTGGATGGACAGTTGTATACATGAGTTCTGGGTGAGATCAAGACTAAACAGATTTGTTGAAACCATGAGAAAGGATAGAAAAGTGTGCATAATGAGAAGAAACAGTAAGAGGGAACCCTAGGAAACACTAAGATGAAATGATTGCCGGAAGAAAGAAGCCTATGTATGAAGTAGAGAAAGGTTAAGAAGCCTAAAATAAAATTGCTTTGTTTATATGTTTATTTGTTTCTTTAATATTCCTTTCACCAACCCCAACATGGAGGTTCCTTCAGGGCAAGGACTTTATCAATCTTGCTCACAGGCGTATCTGGAATATAATAGAAAGCCAAATAAATATTTATTTGCAAATAAAAAGGAGTGGATAGGTAAAAGGAAAACAGAGAGAGTGTAGTACCCTTTCCTATTCAACAGGAATATGGAAGCAAACCTAACAAAGGAGAATATTAAAAATGCAATATAACAGAGAGAAGTCATAATTCAAGGATGGGAAAAATATAAAGTAGATTTACCAATTAAGAGGTCGTTGGTGATTGGCTAAGAGATCTTTTGACACAACATTGGGAGCAGAAACTGGATTGCTAAACACTGAACAATGAAAGAAGGTGATAAATTTGGGCTGCTGAATGTAGAATTTATTTTCAAGGAGTGTTTAGATAACAAGAGCTTAGGCCAGGCGCGGTGGCTCTCGCCTGTAATCCCAGCACTTTGGGAGGCTTAGAAAGGTGGATCACTTGAGGTCAGGAGTTCAAGACCAGCCTGGCCAACATGGTGAAACCCCATCTCCACTAAAAGTACAAAAATTAGCCAGACGTGGGGGCATGTGCCTGTAATCCCAGCTACTCAGAATGCTGAGGCAGGAGAATCGCTTGAACCTGGGAGGTAGAGGTTGCAGTGAGCCGAGATCGCACCACTACACACTCCAACCTGAGCCACAGAGCAAGACTCTGTCTCAAAACAAAAACAAAAACAATAACAAAAAGCAAGGGCTTGCCAAGTAGGCATGTGGGTAGACCCACAATGAACAGTTTCCTTCCTTTTCAGCTATTTACTGGCTATGGATGGAGTTGAGCACCTCAGGTGATGCAACATCTAAGCACCTAAGATGCCTTGGCAGGCAAAGCATAGCAAATTACATTACACTCATGTAACGATAACTTATTAGTATCTATAATCCAACACATAAGAAATTAGAATTTTAATAGATACCCCTTATTATAAAATGTGTGGTAATTATACAAAACACAGAAACATTAAAGAAGATAAAAACTATGCCTTTTATCCATGTTTAATATTTTATGTCAACTTTTAAGTTCTTTTCCCCCACATATCTTTAAAAAATAGAAACATTCTTTATAGTTTTGTATGTATATGTTGTCATATATATTTTTTATCATGTGCCACACCAGTAAATGTTCTTAAAATATGACTTTTAGTTGACCCCATACTAAGCCATTCTTTGGATATAAATTTATGTAACTATTCTCCGATTGAGGTGGTATTTAGGTTTGTGCAGGGCATTTTTCATTCTTTCACTGACCTGCAACTTTTTAACATTCTTCCTCTATCAGAGGAATTTCCCATACTCATGTCCTAGCTCCCCAGGTAGGAAACCTTAACCTCCTCTCCCAGCCTCCCTTGCAAAGAAGGTAGAGTCATGTGATTAGGCTCTGTCAATCAGACACCCCCACAGGACCCTTCACCTAGGAAGAAAATGTGCTGGGAATGGGCAGATCCACATTTGTTAACAACAGCACGGCTGGTGTCTGGCTTTTTGGGATTGTGATGGCTGAAGTAATGGCAGTTAGAATCTAACCTAGGTGGTGTCAGAAGTGGGTTCTGTGACAAAAAACGGCAGCATAGGAGTCTTCACTGCAGTGGCCCCATCGTATGCCTGCAGAGCCCCTAAACCTGACTCTACGCTCCCTGGAATTCTGTGAGCCACTTGCAATAAATTTCTTTTTTGTTAAATCAGTTAAAGTGGGTTCTGTTTTTGTTTGTTTAATCTAAGAACCCTAAAGATCCAAAGTTGTTTTTCATGTTTCGCTGAAACGAATATCTTTGTATATCACTTTCTTTTTGCTTTTAAATTCCTTATATGATTTCTGAGTCAAATAATGGAAATATTTTTAAGTTTCTGATATAATTTAGCAGATTCTTGAAAGGCTTAGTATCAGAGTGGCACTATATGAAGAGTCATCTGAATGTTTTCTCACTAGCATTGAGTATTAACTCTGAAATGTTTTAATTAAATGGGCAAAAAAGCCTTTTATTTCAATTTGTCCTTTTTTATTACTGAAGATAGTTTCCTGTGTTTATCAGTTTTATTTTATTTGTTGTGATTTACCTGTCAATTTGCCTCATTTCTATTAGAATGATGTAATTTTCTTATTGCTGTATAAATGTACTTTACAATTTATGATATATGACCTTTTCATATATGTTGTCTTTTTTATTTTTTTTCAAGACTGGGTCTCACTCTGTCACACAGGCTGGAGTGCAGTGGCACAATCATAGCTCCTTGTAGCTTCAGCCTCCTGGGTTCAAGCAATCCTTCCACCTCAGCCTCCTGAGTTAGCTGGGACTACAGGAGTAACTGGGACTACAGGCACACGCCACCATGCCTGGCTAATTTCTGTATTTTTTGTAGAGTAAGGTATCACCATGTTTCTTAGGCTGGTCTTGAACTCCTGAGCTCAAGCAATCCACCCACCTTGGCTTCCCAAAGAGGTGGGATTACAGGCATGAGCTGCTGCATTTGGCCCTGTTGTCAAATATTTAATAATTTATTTTGGAATTTTAACTCCACTTACATTGGTTTCTGATGTGTAAAAGTTTGAAACATTTATGTGATCAAATCTATTGAATTTTCAACTGTTTTTTTCATATTCTTATGCTTGCAAAGTTTTTCCTACCGAGAGACCAATTAGATATGCATCTCTATTTTCTATTAGATTGATTCTTTACTTCTTCCTTTATAAGAAAGATGTATAAGAACACGTATACAAAAGTTGCTGGATGCAGGGAAGGCCACCAATGGGGGCTGGGGGTCACTGAGTGTTAGAAAGATCATTCATTAGGACCTGGAAATGCTTTCATAGCCTGAAGTTAATCATAAAAAGAAACCTGTCAGCTTTGATATCCCTTCAGTGAATTTCACTTCCAGGTATGTTTTCCAAAAATGCCATTTTATCATGCCCTTGACTTTCTCAAACACTTTCGGTCTTTCCCAAGACTCATGCAGATAAGAAGGACCCCCTAAAGCTCAAGCATAGAATAAAAAATCCTTCCATGATGACCCTATTTCATCTTCTCAACCTTCCATCCATTCCAACCTTCCTCAGCCCTCAGCAACATTATTCAACTATTGGTTGAGTCATATGAAATTGCTGGTATTAGGCCATTCTTTAACCTAAAAATAGTCATTTCATTTGGTTCAATCTAAATATCTGAGGAAAATGCATTCATCTCCCAATGTGATTTTCTGCATAAGTCTCGACATTGGAAAAGCTGTCTTTTTCTTCTTCATTTAGATAACTTGAAGCTGTATTCCCACTCCTGTAAACAAACTTTGCTGATCAGGACTACACTTGGCTCCTT
The DNA here is from genome assembly GCF_006542625.1 of Nomascus leucogenys. Taxonomy (NCBI): domain Eukaryota; kingdom Metazoa; phylum Chordata; class Mammalia; order Primates; family Hylobatidae; genus Nomascus; species Nomascus leucogenys. The sequence continues at coordinate 114,351,896 of NC_044386.1, forward strand.
CTTCACAAACCAACGTCTTTAGCATTGGATGTTAACTATTTTGTGACACCACTTGCATTGATGGATGTTATGGTTCCTGAAATCCTATTAAAAAAACCCTTACTTTGTAATTACGTATGTGAAAAGCCACCACTCTCGCTGCCCCCTCTGAAGTCCCTGTTATTGTTGCCAGATGAGCATTTTCCACTTTCCAGTGATGTGCTCCTACAAGCATGGGGCTGATGAAAGGCATTTGGGTGAAGGTCCTTAAACTGTCATCTCTCTGGACCTATCCTGAGGCCAATTTCTACAACGGAGAACTCAGCCATGCTGTGGGGCAGGTATCGAGCATGACAGTTCTCTGAGCGCTCTCAAAAGTAAACAGATTTTAGAAAACAAGATAAAACACCTGTGGAATGAAATACAGAAAACTATACTGTGAGGCAGACTCTTTCGCCAAACCAGTGGCCTTAGGCTAGGGCACAAGTGAAGGCCAGGAAGCAGAAAGAGAAGCCAGGGAGAGCTGGGAATTACAGGAGAAGGCCGTATGTGAAAGAGGGGATTCAGAACAAGGTGGGCTTCGAACACTAGGCACGATGTGCAAAGTTGCTTGTGGACAGAGCCCAGCATGGACTTTTCGGGTTAGGACTGGGGATGTGGATAGGTGAGGTGGAGCACACACCAGGTATACCAGGTGTGCCAGATGGGCTAGGGACGCTAAAGGATTAATAGAGAAGTAAAATGGAAGATGACAACAAAAACAGTAACAGCAATAAAATGGGCATCATACTTTAATGGAAATTGTGGATTTAGAAAGACAAAAGGAAAACTGACAATGAAAAGAAGAAATTTTCTCAAAAGTCAATACCAGTGGCCAATTTCTAGTAAGAGTTCATGTAACAGTGACACCTTTCTTTTTATTTTCATAACATTCCCCCACATAACCCATTGTTTAAAAACTAACTCAGTAGCATGTTAATAATTCCATTATCTGCAGAATCATTTTATTAACAAGAAGCCACTTGAAACAATTAAAGAACGTGCTGCTATTGACTATCAGTCATTCACACCATTATGGTTTAAGGAAATGCTTTTCTTCTCATATATATATGATTTTAAGCCTTTAAGGTAATCTGTGCTGTTTTGGGGGATCCCTGGAAAGAAATGGCGTTTAGAAAGGAGGGGGAAACTCTGGTCAAATTTTAGAGCTTCATGAGAATTTCATCTTTCTGGGAAAAAGAATTACTGGAATTTTGAAAGACAGGGTGTAGAATGGGACCAAAGTGTTGAGTTCAACTTAGTTTCTCATATTTCTTTTAAATTTTGTATTTTTTTCTGTTACTTGAAACTTAAAATATTCTATTTTTAATTTAGTTTTTAATTTTATTTTTCCATAAATTATTGGCTTACAGGTGATATTTAGTTACATAAGTAAATTCTTTGGTGGTGATTTGTGAGATTTTGGTGCACCCATGACCCAAGCATTGCATCATATTTGTAGTCTTTTATCCTTCACTGTCCTCCCACTCTCCCCGCCAAGCCCCCAAAGCCCATTGTATCATTCTTATGCCTTTGTGTCCTCATAGCTTAGCTCCCACATATCAGTGAGAACATATGATGTTTGGTTTCCATTCCTGAGTTACTTCACTTAGAGTAATAGTCTCCGATCTCATCCAGGTCACTGCAAATGCTGTTAATTCATTCTTTTTTGTGGCTGAGTAGTATTCCATCACATGGAATACACAGTTTCTTTATCTACTTGTTGATTGATGGGCATTTGGGTTGGTTCCATGATTTTGCAATTGCAAATTGTGCTGCTATAAACATGCGTGTGCAAGTATCTTTTTCTAATAATGACTTCTTCTCCTCTGGGTAGACACCCAGGAGTGGGATTGCTGGATCAAATGGTAGTTCTACTTTTAGTTATTTAAGGAATCTCCACACTGTTCTCCATTGCAGCTGTACTAGTTTACATTCCCACCAACAGTGTACAAGTGTTCCCTGACCACTGCATCCATGCCAACATCTACTGTTTTTTTATTTTTTTTTTATTATGACCATTCTTGTAGGAGTAATGTGGTATCATATTATGGTTTTGATTTACACTTCCCTGATCATTAGTGATGATATTGAGCATTTTTTCATGTTTGTTGGCCATTTGTACATCTTCTTTTAAAAATTGTTTATTCATGTACTTAGCCCACTTTTTGATGGGATCGTTTGTTTTTTTTCTTACTGATTTGTCTGAGTTCCTTTTAGATTCTGGATACTAGTCCTTTGTCAGATGTGTAGATTGTGAAGATTTTCTCCCACTCTGTGGGTTGTCTGTTTACTCTGATGACTGTTCCTTTTGCTGTGCAAAAGCTCTTTAGTTTAATTAGGTCAAGGATTTCATGACCAAGAACCCAAAAGCAAATGCAATAAAAACAAAGATAAATAACTGGGACCTAGTTTCTCATATTTCTTTAGGCTAAGTCTGACCAAAATAGAGAATATATGGATAGAGACCAGCGAAGGATTTTTAAATTTTTCTCTTTATCAGGCTTTCTCCAGAAAGAACTTAATTGCATTTGAGATGGGGAAGGAATTACAAAGTATTTTGGGAGTGAAATAGGACTTAGGACTTTATGGCCTAGCCGGGCAAATGAATCATGTCAGTATCAGAGGAACTCAATAAGGAAGCTGAGACCTCCTTGAGGCATCCTTTGAAGGGGGTGTTCAATCTGGCTATTACCATTGTTCCTTCCCACATTTATTTTTGAGTCAAGGTCTCACTCTTTTACCCACGCTGGAGTGCTCACTCCTCACTACAGCCTTGACCTCCCAGGCTCAAGCGGTCCTTCTGCCTCAGCCTCCCACCTTCTCACATTTTTACTTTCCTCTAATCTTCTTGCATCCCTCCACTTATCTTTCTACCTTCCCATAACCCTACTTCCATCTGATCAGTGCTTGCCAGAACTCTCAGAACAAAGATCCTCAAAAACACTTCTGACATCTAAGAAATTTACTTCCAGCACCCTCCTCAGCTCATGGCTCTGTTTCAAGGAAGAAGTCTTAACTCCAGCAAAGCTTAGGAACTCTTAACCATTGTTTCCATGAAAAACACATTTTTTTTGAGGAGTCTTGCTCTGTGGCCCAGGCTGGAGTGCACTGGCACGATCTCTGTTCACTGCAAACTCCACCTCCTGGGTTCAAGCAATTCTCTGCCTCAGCCTCCCAAGTAGCTGGGATTACAGGCACCCACCACCACACCCAGCTAATTTTCATATTTTTAGTAGAGACGGGGTTTCACCATCTTGGCCAGGCTGGTCTTGAACTCCTGACCCCGTGATCCACCCGCCTTGGCCTCCCAAAGTGCTGGGATTACAGGCGTGAGCCACCACGCCCGGCCGAAAAACACAATTTCAAGGCAAAATTGTTGACTTACATCTAGGCTGCTGGAGTATGATGCCTTCTTTCTTTGGATACAGCCTTCCTGTCTTGTTTCCAGGAAAGTATATATCTCATCTCCAATAATCTGATTAGATTGTAAACTATTGATAATATGTTCTCTGTGTGAGGACACAAATCCTTCCCTCCCTGACTCCCTCGTGTATGGACTGTGCCTTGCACATAAATATGGAATCAGTAAATACCTGTGTGTATCTCTGAAATGACTAGGATGGACCTAAAATCATGTGCAAATTGTACCCTAGCTTTATCATGAGCATTCCTTCTCTGAGTTTGCTTGATAAGTGTAAGAATTGAAAAAAAAAAAAAAGAAGCCCTCCATGAGGATAAAAAGCAGCATAACAACAAAGTATTAGTATAACTTGTAACTACTTTCTCCTGCCATTCTCCATGCTTTGATTTTGATTAAACCAAAAATCCCAAGCTTCAAAAAAACCCACTTGATTTGCAAAGGCCTATTATGTAAAAAAGGAAATCGAGGGCCAGGCGTGGTGGCTCACACTTGTAATCTCAGCACTTCGAGAGGCTGAGATGGGCGGATCACCTGCGGTCAGGAATTTGAGACCAGCCTGACCAACATGAAGAAACCCCATGTCTACTAAAAATACAAAATTAGCCAGGCGTGGTGGCGCGTGCCTGTAATCCCAGCTACTCGGGAGGCCGAGGGTGGAGAATCACTTGAACCCAGGAGGCGGAGGTTGCAGTGAGCCAAGGTCAAGCCTTTGCACTCCAGCCTGGGCAACAAGAGTGAAACTCCGCTAAAATCTTCATCCTCTCATTTTGAGAAATACAGGGCTTGTGTAGCTCTTACTTTTGGATGCTGCCAAAAGTAAAACAGTGTTGGGGGTTTGTCCCCTTCCTATCTGATTGGATCTTGGCTGCAGGGAGAATTACAAGGAAGGAGAAGGCTGATCTCAAACTGGCTCCCCAAAGACTGGTTTACCAGTACTCTCTAGGGTGTGAAGTGGAGTCCTGACCCCAATATCTCCATTCCTTGCCTTGGCAGCAGCTCTTCTTGGCTAAGAGTCAATCAGTAAGCCTGACTAGATTAGGATGCAAAATATTTAACTTGCATATATTAAAGAGAAGAGTTCTTTCATATTCTGAAATCCAAAGATGAGCCATTGATATTCATTTCTAAATAAATCCCATTCTCATTATTGGGGAGAGCAGGTTACTTTGGTAACTCAAGCAGGATGACCTAATTAAAACTTGATATAAAAATTCAGCATGCCATACAGTACTTTACCTGCCCAAAGTAAACACAGACAAGCATGATTTATTTTACTGGAGCATCCCTCATGCAAAATTACTAGTGAGTATATCACAACCAATTACAGGCCACCGTATATGCAAATTATTACTCTTTCAATTATTTATAGAGAACTGTGAGTGTACACAGCCCTTTATAGAGTATCAAACACAGAAGACAAGGGCTCTGAATGAGGAAATCGGAATAGCAGGGACTTTTAATAGAATGACATGGCTGGGTGACAGAAAAATCAAATGAAATTCATTCACAAACAGTTGAAGAAGAAAATGAAAAAATATATATATTACAAATTTGCTTTTCAGAAAAGTGAGTGGAAGCTAGTCACCAGAATAAGCATCAGCCCCATACAAATCTGGGACCATAGCAGATGTTTTTATTATGTCCTCTAGCTACCGTCCCCTGCACTTATCCTCCTACATTATTTTACTGTAAGTGATGTTCTGGACTTCGTTTTTAATTTAATTTTTTTTTACTCAAACTTATATTCAATAAACACCCCATAAGCAAAGTTAAGAGAAATGAAACAAACTGAAATACAATATTTGCAACACAGCTGGCAGTCAAGGATAAATGTCTAGAATTTTGGAAACCCTGAAAATCAACGAGAAAATGACAAACTACCCACCTCCAACTCATAGACAAGTTATCTGAAAAAGCAGTTACCATAAGAAGAAACACAAATGGTCAGTTCAGTCACACATATGAAAAGATGTTCATCATCATCAGTAACTGGTGGGAATGTCAATTGAAGTAAGATATCCTTTTTAAATTTCAAAATTTGGTTGTATGTTGGCAATGGCAAAGGAAATTAGAAACTCTCAAGCAGCTGAGTGTATATTGGTATGGCTATTTTAGAGAAAATTGGCAGGTTTTATTTAAATTGTTTTTTGTTTACATGCATCTCCAGTGTCCCAGCCATTGCATTTCTGTTTACCACCCAAGAATTATACTTACACTTTACTCAGGAGATAGGTTTAACAATGCTTTTAAAAAGATATTTAGAGGCCGCCTAAATATTGGGATTGCACCCCTGTAATCCCAGCACTTTGGGAGGCCGAGGTGGGCAGATCACCTGAGGTCAGGAGTTCGAGACCAGCCTGGCCAACATGGTGAAACCTCATCTCTACTAAAAATACAAAAAATTAGTCGGGCATGATGGCACACACCTGTAGTCCCAGCTATGAAAGAGGCTGAGGCACGAGAAATGCTTAAACTCAGGAAGTGGAAGTTGCAGTGAACCGAGATTGTGCCACTGCACTCCAGCCTGGGTGACAGAGTGAGACTCCATCTCAAAAAAATAAAATAAAATAAATAAATAATACGAAATAATACAAAGATATTTCGAGCAGTGAAAGTATTCTGTATGCTACTTTAATGATAGATACATGATATTAGCATTTGGCAAAACTCATAAAACTTTAGAACACAGAGTGACTCCCAAAGTAAATGAGGGTTTTTGCAACAATATATCAATACTCGTTCAACAATGGTAAGAAATGTACCATGCTAATGCAAGATACTAGTAATTGGAAGAAGGAGAAAATCCAAAGATGAGCCATTGATATTCATTTCTAAATAAATGAATGTTGTATATGGGAACTCTCTGTACTTTCTGCTCAGTTTTTCTGTAAAACTAAAAAACTGCTCTAAAAGATTATTTATTTTATTTTTTGAGACAGATTCTTGTAATATCACCTAGGTGGGAGAAGAGGGGCTCAATCATGGCTCAGTGCAGGCTCAATTTCCCAGGCTCAAGTGATCCTCCAGCCTCAGTCTCCCAAGCAGCAGAGACTACAGGCATGCACCACCACACTTGGCTAATTTTTAAATTTTTTGTAGAGATGTGGCCTCCCTGTGTTACCCAGGCTTATCTCAAACTCATGACCTCCAGTGCTGGGATTACAGGCATGAACCACCTTGCCTGGCCAATTATTAATTTTTCAAAAATATATAAATTAGAAGCCTTTAATGCTGTTTGAGATAAGGTGTTGCTGTTAACAATGACAATACTGACAATGGGATTACATAGAAAAAAAGAAGTGTGTGTATGTGTGTGTATGTGTGAGCCTACAGACAATGGTGGTAGTGAACATTTACTTGTTTGTGTTTTCCTCTCTTTTTTAATGTAGAAATGCCTTTTCTTCAATTAAAAATTAAGCTTCTTAAGAGCTGAAAAGCTTTTGTTAATGTAGTATTCCTTTATAGTCAGTGATATAGTTTGAATATGTGTCCCCTTCAGATCTCATGTTGAAATTTGATGCCCAGTGTTTAAAATGGGGCCTGATGGGAGGTGTTTGGGTCATAGGGTGAATTCCTCATGAATGGCTTGATGCCCTCCCCACAGTAGTGAGTGAGTTCTCACTCCAATCATTCATGATATTTTGTTTAAAGGATTATGGCATCCTTCCCCCCACCTCTGTCTGGATTGCTTTCTCATCATGTGATGCCTGCTTTCCCTTCCCCTTCCACTGTGACTGGACATTCCCTGAAGCCCTCCCCAGATGCAGATGCTGGTGTCATACTTCTTGTGCAGCCTGCAGAACCGTGAGCCAAATAAACCTCTTTTCCTTATGAATTACCCCACATCAGGTGTCTTTCATGGCAATGCAAATGGACGAAGAAAGTCATCCTGTGCCAGGTGGGGTGGCTCACACCTGTAATCCCAGGATTTTGGGAGGCTGAGACAGGCAGATTGCCTGAGGTCAGGAGTTCGAAACCAGCCTGGGCAACATGGTGAAACCCCATCTTTAGTAAAAATACAAAAAAATTAGCTGAGTGCGGTAGCATGCACCTGTAATCCCAGCTACTCAGGAGGCTGAGGCAGGGGAATAGCTTGAACCGGGGAGTTGGGGGTTCCAGTGAGCTGAGCATTCCAGCTTGGGTGACAGAGCAGGACTCCATCACAAAAAAAAAAAAAGAAAAGAAAGTCACCCTAAACAGAGAAATATTAATGCCATTAATGTTGTTATTATCCAGATAAATATTATAACTTACAATTAATCAGTTTCATTTTTATATAGAATAAACCAAACATCTGTCAGAAAAAATAAAATTGGCAGTAGGAAAGATTAACATAAAGATATTTTTTGTTTGTTTTTCTCTAAAAAGAACTTACATGTTAAAAAAGAAAAATTAAAGACAGATAAGAGACTTTTATAATTTATGAATTTTCTATAAAAAATTTATATTTCCTATATTCCTAGAACCACTTCCTTCTTCTGGCCTCCACATTTTGCCACCCCACACACCACCACATGCACACATTTATAACCAACTCTTCTACATTCATTTAACAGTTGAACTACAACAAGAGATGTGTTTCACTGTTGTTGTGTCTCTTGTTTGTTTGTTGTTTTTTGTTCCTGGCATCATACCTCTCTTGCTTTCACCTCTTTCCTGCCTTCTCACTTATAAATCTTAATTGGACATAGTAACATTGCCAGCTCTCTTCTGCCTCTCAGCTTCCAAGTCTTTGTGTCTATCCTTCTACAGGGCTATAAGCCAAAGCTTCCAGACAAATTGGATGGTATATTAGCAAGTTACCAAGTAATCCTCCCATGGAATCAAAGGACAGTAAGTAGACCCCCAAGATTAAAGTTCAAAAACTGAAAAACCTTCTTGGGTTTTAGGTGGGTCTTTGAGATATTGACTTTTACACAAAGAGGTCATCATCATCTGATATTTGAGAAGGACTCTGGAGTCGGACCAAAGGACTATTGAAAGATCCAAGCCACTGCAAATTGACTTGGCACAGGAAGATCCTTCTGAATAGTAAAGAAAACCAGCACAGTGTCACTTACAGCAGCAAACACCATATGCTTGACTCAGCATCCATTACTGGGGAGGTGACAGAGCCAGAGAAACACAAATCTGACAAGTAGGGCAATCCTTTGTCAATCGGAGCACAACATTTCTCTCTCTCAAATCAGTTTAAAGGACATATTCTTTGCCAAGAAGCTCCACAGAAACCTGAAAATGTATGCTTTTATTATGATGGGTTTTCATTTCAATTTTGAAATTCTGAGACAACTGCTTAAAAAAGAAAAGAAAAGATGTGATAGAAAGGAAAGCACATTCAGCTAAGACAGGTTTCTTGTCAAGATCTAAAATATGTCAAGACACACTTCTGTCTTTCTTGAGGATAGAAAGTAATTGGGAGGGGAAGGAATACACAGAACCCTTGAATGAGACTTGCTGTTCCTGGCTGCTTAGACTTTAGAGAATAATGAAAAATAAACTTACTGTTGGCTAAAATATTTGTGAAAATGGGCATTGTATTTCAGGGGATTTCAAAGCTGTAATGAATAAATAAGATTAGTTTCATCATGAAAGCAGTAGTTTTTAAGGGAATTTTGAATAAATCACATGAGCAAGAAAATAGAAGTATGATTTGAGAATTTAGTTCAAATTATACATTTTTTTGAATGAGTGCAGTAACAGAATAACACTGAAACAGCTTGAGAAAACTTTTTCTCCTCCTTTTCATAGCCCCTGAACCAAATGATAAAATAATAAATTGAAGTATATAGAAGTAAACTTAATAGTAAGTGGAAGTGGTTTTATAAAGATAAGGGAATTTCAGAAAATGAAAGATATATTTATCAAGAGAATACATGTTGCATATAACATTGTATTTGGTACTTTTCTGATTGATTACATTTGTTAAGTTATAAAATACCTTTTCATTGAAATAAATCAAAGTTGTATATAGGAAAATGACCATATTCCCCTCCTCACCTTTAACCCTACCCCTCTGGTAATCAGTACTAACAACATGGAGTGTATCCCTTCACATTTCATCTTGATAACCAATAAAAATGTTTTAATTATTCTTAGACAAAACTTGAAATTCATTGCAAACATGAATCATGTATGATTGAACTATGTACCTTAGTAAATAAATAATAAAATAAACAGATGAATTAATGAATGTTTACCACTGTTTGATGATTAAATGTCTTGAGGCAGGATATTGCATCTTATTCGTCTCTATATGCTAATTAACTATAACATCACCATGCAGTAGTGTGGCGTCTACTCGTTTTTCTTGAACTGTTGAATAAATACATGAAGAGTGATCTTCAATCCTAAATTGGCTAATTACAGGGGGAAGTAAAGAAGAAAAAGAAACAATAAAATGAGTAAAGAGCATAAGGAAAAGAGATAAAGTGCGAGAGAAATAGTGAGGAAAAAAGAAAGATGGAGGAGGAAGAAAAGAGAAGTAGAGGAAGATAAAGAACAAAAGAGACCTGAAGGGAAAGCCCCAGGGTTAGAAAATGCACGTGGTAGCAGGAAAGAGAGGAGAGCCTGGGAACAGAGTGCATTTTCCAAGTCTCAGTAGTCTAACTGTCAAAAGCCATTCTTAACTCATCTTACTTCCTTTTCCTCCAAATCTAACTAATCACTGAGAATATCTCTGACGTTTGGTCCATACTTCCCCTTTCTTTTTTTTTTTTTTTTTTTTTTTTTTTTGAGACGGAGTCTCGCTCTGTCGCCCAGGCTGGAGTGCAGTGGCGCGATCTCGGCTCACTGCAGGCTCCGCCCCCCGGGGTTCACGCCATTCTCCTGCCTCAGCCTCCCGCGTAGCTGGGACTACAGGCGCCCGCCACCACGCCCGGCTAATTTTTTGTATCTTTAGTAGAGATGGGGTTTCACCGTGTTAGCCAGGATGGTCTCGATCTCCTGACCTTGTGATCCGCCCACCTCGGCCTCCCAAAGTGCTGGGATTACAGGCCTGAGCCACCGCACCCGGCCGCATACTTTCCCTTTCTTAACCAGTCTTTTCACTCCATTTTCCTACTTAACCACAATTTATTATGTACACAGCCATTGAATTAATTCTCACTGCAATGCTGTTTAAATCTTAACATTTACTGCTAAAACTAGTTGTATGTATTTATCATGCTTAATAAATTCAAACTCATTATCCCCAAGTTTAAGACACTCTATAAGGTGGCCCTATTTACCTTCTGAGTCTTTTCACTGGTGTAGCCAACATAGCTAGGTTGTCATGTGTCTAACATAGTGTATAAGTTCCCATTTCAACTGCATCTTACCCAACACAGACTGTTCTTGCCCCAATCCATTCAATGCAATGCCAATCATTATTCTGCAGCTGTTAGTGAGTGCTTCTTTTGAATGCCGAGAATGTTAATAACACAAATTCTAAAGTACGATGACATGTAGCTAGCTATTACGGATGCATTCTCTTAAAACTTCATGAGTGTGTGATTGATCCCTTCATTACTTGAAAGATTATATGATGCACCTACACTGTGCCACGGAATAATGTTTAAAAAAAATAGTTCCTACCTTCACAGAGCCTGAAGTCTAGTGAAAATTATGAGTAAATACAATAATGCATTATGATTGCTAACAACAAGAGAAAAAAGGTGCCCCCAGAGAGAGACCAATACATATGGTATAATGGTAATAAACTAAAACAAACTTTACAAATTTTAAGATATTTTGGGAGGAATTTCTATTTGACTGTAAACCTAGTTGAGTTGTACTGAGAAATATAACCAGTGACTAATTCATGCTATGTCTTATGATAGAGGTCTTGAAAGAGGTCAAAGATATTTTTTATTATGCCACATCATCTACTTCTAATCTCAGGAACTCAGAGTTTGTTTCTTTTCTGCACAAAGAGTACTTTTTGAGGCTACTAGAGTATGTTTTCTCTTTTATCTTTTGAAATTACTTTCACAGTTCCAGAAAACAGCAGTCAAGGAAACAGCATTGCTGATTAAACATTAGATCATTGGAGTTACAGCACTCATGGTGCATGCCACTCTTCGCAAAAAACACCATGTACATGACTCAGCACCCCAGAGCAGCAAGGTGAGACAGTCAGAAAATATCCTGGCCCCAGAGATCTTCTTTCCAACCATTTTAATATCCACTGGCTATTCTTTGAGGAATCTTTCGTTACTATAGTCATTTTAAAATTATAGGTCTTGTTAATATTGGCCTTTCCGATGGATATGGACTCTTCATTTATTGTAATTTTCATTGGCATTTTCAGATTTCAGATTATATACAGCAAATTTTCATATAATTTTTGGTCATTTCAATAACCTTTTCTTTGAAATGCCTGTTTGAGATTTATGTCCATTTCTTTAAAAATGTTACTTATTTATGTTTTATTTCAAAAGCTTCAGGTGGTTTTGGTTACATGGATGGCTTGTATAGTGAAGAAGTCAGGGCTTTTAGTGTACCATCACCCAAATAGAGTACATTGAACCGAATAGGTAATTTTTCATCATCTCTTATGTCCTTTTTTTTTTTTTTTTTTTTTTTTTTGAGATGGAGTCTTACTCTGTCACCAGGCTGGAGTACAGTGGCGCTATCTCAGCTCACTGCAACCTCCGTCTCCTGGGTTCAAGCGATTTTCCTACCTCAGCCTCCCTACAGGCACAGGCCACCACGCCCAGCTAATTTTTCTATTTTTAGTAGAGACGGGGTTTCACCATGTTGACCAGGATGGTCTCAATCTCTTGACCTCATGATCTGCCCACCTTGGCCTCCCAAAGTGCTGGGATTACAGGCGTGAGCCAATATCAGATCATATATCTTTAAAAATATGATTCTTTAGTGAGTGATGTTTATTTTGAACAGTTTCTTCCTTTCTGCACTTTTTCTTTCTAGTGTTTACATTGATGAACAGAAATATACTGACATATTAACTTTTTTCATATCAATTTTTTCAAATTTTTGGTTAAGGCTTTTTGTGTCCTGTTTAGGAATTCCTTCCCATTATTCCTAATATTACATTTTTAAAGCTGTATTGTTTAATCTTTCATGCTAACATCTACAATAAATCTACAATGCTCAAGAAGGCTTAAAAAAAAAACCAATGCAGTAAACATTCACCTAAAGAAAATAGAAAAACCATAAACAACAAACTCAAATAGAGTATAATAAAGGCTATAATAAAATAGATAAATTAATTATATAGAAAGCTGAAATACAGTAGAGAAGATGAATAAAAACAAAAATTGATTATTTGAAGACAATAAAATAGAAAAGACAAGATAGGAAATATCAAGAATAAAAATAAGAACATCACCATAGATTCTGAGACATTAAAATGATTATAAAATGATATGAGCATGTCTATGTTAATAAATTTGAATTGACACAAGATGAAATAGACCATTGGCAAAGTCCTATAACTACTAAATTAAACAGATAATTTAAAACCTTTCCTGGTCTTCTTGTGCTCATTGAAACATCTTGACTACCTAATGTGGAACTCCAATTATTCTAAATGCCCAGTAAATATTTTATAAGTGGCTAACTGGCATTTTAGAACAATTGCATCTATAGTTATTGGGAGTGTAAGCAATATTGCGGAGGGAAATAGGACAATAAAGAATGAAACATTCAAAAATACTTGTATTATTTGATAAGGCAATTCCTTTCACAGGAATTTATCCAAAAGAGGTTGCCAAAAATGTACAAAATATGTGTCCCTTTAAAAATACCATTATAAAATGTAAGCGAGTTCAATGTCCAAAAACAGAATACAGTGTATTTTATATACTATTGATTAGAAAATATTAAATTTATGTCTCATTCAAACAAATCTTTAGAAAGTCAAAGTTCGGCTTGCCACTAGCTCCATCTGTCTGGATGCATCTGTATAATTGGCCAAGATGTCTCTCAGACTTAAGGGTGGATTTTCCAATGACATAGTATTTCATCAACTGCCCAGCCACATCTTAACTGTATAGATATTACAAATAATAACTACCTTTTTGTTACACAAGGAATGAGAATGAAATTTTATTTTATTTTTTAGTTTTCCCAATTAAAATCTATGTTTTTTTAAAAAAAAAAACTGGTTTGAATCTCCTCCAAATAAAAGAAGTATACATATTACATAGAATTAGACTTAAAAATTTATAAATAGAAATGAATATGTTGAAAGCGATACCATTAGAGCTGGTGACTTTAACAGTGTGAGATCCGCCCCTTGATCTCTCCCCACTAGACATCTGATTTTTATTACTTCCCTTAGCTCTCTACCTCCTTGCCTTCACTGTCTCATGTTTGGAGGGTGTTGTGTGAACTCAATACATTCCTGTGATAAGATTATGTCATATAAGTATGCATATGATACTTATATGATAGCAGATCATATGCATATAGTTGACTTATGTGCATATAATTTAATTATATGCATATAGGTAAGGGATAGATGCATTAAATACTTTTAGGCATTAAAATTCATCCTGTAGAATGCGTTGACATTAGAAAATGCAAAGTATTGTTGAATGAACAAAGACATTTACAAAACAGCAAATACAGCATGCTCTCAACCTTGTAATTTTGCCTAGAATTAGAGTAACTATATTTATAGGCAGAATATACGGCGGTACATATTGTGTGTTGTTAGCACAAAATATCTACTCCTTTGGCCTGCCTAAAATTTGTATTATTCAGATCAATATATTTTTTCAGAACACATTAGCACTGAAAAGGGTTTTTTCCTCCATTTTCTACAGCAAACAGATTTTGAAATGAACATGACACATTTCCAGAAATGGGGAGATGATGAGGACAGATGTTTTCCTAATTCCTGCCCCTTTGAACATGATCTGCCTCACATTCTGAGTTGTTATAAGTACAAAGCAGGTACTGAGTAATGAAAGCATATGTAACAAAAACAAGAAAGAGGAGGCAGGTTCCTAATCTGGAAAAGGACAGATCCAGGATGAGACACTGAAGCTAAAATTGACTCATTACAATTTTGCCTAGGATGGTCTTAAGTCAGAGCCAGCCACGCTGCCTCCATCTATGCACCTCTCTTTCACAGGTAATTCATGTTTAAATGTATCAATTCACCCAGGTTCTGGAAGGGACATATCTCCAGCTTGTTTAGGTATCCTCTAATGCCTCACTACATCAAAGTACAATCATATATAAGGAATAACTAAAGGATTTCCAACTTAGTAGTGCTGAGCAAGAAATAAGAGATTGTTGTAGAGCAAGGTCATGAAAAAGACTGAGCTACAGAAATTTAAAAATAAAGTATAACTAGGTATAAAGATTGTACTGATGTTAGGGGCCCTAAATCCTGAGAGACGCACATGATAAAAGATTAAAGGGCTACAAATCACTTACTTCTATCATAACACATGTATTTTAGTCTAATGGCCGATTTTTTGTGTGTCTGTTCATTAGTCTACGAATTTCTTGAATGCAGGGTCTATATCGTCTTCATCTGTGTACCCCCCACCAACACGCACACACTTAGTGAAGTGTTTGGCATAGAGAAGAAATTTAATAAATGAAAGTTGAGAATACAATTTTATGAATGAGAGCTAACGAGAGAGAAAGAAATAATAATATGCCATCCAAAAGAAGTAAAGGCAATCAAGTTATCTTTTATACAAATACTAGAGACTTACAAGTTTCAGGGCTAAGGAGTTCAACCCCATGGGTAGAAATGGTATTCCCATCTCTGGGGAAAAATGAACTTAAAAGCATATTTCATCCATGATTTAATCAAGGTATTATTGAGATCTATAAGAAGCAGCAATTTTCATCATTGGAAATGAATAAGAAACAATATATTTCTGCTGCAAGAGCAATTTAGATTAATGTTACTGAGAAAGAAAAGAATGAACAACTGTAATACTCAAATGCTGCCCAGTTTTTAAGAACACCAAAGTAGATTCACATTTTCATGTGCCTGAGGTGATTAGGTGAAATCCTGCATGAATACAGAGACAAATATATGAGGTAGACTGTTAACATTCATTAAAATTTTAAACCCTGATATTCTACAATTGCAACATAAATTCCTCATTTTAAAGGTAGTTGTATAATACACGCTACAGAATAGAAAATTAACAATTGGGAAAAGATGAAGTCCAGAGATTCCCGATTAAAGTTTGGTTTTTATATGGAGTCATATTTGCTTACCTGACGATTGTAAGGACATGATATTAAAATAGTTCTATTCATAGTTCTAATAATAGCTCTATTTTAGGTATTCAAAACAAAAATTTGGAGGAAAACGTATTTTCGAAAAGTTAAATATACACACTCATGGGCTCAATATCTCTTATAAATCTATCATGTAGGAATTTTACTAAACAAAATACATTTTATAGAAGTAATTTAATAAATATTATATTTGTTTTCATTTACTCATTAAACTTATCGAGTAATATGTCTTTCTCTCTGCCTAACTCTGTCCTATCAGTTTTGGGGTTACCTTGATGACAATATCATATCTGGCATGCATAATGCCATTTCCTCCTTCCACATACAATTCTCAGATTTTTAAAGTCTTTCTCATCAAGCCCAGACATGCCCCCAGCATTCTTCTCATCACAGGACTTTACACTACCATTTGGTGAAAAGTAGCACGCAAAGTGCATGTAATTTGCCATTTCTCATATGTGACATCAAAGAACTCAGTCTAGTTGAAGACAGTACACAGCTCACAAATGTTTGTGTGTTTTGATAAGGCAGGATTTTGATCATTAGTGTGGACTGTATAAGTTTCAGTGGAGGAAGAGGGCACTCCAGGCTGGGGCAGGAACAGAGGTGAGTTCAGGTAATTGGTCTGCCACTTGGCAGTGTTGAAATGTGGCTTCGAGTTTAAAGGGGGAGAATGATCAAACAGAACAAAACAGTAGGAACAAAAATGTAGGTAGAGGAGGAATGTGCAATGTATTCATCATTATGCAAGGCAATATTTCTTTTTTAAAATGTGCACTAATGTAATTTCTTAAATCCCCAAGGAAACATCCAAATCTAGCTTATTTTACTTGGTTTGTTAAATAAATATACCTTCTCCTATCCATGTGTTCAATGAATTTTAAACTTCTGACATGTTCCCCTTCAGCTTGTGTCTTTCTAGCTAGAGTTTAAATTTTCCAGTCTATCGCCTCTTATCCCCTTGAGCGTTTTATTTGTCATTCTCTGTACAAGTTGCAAGCACATGGACACTTTCTTGAAAAGAATAAAGGGCTGTGGTGACAATAACTTCTAATGTGCAGACTCATGTGAGTTTACGAAGTGCTGGTGCAAACACCCACTGTCCCAGGAAATCATCTTGCATGGGCTACTCCTGAGTTTCCCTTTCACACATCATCTATCATTAATCTCCTTCTTTTATTAAAAAAAAATTATCAGATGCCAACCGCTTTCAAGGTTTTGTCTAAAACATTGGGGTTAAAGGATTCATAAGAAATGGTCTTTGAGGGTAAAAGAAAATCCAATGAAGTCAACAGATGCATAAAAAGATATTCGTTTTAAAAAATGAGCAAAATGCAATGATGCCTATGTTCACAGAGTGTCTTGAGAGCAATAAGAAGTGATCTATAGCTTAGCTTGAGGAAGGGATAAATCAAGGAAGACTTCCTGGAGGCCAAAGTACCCAGTTTGTGTCCTGACGACTAAAATGATGTTGGTCAAAGAGAGAGGCTTCTGAGGAACACAGGGCTTATCCCATAAGCAAATGACATAAGCCATTTGGTATTATTGTGTTTCTGACCACAACGCACAACTAAGTTTTTGTTTCTAATTAACAGCCACCCGTGTTTCAAAACGGCAATACCATATCCTCAGTTCATAGCTGCGTGTTTCTGATTCAGCATGGAGAGTATTATATCGGCCTAGTCTATGATGGCTCACAGGTGATACAGAAGGAACCCACTACCCAGTGATGAGAAAATAAAGAGATTTACTCTAGATGAGTGCTTCTGAAAGTGTTGTCCCTAGATGTGTAGCATCAGCTTCACTTGAGACCGTGTTAGAAATGCACATTCTCAAGCCTCGCCTGGAACCTACTGAATCAGAAATTCTGTGGGTTTTGAATTAATTGTTCATACAGTGCTAAAGATTTTCCATCACATATTTCTTATGTTAATATTTATTTTTGCTAATGTAGACCAAAGGTTGTGCTAAGAACTAAGAACTAAAGGCCCAGTGATACATGTTTCAACCAGCGCTTCAGGTATTTCTGGTATGCTAAAAGTTTGAGAAAAACTTCCCTAGATGGGAGCTGAATCACACCAAAATGGCATTGGTTTTTCCAAAAGAAACCTGGAATGTTCTTATCTGAAAGGGAGAACAATGAATGATGGCCAGCTGTTCAATGTTATTCATAAATACAATATTTGGAAAAAATGTATAAGAAGACAGTCATAGGTCCAATGTGGTGGCACATGCCTTTAATTCCCATGCTTTGGGAGGCCGAAGCAGGAGAATCACTTGAGGCCAGGAGTTGAGACCAGCCTGGGCAACATATCAAGGGCCCCATTTCTAGAAAATATTTTAAAATTTACCAGCTGTGGTGGCACATGCCTGTAGTCCTAGCTACTCTGGAGACTGAGGTAGGAGGATCGGATGAGCCAAGGGATTCAAGGTTACAGTGAGCTATTATGGCACCACTACACTCCAGCCTGGGCGACAGAGCGAGACCCACTCTGTCTTAAAAAAGAAAAAAAAAGACAGAGAGAGAAAGATAGCAATAATATTTAGAAACTCTATTTAGTCACTTTAATTAATGAAAGAGTTAAAGGAATTTAAACTAGATCTTTTAAAAACTACATGGCCCTCCTTTTAAATCAAAGACTTCAATCCAGGTCTTTCTATTGTACTCCATTTGTACTTCCACATTAGAATTTCTCTATGCCAAAGAACTATGAAAATCTATATTTTTGCCATTGTACCACTTTAATATTCATTTTAATGACATAATATAAAAATTCCACTTTACTAAGAACACCCATAGCATAAATACTGTATAATAGGACATTTTAATTTTAGTAGCAAAGAAACTGTGCTCCTGCATCGCTCTAACATGATGGATAAAAGCATCCAAATTCAGTTCTTAGTACAACCTTTGGTCTACATTAGCAAAAATAAATATTAACATAAGAAATATATGATGGAAAATCTTTAGCACTGTATGAACAATTAATTCGAAATGGTATATTGATCTTTAAGCCCCTAAAATAAAATTTATTAAGCAATTCTAAATGTTTCTCTAGCAAAAGCCTTCAGTATTTCACACATTTTTAGATAACTTAAGTAGAAAGAACATACTAAACATTGAAGCAAATCTTGATGGTTTGGATGGGAAATTCGTGGGCCTCACTAGTAAGACAGAATTTCATAGTTAGGAATATATTGTTATAATAGCTTTGAAGGCAGCTTCTTTTAAGATAGGTAAATATGCTTCTTGCATTTTGATTCCCTACTAAAAAGAGAGTAAATATTCATATAAATTACTCTCATGACCTCATGTTCAATTGAATGGAATAGCTGGTTTAGAGGGAACCTAAAACACTGAGAGGAAACCCATCAATTTGGATACAGAACCAGGAAAGGGGGTCCGTGCTGTGTGGAGAACATGGGGGAAACATACATTCCTTTTCTCTTTCTTTTTATTGCGGCTTCTCCCCATTGGTATCAGTGCAGGGGAGAGAAAAACTGACCTTCTAGCTAGAGACTGGGAAAGGGGACTTTTAAAACTAGAGAATGTGTGGGAAATACTGAGAAGAAGATAGGAAGTACTCTATGTATATAAGTTGACTAAAATTCCTGCTTTTCCTCCCAAGCTCTTGCACAAGCAAGAGCAAATCCAAGAAGCATAGCAAACATTTTGAGAGCTGAATTAAAGTATAGGTACCACCCAAGTCCTAGCTGAAATTTTGATTGGTACATTCAGAATAGCAAAGCCTTTGAAAACTAAACTGATATTGGAACAGCTAGCCAAAGAGGGTGAAACAGAATTTGTGGTCAAGGCAGAATGGGTTAATTCACAGGTAAAGAACAATTTAAAATTATCCAGAAGATCTTAATGGGTTCCAACGTTGCATAACATATTATGCAAAATTATTAAGATACTATCAAAGTTCTTCAGTATACAAAGAACCAGGAAATCTGACCAATTAACAAAAAAAAGATCTATCACAGCTATTAAAGTTATAGTCTTACCTCAGGGATATTGCAGGCTCAGTTTAGACCAATGAAATAAAGTGAATATTACAATAAAGTGAGCTACACTTTTTTTGGTGTCCTAGTGCATATAAAAGTTGTTTATACTATACTATAGTCTGTTAAGTATGCAATAGTATTGTGTCTAAAAAATGCCTTAATTAAAAATGCTTTACTGCTGAAAATGCTAAGAATAATCTGAGCTTTCAGCAGGTTGTAATATTTTTGCTAGAGGAGGTTCTTGCCTTGATGTTGATGACTGCTGACTGATCAGAGCAGTGGTTGCTGAAGTCTGGGGTGGCTGTGGAAATTTATTAAAATCACACAATGAAGTTTGCTGCATCAATTGACATTCTTCATTAAAGATTTCCCTGTAGCATGTGATGCTCTCTGATAGCATTTTACTCACAGTAGAACTTCTTTTAAAATTGAAATCAATTGTCTCAAACCCCGTTGCTGCTTGATTAACTAAGTTTATCTGATAGTCAATTTTTTTGTTGTTACGTCAACAGTGTTACAGCATTTGTACCAGTTGTATGTTCCATCTCAGAAACGATGTTCTTTGCTCATCTATAAGAAGCAACTCATCATCCACTAAAGCTTTATCATGAGATTGCAGCAATTTAGTTGTGTCTTCAGACTCACTTATATTTGTATATATTTAACCTCATTTATATCATTTCTGGCATTTTTTTTGAATCCAAATATTCATTTAATATCTTGTCTATACAACTTCCTTTAGCATTTCTTGTAGTGCAGGCCTTTGGCAATAAATTTATCCCCTCCTGGTGTAAAAAAAGTATTTAACTTGTTTTCATTTATGGAAAACATTATGACGGTACACAGAGTTCTAATTCTTTCAGTACTTTAAAAATATGACTCCATTGCTTTCTGACTTGCATAATTTATAATGAGAAGTCTGCTGCAT
The DNA here is from genome assembly GCF_006542625.1 of Nomascus leucogenys. Lineage (NCBI taxonomy): Eukaryota > Metazoa > Chordata > Mammalia > Primates > Hylobatidae > Nomascus > Nomascus leucogenys. Next base: position 114,372,493 of record NC_044386.1, read on the forward strand.
TGCTTATATATGTGACTCTGTATGTTTTATTTTATCTCTAATTGGGTAAGATTTTTACTTCATTTTTGGTTTTCATCACTTTGGCTTAAATGTCTATTTTTTTCTTCTATATTTATACTTCTTGGGCTTTTCTAGGATTCTTCAATCTGTGATCTAAATCTCTTCATTAATTTGAGGAAATTCTCAGTTATAACCTTTTAAAATATTTTCTCTGACCAGTATATCCCTCATTTTCTTTCAGAAAGACAATTATATATGTACGTGAGATCATTTTATATTTTCTCACAGCTTTCGGATAGTTTGCTTGTTTTTTTTGTCTGTTTTCTTTTTGTAATCCTGTTGAATAATTTCTATTGACCTATCATTAAGTTAACTCATCCTTTCCTCAGATGTGCCTAGTAAACTGGTATATTTGTCCAAAAAGTCTTCATTTCTGTTATCTATTTCTTTATTTCTAGGATTTTCATTTGATTTTAAATAGTTTTCTATTTCTATGAAAATACCCCACCTCTTCATTCACATTATCAACCATCATGCTAGACCCTTTAACATATTATTTACAGTTATTTTAAAGTCTCTGCTATCTCTAAGTTCGTTTCTGTTAATGCTTTATCTTTTAAAACGGGTAATTATAGTGTTTATTTGTTAATTTGGATGTATCATAGGTTTTATTGAAGAGCAGACATTCTCTATAAACACACAAAACATTAGAGACTGAGGTAAACAATAATTAAGACCATAATTTAGCACATCTTTTCTTTGGCTACTACTTTGAGATGTTGAGTAAATCTAGTAAGAGATTAAGCTGAATTTCACTTTTTTGCTGTAGTTACCCTCAAGACACTACAGATTTAAAGCCCTGAAATTGTGGAATGCTATTAGCAGTCTCCATATACAATTGTCACAGAGGAGTCTCTCTAAACCCTTGCCCCTCTTTCAGTAGTAGACAGCTGTTGCTCATGACTCCATTCTTGGCTCATTGTAGGGGACTAGAGGTGGTTATATATCCTCCTGCTTCAGACTCAGTCTTACGCAGGGCCAGTGTGCCTTGAGGGTAAGCCTTTTTCAGCATTTTTGCTTCTCTCCCATGGCCACCAAACTGTCCTGTATCTGTGGAGGTCTCAAGCCAGAGAATGTCCTCTCCATATCCAGTATTATTCCAACTCTAATTGTTATTTATGCAGAATTCTGGATTCAAGATGGCTTCCTGCCTTTCCCTCAGGGAAATATGGCTTTTATTTCTACTTCTCCACCAGAATCAATAGCTTTACCCATGCCCGGGGCTAGAAAGTAGGATTCCTGTTCCTCACTCAGTGACTTAAAAACTTTTGCTTCATATTAGATAATCATTCAAGGTATTGAAAGAGACTTTGTGCCTTCCATCAGCAGCAGTCAATAACCCCTAATGTACCAATAAGTGGGTCATTTGTATTTCCAGTCTCCTATTCTGCCCCCAGTACGTGTTGTGAGTACCCAGTACAGGCAGATGAAAAGGAACTTTAATGAGTACAGACTCCCCTGTGTCCAGTGTTACTAGTTATTCTAAACTGTAACATTAACCCACACTTATCCTTTAATAAATTATAAAAATTTCAACTACATTATTTTTACATGCTTTTATGGAGACTACTTCTTTTACCTGTGTTCATCCAAAGATAAAAGAGTGGTGTTTTCTCTCTCTTTGGAGAGTCTTCCTATTCTTTGGAATTCAATTCACTTGTTGGGCTAATGATCTCAGCCCTTTGATGGGATCAAAGTTGTGATTTTGAAGATTTGTCAGCTATTTTTCATGGTTAAGATGGGAATGACTTTCCAGTGTGCTGTTCTTATATCCTAAGTGGAAAAAAAACCCCAAAAAACTCCATCTCCAAGTTAGTTTTTAATTGTTTTACTTCCCTTCCTGGAAACCACAGAGAAAATGAAAAAAAATAAATAACAAGAACTAACAACTCAAACACCCATTATTGGGTGTATGTTAAGAATCTACAAATAGAGAAATTCCACACATTACAAAGTATAGGTAGTCCTCAGTCCAAAACCAATTAAATATGCAAAAGTAAATAATTAGGTTGTAAAAAGAAATATATGTCTGTAAATATATATACATGGGCATTCATAGATTAAAAATGAATAAGACACACAAAAGCAAAACCCAGTGTCTGAATATTGATTTTTAAAATGCTATAAAAGTTATTTTGGAGACAATTGAATATGGTTTGTGTTTAAAATAATATTGTTAATACTATTATCATAGTACTGTTATTACTGCTACATTTCTCCATTATTAGGGTGGTGCAAAAGTAATTGTGGGTTTTGCCATTGAAAGTAATGGCAATATTTAGAATATTAGGTATGTTTGCACCAACCTAATGTAAGGGTGCTGTCCTTATTTAAGGATAATGTATTTATTTTTAGAAGATGCATTCTGCATAACTGTGTTTTAGTTAATAATACATGTGACTTATTTTCAAATGCCTCATTTGCCCAATTGTATAGAGAGGATACATGATAATTTAAAACAGTAGATTAATCTATATAAAGGGTATTGAGGTGTTTATTGTACAAGTATTTCAAATTTGTGTAGGTTTAAATTTATTTGAAAAAATGCTTGGAGGGGGAATTTTTTCTTAATTTTTTGTAGACACATTGTAGACAATACAAAAGATTAATTATAATCTTTTATAGTTAATAGAATGTTTTCTAATGAATACGATGGTCATTTATTATCTATTTTTAAAAATCTGTAAAGCTTACAGGAGACATATTAGAAGGGCTACCATTCAGCCCAGAGAAATGACTACTTTGGAGAAACACGGCTTAAAGAGGTTGTAGATGGAAGTTCAGAGTTTAACACCGGGTTTCAGTAACTTCCATGAGAGTTAACACTGTGATATTTTTTTGCTGAAATACTCATAAGCAAAAGATAGGAAAGGAAAGATAACACAATTCAATTACGGGTTATAGTGGGTTAAAAAAATTCTAATCGCTGAGGCTAAAGTTAGAATTTGTATACCATAGAGTCATAGTAAAAATAAAATTATGCAGAACCTAACAAACAAACACTGACCTCTGAAACGACTTTCATAGGAATGTACATTATGTGGAAGAGATGTGTTCCATATAACCGTGAAGTGAAGGTAGATAAAGAACCTATGGGAAAAACAATCTTATCACATCATCACCCTGTTTAAAATTAATTAGTGACTCTATACTGCCAGGATAAAAATATAAATCCTTGAGCCTGCCTAACAGAATTTCCATAGCTTTTTCCCATTATACTCTCCATCTTCTTTCCTACTGACTTTCTCACTAGTATTTGCACTGCCTCCAACAAGCCAAACATTTGTGGACTTCAAGAAACTGCACGGATTTCCTTTTCAATGTCATGGACAAATCTGTCTAGCTGTCCAAGTCCTTTTCAGCTTTCTGAACTCTGCCCAATCACAGTCATCCCTTCCATAAAGCTTTCCATCACTCTCCCCTAACTAAGGTGACCACTTCCCCCTCAGAATATTCCACATATTTATCTCCCCAATTTAGTAACTGCATTAAAATTAGAGACAATGTCTTATTTGTCCAGTCTTATTAATATCTAATAGTGAGGTGCTAACTCTGAAATCAACAAGTGTCTACTTGATCCAGCATCTTGTGTTTTCCATATATAATTGTGGATGATAACATGTGAACTAAGGCAAAATGAAGAAACAAAACTAAAAGAGATTCTTGCCAATACAGAAAACAATGATCATCCTTCTGACAAATACAGTAGATTGCTTTTGGTATTCCAAATTTGATTCCCTGGAAAGGGACTCAAAATAGAATGTATTGCCCTCCAAAATACTCTGAGCCACCAAAACAGATTTTATCTACGTAGTATCTAAAGCTATCCAAATGTGATGTGAAAATGTAATTGTTAACTTTAGCATGTATCTACATAGCCAAAAATGCCAGTTAATATAAAGCAATAATTTATAACAATATATTATTAAGCTCCTCATGAATGCTTAGAGTGATGCTCTAACATCTTGCTATTTAAATACTGTCCTCAGAAGTGTACTCTCAAGATCACCTCAGAACTTGTTAGAAATGAAAATTATTGGACCCTACTCCAGACCTTTTGATTTGGAACATGCATTTTAACAAGATCACTAGATGATCATATAGATATTAAAGTTTGAAAAGCACTTGTCTAAAAGATATCTAAAATATCTAGAAGAAAACCTGAGTTTGACTAATCTTTCTTATGGAAGAAAACATTTTGTATTTGCTCTGGTGGTGTCAACTCAGCTGTTGTGGCCACATTCCTAATACACGAGATTGCTGATAGCATTTGTATCCATCTTGTATCCGTGTTATCAGGCACACACAGTTGTCTGCATCTGCTGTTCAAAGATAAAGCTCGCATTTTTGAAATGAGTAGCTATATCACCCTATTTGTGCTCAAATAATCACCTAGTGTTTATTTTCTTTCTGTGGAGGAATGTGCATGAGTCCACACACTACAACTTGACTTCATAATGCATTCAATATTTTTAAATTCAAAAATGAGAAATAGAAACGTGCATTGTTGGACTACTTTGAGTCTAGGAGATTAAAAATTAATAGTAAAGAAACAGCTTAGGTAAAACTGTAGTTTTCATGTTTAGTTTCTTTTTGTAGCTGTGCTTTCTGAAATTGACTTCAGTTTCTTCAGTTAAAATTTGAAATGCAATAATAAAGTTATTTAAATTTCTAGGGATTATGCTGAGATTTCTTTTTAAAAGAAATAAAGCATCTTTTGCTAAAAGAAATGCTTGAAATATAATGACCTATTTAGAAGATAATAAGTGTACTGAATAGAGTTATAAAAAACAGTACATTGCTGCATTTAAATAACCTATGATTTGACACTTTTTGTTTCCCTTTAAAAATAAATAAGACTTACATTAGCCAAGGAGAATTTTGGTAGCTTGACTAGAGATAAATTCTCCCACAGGTTAACAGACAAAACCCGTAAGAGAAGCACATCAATAGGATTCTGTATCTGCCATCTTTGTTTACTTAAAGACTTGATGAGTTGGTCTAAATAGGAACCATATGTTTCATTTGCATGCAATGGATTGAGGGCTGTATCATTTCTGTTTGGAAGGAATTTTTCAGGGATGATATCATAGTTCACTTACCCATGTTTTCTGGGAGAATCATACCAAATGACAAAATTACACTTGCAATTCATTAGATGTAATTAATGATTTAGGGAGGTCATTGTTCATATCAATAAAAAGATAAAATTTAGTATGGGGATGAAAGCACTTTCAGATATTTTATTTGGTTAACATTATAGTAATCACATTTCACACAGCACAGCTTTATAAATATAATTTAAAATCTTTAATGAACAGGGAATAATAGTCTAGGTTTTAATTTTTGCAGTGACTTAATCCTTAATGTTAGAGGTAAGATATTACTCCTAAATGCTTTCATATATACTGCATCTACTCACTTAAACCAATGTAATGGACTCTAGATGTTACAACTGATTGGTAGGTAGAGTTTAAGGAGATTGGCATTTGTGATTTTGATTTTTTAATTTCATAGCATACTAAGCTTAAAAATTTGAGCCTGGACAATTTACAAAACAAAGAGGTTTAATTGGACTGATAGTTCCACATGGCTGGGAAGGCCACACAATCACGGTGGAAGGCAAGGAGGAGCAAGTCACATCTTAACAAGGATGGCAGCAGGCAAAGAGAGCTTGTGCTGGAAAACTCCCATTTTTAAAACCATCAGATCTCGTGAGACCTATTCACTATCATGAAAACAGCACAGGAAAGACCCACCCCCATAATTCAACCACCTCCCACTGGGTTCCTCCCATGACACATGGAAATTATGGGAGTTCCAATTCAAGATGAAATTTGGTTGGAACACAGCCATACCATATCATTCTGCCCCTGACTCCTCCGAAATCTCATGCCCTCACATTTCTAAACCAATTATGCCCCCACAACAGTCCCTCCAATTCTTCACTCATGTCAGCATTATCTCAAAAGTCCAAAAAGTCCACAGTCCAGTGTCTTATCTGAGACAAGGCAAGTCCCTTACGCTTATGAGCCTGTAAAATCAAAAGCAAGTAGTTACTTCCCAGATACAGGTATTGGGTAAATACAGCCATTCCAAATGGGAGAAATTGGCCAAAACAGAGGAGTGACAGACCCCATGCAAGTCTGAAATCCAGAGGGGCGGTCAAATCTTAAAGCTCCAAAATGATCTCTTTTGACTGCATGTCTCACATCTGGGTCATTCTGATGCAAGAGGTGGGTTCCCATGTTTTTGGGCAGCTCCATCCCTGTGGCTCTGCAGGGTACAGCCTCTCTCTCTGCTGCTTTCAAGGGCTGGCATTGAGTGTCTTTGGCTTTTCTGGCACATGGTGAAAGCTGTCAGTGGATCTGCCATTCTGGGGTCTGGAGGACAGTGGTACTCTTCTCACAGCTTCACTAGGAAGTGGCTCAGTAGGGACACTGTGTGGGGGCACTGACCCCACATTTCCCTTCTGCACTGCCCTAGCAGAGGTTCTCCATGACAGCCCCACCCCCACAGCAATCCAGACATTTCCATACATCCTCTGAAATCTAGGCAGAGGTTCTCAAACCTCAGTTCTTGATTTCTGTGCACTTGCAGGCTCAACACCACATGGAAGCTACCAAGGCGTGAGGCTTGCACCCTCTGAAGCCATGGCCCAAGCTCTATGCTGGCTCCCTTCAGCCACAGCTGGAGTGGCTGGGATACAGGGCACCAAGTCCCTAGGCTGCACACAGCATAGGGACCCTTGGCCTGGCCCATAAAACCACTTTTTCCTCCTAGTCCTCTGGGCCTGTGATGGGAGGAGTTGCTGCAAAGGCCTCTGACATGCCCTGGAGACATTTTCTCCCATTTTCTTGGGGATTAATGTTGTGCTCCTCATTACTCATGCAAATTTCTGCAGCCTGCTTGAATTTCTCCTCAGAAAATGGGATTTTCTTTTCTATCACATTGCTAGGCTGCAAATTTTCTGAACTTTTATGCTCTGCTTCCCTTATGAAACTGAATGCTTTTAACAATACCCAACTGCCTCCAACAAGCCAAAGTCACCTCTTGAATGCTTTGCTTATCTTAGCAATTTCTCCTGTTAGATACCCTAAATCATCTCTTTCCAGTTCAAAGTTCCACAAATCTCTAGGGCAGGGGCAAAATGCCACCAGTCTTTTTGGTAAAACATAATGAGAGTCATCTTTCCTCCAGTTCCCCACAAGTTCCTCATCTCCATCTGAGACCACCTCAGCCTGGATTTCATTGTCCATGTCATTATCAGCATTTTTGTCAAAGCCATTTAACAAGTCTTTAGGGAGTTCCAAACATTCCCACATTTTCAGGTCTTCTTCTGAACCCTCAGAACTGTTCCAGCCTCGGCCTGTTGCCCAGTTCCAACATCACTTCTACATTTTCAAGTATCTTTTCAGCAACACCCCACTTCTGGTACCAATTTACTGTATTAGTCTGTTCCTGCACTGCTGATAAAGACATACCTAAGACTGGGCAATTTACAAAGGAAAGAGGTTTGATGAGATTTATAGTTCCACATGACAAGGGAGGCCTCACAATCATGGTGGAAGGAAAGGAGGAGCAAGTCACATCTTACATGTATGGCAGCAGGCAAAGAGAGCTTGTGTAGGGAAACTCCCATTGTTAAAACTGTCAGATTTCACGAGACTCATTCACTATCATGAGAACAGGGCAGGAAAGACCTGCCCCCATGATTCAATCACCTCCCACTGGGTTCCTCCCATGACCTATGAGAATTGTGGAAGTTACAATTAAAGATAAGATTTGGTGGGGACAGAGCCAAACCATATCAGTGCTCTATGCAAAATGCAAAGATTCTCCCCAAATTTCTAGTCTAAAAAGACTTTGATTTTGACCCAAAATTCTTGGTTGGCCATACTGGCTTCTGAGACTTAGCAACTTTCTTACGGAAAGGGAATAGGGAATGACTCAAAGCAAACATAATTTGTGGTGTCATAAATGTAAATAAGTCATGCTTTGCTAATACTTTAATTGAAACATAACATTTAAAAGGCTGTTCTAAGGCCAGGTGCAGTTGCAAATGTCTATAATCCCAATAATTTGGGAGTCCAAGGTGGGAGGATCACTTGAGAGCAAGAGTTCAAGACCAGACTGGGCAACATAGCAAGACCACATCTCCATGCAAAAAATAGTAAGAATTAAAAATTGCCTGGGCATGGTGGCATGCACCTGTAGTTCCAGCTAGTCCAGAGGCATAGGCAGGAGGATCACTTGAGCCCAGAAATTTGCAGCTGCAATGGGCTATTATTGCACCATTGCACTCCAGCCTAGGTGAAAGAACAAGCACCTGTCTCAAAAAAAAAAAAAAAAAAAAAAAAGATATCCTAGAGAGTTAAACTGTATTAAAGATTTTTTTACATGTCATATTAAAATTTATTCCAAAGGTTAAGGAATGTAATGTCCATGTCCTTGCATGAATGTAACTTCACTCTAGATTTTTTAAGGATATAATTTTTTAGGAGTGTAGCATTTGTTCATGTAGAAAAATCACTAATGGAAACAAAGTAGACTTTCAGATATTGGAATGGGAGAATGTGAAGGAACAAAAACAAAAGTAAAATACACCCTCAAGGTGCTTATGATCTAAAGTGAGAATATACTATGTCTCAATACATACTCCAATATCCTTAAGGATGTATTAAGTAAATAAATGAGAGAAGTGAGGTGGGAAAAAATATGCTAGAAATAGCAGGTGGTCTGGTTTTGATAAATTCAGTTGTAAATGAAGCAGAGAAAGATAAATCTTGGAAAAGAAATTTGTATAATTTCTTCTATTCACTAAATTGATTTTTCATGCTACTGGATGTAGTTTAACTTTCTGAATGTTCCATTCAAGCTGGAGAAGAATGGATAATCTGCTGCTGTTGGATGGGACACGCTATAAATGCCAATTAGATCAAGTTTATTTATAGTGCTGTTCAGGTCATCTATATTCTTACCGATTTTCTACCTACTGGATCTATCAGTTGCTGCCAGACAAGTATTCAAGTATCCAACATGATATTAGGGGATTTGTCTATTTCTCCTTTCAGTTCTATCAGTTTTCATCTCATTTAAGGCTCTGTTTTCAGTGCATACATGTTTAGATCTGTTATGCCTTTTTGCAATATTGGCCTCTTTATCATGTAATGTTTCTTTTTACCCTTGATGATTTACTTTGTTATGAAATCTGAAGTTAATATTCTCTGGCTTTCTCTTGATTAGTGTTAGCATGATATCCTTCTCTATCCCTTTAATTTTTAACATTTCTGCATATAAAATCTGTCTAGATGTTAAATATAAATGTTTAAAATGGGTTTCTTATAGACAACATATAGTTTGATTTTTTAATCTATTCTGACAATTAAACGGCATATTTAGACTACTCAGATTTAAAGTGAGTATTAATATCATTGGAATATTATCTACCATCTTTGTAGCTCTTTTCTGTTTGTTGAATTTACTGTTTGTTTCTTCACCCCTGGCAACTTTTCTTCCTTCTTTGGTCTTAATTGGGCATTTTATATGATTCCATTTTTATTCCTTGTCATGTCATTTATCTCTTTTTAAATTAATTAGTAATTATCCTAGAGTTTACAATGTACATTTTAAAGTAATCTGTACCTATCCTCTGATAACACTATACCACTTAATATATTGTACAGGTACTTTACAGCAGTGTATTCTCAATTCCTCTTTCCTGTTTCTTGTGATATTGATGGATGTTATTATTATTTATTATTTTCCTACAATTTCTTTAGATAGAGCCAAATTTCTGACCTCTATAGTTTTTCTTTTGCCTAAAAACTTCTTTAAAATTTTGTGCAGGGGAAGGTGTGCTCATAATGAACTCTTTCAGGTTTTATTTATCTGAGAAAGTCTATTTCTCCATCAATGCTGAAGGATAATTTGAAGGATATAAGATTCTATGTTTGTAGTATTTTTCTTTCAACATTTAAATATTTTACTGCTCTCTCTTATGATTACATATTTTCTGAAGAGAAGTCTGATATAATTCTAATCTTTATTCCTCTGCAGGAGAGATAATGTTTCCTTCTCCGACATTCTTCAAGATTTTCTATTTGTCTTTAATTATTTGAAATTTGAATATGATATGCATGTGTGTGCATGTGCGTGCGTGTGTGTGTGTGTGTGTGTGTGTGTATGTATTTGTTGTTTATTCTGTTTGGTGTTTTCTGAGCTCACCTGGACATGTAATTTGGTGTCTGTCATTAATTTAGAAAGGTCTTAGCCAATTATTACTTCAAATACTTCTGCTCCATTTTTTTCCCTCTTCTTCTGCTACTGCAATTGTGCACCTTTGGAAACTGTCCCTCAATTCTTAAATATTCTGTTGTTTTTTCATTATTTTTTTCTCCTTATATTTCTGTTTCAGTTGTTTCTATTGTCACATCTTCAATTATATTAATTTTCTCCTTGGCTATATCCACAGAATGATTCTACTAAATACATTATTCATTTATAGAACATTATTCATGTTCTAAGACAGTTCTTCATTCTTCATTCTTTGGTAGAAGAATATTTTCAGTAAACAATGACATACTTTATTCATTCTTTGATTTCTAGCATTTTAAAATGTTTTCTTGTAGTTTTTAATCTTTGATTTTTGTCAATTGTTTGTTTTTTCAGTTTTTTCTTTGCATGTTTTCTAATTTTTTCAAAACAGTTCTTAAGATATTGATCATAGTGATTTTAATTTTGCTGTCAGAAAATGCCAACATCTGTGTCATATCTGAATGTGTGCTCTGATTATATTTTATTCAGACTGTTTTTCTTTGCCTTTTAGTATGACTTAACATTTTTGCCTGAAAGCTGGACATGTATTGGGAAATACAAACTGAGGTAAATAGAGCTTTAATGTGAGAATTTATGTTAATCTGATTAGGAGTCAGGGCTGTGGATAATGTTTGTTATAGCTATAGGGACTAGGAGTTTCAATTTCCCCATTCCTTGTGTTTGTCTGCCCTCTTGCCTTTGGGAATTTCCTAAGTACTTCTCCTTGGAGAGAGTTTATGTCTTCCAGTTCTTTCAGCTGTAACCCACTGTGATTACACTGGAGCCCTGTTGAATGGTGGTAGAGCGAAGAGGAGGGTGATATTCTACAATCTTCTATTTAAGTCAGTCTTTTCTTAGGCCTCTGTCTAAGGGATGTGGCCTTCCTTTCTCTTTTGTGTTTGTGTCCCTCCTACAGTGTATAGCCCCCTCTCCCCACCCCTTCTTTCTGCAGCATTCCCGATCTATTTTACTTGAAACCCTCTTTCTCATTCATTGTGTTGCCCCTCTCCTCCCTCCCTGACCTTAGGTCAAATAGGAAGTCTATATAGGACTGGAATAGAGAGGAATTCCCTTCCTCCAGCTGGAATAAGTTTTCAGAATTATATTCTGGCAAAGTCATTTTCCCTGAAGAGCAAGACTTTGTTACGAAAAAGGCTCAGCACATGTATCAGAATGTTTATACCTCCCTTTCCCATGCCAAAGCCATGAAAGGGTCTTTCTTGGATCCCCATGATGAGAACCTGGTGGATTCTTGGAAGGCAGGTCAGAACAGCTAGAGGAACTTCTAAGACTGTAGCCTCCAGTAGCTTTCTCCCCCTCGCACTAATGCATGCTCAGCTGTGAGCAATTTATCAACATTACCATTTAAGTGTTCCCACCAGTTTAGGGCTCCAGGGCCTTCTGCTCCTGGTGAGTAGATCTCCATTGATGTAACTTTTTGGATGTCTCTGTGTCTTCACGTTTCAGGATGGCAGCTTGCTTTGCCACATCTGTTCTCTGATGAGTCTAAGATAAGTCGTTGGTTTTTAACTTGTCTGGCTTTTTCTTATTGTAAGTAAGGGAGTGACTCTTTCCAATCTCTTTACATGTCCGAGCTAAAAGTAATAGTTTTTAAAAAATAAGTGTGTTGGCTGGGCACAGTGGCTTATGCCTGTAATCCCAGCACTTTAGAAGGCAGAGGTGGGTGGATCGCCTGAGGTCAAGAGTTCAAGACGAGCCTGGCCAATATGGTGAAACCTCGTCTCTACTAAAAGTACAAAAATTAGCCAGGCGTAGTTGTGCACACCTGTAATCCCAGCTACTCGGGAGGCTGAGGCAGGAGAATTGCTTGAACCCAGGTGGTGGAGGTTGTGGTGACCTGAGATCGCACCACTACACTCTTGCCTGGGCGACAGAGTGAGACTCCATCTCAAAGAAAGAAAAAAAAGTGTGGAGACAAAATATAAAAGGGTTTATTCAAGAAGTTTGGATTTGAGGACAACTGAAGGTTTGAAACAAAATTCTTATAGCAAAAGTCTGCTAAAGGAAATATTAATTTGGCAGTAGTACCCAGGTGGACTAAGGTCAGGGGAGATGGTAGATGGAAAGAGCAACTGGGAAGTTATTGATGTCTCTGCAGTAAATACTGATAACTTAAATGCATGTCGCAAGAGTGCAAAGAGAAAGAGAAAAATGGAAATAAGAACTGCAAGGCAGAATAGCCTCAATGTGTAACTTATGGCACATGTAAGAAAAAGAAAGCAAAGGAGAAACCAATGGCCAATTCAAGGATTTCAAGGGAATAGTGAAGGCAGTGGTTGTAACTTTCACAAAAGTAAGGCACAGAAGACAAGCCAGAACCTTAGAACCTTGGAAAAGACATGCTTTGCTGGTCTAAGGCAGTTACATTCAAACGACTCATTAAAAAGATGGCAGCTGGAGATTTATATTTAGAAGTCTGCTGCATAGACACTCTAGTTGAAGTTATGGGTCTGATTACCTTAGAGAATAATGGCATTTTATAATATTTCATTAATCATATTTAACAATACTTATAAGGCATCCACTGAAAATGAGTTTATGCAAGTATTGCTTACTTATTTTCTTGTTCGAGCATAGGCAAAAGAGATTTAAAACAAGATACACCAAGCTGTCAATGAATAAAGTATTATCTAATGGATGCATCTAATGTGGGTCACATTTTTAATGGACCTCCAATGGTGTCACATTTATCAGGCTCAAACCTATAGCCAGAGGTATTAGAGAAGTCTAAATTTGTGGACACAATCCATTGGATGTGAAGTTGACCATAACACAGGGCTATTTTCATCCTGACGTCACTAACTATGGACCTGAAATGCATTTGGATCTTACCGGAAGCATCAAAGAAATTCCCATAAAATTGATATTCATAAGTACGTTATACAGGAAAAGAGATTTCTCTCGAGTTAGTGTGTTTGGGTACATTTAGATTCTACGTATTAAAAATATAAACAAACAGCTAATAACAGTGATTAGGAAATAGGAGTAAGCATACAGGGAAAACATCTCTCATGCTATATATTGAGGGGACTTACTGTTAGTTCTGAAGAAGAAACAAAAATATTGAACACACAGACGCTATTGCATTTGAGCCCACAAATTAATTTGAAAAATCAAAGAAAAAATTTGCTGGACCAAAGATTATTTACCAATTCTTTCCAAATCAGCTAATTTCTGAATTATTAGCATTGTGTCATGTGTACAAGTCAAATTACCCAGGAGTTTAGCCCAACGTCAATTTATAAATAGACAAATAATGAAAGACAGATCCAGCATGGCTCTGTTCTATTTCTGCAAATTCCTGCTTACCAGGTTTGTAATTAGTGCCTGGATTCCTTTGAAAGTCATGCTGGCTTTGCATATTCAGAGTTCTTTTAGCTTTTGGAGATGTGCAGGTGTTGTCATGTGGAAGATAAACTACTTCCTTTGGAGTGATACAACACATTTCTGTATGAACTGATGCAGCCATATGTCACAGGTACTAAATCCAGGTGCTCTGGAAGAGCAGCTGAAAGTTAAAATCATTCCAGGTGGGATGCAAAGGCATAGAACATCAGCCATTCTCACAAGAGGTTATGACTTCTGCACAATCGCAGTCTATATATAAATATTATAGATTTATATTTTAAAGCATATGGCCTTACTATAAAAATGCATTTACACTTATCATTTATTTTTAAGTATTTCTTGAGTTAGTGATGTACCCTATGCACTCGAAGATTTCCATGAAGCTGCTGAACAATCAGAAGTCGCTCACCGTAGGACTGGAAAATGTCTAGACTGTACCCATCTAGACAATGATAGGAAGTGCTAAAGCTAAGGAACTTTCTTTTAAAGGAGAGCTACATTGCGCAAAAGTGAAGAGTGAACTTTTCTAACTTACCATGAATAGTTAAACGGATTAGACAATTTTAGATGGTACGTGAATTTTTCAGGTTAGTTCTCTGTGTTTACAAGATAAATGCATTTGTTGTCCACATCACTTTCTGTTATGCTAGTGAGAGTACAAATATCTTTTAAAAGTCAAGAGAAAGCAAGGGGAGGAGTTAAACAGGAGAGGTATGGCTAATATATTCCTTAAAGTTACAGTAGAAACATCAGCACAAACACTTTAAAGGAAGCTTGTCCAACCTGCTGCCTCCGGGCAACGTGCTGTCCAGGATGGCTTGGAATGCAGCCGAATGGAAATTGTAAACTTTCTTAAAACATGAGATTTTTTTTTTTTTTTAGCTCATCAGCTATCGTTACTGTTAGTGTATTTAATATGTGGCCCAAGACAATTCTTCCAGTGTGACTCAGTGAAGCCAAAAGATTGGACACCTCTGCTTTAAAGAGTGTGAACAGATTTTATGCTGCTAAATGTATAATACATTGAGTTACACGTATTAATAATATCTGGGATTCTTCTGATAGCTACTAAATTATAAATTTTATTTGAAAGAATTTGAACCCATTTATGAGTAATAAGTGCATTGCAGCTTACTGTACTGAGGACTGGTGAAGTTTCTAAATAAATCATGTATTTTGTCACTTGGCCATGAAAAACACTATATATTTTTCTAAATGGTGTCTGGGGCGAACTTTTGCAGGTCTGCTAGTAGTATTTTTTCGGTATTGAACACGTTTAGAAGAGGCTTGCAAAGATGTTAAGTAGAATGTAGGATTGAAATAAAATTGGGAGCAATATGGATCGTACATATAAACAGCGTTAATATAGCAAATATTTTTAAGAAGCCCACATTTTCATGGTTATAAAATATACATGTTAATTTTAGAAATACAAAGTTAACCTATATTTAGAAATACCTAGGACAAAAATAGAAAGCACGAAATAGGAATCACATGAAATCTTCCAATCGAATGAACCACTTTCTTTCATCTTGGTTCATATTCTTCCAATCTGTTTTCAAGCACTTTAAAAAGAACAACAGTGACCATCAACAGCTTTTCTTTTGTACAAAAAAAAAATCAATTTGCTATGTACATAACAACAGTTTTATATTTTCATCACACTACAAATTCTAACTAAATAGGAAAAGTCAATTAGAAATGTTGGCTCTAAACGTTACTTTTTGGCTTTAGTTTTCTTTCTTTTTCCAATGTTACTTTGATTTTCTCGACCTAAATAATTGGATCACTGTCTTCGTGGCCAACTTTCTCTCACGTATTTGAAATGTATTTTGCACGTAATCGTTAAATAAATCCCATTCAGTAATTGAATCCCATAAGTAATTATGATAGAGAAAAATACTATTAGAATAAAGAATAAATAGTCAATGATTAGTGCTACATAGAGGACAGATATTGCTTTTGTACAGTGTCTAACAGATAGTCCTGGTACTCACCCATCTAAGAATGCACAGAGAATTAGAATATTCTCTGTTTTAATGCATGTTACAGCCATTGTTTAAATAACTTCTCATTTTTCCTTCCTGTACCCCAAAATACATGTCAACTAATATGAAAATTTTCATTTATGAGTTAACCTACTTTTTTTGTTATTGCAACCTCACTATTCACTCTTTTATCTCGCCCCTTCCAGACAGCAGCCAAAATGTTTAGATTCTATTTATTTTACACTTCTTGCCAAATTATCACTAGATTTGTGCTTTAAAATTACATTCACAGACAGCTCACGTTGGGTGCATAAACATGTTTAATTCATTTGTCATTAGGCCATGTGACACCTTGTTCCTTTAACTTTGCAGCCCTTGCAGCAGGCTAGCAAAAGTCCCTCTTTTCTGTGTGGGTTAGTTAAGATGTATCTGGCTGTTTTGCACTATCTTTAGTATGCAGGGAGCACAGAGATGAAGATAAAAGGCGAAATGTCTATCTTTGAGTCCTCTGCAATACCGAATAAGTTATCAACCCACTAACATGCATGTCTGAATAGACTCCTTTGGCAACAGTGAGATGTTATCTTCCATGACATGCGAATTCCTCCCTCATGTCAAGCCATGAAAGTACTAAAGAATGAACGCGCTAGTAAAATGAACGTGGCAATACCACTGGGGCCGTGAGAGCATCATATTCCCCCCCCCACCTCTCCTTTAAAAAAAATTTCTCCAGTTGAATTCTTGAAATACATATAAATTAGTTAGTTTGAAGAACTGCTTGAAAACCCATCTCTTTAATCTTGTAGAGTAGGCGGAGGGCTGCATATACTCTATTTAATGCTCAGGGGCCTTGTTTATTCCCCTCAACCTTGCCAGCCTCCTTCACACCCAGCCCACACAGATGTAACCAAGAAACAGGTAGCCTGGATGCTGCTCAGTTGTGCTGGCCAAATAAGCGTAAACTTGACTGTGTCTTGACCCAGAGTAGACTAACCCACAGCAAACGCAGACAGGCTGATTAATTCATAACAATGATCATAAGAAATGAGAGCTAACAGTGTGGGTATAAAAGCCACCATCTGCCAGATGCTACACAAGCACATTACATCCCTATGTCCTGGGTTGCTTCCACAAACCCTAAGAGGCTGCATTTATTTCCATTTTACAGGTGAGGAAACTGAGGCACGGAGAGCCTACATAACAACAAAGTGGTGGGTTGGTATTCAAACCAAATATTGTGGCTACTCAGTCGATATCTCTAACTCTCTTCTCTGCTGCTTGTTCACAGCCGCCTCATCTGTTTTTTTAAATATGCATTCTCCGCTTTCCTCACCGTAATCCAGTAAGGTAGGCTTTGTTATACCTGTGCTCAGATGTGCGTACACGATGTACCAAGAATCAAAGAACACGTGATGCTGCATAAATTATCCAACTGCATATTTTACTTAGTAGGGTGGAAATCAAGTCATTCATAAATCTGGCTAACAACAATGTGATTTAAACAATTTTTAATCTGTAAAAAATATTAACACTTTCAAGACTACAAATGAAGCGGTGTGCCTTCATTTTACTTCTTGAACCTGGATTGAGGTCTTGCTGGACATGATACATGATATGACAAGGAAGTGAAACTCGAAATCCTGGTAGTAAACTGCTCAAATTAGTTTACTTTAATAATACGTTACTTTGGGTCTATATGTGCCAGGATAATTAAACCCAAATTATAGGAGCAAGGATTACAGCAATTAAAAATTAACCTTTATTTCAAAAAGCACCATAATTATATAATTAAAAATACAGACAGATGACTAGAAATAAATTACATTCAGATAAATCAACTGATCAATCTATCCAGAGAAGAAAGACAGGAAAAGTGGAATTTATACAAAAAGAGTAGGAGTAGCTAATAAAGAACCTGTAGTCGCATTTAATTAATCATAACTGTATTCAAGAAGCAATTATTCAGAACTTTCATCATATATAAGGGACTCTGCTAGGTGGCATAATTAATACAAAATCCAACTTTCAACTTGTCATCTCTTGAAGAGTTTCCACTCAAGGTAGAAGAGAGAGAAAAACTGTAAGAAGTGGTTAGAAGAAAGGAATGCCAAAGACAGGAGTTCACCCATTCTGCATAAAAGTGAGAAAGCACAAAAGGCTGCCGCAATTTAAAGGAGGTGATTTTAGTTTAGGAAGAGTTGTTGGATGAAGAAAGGGGAACTGAATCTTGAGGAAAATGGCGGGTCCAAGATGGAATGCCAATGCCACAGAAAGGCCATACGTAAAAGTATGGAACTACCAAGCGATTTGAAGGAGCTGGTAATAAAGCACGGAATGGTGGAATCGTGCAATGACAGCACCGACAAATATTACAACAAATAGGATAATGGACACCAGATGATAATGAGAGGGTATAAATGGAAAGGGAGGAAGTTTATTGGCATCAAATAAGTGATAGGGAGTCAATATGGAGTCTGGAGTAGGCAATGTCCATGATACGTTGCAAGGGCTTGTTGGAGACATGGAGGTTTTGTAAATAAACTTTCTTAGAAGGAAAGGAACCGCTTTTAAAACTTACAGGGCCGTGAACCCAAACCTAAGGTAGAGTTTCAGGGATTTGTCAGGCCCACCTTAGCCGGACTTAACAGAACTGAGCAAAGTCTGCAAGACTGTCTCCATCCTTTATAAAATGTCTAATGTCTGTGGAGACGGCAGTGGCACCTAGAGAAGAAAGAAACGCTGTGCAATTTCATTGTCAGTTTCATAGTTTGAGTAACTCTAGTATGATTTTCTAGGTGTGGAAAATAAGGTTCTAAAAAGTTAAAGTAAAACAGGTCATCCAGCTAGAAAATAACGTAGATGACATTCAAATGCATGTGTGTCTCAATTTTCATACCCTCAAGATGGTTATACTCCACATAAGAAGACAGGATTTCTAATTCTCCCTCTTTTCCTTTTCTTTCTAAATATTTGCATAAAGTGCTTTTCCATTTAAAAATTATGTGCCAGGGCTCATAAATTGGTAGATGATAAAATGAATTCCCATTCTCCCCATTTCCCTGTGCCCTCTCTCTCCCCTTCTCTATTTGCATTGGCATGAGAACTTCTAGTTCCACTAAATGAGTCATTTGGGACAAGAAAATTAATTTATTTGAGCAGATGTATATAAACGTTACTCAGAATAGAATCACAAAACAGCCCAGTATTTACATAAGGTCCCTATAATTGATGACCTTTTACAGTTTTGTGTGAAGAATCCAAGGAGCTGACTAAGAAACTACATGGGAAATATCAACATGATTAGAAATACAGGCTCATCTCTTGAATTCCAATTCTGTGGTACGACATGCAGTGAACCTAGAGAAAAACAGCTACAGAATTTCTCTGCAGAACAATACATTCTTCACCCTAAGTGAGCCAAAACCCAGTGAATATCATAGTCTGAGAGTGTCACAATTGTGGTATTGAACATCGTTAATTACAAATATTTAATTCCACTCTTTTGCCAACAGTAGAAAATATCCAAGTTTTAAAACAAAACTGAGTTCTTGAGTTTGCCTTCAATGGCACCATTCTCTTTATATTAAAACTAATCATCTCTAGTGTGTGGCATTTTCAAACTTCTGACTGTAGATTTTTTGCACTAAACGAAGAATACCGTTTCAAAAAGCTCAGGACTAAGCATAACTCTTATTTTATGGATCAAAGGCTTTCCCTCAAGATTAAGACCTTTCATTTTGCAAGATTGCAGATTCTGTACTTCTCTCCCAAAATGAGAAAGAAAAGCCATGATTTGGATTTAGAATCCTTCCAGGCAGTGGGTGGAGTTTTCTAGGGGAAAAAAGAAACATGCTAGGTCAAAAACACCACAGATTTCGCCAAACACAGATGAGTACCCCTGATTGAATAGGAAAATACTTGAAAAAGCAAATAAAATTACTTGGAACTACTTCGAACAGGAATTAATAATCTGAAACTTTAATGTGCACATCATTATAGATGGTGCTTTATTTTGAAGAATTAAAAGTTGAAAGTACATTTCTCTAGAGAACTAAAGGCAAGAAGGACAACAAAGGCTAATAAAAATAAACTTAAAAATAAAAAAAAAGGTGGAGAAAGAGCAAATTCTATGTAGGAACCCCTAAACAGATAAGTTTCAACAGAAAAAGATGGGAGCTTGGCAAGTTTTTATCAGTTCATTCCTGGCAAGAATTTTATGAAAACTCAGAGGAATAAATTTGCTTACTGCCAAGAGTGATAACAAAACAAAGCTCCATGACGAATAAATGTGAGGCTGTTTAAAGGTGCATAAACGAGTCCTGGAAAACAATAATGATGATAGTTGTCTAGTAAATAGATACTTATTCATACATCTATAAATTCTTCAAAAGGATATTGAGTACCTCCTATGCAAAGCAAAGACCTCCCTCCAGGAGATATTAAAATGAGAACACCTCCTGGAGAAAAAGATGGGTCCTGGCCCTCAAGGAGCTCACTGTTTAATGGGCAAGATACGTGATTCCCAAATTAACAGAGCAGGTCCGTGCTGTGCCAGAACATAAGGCATTGTGAGAACATGGAAGAGGAACTCAATCTAGTACAAATAGCCTCACTCAGGCTCAGAGGCTAATCCTATGGGGTGTGAAGTGTCCACCTTTGCTCTTACAGGAGAATGAATTTTATTAACTATTAGTGGAAGGGTAGTGAAAAGGAAGTATTATCAGACCTTCTACACTAAGAAAAAAATTACAGAATGAAATGCAAGTAGTATACAATTCTAGGTAGCCATTAAGGATCTCCATTTTAAAAAACTATTTTTTAAATAATTTATTATTTAATAATAAATTAATATTTTATAATTATAAATTTTATAAAATTTTATAATTTATTTAAAAATTATCATGTATTAATAAAAAGTTGCATACACTCATTATGGATTATAGGAAAATGACATAAAAATAAAACTCATTTCTAATCCAGCCACTGCCCCATTCAACTTCTGATTGTGTATTTTCTCTGGGAATGTTTTTCTAAAAGATTCCTAATATTTAACTCTGTATTCTAAGCCTGTACTCTTCGATGTTCTTAGAAAGCATTTTATATTTCCTATGCAAACCCCAAATATTTTTCTACATTTCCACTGGGAAGAAACATGTGATTTCTTGAGTCTGTGTGTGGGATGCCAGTGCTTCCAGAATGAACAGTGTGATAAGTAATCCTGGAGACAACCTAGTTGATAAATCAGAACATATTTGTTTTTTTGCCACACTATTATGCACTATCTTATCAACGCATGCTTTATCTCTCCAAATAGATGGTAGTGTCTGTGTGGGCTGGGATCATCTCTTAGAATATTTGCATGTTCTATGACACGAGTACAGTGCTAGGCATATAGTCAGTGTCAAAAAATGCTTGCTAGATTGATCTGTCAGGTCTCAGACTTGGGTAAGAATTTAATCACACACCCTTGGCCTCACAAGCTCAGAGCTTGGCACTCAGTTTAACTGGCCTTAGATGAATAGGGATTTGAGGCAGAGCCACCTGGACCTTCACCCATCAAATCCTGGGACTTGCATGTTGTAAACCTTTTAGGCTCTTTCAATGTTAGAACCATAAATTACCTAATTCTTCTTAACACCAATTACCATTATTTGATCCCTGAAACACTTGCATTAGTTGACCTCGAACTTCAGTGAGCTCATATCTGAACCTGAGTTATTATCTCTGCTTTTTCATTTTTTCAATTTTCCAAAGAGAAAGTACCCTGAGGGTGGCCTTCCTCTGAGGTGACAGTATGATGTAATGGCATTCAGGTCACTGTGTCATGAGCCATTGTCCAGAAAGTGATAACCCCCATGTCCACCAATCCATCCTTGAATGCTGAGGTTGGATTCAGTCTGGCAAATGGAAAGTGACTGGCCAAGCTCAGATATTTGCCCCAAACTAACTGCACAGAACTATTTTAAGCAACCTGTAAACAGCAGGAAAAAAATCACAAAGCAGCAGAGAGAATTCAAGACGATGCTCTCCTGCAGAATCATTTGCTGTGGCAGTTAGGATTTGTTTGGTATCTTCTTCAGTTTGCTACTTAAAAAAAAAAATATATATATATATATATATATATATATATATAAATAACAGCTCTTTTTTTTTTCCTCTTCCCCTCTTCCCCTCCCTTAGGGCCTCAGCTTGTGTCTGTGCGTAAGTCTTGGGGTCTTGGGTGTCAAATGTCAGGCCTTGTACTGAGCTGTCAAAGAGAAGAATGGGCTGAGATGATTGATGACTGGGAGAACTGAAACTCAAACCTCCACTGCAAATGCTTCTTTTACAAAAAAGCTGGGGCTACCCACAGCGCCTATATTCAAGGTCACTTCGCATACCATTACACCCACCACTGTAGGCTCCTGACAAGCCAGGCCGTTCACACAGGGGCCGACTTCTTAGCCTGGCTCACTCCCTGTCTCTCCACCCCTCCTCTACTCCCCTCACAAACCCAGGCCCAAGTGTTGGAATACTTAATCCCAATCAAATAAAAAAGATGAACACAAAGATACGTATTTTTTCATCTTGTTTTGTTTTGTTTTTCTTCAGGCTACATTTGCTCTGAGAAGCCATGGGCTGGAGCTTTCTGGAGCACAAGTCAGATGACAAGATTATTAATGGGAGCAGGGCAATGTCATATCTGATTTCATGCATATTCATGAAAGGAGCCACACAGCTGGGACCATGCGCTGTGGAGAGGACAAATAAAGAGTGCTCTACCCCCCACCCCCAGCATAAAGAGTGTCATTGTGGCGATGAGGAGTCTGATTGGAAAAGTTAAAGTAATTGTAGCCTTTATTTTGAAAAACAAAAAGGGATAGAATTTGCAGAAACAACAACAAAACAAGGTTTGCTACTCTGGCCAAACTAAGTAAGTCAATACTAAGTTATATAGAAGTTTATATCTAAGGGTCACCCACCTAGAAGCTCTCTGGATCGAAGTATGCAGAGAGACAACTTTTGCACTTGGTGTCAACAAAAGAAGTAAATGTTTAGAGGCAAAAGGGAAGGAATGAAGGAAGGAGAAGAAAGAAAGAAAGAAAGAAAGAAAGAAAGAAAGAAAGAAAGAAAGAAAGAAAGAAAGAGAAAGAGAGAGAGAGAGAGAGAGAGAAAGAAAGAAAGAAAGAAAGAAAGAAAGAAAGAAAGAAAGAAAGAAAGAAAGAAAGAATCAGCTTCTAATGACAGTTAAAACATGGACTGTTCTCCCAGTGAAAGATAAAGTGTGGTTAGTTATGGATTAAACAATGTAAAATCCTAAGAGGGATAAAACTTCGTTGGTTACTAAGACCAGCATCCAATATCCTTTCAGTCCCAACAAAATAATTGCCAGGAAATTCCTTGCAACCTTAATTCCGTAGCCCAGACAAGCAACGAAGAAGTTGTCTGTACCCTAGGACTATTTCGGAAGTTCTACATGGTATTACAGAACCTGCTGATCACAGCTAAGAGACTGACCAGGAAAGAAAGTTACTCACAAAAGTGTATGTGCAACTAACTAGAACGAAAATAAGGCTCTCAAGAGGCACCAGTAAGAGAAGAACTGTTGGGAAGAATCTTCTTGGCCATCCACCTGGGCCCAAGCAACCACAGGGAACAGGGACCAATGAGAGGAGGCCAAACAGCTGTCTTCAAACAAGAAAGGTGGACACATCTAACGTTCCCCTCTTTCTTATTTATGTATTCACTCATTCATACATACATGTGTGCATGCATTCATTTTACTGTGCAAATCATTCTATTCTAGGACTGTTCTAGGACTGTTTCTTGGAATTATGTAAGTGATTATTTCAGAAATTTTCAGTTAAATATTAGCTATTAGCATAATGGAATTCATGCTGTATATTCATATATTTATTTAATTTGGAGATCAAATAAGAAATATGTTTCTACCCACTTAATATCTCCCGTATAATAATAAAATAGGTGATGGTAAGCAGAGTTGACAAGTCACTCCCTCCCGTATCTCCAGTTTCTGATTCTCAGTTAACTCCATTTGGGAAATATTGAGTAAGATGAAGGTGTGTGAGGCAAGTGGCAATTATTCATTTGTAGCTTTGTAGAACTTCTTAACTAGCTCTAGTTCGTATGAGAACATTGGCAGAACATATACAATATGATTTTG
Organism: Nomascus leucogenys; assembly: GCF_006542625.1. Taxonomy (NCBI): domain Eukaryota; kingdom Metazoa; phylum Chordata; class Mammalia; order Primates; family Hylobatidae; genus Nomascus; species Nomascus leucogenys. The sequence goes on from NC_044386.1 coordinate 114,396,391, forward strand.
TGGGCTTGGAAAGTGACTTCTTCTCCCCTCCTTTTCTTCCTCGATCCATGTGTCAAATGCAGGAGTCTGTCTCAAACAATAAAGTGAATTGCAGGGACCCAAATTTCAATAAGCACAAATTCAAAATTTGCAGTTTTGTGTAGGTAATAGTTTTTTTCAATTTCATCGAAAATACAGGTAGTGTAGTTAGTTAAATCAAATGGTTTATATTAAATCCTTATTAATAAATATCAAATATTTTAAATAGAATGTTAATAAATTAAGTTTTATGAATACTAATGATATGTTAGGTTTAACATAAACTATATTAAATTTATATATTTATTTCTAATAAGAATGGAGAAATCATGGGGGAAGTATGTTCTGCAATCTCCCTTGTCTATCCTCTTTCTGTATTATTTTTTTTTTTTTAATGAAAGAAGAGCACTGAAGATGTCTGCAGAATCTCACTATGCATTGCTGAAAAGTTTCAGGATAAGTAAAAAGAAGAAAAGAGAGATTCAAGAAGTTCTAGGAAGCCAACCATTCTGTCTGTTGGCTCTGTGCTGAGGGTGCCCCTGGCGTGGAGAGGCCTCTGGGAAGGGTCCCTTCCAGGGCTAGGCGGGAGGTCTGAATTGTGGCAGGGAAGTGCTGAGGCCCTTCAGGCAGAGCAAGCTAGAGAGCAAAGGTGAAGGCCAAGTTTGCATTGCCAAGGGAGAGGCTGGAAAGTGAAGGCAGCCCGTGGCCTCAGCCAAGGAGCCACTGAGCTGCCGTTCTTATCTGGACTACATAACAAAAACACCTGGGGAACTTTTTTGATTTTATATTTTATTATTTTTAGTAGTTCTTAGACACAGGATCTCACTCTCTTGCCTGGGCTGGCGTGCAGTGATACAGTCATAGCTTGCTGTAACCTCGACCTCCTGGCTCAAGCACTCTTCCTGTCTCAGCCTCTCCAGTAGCTGGGACTATAGGCACGCGCCACCATGCCTGGTTAATTTTTTTATTTGTATTTTTTGTAGAGACAGGGGTCTCACTACGTTGCCCAGGCTGGTCTCAAACTCCTAGCCTCAAACAATATTTTTGTCGCCACCTCCCAAAATGTTAGGATTACAGGTGTGAGCCACCACACTGGGCCCATTCTTCTTTAAATAGTTGGAAGGATTCTTCTTTAAAGCTATCTTGGGTCTAGGCTTTTCTATTTAGAAAGATTTTTGATTATTAATACAATTTCCTTTTTAAAAAAGGAAAGATATTATAGTAAGATGATTTATTTCATCTTGAGTCAGTTTTCGTAATTCATTTCTTTCTATGAATTTTTCATTTCATGTATGTTCTAATTTGTTGGTGTAAAGTTGTTCATAATATTCCATAGCAATCCTTTTAATTTCTTTATAAAACAATCTTGATAGGCTGGGCTCAGGGGCTCACGCCTGCAATCCCAGCATTTTGGGAGGCCGACGCAGGCAGACCACCTGAGGTCAGGAGTTCAAGACCAGCCTGACCAACACGGAGAAATCCCATCTCTACTAAAAAAGCAAAATTAACTGGGCGTGGTAGCACATGCCTGTAATCCCAGCTACTTGGGAGGCTGAGGCAGGAGAATCGCTTGAACCTGGGAGGCAGAGGTTGCAGTGAGCCGAGATTGCACCATTGCACTCCAGCCTGGGCAACAAGAGCAAAACTCTGTCTCAAAAAAAAAAAAAATAATAATAATAAATAAAATAATTTTGTTACTGTCACTTTTTTCTTGGTCTAGCTAAAAGTTTTTCAATTGTGTTGATCTTTTCAAGCAACTAACTGTTCATTTCATTAATTTTCTCTACTTTTTGTGCTTTCTATTATATTGATTTTTATCTTTGCTATTTCTTCTTTCCTATTTGTTCTGGGTTGAATTTAATCTTTCTAATATTTTAACTTGGAAACTTAAAATATTGATTTGAAACCTTTACTTTTTTCTAATATAGGTGTTTTACAACTATAAAATTCCTGTAAACATTGTTTTAGCTGTACTCAATAAAGTTTTATGTTTTCTTTGTATTTATTTAAAAATATTTTGTATTTCCTTTGTGTTTTTCTTTTCCTCTATGGTTTATATAACTATGTTATTTAATTTCCTTATATCTGTGAATTCCCCAAATATTTTTCTGTTGTTGATTTTTAATTTAGTCTTTTTGTGATCAAAGAGCATAGTTTGTATCATTTTGATTCTTTTTTTTTTTTTTTTTTTTTTTTTTTTTGAGACGGAGTCTCGCTCTGTCGCCCAGGCTGGAGTGCAGTGGCGCAATCTCGGCTCACTGCAAGCTGCACCTCCTGGGTTCACGCCATTCTCCTGCCTCAGCCTCTCTGAGTAGCTGGGACTACAGGCGCCCGCCACCACGCCCGGCTAATTTTTTTTTGTATTTTTAGTAGAGATGGGGTTTCATCGTGGTCTCGATCTCCTGACCTTGTGATCCGCCCGCCTCGGCCTCCCAAAGTGCTGGGATTACAAGCGTGAGCCACATTTTGATTCTTTTAAGTTTAGGAAGATTATTTTATGGCCTAGTATATAGTGTATCCCTGAGAATGTTTCATGTGACCTTGAAAAGAAGTATATCGTGCTATTATTGGATGAAGTATAATATAAATGTCAGTGAGGTCAAAGTGGTTGATAATACAGTTCAAGTTTTTATATTATTTGAAGACTTCTATTTATTTTTGAGAGCAGGGCATTAAAATTTTATTGTCTAATTTTACTTTTCTAAGATTTTTCATTCATTTATTCTGCGGCTATGTTGTTAGATGCATGTATATTAATATTTACCCTATCTTCCAGATGTATTGACCTTTGTCAATATTTCCTGTCTTAAAGACTATGTTGTTTGATATTTATAGAGCCACTTTAGCTCTCTCAGCTACTGTTTTGATGGTATGTCATTTTCTATACTTTTATTCCTACTTGTTTGCATCTCTGAGTCTGAAGTGTTTCTTTACAGAGAGCTTATAGTTGAATCATGCTTTTTTATCCAGTCTGACAATCGCTGCCTTTTCATTGTAGGGAGAATTAATTCATTTATATGTAACCTAATTATTGATCTCATAGGATTTACATCTGCCATATTTCTAGTTGGTTTTAATGTCTCATGTCTTTTTTGTTACCCTGTTTCTTCTTTCCTGTTATCTTTTGTATTTATAGACATATACAATATAAATATTACTTCTATATTTAACATTAATATATTCTTATATTAATATAGGAATTATATTAATATAACAATATACTAAATACAATATATAATGTTAGCTATTTAATATTAATTATATATTTATGTATTCTAAAATATAAACATAATATATTTATATATTAGTGTAATCTATAATATATATCTAATATTAACATATAATATATTGTATCAAATATATACATGTCCAAAGTATAAAATGGTAGGAAAGGAGATATATAGCTATATTTAATGTACTACAATATGACCTATATATAATTCATATATTTTTATATATCGACATAATATATATATAAAATGCATGTGTATATGTACACATGCTACATTGCTATTTGGATTAAATGCTATATTTCTATTTGAATTAAATATGTCTCATGTCTTTTTGTATTTACATATACATGTATAATACACACACACACACATTTTAACTCCCCTTTGATTCTCATACACTTTTAGTTATTTTCTATGGCTCACACAATCGTTATTATAAACCCCTTTGGATTTACTACCTCAGTCTGTTTTTTGTTTCTATAACAGAATACCACAGAGTGAGTACTTTATAAAAAAAAGAAATGTATTTCTCATAGTTCCGGAAGTTGAGAAGTCCCACATCAAGGTGATTGCATCTTGCAAGGGCCTTCCTGCTGTGTTATCCCATGGCAGTGGCAAGAGGGTGAGGGAGGGCAAGAAAGAGAGAGAGAACCAAACTCACTTTTGTAACAAACTCATTCTCTCCATAAGAATCCAATTCCCCAATAATGACATTAATCCATTCATGACGGCAGAGACCTCATAGGTCCCACTCTCAACTCTGTTGCACTGGGGATTAAGATTCCAGCACATGAACTTTGGGGCACACATTCAAACCATAGCAAACAGTAACAAATTTTTTATAAAATATAGAAACCTTGTTCCACTATAACTTCATTCCTCCTCCTTATTTTTTCTGTCATATGTATTGTATCGATATATTTTATCAATCTGACAATACTGGGTGATAATTATTGCCTTATGCAATCTTGAGCCTTTTAAAGAAGTGAAGAGAAAACAAAAAAACTTATATAGTCATATATGTACACGCATGTTTACCATTTCAGGTCCTTTTTATTTCTTCCTGTGGATTTGAGTTAATGTCTGATGTTATTATTTCCAGCCTGAAGGAATTCCTATGGTATTTCTTGTAAAGTGGGTCTTTGTTTATCTGGCTTATTTTAGCTTACTAAGGTGGATGTTCTTTTTAAATATAAGCTGTGTGTTTCTCATTATACATTGTTTTAGATGTGCCCCACAAACTTTGATATGCTGTACTTTCACTGAAAATATTTTCTAGTTTTCCTTTTAATTTCATCTTTGTGATTTATTTAGAAGTGTGTTGAATTTCTGATATGAGGGTGTTTGTAGGTATTTTCTTATTATGATTGCCAGTTTAATCCTTTTGTGATCAGAGAATAATACCTTCATGATTTGATCCTTTAAAATATATTAACAATTGTTTTATATCCCATCATTTGGTCTATCTTAGTTTATCTACCATGTACTCTTGAAAAGAACGTGTGTTGTGCAGTTGTTGAATGATGATCTGAAACATGAGTTAGATCATGATACTTGATAGTGTTGCCCAGATCTTCTATTTTCTTATTAATTTTGTCTGTTTCTATCAATTCATGAGAAATCGCAATTGTTAAAATCTCCTACTCTGATTGTGGAATTTTCTATGACACTCTTTGTTATTTTTTTCTTTTTATAATTTGAGGCTATATTATTAAGTGCATGTACATTGATAATTTTTGTCTTTCTCATAAATTGTCCTTTTGTCATATTAAAATATATCTTTTCTTCTGTATTACCCTTTTTTCTTTGTCCTTATTGTATCTGATATTAAAACAGCCACTCCAGCCTTTGAGTGCTTATTTTTTCAAACATACATTTTTTTCTACCCATTTACTTTCAATATATCAATTTTACACACACACACAATATAAAAACAAATGTGTTTCTTATAGGCCACAGAGTAGGTTCTTGCTTTTTATCCACAGTGGCAAAATTTTCTGCATTTTTAAAAAATTGAAATGTTTGAACCATTAACATTTAATGTAATATTTAATATGGCTGGATTTAGAGTAATCATTTTACTACTTACAATTTTATGTAGCTTTTTTGTTCTTTCTTTTCTGTCTTTTAAAAAAATTTTGAGAATTTTCAAAATTTCTTATTTTAATATATTGATTGGTTATTAGTTTACATCTCCTTGAATTATTTTAAGTGGTTATTCTACCGATTTTAATATACATATTTAACATTTTACAGTTAATATTGCACCACTTTATGTAAAATGTAAATCTTTATAACCATATCACTTTGTTTCCCCACCACAGGGATCTTCGTTTTATAGATGTCATATACATTACATCTACATACATCAAAATCCTCACCAGACAATATCATAATTTTTGTTTTAACAATCATACATATTTTACGCTTAAGAAGACAAAGGCAACTTTTATCTTTACACTGCTATTTACCATTTATATTGCTTTTTTTAAATTCCTAAATATCTAACTTCCTCTTTGTAGGTTTTCCCCTCAGTGTGAAGGAACTCCTTTAGCATGTCTTGTAAAGCAGGTCTGTCGGATATACATTTTCTTAGTTTGCTTTTATCAGAAAATTTCTTTATTTCACCTTCATTTCTGAAGAATACTTTTACTGCAAATAGAGTTGAGTTGACAATTATTTCTTCAGTATTTCAAAGATAGTTGAAGATAAATCTACAAATCATTCAAATCATTTTTCCCCTACATGTAATGTGATTTATCTTTACTTGCTCTTAAAACATTTTCTTTATATTTGGTTTTAACCCAATTGTAATATATTTAAGCATGATTTACTCTGAATTTATTCAAGTTGGAATTTGCCAATCTTTAATCTATAAATATGTCTTTCACAGGATGTGATAAGTTTTTGAACATTATTGCTTCAAACATTTTTTTCTGCCCCAATCTCCCTTCCCTCTTCTTCTGAACTCAAACTACACGTAGAATGGGGCTCTGATACTGTTCAACATGATCTCAAGCTTCTGTCCATTTGTTAAAAATCTTTTCACTCTGTTCTTAGAGCAGCTCCTATTGATATATCTTCGAGTTAGTTTACCTTTTCTTCTGTTTTCATCATTCTGTTATTGAGCCCACTTTTTAATTACTTACATTTTTCAGTTTTAAGTTCACATTTAGTTCATTGTACAATTTCTATTTCTCTGTTGATATTCCCATTTTTATCAATCATTTCAAGTGTATATTTACATACATAATTATGAAAGCCTTGTTAAAGTATTTGTCTAATACCCCCAGCATTGAGATAATCTCAGGCTTGGCATACTTTTTTAGCCTTTGCAATTTTATCATTTTTTTGTTGTTGTTGCTGCTTGTTTCATTTACGTATTGATTAATTTTGGATTGTACCCCAGACGTCATGAATGACACACCCAGGGTACAATCCTGTTAAGATTCTCCAGAGAATGTTGATGTTTTATTTTTACCAAGTGCTCCACTTAGTTAGGATTAGATTGTAAGTTGTGCCTTCTCCCCCACAGGACATGGTTTAATCAGGTTAGTCCTCCAAATCTTTGCTATACTATTTAAGTTTGCCTCATGTGTGAACAGCTCAGAGGTTAGTCAGACTTTTGTGCAGGTGATTCAATTCAGTTCTCCAATCCTTTATCACTTTAGTTTGTATTTATTCCACATGCATACACCCCAGGGACTGGGCTGAAAGACTTACGTGTGCCATTCAAATCTCTTTCCAGTTCTCTAAGCCTTAGCTAAACTAGTATGTGTCTGTCCAACATGTGTAACTCAAGGCTTAGGATAAGACTTGTATGTTCTTATTCACAGAATTAGATGATCTTCTTCTCTCCCTTTCAGCATCCCCCTCAATAATCTATGACCTTCAGGGATCCCTTTCTCTGGTTCCTTTGGCCAGAAAGAGAGGGTTTCTCTCAGATTTTAGCTGAAGATTCCACCCCTGCTCCCACACTGCCCGTGACTGGGCATGAGAAAGGTATTGCATGACAGATAGAGAAAAAATAAATGCTAGGTAACTTAGCTCTGTGTAGTTGCTTCTCCAAATTTTGGCTCCGCTGTACCTGCTTTTGTTTACTTTTCAAAGTCCTCAGTTAGTTGTTTCTGCATTTTGTCCAGAGACTTTAGTTGTAATTAATTACTGGAAGGAATGGGCTAAAGTGGGCTACATCATCATGCTGGTGCTGGAGCACCTTTGACCCCCTTCCCCCACCACGACCACGTAGAAAGTTCCAAATAAGAGAAGTTAGTTGGTTGCTATGTGGGAAGTGATAAGACAACAGAGTTGTTGAATTATTTAATCTGAATTACAGCTAAAGGTGAACTGAACTAAGGGAGTGTTACTGGAATAGAAAACAAAAGTAGATTATGAGTAAGAATTGACAGAACGATAGGAATGACGGGATGTGATAGGTGGCAGAGAGGAGGAGTCACTGGTGAAGGCCTGGCTATGATTTAGTTTGCCATTTATTTGGCAGTGTTCTTCATTAAAATAGTGAGAATATGAGATAAAATTTAGGAGATGGGTGGGAAAAAAGATTTTCAATTAGGACATGTTAAGTTTGGGGTATCCATGGGATAGTGGAGATGTTTGTGAGCAGTTTATAGACTCACTAGCATAAAACGGTGCTCATACTCACAATGAACAAATTAAATTAAAATTTGCCTTTAACAGAAAGGTGCTATGGGACTATCTTTGAGTCTAAACTTAGGCTATTATGATAAGTTTCATTCTCCCTCTGCTTTACGTAGCAACAAGACTTTTGATGAACTACAGGAGTTATTGACATTTCAATTCTCCCCAGTACCATCAGTCATTGTTTAGAATTTAAGTATTACAAATGAAATCCCGAGATTAGTGAAGGCATTGCCATTTTTTGTTCCACTCAGATGTTTTGTTTTTTCTCAACTTTGAGACTTTGGGGATTTTATGGATGACATGATACAGAATGACTGCATACTTGTAGTTGTGTACAAAGTACTAAAATAATGCCTTTTGATTGATTCCAATTTACATTCACAATGGCCTGATAAAAGGAACTAGTTATTAAAGCTTCATCTGCACATCACAGAAAGTAAGGTAGCAACTAAAAATTGTCAATAATATATAGAGAGAGGCAAAGAGGGTTTACTAAGTGAAAAGGGCAGAAAAAAGGACTCATGTTTATTGTGTCTTTTGAAGTGCCAGCGCTTTCATATCTGTTATATAATAGCATTCAAAGTTCATAAAATCACTTGAGATAGATATTATTAGTTCTACTTTGAAAGTGAAGCAACTGAGACTGAGAAAATGGAAACATTTCCTTATTATCAAATGCCTAGTAATCAGTAAATTCTAGATTCAAACTCATGCTGGAGGGTCTTCAAATGAGATTTGGGAAGTTGTTGCTGTTCTGGCTATGCTAGACTACAACAGTGAGCAGCTCAATAAAAGATGTGGGAATATCAGATGATTTAGGTACTCTAACTCTGCTCACATAAAAACCTAGTGGCAAAGTAAGAATTTATGACTATAAGGTATTAAAGCAAAGCTTCTATCCGTTATTTATTATTGATCAGTTTCATAGCCCTTTTGGCTACAGGAAAAATTTTCTCCACTTAAATTTGTCCAAATGTATCAAAGGCTGTTTTTGGAAGGTCCTAGTAAAGACATCACACCAGGAAACTGTGAAATAAAGACTCAAATTAAGACTCATGTGATGTGCTGTCTCGGCATCTGAAGAAACTGGGAGGGCCTTGAATGGCCTAACTGTTAAGTTCTTCACCTGTCTCTGCTCCCACAGATATGATTCTCTAGCCAAACAACACTCCTTATCAAGTAGACCAGATACAGATCCTATGTATCTCATAGTAATAAGTTTCAGTTCCTTGCCAGCCTGTGGAATTATTCAAATAATCCTATCACATCTCTCTGTGGGAACCAGGGGTCACTGCACCCTTTTGCTGCCATAGATCACCTCCCACAGACCTGCCATTTCACTCTGGTCCTGGGTGCAACCCCTGTGTGTCTCCACATGACATGCAGTGTCCTTTTCCCCTGTGAGTGGGTTTATGTGACTAATAAACGGATGATGATCTCATCTTCCAGTGTCAGGTTGTGTGTTTGGCCATTCCCATCACCATAGGGTAGAAATCTCTCCCTCATTAATAGAGTGAATAGGAGGTGATTAAAACAACACTCATCAAGGAATAATAATGGTTAAGTGAGGATTTTGATCTTTTATTTCGTTGGCATAGGAACCATCCAGAGAGTCAGCGTATTAGTACGTTCTCACACTGCTATAAAGAAATACCTGAAACTGGGTAATGTATAATGAAAAGAGGTTTCACTGGCTCATGGTTCCACAGGCTGTACAGGAAGCATGGCTGGGGAGGCCTCAGAAAACTTACATTTATGGTGGAAAGTGAAGGGGAAGCAAGTATGTCTTACATGGCTGAAGCAGGAGGAAGAGAGGGAAGGGGGAGTTGCTACACACTTGTAAACAACCAAATCTCATGAGAACTCACTATCATGAGAACAGCAAGGGAGAAATCCACCTTCGTGATCCAATCACCTCCCACCAGGGCCCTCCTCCAACACTGGGCACTCCAATTCTACATGAGATTTGGATGGGGACACAGATCCAAACCCTATCAGTCAGAGAATCCCTGAAGCTAACCCCAAAAGTGACCTCTTACTTCATGGATGCTCTGAATAAGAGATCCGGGGAAGATGAATAAAAGACTTCAAGAAGCCTATCTTGTTTCACTGTTCCTTCCTTCTAAGAGTAAAGGGAGAAATACATAGGTGAAATCTGGAGTGTTAGATCCGGGAAAAATACAGCATAGTGACTAAAGGTGCAGACTCAGGACTCGGGAACTGGTTTCACTGAGTTCAAATCCTAGCTTCCATACATACTAGTTTCGTGGCCTTTGGCAAGTTTATTTACATCTCTATGACTTATTTTCAGCATCTGCATAAAAAGGAAACAATTATACCTAATAATATAATTGGTAAATGTGGTGAAGATCATAGAACTTTAAATAGCAAAGTACTTATTTCAGTGCCTTTTTGCTAAGTGTTATCTGATTAATAATGCTGGTGTTTCTGTCAGTAATAGTATTAGAAGTAGAATTATTAGGTAACCATTATGTTGAACCATATGAAATTAACACTTTTTAGGTAAAAATGAGATAAAACTTAGGCAATTTCTTCTGATCAGCTTCATTCATGTACATATTCTTGGTGTTAACCACTGAGAAGAGAAATCCTGAAACTTCAGGTTATTACTGATTTCTCACTCTGGAGAAGGGTATCTGATATGGTTTGGCCACACGTCCCCACCCAAATCTCATGTCACATTGTAATCCCCACGTGTCTGAGGTGGGACGAGGTGGGAGGTGATTAGATCACGGGGCTAGTTTCCCCATGCAGTTCTCATGACAGTGAGTGAGCTCTCATGATATCTGATGGTTTAAAAGTTCGTGGCAGCTCCCTACCCCCACCTGCAACCATGTAAGATGTGCCTTGCTTCCCCTTGACCTTCTGCCATGATTGCAAGTTTCCTGAGGCCTCTCCAGGCATGCAGAACTGTGAGCCAATTACACCTCTTTATAAATTACCCAGTCTCAGGTAGTTCTTTCTAGCAGTGTGAATACGGACAAATACACACAATCTCTAATAGTATCCATAATAGAAGTTCAGTGAACACAGTGCATGAAAGGCATGGTCAGGTTCCTGGGACTTGTATACAGATAGAAGTCTTATATCAGCCACTAGGTGATAAAAAGGCTGTAAGCTTTGTGAGATTCCAAGGGAAGAAAAGAGCTTTGCAGCAGACTCAGGCTGTGGTGTGAGCAGCCCTGCCACTGCCGTGTGACCTGGCAGATAAATGATATTAGATGCATCAGTGGTTGGAAAAGATGCCAAAGGGACAGCAAGTAAGAAAAGATATCTCTGCCCTCCTGGCAAAGGTAATTAACACTATCATCAGGAGGAGGTAAAACAGAGAACAAGTTCAGTAACCATCTGGGTGCCTCTTGCTATACTTCTGCCTAATTCATGGTAAATGAGCAAGTGCAGCTACCGTAGCCTGAGAAGTGCATAGTGACTGCAGGCATGCAACCCTTCAGAAATGAGAATCTTGGTCACTCTACCCTCCCAACACCCCCCCCCCACCCACCCACCCCGGCCAGGAAAGGTACCTAGACCTGCAAAGGGGCCAGCTTAGGATGAGGGAGATCTAGAATGGTTATTAGAAAAAGGGCATGATGAGTATTGTTAAAGCCTCGTGACCAGCAGTCATGGTGAGGACTGCAGTATGTCCTATCAACCTCTTCTTATGTTTCCTCAAGAAGTCACCAGAATTCTGAAGACGCTGAGCCCCAAACTTACATGAAGCCACTGGATTTAAGTACAGCAAGGGGTGGACTGTGATGGATGCTGTGAAATGCCCACCACACCCCCCAGGACTGAGGCCCCCATACTTTCCTGGCCACTGGGAGTGCTAGTGACTCACAGCCGGATTTGAGAGCCCCTCTCCTCCTCGTGAGTTTCCTAGATGGAAGTGTGTCACCTCACCCAAGCTCATGTGTCCTTCCTTGAGTAACCCACATTAAACACTTGGTCTATGTAAAAAGCCTAGTCCTTTACTCCACTAGGGGACAACTCAATGGGACCATTCCAGCCCAGCTCAGACCTAGGTTATGAATACATCACAATCTGATTTCTCCTTCTATCAAATTCTGATCCCTTCCATCCAAGGAAAGTATAGATCCTGAAAGCAAACCCCAGAAAATTCCCAGCCACAATCTCTGACTCAGTCAAGCCTCCTGGGGAACCTGACATGTGACATACTATTTGGCTCTGAATAAGTACTCAATTCTTCTTAGCTGTCATTTTCTAATTGATCAAGCTGGAGCCAATGTGGTCCAACCGGGAAATAACTTTATTCTCTCTAACCACTTGCTGTGAAGACTAATCAATGCCACTGCTAGACGAAATATCAGACAGGTCTTAGGTCTTCTAATTCTCTTTAGTAACATAAACCATCTTATAAACCGTAAGTAAAATGGCCATCCTTTCTCTGGGTCCTCTCACCTTCCTAGGTGGCCTTCTTTGGTGGGCTTTTTTTTTTTTTTCCAGAAAATTCCAGAAAACTTCTCCCAAAGGGCCTACACTTGGCGTTTGAGAAACCTGCGCTATCACAGTGTTCTGCAGAAGTCACAGAATATCCTTGTCTTTGCTTTCAGATGTCTCCAAGTGGTAGTGAGACATCATCAAATCCTAAGAAACAATATACTTGAAGATTTTTCACTCACTGCCTCAAAGATAAGAAAAATACTTCTCTCCACTCCCTGAAGATATGTTACTTCTTTGCCTCGTCAACCTGTTTTCTTACAGTCTGGAGATCCATCATGAATGATCCTGGCAGAATGAGTTTTATCACATCCTGATGTGGTAGTTCAGCTCTCCCACTTAGGCTGGTAGGGTTCTTAGAACATTATATTTTTCTCAACAACTGGGGCCCTGGCCCAAAAGGAGACAAAAAAATCCCTCATTAGCATCCCATTATAATTATTATTAACAGTACTTACATGTAAGGGCAAATGCCACTCTTGTTATTTACTTGAAAATTAATTATGTAAAAAAATTGTTAGCAAATAATTTCCCCATATGGCTTTTTGTACTGGTTGTGTAATAAAATGTAGATTGAAAGTGAACTATTTCTTACAACATAAAGAGTAGATAAAAATCTGCTTTCATGGTCTGATTGGCAGTTGTGGAATTTGAAATCTCTGTCTGTCTCTCTGTCTTTTCACACACATGTACACACACAAACACACAACTAGTTCATTTGTTTTATAAACATTATAATTTGCTTCTAAATTATGAGCTACTGGATGTTACTGGCAGACACATTTCTACAAACAAAATGTTGTGGGTGCAGATAGATTATTATATTATCGATAAATTAAAAGACAAAACATAATAAATGGAGTATTTTTTGCTATACTTTTCTTTTGTAACCTTGGGTTTTGAATCACTACCTACATCTCACTCTAGTTCATACAAACTATGATGAAATAAATACAGCTGGAACAGTCTATTGAAACTCATTGCACAATTATATTTTCACACTGCTGATTAACTTATATATTTACATCAATGTTTTACTCTTCCTTTCTTTAATCAATAGTATTTTATCTCATCAATAACTTATAGACATAAAGGAAATAAGTCTAAGAATAAAAATAATTTGCTTGCACACTATAACCACTGAAGTAAGACATGGAGGTGTGATTGACAGCCCATAAGAAGCATTATCTGATATCCACAAACTCCAGAAATATTTGACTTTCATGGTGCTGTTGTAGGTTCTCAAAACATTCCATTTTTAAAGAAGTAATATTTTGATATTATAGTTATTGATTTAAAGTAGACATTAAAAGAGAAACCCTGTCTCTACTAAAATACAAAAGAAATTAGCCAGGCGTGGCGGCATGCGCCTGTAGTCCCAGCTACTAGGGAGGCTGATGCAGAATTGCTAGAACACGGGAGGTGGAGGTTGCAGTGAGCCAAGATTGCACCACTGCACTCCAGCCTGTGTGAGAGCAAGACTCCGAGAGACTGGAGTGAGCAAGACTCCGTCTATAACCACAACAGCAACAATAACAACAAACAGACCTCACTACTGTTTTAAAGGCAAGAAGTGTTTGGAGACATTTGATGGACCCCTGGGACAAGGTGGTGAAGATGGAGGGGAACCACTGAAGGAATTTCCAACCAGAATGAGGTATTATCAGATTTGTCACAATGTGGTGAATGAATGAGAGATTAGGGTGGGAGGTGGGGTGGCCTGGAAGATGGAAGAAGAATTAAAAGTTTATTGCAACAATCTAAAAAAGAGATGGTAACAACCTGAACTAGGATGGTAACAGGATTTGGAGAACTGGATAGATTCTAAACAAAATGTGGAAGGAATACCTTTACCTTTGGTAATTGCTTGCTTGTGGGGGGTAGGGGTGAAGGAGAGGACAAAGATGACGTGAAAGTCTGGTTTGGGTCACAAATTAAATGTGGTGTCACTCACTGAGATAAGGATGACAGGAAGAAAATTAGGAATAGGTTTTTATAGGGAAAAAAAACTTCAGTTTGCAGTATTTTCAGTTTGGGTATTTGTGGTTAATTCAAGAAGCTATGTCACCTGAGGGCATTTCCACAGATTTCTGGAGAGAAGAGTAGGAATAATCGGAACTGATGATCTTGGTTAGTACTCTGTGAGGCATCACCATACAAGGGACTCACTATCAACTGCTGGTTACCACTCTCTGAACATAATACTCATTTTATAGATTAACTTAGGCATTTTGACTTAAGTATTAAATTCTGTCAGGATTACATGTGTTTATTATCTATCCCAAGTAATATACAAAACAATAGAAATTAAGACAAACCTTAAAAGTTCCATTACCTATATCTTCTTGCATCTCATGAAGTAAGATCTATATCACTAACCTCTGTTAAAATAACTTCTCAAAACTAACTTTTTAAGCTCTTTCATAAATTCTTTAAGCTAAGCTCTTTTAAAAATTCTCCATTTATTCTAAACTGAGCCAGTTAATAAAAATGAGAAAAAAAATGAGAATTTGGAGAAAATTTTGTGATGAGAACAGACTGTAGAGCTCAGTGGTATCTCACATTTTTCCAGCCCTTCCAAGTAAGGCTGATGCTCTTGCTAAATGTAAAATCCTATATTAATTTCCCATATTTTACCCTACTGCATCATTTCTACAATCAGTAAAGTACTGGATAATTTAAAACACTAAAATATGCCATTTTTCTCATGCCAATAAACCAAAGAAAAATCCACTGATAGAGATGATAACAGTGTGAAGAACATGACAGGGAGATCAGAACAGAGGAAATAGCATGCTAATGACATTCAATATTCTCCCTGTGTCAAGTCATCAGCATTTTTATTGCCACTATTTCTCAGCATACACTATTAGAATTTATTGAGTCAATCTGTCTCCATCACCTGTGATATAATATATTTTATTCAATAAGATATGAAATAATATTTATCTTTCAACTCCAATGACTGGCTTTCAGGACAATAACTGCTTATCAACCAAGCATTACAAGAGTAGGAGAAGTTGTACATTTTAATATCTGACCTGAGAGTTGTCATTTTAGCATCTACACATTTGGTATTAAGAAGGGTGCAGACTTCAATCCAAGAAATCACTCCGATTCAACAGTTATGGCAAATGATGGCATCAAATTATGTTTTAAATCAGTAGCACAGTGAAGCATACTGCGTGAAGTTGGGGAAGGAAAAGACTCGACTCTGAAGTTAACTCTACAAGACAGTTGTACTAGAATCTCTACACCAGAAATAAGAATTAAGCTCACGACTGAGCTCATTCATCTCGTAAAAAAAAAAAAATGGGAAGGGAAAAATTTTTTTTTAATGTCTCAAATAGCCCTCATTTAAAATTGAGACAGAAATGAATCTGTAAGTTATGTTTTCAAGTTGTCTGTCTGAATCTGGGGCATTCAGGGAAGCACATTGTGTCTGATTTTCCATGTCAGCCACTTGGAAGGAAAACTAGACTGTTGATGGCTGCGTAGTTCTTTGGAGGGCGGCGTGTAGGTTTCAGCCACGTGATAGAATTAACCAAGTTCCCAACTTTCTGCACTGTTCAGCTCCCTGGTGGTCTGTCAACTCAGGTAATTTTGAGAAAAGAAAGAATTGAGTCTTTTATTCCCCTATGTGCTTTGATAAACATTTATTTCATATCCGCTTTTTTCCAGCTTTCCCCTCAGAAACCCCATGTCAACGTGTGACAAAGAGGTGTCACAGCACTGACATGATTGAGTTGGTATTTGGTGGTTTCACCTCAGAAACGAAGGGGTCCACAACTCCTGCTGGTAAAAAGCACTAATTCATCTGCTGTTAGCTTTACTCACCAGGAAGTCCCCTCTCCCAGTCAGAGAGCATAGAAGTGCACGGAAGCTACTTCCTGTCAGGCAGTTTATTGCTTCATTGTGTCAACTTTTGCCGGCCTGCACGAGTGGGTCAGGCTGCAGGTAAAATATCTGCCTTCCAACAAGCTGTTGAGATGTCATCTCAAAACGTGTCCTGGTGACATCATGTGTGCCCAAGGCAGCCATCTTTACCACTCTCTGCCTCCTTTTCTTTTTAACTGTAGCCTGAGTTTTATTAAACAAATTTAAAAAAATTTTCTATGCCCCAACCTACATGTGCTTACTTATTTATTGCATATTAGAAGAAAGTGGAAAAATGTGGATGTTGAAATCATCGTATTTGAATTTGAATCCCAGTTGAGTTATTTACTGGCTGTTTCATCTTAGGTGAACTCCCTGTCAGCTGAATTCTCTTTGTCATTAATGCCTGCCTTTAAGGGCCCGTGGTAAAGATAAATGAAATCATATATATAAAGGAATCGCCTCTCCGTGTGACTCATAAGTAGGTGCACTTGCTTTCCTCAGCGGGGGCAAAATGAAACAATTAAACTTTTAGGTTATATTATTCTCTCAAAAGAAAACATAGAGTGTTGCTTGTTGGTTCATTTATTTACTTATTACTGCACAGGAAGAGGGAGACAGGAAGGAGAAAGTGTGGTCAGAAGAGATCATGCATTAACCCCATTGAGAATTGCTCTAAGTGTGTGTTTTGTGTATCCTACTTATATCTTCTTAGTGTCCCCATTTTAAAAGCATGTCCTTTCTTTACTTTGCCACTGCACAAGACGGTAACAATAAGATTAAAAGGAGTGTATGAGGTTTAAGATTTGTCTCGAAGCTTTACTGAAGTCAAAAGAAGGTGCTACATTCCCAGCTTAGTGGGAGAGTGTTTGGCACAGGAAACCTCAGCCTCAAATCCTTGGCTGTCCTCCGTAGATTTGAGGTTGCTTTGTTGTGTGTGTGTACTTTTGTGTATTGGAGGGGAAGGGGAGGTGCTGGAATTGGGGTGTGCCTTTGGGGAAGGTGAATGGAGCGGGGATATCTGATAAAGAGATGTGTGGGTTTGGATGAGTTCCCAATTTTTGTGCTCTGGCTTCAGGACTAGACAGTCTTACGTACAAATGTTAGCTCTACCAATCGGAGCAGGTATTACTGTGGCCAAGTGCTTCAACCACAAGGCACTTGACTTATCTGTTGGTGGGGGAGAAGAATATCTATCTTATGGAAACTAAATGAGGAAATATATGTAAGGTACATGGAGCAGTGACTGTTCATCACTTATTACAAGTTAGTTTCCTTTTTAAAATGTGGCTTCTTACCTTATATCCTGATATAATTGAATCAGGGAGAATGACACTGTGACATCTATTCCCCTTGCAAAAATGCTGAGCAATGAAACAGCCACTTTAGACCTTCAGCTTTCTCATAGACAATCTATCTCAAAACTTCTCTCCCATTAAATAAAACTACACTTCCTTGGACCATATGTCCTGCTTAGATGTTCAAATGATATGGTTCTATGAAACCCACATGACACCCTTTATTGTATATGAAAATGAGCAATCCAATTAATCATCAAGACTGAAGCCAGCTCCCAATCGCTCAGATGGCCCTAATGGAATGGTAGGTTATTGGATATTTATTTAATGAGTTATTGAGAACCTACAAAGTGCCAGACACTGTTCTAGGTGCTGGGGATACACAAACAAATAAGATGTGAGAAGTCCATGAACTTCAGAGCTCACAGGACAGTGATAGAACCATACAAACTATCAAATACCTGCATGAGGTGGTGTCTGGTCCTGATGAAATTCTGAGAAGAAAAACAAGGCAAGATACAGGGATAGACAGTAAAAGAGGGGAAAGGTCTACTATAGATAGGAATGGTCAAGGAAGTCATCTTGGAAGAGGTAATGTACCTGAGATCTTAATGAGGTAAAGGAGAAATCCAGGCAATGAACTGGAGGAATAATATTTCAGGAAGAGAGGACAAACCAACCTGAGATAGGAGAAGACTAATACAAAGAATACTGTGGTTGGGGCTTGAGAGAGCCAACACATGAGGAAGAGAGATCAGTCGGGTAGGATATGGGTGATAGAGATGTATCAGTCCGTTCTCACACTGCTATAAAGAACTACCTGAGACTGGGTAATTTATGAAGAAAAGAGGCTTAATTGACTCACAGTTTCACAGACCTAACAGGAAGCAGGCCTCAGGAAACTTACAATCATGGCTGATGGTAAAGGGGAAGCAAACACCTTCTTCACATGGCAGCAGGAGAGAGAGAGAGTGAAGGGGGAAGTGCCACACACTATTAAACCATCAGATCTCATGAGAACTCACTCACTATGACAAGAACGGCAAGGGGAAATCCAACCCCATGATCCAATCACCTCCCGCCAGACCCCTCCTCAAATTTGACATAAGATTTGGATGAGGACACAAATTCAAACCATATCAAGAGATAGTCAGGAACCAGAGAGAGCCAGGCAATGTAGACTGGGCTGAACAACGTGGATTTTATCCCAAGTGCAACGTAAAGCCGTTGCCAGGTTTAGAACCTGAGACTGCTGTTATCTCCTTTATATTTTATCAAAATTACTCTGGCCACTCCATGTAGAATCGACTGTTAGCAAACAATTATGTACACATTTCTGCTGTAAGCATTGTTTAGTCAATGCAGTGTGACTCAATGGTGAGCATGGATTGTGCAGCCCGCTCCTCACCAGTGGGCTGACTCTAGGCAAGGCACCAAACTTAGAGTCTTGGTGTTCACATACATAAATTGGGAGGAAGATGACCCACCCCCAGGACTATTCTGAGAAGGTAATAAAGGGCAAATGTGAAATGCTTGGCGATGTGCCTGGAAAATAATAAGTGCTCAAAAGTGTTAATTCCTCCTTGCTCCTCATCTAATGACTCTTCAATTATTCAATTACTTAAGGATAGCCTTTACAATAAGCAAGGTGCTTTGGTCATTACAGAGGGTATGGGATCTCACATCTTCCCTTGGAGGACTCTCAGCCCAAAAGGATTGGTGGAGGGTAACATGGAAAAGTAGCAGGGCAGATCACTGTTAGCCAACAAAAGTAATTGCTAATGTCAAATGATGCATGGAGTGGGTTCCAGGGAAATTCAGTGGAAAGACAACGACAACAGTGGAGTTGTCAGAGACGCCTTTGAGCCCCTGCAAACCTCAGGGCAGTGAGTGAGGAAAGGGCACTTGAGTATCAACATTAGCCCACATGTTGAGCAACAAAAGATACTTAGTGAACAGAGTGGGACCGAAAAAGTATTACGTTGGCAATGGTAGAAGATAAAGTTGGAAATATATGATAACTCCAGGCTGTGGAGACCTTGAGATACTGGGTAAAGATGCTTGCTTTTTTGTTTGTTTGTTTTGTTGGTTGGTTGGTTTTTTAGACAGAGTCTCGCTCTGTCACCCAGGCTGGAGGCAATGGCACTGTCTCAGCTCACTGCAACCTCCGCCTCCCGGGTTCAAACAATTCTCTTGCCTCAGCCTCTCGAGTAGCTGGGACTACAGGCACATGCCACCACACCCAGCTAATTTTCGTATTTTTAGTAGAGATGGGGTTTCACTATGTTGGCCAGGCTGGTGTCAAACTCCTGACCTCATGATCCACCTGCCTTGGCCTCCCAAAGTGCTGGTATTACAGGAGTGAGTCACCTCGCTGGCAGTTTCATCTTTATACTCCATGACCTGCAATTACCAACACTGAAGACAATTATCTTGAGTTAGAAACTATTCCATCTGTATGTTGCCCAGCTGAGATGAGATGAAGGGACTGATTGCCCTCAGGTGCCACAATGTAAGGGAATCCCATTATTAGTGATGTCTCTGTGTGAACAAACACATCTCTCATTCTGCAACCCTTTAGTTAGACAGGGAGGAGTCATACACAAGGGGTTGTATAGTCAGAGAAGGTGAGGAAGTAGAGAAGGTAGAAAAGCATATGCAAAGAGAAGAGAAGGTTCTGTCCAACCCTGCAGCTGGTGTTTAGTGAACCACTGTGCAAACACACAGCCATGGGACCTCATAATGAATTTTTAACACAATAAATCACTGTCATTTATGAAATTGTCACTGGTGAAGAAAATAGCCAAGAGATTCTTTGTGTAATTTCTTTAATGCATATTACCCATCACTAGGTCAAAAACATCATCATGGGTTCTTCTAACACAAATTTCAGAAGGCTGTGTGTTTCTGGATTGACAGCCACCTAATAATAGGTGTCTGGAAAACCCATTTTCTGTTATATTTGTTAATAAATCTTAGTAAAGCATGAATTATAAAGAAATGTAATGTCTTAGCTAAAGAAATCAATAATACTTTTAAACACAAACTCATTAGTATTAAAGATTATTCCCATTTTTCATTATATTGGGAAAGAAAATGATAATCATATCAATGCATGACATCCATTGAACTAACATGATGTTAAATGCATTGTCTAAAAAATTTAAATGCCCTGTACAAATCAGATATTATTTATTTACTGCCCCTCCTCCCAGCAATCCTTCCCCCACGTAGATACAATTATTTCCAAAGGGTATTTGAGACAGCTTATAAAATATGCATACAATGCACTGAGACAAAAATAGGTAAATCGAGAAATCACAGAATCATGTATTACTATCAAAAATAGCATGTCATGTAAGTGAGAAAAGGAACAATTAATACATCATCTTCTTTGGAAGTGGTTGCTTTTCATCCCATAATCTAAAATACTCTATAGATACGATCCTATTAATAGTCCTATTTTTTTGTCCAAATAATTCATTTTAGAAAAGATTAATATTCAACCAAATATCAAGTAACTTGAGATGACTGTAGAAATAAGAAACATTCTGAAAAACAGCTTTCAGAATATCTTGTAGGTCATTTAATCATTATATTTTCACCAGTGCAGGTAAGCAAGTATTAAAAATAGTACTTGATGACAACAAGAACAAAGTCACTGGAATATTGTTTGTGCACGCCAATCCAGAGCCCCAGTTATATTCACATATATTCACAGGGGTTCACACATATACATATGCTTGTGTTTCAGTGTGCATCGTTTTATGTTTACTTGTTTTGTGTAGAGAGACAAAATTTTCCCAGAAGGCAACTACGGAAGGAGACTATCACATGTCTTAGTTCTTGCGGTATGCAAGCCAGTACTGCTCCGAGACAACTAGACAAGTGGCTTTTTGGCAAAGTAGGATTTGAGCATCCTGTGCAGCTACTTGTCGTTACCTGTGACCACACCCCAAGGTAATTTTAACCAGCTCTGAATTCCTTACAGGTAAAAGTGTGAGGCAGAGACAGTAGTCTCCATGTACTCATGCTACTTAGGGAGAAGAACGACGAGCATAGAAATTGTGCTAACGTTTTTATAAGGGATGCATAGCTACAAAGTGTTCCAATGCCACCCACTGCTCATTCATCCAATCGAAGAATACGATCCACAGAAGTCCCTCAAGAAAGCAAAGCATAACTTTCTTAAAGCATTCTAAAAGTTTAGTGGTAGATTTGGCCTTCGTGGTGAATTTCACTCTAAATATTTATTACAGAGTATTGCTATTTTCCCCCTCTTTTTCTGGTTGATCTTCAAAGGAGCATATTTTATTAACAAACCATGGATATAAAATATGAAATCAAGATCACCTACTGCAGAGGAGAAGCCAAACATCACTAAAAAGGATTAGTTTCTTTCACTGTCTAGAAATTTTTCATGGAAGACCTTGGCTGGCCTTTTGATATTAAAACTTCCTAACAAGTATTACACAGGAGTTTTAAATTAGAACTTGCTGTCACAGAGACAGTTATAAACTGTTAAATATGTCCTTTCAATGCTAAGCTCCTGTAAAGTATGCACATGGCCACAGCCAAGAGGCTCCCTGACAAGTAGCAGGGTGAGATCACAGAGATGTTTGCAAGCTGCCTGCAAGGCCCCGCAGGTGGCCCTGTGTTATATGTGTCCGTGCATGAGTGTGTGTGTGTGCTCAAAAGAAGCTGCACATTTCTGCTTCTCAAATCAGATACTTCTCTCCAGTGAAAACTTCTAATAAAAATGCATGTCATATTTTGTAATGATATCTGCCAACCGAAGGGCGATGTTAAAACTCACATTTCATGCATTGGACTAATTTAATGTTGTGTTTTCTCAAGTAGCAAGAACTCAAAACATCATTCTATCCTATCATTACAGATAGAGACTCATAATTTTACACACTGTGTAAGTTATGGGTCATCCTTTAAAAAAGTGGTTTTATTATTTCTTTATCATTCTTTTTTACAAAACAAAAAAGTAACGTATGAGGTCAATGGCACATCATAGAAATTGGGCGGGGAAGGGGGAAGAGAAAGAAAACTTAACTTTTCACTTCTTTTATTCCGTGTTTTATTTTGTTTATTTAATATTTTCCAAAAGCAAAAATCTCCTCCAAGGGCTCGTTCTGGAGTTTGCACAATGGACTCTGCTTTTTCCTCTCTGACCAGTAGAGCCCGTAATTAGTACTTAATTATAGTTTATATGGCCACTTTGACCAGAAAGAAAAGACTAGCTTTGTTACAGTCAATGAAGTATTTAAAGCTATGCCCAGGATGAGGATGGGTTTATTAAACACTTGGGTAAGCAATAATAAACTTACATTGATTGGGAAACTCAATACATTTCTTTCATGTGCTGCTTACAAAAAAAAAAAAAAAAATCCAGGTGGAATTGAAAATAGGAACCCTGTTTGGTTATACTAACAGTACCCAATTCTCTGCAAGGCCAACAGACTCTCCAAAAACACGAGATATTCCTACATCATGCTGACTTTGACAAAAAGGAGGGACACAGCTTAGATTGTAAAATAATAGGTAATATGTCTTGAGAGCCAGGCCCGGGCTGAGCACTTTACCTGTGGATAAAGGTTAAGTAAATTGCCCAAGGTCACAGAAAAAGAATTCACACCAAGGGAGATTTATTTTACAACAGGATCATTTAAACTCTAAGTTTCTAAATTTACCTTCTTCAGACTATGTAAAGAAGGATGCTGCTTGTGTGAATGTTAGCTTTTTATTTTTTTTAAAAAAAAATTTAAATTATTCTTGGATGGCCTTTCTTCCAAAATGAAACCTTGCTAGCAGACAGCATCCCCTTTTTCCTATAGAAGCAAGAGAGACCAGCTGCTCATTTTCCCAGCTTCCCCTGTTGTAGGGGCACAAGCATGTGCCCTAGGGCCAGCCAGTAGTATCCCAGGACATGAATCGGGGGCTAATGATGCTTACAGGTGGAGCAGAGGACCACTCATTTTGGCAGCAGCAGATGCAGCAGTAGCAGCATCTAATTACCTAGATGTAGACGGAGCTGAGGTGCCAGAAATGGTGTGGAGGTGACAGGAGACAGAGCCAGGAGAGTTTGGTGATGGTGGGCAACGTGCTGCAGTATCTGTGCTCATCAGGGCAAGAGTGATGTGCTTACAAGCCTGGTCCTGACTGCTGCCCACCTTCTATTTGCCCATATTTTCTATGCCTGCCTCTCCATTCTTCCCATTTCTCTGGTGGCTCAAAAAAAAAAAAAAAAAATGTGTTCCCTATTTAAACCCACTCGCTTTGGTTTGATGCTTGCAACTGAGATCTCTGGTAAACCCTAGATAGATAATAAGGTGATGTGTTCATCTATTTCAGCATTCAACAAAATAATTGAGTTTGTTGTATTTTGCAGAACAAGATGAATTTTAATACTTTGAGTCTGAAGAATGACATTTAAAGTTTCGTTATTTCTGCACTGCATCTCGCCCCTAGCAATCCAGCTCAATACATATATGGATAAAGGCAAGCACTCTAAGCCCACTACTTTTGAGCCTGCACACCCTCTGACAAGGGTGAGAGAAGGACTTCGATATTGTCATGCTTTTTAGTTCTCTCCCAGGTGAACTAAAGGAGAAACACTGCTTGAGCAAAGGATTAGAATGAAAATGAAACTGGATAACATAAAATACAAACCTCTTCCTTCTACTTCCCTTTTTTTTTTTTTTTTTTTTTTGAGATGGAGTCTCGCTCTGTCGCCCAGGCTGGAGTGCAGTGGGGCAATCTCGGCTCACTGCAAGCTCCACCTCCCGGGTTCACGCCATTCTCCTGCCTCAGCCTCTCCGAGTAGCTGGGACTACAGGCGCCCGCCACCACGCCCAGCTAATTTTTTGTATTTTTAGTAGACGGGGTTTCACCGTGGTCTCGATCTCCTGACCTCGTGATCCGCCCACCTCGGCCTCCCAAAGTGCTGGGATTACAAGTGTGAGCCACCGCACCCGGCCCTACTTCCTTTCTTAACTCTAATGTTTTTTAGTACCAAAAATAATCACCACCGATACCTCTACAATACTCACTCATTCATTTATCCCTTCACTTATTCTTTGCCTTGGAGGAGCCATGGCCTTGCCTGCTTAACAGGAAATGTGGGAGCAAACAGCAGTCAAATGATCCCACAAATACGGTGTCAAACGGTTCCATGAGCTCCGAAGGAAAAGTCGTGGGGACTATTTAAGATGGGAGGGGTATCTGGTCTAATATGGAATGTCCTGAAAAGAATTTCTGGAAGAAATTGCATAGAAACAGATAGGTTCTTTAGGTATTATTAATTATTAATTGTTCTTTAGATATTATTAGTTATTAATAACTATTTATTAATAGTTGCTGCCATAATAAATTGCTACAAACTTAGCGACTTAAAACAATGCATATGTCTTATATCCCTGGAGATCAGAGTTGGAAATGAGTCAAATTGGGCTAAAATCAAGGTATGGACAGGACTCGTTTCTTAAGACTCTAAGGACAATTCATTCCCTTGTCTTTTCCAGTGTCTGAGGCTAGGTGGGTTTCTTGGCTCGTGGCTCGTTCCTCCATCTTCAAAGCCAGCAGTGTAGCATCTGCTCTTCTTTCTGACCTCTGCTTCCATCCTTACATCTTCTGACTCTCATTCTGACCCTCCTGCCTCTTTCTCATAAGAATCCTTGTGATTACATTGGGCCCACCTGGAGAATCCAGGATAATCTCCTCCTCTCAAAATCCCTAACTGAATCACATCTGCAAAGTTCCTTTTAGCATGTATGGTAACATATTCATAAGTTCCAGAGGTCAGGATACAGAAAGGGCATTCTGTGCTAAGGCACTGAGACAGGCTGAGGCATGGAGCATTTGAGCAATGAAAGAAGGTCAAGTGGAGAAAATTGGGAAGAATGTGTCATGAAAGAGCTTAACAGGAAACAAAAATAAGCCAATTGGCACAGGGCCAATGTTCACCATCTTCCACAAGGTCCCTATGAATTTTGTAGAGAGAATATCTTTCTGATCACCTTTGGTTTTGACTTCCTTGATTATATGAATTAATTTAGTTTAAACATTATCTCACTTTTCTGTGCACACTCCACTGGACCTTTGGTGCTTGTGCATTTAGAAAACTTTGCTGTACATTTTTGTTTCTTCATTTTTCGTATGTGAAGAGGTCATTGGGAGGTATAATATGTTTGGAGAATAAAATAAAATAATAATGTCCATTCAATACATTGTTACAATTCTGAGCTTCTTCCCATAAGTCTCAGGAAACCAATTCTTCTCTAGATATCCTCAAAGACTCATTCCAGGAATATTTACTCAATTTTTTTTAAAAAAGATACTGATGACTTTGGCATTGGCAAGAAGCATAGTTCGTCTTCCAAAAGAACCCACTCTGTGCTGCAACTGACCCATGGTTGCCAAAAATCCACTTGTGACCCCTTGTTGCCATTCTCCCACTAGTTTCTCAGAGCAATGGATCTGGAGAGGTTGACTCCAATAATTGTCATGGGTCTCTTGTTTAATACTCTAATAGCACGTCTGTGAGCTACTTCCTCCTTCAAGCACTCTCTTCCACTGATTTGTTCCACTGGGGTAACAGTGCTCTTTTGGTGTGTTCTGAGCCCTCTCATCCTCTTCAACTCAGCTGTGACATGTTGAGGGACCTCAAAACTCAGCCCCAAGACCCTTATCTCTTTTCTTTGTACATAACATCTTGTATGCTGATTGCTTAAGTCACACTTCGGCTCAAACATCCCTTTGAGGTTTAGCGCCAAAACTCATCTTCACCAGGATGTCCGCCATGTCCTTGAATGTCCTTCAGCTCTTTACAAAGTCATTTTCCAAACTTGGCTCTCTTCGTGATTCTATTTCATCAGCCATTCATCTAGCTGGGTGGGTCAGGAACTTGATTGTCCTTCTTAATTCCCTTTTTTCACTAATGTCTGTCTTTTATCTGTTACCAAGTTCTGTTGATTCTACCTCCTACACTCTACCTCGCTTAAAAGTCACTTATTTTTCTTCATCTTCACTGGTATTGTAGTCCACACTATCTCACTAGTACTATCAAAAGTCTTCCATTTCTTTATATGTAGCATGCTTCCGTCTTTCCCCGGGACCTTTGCACATGCTCCTCTCATCACTTGGTTGACTCAGATTTTCGATCTCAGCTCTATAATCACATCCTTAGGGAAGATGTGGTTGACCTTCCCATCTAAATTAGCTCCTTTTTAAATATGTATTTGTGAGTCCTTATTCTTTGTCTCACATTATTTAGTGTAAAATTTAATTTATTTAATGGATAATTTATTTAATATCTATCTTTCCCACTAGGCTATAACTTGCATAAGGGTAAGACTCTATTTTGTTCATTAGTACACCCAGCATCTTGCACAGAACTAGACATATAATGATACATATAATAATATATTTTGTTAAAGAATAAATTAGTAGCTCAGATAATCATAATAACATTTAACCTAAGTGGGAATCAACAAACTTTTTTGTAGAGACCAGATAGAGATTAAACATTTCAGGCCCTGTGATCTTTACAGTCTCTGTGGCAACAATTCACTATGCCGTCATAGTGGGAAATAAGCTACAGATAATCTGTAACCAAAAGGGCACGGCTGTGTCCCAATAAACTGTATTAACAAAAACAGACTGCAGGCTGAATTTGGTCCAACCAAGGGCTTACTTAGTTTGTTGATCCCTAATCTAGGCTATTGAGTTTTTAAATAACTCCATGTAAAGAATATTACATTGTTCTTTTGGACTCTGCTTCCACCTTTGACAAGGGTTAAAGATTTCTCCAATTCACATTACTAAATAGTACTTCTAGCATCTTCATCTTAATAAGAACTGCATTTACATTTTAGAGGCTCTCACAATTTTCTTCTAGAAAAATGAGTGGATGTTCGCTTTTATTTTCACCAAATGGCCATACCTGGTTGTTTCCTAAACCAAAAGAAGTCAATAGTGAGGGCCTTGAGGGTTTTACCTTCAGAAAACTAAAGTAGTAGCTACCGCCAAATGACACTAAGCTAATGGAAAATAGTTTTTCAGTAACATTACTGTTCATGAATGACTGCTCCCTCTCATCTCAATGGGTGTGGATTGTATTTCCCCACTCCATGGCCAAATGTCTTTCTTTGGCCAATGTGTTCCAGTGCCAGGTTTCAATTCCAAGCCAATGCTTTAAGAGATTGTGCTGCTTTTCTCTTGCCCGTGATTGACACCAATGTTCTAGAGATAGATCTATCATCCTTGGGCCCAAGGAGAAGACAACTTGGAGTAACAATCGCAGCCTAAAAATAATGACTATGTAACAGAAGTAAGAAATACATGTTTTGTTGCCATAGCCATTGATTTTGTGGAGTCAATAGTTACCGTGTCTTACCATAGCCTATACTGACCAGTCAACTGGGAATTTCCTGTGTTAGTCCATTTGAGCTATTATAAAGGAATACCTGAGGCTGGGTAATTTATAAAGGAAAGAGGTAATTGGCTCATCGTTCTGCAGGCTATACAAGCATGGTGCTGGCATCTGCTCAGCTTCTGTAGAGGACTCAGGGAGCTTTTACTCATGACGGAGGCTAAGTGGGAGCAGACAGTCAGTCACATAGCAAGAAAAGTAGCAAGGCAGGGGAGGTGTCACAAACTTTTAAACAACGAGATCTATCGATTCTTGGCCTTTTGGCTAAGATCAAGTGTAGTATCTGTTCTTATCAGTTTAATATATGATACATCTTCTATCCAAGGACAATATATTAAATGGATTTTTGGAGCAGAGAGATGGAATAGAAACTTGCTCCATCCACTCCATGCATCCACCTGGTATTGCAGTACCTCCAGGAATGGTGCACCCCCTTGCGGTATTAAAAAAATAAAATAAACAACCAGATCTCAGGTGAACTCAGAGCAAGAACTCACTCATCACCAAGGGGATGATGCAAAGCCATTCATAAGGGTTCCATCCCAATGACCTAAACACCTCCTGCCATGTCCTGTCTGTAACACTGGGAATTCCATTTCAACATGAGGTTTGGAAGGGACAAACGTCCAAACCATGCTACCCCCGTACTCAAACATAAAACATCATATTTAGAAAAGTCATTATTGTTGAGGCATAACTATATTGTACATTGATTTGAAAAGGCCCCTAATTATAGCCAGCAATCATATGATAAGATTAAATTGAATTGATGAACACATTACATAACAAACGGGACAAAACATGTTTTGTGAAAACACACTTTAAAAATTGAACCTAGGCCGGGCGTGGTGGCTCACGTCTGTAATCCCAACACTTTGGGAGCTGAGGCAGGCGAATCACTTGAGGTCAGGAGTTCAAAACCAGCCTGGCCAACATGGCGAATCTCCGTCTCTACTAAAAATACAAAACATTAGTCAGGTGTGGTGGTGCGCAGCTGTAATCCCAGCTACTTGGGAGGCTGAGGCAGGAGAATCGCTTGAACCCAGGAAGCAGAGGTTGCAGTAAGCCTAGATCACATCATGGCACTCCAGCTTGGGGGACAGAGTGGGACTCTACCTAAAATAAAATAAAAAAATTTAACCTACATTAAATTATTTTACAATCTCTCATAAAATATAGATTTGCAAGCTTTCCTCACTGGCACAATTAATTAACATTTCTATATAGCAAGGAAGGGCTGAATCTGGGTTTTGACTGCCCCTTTAAACAAGGCAACCACCATCGAGTTTGCCTCAGTCCTTTCCATCGTCATCAGAAGTACAAATGCCCTCCATCAACTTCCCCTGAGCCTCCACTTCTCGTCTACCACGCCAGGCTTTATATCTGCTGGGCACCAGGTCTGTAACCTTAATCAGTGAGACTCTTGGGACAAGTGACTGTGCCTTACTTATTTTTGCACCCTCAGCCCTGAGCACAGTGCTTGGATTGTAAGACATGTTAGATATATGCTGGCTGTACACATAACTGCAAATGAACTTCTGTAACTAGAAGCTTCCACAGAGTTAAAGACTTAATAATCAACTAGGCTTCAGATTTACTTTGAAGTGATAAGCATATCAACCCATATAAATATTAATTAAAGCCAAACAAATATGGAAGAGAATATGTGTATGAGATGGGGTAAACAGAACAGGGAGGCTGACGAGGTCAAAGGAATACATATATGATATTGGCAAGTTCTGAAACCTGCAGGGTATCTTCCAACATTCAGTTGAACTTCAAAGGTTTTTAAAAAGCAAAAAATATAAGGACATTTTCATTCCTGATATTTCGTATCGTTTAGCCTGAGACTCTTACTCCAAGACACGAATAGTATGGTCCATCCAAATCTTAGGAAGAGAGAATAAAATTTGATGTCTGTGAGCTCAGAACTTTAATATTAATCACAAAAGCTATATCCTTTTCCCAAACCTGCTGTATTTCATTTCTCCATCCTTCCCTCTCCCCACCCTCCTCCTTGGTCCGTTACACTTTATTCTCTTCTTGGGTGTGGGTGGCAGAGGGAGAGGTAATTCATGCTGCCTCTTCAGACTGTGTGCAGAATGTGCCTCCCTTCAAGGTGAACGGCAGTAAGTGAAACTCTTCATTTAAGGGGAGAAAATAGGATCAACAGTAGGCAAAAAATTTATACACACAGATCAGCAGGACTGTGGCCAAAAAGGATCAAGTACAAACAGATCACTTTGATGTAGCATTTGTTTACTTTCTGATATATTTAAGAATAAATATGAAGACATGCACAAGATTCTGGAATTAAAATTGGAAGACTATGGTTATGGGTTTTTTTTCATTCACAATTTTATTTCTTTATAAAAATGAAGTGATGGAGTTAGGCTAAATTATTCTGTTAAATTAAGAAATATATAGGCAGTCATTTTAATCATTTTATTTTCATTGTATACTTGACTTAATTTATTTACCACTATTACCACTTGCAGCATTTTATAAAGAACTGCTTTTAAGTAGATCTCTGCATTCAAGTTCATTCTCTCCAGTGGTCTTACCATGTAACTGCATTATGCATAGCTTTGCAACAGGAGAATCACAATATCTTGAAGAAATATAAACTCAGTGAAAGGAACTTGCCCAGGGTGCCTGTACTTTATTCACAGGTGAATTTCTATTGTCCATTATCATTTATATCTAATATGAACCATTCTGCACTGCTTGTCTCTAATCCCCATGCTTGTTAAGGTGCTTAAGAGGAGAATCAGTTGATTTCAAGGCCTTTTGCAGTTCAAGGGCAAAGTGATTATTTCCTTAAAGGAAAAAAGATCACGGACTCATCACAATTTCCAAAGTTCAGCTCTTTTTTGTTTCACTAATTAGAAGCCAGACCAAATGCATATCTGGAAGCTTTTATACAAGCGATCAGCCCTTTGCCCTGGGACCAATTACAGAAAAGTGTCTTTTACACATTACTGTCTGTGACTATCTGGTGTTCATACAAGCTGTCATGTTTCACCATGAGTCATGTTAAAACCATATAATCACATAGTTGAAGAGCTAATGATATGTTTGCTCTTCTCAGTTTAATTTACAAACATAACTGCACTCATATGCCTATGGCTTATCTGTAGCTTAAACAGGAATTCATGTAAATATACATAGATGTAGACATGTTAAAGGGCGTTATTTAATTGGTAAATGAGATCATGCTCTTCTGTCTGAAAACTGTAAGCTTCTATGTCTAATTCCTTCCATAGCAATATTTTTTCTTGCAAAATGAAAGCAAAAGTTGTATGTATTTATAGAGAGATTGATTTGGATATCAACGTGAAATGTGTACTCTTTTCCTACACATTTTAGAGAGCTATTAATAACACTGGATATATATATCTATATTTATATATATATAGAGAGAGATATATATCTCTCTCTCTATATATATATATATATATATATATATAATATATTAACCTTTTCAACTGTATTAGTCCGGGTTCTCCAGAGATTTACTCTAAGAAATGGATTCGGCCGGGCACGGTGGCTCACGCCTGTAATCCCAGCACTTTGGGAGGCAGAGGCGGATGGATCACGAGGTCAGGAGATCGAGACCATCCTGGCTAACACGGTGAAACCCCATCTCTACTAAAAAATACAAAACAATTCTAGCCGGGGTGGTGGCAGGCGCCTGTAGTCCCAGCTACTCGGGAGGCTGAGGCAGGAGAATGGCGGGAACCCGGGAGGAGGAGCTTGCAATGAGCCGAGATCGCGCCACTGCACTCCAGCCTGGGAGACACTCGGTCTCAAAAAAAAAAAAAAAAAAAAGGAATGGATTCACATAATTATGGAAGCTAAGAAGTTCAAGAGTGGCAACCAATAGGCTGCAAACTCAGGAGAGCTGGTGGTACAAGTTCCAGTCCAAGTCTGAGGCCAAAGTTGGGAGGACTGATGACTGATGTTCCAACTAAAGACAGAGAGAAAGAATTGTTTCTCACTCAGCATTTTATCCTATTCAGGCCTTCAGAGGATTGGATGAGGCTCACCCATAGGAGAGGCCAGTCTGCTTTATTCAGTCTACTCATTCAAACACCCTCATAGATACATCCTAAAATAATGTTTAACCAATTATCCAGGTACCCCATGTCCCAGTCAAGTTGACAAATAAAATTAACCATCACACCACTAATAGTATGCTGATCAGAGTCTTCACATTTATCACATTCTGGTGGTCCAATAATGTCTAATGTAAGTAAGTCATCTTTTAAAAGGGCTTAGATCTTGTTATAGCTTTGAATATTTGAGCCAAATAAAATAACTTGCCCTTAAGAACAAGGCAAAGGTACCATCTTCACACAGTAGATTCTGTGGAATGAACATAGCTCTTTTACAAAGATGTCACTTTGAAATCTATAAAGGATTTATATTAAATGCCACCTGCATTTATCAACAATTCTACATTTTATTACTGTCATAGAAACAGAGAATGAAACAGTAGTTACAAGAGACTGGGGAGGTGGTGGGGAATAGAGGATGGGGAGAGGCTGGTCAACAGAAAGAAAGCTATATTCAGCTAGAAGGAATAAATTCTGGTATAATTCTGGTATTCTGTTGCACAGTAGGGTGACTATGGTTGGCAATAAAATATAGCATAATAGAAAATAGGTTATAAGAGGCTTTTGAATATTCTCACTGCAAGGGAATGGTAAATGCATGGGGTGATGGATTCACTAATTACCTTGTCTTAGTCCATTTTTGTTTCTATAAAGGAATAGCTGAGGCTGGGTAATTTACAAAGAGGTTTATTTGGCTCATGGTTCCGCACAAGAAGTATGGCACCAATATCTGCTTTTGGTGACGGCTCAGGAAGCTTCCACTCATGGCAGAAGGTGAAGAAGAGGCTGCCAAATGGAGAGAGAGAGAGAAACAGAGAGAGAGAGAAGGTGCCAGGCTCTTTTCAACAACTAGTTCTCAAGGGAACAAGAGTGAGAACTCACTCCTTTAAGAATGGCACCAAGCCATTCATGAGGAATCTGTCCCCATGACTCAAACACCTTCCACCAGGCCCTACCTCCAACACTGGGGATCAAATTTTAACATGATACTTAGTAGGAACAAACAAACCGTTTCCAAACTACAGCATACCCCGAGGGGATTATTACATAACATAGATATGTATCGAAACATCAAACTGTATTCCATATATATGTGTAATTGCAATGTAGCAATTTTAAAAATAAGAAATTTTTAATTTCATTTTTTAGAAAAAGCCACCTAATTGTGACATTACAAGTGACTGTTCTCATTGAGTATTATTAATGATTAAGTGGGAAGAAAAGATACTCACCAAACAATTTTCTGTCTCCTCCACTAGAGAGGAGACAGATTATAGTTGATAAAGAAAAAAAGCCTCTTCTATCAATTATGGTGGCTAGAAAGTGGTTAATCTTTAAAAAGAAGAAAAAAATCTTTAATCAATGGCACACAAGTAAAAGCCATATCTTCCTAAAAGTGTCAAACAAGCATTCCAGGTCTTGGTCATTGTAGTATATGTCTCTGTCCATGCAACTTTAAGGCAATCCACCTTACAAGAGTTTGGCTAGAGTTACTAAAATTTTCTTACTTCTATACTGCAATGTCCATGTTTGTAAAATTAAATATTACTTATAAGGATCACATTCTGGCTTTTATTTCATATAGGCAGTTCCATATTCAGGGTCTGCTATTGTTTTAAACAATAAAATGTCTAATTAAGTAAATCATTGTTTATGGTGCTAATTGCTAGGGAATGCCAGATGAAATGAAAGGTGGTTAATTCTAAGTAGAGGGGACTAGGAAGGCTTCTGTGAGATTGTATTTGATCTGGGCCTCTAAGAATGAAGAGTTTTGTTTGACTGTGGAAAAATACACATAACATAAAAAATTCCATTTCACCACATTAATTACATAGATATGATTTTTTAACAGAGTAAAGCTTTGAAGTCCAGGAATAGAGCACCTGCAGACCACAACAGAAAATTTTGAAAGCACATGAATATTATTTATGAATGGCTGGGTGTGGAAAGTTTGGAAAATATTAGGTGACATAGGTAGTTTGATTTTCAAACAAAAAATTTTGGAATTTATTTTGCAGACCATGAGGAAACAAATGGCATTTTTGTAGGATTTGAAAGCATGAAACTAGTAAAAGGGCAGTCATCTTC
Source organism: Nomascus leucogenys (assembly GCF_006542625.1). Classification (NCBI taxonomy): domain Eukaryota; kingdom Metazoa; phylum Chordata; class Mammalia; order Primates; family Hylobatidae; genus Nomascus; species Nomascus leucogenys. The sequence continues at coordinate 114,430,604 of NC_044386.1, forward strand.
TCGATTAGGGAAATTTAGGTGGAACTGGAGATATATGAAAGCCAAGAAGACAAGATATTTAATAATATTGCAAATGGCCAGATGAGTAAAGTGAAAAAAAATGGCAATAGACATGATGAATATAATGGCAATACTCATGGCACATTAAATAGAGAAGGCTGTTAAGGAAGGAAGGCCTGAGTAAACAAGATTTCAAAATATTGCAGAATTTAGGATGTTTCAAACTGAATCAAAACTGAAACATCAAGGAAACCTAGACAAAAGGTAGTTTCAAGAATAAAAGAGTTTCAAGAGAATTATGGCAGTTGATACTGTCAAATTCTCAAGAGATTTCAAGCGGGCTGAGAGGCCTCACAGTCACTTTATACAACAAAAACAAAAGCGCTGTTTCGTTGAGTATTATGACATTCGGCTGGGCCAGAAGCTTCCCAAATCTTAGGTTTTGAACTTTGAAAATGGGAAGAATGATACTATTTAAAAGTCCAGAGGTACGTCTAATTTAATAAAAGTCAAAGTAAGATAAGATATTGTAGTCAGCTCCGAAAGTACAGGGTTAGTCAACATGGAAAAATGTATGTCACGCTTTACAAATTCTTTCAAATGACCCATAAATTCAGCATTAAGATAAACTAAATAGACAATATTGGATACCGAATACAGAATCTGGTAACAAATATCAAAGCTAGGATGTTTTAAAATCACTGCTCAAATCATGACAGTCTCTGAATCATAGATGTGGAAATAAGACATTGACTCAGAAATCAATTACAGAAGATATTAAAAAATATTTTGGGGAATTAGGGCAATGACAGAAAACAATACCAAAAAAAGTAGAAACCAATAGCAAATACCAAATAAAATCTTATCAAGAATGACAAACAATAATAAAAATTAAGTAAACAGGATCCCAATAAGATTTCCTAATTTAATGTATGCATATTATAACTGAATTTAATATTTCTTGTTATTCATTTGCTGCCTAAATGCAAATTAATTTATGAATTGATTTATAAGCCAAAACAAAGGCACAGATTGCTTTAATATATACAAAACAGATGCTCTGAATATCCCTATATGCAGATTTCATGTATACGTGGTAAAGCTTGAGTTGCAAATACCCACTTAAGAACGCTTATTCATAATTTAGCGAATAAGTTCCACTTAAAACCATAATTCTGCCTCTGTGAAACAAACAGGAAGGTAGTCAACATTGGACATTGTGAGACAACTGCCAAGATTTAGTAAGTGTTAACTCATCATGCTGCTGTTTTAGCAAAATTACCAGTAGGGAAGAATCCTGGGAGAAGTGTATGGGGAAGCCGTATCTCAAACTGATAAATTGGTATGTTCCTTTTTTCCCTCACAGTGGACCTCAGGGAAGCCCGGTGACATCTCGACAGAATGACCATATCCCCCAACAATCACCTCCACTAAAACTTTAAAATCCCTGCTGAAACCACCCAATCCTGCCAAATTAGTGCCTTAGGTAGTCCCACTATACTTTTTAGATGCCTTAGAATTTTCTTTAGCCTGATAACTGAAGAATAATGAAGGACAACTCCTTGTTTCAAATGGAGTCACCAGGATGATCAAGTGGCTGTGCCTTCTCTAATCTCTTAATCCTTCTCCCAAGGTAGCTTATTCATTACACCAGAGAACCCATTTTTGGCTATCCTTGGCACATGAAGGAACTACCCAGAGGAGGGAGTTAAGGGAAGGGTGGGGACGCCAAAAGCCCTTTCCCTAAGAGAATCCATAAACACAGAATAGAAACAGTTGAAATGGCCCTGAAATGAATATGGCATAGATGAGATAAACTGACAAGAAGAGGATGTTGGCAGCTTGGATCAGAGGGTTCAGGAAGATATGAATTATTTCAAGAAGTGAAAGTGAGTCAAATATGAATGAATGACTGCCTCAGGAGGACAAAGGGAAAGAAGAATCTTGGAATTAAAGGATGCAACCATAATCTTCAGAACAAATTCAAGATAAAGTTGATTCCTTCACAAATGCTATTTCTTTTGTCTTTTCTTTTTTTTTTTTTCTTCTTTTAGAATTAGCAATTTTGAAACAGAAAATGAGGTGCAACTTTAGGTCTCACACCTTATACTCTCAGAGCTCCTCTCCATGCCAAGATCCAGGGCCATGTGTAGACTATCATCTTTGCATTCTGGCCATAGCTCACAGGGGTGCAGATAACCAACTGGCTGAATCTAGACCAATAAAATTTTCCTCTTAGAAGTATGGAAATAGGATACAGAGCTGCTGGTAAGTTTCTGTTAATGGATTGGGAAGTGATGTATGTAAAACAGTAAAACAGATGCATAGTGGTACTGATTACCCATTTGCTTGTCTAAGCTGGGAAACTACAAAAAAGGATGAGAAAAATGAAGCAGTTGGGAAGGAAACAATGGTGAAACTTCTGAGGCTCACAGAAACAGTACGTTTGTCTTGGCTTCTGGCTTTCCAATCCCCAGTTCCATGGAAATGAAATATGGTTTTACATCTAACCCTAGATGTTATGAGATCTAAAAAATAATCTCTTTTACTTTGTATATATTGGTTTAAATGGTCTTTCTTCCTTATAACCAAACAATTCCCAAAATACAGATGTTAAAGAATTTTAAAAGTTGCAGCATACATTTATTAAGTATACAGTATTTCAGTACAAAATATATATCCACTACACAATACTGCAAATTTGTTTTGTGGTTAAATAGGTTGTTCTGAGATGTGCTCACCACCAGTTTTTCCACTCTCTAAAACAGAGAGCGGGAGCCAAATCAGGAAGAACATTAAATGTTGTTCTTTAGAATATTTGAAAACCATTTGTAAGAGAGAATTATTTACAACAAATCTTTTCTCTCTTGGGCATAAACATTTTCCTGCAATTAATTTCCAAGTCCATATTTTCCGTATGAATTTCAGAAAAGAAGTAGCCCCAAATACACCCATTTCCAAAAATGGGAACAATATTATTGATACTTTTTTTAAAAAAGGTACTGACTTTCCGAAAGGCCAGCTCAGATGCTTAGGGTGACACAAGACTCTTATCTAACAGCCCCAAAACTGAACATGATTCATGTTTGAGTAAAGAAATATAAAATTATCAAAGTAATTAATTAAAGCCTGTCCTAATCAGAAGGTTTAAGTAAGTGTAAATTTCTAATTAGTAAAGAAAGTTCTTTCTTTTGAAAGGGAAATACTAAAGGCAGTAGAGTTATCTCATAATCAGTAGATATTAGTGTTGGATAAATATTAGTGTCTAGACTTCTGGTTATAGTGCACTAGTTAATTTGCTCCAAATTTTTTGCTGAAGACAACTAGAAATTTGGGTAAAATATAAAAATCTATTCATTGGTGAAATCAATAGATACACAGAAAAATATTTTAAAAAACTAAATATATAAGAAAGAAATGACAGATTTCCTTTTAAGAAACAACAATAAGATATACATCTAACTTCTCAATAGAAACATAGGAGGCCGAGGACAATGGAATTTATTTTTGAAATGTTAAAAAGAAGTAACTCCCAACTTAGAATTTTACATCCACTAAAAACTGTCCTTTCAAAATAAAAGAGAAGTACAGCAATTTTTAGAAAAAATATTAAGAGGGTTTATTATCAGCATGCTTGCACAAAAGGGGGTGCTAAAAGGTGTGTTTGGACAGAAGAAAACTAATGTAAAATGAAGGATCAGAGATCTAGAAAACAATGAAAAGCACAGATAGATAAATATTAATATCAACTGTAAGAAAAATGAGAATAATGTCTTATTGTATTTGTATATTTAGAATTAAAATAAATTTCAAGAAATCATACTAATATAATTTTTTTTTTTTTTACAGTCCGAGGCTCACTCTGTAACCCAGGCTGGAGTGCAGCACAGAATCATGGCTCAAACTTCTGGACTCAAGTGGTTCCCCCACCTTAGCCTCCCATGTAGATAGTACTACAAGCATGCACTACTATGCCCAGCTAATTAAAAAAAAATTGTAGAGATGGGGTTCTCACTATGTTGCCCAGGATAGTCTTGATCCTCCTGCCTTGGCCTCCCAAAGCACTGAGATTATAGGCTTAACTATCTCACTTTGACTAAAAAGACAGTCAGAGTACCAACTAGTACATCTTTGCTAATCTAAAAAACACATTCCCTGATCTCTAGGCTAACCACTAATAAAATAGTGAAAGCAAAAATCGCTTTCAACATGATAGCGGAGAAATAAGAATACAAAAACACTTTATAAGATGAAATATATACAGAGAGAACAAGAAAAAGCATCAGGAAAAAATAGAACACACTTAGCAAAGCGATATGTTTAAGTAAAATTCTACCAGCAGTTATATAGAATATAAATGCACAAAGTGTTCCAAATTTGAAAAGAAAACTTTCTGTCAGTATTAAAAAATCTCAACTAAATGCTATAAGTAACATATCTATATTCTATCAAATATTAATAAGTTGAAAATAAGAATGGAGAAAGATATACCATGAAAACACTAACCATAAAGTGGAAAAAATACTCGTTTACCTATATTAAGAGAAGGCATTGCATTTTAAGGCAAGAAAATTCAAGCAGCATAATAATAATAATAGGTTCAATTTATCAAGAATTCAAACTAGAACACATCTAATAACAAAGCCTAAAAATATATAGACAAGATGTGAATAAAATTTGAAGAATAAAAAGACAAATCCACAATTCTAGTGGAAGATTTTAAAATACAAATGTCAGTAACTAAAATCAAACAAAACCAAAAAACAATAAGTGAACTAAAAAATTATTATGGATGTAAAAATTTTTAATAACAACATCCACAAAACTGACCTCATTGAATTTTGTAGAGCCAATTCTGTGCACCCAATAACTTCAGAATACCTATTTTTGAGTACATATGAAACATTTCTAAAAACCATAGGGATGATCAAAACAAATTTCAAATAAATAAAATCATGCAAAGAATATAATTTGATTGCAATACAATTTTTCTAGAAATCGATAAGAAAAAGAGAACTAGAAAACTTACTTATGTTTGGGAAATTTAAAATAACTATTTATAGCTAACCCACAGGTCAGAGAAGAAATAACACAGAAATTAGAAAATATTTTCAATTGAAAGAAAAATTTTAAATATTGTATACTGAACGTGCAATGAAATCTACTACCTAGTGTGATAGCTATAACCCAGAATACATATACTAGAAAAGAAAGAAGCTGGAATTCAATCATCTCAAAAATTTAGGGAAAAAAAAGCTGGCAAATTAAGCCCAAAGAAAGGAAAAGGATGAGAATAATGTACAAAAATTATTAGGTTAGGTAAAACTAACATAAAATGGAGAAGACCAACAAAGCCAAAATATGTTATCTGGATACACTAAAAAAAAAAAATTGAAAGACTTAGAGTAAGACTAATGAAAATGAAAGAGAGAACTGAGAGTGTGTAAAAATGATCAATGTCAGAAACGAAAAAAGAGACATTACTACAGATGTTTAAAAGAATACAGGAAATAGTATGAACATTTATTCTAATAATCTCTAAAATTTAAATTATGCAAATAATTTTTTAAATAACCAAATGGACACAAGAAGAAATGAAAAAACCTAATCCATAAATAAATGACATATCACAAAAAAGAAAAGGAAAGATGAAGGAAAGAGAAGAAGGGTGGGTAGGAGAGGGGAGGGCAGAATAAATGTGAAGATCCAGATAGCTTTACTGTTGAATTGATTTTACGGAAGAAATTATGCCAATTCTACTTATGCTGTTACACAGAAGAGTGAAAGAGGAACTTATTCTCCAACTCATTTTCTTGAGGACAGCATCGGCCTTGTTACCAAAATTTGATTAAAAGAACATAAAATTACAGTACCTAAATGTAAAAATTTTAGAAAACTATAGCAAAATAGGAACATGACGGTCCCCAGTAACTAATTTGGGTTTAATTTAGTTATTCAAAGTAGCTTTAATATATTTTTAAAAAATCATTGTATTCCAGGAGCAGAAAACCAAACCCTGAATGTTCTCACTCATATTTGGTAGTTGAACAATGAGAATACATGGACACAGAGAGGGGAACATCACATATGGGGGCCTGTTTAGGGTAGGGAGAAAGGGGAGGGAGAGCATTAGGACAAATATCTAATGCATGCGGGGCTTAAAACCTAGATGACAACAAACGCACCACCTTGGCACACATATACCTACGTAACAAACCTGCACATTCAGCACTTGTATCCCAGAACTTGAAGTAAAATTAAAAAAAAAATCATTGTGTTCACAACATTAATCAAATAAAAGAGAAAAACTGTAGGCATATTTCATCAGATGCAGAAACAACATCTAGAAACTACTGAAATATGTATCAATAGTAAAACAGATAAAAATCATTGTGGTTTATTAATACATGGAAATATTACTCATCAACCCAAAATAAACTAATTGGAGTTACACATACACAAGGAATAAGACAAAGATAATTCTGATTGAAAGAAGCCAGGTACAAAAAAAAATGCTATTTATTTCCATTTATAAAATGTGAAAAAAATAATTAAACCACAGTGTTTAGGATACTTGCTTAGATGGTAAAGCTTTAAAGACAAACAAAATTATGACTATATAAGCATCAAGATAATAATTACTTTCGGAAAGAGCAACAGGAATAGAAATTCAGAAGGGACAGCTTCTGGGATGTTCACCATGTTCTATTTCTGGACATGGGTGGTAAATTTTTAGTTGTTCATCTTTTGATAGGCATAGAGCTGCATACCTATGTTTGGTATAATTTTCTATGCAATTTTCACCTATATTTTATTTTTAAGAGTCTTTGCCAGTTGTATTCCCCTCACAAAACAGAGATATAGATTATAGTATCAAATGTGCATATTGCAAATGTGAAAAACTGACATTTAAAGCATTCTAGTAATTCATGTTCACAAATGCAAACAGCACTTTTTGATCACCCTTTATGATTTGCTTACTTCTCAAGTAAGTGCTAAATCACTTTAGAGATGTGTAAAAAGTAAAACCTACATCCAATGGAAAGCCAAATTCTTATTTAAGATCGTGTTGTTATTCTGGACATTTGATAGTTTAGGAAACAATTACCTCAGTCATTGAAAATGTACCAAAAAATTTTGCTCACGCTACGACTTTGAGAATCTATGCTTGAAGCATGGAACAGATAAAGGCATAGCAGATAATCTACAGCTAAATTATAGTTGGGTGTATTAATTTAATTGTTAAAACAACAAAAAGAAAATCATACTCAATCCACACCATTCTTAATCAATTTGGATGTGTAAATACTTTATGAAGCACTTCATTCACGAGTTGCATTGACACTTTAGATCTATCAAAACTAACATGCTTCTCAAAGGCGGAACATGTGCATTAGTTTTCTTTTCTGTTTCTTTAATTTTAATTAATTAATTAATTTATTTATTTTGAGACAGAGTCTCGCTCTATCGCCCAGGCTGGAGTGCAGTGGTGCAATCACAGCTCACTGCAGCCTCCACCTCCTGGGTTCATGTGATTCTCCTGCCTCAGCCTCCTAAGTAGCTGGGATTACAGGCATGTGCCACCATGCCCGGCTAATTTTTGTATTTTTAGTAGAGACAGGGTTTCACCATGTTGGCCAGGCTGGTCCCAAACTCCTGACCTCAAGTGACTGCCTGCCTGGGCCTCCCAAAGTGCTGGGATTACAGGCGTGAGCCACCACGCCCAGCCCCTTACAGTCCTTTTATTACTTCTAAAAGCATCATTCCTAGATACATATTAACTTGATGTACACTTGCTTTTGAACAAACTAAATCGTAAGCAATCTAGGGTAAGAATGACTACTTAGGCAATACTGAGAGAAGTCAGGAAAGTCACAGATGAAAAGTGTAGCCTGGAAGAAAAGGCAGCACCATCCTAGGAAAACTCTAGAAAATACAGCTAGAAAATATGGTAGGACTAGAGAAGAGCCGATCAAAAATAGAGCTGATCCTGTCAGCTAGTGGACAAGACCAACATGGAGTTCCACTAGAAATCATACATTTCAGAAATATTTAAGCTATAATTTATTTTGCAAAATTAACTTTAAAGGGGGGTGAGGAGTGAAAGAAAAAAAGAAAGAAAAACAAACAAATAATAACATAAAAGACAGAACTGAGGGAAATCTAAGAAGTGACACGGTTTTAGTGAGGATGACCACAGGAGGCCGATATACTGGGGAACAGAAACAGGTATAAAATTATTTTAACTGAAACTAAAAAGAAAATCAACTAATTCCACACATGCATAATGATTTTTAACATTTTATGTTTTTAAAAGTTCTCTTCAATTTCACTTCAAAATTTTAGGGGGATGGGAATACTGTAAAAATGATCAATGTCAGAAACGAAAAGACATTACTACAGATGTTTTACACTTTTAAAAGAATACAGGAAATAGTATGAACACTTATTCTAATAATCTCTAAAATTTAAATTATGCAAAAAATTTTTTAAATAACCAAATGGACACAAGAAGAAATGAAAAAACCTATTCCATAAATAAATGACATATCACAAAAAAGAAAAGGAAAGATGAAGGAAAGAGAAGAAGGGTGGGTAGGAGAGGGGAGGGCTGTTTAAATAAAATACTGTTTATTCCCATCCATATAATTATGGGAATAATAATTATAATTAAGTGGCACCCATATAATTAAATCAATTCATTTGACCCTCTTTTTTCACTTTTGTACCAATTCTTTTAGAACCACGAAGACACAGATCTGACCAACTTCAATTAGCCAACAGAACTTTTTTTTCCCCTCAGTGAATGGAAAGATGGTTTAAAATGGCTCCCTGGCAGGAATAGATCAAATTTTTGAAAATAGCACACAGGAACCACGCAGCAGTACAGGTCAAGCCATGTCATGGCCGGCCCTCCAAGCAATCTGTTCCTTCAGCAGAGAGATTAGGGACGCGCTTGGTCAAGGGGCAGCAGAGGGCACTCCAGGCCAGAACAGGTTAAGTTGTGGTCACTTTATCTCTTGTTGTTGACGCAAAGTCCCGAGGCCATGGCCCAGGGTTTTCCTGCAGAAATGTGTTTACAAGCAGGTCAAGGACTTGTAGACAGATAACCATTAGCAAAACAACTTTTCTATTGACAACAGAGCAAAGAAAGGTGTGTTTGCAGATGAATTATCACTTGCTTCTTAAAGGAAAAAAAAAAAAAAAAAAAAAGCAAGTTCAATGAAATCACTAAATCCCAGCTTTCTTACCCCCCAGACTGAAATTTCTCAGGAGTATAAGGAGAATTGCTTATTGCTTTTCTCACAATTGTATTCACATCTTGCCAACTGCAAGTCAATCTGTAATGACACATTTTAGCCTTCGCTCATGTCTACAAATTATCCATTTGGGTCTTCTAAAGATGAAGAAATGATTTTATACCAGAGTTAGAAAGAAAATTGGATAAATATTGAAATAGCATGAAAGTATTTAAATCCCTCAGGCAAAGTTTGGGAGTGCCTTATTGCTGGGGAAAGTGAATTTTCAAAAATCAGCTGAAACTTCCTGGTTTGAACCTCTGTGCGATGACTTTTGGGCTGACGGTATTTTTGGTGAAACCCTGAATTTGTAAGGACTAAAGAAAGAAATAAGAAATAGACTCAATCCACTGAGACAAGAGGGGGAAAAGCAAAACGAAACGAGTGAACAAACTATAATAAATAAGTAAAAGACTTAAAATAAGTTTATCAGAAGCAACAGGAATGAGAAGGGCTTCACTAACGAACATGTTTCAAGCTTTGAGAACTGTAGCCTATTTCAGCTTGCCATGTGATGTAACTCTTGCATAGAAGCTGGGGGTAAAAAGCTTCTCATGGCATGTCTAGTCTTATGCTAAAGAAGGGCGCTCACATTTTCACTAAAGGAGAAAAATCTGAACTTGGGAATCTGCACATGGGTAAATATGAGCTGTCTCATTAGAAAGATACTTCTCAATTAGTTTTCTTTTCATCCCTCTTTCTTTCGGCTCTCAGCCTGCTTACGCTCACCCACACAGACACACAGAGTCCTGCACTTGCGAAGGGTCAGAAAGGTTCCTGCGGATTTCTCTCCATAGAAGTCCTGACAATGTGGCATGTGCAGTCTCGACAATGACATGCCACTCAAAATCCCTCCCTTCAGATTGTCCCTCCCTTTAAAGGAGACAGCTAACGTGAATGAAACACTTTTTTCCCCCTGGGGACGTCTGACTTGCTTTTATTAACCCAGATACAAAGTGCCACTCAGAGGCCTCGGACAGTAGAATTCTTTATTCTCTTAACTAGCAATTCATTTGACCCTCAATAGTATGAAAGCGCCATGGTTTTCTATATTTCTTATTTATTTTATGTTCCCACTGCTCCATGAAGCATTCTTATAAAAATATTGCCGTGTACCATAAAGTCTTCATATTAAAAGGACGTTTTAAATGGTTTCATCTTAACATGATTCTGTCACTCAAATTGAAGAACTTTATGCTAGTTCTTTTCCAAGCTGTTAAAGATTAGCTTGATGTAGATAAGGCTATTCCCCAAACTCATTATCTGTCTTCCAAATGCACCTTAAGGACTCTTTAATAAAGTCAAGGTTACATGAAGAGTATTTTACTGAAAATCAGTGAATGACTATTAATAAATCTGCATTACAGATGAGTTATTTTGTCTCTGTCTCTCATCTTTACAATAGATGATCCTTCTTTATTAGTTTTTTTTTTTTTAACAATAAGGCTATTTCTTAATCTTACGTCATCATTGATTCTGTGATCATACTGGAGGGAACTAGCTACAAAATATTTCTGCTGGTGTATAATCAAATGTAGGCCATGCATTCTGCTCTATATATTACACAGATATCTTCGACCTCTATATCACCCCAAAATTAAAACTCTTCCATACCCCATCTCCTCTCTATTAATACTAGCATGTTAAATACACACACACACTCACACACTCACTCACACATACGTGCAAACACACACACACATCTCTTTCCAAAATGAGAACATGAACAGCTCCCATCTGACCACGATGTTTTGAGTCCTGCTAAAACAAAATTCCAGTCCCTATAATTAATATAACGGATGCTTCTCTGGCTCCTACAGATCCAAAGGCACAACCGAGTTGCAAACTTAGTAATTCTATTATCGTCCCTACCCCTAAGTAACTGGAGCTCCACCCCGATGGTCCCCCCTGCACCACAACTGTTTATTCTTCCATTAAATCTTCACCTTCACTACCACACACAGCAAATATCGCATGCTGCTTGCATAACAATCCCTTTTTTATTTTAGAATCAGGATTTCTAACTCCTGCACCTTCTCCTCCTTATTACACCAAACTCAAGATCCCAGTGTAATTTGGAATGTGGCTTTAGTAATTTGTAATAAGACAATAGCAAAGGCAGCTCATAACATTTGTTCCTAGTGGAATTTTTGCTAATTTGCTTTTATCACCCACAGCAAAGCTGTAAGCAAATCTTTTAATGTTTTCTGAGTAATAAAGGAATGTTTTCATCAGTTGCTCCTTTTAAACAAACCTGAGCCATATTCAAATCTTTCTGTTGGAAATTTTTACTGGAGATCTTCCAAGCTCTGGATTTCCAAGAGTGATTTTCTCACCTTTCCAATGTAAGTCAGATTAAAATAAAGTATAGGTGAATCATCTATATTTATTGATATTATTGGATCAAACACAAATCTCAAACTGCACACATATAATCATAGTAATAGTGGTATAGGGAGACCAACAAGATAATAGAACATTTAGAGGCTGCACAGTCTTGGCTTCTGGGAATTATATTAGCCACATAATCATGTTGATAAGATTGAGCCTCCATGCTCTTAAATCTGAGTAAATGGCATGGTTTTTCCCTGGACCACACCTTCTCAATAGAGAGGCTCATCTACGGTTTAGCGCCTTCCTGGTTGCCTGAGTTCTACACTTTAAAGTAGAGCCCAAGATCATCAATAGCTATTTCAATGGGAGGGGACAAATCTGGCTTCATGTTATAGGGAAAGGGACAAACTGAAAATTAATCTCTTAAAGTATCTTCTGTTCCATTCTTCCCCAAACATTCTGGTATATTTTGGTTCTGTGACTGCATTGAAGGAGGCTATTCTTGCCCTGTGCTGTATCCAGTGTGACTCAGTGGAGACTAGAGACCAAAGAACCTAAGGCGCAGGTGAGAGCAATCCAGTAGTGTTACTGCCTCCTATCAACGGCAGCATTTGCAGCAGTTTCTAATGGTGTGGCTGAGCACAGGTGCTCCTAATATTCACCACACAGCTGATTTCAATGACGGTGGGACTATCAGCTCTGATTAAGAAATTAGTATCTCCTGGGGAAAAAAAGTTTAAAAGACAGAAGTTGCAGATGAACCTAAAACTGAAAGCCCTTAAAATATTTTTATGTCCCGTAAAAGAGAATCATAAAAGCAGCACATGAAATAAAGAAAATATCAATGACATTTTATATATGTTAAATTAGTAATAATGGGCACTGCATATCTTAACTTCCATTGGCCATCCTTCACTTGGTGTAAATTTTCAATATCTTCTTCTGGCTCCTGTGTCACTGAGAGACTTGGAAATTTGTTTTATCTTTTATTAGGTTGATGCAAAAGTAATTGCAGCTTTGCCATTACTTTCAATACCAAAATGTACTTTTAAAAAATTGACCATCCTACATACACTCAATGTCATGCTGATTTTATGACTCAAAATTCTTGGCTTCCAACTTGTGAGTTACAGTGTGAATGCTAAGACCAGTCCTCAAGTATGTGCTTTTCCTCCAGGGTTCATGTCTGGCTCCTTGATCCATTTTTGCACCATCAAATGAAGGGTAGAAACATATTGCGGTCAAGGTACTACACTTTGGATTTAAACCTGAATTAAAAATCCAGATCACCATTTGCTGCCCATTTTTATGTTCTATAAAAGTGCATAATAAAAGTAGCCCTTAAGATAAAGAAAAAATGATACATTTTATATGACTAATCCTATGATTCCATTTTCTGATCTGTAAAATTGGACAATATTACCAACTTCCAAAGTCCATTAGGAGAATAAAATAAAACAAAATAAGCATCTAACAAATATCTCTCCTATGCCTTCTATCAAAGCCAACAACTAATGACTCACCTTGCCCACATACAAACATATACAGACACAGCATATATGTATAAATAGATGTAGATATACATACCAACTATTATACATAGTTGTATTAGCCCATTCTCACACTGCTATGAAGAAACACCCAAAACTGGGTAATTCATAAAGAAAAGAGGTTTAATTGACTCACAGTTCAGCATGGCTTGGGAAGTCTTAGAATTACGGCAGAAGGCAAAGAAGCAAGGCACCTTCTTCACAAGGCAGCAGGAAGAAGTGCTGAGCAAAGGGGAAAAACCCCTTATAAAACCACCAAATCTCGTGAGAACTCACTCACTATAACGAGAACAGCATGGAGGTAACCGCCTCCATGACTCAATTACCTCCCACTAGGTCCCTCCCACGACATGTGGGGATTATGGGAACTACCATTCAAGATCAGATTTGGGTGGAGACAGAGCCAAAACACATCAATAGTACACACGTACACTATATAAGTTATGTATCTATATTTACATTTACTTATATATGCATATGCATATATACACATAATAGTTATATGTGCTACACATAGTTAGGACAAAATTCTTAATGTTGCCTGAACATATCCCTAATTAGACCTTCATTTACTGGATCTTACACAGGGCAGTTAGGGGATACTGTGGCGTCTAGCACCTCCCAGTTACCTGAAATCTGAAAAACCTGATTTGTTCCATCAACACAAACTGTAGACGGCACAGATGAAAGTCATGTCCCTAATAAGCCATTTGGTTTCACCCTCTACGATTCAGACCAAATCATTTCTCTCTGTAATTCTATATATAAAGTTAGCTTGGTATACAATATTATATACATTCATATATATTATTGCTTTCTATATATTGGCATACATTAGGTGCATACCAATATAGAATTGGTGTCTCTACCTGATGAATTCTTATTTCTTCTTTCAGTGACTTTTTACTTCTGATAATTATTTTACTTTAAAGTCAATTTTATCTGATATTAATAAAGTAAAACGGGTGTGTCTCCAAATGGATATCCAGTTGCTCTCGGAATATCTGTTTTTTAAAAATTCCCTTCCTTCACTGAAATTGGTCAAAAATCAATTTTCTCTCTATATGTGGATCTACTTATAGTACTTCATTCAGTTTCATTTATCTACATGTTCATCCTTAAGACAAAACTGCAATGCCTTGATTACTGTAACTTTATAAATCTTTAAATCAGGTAGTATAAGAGCTCCAGCATTGTCTTTTACAAAATGGTTTTGGTTACATAGATTCTTTGAATGTACATATGCATTGTGGAATCAGCTTGCTAATTTCTACAGCCCACCTTCCAGGGTTTGGAATGGGATTGTGTTTAACCTATAGATTAATTTGAAGATGATTGACATCTTAACAATATTGGACCTTCCAGTTCATGAACGTGATACATGCCCATTCATATTGAGTTCTTCTTTAATTTCTCTTACACATGATGTATAGTTTCAGCATATAGATTTTACAGATGTTTTGTTAAATTTATCCCCAAATATCCCATTGCTTTGGGTGCTAAAGCAAATGATACTGCTCTTAATATTTTATATTTTCCAAATGTGTTTTGCTGGCAAATAGAGATACAACTAAAATTATATATTAGGCCAGGTGTGGTGGTTCATGCCTATAATTCCAGCACTTTGGGAGGCCGAGGCAGGTGGATCACCTGAGGTCAGGAGTTCCAGACCAGCCAGGCCAAAATGGTGAAACCCTATCTTACTAAAAAATACAAAACTTAGCTGGGCGCAGTGGCAAGCACCTGTAATCCTACATACTTGGGAGGCTGAGGCAGGAGAATCTCTTGAACCCAGAAGGTGGAGGTTGCAGTGAGCTAAGATTGTGCTATTGCTCTCCAGCCTGGGAGACAGAGCAAGACTCCATCTCAAAAAAAAAAAAAAATTATATATTGGTCTTTTGTTCTCTGATATTGCTGAAATTACCTTTTTTCTAGACTTTTTGTAGATTTCACAGAAGTTTCTATGTATGTCATAATGTCCACTGTAAATAACAAAGGTTTCACTTCTTTTCTCCCAATATTTATGTCTTTTATTCCTTTTTCTTGCCCTATTGTATTGACTAGAACCTCCAGAAAAATTTCAAACAGAAACAGTGACAGAGAATATATTTGCCTTATTTCTGCTATTTGAATATTTCACCCAAAAGTGTGATGTTAACTGTAGGAATTCTATAGATAACTTCTACATGATTAAGTCTTTTTTCTGTGACAAATTTTTGAAGAGTTTCTCTTGAACAGGTATTCAATTTTTGCAAATGCGTTTATGAATCTTTTGATATCAGTGTATACTTATCTGTCCTTTAATCTATTAATGTGTTGACTTGCGCTGATTGATTTTTCAGTGTTAAACAACTAACTTTATATTTCTGGGATAAATCCCACTTGGACACCACATATTATGTTTTTTATATATCACAGAGTTTAATTTGCTAACATTTTGTTGAGGCTTTGTTAAGCCTATGTTCTCGAGAAAGAATGACCCTGCAATTTTCTTTTTCATTTTCTCTTCTTAGTTTTTTTTTTTTTGCTTTTGTTGCCCAGGCTGGAAGTGCAATGGCGTGATCTCGGCTCACTGCAACCTCTGCCTCCTGGATTCAAGCTATTCTCCTGCTTTAGCCTTCCTGGTAGCTGAAATTACAGGTGTCTGCCACCACGCCCAGCTAATTTTTTGTATTTTTAGTGGAGACAGGGCTTCACTACGATGGCCAGGCTGGTCTCGAACTCCCACCTCAGCATCCCAAAATGCTGGGATTACAAGCACGAGCCACCACACCCAGCTATGGTTTTATTTTCACTAAATATATGGTAAACTTCATCAGTGTTGCAGTCAAGGTCTGAAGGTTTATTTCATTTTAATTATTTTTGTTCCATTCTTTGACTATAATTTCTTTAATAAATGAGTTATTCAGATTTTTTATTTCCACTTGTTAAGTTTGATAGTATTTTTTCAAGTAATGTATTCATTTCATCTAACTTTTCTCTGCTATTGGCATAATGGTGTTTCACGACATTCCATTATTCTTCTTATTTTTTGAGATAGAGTCTCGCTCTGTCTCCCAAGCTGGAGTGCAGTGGTGCCATCCTGGCTCACTGCAACCTCTGCCTCCCAGGTTGAAGCAATTCTCCTGCCTCAGCCTCCCGAGTATCTGGGATTACAGGCTCCCGCCACCACGCCCTGTTAATTTTTGTATTTTTAGTAGAGACGGGTTTCACCATGTTGGCCAGGCTGGTCTCAAACTCCTGACCTCAAGCGATCTGCCCTCCTCAGCTTCCCAAAGAGCTGGGATTACAGGCGCGAGCCACTGTACCTGGCCCATAACATCCCACTATTAATCTTTAAATATATAAAGATTATATATTAATATATTTATATACATTTAATATTTATATTAAATGTATGTAAAATCTCAGCGAGGACCACAGTTTTATTACTATTGGTTCTCTTTCAATCTCTCTTTATCTGTCTTTTTCTGAGTGTCTCTTTTTCTCTTCATTCATTTTTGCTGTGGGTTTATCAATATTATTAATCTTTTCAAAAATTATTTTTTGACTTGATTTTTATATTGTTTGCCTATTTTCTATATCATTTATTTCTACTGTTATTTTGATGACTTCTTTTGCTTTACTTACTTTGGGTTTAATTTGCTTTTCCTTTCCAGTTTTTTAATGGAGGAATTTAAAATATTGATTTTGTATCTTCCTTAATTTGTAATATAAGCATTTAAAACTGTAAATCTTCATCCAAGTATTATGCTTATACTCTCACTGCATCTAACAAGTTTTGATAGTGTGCTTTCATTGCTTTTCAACCAAAAATATTTTCTAATTTTTATTTGTGACTTATTTGTGGATTTATTGTTTATGTAGAGGTGTGTTAATACAATTCCAAATACTTAGGGATTTTTAAATATGTCTTATCACTATTAATTTCTAATTAAATGCCATTGTGTTTAGATGGTATAAATGGAATGATTTCAGACTTTCAGTATTTGTTAAGATATGTTTCAATGCCCAGTTTACAGTCTATTTTAATGAATGTTCCACGTGTATTGATTAGTGGCAGCATTCATCAGGGGCCAGCTAGATCATGTTGGTTGATACTGTTTCTCAAATCATCCATATTTTTACTGTTATTTTTTTGTCTGCCTGTTTTATCAAATATTTAGCGTTGATAAAAATCTCAAACTATGCTTTGCATTTGTTTATTTCTGCCTTTATTTTTGCCAAATTCTCCTTCATGTATATAGAAGTTTAAAGATGGATACATATTTAGTACCTTTATTGTTCTTCATGAACTTGATGATGCCTTCAACATTACAATTTTTTTTAACTTTTGGTAATTTTTTTATCAAAGTCGACTTTGTGTAATATTATAGCCACACTATGGTGTGCTATTTTTCACAGTTTTACATTCAAAATACTTGTTTGCTTATATTTTAAGTACATCTTATACAAATGCAGTTGGGTCTTCTATTAGTTTAAATCAATTTTTAAAAATTATGCCTCTTAATAAGTTGTCTAGTCAATTCCTAATGTAATTATCAATGATTCAGTTGAGCTCTTCCATCTTGAAATTTATGTTTATTCCATTCTTTCCTGCCTTCTGTTGGGTAAGTTGTGTATATTTTTGTATTCTATGTGTGGTACCATTTAGCTACATTTTTGTGCAATTTTTGTTGATCACCTTAGTGATGACATAATTTTTCTTTTAAGTAATCATGGTCTACATTCAAATAATTTTATATTATTTTTAAAACAATGTAAGAAACTTACAGCTATACAATTCAATACATCCTCTCCCACTCTTTTTCTACTTTCTTATATTTTGTGGCTATAGACCCCACAATATATTATTAGCATTTTTTGCTTTAAGCAGTCATTAGTTTTTAAAATATATATGTATATAAAAAATGAAGGCTCTACAAAAATAATTCTTTTATGTTTACCAAGATACTTACCCTTTCTGCTATTCTTCATTCCTTCCTTCAGTGGACCCTGAGTTCCATCTGCTATCATTTTCTTTTGGCTAAAATCATTTATTTTTGAATACATTATAGTGTTGAATTGTAAATGTTTCAATTGCTTGAGATTTAATTTCAACTAAAAAATACTAAAACTCTTCCCGTGGAAAACTTCTGCATTTAGAATGAAAAAGGACAGTGTGGGCTGCCGTTTTTTCCTTTGCCTTCTCATACAAACACTTGGAAAGAAATGCTCCATTTCCCCACCACACAGAACAATGAATGTTAGTCACTGATATTTCAGACACCAGGATAATTGCTCACCCTCTCGTCATGTAGGAATCCCTCTGGCATATGGGAGAGCACCTCACCTCTGGGTGGCAAATACCTAAATGCCACAGGGGTCTAAGCTGGGCAGAAAAGACATTCAAATGTGCCAGGCTGTGTTTGGCAAACTGTGGGTCTGTGCCTAGCAAAGACATATTCGCATAAGAAGTTAGAGGCTTCTTAGGAAATAACTTACCTGGAAGGAAGAAGAAACTAAACACAAAATCACTAGCCAAAAGGGGAGCTGGTTCCCTCAATGTTTCCTTTAGAGAAGGAAAACCTACAGAAGTTCATAACACATTTAGAGATAAGTGCTGACAAAAATATCACTGTGAATGTGGTATCTGTAAGCAGGTCCTGGTATGACAAAAAATGGGTTACAAAAAGAGAAAGACAGAACTCTGAAGAAAAGATGGTTGGATTTGGCTGAACTTCTCTTTTCTAATTAAATCTTTGAAATTAACTTCAAAGTGAAATGAAACAAAACAATTACATCCAAAAAGATCACAGAAAAGAGTGCCTTTATTGAAAAATGTGTGAAAGCATGAAAAAGGGCCATTCACAAATGAAAAAAAGATAGAAAAGAAACGTAAAAGAGTGTTTTAAATGCCTGGTAATAAAAAATGGAAATTAATAACAATAGATATATTATTTCATTATTAATATTGGCAAAATGTTTTCATGATAATATCCAGTATCATGAAAGTCCATTCATGGATAAACTAAGGGTCAGGTAAAACAGTATAATATTTCTGTGGAGCAAAATGGAGAAAGTTGTCACAGACCTTAAAATGGTCATATCTGTAGACCTTTTGATTGGACTTAGAGAAATATATATTAAAAACAAAAATTAAAAATATGCCCAAGATTTAAACTCAAAGTTATTAATTGTGGTTTTATTAATTAAGAAGAAAAATAGACTTAAATGCAGTCTAATGATCTATAGAGTGGATGCCTTAATAAGCTATGGTTTCATTGATGAGATTCTATGGAGCCATTCATAATTACTAAGAGAAAATAGAACAGCAGAAAAGAAAAATCCTATAGCATACTGTTAAAGACAAGGCAAGTTATAAAATACAATGATTTCATTTTGTTTTTTTTAAGTATAAATATATCAGTGTAAAAAGGTATTTATATTTAATCCTCATCAATATGCTAGTTAAATTCCTGGTACTCTAATGAACGACAAAACTATAATTATATCAAATGTTCATAGAAAATAAGGATTTTACTGGAAAACAGTAAAATGTGCTACACTTGGAGCATAGAAAGTAAACTATTGTGAAATGAAAGGTATCTAGAGCATTAACAAATATCTACTTCGGAAGTTAACAATGCTACTAATTTACTTTCTTCAATCTTCCAGGGAAATATTATTTTTAGCGCCCATTATATGTTAAAGGCAACACGTTCCACTAATTTTATGTTATTTACAGGTTACTCCAGGTTGGATGTTTCAACCCCTATTAGTGTTTTGTGTTTTCATTTTGTTTTAACAGATTTCAGCAATGTAAATGCCCCTCCCCTGGTCTTTGTACAAAGGCAAAATTTTGCATATCTGTTCTTTCACTTTTATATCAAAGGGGTGTAATTTAAAGAAATCTTGTCATTCTGCACTTGTTTAAGGATATTGAACTGAATCCTGTGTATGTAAATAGGCTGTGGAATTTTAATTTTTGGCATAATGATACAAAACAGTGTTATCTCAATACTTCAGTTGGCCAGGCTCGGGTTGGCAAGGGATTATTACACCTCAAAATATAAATCATGATTATCTGGGCAGACGTACAAATGATTTTTTTCCTCCCACTCTAATTTTATGTAATTTTCCAAATTTCTACAATGTCATCAGAAGAAGAAATAACGAATGTGATATACGAACATATACACAGACCTGCAGTTATTGGGGGGTTCAATCTATTTTAATAGAGATCATTTCATGGATGCTCTAGCTGGCAGTAATTGGGTGTTTCCTGCACGAACCAGAAGACACAGCAGCTTATAATGTCTTTGGGGGGCAATAGAAAGAGATAAACGTGTGTCTTCTATCCCTGAAAATATCATATTAGTCTGGTTTGAAGAAGAAAAGTGTAATGTAATAATTTGAGAAGTCAATAGCAATAGCCCACATAGGTACGCCCAATTTCATGGTGTGCTTAAAGCTTGGAAAATTATTTAACCTGATGTTGGCATAAATGAAGTTTGATGTATGAGTATGCCAATTCCCATTGAGATTACCATTTTAAGAAATAGGAATAAAAACCCAAAAGGGGGAGGAAAAAAAGAAAAAGAAAACATCCCTTCCTTTAAAGCAAAATTGGATTTCCAGCATTTTGCAGTTTTGAATTTCACATGAAGATGACCTTAAAAACAGTGATCATTAAAACAGTTGTTAGAAAAATGTATTATTTACACACCATGTACTTTTGAAATAGAGGTTACAGGAAGACATAATCGTACTATACAATGTAACCTACTTTGAAAGGTGTAGGCAGCACAGCAAAAAATGTCCTTACATCACACTTGTCAAGAAACAGAAGTTTTATTACCAAGGAATTTCACTTTTTGCTGTTTCTTCTTAACACTAGCCCAGGGACTGAGAGGATTTGTTGATCTAATATAGATAGCGATGTCTTGGGTTTGTTCAGATTTATATGGACAGCATCTGGGGATCAGGAATTACATTTAAAATGTAATAAAATGTTCCTGTGCACTTTAACTTACAAATACTATACTTAAAAAAGTAAACATCAAATAATCTCAGGTATCTTTCAAGAAAATGTTGACATAGCTGAAGGAGCTCACACAGATATCTTTGAATCATTTCTAAGTAAACTTAATAAACTCATTTTCGTATTCTGTCGCTGTACAATAAACCATCATAGCTGGGAGAAGAAGAGATACCAAGGCATAAGCTCCCATTTGCTCCAAAATGCATTTTTTTCTAGTTTAAAAAATGTTTTTTCAAACACTCTCAGTAAAGTCCATTCAAACTAAAAGTAAGCATTTATAAGGGATGATCTATTACCAAGAGGCTACCCTAAAAATATCAGTAATCACACGTAAAAGAACCACCAACATTATTCTCATATTATTTTCCAAAAGTGTTCATATCATGGTCAAAATTACCATTAGACTCCAATACTACAGAACAAAGGGACTTTCAGGATTTAAAATTGTATTTAAACCTTGGGACTAAAAATCCTCCTTCCAAAATGTCTTTGAAGCCAAAGCAAGAAATTGATTTCATTGCAACTTAAAAATAACTGCAATACACAAATAAATAAAAACTTCATTTTTCAAATCACAAGTTTGATTTTTTCTTTTATAGCTGAGTGAGTGTTAAGAAGAATCTCTTTCTCCCATTCAAATCTCAATGCAGGCCGAGCGCAGTGGCTCATGCCTGTAATCCCAGCACTTTGGGAGGCTGAGGCGGGTAGATCATTTGAGGTCAGGAGTTCGAGACCAGCCTGGCCAACATGGTGAAACCCCATTTCTACTAAAAAAAAATCATAATACAAAAATTAGCCAGGCGGTAGTGGCAGGCACCTGTAATCCCAGCTACTCCTGAGGCTGAGGCAGGAGAATTGTTTGAACCTGGGAGGCAGAGGTTGCAGTAAGCCAGGATTGCGCTACTGCACTCCAGCCTGGGAGACAGAGCGAGATCCTGTCTCAAAAACCAACAACAACAACAACCAAAAAAAAAAAAACCCCTCAATGCAGTCAATATTTCTGTTGCGTTTAGATTTATGACCAGACCACTGAGCATGCCACACTCTAGGTAGGAAAGTGGTAATGTGGGCTGGAAAGAAGGCTGCTCTATTTTGCACATTGGCAGAACCAAAAATAGGTGTCTGTAATGGAACGACCAAATTCAAACTTTGACAAACCACATTTGGAGAGATGATATTTTCAGTCAGGGTTTTTCACCTGAAGAACTTCACAGCAAAGTGAACAAGGACAAACAAGGACAAATAAACATCTTTTGTAATATTTTGAGGATCTTAAGTATTATTTTTCTTTTTAAATAACGTTGGTAGAAGATTGCTAACTTCCAACAAACTGTTGGTGGTGTCAAAAGTTACTTTCTAACACCAAGCTACGAACTACCATTATCCTGTTCCAGAGAATTCTACTAATTTACTACTGATTCTACTGGATTTAAAGGAACAAATACCACAAGGCTACAGTAACCAAAACAGCATGGTACTGGTACCAAAACAGAGATATAGACCAATGGAACAGAACAGAGCCCTCAGAAATAATACCACACATCTACAACCATCTGATCTTTCACAAACCTGACAAAAACAAGAAATGGGGAAAGGATTCCCTATTTAATAAATGGTGCTGGGAAAACTGGCTAACCATATGTAGAAAGCTGAAACTGGATCCCTTCCTTACACCTTACACAAAAATTAATTCAAGATAGATTAAAGACTTAAATATTAGACCTAAAACCATAAAAACCCTAGAAGAAAACCTAGGCAATATCATTCAGGACATAGGCATGGGCAAGGAGTTCATGTCTAAAACACCAAAAGCAATGGCAACAAAAGCCAAAATTGACATATGAGATCTAATTAAACTAAAGAGCTTCTGCACAGCAAAAGAAACTACCATCGGAGTGAACAAGCAACCTAAAGAATGGGAGAAAAATTTTGCAATCTACCCATCTGACAAAGGGATAATATCCAGAATCTACAAATAACTTAAACAAAATTACAAGAAAAAATCAAACAACCCCATCAACAAGTGGGCGAAGGATATGAACAGATGCTTCTCAAAAGAAGACATTTAGGCAGCAATAGACACATGAAAAAATGCTTATCATCACTGGCCATCAGAGAAATGCAAATCAAAACCACAATGAGATACCATCTCACACCAGTTAGAATGGCCATCATTAAAAAATCAGGAAACAACAGGTGCTGGAGAGGATGTGGAGAAATAGGAACACTTTTACACTGTTGGTGGGACTGTAAACTAGTTCAACCATTGTGGAAGACAGCGTGGTGATTCCTCAAGGATCTAGAACTAGAAATACCATTTGACCCAGCCATCCCATTACTGGACATTTACCCACAGGATTATAAATCATGCTGCTATAAAGACACACGCACACATATGTTTATTGGGGCACTATTCACAATAGCAAAGACTTGGAACCAACCCAAATGCCCATCAATGATAGACTGGATTAAGAAAATGTGGCACATATACACCATGGAATACTATGCAGCCATAAAGAAGGATGAGTTCATGTCCATTGTAGGGACATGGATGAAGCTGGAAACCATCATTCTCAGCAAACTATGGTAAGGACAGAAAACCAAACCGAATGTTCTCACTCATAGGTGAGAATTGAACGATGAGAACACCTGGGCACAGGGAGGGGAACATCATACACCAGGGCCTGTTAAAGGGGTGGGGGGAGAGGGGAGGGATAGCATTAGGAGATATACCTAATGTAAATGACATGTAAATGACGAGTTAATGGGTGCAGCACACCAACATGGCACATGTATACATATTTAACAAACCTGCACGTTGTGTACATGTACCCTAGAACTTAAAATATAACAATAAAAAAATTAAAGAACTATATTACATTTTCTATACTTACATATCATATACATTTATATTACAAGATCATTGGTTTATATGGGTTTTATATTAGGCTCTTAGATATAAAAAGGAGTTCGATAGAGCTTATATAGCCTAGTTTTATTTTCTTTTAGAGAGAGAAAAAAATTGTGGGTTTTGGGTGTTAGGTTTTATTTTTAATGATGCAATTTTAAAGTTGATATCGTTCTGAAAAGATATTAAATGGTTTGAATTTGTATATAGATGTGTGTGACAGACAGAATGAAAAATGAGAACCAGATAAAGGACATAAAGTTCTCTTAGATTTTTTTCAATACAAAAGCAGTTTTCTGAATATTCTACAAAATTGTTTTTAATTTTACCACATGGAACTGGGAAGCCATATGCATGGTATATGGCTGAACTTTGTGTGGTTTGGAACACACAGACATTAAAGTAGTAGATTTTTAAAGCAGAGCTCACCACCCCTGAGTTGAGGGCATTCCTTCTAACATTTTGAACCAAACGTAGATAGTTTGGCAGCTAAGAGATTTCCCATTAGAACTCAATGAAATGAAATAGCTGCTATCTCTCCACAGCAAGCTGCAGGTTTCCATCTGTTGTGACTACACAGATGACTTCAAAGGAGCATTCTTATTTTTGAGCCCCTTTTGAAAACTTAAAAGGACATAAATAACTTCAATATGGTAAAATACTTATTTGGAAAACATGTCTTCCAAAGGTTTGTTAGCAACTTGCCACTCTGGAAGTGGAAGAAAACTTTGCATGGGACACCAATGTTATTTTGCATGGGACACCAATTTCTGCTAGGTGCAAATGAGTGTTGATGCCTTTCATTTATACATCAAATTTTTATTGAAATCCTACTATGTGCCAGGCACAGTACCGAGCTCTTTTCAATTGCTCTGCCAGCAGAAATCTGCAGCATCCCCTTGAAATTTACATCTATTCAGATAACAATGAAACACGAATTGATGATAATCATCCAGTGGATATAAAGATACATACTTGACCAAAAATGAATTCACTAACTGGAAATAAAAGAAACTGCTAATTAATTCAAAGAATCTTGGGAATTCCCATGTCCCTTGAAGCAAGCCTACCCTCCTAAGACAAAGCCGGCTGTAGGAGCTCTACCTGTCTTTGCCGCTATTACTCCGGTGTGAACAGCATTTTTGCCGCTGTTGCTATCAACGTTGAGGGAATATGAAAGATGTCAGTCATGTTATCGTGTTCAAATCAGGCCACAATTACAATATACTATTTGTCACCCAACACCAGTAATTTGCTCAACTAACATAACTTTTACCTTAAGATTTTAAAAATTTGCATAACTATTTTTTTTCCAAAAATGTGTCCATCAATTTTTGCGTGAAAAATCAGAGTAAAACATATAATTATATTTGAGATTAGTATTTTTATATTCTGAGTACGATTGTTCATGGACATCTTTTGGGAGGAGATAAATAACATTTTTCAGATTATACGTAAACATATGTCCCTAAAATAATTTGGTAAATGAATGTTTATTACTGTGGACATTCTTTTGTTAAAGAAATGTTCAGAAACTTTTGGTTGATTCCTCACCTGTCCTTCGCTTTATCTAATCCAACTAATTCTAAACTAGCAAGATTTCACAATCTGAAAAAAATCTTTCTCCCAGATTCATAGGTAAACTGCAGTAGCACTAATAGAATCAATGGACTTTGGATTTTACAATTATACAAACTCAATCCTCAAGTGATTCCAGAGTCAAAACTGATATTATTTTTAAACTGCATGAGTGTTTACATTTATATATGATTAAATTCACTATTGTTTATCAATACTCAATTCTCCTTCAATGCAGACTCACAAGAGGATTGCAGTTCCCTGATCAGTAGAAGTGAGGCAAGGTTCTGTGATCGCTCCTGGACAACGAAATACAAATGAAAGTAATGTGCACGGCTTTAGGAGGTATCTTTTCCATTTGTGTTGCTGTAACAGAACACCTAAGACTAGGTAACTTATAAAGAACAAAAATTTATTTCTGACAATCTGGATGCTAACAAATCCAAGATCAAGCCTTCTGCAACTGATGAGGACCTTCTAGCTCTATTCTCACGTGGAGGAAGGCGGAAGGACCACAGGGACCTACTCCCTTGTCAATCCCCTTTATAAAGGCACCTAAGCCCAACCACAGGGAAGGAGCCCTCCCACAGTTTAATCACCTCTGAAAGGCCTCGCCTCTTAATGGTATCACACTGGCAACATTTGAATTTTGGAAGGGACACTTTTTTTTTTTTTACTTTTTCAAATGATATTTCTTTAATTTCCCCAAAGTGCATATTCTGTTCTGATACACACATACATCTGTGTAAATATAACTCCTTGTGCAAAAATGTATTTTCATAAACATCTCTTTTGATTACCAAATATCCAGGAGTCCGAAGGGACACATTTAAACTGTAGCAGGAACTATGGCACTTACTTTCTGATTTTTATTTATGTATTTTGTGTGTGTGTGTGTGTATGTGTTGGAGTCTCACTCTGTTGCCCAGGCTGGAGTGCAGTAGTGCAATCCTTATGGGTTCAAGCGATTCTCCTGCCTCAGCCTCCCGAGTAGCACCATCACACTCGGCTAATTTGTGTCTTTTTAATAAAGACGGGGTTTCGCCATGTTGGCCAGGGTGATCTCGAACTCCTGACTTCAGATGATCGCCCACCTCAGCCTCTCAAAGTGCTGAGATTACAAGCGTGAGCCACCGCACGCAGTCTACTTTCTGATTCTTAACGGTGCTTACTCTTTTCCTGCTGCAGTAATTGTGGAAGCAAGTGATGATACTGTGGTGCCCTAAAGCAAAGCAACCTGGATCACTGTGCCAACCGGTGGAGAAAACTGCCCTGAAAATCTGCCTGGACTCCTAGTCCATTATGCGTGAAAATCACTCTTGTTGTGTGAAATTACAGATATTCTGAGACTGTTACTGCAGAAAAGCTAGCCTCTGCTCACCGCTAGATAAAGAAGATGCCCTTGGTTGCTTAGCATCTGCACTGAGGTTTTTTTAAGTCCCCCATTTTCTTGCCCTTCTTCTTACCCCCACATTTCCTTATCTTCTATTGCTGATAGAAAGAGTGGTTGGGTCTTATTAACTCAAGTAAGGTCATAATGATGATACTTGAGTGTGGGAATGATACCAAGAGTCAAGGAGGAAAACTTTTCTAGAGATCCAAGATATGAGAAACGGCACCAATGTTTCAGGGACGTTTCAAGACATAATTTTAAGCCATGAACAAAATAGTAGATGAGAATCTAGTTGATTAAAATTAACTTGATGAGAAAATATATACAGGTATATGTGTGTGGGGGTATAAATATATATGTGTGTGTGTGTGTGTGTATATATATATATGTTAAGAGGAACATTAAAAAATACCTGATAAACTGCAATGAAATTCTGCCTTAAGTACATCAAAATGTTATGGAATTTTAATAATCATAATTTTTATGTATTTATGATATTCTCTTTTTTCCCCTTGTGAGCCAAAACAAGATCAAACACCTTTCATTCCCTGAATTGGCTGCACTTGTGAGAAATATTAGTTGATTGGAAACATGGTCTCTATCAAGAGAGAAGTTACAAAGAAAGACCTAACACTCTCACTTAATGGGATTATTTTACTCTTGAGTCGCGTGCGGTATTTAATAAAGTATAACATAACTAGATATGCGTTGTATCAGAACTTGTCGGTAACCTGTATTTCTCTCCTGATATGTTACCCATGAAAATTCACTTCTACTCTTTGGGCCTTAGTTTTTCATCTGTGAAATTAGGGTATTAGACAAGATGATGTGTTAGAGCACTTCTTAACCCACAATACTATTATGTTGAGCCTACTTTTTCTTTATCAGATGTTTTTCATTTGATTTTTAATTATGATTTAATTTGGAAGATAGGGTAAGGAATTCCAGAGTGCTTAAGGTGGTATTCTTTCTTTCTTTCTTTTTTTTTGTTTGAGAAAGAGTCTCACTCTGTCACCCAGGCTGGAGTGCAGTGGCACGATCTCAGCTCACTGGCTCACTGCAACCTCTGCCTCTTGAGTTCAAGCAATTCTCCTGTCTCAGCCTCCAGCATAGCTGGGATTACAGGCATGTGCCACTATGCCTGGCTAATTTTTTGTATTTTTAGTAGAGGTAAGGTTTTACCATGTTGGCCAGGCTGGTCTGGAACTCCTGACTTCAGGTGATCTGCCCACCTCAGCCTCCCAAAGTGCTGGGATTACAGGCGTAAGCCACCAAGCCCAGCCTATTTTTTAAATGTCTATGCATTGCAAGCATGAACAGCAAAAGTCGATCTCTGTAGGATTTACTAAATGTATTAGAATAGTAAAGATCTATACGTACTTTGAGGACTTTTTAATTTTGTTTTTTAACTATTCTTAATTATTACATTATTAGATGTCCTAGATTTCCCTTTCTCACTCGTCAGATAGTTCTTTTAAAACTATAAGTTTTAGTTATAGCACACGTAGTGCTACAAAATTGGGGAAATTAAAATTGAAAATAAATGCAGGAACTTAATACTAGTCTAAGAAAGAGTGTCCCCTGAATATTTCTTTTTCTGTGCTTGCCCATTTATATGCAGGCATACATTTGCAGTAGTAATCATTTCATAGATAAAATTTTTGTGTTCTTCATTTTTTACTTGTCTTCAATAATAGTGATTTTCTTATATTGTTCTGCCTTTTCTTATTCATCTTTAGGGCAGGTTACACTACTTAGAACTACCTCTGAATCTGAAAATATTCTTACATGGTAGCAGTTTCTCCCATTTTTCCCCTTGTTTTTACCATCATTTTTCCTATACTGCCTTATCCAAATAGAGATAGGAATTCCAATAACACATCAATAGCTATTTTAGATCTATTCCAATATATTCCAATATCTAACTCACAGATACACATTTAAAAAGGGATAGAAAAAATTCAAGTAGGTACAGATGGGAACAATAAAAATGATTAAAGCATGGGAAAATGGGACCTCTGGGGAAAGATAAAAGGACATGAGATTGTTTGTTCTTCAGAAAAGAAAACCAAAAACTGAGGGATAGTTTTAGAAGGTTTCATGAGGTATGTGTGGAATTATCATAAGAATGAATGTTTCAGGATTTTATATATGTTTTATAATAGCACATGGATAAATGGGTTTACATTGTGATTAGGGTGGGCATAAAGATCCTATGGGATCTTTATGGCATACCTCTGGGACACACCAATGAGAAACACTCATCAAGGAAACTTTCGAAGGCTATGAAATACACAGGTGTTTCCCACTTCAAGTAAACAAGGATGTGTCTTTGTCATATGCCAGCTGTGAGTAGTTCCATTCAGGACACTATGCTTATTTTCCAGAGTATCATGTCTATTCTCAGTAATTATAGCCTCTGCTGGACACATCAATGTTGCAGACACCAAATGTCCCTATAAAGAAGACTTATCGCAATGAATACTGAACTCATCCTTCAAAACAGATTTAGTCTTCAAATCCTACTCCTTTTCCCTGGAAGTTGGATGCCTTCACATGCCAAGATTGCAGGAAGCACAGAATTCTCTCCACATTATTCCACCTGCCCTTCCATCTCTCTTCTACTTTCTTCAGTCTTGTAGATTTCACCAATAAAATCGTTTGAAGACCAGACAGTAAGAAAAAATATATATATCAACTTGATAATGTTTCAGGATGCTATAATTTTTTCATTGCAGTTTTATGAAAATTATTCTCCTGGAGTCATTTCTTGATCCCAATTTTAAGGTCCCTAATATTACTCACAGTTCCCTTTGTCACAGGAAAAACAATCTTTTATGCAAAGGCTGGGGAATTCTACTCATTTTTGTGTCCAAAATTGTTCCATTTATGCACTAAACTTCTTTGAAATATTAAAAGCAATAGGAATCCCATGGTTTTGGATTTCATAGCTGTCTATCACGTAGACCCTAGACTCAAACAACATGGGTTAAAATCCTGGCTGGAACACTGACTAGTTTGGTGGTACTGGGAAAATTTTTCTGTGATTCAGTTTCTTTGCTTGTCCAATTAAAGTCACAGTATAACTCATTTCACATCATCATGGCTTTAGGGTAATCCCTTTTTCTGAGTCCCCATAACCTTCCTAAGCACTGTTCTCTAGTCCTGCCATTTTTATGGCAACATAAAATTTGCTGTTTGATGTCCACTACAAACACAAACAAACAAAACACCAAAATTTTCAGTTTAATAGGCTACAGTGATTGAGCGTGAGGATGCCCTTCACTCATTGAGCAGTGTTTCTTGGTTACTCATTCAATGTCTCTTCTCCCTTGCACATCATCAGCTACCCCACCTGCCCCATGGTATCAAGAAGCCCAAATGTTCCCTGGTCTGAATGCAAGCCTACCGCGTCAAGCATTTAGCAAAACATCCTTACTACCATTCTCTCCCTGTGAAGAATTTCAGTGCCAACTCAAAATAAAAACACTGTGCCCACCTCAGTATTTTAGGTTTGAGTTCCAGCTCACCCACTCTGTTGCTATGTGGCCTCTGTCATACCACCATCTCCTCTCCAGACATTAGTCTCTTCACCTGGAAAGCAAAAATTATAACACAAACGGTTTTAAATGGGTTAGTGCATGTGACGTGCTCAGAAGAACATCTGGCAATGGAACATCCATAATACATTTTAGCCATCTTATCCCTAAACTTAAGGAGTTATTATAATAATCAAATTACACTAGGTATATGAAAGAATTTATCAGTGGAAAATCCCTGAGTGTTATTGACAATGTCTTAACCATTATTGGAAGTCACTCCCTTTCTTGGGTGCCTCTCTGTGCTTCTGTATCCTTAATACAAGGATTGTTGTGAACTGTGTGTCAGTCTTCATGCTGCATGTGAATTCACAGAAGAGAATGTGGGTACTTTTGTTTTGCAAAGTACCAGGTCTGCCCTGGGGAAGGGGCTGGCCACATCTCTTCTGTTAAGTTCCCTCACAGATATAATCCAAGTTCTAGATAAAAGATCAGCTGGCAAGCTCAAGCCGACTGGAACCACGTCGCAAAACAAAGTGCAGAACACGTCTTCTTTTCTTTATAAGGTAATTGACAAACCAGTAAATGTTGTAACAAATCTAACTTAGACTTGAGAAAGTATTGGGTTTCTATTCCTTCATTAATATCTCTATGGTCTTTGAGATGATTGCACAAAAAGTGACTTTAATAGGAAACAGGGACCAGTAATGTATTATTTATGTATGCTAACCTTCCAGTATTAAGGATTGAAAATTTAGGAGAGAAAAGTCACATCGCAGGACTCAGAGGTGGATTTTAATGGTTCAGGACAAGCATACAAGGCATGTTGCTGAACTTTGAGAAACAACGGGAAGAGAAACATAACTTGATGGAAATTCTTTTAAATATGCCTGAGTTGGCTCTGAATAAGAAAAAATAAAAATGCATCAGTTAAAGAAGAACGAACTGTGGAAGCTGTATTTTAAAATTCTTCATTAAAGGCATGTCAGCAGGGTCAGATTAAATTACCATTTACTGAGTGCCTATCAGGAGCTATAAGATTTTGTTAATGATTTCTGGTGTAAAATTAAAAAGAAACATGTGAAATAGGTGTTGTTATTCTCAGGCTACAGACGCCAAACTGAAGCCCTAACAGAAAAATCTATCAAACAAAACAAAAAACAACAACAACAGCAACAGCCTTGTAACGGATGGCCTAGCACTCTTTAGCCAAGTTCCCACCTCTGCCTGAGTTAGCTCCTTTGCTTCTGGTCACAACTATGTCCTTGATTGTGATTATCAACAGTCTAAAGAAATGCATGCTGAAGAAAGACCCAAGGGTACTGAGCAAATCATTCTACCCTATATGGTTGAGTTATTTCCAGATACAAGATCCTCTTCCTTATTCTTTAACTGTATCTCATTAGCAACTGGCTCATACACTGGACTCAAGTATGAAGTGGTCTGATTTGTACGGTGATGTGCCTGGGGCATAGTAGGTGATTAGCAAGCTTTATAATGTGAACCTTTATGATTTCATCTATCTACCTTCAAAAATATGGATTTTAAATATACCTACACATTTTGATAAGTTGGAAAAATAACACATCAGAAGAAAAATGTATCATTCTGACTCTGATAAACACGGTTTTAATTTTCTTGTATATTCTTCATCTATACTTTATGTATATGTGTTTGAATCACAAAACTAGGATTAGGCAGCACTGCACAGTCAGTCGGTAGAGCATGGGACTCTTAATCCCAGGGTCATGGGTTCAAGCTCCATGTTGGGCGCCAGATGAAGGGGGCCATCCCTTCCACACCTGTGGGTGTTTCTTGTCAGGTGGCATGAGAGACTGAGAAAAGAACCCCTCAGTATTTATTGATCATTATCTCTACTATCTCGGAGAGGGGGATGTGGCAGGACAATAGGGTAATAGTGGGGAGAGAGTCAGCAGGAAAACATGTGATTAAAGATCTGTGTCATAAAAAATTTAAGGAAAGGTGATGTATTTTGATGTGCACGTACACAAACATCTTGGTGCATTAAACAGCAGTACTGCCACCAGCACGTCTCACCTCCAGCCCAAAGGCAGTTTTCTCCTATCTCAGTAAATAGAATATACAATCGGGTTTTACACTGAGACATTCTATTCCCAGGGACGAGCAGGAGACAGATGCCTTCCTCTTATCTCAAGTGCAAAGAGGCCTTCCTCTTTTACTACTCCTCCTCAGCACAGACTCTTTATGGGTGTCGGGCTGGGGGACAGTTAGGTCTTTCCCTTTCCATGAGGCCATATCTCAGGCTATCACATGGGGAGAAAACTTGGACAATACCTGGCTTTCCTAGGCAGAGGTCCCTGCAGAGTTCCGTAGTGTATTGTGTCCCTGGGTACTTGAGATTAGAGAATGGCGATGACTTTTAACAAGCATACTGCCTTCAAGCACTTTTTTAACAAAGCACATCCTGCACAGCCCTAAATTCATTAAACCTTGAGTCAACACAGCACATGTCTCTGCAAGCACAGGGTTGGGGCAAGGGTTACAGATTAACAGCATCTCAAGGCAGAAGAATTTCTCTTAGTACAGAACAAAATGGAGTCTCTTATGTCTACCTCTTTCTACATAGACACAGTAACAGTCTGATCTCTCTTTCTTTTCCCCACAGTGGCTATCTTCACATAGTCTATCATAAACATTTACCCATCTCATTAGATGATTTTTCATGGAGTGATTGTTAACATCAGCAAGTCATTCTGCTTTTTCCGTAAACTCTAATGTTAAGAACTTCACATTGTTTTCATTGTTTTCAAATTCACCAACGTTATATTTAGTGGTTGGGAAACTTTCACTTTTTTAACTTACTTCTTATCTAAGATTTCAAACACTTGATATATGTAACCAACTTAATAATGGATACCTAAATATTAATACCAATATTAATAACTATTAAGTATTAATTGAAAAGAAAATATTACAACAATATATAAAACCTGTCAGCCCTGGTGAATCCTCCTCTGTCCTTTTTTAAAGATAACCATCATGGTGAAGTCTGTGGCAATCAGTCCATGTCTGTTTCCTGAGGTTTTGTACACACGGTTGGATTCATTGATTGCATACACCATTATTTTAGATTTTTTTAAAGTTACACAAACATTGTCATATTGTATATATCCTTTCTTTTGGCCAATTTTTTAAAGATTTGTATATCTCAATACATGTCAACATATTTAATTCATTTAACACATTTTAACTGTGAAAATTATGGTATAAATTTTCCTACAGCAAATAATGTTGAACATTTTTTGGCCTTTTTGAGAATAAGTGTGTAGGCACCAAGAAGCAACAAGTGTACGCACCAAGAAGCAACAATGTGAGGCAATGAAGTACATTCTTCTTCAACTTTGATAGGTGTTACCCAAAGACTTTCTATATCAATTTTGCCAATTTCCATTCCACAAACAATACATGAATTGTTCCTTCCCACAAATTCTTTGCCAACACCTGGCATTATTTGACATTAAGTTTTGTCATTTTTTATTGTAGGGCTTTCTCATCTTATCCTCTTAAGCATCTTTCTCATCTTGTACTGTGTCACACACATTTACTGATGGCTATTATCTTATTGGCAGAGCAGACTTCTCCTCTATGCTTTTATTTTATGTTTCAGAAGCATTTTGCCTACTTCCAAAACTCCAGTTAGGACTGGGCATGTTGGCTCACACCTGTAATCCCAGCACTTTGGGAGGCCGAGGTGGGCAGATCACTTGAGCTTAGGAGTTCAAGACCAGCCTGGCCAACATGATGAAAGACAGTCTCTACTAAAAATACAAAAATTAGTCAGGCATGGTGGTGCATGCCTGTAATCCCAGCTACTCTGGAGGCTGAGGCAGGAGAATCACTTGAATCTGCGGGGCAGAGGTTGCAATGAACTCAGAACGTGCCACTGCACTCCAGCCTAGGCGACAAAGTAGGATTCTATTCGGGAAAAAAAAAAAAAAAAAAAAAAAAAAAGCTCCAGTTAGAATATTTGCCACTGTGTCTCTGACTCCTAGTTTGTACTATGGTCTACAGTAGGTATTTGATAAGTAATCTGGAAGAAATGAATGAATGAACAAACAAACAAATCATTGACATGTTATCAATATTGATTCTTCCAACCCAGGAACTTTGCTATGTATTCATTTATTTACAATTTTTAAAACTTTCATTTTCCTGAGAAAAATTTTCTGCCATTGTATGCCTAGCTTTTTTGCATGTTTGATAAGCTTATTTCTTGAATTTTTTTACTTTGTGTTAATAGGCTCTTTTTTGGGAGGGATTTATGACTGCTTATTTTTCAATATATAAGGAAAGTACAGGTTTGCTTATATTTTACATATCTATACACTTTATAGGATGGCATTTATTTTATTTTCTTTACATGGTCAAAAATGATCTGCAAATAGTGATGTTTGTCTTCTCATTGCTAACATTTTGTTAAAATTGTTATCTCTTTTTCTTGTTATATAATTTTGTCTAGAGATTTTTTTTCTAAATAAATTTTATTGCGAATATTTAAGATATACAACATGATGCCATGGCATATGTATACATAGTAAAAAGGTTACTGTAGTGAAGTAAATTAACATATCCATCATCTCACATAGTTACCCATTTTGTGTGTGTGTGGCAAGAGCAGCTAAAATCTACCTATTTCACAAAAATTATGAATATAATACAATATTATTAACTGTAGTCCTTATGTTGTATACTAGATCTCTAATACTCTATTTTTAAAGTGCTAATAGTATCTTTATCTTGCCCCAAACTTTAATTGGAATCACTCCAGAGCAGAAAATAGAAGTTCAAAAATGACAGGGGACCACCTGGCAACAGAAATAGGTGACATCAGCCAAGTTTAAGATTGCTGGTTTTGAGCTTCACGTATTACCACCCGTTATAAGTCCCCTCTGGTTGTACACTGCCTTTTACAACTGTATGGGATCCAAACCAAACAGTTGTGCCTCACTCTGCTCTCTTTAGTGCACTCCCCTTAAGTACCTACATGTTTGTGGCCTGCTACAGATCATCTTACTGATGCTTTTAAAATTTCCTCTCTGCGTCAAATTTGCCTAGTTTTTTGTTTGTTTGTTTTGTTGTTGATTTGAGATGGAGTCTCACTCTGTCATCCAGGCTGGAGTGCAGTGGTGTGATCTTGGCTCATTGCAACCTCTGCCTCCCAGGTTCAAGCGATTCTCCTGCCTCAACCTCCCAAGTAGCTGAGATTACAGGCACCCACCACCACGCCTGGCTAATTTTTTTATTTTTAGTAGAGACAGAGTTTCACCATGTTGGCCAGGCTGTTCTCCAACTCCTGATCTCAAGTGATCCACCCACCTCAGCCTCCTAAAGTGCTGGGATTACAGGCGTGAGGCACCATGCACGGTCTTGCTAAGAGTTTTATAAACAGTGTACTGATAAAAATGTAATGTTTTTATTTTTAGCTTTTATCAGCGTACTCAGGTATATATTTTTTTCTTATTTTAGTCACCAATTACATAAATCATATTCATAGGTTTCTACCAGATAGTCCTGCTTGTCAGTTTTAATTAAATTCTGCTCATACATATTATATTATTGTTATGTTCATACTGACAAATACAACAAGCTAGGATTGTATTTTGAAATTTTGCTTCTAAAATTTATGAAAGTTTATTAATCTTCATATGTGCACTTCAAAAAATGCTATTAATTTTTTAAACATGACATTGAAAGGGTTAACATCCTGTGTGTGTGTGTGTGTGTGTGTGTACACACATGCATGCACATAAGCATGTATATGCCTGAACTTGGCATTATTGGAATTATATACATTCGGAAATACGTTGAGAATTTTTCCATCTTTTTCTCTAATTGCTATACCCTCTTTAATATCATATTTTCATTGATAAATTGAATTTGGCATTCAAGCTATTTTGACCAAGTGCATTTTTTGAGTCCTTGTTACATTACTCTAAGGTTATTGACATATTGATGTTTACAATTGCAATTTTGGTATTTTGTACTTTTTGTTCAATTTTTTTAAGAGATGGGGTCTATGTTGTCCAGGCTGGACTCTGTTCTTTCTTATAAAACTCTGTTATGTTAAGGTTTTCAAATTTAATAATACTGATTGATAAAAATTAAAATGTGGGTTTTTTTTAATTTCCCCAGTGTCTGTGTTTAGAACCCCTTTTCCATATACAATTTAATATATTTTCAGTTTTCATTTTTAAAATTCTAATTTCTGAAGAGTCTTTTCCAAAATAATGATCAGGAAATTTATCTGTTTTAGAATTTTGAGGTATTTTGTCATCAATACGATACATTTTAGTACATTTTCTAAGGTACCTGAAAAAACAGGTATTCTCTGATCTTGGAGAGTAAGTCTCAATACACTATTAAAGAATTGACATTCATTTGATAAATTCTTTTACCACAGTTGTGGTTTTATTACATATTTATCTGATTTTTTTCTAGACTTTCACGGATTGTTATTTGGCTCTGTGATTTTTTAGTAATATAAAATTACCTATTTAACATTGCATCCTGAATTTCACTTTTCCATTCCACTTGTGTTTGTTGGCATGTGTTTATATCGGTTTTTGTGATACACTCTTAGTCTTTATTTTTATTTACTTTCTATTTTAGCATGATTCCTTATAGTTAGTGTAATATGCTTCTTTGACTCAAAATTAAAAGTATTTTCCATTTAATAGAAAAGTTAAAGGCAGTCATATTTATCAGATTGTATTTGATTTTTAGTATAGTTTGTGAAATTTTCTGCTTCTTCTATTTTCTCTCTTTACTTTTCTATGTCCCTGCAATTGGTTTTTTCAGAATAGTATCACTTTATTTATATTGATTACTGTTATGATGATCCCCAATCTACTTGAATCTATTTTTCTCTAATTATGCATGTCAAGAGTCAAGAGCCATGGAGTTCATGCTGAGAAATTCAGTGTGCCTTTTACATCTTTTTCCCATTCCTCTCACCAGCTTGCAGTTTTTATTCACATAATCTGGCATTTTACCTAAATTCTAATTAAGAAATCATTGCTTTCACATGATCTTACACTTCATATTTTCAAATGTTTTCTGGCATAGATGTTCATTCATGCAGATCTTGTCATATCTCAAAATTCCCATTGTAATAATCTTATTTCGATTCATCTCTGGGGCAGCTAAGCTATATCTCAAGTTTATCTTCTTCTCCCCAGAATTAATTGTCTGCTGAGTTCATCACAGCAGCATCCTTCTACCACTTGCATTTTCTGTTTATAAATGGAGGAATTTTCTTTCGTGCTCAGCTTTCCCGCACGCTCAGCTTTCAGCTGGTCATTGCCATCTGCCTCACCTACCATACTCACCTGCCTGAGTCAAGAACTCATGTGTGTTTCCTTG
This sequence comes from Nomascus leucogenys, assembly GCF_006542625.1. Taxonomy (NCBI): domain Eukaryota; kingdom Metazoa; phylum Chordata; class Mammalia; order Primates; family Hylobatidae; genus Nomascus; species Nomascus leucogenys. The sequence continues at coordinate 114,468,632 of NC_044386.1, forward strand.
TTTTCCCACAGGGATTGAAGCATTTTCTTCAGAGGTATCCTCTTTTCTCATGGGAGAGGAATTGTGTTTCAGCTCTTTGCCTCTCTTAAGTGCTTCATTCTGGTATTATTTGCCCTTCACCTACAGAAATTCTTCAAAAGTCCTGCCCTGCTGATATCAATTCCCTAACTTTAAGTGTTATTGTCTGCATTCTGTATAACCTATTGATCATTTTCATGTTGAGCTACCAAATAAAATCGATGCCCAGTTAACTTTGAAATGTAGACAGACAATGAGCAATTTTTTAGAATAAGCATGTTCTCTTGTTTCTGTCTAAATCTGTCATCCTTACTTCCAATAGAAATCTGTGCCATCTACCCAAAAGTGTATTACTCTATTTGGCACATTTTTGCTTTCTCTCTTTTCTCTCTCCTTTCTAACTTATTTACTTATTTAGTATTTACTATTTAGCTTATAAGAAATAACAGATGTCATATGCTAGCTTAGGCTACTAATGATTCCATTGCCCCATGTTTAAATTAAGTATCAAATTCTACTTCACCCAACTGAGTACTGTGCTTAGATACTAGTGGAGAACAATAAACTAGATTTCTCCCTAACAATGTCTATAATTGTGTGTTGGTCACACAGTTCTTTCTTTTTATTACAGCTACAGCTCTGAAAAGCTTTGCAAAGATCTGACATCATCAAAGGGAAGAGAGTACAATCTAAAGCTGAAATTATGAGCTCCCTCAAGCTGGTGGGTCACACACACTGCTCAATAGATACTGTTGTGGCTTCTTCCATTTAAAATAATTCTGTGGCGCCTTTGTAATTGTTCTGTGGTGCTCTGGAAGACATTTGGGCACAATGTGGGAATCTCACTCTTAACACATCCACAGTTAATAAGTCTTTGGCAAAGACTTATTAACTTTGCCAAACTGGCAGATGTAAAATGTTCTAACATGATTTAGTTTGCATTTCCCAAATTATTAAATAGATTGAACATCTTTTTATGTGTTTATCAGTTAACTGGATTCCCTATTCAGTGAATATCTGTTAATTTTATTTGCACATTTTAATAAGTTTGTCTTTTATTGTTGTAAGAGTTCTCTATATATTCTAAAAACTTATTATCCCTGTACATTATATACGATCAGATATATACTGTCGGTGTATTTCTTACCTTTAACTTAGTTTATTTGTTTTGTTTTTTTACTAATACTATTTAAGTGAAATTCAGATTCAAGTAGAATTCAGAACTTGAAAACTCAATAGATTTATTTATCTCATACTACTGATTTTATGCAGAGGAAATTGAGAGTGAAGATACATGTATCTAAGTTTAGCCTGTTGGTTAGAGACACAAAGAAAATTAGAAATTGGGTCTTTTAATTTCTGTGCTAGTAATTTGGAATCATACCAACGTATTCTCCACTAAGCTCTGGTTAAAATTGTGTTCTTAGGGGAACAAAAAAAAAAAGATAGACTCACACTCTGCTAATTCACTGGGTCTTTTTTTTTTTTTTTAGACGGAGTCTTGCTCTGTCACCCAAGCTAGAACGCACATGGTCTTGAATTATACATATACTGATTTTACTTTTTTAACAAAGGTTGCACTTAGGTGAAAAGTACCTTTTGAGAGTCCTCCTTTCTTCCTCTGTCTTTTCTCTCCGCTAGGTTTCATTTGATAGCCTTGAACTGTGAATAAAGAATATATATGGCTTTCCTGCACCCTAGGACTATCCTCTGCCTTATTTATGCCTGACCTGGTGCAGTACTGCTGACCTTGGAAAGTTTAATTGAGGCTAGAATTATATGGCACAGCTTGAGCCCACCTGAATTTAGAGGGTGTGACATACACAAAGACACACACACGTCACTGACAGTGTAAAGGCCTGATGAACGGGAGCATTTGTGTGTGTATATGTGTGCCTTTAGCTCTGCTGAAATGGCAGCAGTGGAAATAGCCTATTGTAAGTTTTTAATAGGCAGAGTTCTTATGAAACAATATAATATACCTACATTCCTCGATAATTCAAACAGTGAATTCATTTGTTAAATAAATGCAGAATTACTTAAATATGGAAACTATTAAGGTTAAAAAAATAGGTCTAACTAATTCAATACATAACTATTCTATAAAGCATTTTTTAGCAATTTTATAACAGATCTAGTGCTTGATATCTGATGACCCTTCCATTATGTCATTAAAATAATTGAATAACATAAATCAAACAAAAAGTTTTATTAATTGATTTGTCTTATATAACCATTTAATTTTTTTAAAGCTATCATAAATGGCCAATTACCCAAAAATCATCTATTACATTTAATAATATTATGACCAAGACTATAGGTATGAATTGTACATGAAAACAAAGGTGTTGCTATTGAGAAGAAAAAATTATTTTTGTTTACTAATTAACTAGATTTAAAATCAATTGCATTCCTACCCATATATTCCTCAATTACTATTTTAGTACGTGGTATATTTTGAACTATTTTAGCGTGAATGTTGTTGTAGACAAATCTGAAAATCAAAGCAGTCAATTTTCATTCGTGCTACTTTTATCTAATTAAACAAATAATCATATCATTATATTTAGAGATACTATGATATATCCTGAGCAATTAGTTAATAGCATGATAAAGCCCAAAAATATTTGACAAAATACTTCCATTTTGAAGTACAAAAGCTATTTTTTGTTTTATCTAGCACAACTAAAACTAGCTCTAAAAATGATCTTTAAATAATGACTAAATGGATCAATACATGATATTTTCATATGTATAAAATATACATGTAAAGCATATATATGTGAAACATATATATATGAAAAGGCCTCTAGAGAACTTACCTTTAAAAAACTAAAGTTTTGAGAAAAAAATAATTTTCTCTTTTTTTTTGCATAGAGAATTTTATCAATATGTGAGCAATGCTCAGAATTTGTGAAACACGAAGGAAGATCTCAAGTTTGCCCACAGGGCATTCTAGATTCACAAACGTAGAAGCTAGCCAGATAATTACACCCATATGTACCCATATAAACTCATTCACAAATAAGGTTTATAGCTTCAAGTGAAACTCAAGATGTCATCAAGTTATAACACAGCTTCATTAATCTGTATACTAAATAAAAATATTTTAAATTAATTCTTATAGTGACAAGATCTTCTTTAGAAAAATATTTCTCATACTATATACAGTTATGAATACATAAAACGTACAAATTAGTTTTAAAATTTAACATCAGTGGTCAAATTTTATGTAAAGAGAGTAAGGACTTCTGTCCACATCCTGCCAACAGTTTAAGGTTTTGTAAATTTCATTTTGCTAAGAGGCCTTGACAAATTACATGACCCTAACAATTGTATTTTAATCTGGAAATCTGAATTGAGAAATAAAAATAATAAATTAACATTAAGTATGATAATCAGCACTTACACAGCACCATGTGCCGTATACTATCCCAAATACCTTACACATACTAATTTAATTTATTTAATTGAAGTTACTCATCAATCCAATATTTTTGCATGGGGTAAGAAGGAATTCCATGTGACTATTCTGAGATAATTCTGAGGAAGACTTTTCACTTAAATAGTAAGAAACAGGGAAAGCAAGGTGTTCAGTCTTTATCCAACCTCACATTCATTTCTTATTCTGGACCATAGTACAGAAGCCAGAGAGATTTATGAGAACCCTGTTTATAAGTGAGTAGAAATGTTCTGTTTATACCAAATCTTAAACTGTTTTCAGAAAGAAAACTAGATAGTTTAAAAAGTGACTAACTTTTTAAAAGTGATCAGAGTTAGAATTTCTAGATGTAATGACCCTCTAAGCATCTTAATAGTTAATTTGGGGAGATCTGGTCTTCATCCTTCATGTTCCAAGCAAGCCTAGATTCCTCAATGTCTTTTGTACACCAACATCTTCCTAGTCCCAGAAAACCTAACATATAATAATATAAAATATTCAAAACTTGAACTGATTTTTGAATTATGACATTATATATGTCACAAGTATTCACATAACCTATTCCTGAAGGACTCTGGATTTGCTTATTGATAGCTATACTCACTCCTGACTTGATATCCAGAGCTATTAGTAGACTATTTATGGCATGGAATTTACTATGCCTATCTGTTGCCACATTCAATAGAAATTATTCCTGAAAGTTGATAATATTGTACCTCCATCCCCCAAGCTGGCAGAAACCCTAGAATAAAGAATTATATGAGGCTTGTTGTTTTTTCAGTCTACTGAGATACATTATGTGATGCTCTGAAATTATCTATAAATGCCTTAAAACATAAATTCAACTAGATGAAAGGTATATTTACGCATATCACATAAGAACAAAAGATAGAGTAAAATAAAATGGCTTGAAAACCTACTATCCAAATGGAGTAATCTTTTCCTTCTGTGAACCATCCCAAGATAGATATAAACTGAGCTTGAGGGATGCAGAGGCTGACAGACACACCATATTATGCAGGGATACATTTTATGACTCAGGGCTATTGCCCTCTAGAGATGGAGCAGACACCATGGTCCACTTCACCTGAGGCCACAGATCACACTCAAGTTGCAGGTCTCAGAGGTGCTGTCATCCCAGGGAACCACTAGAGTCCCTTTTTTGTCCAGATCTCAATCTCTGTCCCTCCTCTGGGGTCAGAAGAGCCAAAGGCACTGAGATGGTCTACATAAATCTATGCAAATTCATTGGGTGGGGGCGGGGAGTTCACTTGATCTGATTTAGGTCAATTCAAATTCAACAGCAGCACATGAAATATCAGTAAGATCCATTACTCACAGTATCTTGGGATCCTTAGAGAATTATCCTTAAATGTGTAAATAAAGTCTATTTATTCAAATGATGAACTTTACTGAAAGACTCACAGGACATCCACCTGAAGCCGTCACATCCTTAACATGACTTCAGCAAAGTGTATTTTTGCAACTCTGAATTGAATCCCTGCATTGATGATGACACCATACATTTATGATGAGTAATATAGGAACAAAAGTGCTAGTCCTGCAAAGAATTTTTTTGGATCTCTTATTTATTACATTTTAATAGAAACTCAGAGAAAGCCTTATCTCCTGTCATTTAGTTTAAATTCCACAGTACTTTTTTTATTTGACCAAATTCCCTTATCTCTTATTTCCTTGTATTCTGCTGTGCCAGCCTCCTAGCAGTTGATATACTTATCTCTGGTTTTATAATAAAATTTTGGCTTCTACTGAGGGAAAAGGAAAAAAAACAGAAAGAAAAGGAAAAGCTGTTCCTTTGATACTAAATATACCAGTTGCCTGCATCCATTATATGATGTTGAAATAGTTGCCTGTTCTTGGCATATTTGGGAAGCTTTGGGAATTAGCGCCTTGCATCCAACTTAAAGGTTTACATGGTACTAATGTCATAGCCTCTGATTTCTATACAGAACAGAAGACAGATATGGTGTACAAGTCATTAAAAAATGGAACAAAAAATAATGTAGACACACACACACACACACACATCAAAATGGCCAAACAGAAATAAAAAGAGGATAGAAATAATATACATCTAGGGCTGCTTTCTGTTTTTTTTTTTCTTTCAATCAAAAGTAAGCTATGACTTCTCTTTTAAAATTAAAGAAAAGCACAGCGTGCCTTCTTAACTTGACATTAATTACTTTACTTATTTTGATCTGAATTTGAAAATTAAGGAAAATTTTAAGTCAAGTTAATCCAATATGTGACAAAAGTAGTCAAAAATCCAGACTCTCTAAAGTGGGGATAAAGTGTAGATTCTGATAGTCTCATAGTCTTCCTGCAAGGAGAAAGATACAAACCCATAAACACATAAATGAATACTCTAAGTAGTTGTAGACAACGACACTCACTTTTCAAAGGGTTGTGGGAAGGGGGTTTTCATGCTGGTTATTGATCTATTAAGAGCCAACAAGTACAAGCAAAGTGAAGCATCTATGTGCCAGATGTTCTCCTGGGTACTGGTTCTTGGAGCTATGAGTAAGATATCATTCTGATCTACAATTTAGAATCACAGCACCAGGCAATGTAGTTCATGTCTGTAATCCCAGCACTCTGGGAGGTCGAGGTGGGAGGATGATTTGAGCCCAGGAGTTCAAGACCAGCCCAGGCAACATAGCAAGACATGGTTTCTAAAAAAAAAAAAAAAAAAGAAAAGAAAATTAGTTGGGCATGGTGGCCTGTAATCCCAGTTACTCTGGAGACTGAGGTGAGAGGATAGCTTGAGCCCAGGAGGGGGAATCTGCAATAAGCCATAATAGTGCCACTGCATTCCAGCCTAGGCACAGAGCAAAACCCTGTTTCTACAATAAATAAAATAGAATAGAACAGAATCACTGCACCATGTGCCATATGTAAAACTCATCTGATCTCTGAACCCCACTTACCTGATCTGTAAAATGGAGACCCTACTATCTATTTTGCTTGAAAGATGGAAACAGAACCACATGATATCTTCAAGTTCTTGCTGAAATAGTTTTATAATTTGAGCTATTTTCCTTGGTTCTATGGACCCAAATAACATTCTATGAAAAGATGGACTCCAAGTGAATCTCTTTCAGGAAACCACTTGGCTTTATAACAAGCAGATCTGGACTTCTATGACTGTACTGACTTATGGGGAACAAAAATACTAATTTTAAGTCCTTTCTGAATCATCCCTTCTGTATCCACTTTGCCGAATTTGACACTAAGATGCAGTTACACTGTGTAGAAAATGCACAATTTGTTTGCTCTTAGTCAGGAACCGTTTGGTGCCTCCCCAAAGCTGGGGTTTTGGAAACTGACAAGCCGCCACTTTTCACCAGCAGTAAATTCACCAGAACTTCTTTGAATGTTCATAAGGAAGATGGGGGCTCTCCTTCTCCTTCCTTGTCTTTGCCAACAGATGTTTTGCCTCTGTGACAGAGTACAATAAACCCGTGAAATAATGAAGGCAGAACTCACAATGAAACACCGGCTACTTTTGAAGGGAACAAACTGATTGGATTATTTCCATGATATTCAGCTGTGACAGAATGTGACAACTATTCCTTTTCATTTCCTATCCGGCCTTCAGGAGATGGAAGATTTAGTATTATTTCGCACACTTTAAGAAACTTCTCCGTATGGCTTCTTATGAGTACTAGAGGCTGGAAAAGAAATCAAGTTGCTTTAGATTTGCAGCAAGGATTTGTATTAAGTTGCTTCAATTTGCAGTGGAGATGCTGGCGGCATTTTGCAAATATTGTCACCATTGACCTGCAAAGGTTGTACATCTAAACCTTGGAGCATTGCTTTGATGCCAGCAAATGAGCTGTTTTCAATCCGTGTTCTACTTTTTTTTTTTTTTGCTATTTTGCCAGGTTCCAAGCTGAGACTGTCAACATTACTATAACTTGTGATCTTGCACAGCCATCAGTTTAAAACAATTTCCATGCACATTTATTCAGGCTGAGACACGAGCAGGAGGTCCCAAGGTGGCAGGTTCTTGCATTACTCTAATCCAGTTACCACTGAGTTAAAATGCTTTTATTACAGTCTCAAACCCCTGGGAGAAAGTAGGTATGACAAGCCAGGGTCTGCTTATTATGTTTTAAAGCAAGATTGACTCCAGGAAATAGTAGCAAGACCGAACAAGTACATTTTTACATACTTAACTTCTTCTGCCTTTCTTGGTTCATAATTTTGATTCTTCTTAATTTGAATTCTCTTCAAGGTCTTTTGGCCTATGATGGTGGAGATTTGGAGAGCAACAATATAAGCAATAATTATAAAATAAATTACTTATTTATTCAAAGTCCTTTGAAAACCTTATGTGTCTTGGGCGTGCATTAACCGACCCCTACCCCCTACTCAACTAAGATATTTTAAAACTGTCTAAACCTGTTCACCTAACTACTGGTGAATTATTAAAAGTTAACTACTGCCTTAACTGCCTCCTTAATCATTGCAGATGAACATGCTAAATCAAATATTTAAGGTACAATTTTATATAATGCAACTTATTTATTCAATTAATATTTATGAAACAGCTACTTAAACACAGGTAGTGTGTTAGCGAGGTGTCTCAAAGGAGGAAGGGTAGGCATAATACCAGCCTTTTGAGCTTACAGTCTTATTGGGGGAAATTGGACAAGTAAGCAAGTGATTTTAATAATTTAAGATACATACATGCTATAACAGGAGAAGGAAAGCAGTGCAGAAGGGAAGTCTCAGGACTTGCAGAAACCCATCTCCTAGGCCAGACATGAAGGCTTCCTGAAGGACATGATGCCTTGGCTTAAGCTGAGGGGTGAAACTGTGTTTTAGAGGAAGAACAGACAGCTTTCATGCAGCATGATTAGCTATGCATAGTGGAGAAGGGCTGAAAATGATTTAGAAAGATACCAAAAAAAGGAAATTAAAGTAAGGGTTACTCTGCCAGGAGCAGTGGCTCATGCCTGCAATCCCAGGATTTTGGGAGGCCGAGGCGGGCAGATCACCTGAGGTCGAGAGTTCAAGACCAGCATGATCAACCCCGTCCTACTAAAGATACCAAAGTAGCTAGGCGTGGTGGTGCACGCCTGTAATCCCAGCTACTCGGGAGGATGAAGCAAGCAAATCGCTTGAACCCGGGAGGCAGAGGGTGCTGTGAGCTGACATCACGCCTTTGCACTCCAGCCTGGGCAACAAGAGCAAAACTCCAAAACTCCATCTCAAAAAAAAAAAAAAAAAAAAAAACGTTACTCTATTCTAGTGCATCTACCTGCAACCTCATTTGCCCAGTGTTGCTGCCGATGAGTCAGTTCTATGAGTGATGCTTACACCATTCAATTGTCCAAACTCGACTTTTGTGTCGTTCATAGACATTTATCTTAAGGCATCACTTCATTCTTTGCCTTATCAAACAGTTCACTTTGATAATTTTCTGCACTTGATGTCTTGTGCAAGAAATGAGAAGAATGAAAGTGTCTTATATTTCTACCTAATGTGTAATACGTATTACGCCTGTAATACGTGAAATACTGTGAAAATATCTGCCTTAAAACATTCTTGTAGTTGGACATCCGGTATGTTCAGGTCAAGTTTTAGCAAACAGAAACCCAGAAATACAGTGGGCTGAGCCTTGAATTTGGAGAGCTTATGGGAACTAAAATCAAAACCTTCAAGTTTGTCACCCTGCCATTATTAATGGATGTTTAACACCCTGCTAAGCTGGTCTACCACTCAGCTGTTTTCTTAAAGTTGGTTGAATAACTGGTATTCTTCCTGCTCACAAAGTCTTTGTTAGTGTGCATATTGCAAAACCATCCTAAGTAAACAGTCTGTGTCATCTGTATTAAAGGGAAGTTATGCATGGATTAGTGTATAATAGCATGGGTTAGGGAGAAAAATGAGTCACCAAAGTAGCTGGTTCAAAGGAATAAATCACTAAATCATTATCTTGATGCCTGACTTAGGAAGCTTTAGCTCTCAAAGACGTAATGTCTAAAATACAAAAACTACTGTGTAATACCCAAGGCCCATCACTGTAGTCTGGTAGTTGATGATGGAAGACTATAGACTGTGCCTACACTTAAAAAAACACAGGATTTGGAAGAAAAGATGGAAAAAAGTTGTGATATTCAGCAAATTTTTTGCTATCTGAGGGTGAAAATCAGAAGCCATTGGCATACAAAGTACGTAGTAGGTAGGAATAACTTGCATTGCATATCAAGTACAGAAATATTTAGAAGCATCTTCCTGAAAAGGTTTTTATCCATTTATTGTATCCATTTTCTGTACACGGTGCAGAGGACACATAAGATATGCACGACATCAAGAACATCACAGTCAGAAGCAGATTTTATGGATGTATCAAAGCCAATTGGTTACAAGAGGCTGTCTGTGGCACTGTTTGAGAGGCATCCTGAGTACCATGGTATCTACAGTATCCTCAGTGCTCAGCAGGAGAGTGCTGTGATCAATTGGCCATGTCTGGCTGGGATGCCATGATGGAAGTGAAGACCCAAGTTCAGGTGTTTGACAACAGCGATCAAGGTGAAGTGATAGTCATGTAAACAATGGTGTACAATAAAACGCGAATATAGAAACGCATAAGAGGTGCTGTGGGAACACAGTAGTGGTAGGGTGGGTCAGGGAAGGTTCTAAAGGGGAGATGATACTAGATTTGAGTCTCTAATGGAATCAAGTGTGCATCAGGTTGATGACGGTGTGAAAGTCACTCCCCGGGAAGACAGTAATACACACAGAGAGAAAGGTGAGAAGGAGCATGGAGCGTTCAAATACTCACAGCAGTTTAGCATTTCCAGAGGAGAGCGGGCAAACCAAAGTTCCCATGTCCAGTCTATTCCCAGTTCCTGTTGACTTTAATTCCTAAATATTTCTCAAACTTATTTCCTTCTCTACATCTAGGCCACCACCCTGGACTCAACCTTCACCTTTTAACTAGGCTATCACAGTGGCCTCCTAACTGCTTTTTGCACATCCACATTTTATTTCTCTATTTGTTTCCTTATTTGTTTATTCATTCAATGATTTCACTGAAGGGTATTTTTACATATTATAAAACTCATTTATATTGAGTATACAAGTCACTGATTTTTTTTTAGTAAATTTAAAGTGTGTGCAGCCGTCATCACAATCCAATTTTAGAACATTTCCATCAGTCCAAAAAGATTTTTTGTGTCCATTAGCAGTAACTTCCCATTCCCTCCTCCAACCTCCATCCCCTGACAAACACTAATAGATTCTCTGTCTCCATAGATTTGCCTTTCTGGATGCTTCATATATATGGACTCATCTAATAAGTAGTATTCTGTGTCTGGCTTCCTTAGCATAGTGTTTTTGATGTTCATCCATGTTATTGTACATGTAAGTACTTTATTCATTTTTCTAGCAGAATAGCATACAATTGTATGGATGTATCATATTTTATCCATTCACCTGTTGATGGACATTTGGGTTCTTTCTACTTTTGGTTATTATGAATAATAATATGATAGGCATTGACATAGAAGTGTTTGTGTAGACATATGTTTTTATTTCTTTTGCTTAGATACGTAGGAGTGAAATTTCTGGTCATAAGGTAAATTTAAGGCACTGCCAACTCTTCAAGAGTGGCTTTACAAAGTTTTATTTCCATCAACAATGTGCACAGTATTTCCCTTTCCAGTTTTTACTCCACATTGTTACCAGAGGGCTTTTTTTTTTCAAAATTCAAACAGATCATATTAGTTTTACAGCTCTAAAAGATTTCATTGGATTCTTGTTGTCCTTGAGTAAAGCACCACACATTTAACAGAGCCTATGAGGTCCAGGTAAAGGTCTGGTCCTTATTTACCTCTTTATGTCTTCATATTCCGTCTTCCTCTATATTCCAGCCACACCAGCCTCTTTTCAGTTCTTTAAACATAACGCATTCCCATAACAGAGGCCTTGCAAATACTGTGCCGAAGCCGTAAATGCTCACTCTGCCTCCCTTTTCCATTTCTTCTCCTCCTTAATAACACCTATCCCTCCTTTGGATATCAGATTAGTTGCCTTCTCTAACTCCCCAGACTAAGTTAGATTTCTTCATGATATATCTTTGCATTTTATTTATCTTGGTTTACAGTTGTGTTTTTATTTATTTAATACATCTCTCTGCCAACAGAACCTAAGCTTCCCAAAGAGGGGATCATACTAGCCTTTGCTCACAATAGCTCATAAGAAGCCTTCAGTAAACATTTGTTGAAAAAATAAAAACAGCCCAGAATCGAGAGAGATGGTTGAAGAGGTAGTGGTGGATGGGATCATGGAAAGGTCTTGGACATTTTGTGAAGGGATTTGCACTTTATCCTGTGGGTGATGAGCAGGTGAAGTACCTTAAGATAGGTAGAGACATAAATATGTGTTTACATCATTTCATTTCAGTTTCTTTCTGAAGAAAGTAAATAAGTAAAGAATAGAAGCAGAAAATCTACTTAAGAGGTAGGCACTGAGAAAAGCGTTTAGATTCAAGAACAATTATGATTCTCAGTTTTCTAGCTTCAGTAGATGAGTCTAAGCTATTCATTGAAACAGAAAGAAAATGATTATTGTACAATTTAATTTGTGAGTCTGGTACTCAAAAAGGGATCTAGACTGTGTATAAGTAGCCTGTACAGGTTATCATGAAAATCATTTTCACCTATGAGATAGAGTAGAAGAATAAGCCAAAGATGGAACCCCGGTGATCCCAACATGTAATGAGTCCCAAGGGAAAAAAACAAAGCAAAACAAAACAAAACAAAAACAAGAAACAAACATAAGAGAACAGGGAGTGAAAGGAAGAGTGCTTTAGTAAGGAAAGTGAGGATCACCATTTCCATATGCAGAATGGGCTTTCAAACACGGACTACAAAGACCCACAGTTTTAACAGGAAATAAAAAGTAGGTCAATAGGATTTTATCTACTAAATTGTTGAAACTAGTGCTACGGAATGCTTTCTGATTAATTTTCTGTGAGTTAGTAAATGCTTTATTTTGGGTGCAAATAAGAGTTTGTTTAGGAGATAAATTAGAATTTTTTAAAGAAAACTTGAAGTGAAAAAGCAAGACTTCCTAATTCTGCCCAAGTTTCTGTCTGTCTTTCTTCCTTCCCAATCTGTTTTGACATCAAGACTACCTTGTTTTGTCAACTGTGCTGGAGACAGATAAGGATGGCAGGTATGCGGCGTAGTATGCATTAAGTCTCAGGTAGTCTTGACATCTGCCAATAGCTAAAACACTTTATTTTTAAGTCAGAATTATCTGCTCATTCACTTTTCTCACTATTCAAGTTTAGTGACACTGCCAAAAAACACCATCATCACCAATGACAAAACTGAATTGTAGGAAAATAGCAAATGCATTTTTAACAAAGACAAATTAGCTTTTAAATTTTTCTTTTTACTTTGTATTTACTTGTAAATTACTTTTACAAAAAAAGTATTAGACTAATTTAATCAAGTTCAGATTTAATATTGTTTTCTTATAAACTCAAAAATTTAAAATCTTACAGCCAAAAGAAGGGATAGTAAATTTAGGGTGGGACTCCGTAGACATTTCAATAGCTTACCACAGTTAAGCAAACCTTTACGTAACAAACCTAAGTACCAATAATGTCCTCATAGTTTTGGAAAATCTCTTTAAAATCTGAAAAAAAAGTTGATATTTCAATGACAAATACTATTTTAACATAGCTGCAAATGGTAATGTCATCAATGTACTGCAAAATTATATTGGTAGTATCTACTGATTTTTCAGCTTAACAGAATATATTAATTATTCATTAGGTACAGTATAAATTAGATGGTTATTTCTAAAAATCAATTTTTTAATTTTAAAAAATCTTTCTTACTAATATTTCTCACTTTGAGAATTATACTCTTGAAAGAAATCATTTTGAAGTGTTTCTGAGGCTTAATTAAAACTATAGGCAACTCTCAAAAATTGGAATACATATATTTTAATGGTTCTCTATGAAATGAAATTTAGATTTAGATTTTTAAGTGAAATAATTGGAAAAATAGGCAAAAATATGCCCATATACTTAGTCAAAGATTTTTTCTTAATCCAGCGATGGTCTGAGAAGCAACGCATATATGACTAAATAATTCATGTGCAAAAACCAAATTACTTCAGAGTGGATCTCCCTATCTCTCTCTCTCTCTCTGTATCTCACACACACACACACACACACCACACACACACACACACACCACACACACACACACACACAAGCACCCAACAGCTATTTAAGCAGCAAAACTAAAGAGGCTAAAATCCCAGAGATAAGGGAAGCAGAGAGAAATTAAGCTCTCATTTGACATCACTTTTCTCCTAGAGGCAATTTCTGATTTCCCAAAAACAGTTGATAAGCAGAAAAGAAAGTGACAACTGAGAAGCTGAGAAGCTGAGCCAAGCTTCCACAGTCTTTTGTAGCTGGGGTGACAATATTGGAGACCATAAGGTAAAGGGACCCTCATAAATACCCAGGGTTCTCGATTGGGATCTTGAAAAACATAAACCCTAGCATTAGATAGCAACTAAAACTTCTTTCAAAGACCTCAGCCTGGCTTTAAACACACAATTGATGCATGAATTGAATGAAAGTATTATTCCCTTTTCCAAACTGCTTGCAATGCAAAAGAAAGAAGATAACACCTCACAGAAAGAATACAATACTTTTCAAAGCTTTAAACTCTGTCCATGTTTTTTTATACATGATGTCAAGCATTCAATTTTAAAAAATGAATTAGGTACACAAGGAAAGAACTCACCAAAATCCAATAGAATAAACATACAATAAAAACAGACCTTAGAAAATTCTGATATTGGAGTTACCAGTCATGAATTTTAACACAACTATTTTTAACAGTTAATACATTCAAGATCAATATCAAGAATTAGATTAAAATGTTAAATGAAATTTAGATGAAGAAATAATCAGGAGAAATCCTGTAAGTGAAGAATAAGATAACTAGAATTAAGAACTCAAATGATAGTACAGCTGAAGAAAAGATTAGTGAACCAGAGGATTGGTTAAAAGAAAATATCCAGACTGGAGCACAAAAAAGGAAAAGAATGAAAAATACAAAATAAAACAAAAATAGTATGAGAAAGATATAGAGCACAGTAAATATGTTTAACACATATGTAATTGAAGTGCCAGAAGCACTTCAATTAGAAGTGAGAAGAGAAGCAAGAAAGAATGGAACAGAAACCATCATTGAAGAGATACTAAGGATTTGTCAAATGTGATTAAATAAATCAACCCCAGACATGATAAACAGAAAGAAATGACACATGTGTACATCATGTCAAAACTTCTGACAATCAAGAGCAAATAAATAATCTTAAGAGAAGTCAGAGAAAGGACAGACATCTTTAAAGAAGCAACAGACTTCTCAATAGAATAACAATATGCATAAAATAATGGACTCAGATCTTTGAAGTGCTACAACAATATTTCTAGTGCCCACATAGAATTGTCTACTATGTACTTCAGTGAACACATACTTCATGAATGAAAACAAAACAGAGACATCTCAAGCAAAAAGAAAAAATTCATTGCCAGCATGTCTGCACTAAAAGAAGTATAGGCCAGGCACAGTGCCTCACGCCTGTAATCTCTGCACTTTGGGAGGGTGAGGTAGGTGGATCACCTGAGGTCAGGAGTTTGAGACCAGCCTGGCCAACGTGGTGAAACCCTGACTCTACTAAAAAATACAAAAATTAGCCAGGTATGGTGTCAGACACCTGTAATCCCAGCTACTAGGGAGGCTGAGGCAGGAGAATCACTTGAATCTAGGGGACAAATGTTGCAGTGAGTTGAGATGGCATGACTGCACTCCAGCCTGTGTGACAGAGTGAGAATCCATCTACAAAAAAATAAAGTTCTTCAGATAGAAGAAAAATGAGTCTAGATGGAAGCATTGAAATGCAGAGAAAAATAGTGCTTTGTGATTAAACGAAAATGACTATGGAGTATAATAATGTCTTGGTAGATTCTAAATATAGGCCTTATTTAAATACATGTCATCTATAACACAACATCTATAATGTACATAAAATGTGTACATTAAGTTGAAGTATTCTAAGTTCCTTGAGTGGTCCAAAAGTTGTTAAAAGTATTATTTTTTATTAAGAATGAATGTAGCTATGTCTAAGTAATCATGAACAAACAGAGGGAACATGGAATATTAAAAATAATATAAAAGAAGGCAAAAATAGAGAAAACGGAGAGAAAAATCGAGCAGATAAGTAATAAGACATAAATATACAGCAAAACATAACGGTAATATTAATAATAAACGTTCCAAATAAAAGATGATTGTCAAACCTTAGGAAAAAATTCTATATGCTGTTTACCAGAAACACGCATTAAATATAAGAAAACATAAGAAAATAATAGAAAACTGGTGTAAATAATGTTCGATTTTAAGATCCAAACATAACTATAGATAAGGATATTTCATGATATTAAGAAAATAAATCTATTAAAAAGAAATAACAATTAAAAATGTGTATGCATATAATGGTGTGGCCTCTACTTAGTGTGCCTGAAATGACAGCACAAAGAGGAGAAAGAAATTTTAAAGCATCTATTCTAGTTGCAATAGAACAACATGACAAAGTCAGAAAAGATATAGAAAATTTGAACATGATTAGCCGACCTGTCCTAACTGATACAGATGGAGAACATTGTATGTAACAATTGCATTCTTTTCCCATTATTTTCAAGTGTATACTAAACTTTTACCAAAATTGCCCATATGCTCGACTAGAAAGAAAATCTCAAAAATTATCAAAGCTTTGAAATCATTCAGGGTACATCTCTAACTGTGGTGGAATTAAACTAGAAGTCAATTTTGTAAAGAGTCACCTTACATAATGCCCATTAATTTGTAAGTGAAGCAAAACACTTTTCGACTACATATGGATTTAAACACACACAGCATAGTTTTTGGTTTTTTTTTTTTTTGAGACAGAGTTTTGTTCTTGTTGCTAAGGCTGGAGTACAATGGCAAGATCTCGGCTGACTGCAACAGCTGCCTACCAGGTTCAAACAATTATCCTGCCTCAACCTCTCGAGTAGCTGGATTACAGGCACCTGCCACCATGCCCAGCTAATTTTTTTTTAATTTTAGTAGAGACGAGGTTTCACCATGTTGGACAGGCTGGTTTTGAACTCCTGACCTCAGATGATCCACCCGCCTCAGCTTCCCAAAGTGCTGGGATCAAAGGTGTGAGCCACTGTGCTCAGCCAACAATATAATTTTAAAATCTATTTAACTAAATGGCAATGAACATATGACATTCCCAAACTTGTGTGAGGAAGCTTACATTACACTGAGAAGAAAAAATTTGGCCTTATCTTTAGGTTTTAGAAAAAAAGAAAGCCTGAATTTTTAAAAAAAAAAAACTTCAAATCCATCAGAAGAAGTTAGAAATATAGTAGAATATTGAGCCAAGGACAGTAGAAGGCAAGGAATA
The DNA here is from genome assembly GCF_006542625.1 of Nomascus leucogenys. Taxonomy (NCBI): domain Eukaryota; kingdom Metazoa; phylum Chordata; class Mammalia; order Primates; family Hylobatidae; genus Nomascus; species Nomascus leucogenys. The sequence continues at coordinate 114,485,613 of NC_044386.1, forward strand.
ATGAGTATTAACAAGTGAAATAACAAAACAAACATAAAAGAATCAAACCACCCAGTCGTTGCATATTTGAAAACAGTATCAAAATTAATGAAATTCTGACAAGATTGATCAAGAATAAAAGACATGACAACCAATATGAGGAGTAAAACTGAGAAATACACACAGATATGCACCAAAAGGCATGTTTAAGAATGTCATGGAAACATTATTCATAAAAGTCCTAGACTGAAAACCACCCAAAAGCCCACCAATAGGAAGGGTAAGTAAATTATGAAATATTCCTACAGCGGAACACTATACAGCAATGGGAACGCAAAAAGCTTCTGCACGTCTTGTTTAGTGGATGAGTCTCGTGAATATAATGCTACACACAAAAAAGCAGACATTAAAGGACACCTACTGTATGACTCCAATAATATCCGTTAAGGGAAAAACTAATCTACTGTTTCAGAAGTTTGGTTTTAGACATTTTCTATGGTTTTAGAAGTTTAGAGTGGGAACAGTAAGTACTCTTGACACTGGGAATATCTTGATCTGGGTGATGGTTACAAGGGTGATTTTTGTGAAAATTTGCCAATATAATCACTTATGATTTGAGGATTTTTATGAGTTTAAATTATGCTTAAAGAAAAAAACCTTTAAGAAAGAAAAATGATCTAGAGAACTATGCTGCTTTTAGTGTGAAATGATAACTTTAACTGCAAAAACTAAGAAAAAGTGTATAAAATGTATTTGGCAAAATTCCACTTCAATTCACTCACCAAACCGTCATTCCAATTACTTCTAAACAACATTATACATATGATTTTAAAGTCAACTAAAGTATTATTGAAATGACTGTTATAGAAAACAATGCTTTTGTCTATGGCCACACCAGTCTGAAGGCACCCAATCTCGTCTGACTTTGTAGACAAAAACAATGCTTTTGAAATATTTTTAAAACTCCCATGTTTGCGATTTGTTCATTTGAAAAAAAATGCAATGTGTGGGCTGGGCGCAGTGGCTCACGCCTGTAATCTCAGCACTTTGGGAGGCCAAGGCAGGTGGATCACTTGAGGTCAGGAGTTTGAGACCAGACTGGCCAACATGGTGAGACCCCATCTCTACTAAAAATACAAAAAAATAGTGGGGCGTGGTGGCATGTGCCTGCAATCCCAGCTACTCAGGAGGCTGAAGTGGGAGAATTGCTTGAACCTGGGAGGCAGAGGTTGCAGTGAGCCCAGATAGCACCACTGCACTCCAGCCTGGGCAACAGAGCGAGACTCTGTCTCAAAAAAAAAAAAAAAATGCAGTACGTGATGACGGTAAAAAAATTACATAATTCTGGCCGGGCGCGGTGGCTCACGCTTGTAATCCCAGCACTTTGGGAGGCCCAGGCTGGCGGATCACGAGGTCAAGAGATCGAGACCACGGTGAAACCCCGTCTCTACTAAAAATACAAAAAAAATTAGCTGGGCGTGGTGGCGGGCGCCTGTACTCGGAGAGGCTGAGGCAGGAGAATGGCGTGAACCCGGGAGGCAGAGCTTGCAGTGAGCCGAGATCACGCCACTGCACTCCAGCCTGGGTGACAGAGCGAGACTCCATCTCAAGAAAAAAAAAAAAAATTACATAATTCTAAATTATACATATATGTATATATGCATGTCCATATATATGTGCATATATATGTATATATGCATGTCTGTATATACATGCATTGCATATGTGTTTATATATTTATATGCATGTATTCATATTCATGTGATAGATATGTACTGTACATGTATCCATATGTATACATACTCAACTATATGTACATAGAGCACAGTAACATGCCACATTCTTTTCTGCAACTTGTAATTTTCATGAAACAAACTCTTTTAAAATTGTTCATGTCAAATGATTAAGACATCTTTCATTTTTTACTGATCTATGTTTTGTGAGGTGGTGGGACTTTCAAGCATCTTCTTCAGTGTCTGGCACAGAACTATTATTGATCTGCTTTAATTACGTGTTTAATACCATTTATCTCCATTCTCCCCTACTCCTCACACCCCTACTCTCTAACCACAAACAATCGTTCATTTTGTTTGGATGTTTATAGAAAATTTGGTATTGCTGCATGCCAACAAGGTATTCAACATTTAATTTACATGCATTCTTAATTTACATAGATAGTATTTGTCATACATCCCATTCAACATCTTACTTTGTCCCCTTCACACTTGTTTTACATGCCTATTTCTTCATGTTTTCTCTTCTGTCTTTACATGGTATTCCGTGGTGTACCCCACCATTTTTACCTATTCACTATCACAGGGAGAGGCATCCAGATACCACCTCGAACTTCTCACACCACAAGTAACCCTGAGAGAAACACACTTACGCATGTCCTTGTGTAAATCCCAATGAGAATTTTCTTTAGTAAATATGCCTAAGAGCAAAACCACTGGTTTTTCTAGTAGGCATGTCTTTAATTTATCTAAATACCATCAGATTGCTTTCCAAAATGGCTGCATCAGCTTGTTTTCCCACCAGCAGGTCACCAAGGTCTCCATATCCCCACATCGCCATTCCTACTAGGTATCACCCAGCTTTCTACATTTTGACGATTTAATAAGTAAAAGGATATGTCATTGTTGCTGTAATCTGAATTTCTCTCACTTGCACCGTTTTAGATTTCCACTTAGATAAATTGCCTATCCACATTTTCGTCTATTTTTCTCTTGGGGTATCTTTTTATGTTGATTTGCAGGAGCTTCTTGTATAGTCAATGTAATTTTTGGTCAATTGTCAGCATTACAAATATCTTCTCTTATGTTGTCATCTGTTCCTTCACTTTATGCATGTTATTATTAATCTGAAATCTTTACTTTTAGAGTCATCAAATACATTTTTTCTTATGGTCTGTGATTTGAATGTTTTGTTTAAAAGTTATTCAATGTCCCTGAGTCACAAAGATTTTTTTCATTAATTTTCAGTTTACCTTTTATATGTTTATGGAACATTTGTGTAACTTACATGGAATCGATGTGATATAAAAATATAATACTTAACAGTTGGTTCTCCCTTATTCTTCTTAATGGATACATAACGCCACTTCAGAAGAATACACTTAAACTTATTTAGCCAGTATGCAACAATGACAGTTCAAATGATTTTTTCTGACATTATTATTATATTCAAAAATGTAAGGAACATCTTAGAATTGCCAGAGCAATGTGTATATATTTTTGTTCATTGGCTTGTTTGCATCAATATTAGCAAACTGCCCACCAAAGTACAGTTTTATCTGTGATGTTTAATAAAAGTATATTTTATATTTCACAGGTATAAACTTATACACAATCAAAAATTATCCAAAATTTGGCATTCTGTTGTGATAATAAAGATTCTCTTGTGATAATAAAAATTCTTAAATTATATTTTCTTCCACCAGCCATGCTGGATAGTCAGATTCTGCTTTTACTTGAGATCCATACGTTTTTCCTGACATTTCTTGGTATGGCATATTATACTTTATGTAATTTTCCACTTTTATTAAAAAGGGGAAGGTGGGGGTGGAATGGTGACAGAAATGTTACCAAAAATAAAAAAACCTCTTAAAAATATAGTAATTTACAATTATGTTACTCCCTATGGCAAGACACACATGAAAATGAATATTTGAACACTATACATTAAAATCAGAAATATTACCTGCAAAATGATTACCCAAACCTAATCAGAATCTCAATTAATTTTTGTAAGTGTCTGCACCAAAGGGCTCTTGCCTTATAAAATGGAATGATGATCATTATTACCAAATATTTTGAAGGTACTTGAGTATAATTATGGCCCCAAACAAAAAATTTGCTGAAACCAGAAAGCATTTAGCAGTTGGTTCTATTCTGAAAGACAGGTTTTAAATTATTTTGTGGAAAAATATATGCTTGACACATAAATATATCACTAACTCATTTTTAAGCAAAATTAAACATTTTATTTCAGGGCGGGAAAAATCTCCTGTGTGAATGAAAAATTTAGTGACTGAGCTAAAATGAGACAGCAATGATATATTTTTATTTCAGCAGCACATCGGCTAGGATGTGAGGAGACAGACACTGTCATTCATTGTTGGTGGGGCTGGAAAACAATACAAACTCTCTGAAATACAACTGGGCAACATTACCTGATACATTAAATATAGGATGTCGGTTTAAAAACTCTGGGGTATTTATATAGGCCAGGCACAGTGGCTCACGCCTGTAATCCCAGCATTTTGGGAGGCCGAAGCGGGTGGGTCATGAGGTCAGGAGTTCAAGACCAGCCTGAGCAATATAGTGAAACCCTGTCTCTACTAAAAATACAAAAATTAGCCGGGTGTGGTGGTGCATGCCTGTAATCCCAGCAACTCGGGAGGCCGAGGCAGGAGAATCGCTTGAACCCGGGAGGTGGAGGTTGCAGTGAGTCAAGATTGCACCACTGCACTCCAGCTTGGGCAACAGAGCCAGACTCTGTCTCAGAAAAAAAAAAAAAAAAAGAAAAAAACCCTAGGGGGTAGTTATATAAATAAATGTTCTGTTCTGTGGTATCATCAAAAAGAATATTTATGCATGTAGGGAAAAAAATCACTAAAATTTGTTAGTGAAAAAAATGAGTCTTTATAAAAAAATGAGCACTTTCCACATTTTGCTATTTCTTGTGCTCTCCAGTGATTAGAAAGTTACACATCCTGCAGACTCCCCTATTAATATCAATCATAAAACAATATTTATAACTAAAGTATGTTCACTCGATCATCTTGCTTTTATTTTCCTCCTTCCTTTGTACTTCTCAGTAATTTCAGATTTGCAATCTAGATGATTATTGATAAATTATTTTTACTTTAGTAATCTCCCCTTTCAATGATTATTTTTAACATGATCATTGTATTCTTTAACTATATTTTGCCTGTAAGTATGAAACAAACTCTAAGGTTTATGAGTTGCATTTGTTTCTACTTTTCCATTATATTCTCTCAGTTCTTATGACTGTTATTTTTATTCAATTATTTGGTTGGAATATGTCCTTAAGTACTTTTTTTGACCAAAGTTTCAGAATGATTTATTTTCTGAGACCTGTGTGTCTGAGAACATTGTTTAACCCTCATGCATGAATGAGTCACAGCTTCCCTTTGTTTAGAAGTCTTGGATCACAATTTTTCATCCCCAAAAAAGAAGGATTTATGAAGAGAAAACGTTTATGCCAAATTTACCTCTTCCCCCTTTCTCTGTTACCTTCTTTTTACGTGCTAATATTACTAACATTTTTTGTTTTTAAATTCTGAATTTTCATTCGAATTACATTAGATTTAATTATCTTTCCTCTGATATCGTTTTACCCAGGCACTCAGTAAATTTTTTAATCTGAAGACTCACATTTTTCTTAATATCAGGAAAATTTTCCTCTATTATTTCCCATTACTGTTTCTCCATCTGCTCTATCATTTTCCTCTCCGTTTTCAGCATGTACTCACATACTGAGATGAACTATTTGTAAAACGATTTTGGTCTATTTCTTCTTCAGCTGGGAGGAAGTAGTATACGGAGGCAGAAGTGATGTTTGTAGTCAACCATCTCTTAGTGGCAGGATTAAAGGTAATTTTGGAATTAAAAAAAAATTTAACTGCACATTTCTGAAGATGTCAACAAACAACTTTTGTAATAACAAAAAGTTATTTTCAAAAATGAAGAAAGCCCTAGAACAGGAAGGCGTGTAAAATCTATAAGAGTCGCTTTTCATTTCAATGATTAGTGACCAACCCCAGCCACGCTATTGTGAGTACTTGTGTTTCACAGTCTGAGTGAGACATAAGAGCCTATAAATGTTTTAATAATGACAATAATTATGGTTATAATAGCAGAAAACAAACCTGTGAGTAAAGTTAGAGAAAAATCGAGATTACATTGCCTGAAGAGATACTATTAAGGTGAGCTGAAAAGGAAATTTTTCAGTGTAAGAGGGGCCTTTCACAGTGAGATCATATATTCCCAGCATGTGACATCAACCCCTAAAAGAAAATGTAAGATACCATAGCTTTTCCTTGACAATAGGTATTAGATTCCAGAAACCTCCCACAGTGGAAAATTTGGCAATTAAGGAATCTTAACTGATGTGAAAATAAAACTGGAATAAATCTCTGAAAACCCTCAAAAATGTACTTAACTACAATAAAATAATAGCATGGTAAATAATGATATGGTTGATGATATTCAAACCTTAAATTAATAGTAACAATGTTGGGCTTTTAATTTCCATTTATTTATTTTTATTTTATTTTATTTATTTTTTATTTCATTTTACCTTAAGTTCTGGGATACATGTTCTGAATGTGCAGGTTTGTTACATAGGTATCCATGTGCCTTGGTGGTTTGTTGTGCCTATCAACCCGTTATCTAGGTTTTAAGCCCTGCATGCACTAGGTATTTGTCCTAATGCTCTGCCTCCCCTCTCCCCATCGCCTCTGCCAGGCACTGGTGTGTGATGTTCCCCTCCCTGTGTCCATGTATTTTCATTGTTCAACTTCCACTTATCGGTGAGAATATGCAGTGTTTGGTTTTCTGTTCCTGGTTAATTTCCATCTATTCTTTTTAAAACGTAGAAGTATTTTAGAATTTACCCTTAATTCTCAAAACATTTGTAAGGTAGTTCAATTTTATTGCAATAGACATATTACAGTGATTGATTTTTTTTTTTTGGTGTGAGTGTTCTTGCTATTTCTTGGTCTCCTTCAAATAGTGATGTCTTTTGGGTTCTATTATCTGAGATTTTGTGACTGATCATCCCAGCCCTGACCACCTTAGGTCCTGCATCCATCAGCATTTCTTGAGTCAATTTCACCTTTTCCCTTCTTATAGATTATTCCGGAGTGTGGCTGTAAGGGATATCTTCACTTTTCTTCTTGTCTCCCTGCGATCTTCCAGTCTTTTTCTATATCAGACCCTGCCTAGCTAGGCCAGGCCATTCAGCCCCTGACCAGCCAGTCCAGTGTTATTTGTAGTCACTGCCCATGAATATTTACATAGTCTTTGCTCAGGGCATTTTCCCTGCTACATAAAGTGCATGATCAAGTGCATCACTTAAAGCTGTCTCATTGGGAAGGTCTTATGTCACCGCTATCTTTCAAGGCTACGCTTGACTATGGCTACAATGCAGCCAACCGTCCATTTTAGCTTGGACTGCTATACTGAGATAATCTACCTGTTGATCAACTTTGGTAATTTATTTTCCTTCCCTCAGTTTGTTTTATGGGACCCCCCATAGGGCCATCAGTGTGAACTGAGAGAGGGACACAAGGCTATCATGCAGCGTACTCATGCCCTCTGGTTCTGCTTGGGCTCAATCTCAGCTGTTCCATTTCCATTTTGTGATAGATTATTATGATGCTTGTCTGGCTTGATGAACTGATGACTCTGGCAGAACCCAGCTCATAATAGAAGGCCTGGATGCATGGTCACTTATTCTCAAACATTCCTTCCCTCCCAGGGCACAGTGGGAGAATGATGCACAGTTCTTCATTGCAAATGGCTTCTCCTTGTTGCAGAACCCCGGGGCTCTGCACTGAGAATCCCCCACTGTCATGAACTCATCTCTGCATCACTTTCCACCACCGACACATGGCGCACATGGCAGGGGTGCCTGAACACAGCCTGCACCTGGGGCAGACCCTTTTCCTGCCCCAGGTCCCACTCAGAATTGACAGACTGTGGATCAGAGAAATAATCCTAGCTGTGTGGAATTTGTTATTTTGATTACATGTATTAGGCAGTACCGTTATTCACTGCCTACCATTTTGTCCCTTAGAAAACTGTTCCTATTTCATTGTATAAATGATCTCCACAATTCTCAATGAGTCTGTCCATCTTCCTTGTCACTGTGATCTTTTCAATCATTACGAATTGCTCCTGGATGCTGGTGGTTACGCGTTACTGCCTGATATCTACTGCTTTGAGACACCGTCATCCCCACTGCAGAACAGAACTTTCACAAAAGTTAAAGACGCAGGTGCCTGTCTCATCAGCACATGTGCAGCAGCCCTGGGAATGCTGAGTCATCTGGGCCTTGCTGAGGAACATAATCTTCTGGTGGGTCCCCTGGCCTCCAAGCTTATACCGTCTCCAGCATGGCCTCTGTGCTCAGCCTTTTAGTCATTTCCTCCACCAGCGGCCGTAGCCATAGAGCTTTGGATCCTCACCCAGCATGGGGGCCAGCTCGTTCTCCAGACTTCTAGGAGCCATTCTCTCAAGAAGTTTGCATTCTTCCCTGGTGTTAAATCCCATATATCGAGAGTGTCCCCATCTTACGTCTGGACACCTTCATCAGGCACCCTCAGAATCCAGTCCACAGGAACTGCCATGGTTTCCTCCAGCACAGCTGGTTTTCTTCCAGGCTCTTTGGCATATCATCTTCAACAGGCTTAGCACATCTCAAGGAAGCTGTGACTTAACTTTAGTTTTGGCCTCGTAGCCAGGAGAAAAGGTGGGGCACCTCCTGAGGTGGGCTCTGTGATTGTTGCAAGATTGAGAACTCTGCAGTGCCTCCCCATGCAGTGGGAAAGCTGGCTCTCAGTAGGAAGGAGGGAGCCACCTCTTGAGGCTTTGAGGAATTGGAGGGAGCCCAGAATCTGCAGGGTGCATGAGGGAGGCTCACAGGAGGGGGGCTAATGCATGTGAAAGACAAAAGGGAAAAAAAAAGCAAGTGATTCTCCTGCCTCAGCCTCCTGAGTAACTGGGATTACAGGCACGCACCACCATGCCTGGCTAAGTTTTGTATTTTTAGTAGAGACGGGGTTTCACCATGTTGGCCAGGCTAGTCTCAAACTCCTGACCTCAGGTGATTCACCTGCCTTGGACTCTTAAAGTGCTGGGATTGCGGGTGCCACTGCACTCCAGCCTGGGGGACAGAGTGAGACTCCACCTCAGAAAAAAAAAAAAAAAGGGAAAAAGCAGAATTTGGCAAGGAGACCCTCCTACTGCAATGTAGATCTGACAAGCTATAGCCAAGCCAACAGGGAGCTCCAGTGCAAAAAGTGCCCATTAGAGGGCCCAGCCTTGGGCAGAAAACACCAGGCCCTAGAGCCCTCTGCCACGCCCAGGCACTGCATAGGCTTGTGTGAAAGGAGCATGAACTCAGCTCAAAAGCTGCAGTTGATCCTAAAGGTGCCGTATTACAAGCTGTCAGCTAACTGCCCTCCTTGAAGTGAAATGACAACTCCTTTTTTGGAGGAAGATCGCCGAGACACAGTCCGTGACTACCATACAAGCAAGATTTTCTCATGATGAGAAACCTACAGGAATTAGGAGTTAGTAAGGAAATAGTAAATTCTTGAGTTACATCATGTGTTTAATCCAGTACATATGATTTTGAGAGTCAGACTGAGCAAAATCACCCAATGCAATGTTCTTTCTTTCTCTTAGGAATTTATCACTTAATTTTTCACAAATTAAATATACACTCACATAATTTAATCACAGCATAAACATAAAAACCAAAATTTTCTTCAATATTATTCATTCAACACCTAGTATTCTTTAGTACTGTATATTCCAAAGTTCTATATCTTAAACCACAATGAGAAATTATCTCACCCCATGTAAAATGGCTATTATCAAAAAGAGAAAATAGGCAAGGTGCGGTGGCTCAAACCTGTAATCCCAGCACTTTGGGAGGCTGAGATGGGCAGATCACCTGAGGTCAGGAGTTCGAGACCAGCCTGATCAACATGGTGAAACCCCATCTCTACTAAAAATACAAAATTAGCCAGGTCTGGTGGTGCATGCCTGTAATCCCAGCTACTCGAGAGGCTGAGGCAGGAGAATCGCTTGAACCCAGGAGGCGGAGGTTGCAGTGAGCCAAGATCGTGCCATTGCACTCCAGCCCGGGCAACAAGAGTGAAACTCCCTTTCCAAAAAAAAAAAAAAGAAAAAAAAGACAGAAAATAACAAATTGTGGTGACGATGCAGAGAAATGGAAACCCTCATACACTGCATATGCTGTAGGTGAGAACATAAAGTAGCATGACCACTATAGAGAATGGTATTGAGGTTCCTTAAAAAATTAAAAATAGAACTATCATATGATCCAGCAATCCCACTTCTGGGTATATATCTCAAGGAAATGAAACAAGTATGTTGAAGAACTATCTGTACTCCTATGTTTACTGTAGCACCACTCACAATAGCCAAGCCAATCAACCTAAGTTGTCCATCAAAAGATGAATAGATAAAGAAAATGCAGTAGATACAGACAATGGAATGGTACTCTGCCATAAGAAATAATAAAATCCTGTCATTTGCTATAAGGTGGATAGAAATGGAGGACATTATGCTAAGTTAAATAAGCCAGGCACAGAAAGACAAATGTTGCATGTTCTCATTCACATAGGGGAGCTAAAAAATGGGATCTCATGGAGACAGTGAATAGAATATTTGGTGGTTAACGGGCTGGGAAGGGTAGCAGGTGGTGGATAAAGAGGAGCTGGTTAATGGGTACACAAATACAGTTACAAGAAAAAGATATAGTGTTTGGTAGCACAATTGGACAACTATAATTAACAATAATGTATATTTCAAAATAGAAGATTTGGAGTGATCTCAACAGAGAAATGACAAATATTTAAGATGATGGATACATATTACGTTTGTCTCAAAATATCACATGTACCCCATAAATATGTACAACTCTTAGTATCCATGAAAAATAAAAATAAAAAATTAAAACCATAAAAAATTACACCTAACTAGGACCTTAGTGGTTCTCAAGTAAATGCTCACATTTTATAAATGAGAAAAACGAAATTCAGCTCAATTAGCTGACTGTAAGTGGAAAACACAGTTCTTTGGGTTTAGAGTTTCTATATTTAGCAAATAAAAATGTAGGATTCTCAGTTAAATTTTAGTTCCAGATAAGCAACAGATAATTTTTTTAGCATAAGTATATCCATGCAATATATGGGATAAACTTACACTAAAAAGGTATTCGTCGATTATGTGAAATTCAAATGTAACTGGGTGTCCTGTGGGTTACCTAGTAGTATTATCCACGCTTCAAAATCACTGTGTCTCCTCACCACTTACAGTTCCTACTCCAAAGTTCTCAGTGTGCTGCAAATGTCTGCTGTGCACTAAAACGGAAAGACTGGAGCTGGACTACAGAGGAAAGATCACTAAAGAAGCAGCAGTGGGAAAAATCTATGTGTGGCCTTTGTGTAAAAATAAAAATAAATTACAAAAACTGTTATTCAAGATATACACTGATCATATACTCAGTGCAATGTGCCTCGCTAGGGTGCTGAGCCAATGCTTCTCATACTGGGAGTCATGACTCATTAGTGGGCTGAGAAACCAATTTAGTCGGTTGTGAGAAGCAATTTTTTTTTTTTTAATAAAATGGAAGAGTACGCTGGGTGCAGTGGCTCATGCCTATAATCCTAGCAATTTGGGAGGCCGAGGCAGGCAGATTGCCTGAGCTCAGGAGTTCAAGACCAGCCTGGACAACACAGTGAAACTCCATCTCTACCAGAATACAAAAAATTAGCCAGGCGTGGTGGTGTGCGCCTGTAGTCCCAGCTACTTCAGGAGGCTGAGGCAGGAGAATTGCTTGAACCTGGGAGGCGGAGGTTCTAGTGAGCTGAGATCATGCCATTGCACTACAGCCTGGGCAACAGAGTGAGACTCTGTCTCCAAAAAATAAATAAAATAAAATAGAAGAGTATAGAACAGCAAATGTCATCATGTAATCACATACAGTAAGAATGACTATTTTGTGAAATTTTTGTTTCCATTATATGTGTCTATGTGTACTAGATCACTACTATGCTAGGCCCACTGACTGCTGAGAACAGAAGATTAATCTGAAATCAGCCACACAAACTGACAAATGTCTTTTGGCTTGGGGAACTCATTTTCCACAAAATCTCAAAGCCTAGGGTCATACTAACCGATACAACAACTGGCTACAACACACTGCCTATCCCCATCGGAGAAAAAGAAAGAGCCCCAAAGCTACAAAGGAGGCCTCTAAGAAGGTATAAACCAGAGATGGTGGCCGGACATGGTGGTGCACACCTATAATCCCAGCATTTTGGGAGGTCTAGGCAGGTGGATCACTTGAGGTCAGGAATTCAAGACCAGCCCGGCCAACATGGAGAAACCCCATCTCTACAAAAAATACAAATAGTAGCTCATCGTGGTGGTGAATGCCTGTAGCTCCAGCTATTTGGGAGGCTGAGGCAGAGAACTGCTTGCACCCAGGAGGGAGAGGTTGCAGTGGGCCTATTATGTGCTACTGCACTCTAGCCTGGGCAACAGAGCAAGATTCTGTCTCAGATTAAAAAAAAAAGAGAGAGAGAGAGACGGCAATGCATCTCCAAGCTGGATGTTAAGATCCACTGGACAATTAAGATCAGGGAAAGTCAGGGTGGAGCTTGGTGACTACCATCATCAAGTCACATGTGAACTAACCTTCCACATGAACAACCACCATTTATTTTAGTGTGAACACATCAATTCCTCTGGGCTCTAATTCTTAAACACGCAGTCTTTGAAAAAATTCCCTTGGAATTCTATGCTCCTAAATAGTTCAGCAGCACAAGCATTCATCTTACATTTTATTTTTTTTCCATGAGATAGCAAAACATGAAATCTTGCTAATGATCTTTTAAAAGAACATGCTGATTATAAATACTGGTTTTGTCTTCCTTGCTGGAGTAACATTTTAAAGAACAAGGTAATTATAAAATGGAAAAGATTCAAAACATGGAAAAAGGTGCCGGTCATGACTTACTTGTCCAGGAAGCACACTTTCTCAGACGCACGGTCTTCACAGTACCTTTGACCAGAGAGACAGACAAGTCTTACAGCTCACAGTTACCAGCCAAGATAAGAGAGGAGTCAATACTGATTTTCCTATGATCTTTTGCCTTTCACAGAAAAATATGATTATGTTAAGGAATTTTTTAGTTATAAAATGTGATCAAGGCCAGGCATGGTGGCTCGCGCTTGTAATACTCACATTTTGGAATTCCAGGGCAGGAGGATCACGTGAGATCAGGAGTTCAACACCAGCCTCAGCAACACAGCAAGACTTCCGTGTCTATAAATTTTTTTTTAATTATCCAGGCATGGTGGTGGTGTGCACCTGTAGTCCCAGCTACTCAGGAGGCTAAAGTGGGAGGGTCGCTTGAGTTCAGGAATTCGAGGCGGCAGTGAGCTATGATTCCACCACTGCACTCCAGCCTGGGTGACAGAGCGAGACCTTGACTCTAAGAATAAAAATTTTAACGATCAGTCAAGAACTTACATTTTGTTTCTTTCCAAATCTACCACATCTGATGTGGTGAAAACAACAAAATAGTGCTAAATCGCATCTGGACACAGTGCTTTTCATTTGTTGTTTTTCTTGTTGATGTTTGTTTTCGCTTTAAAAAAAATAACAACACTGAAGCTACATCAAAGAAAAACACCTGCATTCTAGGTGTCTGTCCAAACCTATTCAAAAAGTAAATTTTAACAAATTCTCTAAATTAGACATTATTAATTACATTGAATCATGCATACCTTTTAATTTAAAGCACTGACCATTTGAAAGATCACAAAGGAGTGAAATCACTGATACGAAAGGAAAGTGAAAAAGTTCAACTGCTCTTTATATTTTCGGACATTATATAAACAGAAAAGAATCAAAAGGGGTCCTTGCGAAGATGGGATGGTCTAACCTTATGGCCATAATGTCTCTGGGATACATCTCAACCTTTCAGAATTGTTCTCCTTTTCAGGGAGCAAAGGCAGTGTTGACAAGTTATAGCAGAAAACGGAATAGCTCCAGTCTCCAATTTTTCAGTGCATCTTTAGAGCTGAGCATTTTTTACAGAAGGTAACTTCGCATTTGCCCAAGAAATAATATCCTAGAATATGAATAAGAAATAAATATCCTCAGATTAATGCTATATAAATACATTTGCTATAGGTTTCATTAAATATTCATGATACACGCATGCACGGGTCAAATTACCTTTAAATATTAAATTTCTTTCCAGTGGGGAGAATTTCAGATTTATGCCATGTTCATAAGGAGCAGAGATGGAACCTGTGCATTACTATCTGCTGGCAAATTCAGCTTCTGGTTTAACTGGGCCCCTAAGGTTAGAGGGACTTCACTCACAAAACTGAAATTGCGCAAGTGTCTTGTCTCCGTCTTACAAATCTCAACTGGAACTTAAAGATGTACTAAAACCGTAAGTACTTTACACATATTTTAAAGAAGAAATGGACTGTTTGGTGCCTTGTGCATAATATGCCTCAGGCACATTACACGAATCTCATTTAATACAGCCAGACCACTGGAGCAGGAAGTATTATCCTTCCACAAGATGCAAGTGATAAAAGAAAGGTTCAGAGAGATATCCTAAGTTGCGTGAGATCACAAGAAATAGCAGAATCTGGATGGAAACCTGGTTCCACAGGGCCCAGAAGATCAAGTCTGTCATTGGTAATGTCAGCTGTCACACAGGACACCATAGATCACAAGGTTTTCAAATCATCAACAACTTGAGGAAGTCAAGCTTTGGAGAGCATCCGCCATCCATGTACTGAACTGAGGAGAGGCCCTGGGGGATTTGAGTCAGTGTCAGTCCATAGGGGTGACTCCCATATTGGTTCCTAGGACCCACTCCCACTGTGCCTACCATTGAGACTTTTGTTGTTTCCCTAAATAAGCCTTACATAGCGTTACGGAGCCACTTGGAGAGTATGGGAATAGGCCTTCAGCATACAAATTTAAACATATTTCTAGGTTGACCCAACCATTTATCATCCAAACTAGGACACGTTTTCGAGAGCTATTAATAATTATGCTGGGACAATAGGTGTAAACCAAGACTGTCCCAGGCAGAGCGAGATGAATGATCATCTAACCTATACCCCTTTATAGAGCCAAACTAGTTCATCCTTCATACATAAATATATTTTAGAAACTTTATAATTATCTTGATAGAAACACAGGTGAATTGCTTGTATATACTAAAGGTGTTATTGTGATAAATGTAAAAATGTTAATTTAAATATACCACAAAATCCATAAGCCTGTTTTCCAATTCCTTATTTTCTGATATGCCAATTAGCTCAAAATAATTGGAAATGGTACAGAACTCCTTGAACTTCAGAGAGGCTCTATCGACATGCCTAGACCTGACCGTGTCCCAGGTTCTATTATTACAGGTTAAATTACCTGGACATTCCCACTTCTGCATCACTTCAAACTCAGTATCAGTAAAAGCAAACTCCCCTGAGTTCATCTTCCTCTGACTGTGCAGGGACATTAGGTGACTATCTGTCGTCCTGCTGTCTTAGGGTCCAACACCTGGCTAAGATATCACAGTGTGACACTTTGCAATTTTCCAGCTACAAGGGAAGAAGAAGAGGGGAGAGATGTAAATGAGAGCCAGGGCCAGAATCCCTGTTTGGTGGCACGGCCCATGGCCTCTGCTGTCTGTGATTTCTCACACTCCACAGGGCAGGGTGCACAAGCTGCAATGTCAAAGAGAACTCCAGGAGCAGGGCGGAGAGCCAGGCACCTGAGCCTCTGCTGGCAGCGTGGAGAAACTCAGGGAAGTGGCTTCTGGGGAAGGGGAGGTGTCAAGGATGCATGCTGGTTTCCCATCTGACACTTACCTGCAGCGCCATCTGGAACACCTACTCAGAGCCGGGAAGTCCAGTGGCCTCTGGGGGAAATGGGAACCCTCCGCTGCAACCCCATAGACCCTGAATTGACGGATGCCTGGTCTGAGAGAGCAGCGGCCACTGCCAGGTTATACAATCCCAGCAGGATAAAGACACCCTTCGAGAACCCTCCCCCAGGCTGTGATCCCCAGTGGCTGTTTAGGAGGCCTGCCCTACAGCTGCCCCCTTCCACCTGATTGAATGCATCCCTTCCTACACAGGCACTCACATCAACACTGGTACACACACACACACACACACACACACGCACACACCATGTAATGTTCCTACAACTTTAAACCTGAGTCTCACAAGATTGTAAGGCCCCTTTTGGTGCAAAGTATACCCTCATAAAAGGCAAAAATACTAACAAATAATTATGCAAATGATGATCCTTATGTAAGAAAAATGCAATTGGTGCCCTGAGAAGAGATGAGACATGAGAGGCATCAGTGAGTCCCATAAGGCCATGAGATGATGCCCAAAACTGCAGACAATCACTTCTCTGATTTTCCATGTGGTAGTAACAGAGTGGACCAGGCCCTTGATACCCTTGACCAGCCCCTCTGGTGGCTAAGCGTGTCCCTTATCTGTCTGGTCTACCTGTCTTGCTGGTCTCCATGTTAGAAGCAGGTTATTATAACCCATCAGGGAAACTTGCTGGGTCCCCATACCAATGAGTGTCCATGAACCACCTACCAGGCTGCCACATGAAGACAGAAGAAACTTCTGTTGATTCAAGCCACTCCATTTCAAGGTCTCTCTGTTACAGAAACAAAACCTGCATCTAATTAATACAGTTGATCTGCACAAATTTTTATGTTACATCTTGAAAATGAGGCATTGTTATCCCATTCTACACACAAGGAAGCTGAAGTTCAAAATGTTAACTTACCTTCTTAAATCACATAACTAATAAAATAGCCCAAATTTAAATACTTTTTAGGGGCAAGGCTGCATTTGGGAATTTGGCTTAAACAATTGGATATTTGTTCTTAACAATCACAAATGAATATTTTCTAATTGTTACTGAAAATCACTTTTGTTTCTGGAAAATACAGAGAAAAGTAGCCAGTATTCAGTGACCATCAAGTTTCCTAACTGCCATTAAATTAGGAAATTGTTTACCAAGCAGAATATTGCTTGTGAAATAAAAGTGAGTAGTTTCTTGTATTTAAAGAGGCTTGTAGCATATCTTAAAATAATTGGTGTTATCTTTAAAAATGAGTTATTGCAGCATCAGAGCTGAGAATCACAGAGAATCACACGTTGATGGCCTTGTCTGGTAAACAGACTACTTATGTAGGAATGTTTTTTTAACTCCATGACTAAATTTTTGTATTCTCTAAGACTAAATTCTTTTCTTCTCATAGATTTCTTGAATACAGAATCCCTGTAAGATTTGTCTTTTTACCTACAAAACTACTCACACAGTTCTGAGCATAGAATAGATGCTTAAAATGTTCTTATTCACTTAAAGTGTACAGTATTCCAATGATAGTTCTAGCCTCTGAGAATCAAAAGCACTTGCATGGTGTTTTACAGTTTATAAATCACTTTTATAAATGATATTTGAGGTACAATTACTATTATTATCTTCTATGTAACACATAGAAGCTAGAGCTGAGAAAACTGTAAAGGGCTTCTGAAGATATCATGGCTTTTCAGTGCCCTGTCTCGATAAGCCCTGTGTTCATCTTTTCACACCAGATCCTATAATCATGCTTGGATGCCATGGTAGAAGTTACAGAATGAATGGATGCATCAATCAATCAGTCAATCAACGAAACCATCAGAAAATGAGCAGTAAAATAATGTTGGAAAGCAACCAGCTAATTGGTGATCAATGCCAAAGTTATTATTTATGTGTTCTTAATTATTTTTTCAGACAAGAATGAGGCAGATGAAAACCATACGCAAAAACACAACAAATAGAAAAGAGATTCCACCAAAAGCAATCATCAAGAAAATGTCTGCAGCGAGATTCCCATTATTGTGAAGGGGCGTGTAAGTATATTTGCACTCAAACAGCTTCAGAAGTGCTTGCCTGATGAAAAGGACTCACCAAGAGCTGAAGAGTTTGGCATCACAGTCCAAGTGGTTCCTCGTTGGCAATGGCCATTGTCATCATAAGGCTGGATTTAACTTCAGAAGTACTGCATGCCATCTGGCTCCAAAGAGCAAATCTATTTTTATAATATCAAATTTGCAATAAGGGAAAACTACAAACATGCTCAGAGTTGGATGAGCTTCCATTTTTAACACGACTGACTTTCACCAGTCTTCCTGGGGGCCCCAAACTGGGTGGGCCTTTTCCTCTGCTCCAGGCCTTATCTGTGTTAGGTTGTATGATTAGGATCCTAAAGTCACTGAACAAACAGGGTAGGATTCTCCATAACAGACCTTTTGTTCATATACATTTCACTGGCTTTCGTTGGAGAAGTCAGAGAATGGCTATCATCTCCACACTAATAATATCCTTCAGTAAATGATAAAGTCAAGTCCAGAGTAAACTGAGAAGCTTTATCAGCATGTCAAAGCTATCCCCTTACAGCTCTGTACTTGCCAACTGTGCATCCTTTTCCGAGACAAAGACTTGATGCACATTAAAAGGCACTTACCAGAGTGGGTGTTTGTTTGCCAAAGGAGAGCAGGCTGCCCTCTGATTCCAGGCACCCTGGTCGTCACTCTCATCAGAGGAAGGGAGGTATACTTTACAGCTAGTCTCCTTCCTTGATGATCTCTTGAATCGAGTCAGGGGGAGATTCAGAGCTTCCTGCCAAGTTATTGCTTCTCTTTCTCCTTGTTAATATTAACTGATGGACTTCTCAGAGGGACAGTGTATTTCTCACTGTGAATAGAGAGAACGCTGTGGTCGACCAGTTACTCTTCCACCCTGTTGTCAGAGAAGATGCGTCAAAAGGGATTTACACACCCAGTTAATTCTAACAGATGGCCCTTCCCCTGTATTCTGAGAGAAGTTGAAAATCAATCCACATTTCTCTCCAATTCCAAATTAGGCAAATTAGCACACTGGCCTTGATTTTTGGTAAGCAGATTTAGCAAAATGGACACAGTGAAAAAGATGAAAGATGTAAAAAGTTTAGAAAGGCCCATATCACTTCAAATGCTGTGCCTCTGCCCACACTTTTGATATAAAAATGATGCTTATCTATAAAGCAGTGAAAACACTGATCATTTTTTCTTTCCTTTCTTTGTGTGTGTGTGTGTGTGTGTATGTGTGTGTGTGCATGTGTGTGATTTATCACCCTGTGTCCGGAAACGGTGGCTGTATACATGCATGTGCTTGTATAATTTGTGCAAATGAATATGTAAATTCACAGGATACATATATTGTGCATACATCACACACCCAAATAACATGTGGGTCTGTGTAGCCAATAACAGGAACAATGGGATGCTGCCTACACCAGGAAACAACAATACGTTGCATGTTTTCTCGGCTTTTTTGCAACTGTGGACAAACATTCCCCCAGGAGTGGATGGCTCAGGGAAGGTGTGATGGGATATGAAGCCTTTCGTCATAAAATCCCCATCTAAAAGTCCTGTCAAAATTGATAGCGACTAAAGTGTATATAATACTGTTGCTGTGTTGGTTTCATTCCAAACACAGCACGCTTCTGAATGATCTGTCATTACCATCAGACCTGAAGAAAAGAAAAGCATCCGAGAGAAACCTCTCATTGCCACCTATAGGCTGCAGAAGGAAGGTCCAGGTGACAGCTGCAAGGCTCTGTGAAGGGGCAGGAGGAGATGTTCTGGAGGTCACCAGTTCATAGTCACATTTCCACCACCTTCTTCATTCTTTCAAAAAGCATTTCTTGTGCCAGCATTGGGCTAGATGTTGAGGAGAATGCAAAGGTGAAGAAGAAACATATTCTTCATCTTTGGGAGCACAGGTTCTGAGGATTGGAGTGAGACCACTGCAGAGCCAAGCACTTTGATAGATGCTCAGGACAAAGGGGTCGTCCTGGAAGAGGTGATATTTGAGCCCTGGTATGCATTTTCAAGGGCCAGTAGAAGTTTCCCAGGTAGAAGAGAAGGAGTGCTCTCCAGGTAGAGAGAAATGGCATAAGCAAAGGGGCATCAGCATAGAAAGTACGCAATGTATTATAGGAAATACAAGAAGTTCTATGTGCAACTGGAAACTTGCCTTCACTGCATGTCCAGGGAACAGGGTAGCCTGAGAAGGAAAATCAGATTATGAAAGGAAGAAAGCCAGAATTTGAAAGGCTTTGCGTGCCATGCTGTGGTATTTGGAGTTTATCCTACAGTCAAGATCGCCTCCTCTTCTGAGCCTACATTATCACTCGGTTATGAGACTAATGCTGACCCATTTGGTCTACATGCAGAATCATCAGGAACCTGACCAACAAAGTGAGAAACAACAGATTGAAAGAGACAACAGTATGCAATCAGGGTTCAAACTGCCCCAATGCTCCAAATCATTAGTTTCTATGAAAGTCACTTCTACACCATTCTGAAACTTATTCTGCCAGCATTTGCTTCTCTTAAATGGTTTGCAGAGAGTGAGAACCTTTATTATCCCACCATTGTAACTACCATATTTTGGGGTATCTAACTCTCACTTTTTCCTTCCTTGAGAACTTTCCCTCATCCAAGGAAAGGCCCCTCAGTGGCCAAGTGTGAGTGTTACAATCCTGCATCCCTGGACACAGGATGTGACATTATCTGACCAACCCCTCGTCCAGGTTGGCCAGTCGGGTTCTCTTTTAAATGAAATTCTTTACATTAACAGAGAAGTACTGGGAGCTGAGTCAACTAATGGTGTGTCTCCAGAGGGGAGGCTGAAAATCAACTGCTCTTTGAGTTCAATTGGTTTAATCCTTCCATGACACTTTCGGTATCTTTCCAATGAATATTCTTTTTTTTTTTTTTTTTTTTTTTTGCTTAAACTAGCTCAAGTTCTTTTCTGTTGATTGCAAACCAAAGACATCACTAATACAGTTTGTTTTATTTTTACAGTTTATTACTGTTAATTAATAAAAAATCTTTTCAGTGACTTTCCCTTGACAAATAATGATGCATTCTCAAGAAAAATCTCCCATTTATTTTCAGAGTAATAGCATAAGAGGCCAGAAAACATCCAGCCCAAAATTTGATTTTAAGTTCCCTGAAGAAAATGACTACACCTTGTATGTTTTTGGTATCACACCTGTACAATACACTTGAGTAGCAACGAACTAGCTATTTCCATCACTCAACCACTCACAAAATAAAAGACATCATTTTTTATGAAAATTTTGGCCAGGTGTGGTGGCTGACGCCTGTAATCCCAGCACTTTGAGAGGCCGAGGCAAGTGGATCACGAGGTCAGGAGATTGAGACCATCCTGGCTAACACGGTGAAATCCCGTCTCTACTAAAAATACAAAAAAAAAAAAAAAAATCAGCTGGGCATGGTGGCGGATGCCTTGTAGTCCCCGCTACTCAGGAGGCTAAGGCAGGAGAATGGTGTGAACCCAGGAGGCAGAGATTGCAGTGAGCCGAGATTGAGCCACTGCACTCCAGCCTGGTCAACAGAGTGAGGCCCCATCTCAAAAAAAAAAAAAAAAGAAAGAAAGAAAATTTTAAGTCCCAGTAACCTACGAGAAAGAAGATCCTAATACCAAATTTTAAGAATAATAGAGGTGTGTCCATTTCTGTGTTCACGTCCACTTGTGTAGAGCTGGCTTTATCTGGTTCATTAGCATGCTAAGAACGGCCACTAGCATTTTGCATCCACCTAACACCTTAAAGAAAATGCTGAGCAGCCTGTTTAACATTGCCAACATCTTCATAAATGAGCCTGTCATTTGAGCTGAGTTTTATTCGGAGAAGACATTCAGGAGCTCTCACTGTGGCTCAGTATTCCAAATGAAAAGCTTTGCCCATCATTATGAACTCGTTCTGCCCTCCTAGCTTCCCTCTTCCTGAGCCGCCATCTGGGTAGAGATGCATTAGAGCAGTGCCAAAAACTGCTTCTTCCAACAATAGGTGTCACTATGTGACAGCATCCATAGATTAAGCTGTTACTTCAGGGTGGTGACAGGGCCAGAATAAAGGGCCCTATAGACTTTAGATTTAGTAGAGATTGAGACATGGTGGTTGAGCTGCGTATGGTTTATATTCTAACCAAACCGATTCACATGCGCCCTAATCTCTGCTGTCTAATGAGCCCCTGTGACTGGGGAGAATCAACAGTGAACATCTTGCCAGTGTCCTGGCAGTGCCTGAGATAAAGAGCTTGGAAAGGCTTTTACTAAAAGGCAGCTGTGAAACAGTTCAAGTCAAAATGCAAGTTTCAACTCAATATTCTCACCAAGGAACAAAATATAAACAGCTATCACCCATTACAACGATTAATTCTCCCGTCTCATTGTTGGAAGGGTTTCAGTTCTGAATCTCCTTCTCCCCATCAGATAGAGTATGAGATATGTTGAGAGGAGATTGTTAAAGCCTAGGCTGTAGAATTTTATCTGGTCATCTGAGTCATTCAGAAAGCCCCAAGCGCTCTTCTTTTACATGTATTATAATAAAACAAATTATTCTGGTGTCACAGACCTTGAATACCTACTAACCTTGATAAGCACTTACATCTAAACAAAAAGAGAATCAATTTGCATTTTCCTTTCTGCTGGCTAACATAATGCTTCATTTTACAGTTGCCATTAAGGGTTATTGCTATCTTTACATACCACATTAGGCAGTTTGTGTCCATTGTTCATGCATAGTTCCATCAGAATGTTTCAGGTTGAAGGCATTTTCACAACGATGCTGCTTTTGTCCTGCCCCAGTGCTATTATCTTGAATGTGTTTATCCCAACAGGTCTCTTCAAGACCTGAAAACTGTCCTCTGTGAAAACATATCAGTCATCACCTTCACTCACAACTGGAATTAACAGTGCTCAAGGTCTCAGGGCACACACACCACACACCACACCACACACACACACCCCCCCCCCCCCCACACACCCCACACACACACACACACACATACACACACACACACATACACACACACATACACACACACATACACACATACACACACATACACACACACATACACACACACATACACACACACACACACACACACACACACACACACACACACACACACGGTTGGCTTACCTGGGTGGCCAGACATGCAAAGCTGCAAAGCTTCTTGAATTGACCTTAATGAACTAAAACCTGCATAGGCAGAAGAAATCTCTTGAACAAACCACAGTTTTCCAAACCGTCTCACCAGGCTGACAAAAGCTTCAAACCATGCCAAACTCAGCCTTTGAATTAGCATTTTCTCTCCTGATCTATGGCCTCTTAATTTTCTGGGGCAGAGGAAGCAAACCGCAGGCATTCATTAAGCAAATATCTATGTATGGGAAGAAATGGGAAGCATATTCCTTCTGAAAACCACAAATACTTGAGTTAGAACAATTGAGAAATGGTCAATGGCAGGTAGAATAACACAATTATTATAGATGTAACCTTTTGGGAGGTAAAGACAGAAAGTCTTAACCTAGAAAGATAGATGCACTCAATGAAAAAGAATGACCAGCCAAGACCCATTTCACAATGTGAAGGCATAGAAGGAGTGGCTGCAGAACACCATTCCAACATTGACAAATAGCTTGGTCAGAGATCAAAAATGAAAGCGTAAAATATTGATATTTTAAAATTGAGTTTTCGTAATAGAAAAACACAAAAGACCCATTTTCTCTAGGCATATTTGGCAACCACATTTCAATGTATATTCAGCTATTTTTTATTCTGTATTAGTTCTGTACTGTTTTTATGCCTCATTCTATTTTATATCAATAAAAAATATTTCTGGAATATTTTTACATCTGTGAAAAGACAGAATCTGGAATGCTGAATACTTAATCTCTTTGTTACTGATTAGTCATATTGTTTCATGAAGGGACTAGATTCTAAGATACTACTGGATAGGTAAAACATCTTTAAATTTAGTCCAGGGCCTTGTGTGAAGTAGTTAATGATGATGGAGAAGATGCTGATAAATAAAAACAGCATAAACACTGGCAGAACTATTGATCCTTGGAATATACGGCCATCCTCCAAAGAGCTTAAAATATAATAACACCTTACTCAGAAACTATAGGCAGGTACTTTATGCACAGCCCAGGGAAAGAGAAGAAAATACCTACTTACAAAATACAGAAGTGTGGACTCCCAGGCAGTATCTAGAGTAAGTCCTGGAAAAGAAAAGGTGAATGAGGTCTGGCACCTGTGTTTTCGTTTTTGTTTTTGTTTTTGGAGCCAGGGTCTCACTCTGTTGCCCAGCCTGGAGTGCAGTGACCACCATCTTGGCTCACTGCAACCTCCACCTCCTAAGCTCAAGCGATCTTCCCACCTCAGCCTCCCAAGTAGCTTGGATTACTGGCGTGTGCTACCACGCTGGCTAATTTTTGTATTTTTAGTAGAGACAGGGTTTCACCCTGTTGCCCGGGCTGGTCTCGAACTCCTGAGCTCCAGCGATCTGCCTGCCTCGGCCTCCAAAGTACAAAGTACTAGGATTACAGGCGTGAGCCACTGCGCCTGGCATCCTGGCACCTGTTCCATAGAATTTTACAATCTGGGATGAAATTGACAGGAAAGCAGTGAAAACACACAATATGGTAAGTGCTCAATTTCCCTGTACAAGATTGAAAATCATTTCAATATTACTGTCTTGTTAATCTTTGTGATTTTCTTATAAAACTGGTATTATTTGTCATCTTAGGGACATTTTGGGACTCTGGGAGATTGCATGAGAGTTAAGCAGGAAGTCTACGCATGGAAATCCAGTTCCCTACTCATATAGCACCTCACATGAGGGGGAATTGTGATTTTCTGCAGTGTCTCCGTAGCAGCGTAGACCTCATGGGTATTTCTAAGTTCTTTCCAAGCATGCAGGACCCAGGAAAACCTACTTGATTTAACTGTGCTTTCTGCTTCACTTCTAAGCTCCACACAACATCACCAATGCTCATTAAAATACTGGAAGAATATGGCCAGACATGGTGGCTCATGCTTCTAATCCCAGCACTTTTGGAGGCCAAGGCAGGAGGAACACTTGAGGCCAGGAGTTGGAAACCAGCCTGGCCGACATGGGAAAACCCTATCTCTACTAAAAATACAATAATTAGCCAGATGTGGTGGTGCACACTTGTAGTCCCAGCTACTGGGGAGGCTGAGGCATACCAATTGCTTGAACCTGGGAGGCGGAAGTTGTGGTGAGCTGAGATCGTGCCTGTGCACTCCAGCCTGGGCAACAGAAGAAGACTCTGTCTCAAAATAAATAAATAAACAAATTTGATTAAGTTAAATAAATAAAAGATTGCAAGAATATTTACAGAATTCCATAAATAGCAATGCAAAGAATCCGAAGACCAAGCCATTGTCATTGAGAAATTTCTCTATTTCCGCAGTGCACCCTCTCATTACAATGCCAAATTAAAGTTTCCTAAAGAAGATGGGGGAACATTTATTTTGGTGAAATGGGAGTGATTTTTTTTTTCAGAAATAAAAATACTCTTATGATGATTGGTAGCTCCACCTAAAGGATTTTAAAGTAAAATTTAAAACAAATAAAAATTGTTTAGGGACGAATATTTGTATTACCCAAAGATTTTTCTTTTCACAAAAGAGTTCCCTACGGAATTCTTCTAAGTGGTGAACTCCCCTGGTGTCTTTAAACGGTTGTTTACAGATCATTAACTACTCACAAAAAGGCTGGTGCAGAAAACCTGCCAAAGTATGAGAATCTCCCATTGAGGAACCAAAATTTAAGAGAATGCTTGAGAGACAGAATTCAGTTTGCCAGAAATAAATTTTCATAATGAATTTTGGAACGCAAAATTGTATGCAAGTCAACTTTATATAGAATTTCTTCCTTGCAGGCAAACAGAACCCAAATTTTAAGAACATTACTTTTAATGTTGAAATATTCGGGCATTATATGCAAATATTAAAATTTGCCAAACCATCACTCAAGTGTTGGTATTTAGGTGGTTTCCAAGTTTTCTCAATATCAATAAATAACACTATTGTTAACATCCTAATTCACAAAGCTGCGTCCACATTTCTGCTTGATTCCTTAGTAGTGCTTGCTTATAAAAGTAGAATGGAGGGATAAAATGCACACAATTTCTTAATGTTTTTGATACAAATTAATCAAATTCTTTTTAGACAAGAGTTTCCAACATGAGTTTTCTTAACCACACTGCCATATTACTGAGTCTTCACCAGAGGTGACTGAACATTTTGAAAATGGCTCCTAAGAGTTGTAGTTGAAAACATTACTTTCTGTTGCTTATTTTAAAATAGTTTGATTACAAATAAAGTTGAACACATTTATTATCTTAATTATTGCTTTGTATTTCCTCCTCTAAACTAACTGGTTTTACCCTTGCCCTCCAGCTGGGATTCTCAGAACTTTTCTTGTTGATTTGTATGAGTTCTTCACATATTAAGGATCATAATTTTCCTTACATATAAGTTATACATATTTTCTTCTACTTAGATGTTTGCATTTTAATTTTGTTAGTGGAATTTTTAACATGTGATTTTGATTTTTTTCATCAGTTTTGATTTAGAAAGTCTTTTTCCCAGAAATTACACCAATAAGTCACCTATGTTATCTTCTATTGTTTATTTTTTATAAGTTTTAAGTGCCTTTACCAGCTGGATAAGTAGGGCCACTCTCATGATCTTTCTAAAGCCGTTTTCTCCTTCATTGTGTAGAAATTTATAACTATTTTGCTGAGTTCTGAGCATTCTATAAAATGACGTTTGAAAGCTCTTTGTCCTTAGAAGGTGACAAAAATGAAAGTTCAATAATATTTATGATGATAGCTGACAGAATCTGGTATGCCAAAAAAAAAATTCTAACATATCTTGACAAAGCGAAGCAAAACAAAGTGCATCTTTGGTAGCTCTGAACAACACAGAGGTCAATATGCTTTGGCTGAATGTAAAATAACTAAATTTTATATGAGCTTCGCAACAAACTTTGTGATGACCTTTATCCTTTAGTTTTTATTCTTGTTTTTTTTTTTTTTTTTCAAAAGTCTCCCTGAATAATGTGCAATAAGAGGTTGTTATGTCCTAGAGATAAACTGATTTTCCTGAACTCTTTGCACTTCTGATCTTGGGAAAAGGTTTTCTCCCCCCACAATCCACCACCCCCATTCCCCTCTCACTGCCAAGTTTAATATGGCTTGGACTGTCTTCTCATATCCCCAGCTCCTACATGAATCATTTTCAGCACTAAGTTCTGATCATTATATACAAGGTCACTTTTTAATTAGAACAATATAGTAAAACATATGCTCAGAAGATAAATGAGGTACAAAGCTAGCTGTGCTACAGTGAACCCTTTTATTGGAAAGCCCTTAAAAATAATAAGCGTCATGTATAGTCCAGGGGCCTTTGCAACATATTTCAGTAGAGCAAAGTGCCTGCCATAGTGAATGAATACCCTGTTATAGTGAACAATCATTTGGCAGCATAGGTTATTTTAATGGACACATCACTTTAAACGAAGCCTTCGCCATCTGTTCTGCCCTCTAATTACAGATGCAAAAAGAACATAATTCACAATTGCATCATAAAAAAGTAAGATATAAGTGATTTAAATGCATGTGTATCTTCTTTATTCAATGCAGCATGCAGCTGTTATGTTGTTTTCATGTTTCAAACACAAATGAGGATAGAAATCGCTCTTCTCTGATGGGGTGAATTTCCTGTTACAGGACATTTTGGGGTGTAAATAAATGTAAAAGCGTGTGCTCTCATAGCACCTTCACATCAAATGAGAGGCAAAGCTATTCCGTAATGCACTGTGATCTGCTACCACCTGTGATGAAGTGTGTAAGTTTGTGTTGAAACCTAATCTTCAGTTGATTTTTTATTAGGCTTCAGCATTTCAAAAACTGCTCTGATAAGTGTTCTTTTCTAATAACCAAATCACGTAGATGGATATGTTATAACAAAGAGATCCTCCTTCAGAATAAGGTGAGTACACTGGTCACTCCAATATCAAAAAGGCCAACACTTGGCATGAGCCCATGTATTTCTTATATGAACCCTTCTGAATTCTCAAGACTAACACCTTGAAAAGAATAAGCGAAAAGGTGGAACTCTTTACTTTCCTTCTGATGTCTCAATAATATTTTGATTCCTTCGTGGATTTATAATTTAAGGAGTACTCATTTGGAAGGGAATATCTTAACATGCAAGCTGCAAGGTGAACTTAATTCCTCAAGGAAATCTGTAATACTTCCACTGTTATTTGGTGCTGATACAATCTCAATGTTTCTATACATTATATACACATAATTTTACCTCTTAAAGAAAAAGTTTGTTAAATTCATTCTATATATGCTCAGTTGCCTTTCAAACAAGGAAGTTAGATTGTAAAATAAAATGTTAATAAGGTAAAATATTTACTTCTTTGGACTTACTGCTTGGGCATGGCGCTAAAAGAAAAGAATTAATTGGTGAAGAATGCAAACAAATAGCTTTAAAAGCCATGCAGATTATTTAAAATTCTATGCTGTAACGCTGTCAGTGATAAGAAAATATTGTCCTGCAAAAGTTCTTCTCTGAGCTTCACTATCTTCTTGATAAGAATGATTTATACTTCGCATAGTCATTGCTAATAAACAGGTGCTTTGAAGGTATTCGTTGAGCAGTTTAAAAATTCATACTCCCCATCAATCTAATTTGCATTTCTAATTTGCCTAGTAACTATTCTGTTTTCACAGATTAATCAGAACTAAACAATAGTAGGAATAGTCTAAATATCAAAATTGTAATTATTACATTCAAAGTGTATAAATTTATGACTGTATATTATATATGTATGCATTATAGCAAATATATAAACTTGTAAATGCATGCGTTATTAACATATATATGTTTACACACAACAGAGATGATATTCAGCAAAGAATAACTCATCCAGATTGACTATTTACATGTAGCAATGCTTCCTATTGATCAATGCTTGTGCAGACTGACTGCTAAATATTTGCATGTTTCCTGTATACACCATTTATGAAGAATTAAAATAGAAATAATTCTAACCAAGTTTCCCCTTGAGGGATTATAATAAAGTAATCTTTATATGGTCTTTCAAATTCTGAAATTTCTATATTACTTGCAATTTTTCGAATACTCAGAAAACTGTATATTTTAAAACCCCAAACAGAAACAAATTTGAGTGTTAAGGTATACAAATTCATTTTCAAACCTACTGTTGAGTTTGTGCTTTTATGAGACTCAGTTCTAGTTGATGTAGACCTTATTTATGATTTCTTTTGGTCACACATTGATTAAAATCAGAAAAAACAATGAATTTATTATATCAATAATTCTTAAAATAGTTTGGTAATAACTATTATTTATAAAGATTACCACCATATCTAAGAAAAAACAATACACAGTCAGTAATTCTCATCAAAATAACCTGAACACTGCTTTAGGTTTCAATGGCACTCTTGTTTAAGGAAGTACTTTAAGAAAGAGGGACACTTCTCTACTCCAGGGATCCCAAACCTCAGCCAGCAGCAATAGGAGAGTAGTAAGGATAATGAATTAAAAATAACATATATTTAATCATTTTTAACCTTATTTTGAGTTTATATTTCTTCCACCTTTGTCTAATTTTGAATTAAAAAGTAAAGAGTGAACTAGGAAGACTCACGTTGCCTCCCTTCCAAAGATTTTTATTTTACTTTTATGAAAACTTTCTTTTAAATCTCTTTTATTTTTAAATTTTATTTTATTATAGGCAATAAATTTTACTAAAAAGAATATGCATTACAGGAAAGTTGAACTGAAAGAACCATGTGCTTAGTGATTGCAACTGCACCCAAAACTCTACATTATGTTTACTTCAGGAGAATTCAAGAAGAAAACTACCAAATCAATATTTTTGAACATGCAGCTTTCAGGACATGAATATCTCAACAGGTATTATTAAAATTATAATAGTTCTCTTCATATAAATATGTGTTATTTACCCTTGGAAAGAACAAATGGATCACTAGCAAAGTATGTTTTATCCTAAATTTGTTTTTCATTAAAATCACAAATAACTTCTCTTTTGTAACAGTTAATTATATTTAAAGACAAAATTATTTGTGAAAAAGTTGCTGATCAATCAGAAATTCAATTTTAGTTCACACATTTCAGAGCTATTACTTGTTAGTAACTTTCAAGTGACCTTTAAAATAGCTGTATTTATTGAATGGAATGTAAATGGAATCCACTTTTGATCAAGGATACTGAGTGAAGGCCACATAGGAAGTGAGTGGAGGTGTGTCCATGGAGTCATAGATCCTTTTTCCAAGAAGAGGACCCTGCATTCACCCCCAAGAAGAATGTCGTATATGATACATGAGAAGTGATGACACTAGTTGTATATTAATAAAATACATCTGTCTTTGCTCTGGGAAGATTAGGTAAATCTATTATTATAAATCCTCCTAAGACCACACAACCAAGGGCAGTATTGATATTAGTACTGAAACTAAGGTCATCATTTTGGTCACTGATATCCAACGGCATTTAAAGATGTATGGACATGAGTGATGACGATGATGACGACAATGATGATGATAGTGAATATGGCGATGGTGATAATTAACACCAGTATAACATTACTATGTGCTAGATTCTGTTCTAATTGCTTTACTTTTTTTTATTATTTCATTTAATCCTCTCAACAACCCTGTGAGAAAGCCGCTTGACACATTAAAAAGGATGCACTACCAGGATGAGAAACTCTAGAGAATAGTAATAGTTCTGTGAAAATCATTCACAGCTCACATCAGCTCACCTATACCAGCCCTAATCCTTTCCATTGTAAATCAAACTCTGCTTAGCAAATACTTTTGTATAGGATAAGTAGAGAAAAACAGGTCCAAAAATGTTTCTTAATAAATTAAAAATCCAAAAATAATATTATTATAATTATATTGACATATACATAGTGTATTGCTAAGCAACGTAACTCCCAACAATCAAAGTAGCAGGCTAACTCAAAGTATATACCTAGAACTGTAACAACAACAACAACAAAAACTGGAATGCAGCACCTTTGTGCTCAAAATTACAAGAGAGAGTTCATTTTCAATCAACATGCACTTGCTACATGAAAAGCACTGGATTAGATACTGTGGAGCAGAAAAAAGAATTAATACCCATCCTCAAGGAGCTTACCATCCAGTTAGAAGCAAAACCTGAACTTACAGAACTATAATAATGTAAGACTAAAAAATGTAGCATTTCTCATTAACTTAAGTGGAAAATACCAAATCACTTTCCTTTACTTTTATCACCTCTTTTACAACCCTTCTCCCAACTGGATGGCAGTCATGCTTCTGCTGGGCTTTCAGAATTCTTTGGAGTTCTTTTAAAATATGTGCTCCTTGTACTGAACCTGCCTGAATCTGTTTTCACATCTGTGAAATGGGATACTGAGGACCAATCCCCACTGAGTTATTGTAGAATTAAACGGGTCAATGACAATAAAATGCTTAGGATATTTTCTGACACATGAGAGGTACTCAATCAATGATAACCAGTGTCAATATTATTATTATTATTATGACTACCTATGTCTATACCTAACTTTCTGACCAGATTTATCATCTTCATGTAATTTTGTTCATAATTCTAAGAGCTCCTAGAAGACTACATTGAATATTGCATCTGTTTTCTCAGACGAAAATAGTGAAGGATATGGTAAATCTTCATGGTACAATTAGGATCTGGAGGAAAAGTGTTCACTGGGCTCATAGAAGGATCAAAGTGGGCTTGCTGAAGAATGTCAGGTGAAATGAATGAGGGAATAGAAAGTATCTCAGTCTGGGTGAAAAAGCAAGATGAGGCATAAACCACGGAAGCATAAGAAGAAGAGAGACAGTTGCAGCAGGAATGATATTAGGTAAATGATTAAAAAAAAAGGGAACTCAGCAGGTTATTGCAGTAGTATAGGCACAAAAATCTGAGAACTTTTATTAAATGGGGCAACAGAAATAGAAAGGATAGAATCAGGTCATAGAGAGAAGAAAGAGTCAATGGGATTGAATCACTGTTAACACATAGGAAGCAAGAGAGAGAAGAAAAAACTCCGAAGCAAGGCTCAATTTCTGAGTTTAGACAACAAAGACAATGAGAATAATACATATTGGAAATGAAACAGAAAGCAGAGCCCCTCCCCTCCTCCGCTTTTGTTTCTAATCAGTGGCAGGAATTGAGTTTCAGATATGTTAAGTCTGAGGTTTGCAGGATGTCAAGGTAGACATGTTTACTAAGTTATTATCATATGAGGTTGGATCAGTGAGGAAAAAAACAGCTAGAGAATGAGAAACAACAACTAGCTCCCTAATTCAACTGATCTTTGTCTGCATAAAGTTGGCACCAAGGTGCATAGATAATCATAAGCCCTTAGCAGAAGTCTCTTGGTGCTAGCATCAGTGAAGAGAGGCACAAAACCAATCCAGCCACTCTTTTTCTGATGGTGCATCTACACCCTTGGTTCTACTCGATTTCTCTGCACAGAGGGAGTTCTTCCATCTTTGGATCTAAAAACAATATCTTTTCATTTTATCTGCAGCAATAGCCTAGCTCTCAGAGACAAAGTCAGTGAGAAACAAAGGAAGGCCCTGGCCACTCAATTCAGCTCCCAGTACAAAGAGTAGAGTCACAGTGGTGTCCACAGCCCGCAACGGCATAAATACAGATGGATTGAAATACACATTTTACCTAAAATAAAGGCTTTATACCATGCAAGCAAAAATAGAGGTGGTTTTTTTATTTTTTTTCCCCCAGAAAGTAAGACCTTCAACAAGCCAGAACACCATTGTTTATTTTAAAGAATTTTTAAACTCTGATTCAGACTATGGACGCCAGGCCAATTGCTGAATCCCATGGGGGCATCTGCATGCTGAAATCTCTGCCTGGAAAGTCGGTTTTTAATGGTGCTGTAACAAAACTATGTGTCCTCAAGTAGAACTACAAAAACTCCAAAGACATATTAATTCCAATTCCACGACACAGGCCTAAAGATAGAGTGGAGGAAGTGCTTGGTCATGTACACACATCAAATTCACCGGCCTTTCTAATACCTTCAATGAGGTTATACATTTTAACATCTGATTGTTTTCTTAACCACGTTCTCATTTGTTTTCCATGAGTTACAATTCAGGTCACTGTTAGAACTTAGGGAGTAAAACAGAAAGAAATAATCACTCAGATTTAAGTCTAGTTTGCCCATTTCACAGAGAAGAAAACTGAGGTGGGGGTGTTAAATGACTGCCCAAGTTTAATTAAAAGAGCATGAACTAGATCTGAGGTCTCCCCAGAACCCAAATCATGAATTTTCCCAACTGCCTTCTTTCTTTTCAGGCAGAAGAGCTTGAAAGGAAAACATTGAGGGACCTTCTCAACTCTAGGTTCTGCAGTATGACCTGTGGTGGAGAGTTCTTCCTATGTTTTGAGTCAGAGCACAGGGAGTGAATGGGGTAGGGAAGAGAAAGAGAAGAAACAAATCCAATTACTTTGTGTTTGTGAGGAGAGCTACTCAGAAAGTTCCCCCTCTATTTTAGACATTGGATGGCACTGAAGACCTGTGGAAGCATGTGCCCTCTGGGAAGAGTGGGCTAAAAGAAGCATACAAAGACACAGAAAAGCACAGCAAATTTTCCAGTAGCTCATGTCGCAGCATCACATGCATACTCTTTTGAAGCACCCCTAATCTCTTCTCTTTCCTACACCTTCAAACTGGAGTTTCTGTCTGATGATATTCAGCTGTTTTTTCTTCTGCTACAAAGAAGCTCAGCACTTTCACGTCTGAGAGCTGCCAAATGACACTCTATGTTCGAGAGCCCAGAAGAGGGTGGAACTCAGGCCTTGAGACTAGGAAGGTGGCAGTTGACTAGGCAGAAATAGTTGGGCATAATTCGGTCCACGCTGCCATCTCCCCAGAAAACAGACCTGAGATATGGAGACGGGACTGGCATTCTGAGATAAGTAGTAGGTTTTTGGAACAATCAGGCTCTCCTTAAGGATAAATCAACATAAGTATATCCTACACATAATGAATTCCAAAAGTAATAAGACAATTGTTAAAACCCACCTTCTTTAAATCATGAAGCATGTACCAATAGGTCAAAATTATTGCCACATAACCATTTAAAAGCAAGCCGCGGTAAGTTCAAAATATATACTCCAAGTTCATGAAGAGATGCATCAGCTCTGTATAGTATTCTCCTAAAAAGAAGGTTAAACTGATATGAATGGGAAGCTGGTCAGTACTTTCTCTACTTTCAAGAAATTTGTTTTCCAAATTGCAACTATTCGTTTTTCTGTGAAAAGATTCATAGAAAAAGAATCCAATCTCAACCATTTCCTCACCAAAGGAAACGTCTTTAAATCTTAGCCTCAAGAAATGATCTCTAGAATGAGATTGTAGCAGAGTTGTATACAATGGAGTTTTAAAATACCAGTAACTTTTTTTTCTTTTTTTTGAGACAGAGTCTCACTCTGTTGCCGGGGCTGGAGTGCAGTGGCACAATCTCAGCTCACTGCAACTTGTGCCTCCAGGGTTCAAGCAGTTCTCCTGCCTCAGCCTTCTGAGAAGCTGAGATTACGGGCGCATGCCAACAAGCCCGGCTAATTTTTGTTTTTTTTTTAGTAGAGACGGGGTTTCACTGTGTTGGCCAGGCTGGTCTTGAACTCCTGACCTCAGGTGATCCACCCACCTTGGCCTCCCAAAGTGCTAGGATTACAGGCGTGAGCCACCGTGCCTGGCCAGGATCAGTAATTTCTAAAGGAGGTGCCCATAAGTAGAAGGGAGCTCTAACCTTGTCAGCTTGACAGGAGAATGAAAAAGAAAATTCAGCCAGTTGTTAAACCCAGCTAACGTGTGATTGATCTGAGTTCCGCTGTTGGTGGTTAAATAGAACTCCCTTCTGGCATTTACATCTCGGTTCTGACTTTGCTTTAGCCTGGCCATGAGGGGTCTATAAGTATTTGAGTCTCCACATTTCCCTCGTTCTGCACTTAAAATACTTTTGGATTGCTCTTTAGAGCTTGAATGCTCTAAGCTCTTGGAGCCCACTTTGACTATGAAGAGTTCCGACTGGAGACAGATGCTTATGACTAGGGATGGCTCACATGTTGTCTTCCAAATAATCTCTCTAGAGAGAGAAAAGGCAGAATCAGAGTGGCACTCTGCAGTCAGAGTAGTTAAGGGAGTTAAGGTGACGTTCAGGCAGGTTGAGCCTCTGCAGCCAATCTAACTTGGTCATAACCCATCAAGCCCCAATGATAAGTTCTGTGTTTAGCATTTCAAATTTTTCCTTCTCTGACACTGGAGGAAATAATACAAAAACTTGTTACCTATGCTGATGCCCAGCCAAAGAATGAATAATTACAACAACAATCAAATGCAGCAGACCACACACCTGATCAATTCCTCCCTTCAGCACATAGGATTCTTGAATTCTTGCATCTACTTCGGTGCTTGTTTCAAAGTCATATCACCAAAAAGCTTTCAGGGAAGCATTTTACTTTCTGGCTTTGTGATAAACAGAAAGATACCACAGTGGTTTTTAAAACTCTTTTAAATCATATAATTCTTCATGTTTTCAGTCTTCCTTCCTGTGTGCATTTTCTCCCTCTAGGGCCATTTCCAAAGAACCCGAGAAAACGAAAGAAATCACTGTGACAAAGCTGGAATGCATGAAAACCAAACCATCTCCCCAGAGAGGATGAGGAGCAGATCCCATGACTCTGCACTTGTCCTTCATCTACCCTTTTCCCTCGAGCCACATGTCCACTCCACACCCTCATCAGGATCCCAGCCCAGTCCACCCTTACTCCCCGACCAAAGGGAAGATAGTTCTTTCTCCTGGGGCCATGATGGGAGGCCTGGGAGGAAATGTTGTCTTTTGGGAAATAGCAAAATTGTGTGACTACATTAAAGTCAACACTATTTATCTTCACCTCTTGTCCTATGGGCTGACAAAGGGACACCACTGTTGGGCCCAACCCCTGTGCACAGCTGCAATAGAAAGAAGGCAGGGACTGGTACTTTCAAGTGTCAGACCTTTTGTGCTGACTACTAGTTTATGAGGCTGATGTCAAGCATTGCAGTCAATGAAGTCTTTGTCCTAGGTGTACAGGGCAGGACAGTGGAAAAACTGTCCTCTCTCATATCCCAGGCCCATCCATCTTCCCTTCACCCTGTTTCTCAACTTTCCTGTCTCTTGAGCTGACGGAGAGGATCCCTCCTGGGTTAATGTACTGGAAAATTGCTCTGCATGTATATGAGGAGGTCCCTTCCAAATGAAAGAAAAAAAGAAAGAAAAAAAAAAACTGGGAAGAAGAGTCGTTTTTCCCACTGAACTCGTTGGCCTTATGCTTGTGGGTCTGACCCTGATTAAGAAAATCTCAATGTCCTGCTAGGAGGTTTATTGTGAAGTTTGGCAGAACGCACTTCCGATTGAATTTTTTTTTATTATTTATAATCACAAAGTGGTTTTGAACAGCTCCCATCACCCACCCCACCACCAACTACCCTGACCTCAAGTGTGTGCACGCGTGCACACACATGAACACACACACATCCAAGACCTTGCCTTTGAAGAGACTCCATATGCTTACATCCAATTCACCTTGGAACAATCTATTCTCCTCCATGGAGCTGGTTTCCCCAAGGCAATTGCACATAAATAGCAAACAGATTGTTTTCATGCAGTTACATGGAAAGTTAGACTGCATGAACTTTGTCATGCATGGAACCCAGAAGAGGGGGCGTTACGTGATATCACTCACTTGATTATTTTACTTTTTTTTCTAGCTAAAAATAATATCCTCTATTTTCTAAGCTTCTTCCCCCACTCCCAGGTTTTATTCCTCTATGGGAGGCCTTAGGTTAAAACAAAAAGTCATGCTAGTGGTTAAGGCATCAAGTATGTACGCTTCTGAAATAAAAGCTGGCAGTGGCACCAAGAGATTTTATAAAACCCAGCTGAGTCCTTCCAGAAACTTCCATGCAAAAATTATGGGAAATGGGAACACATAACCTGAGTAATTGTAACCAATGCGAAATGTGTGTTTTAGATGCCAGTAGACACACAAAAGTTCTTCTGGGAAATAAAAAAAAAAGTAGTGGGGATTTGGGGATTTGGGGGCAAGTGAGGATGGTTATCAGGTAAGAAAATAATAGAAAGGATGAATAAAACCTAGTATTTGATAGCACAGCAGGGTAACTACAGTCAATAATAATTGTACATGTTATAAGTTAAAGAGTATAATTGGATTGCTTGTAACACAAAGGGTAAGTGCTTGAGGGGATGATACCCCATTTTTCATGATGTGGTTATTATTTACTGCATTGCTACATTAAAATATCTCATGTACCCCATAAATATACACACCAACTATGTACTCACAAAATAATTTTTAAAAAAATAAAAGAATTTAGCAGTTTAGTGCATTTTTTGTTGTTTCACCCCCACTTTCCAGTAACTACTTTACGCTTTCATTAATTATTAATTTGGCCAGAGACATTGGAAATAGGGCATTTTACACATTTAAAATGTATTTATTTTTATTTATAAATCTATGTATTTTCTCCTGTCTTTGGTGACAGGAGAAAATAAAACCTAAGACTTTTAAAGGAGCATAAAGAGCATAAAAGTGACTCAAACAAAAAAAGGTCAATAAAAGAGTGAAATCAATGTCCACAGCTCAACCTCCGCTGGATGGTGAGTTCTGTCCTCATGTTGAGTTTAGGACATCAATGACTGAGGCAAAACACCACATCAAGTTATAATCTCCTGAGACTGAATGATCAAATTGTCTCTCTTGTTAGGGAGTTTGTTACACAGTTACAGCTGACTTTTTATTCTGTTGGCGACGTGCAAAGTTGAGAAGTTTTTGTGAAATGACTCCATTCTACCACACAAAGCAGTTCCTGGGTTTCTTCTTCCTCCCTTAATCTTTCTCATTCTATACTTTTCACTGAGATTTTTCCCCATAGAAATCTAATTTTCTTTTCTGCAGTTTCAGATGCTGCTCCGCTGACAACCATGCGGCTCATTTAAATATTTAGCAAGATTATAAAATGAAATGGGGTGAAGCTGACAAATCACGCCCAGGAGAGGGCGGGGAGAGTCGTGAAGTCAAACACAGACGTTAATAGGAACCCCTAATCTCTTAGCCTGTCCCCTTTTGTGGAAGGAGGTCAGAAGCACTTGGTCCCCAGGCCCGCTCCCTAAAGACTCTTAACAAGCAGATGTTACTGTAACATGCTCAGGGAATCAAGCATAAATATGACCCTTGACCCCGGTTGTCAGCTGATCCACTGAGTCTCTTAGAAATATACTCTTAACTTTTCTAAACTCCCACTCTTTCCCACCATCCCCCTCCGCTTCGCCCGGCGCCTCCGCCTCGGGTTTCTATGCCTGTGTCTCCAGCTTTGGAGATTGCACAGTTGCTCTCAGTGTGACCTTTCTCTTCACAGGGGTCAAAGGCCCGAGACCCTAGGCTGGCCTCTTTTCTTGCTAAAGGCCAGCTGATGAATCATTCCCAACTTGAAGGGAACAGAGGAGAAGGGAGGGCTCTGAAGGCCTTTTGAGAGAAACAACTGTGGCCTATACATCAGCATTGACGCTGTTCTGACACTTTGAAAACTCACGTTCCTCTCTGGGAAGCACAGGGAGAAGCGAAGAGAGGAGGGACAGAAAGGTCTCCCTCACTAGGATGGAATAAATAAGAACAAGAACACAACACCGGCTTCGGGTTGTGTAATGGGACACTGTTCAGGAGAAAGAGAGAGAGAAATATAGGCACTCTTCAACACACACATACGAATCCCCCCCTAGGTTTCAGTTTTCAGAGCCACGTTTCACAAAACAAGAGAAAAAGTGTGTGCTTTTCCCCCACTGCAATGAGTTTGGTCAAGAGGATTTTGATGAACTATTCAGAATTTTCTTGCTTATAATTTAGAAAAATATTGGTGATTTAATTTTTAATAATAAATTATGTATATATGTCTCCTTTAAGACAAGCCTATCATGGTAGAATAGGGACGGAGGGGTTGGAAGCTACGACAGCTGCCTAAATTACCCAGAAGCCTTGAGATTCTTTATTGCTCTATTTTTTCTATATATAATATTCTGGTTTTGACTTTTAATCTGTGAGGGGTGTATACTTTACCTGCAGTCATTTAGAGAGTCTTCAGTAGCCTACAGGAAAGGTAGGGTTTGAGAGCATCACTGTGGAGCATAAAATGCGGGAGGCAGGCTGATTGAGCTGACTGTTCAGGCCCCAACATGAAAGAAGCCCTAAGACAGCTCCCACGCGGAGCCCCAAGGGAGCCACACTGCTTGGACCAGAACCTGATTTTGCAGTTGGAATCCACCAATTTACAGGTCATCCAAGAATTAATTGTTGTGATTCTCTTTCACCTTTTATTTCTTTTTCTTTCTCTCTCTTTCTCTCTTTTTTTCTTTCTCTTTTTCTTTCTCTTTCTTTCTTTCCTTCCTTCCTTTCTTTCCTTTCTTTCTTTTTCTTTCTCTCTCTCTTTCTTTCCCTTTCTTCTTTTTCTTTCTTTTCTTTCTTTCTCTTTCTTTCTTTCTTTTTCTTTTTTTTCTCTCTCTCTCTAATCTATCTTTCTTTCTTTCTTTCTTTCTTTCTTTCTTTCTTTCTTTCTTTCTTTCTTTCTTTCTTTCTTTCTTTCGTCTTTTATGTTTGTTTCGCTCTTATCGCCCAGGCTGGAGTGCAATGGCACTATCTCGACTCACCGCAACCTCCACCTCCCGGGTTCAAGTGATTCTCCTACTTCAGCCTGCTGAGTAGCTGGAATTACAGGCATGCGCCACCACACCCAGCTAATTCTGTATTTTTAGTAGAGACAGGGTTTCTCCGTGTTGGTCAGGCTGGTCTCTAACTCCGGACCTCAGGTGATCCACCTGCCTCGGTCTCCCAAAGTGCTGGCATTACAGGTGTGAGCCACTGCGCCCGGCCTCTCTTTCAACATTTTAAGAAATTCAAAGAGGAACTAAGGAACAAGCTATGCTCTCCAACATAGTGTGGGTTTGGAAAAACATTTGATTCATATCATCTTATCAAAGCTTTTTAAAAATGGCCTTATATTAGGCTTTGCTATCTTCACATTTCTTGCATTAAATTGACTTTAGTAAGATACAAAATTAAAAATAGGAATATTTCCATTTGCTTAGAAAATATGTTAATGAACAGAAATGTTCTCGCTTCCTTGCTTTTTCTTTCCTTCCCTTTTTGCTCCTTATCTGTTTCGTTTTGTTGTTGTTGTTGGCGGTGGGGAGGTGATCAAGGCATTGACTAAATACTGGAGATACTGTTTTCTAGATAATAGTATTAAAAAATATAAGCTGAAAGAATAAAGAAATTATTTATGCTCAGAATCTCTATTACTGGACAAGGCAGCCCAGAGATGATACCTTTTCCTCATTTCTATTATGACTTTCCATTGCTTTCATCTAGGTTCTTAAGATTTTATGTACAAACACCCAACCACTAAAGGTTATGTTCCCTTGCTTCTCCGATGGCATCTAACTCAGGACTTCTCAAACTTGGCTGATCAGCAGAAACACTTGATCACTTCTAAAACATGCATATTTCTGGGCCAGATCCCATTTTTATTAAATAATTGTATCTGTGGATTTTTCTAGAGAATTTATGCACTTTATACGTTATCCAGGTGATTCTTTTTGAAATTAATTTATTAATTATACTAAAGCACACATTAATCGTGTGCAAAAAGAGGTTTTGAAATATGTATACCTGTGGAATGGCTAAACCTAGGTAATTAACATATGTGTTATCTTACTTGCTTATTTTTTGTGGTGAGAACACTTAAAATTTACTGTCTTTCAAGAAACGCAATATGGTACATTATTAACTACAGTCAACATGCTCTACAATATATCTCTTGAAATTATTCCTCCTATCTAACTGAAATTTTGTGTCTTTCTGACCAGTATATCCCCCATCTCCTACCACCCCCGTCCCAGCCCCTGGTAATCACCATTCTATTCTCTGCTGCGGAGTTATACTTTTTTAGATTCCACCTAGAAGTGAGATCATGCAGTATTTGTCTTTCTTTGCCTGGCTTATTTCCCTTAACATAATGTCCTCCAGTTCCATCCATGTTGTTGACAATGACAGGATTTTATTTTTTCTCATGGCTGGGTAACATTTCACCGTGGTTATATGTCACATTTTCTTCAACCGTTCATTCACTGATAGATACTTATGTTGATTCCATTATCTTGGCTGTTGTGAATAGTGCTGCAATAAACATGGGGTGCAGATATCTCTTCAACATACTGATTTCATATCCTTTAGATATGTACCCAGAAGTAAGATTGTTGGATCATACAGTAGTTCTACTTTTAATTGTTTCAGAACCTCCAAACCGTTTTCTGTAATGGCTATACTAATTTACATTCCCACCAACAATATATAAGTGTTCCCCTTCCTCCACATTCTCACCAACACTTGTTATCTTTCATCTTTTTTTATAATAGCTATTTGAACTGGAATGAGGTGGCATCTCACCCTGCTTTTAATGTGCACTTAGATATCTGATGATCAGTGATGTTCAGCACTTTTTCTTATATTAGTTGATCATGAGTATGTCTTCTTTTGAGAAATACCCATTCAACCGCTTTGCCTATTTTTAAGCAGGTTATTTGTGATCAGCTAAGTTTGAAATCCACTCCTCTAAATAACTGCACAGAGATCAACTGCCTGACCATGACTGTAGGAAGTTGTATTATTTTGCCGGGTACAGGCGGTATATAAGTCATCCCCTTATATTTGGCTGAACTTTCCAGAGCCACAATGTGAGCACTTAATTACCATTTAAGATTTCCACAGTTAGCCCAAATCCTTAGGATTTCTATTCTAACTCTAAGAGAGTTCCTCATTTCAGTTTTTTAAAATAAAGATCTGATCATGTCTCCATCTTTTTGATGTTAAAGAGCTGACTGAAGCCAACTTCGCATTCTTCTTCATATCTCTCTCCTCTGGAGAAGAAAAGTCTCAGGAAATAAAGTTTCTCCAGCCTAATAAGCCATTTGCTGCCATCAAAATGGTTTCACTGATATTAGATCACTGAAAGGACAATGGTTTTAGGTCAGTTTACTAAAAATGCATTCCCTGAAGGATAATGTCCCTAGTTTTCCCAAATGTACCACTTTAACACAAACTTTTTACAGGTTAATGTCATTAGCCGTACTCCCCACTGCACTTGGCTAAAAACATTACTGTGTTACTGTTACACTTTTTTTTTCCTCTTAGGCAAATGACCTTTCATTTAGGTGTCCTAACCTGAGCTTCAATTCTCCATCAGCACATGTCAAAACTTTTCCTCCTTCTCCCTCAGGTTCGTTTTATTTTGTCTTATCTGTACCCACTATTTCTTTAGTATCATCTAACTTGGACACAACTCTGATCCTGTTATTATTGATCCCATCAGGAAGATACAGGACTATCATACTTTAAACTGTATATTTAACTACATCGTATAGCTGTTCATTTATTATTAAGTAAAACATAATCACGCAGTGCCCTAATTTACTTATTTACCTAATAAGACTTTTAAATACCTATATACCTGAGTTTTCATTCTACTAGAGTAGATTAGGCAGTGTGCTGATAAATATACAAGATATTAAATAGAATGTGTCATGACAGAGGTTCTAACCAACTTTTATGGGAGCTTGGAGGATTATTTGACTTATGTCTTAAGTAAGATGTAAGAATTGAACCCACAAGGATATGTGTATAACATCCCAGTAGAACAGATAAAACAAAAGCATGGAGGCACAAAAGGTGTTCAGGGAAAGTCAGCAAGTTTGAGTTGCCAGTCACATGAAAGAGCACAAGACAGAGGCAAGGAAGATATGATTCAAATGTAATAATCAACTAGAACTGAAGAAACGTGAAACAAAAATACAGGATCAGATGTCTCTTGATGTATTATGAGGAAGGTATCCTCACTGACTCCTACTAATGTACCAGAATCATTTCTTTTTTTTTCAGGGTGAGGAACATCCCAGGCTCACAGCTTGAGGGCCAAATTATTATTTATAGCTTCCAAAATCAGTTCAAGTCCTTACACAGAATTTTTGATCCTCTAACCCATAACATTTCCCACTGATGAGTTAGAAGACTGAAAATACAATCGTGGCTTCCTGGCTTCTTGATATTAGAGAGTCAATTCACAGAGCGTACCCTGCCATGTCTTTAGGCTCAATCTCCACATGAAGCAAGCCACACTGACTTTCCATAATGCCCTCCTGCAGCAAATGCCAGCAATGATAATCTGCTTGGCTATTACAATTTTTATTAATTCAATAACTGGGCATTATGTTTAATATGCCATTTTATAACTATGGTTAGAGTTACTCAAACCTTAGAAACTGAAACTGAGTATACTGATACAACATGAATTTTGGCTTAAAAAACTGATGACCAATATCAACAAATTTAAAAGAACGGAAATCACACAGACTATGTTCTCAGGCCACAATGTAATTAAAGTAGAATTAATAACAATAGAAATCAGTATTTGGGAATTAAACCACGAAACCAAATCCATGGATTTTCAGAAACCCATAGGTCAAAAAGAAGTCATGAGAAACTAAAACATTATTTAAACTATATGAAAATAAAAATACAACTTACCAAAGTTTGTGTACAGTAAAAGCAATGCATGAGGCAAATTTATAGTATTCAATGTATTAGGAATGTATTAGAAAAGGAGAAATACTAAAAGTTAATAACCTCAGCCTCCATTTTAAGAAACTAGAGAAAGAAGAACAATTTAAGCAAGTAGAAGAAAAGAAACAAAACTTTTAACAAAAATCAGTGAAAATGAAAACAGAAAAAGAAAAAGAAAATTAACCAAACAAAGAACTGCTTCTTTGAAAAGTTTGATAAAATAGAGAAATCTCTAGCCAAGCTAACCAAGAACTAAAGAGAAATGACACTAATTACCAATATCAGAAATGAAAGAAGTATTATTACTACATATTATATGGGCATTAAAAGAATAACAAAGGAACAGAATGAGAAAATCTATGCCCACAAATTTCCTACCCTAGATGAAAACGACTGATTCATTGAAAGGCACAAACTGTGAAATCTCCTACTAAAAGAAATAAATGGAGTATCTGAATATCTCTACATTTATTAAATAAATTCAATCAATAATTAATAGCCTCAAAGAAAAAGCACCAGGCCCAAATGGTTTTACTGGCAAATTCTACATAATATTCAAAAGGAAACAATACCAATTATCTGCAATCCTTTCTAGAAAATAGAAGCAGAAGGAATACTTCCCGACTTTATTCTTTTAATGTCAGCATTACCCTAACTAGGTAATTACCATCATCCTAATCCCAAAACCAGAGAAAGACAGTACAGCATAGTAAAATGACAGACCAGTATCTCTCATGGAAATAGGCACAACATCAAGAATATACGCAAATTAAATTCAACAATGTATAAAATAACTATACATTGCAACCAAGTGGGATGTATTTTAGGAATGCAAGGCTGTATTGAACGATTTTCAACATTTGAAAATCAATTCATGACATAAATAGGCTAAAGAAGGAAAATCATATGATCATATGAATTTATGCAGAGGAAGCATTTGACAAAATCCAACAAAATTCATGATAAAAACTCACAGTAAACAGGATTAGCAAAACTAACTTGATTTTTTAAATCTACAAAAATTCGGAACTAACATCATACATAGTGGTAAAAGACTAGACATTTTCCCCTTTGAGATCAGGAACATGGCAAGTATGTCCTCTCTCACCCCTCCTGGT
The DNA here is from genome assembly GCF_006542625.1 of Nomascus leucogenys. Lineage (NCBI taxonomy): Eukaryota > Metazoa > Chordata > Mammalia > Primates > Hylobatidae > Nomascus > Nomascus leucogenys. The sequence goes on from NC_044386.1 coordinate 114,530,268, forward strand.
CAATATTATACTGGAAGTCCTAGCTACAGCAATAAGAAAAAGGGAAAAAAAAGAACAGTATAAAAATAGGAAAGGAATTGGGTGTAGTGGCTCACGCTTGTAATCCCAACACTTTGGGAGGCCAAAGCAGAAGATCACTTGACACCAGGAGTTTGAGACCAGCCTTGACAGCATAGCAAAATTTTATCTCTACCAAAATTTTACAAAGGAAAACTTAGCTGGGCATGGTGGCATGTACCTCTTATCCTAGCATCTCAGGAGGCTGAGGCAGAATAATATCTTGAGCTCAAGAGTTCAAGACTGCAATGAGCTATGAACACACCCTGGGTGACAGAACGAGACTCTGTCTCAAAAAAAAGTTAGTAATATTAAAAATAAATAAATAAACAAGTAAAACTGTCTTTATTTGCAGATGACAGGATCATCTATGTGGAAAAATCCAACAAATCTAAAAAAAATCCATAAAACACAATCTCTTGGAGCTAATCAGCAAGAATAGCAAGATCATAAGATCTAAGATCAATACATAAGACTAAATTTCTTTTCTATATATCAGCATTGAACAATTGGAATTTGAAATTTATAAAAAATATAATTTACAATAGCACAAATACAAGAAAGCAATCAAGACTAACAAAATATGATACAAGGCCCATATATAGAGAACATCAAAACACGATGAAAGAAATCAAAGAACATCCAAGTATGTGGAGAGATATTACGTATTCATGGATTGGAAGATTTAATTCAATAAAGTAAATTCTTCCCAATTTGATTTAGGGATTCTACACAATCTCAATCAACAATCAAAATTCCATCAGACTATTACAGAAATATTGAGAAACTGCATCTAAACTTTCTGTGAAAAGGCAAAGATGTGCAACAACCAACATAATTCTGAAAAAGAAAAACAAAGTTGGAGGACTCACACTACCAGATTTCAAAACTTAATAAATGCTGCTGCAGTATTCAAGCAAGCACGGTATTGGTGAAAGAACAGATGCATAGAGCAATGAAACAGAATAGACAGCCGAGAAAGAGATCCATACAAATATCGTCAACTGACTTTTGACAACGGTGCAAAGGAAATTCAATGGAGAAAGGATGATTTTCTTCAACAAATGATGTGGGAATTAGATAGATACAAATTTCCTATGCAAAAAGTTCCAAATAATGTAAGTAGGAATCCACACTCAAAGAGATGGATTCTAACTCTTCACACATTTAGTTTGTGAACTATTGTGCTATGCACAATATTGTCTTCCAAAGAGTGAGAAAAATAGAAAGAGGAGAAAAATAACAACTATACAGAGGAAAAACCTGACAAGTCATGTTGATAGCAGATATCTTTGATATGACATGATGAGAATGGCACTTTATCGCTGTAGTATTCCTTCTGAAAACTAGAATTCTAGTGGAATAATAAGAAAAACATCAGGCAAATCTCATTTGAGGGGAATTCTACAAAACATCTGACAAGTACTTCTCAAATCCTCAAGGTCATTGAAAAGAGGGAAATCTAAGAAAATGTCCCAGCCAAGAAAAGCCTAGAGAAATGACAACTAAATGTAATATGGTATAAGAAGGACATTGGATAAAATGGTATAAGAAGGACGTTGGATAAAATGGTATAAGAAGGACATTGGATAAAATGGTATAAGAAGGACATTGGATAAAATGGTATAAGAAGGACATTGGATAAAATCTGATAATGTATACTTTTTCTTAATAATAATGTATCAATATTAGTTTATTAATTGTGACAAGTGTATCACACTAATATAAAACATGAATAATAGGGGAAAATAGAGGCAGGATACATGGGAGCTCTCTGCACTATCTTTTGAATTTTTCTGTAGATCTAAAACTATTCTCAATTAATATTAGGCTCACTCTCTCCAAGCAAAGGATAAACTATTGTGTGTTTTTCCCTTGGCCAGTCTTATGAAGCACTCACTTTATTTTTTTCCACTTAATAAAGAAGTAAATGCATAAATAACTTTAAAGAAAAATTTTAATTAAAAAATAATTTAACTAATGACCAAATGCTTAACCATGGTGACCCTACCAGATAGTGTTCATGAGAAGGCTTCCTGAACACTAAGCTGATTTCCTAAATAATATCCTTAGCACACAAATAAAAAAGCAAGCTAACTTTTCTATTTTTAGCCAGAAAAACAGTGCGTAAAATCTTTCCTTTTCAACATATTCCATTTTCTCATTAAAACAGAAAAAGGAGAGACATTAGCAGTTAAAAACACCACCTTTATTAATAAAAAATTCATTTTTAAAAAAATAGAGAAAAAGGAGAAATGCTATGGATACCTAAGGAAGCATGATTGCAATATATTGAGTCCTTTTTGTTCCTATTAAGGCTTTTCAGGATAAACACAGTATAATCAGGGGCTCTACTAGAGTTGAGAAATTTTCATCAATGCAGTTTGGTTATTGAACATTTTTCCATTCACTAATAACTTGGAAAATACATTCATTCATTTAACACAGTTTCCTGAACACTCATTTTAATGCAGGCAGGTAGTTTGAGCTTGGTATTAAAAAAGAGAACCAGACAAAATTATTGATCTCCATTAGTTCCTGAGTGGAATGCACTGTAATGAGTAGGATCAAGTGCACAGAAAAGGGGATCCAACCCAGGTCCCAAGGAACTGATAAGCTTGGAGGATGAGGGGCATTTTGGTCACCGGGAGGCCAAGAAAGACGTGGGAATAAAAGGTGAGGGCCCTTGAGCTGTATATATCATCCAGACCTCACCTGGTACTCAATTTCCTCTTTAGAGGTAAGGTACAAACTATGTGCTGACTAATCCCGCAGGGACGTTGTCTGGCTTTTCCTCTCCTGGTATGGGTTATAATTATAATGTAGAGGATGACTTATAGGAGTGCCAGGTCCTCAGGCAGCAGTGATGATCAAACATGCACATTTATTTAAATAATTATTTGCTTCTTTTTCTATAGGTGTAACTTTGGAATGAAAACTATATATACACCATCTGTTCAAGGCACTTTCTGAAGATATTGTAGTGATTATGAATTATGAATGTTTAAATAAAACTTCTTGGAGGAAATATGTAAAAAGTTATTGAAACGTTTATATCTTCTGACATAATAGTTGTGCTTCTGAGAAAGTTTCCTCTGTAATTAAAGATAAATTAAAGTTGAAAACAACTGGAAAACTTCATCGTAGTAAAAATACTTTTTTGTGAAAGACCTAGATTTTCATTTCAAAAAGATTAGCTAATTACATTATGATGCTATGTCAAGAAGCTGTGGAAAATCTTGTCTTCAAAGATTATTAAAGACATTATAATACATCATGCTATGGTATTAAATGGAATCAAAGGAGTCATGTAAAACTGATTTCAAATGTATACACAAATACATAACAGAAAATGCAACAAAAGGAAATGCACCAATAATTGAACAAGAGTTCTATGAGTAGTAAGCAAATATTTTTAGCTCATATTTTCATAATGTGTATTTTCTAAACCTTTTCCCTCGAACAGGAACTACTTTACATTTTCCCCATAATAAAAATGTTACATATGTCTATAAAACATCGTATTTGATATGCTTTTTTAAACTGATTTACTCAAAAGAAAGTAATTATTCAAAATCAGGACTCTTGTATGTAGCTGCTGTAAATCAAAAAGTATTTTTTCAGTCCACAGTGAAGAGACTGATGCTTGGGGAAAGCGCCATCTTTGTTTTAAAAAACATGATTCATGGTCTATTTCTTGGGTAGGGTTGCCACGAGGACCAAATGTGCTGGTGTGTCAAGTACTGTTATTGTTGTTAATATTATTACTCACTTGCTGTAAGTGGAGACTAATATATTTATCCATGGGTTCTTAGCATAACCAGAGTTACATATTTATTATGTGTTCTGATTAAATTACTCACCTTACTTTGATTAATTTCAAGATATATTCCTATGCTCACAGGAAGTATTAAAAAGAGTTATCCTGTTTCAGTTTTTGATTAGTTTCTTTTCAGGTTGCAACACAGACTTTAATGAATGGAAGGGAAATTTTTTAAAAATGAAGAAGATCTTTTTTCACAAGTATTCGGTCCTGACAAAATCGCTTTGGAAAATGAGTTTCACTTTGTCATTGCCCTTCCTTCTTCAATCTCACACCCAGGCCGAAGTTCACACACTTTCTTTGATCTGCTCTTTTGAGCAAATCTGAAGTGAGATGCTATTTAGAAGAAACTAATGAGAAGGTATTTGTCAGTGAGAACAATTGCCAGGCATGGCAACTCCACCTGCCAGCAAGACTCTTGCTAATCTGGGGGCCCTTAGGGAAGTGGAAACACAAGCTCTGACCCTCTCTGAAGAACTGGCCTTAAGGTGACTGGACCCAGCTCACTGAACACAGCTGGTTAGACTGTCACATCAGGGTTAAGAACAGAACTGGAAACAACTTTTCAACCTGATTATGACCTAAATAATACTCATTAATAATTGTCCCCATTCTTCCAGTACACACTTTCACGTGGACATCTATTTTATATGTCAAAGCCTGGATTATCTCCATCTTCCAGTTAAGGTGTTTAAACTGGCTTGACTTGAGGAGGACAGGACGTGGGATTCAAATCCAGACTTACTGACCCCAAAACCTTTAATATTTCCTATAGTTGAATTTTCTATTGAAGGAGTCTTCCACGTAGGAGGGATGGTTATGGACAAGCATCTCCCATTCTCCACCATTTAGCAAACCCCATTCCTATGAGAGGAGAAGGAAGATGAACTGGTGCTGGGTGAAGGACCGGGAAAAGGAGGTGCAGGTGGTTTATGTAGGAGTCATACTGTGTCGCGGGGTCAAGAGTTAAGAATGTGGCTTTTGTTATCTATGTTGTGGGTTCCAAAGGGTTTCTTGAATTGTGCTTGGGAAAAATGAGAATTTCCAAGCTGTATTTTAGGGAGCTGTGTGGAGAACTGCTTACAGAAGGGCAAGACTTGAGAATCAATTCAGAGATTAGTCCGAACAGAAGAGCAACACGTGGATCTGAACCTGGGCCTTCTGGGTGGCAAGGAAAAGCATATGACAAAGGAAAACAAACTACCAAGGTGTATTGATAGGAATCAGTGACAAAGTAAACACTGAGGCTAAGAGATATGTAGAAAAGAAAGGGGATCTCTGAGTCTCCACACCCAGGAAACTGAAACGAGGGTAAAAATACTATAAGAAAACTAGGAGCTGGGGTGAGGAGGTTATAATTCTGTTTTGGACTGGAATTGATCACTTTAAAAAATTATAACTAAGAACTGGCCCTCTAAAGATCAGTGAGCTGTAGAATGCTTTGATATAATTTTGGTCATAATCTCTAATGATACTGATTTACAGGGAAAAATATAACATCAGTCATTATAAGAAAGCCTAACTCTGGCTAAGAATAGTTCTAGGCTCATGACGGGATTAAGCAAGAAAGGAACTCTATGTACTTAAAAGTTGGATATAGCTTCATGGGAAATGACAAACACTTGGGAAAGGACAGAGAGAAGCAAATCCTTGGGGAAGCAAAATAGGATCAATGAAATTCTTTGATTCTACATTTTTAAAACCCCATGAGGAAAGGCGGTAGACAGCTGGTTCTTTAAAACATAGGCTGAACTTTTTTTTCATCTAAGAAAGAAAAACTATACTTGCCCTTAATTTACCCTCAATAAATCCATAAATAGAATCATGCATCCCTTTTACTAAAGTACAACTGTCAATAAACATGTTAGCATTTAAATTTCCATTTCTTGAATATCATTCTAATACAATAAACACATCAATCTAGTCAATGTTCTTTCCTGATGTGAACAAAAAGTATAAGAAAATAACGTGGATAGTAAAGATTTTTTTCAATAATAATAAAGTGTGTGCATTTGATAACTGCGTGCCTACGTATATCCTTTTCTTAAGAAGGATCATAGAAATACATTAAGAAATGTTGCAGTCAGTCACTATGATTTATTGAAAAGTTTCCCTTTACGGCTTGTATTGACTAACACTATCAGAGTATATGATATGGCTTTCTTTCAAAAGTGTTAACTCACGAAGTTTGTGTGGAGTTCAAAACAGTATTTCTCCTTTGATCAGCCCTACAAAATCCAACCCAAAAAGCAGCTCATAAAATAAATGAAAACATGAAGACAAGGACTGTATCTTCTTAGTGTAGGCAAAGATCTGCGTAAGCAATGCACACACCTAAGAAGTGTTAGTAGGTTCTAATTCTATATTTTTGGTTAATGTCTACATTTATGGGTTGCTAAATTGACACACACATCAGTTCAACATACAACAATTTGCCCCATGCTGATGCATGGAGGTTGTTCTTTGAAGAGTTTCTGTGTAGTCAGTTGACAACCCAGTCTCCCTTTCTCATGGAATTTGTAATATTCAGACACTCATACTTAGGAGTTTATTCAAATTCATTAACTCAGTAAAAACATTCAAGAAACATTTATTGGGTACCCATTATATAAAGCACACTGGATGAATTAATCTCTTAGATGACTTATACCTGCTTGTTTAACCAAACAAACTCACTGGAGGGATGTGTAAAAATGGTTCAACTAATTCTGTGTGTAGAAACAGCAATGTAATCAATACCCGAATAGACCTAGATGTTTAATGTCAGTAGACATAATGATCTGGGAGTTTTACACAAATGATCAAACAAGTTTCAGATTATTTGTTGTCATGAAGGCAACTGATAATATGTCAATGAATCAACTGTACAGTGAGGACCTGGAAAGGAGACAATTTGTTCCTGAATATGCCAGTGGTGACTGGTGGGCACACATTAGTTCTTCTCTGATTTGACACGTCCCCCAACAAACTGTAAAACATACTCTAATAGGCTTACACTGCCATATGGCAGGAGAAAACTGCCTCTCGTATTAAATGTCACCAACACAGAAGATTTCTGTTATATAATAAAATATGCAAAATACATAATGTATATTCTTTAGGTGAGATTATAATCACTGCCAGATTCATATTGTTTCTCTCAGTTTCTAGAGTTCCTTTCTATTATAGTTGTTACCTTCACTCATTGATTGAAATATTTATTGGCATATACTATGTTCCAGATATTATATTAGAAGCTGGGGACAGGAAGATGAGAAGAACATGGGAGAAAATAATACATTAGCAAATATCTCACCTAGTATGCTCCTTACTATACTGGAGATTCACACATGATATTCTGGGAATGCAACTATGAGAAAGGCAGCACTAAGGAGTGCCAGAATGACTTCGTGTTTCCAATGGTCCTTTTAGAGGTAAGACTTGGTGAGCCCAGAATCAATCACTGGATTCGAGTGTGGGAGAGAGGGAAGTGGACTGGCCCATCCTAGGTTCTTAACCAGATAGTTAGTGACAAACCTAGCTCTCAAATGTAGGCCTCAAACCCAAGTGTCATCATTTCAGGTTCAGTGTTATTGAACCTGAAAACCACATAGATCCAAACTTACTTAGGGTGAGCAGTGTTTTATCCATCAGATTTTGCATTTATCCAAAGTCTTCAGTGCCTTAATACAAAATTATGTGAGAGCTTTGTCTTTCAATCTTCTTCCTGGGGTTTGTCTTTGTCTTTCAATCTTCCTTCTGGGGTTTTGCACAGGACCAGTCATAAAATATATGCTCAAAAAATGTTTGTTGAATGAATAAATGAATGAACTGCGTAATGCAGGCACAAAGCAAGTCTGTGAGAAGGTAGGTAGGTATGAAGATAGAGGATAGGGAGATGTGGTTACAGGTGTCGTGCTTAGAAACACTTTTCAATCTCTCAAATTATTCCAGAAATCCATATCTAAAGCTGATCCTTCAAGAGGTGTCATAATATTCACTTTTATTACTGTCATTCAAGATTATAATACACTGGTTGATTTTAACCCTGGTTATCTGCCAATCCCCATTTCCCAACTAAAAAATTAGAAGCTCTTCTCTTGTCAACTAGATATTAAATTCTAAACAATCACAAATAATACAGAAAAGTCAGCACCAAAATTCTGGCAGAAGAAAAACCACAGGTACCTACAGCTAAAAATGTGAATGAAAGGGCCAAAATCTAGATGATGACGATGATGATGATGATGATATTATAAATAAAAAGACACTTTGACTCAAGTTTTTTCACTTTAGATCATGATATTTTGGGGTAGTCAAAACAACTGACGCTTGCATACTTTTAGTATTGTTTCAAAGAAGTCACAATTTCATGTCCTCATTTTCTTCTCCTTAACCCATTTGAAGAAATAATAAAACAACACCATCAAACTAAGTCCTGCAAAGAAAGAAAAACTTCTCTGGGAATCTTGTGCCTTCCTCATTTAGTCATATTACAGATTGGGAATTGCAATCACTTGAAAAAATAGTAACTTTTTTTTAGTATTGGTGTTATCGGCAATATATTTCATATCAATTAAAATTTTGATTGGTCTAAGTTTTTTTTTTTTAAAAATTTTAAAAATAGCTGCTGAAGAGAATGTTACTTTTCCTCACTCTTCACATATTTGTGTTGTCAATAATATTCTTCCTTTTTCTTTACTTAAAACGCTTTGATAATGTTTCTAAAGACGCACAATATTTTTCTTATCCCTTACTCCTATGGGGAAACATGTTTAAATCTTCCAGCTAGAATTTCTTCAGCTCACTTAAAGAATTTCACCTTCTCAACACCCTTGCATTTAACTTAATGTTTTTCAGATTTCCAAACTCTATTACCACAATGCTATACAAATAACCATAGTTCAAGGGTCAGCAAAAGGGACCTATTAGGTGAAAGGTTGAATAACTTGAAAGAAAAGAGTTACAATTTTAAGAAAGAGGTTTAGCAGGTTTGGGACCTCTTGTGTGCTGGCACGACTCCATCCATTCTTATTTTGGCTCTCCATCACTAAGGTGTTAACTTTTTGGCTGCTGGGGATTTGACCTTTATTAGGTTTTCTCCTTCCGTTTACTTATTAAGCTTGAGGAAACATTACTTCATGGCCAAAACAATATTTCAGATTTTATGAATCAGCTTGCCTTAGGGAAAGATCGAGTTAAATTTGTACCCTAAAATCGTTCTCATATTTATAACCAAATTAATTTTGTAAACATGATTCTTAAAAAACACATTGAATCTTTCAGGTTAAAACAGATGTTACTCATCCATATTTAAAAAAAAAAAAAGCCCTCAAATGTGATTCTTTATGTGTCTACTCAGAAGCAGAAGGAAAGAAAACAAGCATATTCAAGGCAAACGAAGGACAGAGCCACAATTTAATCATCACATTTAGATTCTTCTTTTCCTCTCCTTCTTTCTTTGAGATTTTGACAAAGAGGAGAAAAATTTTTTGCTGAATCTGTTTTTAAAGACTAGATGTCTTGCCCATGACTTTGAATGGAAAATAACTAGCTAACAAGTTGTGAGAGAGCCACAGACTAAATAGAGAAACGGGCGCGCAATAGGTTTTTACAGAGATGAGAACATGGAAATTTGGCACCGATAAATGTATTCACCCATTCATTCATCTATCTATTCATTAGGCAATTATTAAGTGAGGCCCCCAAATGTGTAAGACACAGTGCCAGCTACAATAGGTGACAGGCTCTAAAGAAAGAGCCCTAGGAGATTGGGTGAATATAAGGAGAGAATTTATTTTACACGGTTGAGTCAAATGGACCCTAAAGTACAAAGAAAGTTTCTTATTTTTAATTGTGTAAACCTCGGCTGTAACAAGTATTACAGGACAACCATCTGGGTTAAAAAGAATGTAGAATGGGATTACCCAGGTTAAACCACGGCCTAGATATGTACATCCTGGCTTTGCACCCCCAGACAGTCATCAGATCTGCCAATTTCTACATGGGGTTAGAACAGGAGCAGCCAGTGGCCCCTCCGCAGCCTCACGATAATCCACGGGGCCATGACCAAGTTAGACAAGTAAGTCATTGTCACCACAGGGTATATTTTCATAATCCAGTTTAACAGTAGGGAAAATTTCTCTCCACCCTACAAGCTGAATTTTCCTCTGACTAACCCCAGAGACACAGGATGGTGACACTGGGGTTCGTTTTGTCCATCCAGAAGACACCTATTGTGTTCAGACTTTTAGAGAACATTCTGAGTTACACTTTACATGCCCTTTCTCCCTTTATTTTCTCACTCTATTACAAATCCTTGTGTTTATGTCTGTCTCCCCTTTATAAGTACCACTTAGGTATATGGACTTCTTTAGGGCAAATACACTGTCTTCCTGCTTTTTTGATCCTTGAATCTTAGCACGCAATAGTGACAGAAGTTCAATATCTTTAATTGAATATGCCCAAATGGCCTGGCCATCTAAGGTAACTTCAGAATGGAGCGTGCCTTATGAGCATCAGGCAGAAGTGGAGTGTTGGGGCCATGCTTGTTCGATGGAATCAGTGAAAATGCAGGTCTACGTTCTCTTGGTTATTCTAGATCTCATCAGTCCCCAGCAGGTGTGCGCTCAGCTTGTGCTTACCTGACATCTCCAGGCTAGTATGCAGATGGAAACCTGCGGGAACAGTGTTGGTCAAACACTGTTCTGAGAGGTCAGTCTAGGATCAGACGTCAGGGAAGTAAGATGAGAAAGACTGCAGTATTTCCAGCGCTATCTTCTCAGAGTGACCAGGGCAAAGCTGACTAACAGAGGAACTTCCAACAGTAGGCATGAGCAGTTACTCCCCAAGAACCAAGCCCAGCATTTTACCCTTAACCACTGAAGAGGAAGGAGCAGCTACCACCAAATATACAAGATGGCCTTATATTTACCATGAATTATATTCCTGGGAAAGGCATTGTAATTCAAAACGAGGTGACGATAATCTGATTTTCCCATTGAAGCAAGGCTTTAATGGGATTCTGTGTCGGTCCAAGGGTCTGCTGCTTGATGACTTACAGAAATGACAGCAAACACCACATTTAATTAAAAGCATAGCACACCTGAGTGCTACAAGGTGCAAAGCTTTCCAAGGTGTGCGGTTTAACTGGGAGCATAATAATAAGTTCTTTAACTTTTATCCATTTGTATTTCTTTAAGAAAGCTCCTGCAGAGGATGATGGAAAAACATGGAATTTAAATAAAACATTCAAAGTTGACGATGGCAGAGAAGCTGCAAGACAAGCAGAGACAAAGGCATGTCATGATGCAGAAAACCCCAGCAATACCATAGGCACAATGCCTACTGCAAGAACTGCAAGTAGTGGCACAGATGCAGTGGGCCACACAGTTGATATGTAAATCACAGTCTTAAGCTTAAGGAAGCCATAAATAAAAGCACAAATAATATTCATCACTGAGAGCCCATGAACAAGAAATCCAGGCTCCCCAGTGCTCAAGTTAAAAGATCACTGTTGGCAGGGCACAGTGGCTCATGCCTGTAATCCCAGCACTTTGGGAGGCCAAAGTGGGTGGATCACCTGAGGTCAGGAGTTTGAGACCAGTCTGACCAACGTGGTAAAACCCCGTCTCTACTAAAAATACAAAAAAATTAGCCGGGCATGGTGGCGGGTGCATGTAATCCCAGCTACTCGGGAGGCTGGGGCAGGAGAATCACTTGAACCCAGGAGGCCAAGGTTGCAGTGAGCAGAGATCTCGCCACTGCACTCCAGCATGGGTGACAAGAGCAAGACTCTATCTCAGGAAAAAAAAAAAAAAAAAAATGAAAAAAAATCACTGTCTACTTTCTCCCTAAATGAGAGAGAAAAAAAGCGGCATGCGCAGGAGGGGGAAGAAAGGAAGAAAAGGAAGGAGGGAAGGAAAGAAAAAGGAAGGGAAGAAAATTAAAAGATCCTCTGGCTAAACATACCAGGTTCCTGCTTCCTAGCAAGGGTTTCTTTGCTAGAGTTTCAAAAGAAAGAGGTAAATGAAGTGTGGGGAGAACACAGAGGTGTCAGATACATTTCCATAAAGCTGTGTGTATTTTCGGAGTATTAAGCTTAATGTGGTGAGTACAGTGAAACAGAAAAGAATTTCAGACTTTATAGCTGTCAGTAAACAAAGCTAAACAAAAGATGAAAAAAAATTTGCAAATGTGGTGAAGACAGTTGAAAGATGTCGCACGTTTCTCTATCTCCAGTGTGGTTTTGAAAAACAGTAAGAGGGCCAGGTGCAGTGGCTCATGCTTGTAATCCCAGCACTTTGGCCAAGGTGGATGCATCACTTGACGTCAGGCGTTGGAGACCAGCCTGGCCAACATAGCAAAACCCTGTCTCTACTAAAAACACAAAAATTAGCCAGGTGTGGTGGCACGTGCCTGTAATCCCAGCTACTTGGGAGGCTGAGGCATGAGAATCACTTGAACCCAGGAGGCAGAGGTTGCAGTGAGCTGAGATCATGCCACTGCACTCCAGCTTAGAAACAGAACAAGAGTCTGTCTCAAAAACTAAAAATAAAATAAAAATTAAAAAAAGAATAAGAGCAGAGAGAGAGAGAGAGAGAGAGAATCAAATGGATGTTTCCTATAGATTCCAGTTGGATCAGGAATCAGGTAAAGCCAATAAAATTGAATCCTCCCTTTTAGATTAATAAATCAATATTTGTCCAAACTCTTTCAAACAGATGATGTTTTCCCATTAAATAAGTAGGACAAATTATAAATTATATGAGAGAGTAAACATTCAAAAATAAATACAATACTGTAATTTAATTTCTTAAGTATATTTTCCACTTAGATTTAAATCGTGTGTGCTTATGTGTGTGATCTTTCCACCTCTGTCACTACTTTTATTCTAGTCTTTGGAGAGAAAGGAAACATCCTGTATGGATGCAGTCCGGCTTCTGAATCCAGAAGGCTCACACCAAGGATGATGCGGCTATATCGTTCTACCAGCATAAGAGAAGACATCCAGGTGGTGTTGGCAGAATTATGCAAGAGACTAATTTCCTCTTCCTCCTGGACAGCCAGCAAGTCTGCGTCTCTCTACTTCCCTTGAAGTTGGCTGTGGCCATATGACAGTGATTAGACTAATAGAACTTAAGCAATGTGATGTCAGCCCTAGTCAGACCTGGCCAACAGAATTTCAGACTTTGTACCTGTTAGTAAACAGAACTAAACAAAAGGTGAAAAAACTTTGCAAATGTGGTGAAGACAGTTGAAAGATGTCACACGTTTCCATATCCCCAGTGTGGTTTTAAAAAAGAGTAAGAGGGCCGGGCGTGGTGTCTCATGCTTGTAATCCCAGCATTTTGGGAGGCTAAGGCGGGTGCATCACTTGAGGTCAGGTGTTCAGATTGTTCAGGAACAATCCTCCATGCCCTTTCTCCTGCAGCAGCCCTGGCACCTGCTGAAGAAGGGAGAGCCACATGCTGGAAAGCACCAGGGTCTCTGACTGATTTCTGGAAGGACACCACCTTGGAGAAAAGTCTACTTGGAACTTATGTGACTGACAAAGAAATCGCATTGTATGAAGCCACTGACATGGGGAAGAATCGCTATTTATAATAGCCATTATCACCATAAACGAAGATAGTCACTCCAGCAATTCTCCTTATCTTTTCCCCCTTTTTTACTACCAGAGGGTTTGGGTCCCCGGTGCATATAAACCTGACAAACTCCAAGCTACTGAGCCTCCTCACTGTTGCCAGGCACACACTCTCATGTCTGATGCCTGCCACGTAGGCACTGCATGTGGCAAAATCACTTTTCAAAGTCCCTGCCACATGCACAGGCACTGCATGTGGCAAAGTCACTTTTCAAAGTCCCTGCCACATGCACAGGCACTGCATGTGGCAAAGTCACTTTTCATAGTCCTCACAGCATCCCCATGATTACCATGTTAAGATCAGTGAAATGAGATGAAGAGATACAACAGATTGTGCAGTACAGACTTCTAGGGGACACAATTCACATCTAAACAATGCCTTCTAAATTTGCTCAGTCTACAACCTGCACAACAAAATGTAAATTGATAGGTAATGTCAAGAGGAAATCTCTTTATCTGTCATGATACCTTTCCGATCTTCAGTTCCTAGCAATTGTTCTCTGCTTTCTCCTTCCCGAAATCTCTCACTCCTTGGGAAGTTTCAATCCTGTTAATGAGGATTGTGGCACAACTTTCTTCCCACCATAATGTCTAGTTGCCACTGGGTTGCTCGGGTCAGCTCTGCCACGCCACCTAAAAGCCTATAATTCACTGAAATGGAGTTTCTCATTTTTTCCATCCATTAAAATTAGTTTCTATTTATCTGAAGTAAAATTTCAGTAGGGGATTTATTAGTAACTCTCATCTAACCTAATAAAGATCTTTCAGATAAAGACTGTGGACCAAGCAGGAAGAAGGCACAACAAAAATGTTTAAAGCATGCATATTTCACTTAAATTATCAAAATTTTAAAAGAATGTAAAAATGAGGCATGACTTATCAGTGTTGCCTCACCCCAATTTCTGAGGCAATTGACTTACCAGTCATCTTCTACAGACTTGGCCCATTACAAAGTTTCTGGAAATTTTCCCATTGGTCACAATTATCCTCAGTGTGTTAGGGCCATGCCTCATTGCAAATTTCTCCTACATGAAATGAGAGTTAAGAGGGGAAAGACCTCCACTCCTGTAGGAAAAAACAAATAAAATATGTCAGCTTGGCATTTTATTTTAGGCATTGCTCAAATAAGAACTGTGTACATTCCAACATAAGTTAAAAGGTTCTAGTTTATTTAATTGCTATGATTAGGAAGGTGTAGTTAAACAGAAGCACACTAAGAGAGAGTATGCGCCATAAAAGGCTCAGAAGGAATCCTACGCTGGACCTCTGGCTGCTGGGAAGAGTCAGGGAACAGCAGCTCCCATCCAAATTCTCCAGCGCCACGCACAGCGAAGGGAGATTGGAAAAACGACCGTTTGTCGACAGGCATCTGGAAAATGTATGCTTTGTCGTCAGAGATCACTAGAGATAACTGGATGGATCATCAAGGTTTCCACTAGGTGAAGTGCTCAGTGTTTAATAACAAAGGAAAAGGGAAATACATAAGAAACGTTAAGTGATCCTCTCACTTGGATACGACAAGGCTTTACATCAAGTTCTCATTTAATTGTGTTAAGCAAGAAAGACACTGAAATATTTCTTTTTCTCTCTTTGTTAACAACCTGACTAAATTGCTAACATTTATTGAACACTTACTAAGTGCCAAATGCTACACTAAGTACTTGGTAACCATTATTTCATTTAATATCAGTCGATCCAACAATGTTTACTGAGAACTTACTATGGGAGAGGTACACAATAATGAAATGCAAAAGGGGAATAAAAGAAAGATGCAGTTTCAGCTCTCCCAAAGCTTGTCAATATAACTGGGGAAATAAGATGCGTAAGCACACACATGGGAAGAAGTACACATTAATATGTTACTGAGTGATAATGACTGGCAGGAGACGGAGGGAAAAACCTGGATGGATGGTTCTGGCCAGTATACGGAACCTTCCACATATGAGAACTTTGGAAAGGACAAAAGTAATCAGGCGTGAACACTCAGTTGGGGAAACCGTGCTCCACCCCAGAAGGCTCAAATAATTACGGAAGGTCTTGAACACAAGTGAAAAAGCCAATGATTATCATCATGCTGCATAAATTCACAAACCTAGACCATAACTTTCAACTTTTCATGTCTTCCCTTTTTCCCCACACACAAGTTTACCATATTTTTTTCAGTGATATATTGACTAATATATACACACACACACACACCAGGAGTATTTGTTTCCACATTTGGCTATTTCTAAATATAAAATTAATCAGATCACTGTCTATGTTTTCCTTTATTTTTAGCCAAATATACTACTTATCTGGAAATCTTGAATTTAAAAATATATATCCAATTTTTAAAAATCGCTAGATATTTGAGACCCCAATATAAATCTTTATGTTGTATGAGTCAGTTTGTCATGACAGTTTTTTATTTCACTTAAATGATTGTATGAGCCAGGGTGGAGTTGAGATTCCCATCACTATCATTAGGGAATAGGTGTGTGTTAGGTAAATACCCTGTGTACATATGACTGAATTTCTAATTTGTTGTATAAAAATGAAAACTCTTACCTTGAGGGATAATTACTACAATTTCCCTGTGAGAATAAAATACCACCAAGCAGCATACCTCAGGGAATAAATCTGCATCACACTTTCATGAAATTTGCACACAATACAGGTCAGATGGTTAATGAAGCCGTAAACTATACTATGTCTGAAGTACTAAACATCACCTTATGCAGTTGGCCTTTGTGGTTAAGAGAGTGGAAGATGTTTATTGCCAGAAGCCACCCCTCTCGCCTGGGAAGGCACATTCAGAGCCAGCTCTTTGTACATAAACATATAACCTTTGCAAAGGTAATTTAAAGCTGTGCCTCAAAGAAGATCCTAAGAATGCGAGTCGAGAGAGAAGGAAGATAAAAAATCTCATGAATAAAGTCGAAAGCTGCAGGCTAAGGTGGTTATTAAGTCCCAAGCTGGTTTTCCTTCACTTTTCCTCACCACTGAAATAAAAACAATTATTGCCACGATGCTCTAAAATTAGAACACATTTGTCGTTTTTAACGGCAGCTACACTCAACTTGAGCTCGGCAGTAAAAGCAGAAGCAAAGAAAACACTTGTGCCCTGGGCCTGCCCTCTCCGGGTGTGGCAGCCTAGGGGGAGAAGCATCAGCCCACCTGAGTCTGGGTTTGTGCAGAAACTTCCCTGGCGGAAAAGGCATCGTAAAAGGGGTTTAAGAAACCCCACCGGTTGCTTTCCCAGGGCCTTGGTGTTGCAGCGCCCAGCTCCAATTCACAGACTGCGCCACGAAGGCGCCCTGAGCAGGGATTGGCTGCAGCACCCAGGTAGGTGAGCTCTATTATCCTGGGGGCGAGGCTTCTAGAGAACTCGGGAAGGCGAAACAAGCTCATCGCCTGCCTTTCTCTACAGCTGCACGGAAAGACTTGCCTAAATAATGAATTACTAACGACCGAAAGCCTTTATATTACTTTAAGGGGAAAAAGTCACAATTTGTGACTCGAGTTAGATTACCAATGTGAAATGGCCATTTGCGGCTTTTATTCCGAAAATGGAAGTGATTCAACCTCCTCCAGTCCATGTTTTCTTCCATTTATTTAGGCATCTCAGCCAAAAAAGGTTTGGCTGATCCCCTTAATTACTGAGATAATTGCCTTAATTCTGTCCTCACTTTACTAATGTAGCTCCAGCTTTGAATCTTAAGCTTTATCCATTAAATCCTTGTAATTGAGAAAAAAAAAAAAAAAACAGAAAACTGGGTTTGACCTGGTGAATCCTAAACATTTTAACAATGCGTTGAAGAGCCAAAAGAAAGAAAGATGATAGACAGACAGATAGAGACAATTTAATCATATACTTGAAGTAAAAATAGATTTCAAGGCAGAAATATTTTCACACATCTCCCAACACAAGATTTGAGATTGCTCAAATAAGAAAATTCATTTTCTATCAAATCTTTGATTGTAATTACAAATAATTCAGAATTCCACCCAGGGTATGTGTGGGGTGTGTGTGCGTGTGTGTGTGTGTGTGTGTGAGAAAGCTTAGGCTGAGGGATGTGGGTTATGAGAATCGAAAGCTGTGGTTGTTTTTACACCGTCCCTGTGTTTTGCGGGTATTTGTGGGTTACAAGTCTTCCTTGGCTGTGAATTCTCATTCACTCTCCTGCCTTCTACCATCATGCAGCGAAGGCTGAGTTCCAGCCAGGGATGCTGAGAGACAGGGGTCATCCTCTATTCTATCATCCTGCTAGCCTCCCCTCCTTTTCAGAATAAAGTAGCAAACTGCTGGCTTTTAGTGTGGCCCCTGTGGCAATTCTGAGAAAAGGACCAGCTTTCGTTTTAATGTGATTGTAAAATGTCTTGAGATGCTTAGCTACAAGGCACTATAAAAGTTTAAGATATTATTGTTAAAAGGACACAGTAAGGCTATTCATGGCAAAGGTTCATCTGAGTGCAAAAGCACAGGGGCTGAACAAGTAGGAGGAGAATTCAGGAAGGTTTCTCTTGTTGTTGATGATGTTTTTATTTTCATTTCCAAGCCTTTCTGTCAACAATTTTACAGGCTACAGCTATATGAGGTGCTACAAATGGGGGCTTTACATCAGCTTTTCTTTGTACAGGAAAATTGTAATTTAATTGAACTGAAAAGCCTAGAAGTATACATCATCCATGGAATAAGCAAAGGTTGCAAGGTGAATTTATTAAGCCACAGATAAAACATCATGTTCCTAATTCTGGCCCTCAATTCTTTCTGACTTTGCTTCATTCCTTAGACATGCTGTTTTGGTGATTGCAAATGCTTTTTAGACCACATCTTTGCAAATATCTGTATGACGTGAACCGTGGTAGCTTGGCATTCCATGACACTTCCATCTATCTTAAAAACCCTGCCTCAACACAGTGCTTCTGAGTTTACTACAGCAGTGGGGTAGAGAGGAGAGAAGAGAATAGTGGCTCTTCTGTACTTTCACATTCCAGTAGAACACATGGGCTCCCCCTGCATTTCTTTGGCCAAAGCAAATCACACAGCCATGGGTGACTTTCAGTAAAATCCTTTTGTATGGTTGGGCAGAGGAAGAGAACCAGGAACATCATTGAGCAACAGGAACAACTACTATGGCAGGCCACACAGAAGAGGGAAGAACAGGGCAGATACAGAACAGATACAGATGAAACCCTGTGCAAAGACCCTGCGTGGGGATGGAGCATGGAAAGGATTGTAAACCATGACAGGAAATGGGTTTGGAGTGGCAGGTAGAAGTCAGATGGTGCAGTCTCCATTACACTATGTTTCCTAGGTTTAGCAAATATTCAGTAAATAATCCACAACGTGCCCACTGTTATTCTAGTTACTTCATTCAGTACAGCACTTGATCCTCACCAACCAAATTCCACATTTAATTAAATCTAAGATCCCATCCACCTTAAATCAAACGCTTAGTTTATGTATTATTAGGCAAGAAAAGAAAAAAGGAAAAACCACTGCCAATGAAACTATGGAAATACACTTTCTTACCACTTAGAATGCATATGTTACACTTGAGAAGGCTCTTTTAAGACCCGAGTATTTCTGTCATCTATCATTCTTGTGTATGTATATGTGTGTGTGTATGTGCTTGCATATATATGCAAAATAAACGAGTTAAGAAATTCCTAATACTTTTTTACATTCAGAGCATGACTCTACTGAATCACTTATTTACTCCAAATCATTGATGTCAGTGTCAGCGTCTTCACTTCCAGTATTGCACTCTATGCCATCACAGGGCAAGTGCCAAAATTGGGGTTCAGCCCAGGAAGCCACATGGGTTCTTGGCTTTGCACAGGAAGAAATTCAAGCAGGAGCCCACAGAGTAAAGTGAAGACAAGTTTAATAGATTAAAGGAATACAAGGGTGGCTACTCCACAGCAGACAGCCCCAAGGGCTGCTGGCTATTTTTACGGTTATTTCTTGATCATATGCTAAACAAAGGGTGAATTATTTGTAAGTTTTCCAGGAATGGAGCTGGGAATTCTGGGAACTGAGAGTTCCTCTCCCTTTCAGACCACATAGGGTAACTTACTGTGTCCGGAGTTGTTTCCTTCTGGTGGGTTCGTGGTCTCGCTGACTTCAAGAATGAAGCCACGGACCCTCGCGGTGAGTGTTACAGCTCTTAAAGGTGGTGTGGACCCAAAGAGTGAGCAGCAGTAAGATTTATTGTGAAGAGCAAAAGAACAAAACTTCTACAGCGTGGAAGTGGACCCGAGAAGGTTACACTGCTGGCTGTGGGGAGGGGGGAGTGACCAGCTTCTTTTATTCCCTTACTTTGTCCCCACCCATGTCCTGCTGATTGGTCCATTTTACAGAGCGCCGATTGGTGCGTTTTGCAATCCTCTTGTAAGAGAGAAAAGTTCTCCAAGTCCCCACTCGACCCAGGAAGTCCAGCTGGCCTCACCTCCCATTACAGATGTTGCCATGGCATTTGTAAGCTGGCATTACATTGGTGCCAGTTTCCTTTCGTATCCTAATGTATTATAATTAGCACATAATGAGCAAAGAGAACAACCAGCGGTGGCTCTCATCACCATCTTGGTTTTGCCAGGTTTGGCCACTTCTTTACTGCATCCTGTTTTATCAACAGAGTCTTTGTGACCTGTATATTGTGAAACCAGGCCTGCCGAATACCTATCTCAATGTCATAAAGGGAGATGGTGATGAACTCTTTTAAGAAAATAACTATGCACCACCAGTGCTGGACTCCCAGGCCAGCTCTGCAGTAATGAAGAGTCAGCCTGCTCTTGACTCCCACTTCAGGAATGTTGCTAAGCATGCCTGATTTGTCATCTCACCCTACTCTCTCTCCCTACCTATTTGGTTTCTAATCATTAGAAAGGAGCTCACTGTAGTTTCTGACATTTTTTTCCAAGTCATTAACAATCATTCTGCTAGTTTTGAGGCTGCAGATTTTGATGTTTACACATCTGCAAGCTGAGGCAATTAGACCACAACTGCCACTGGAAAGCCGTGATTATAAGATACCTTCTATGGTAGGACACAGTCTGCTTTCAAGATTGTTAAAATTGAGAAAATAGTAGAATTGAATAAATATGGTAGGCATGTGTACTGAGTCCTTACTTGTGCCAGACATTGAATTAATAACTGTAGATTCACTCATTTAATCTTGGTAACATGTCAAAGTAGATGTATCTACCTACCTCCAGAGGAAGAATTTCCCAAACCGAGGCTCTTGATAAGAAAAAAACTATAATCTGAATCTTAATTTGTCTAGTTCTCAAGCATTACAATACGAGGCTGTGGGGAGAAATAATCACAAGCAATTTACAGGTGGCAAAGGAAAACTCAAGGCTGTCGAGTGATTTTGCTTACTCTATGTGGCAAAATTGGGATTATTGTTCAATATTCTTTTACTTGGCCTATGAAGATGCAATCTAGATCTATGTTGGATGTAATTACAACCTACATTGCAGGTCTGGATTGTAAACCTTTCCCAAATAGAGAAATTGAACAGGGAAAATATGGTTGTGTTTTTCCTTTGGGATTTGTTGCAATGGCAATGCCAAATACAGAGAGCTACAAGTACCTTTCTTCTTGCTGTCAAGAAGGTTACCTTGGTCAGAACCCCAGAGGCATGTTTCCCCGTGCTCCATGGTCAGGGTTGGGGTGAACACAGTATGCCCAGGTGTGAATCTTCTGTGAATTTCTCCGGAGTCTCTCAGTGTCACTTATATTTGGCTCACCTCTGACCCACCTTCTAGAAGGCTAGTCCCCTTCCTGAATATATATTCCTTCTTTCTGGGTCAAATGTAGAGATAGTGAGGAAGTTAATTGGATCCTGGATACCCTTGTAAGGGTTTTTTGACAGCTTCAGTTATTCCACAATTCTAGCCCACCGTTCACATTGCTATGAAATGAATACTTACACCCAGTGGTTAATCTATGTTTCTCCATTAGATCCTGTCAACAAGGTGGAATTACCCCTTGAGAAAAGCCTAGCTTGAGGTGAAAAAAACATAGGTTTTCTACTTCTATTGCAAACCCCCACAGGAAACTGATGAATTCAATTTCAAACCCAAACTGAGAAATTCAAGCTCAAATTCCATTTCCTTTCAGCTCAAATTAGACATTTTTATGCAAATAAAATGAAACAAGGGCTTAAGGATGGCTTTAAAAAAAAAAATTCACTGGGTATTTTGGACACCAAAAATGTTAAAAATAGCAATGAAAGAAGAGTTCAATGAGTTAAGTGTAAATAAATCAGGAACATATGGGTCAAATTTTCCTTAACATACACTCGGGCTTAAAATTAAGTGAAATGTACGAGGAAACACTTTCTCTGGTGGTGACGAGACAAGAACATTTGAAAAGAAATTGGCAATATTTGAGAAATCTAAAGTACAGCCAATTCTGCCCATCTCTTGGTGACAAAAACCTGGAGACCATACAGTCATCATTAGGGATGGGATAGAGTGTCCTAACTGAGGACACTGGAGAAAGAATTTTTTTTTTTTTTCTCAGAGCTTTAACTCTTATGTGTACATAACTATTTCATTCTGGTTAAAAAAAGTAGAGACATACTCTATAAACGTTCTGACTTGGCTTCTCATGGTATATTAAAAGCATACTGTAGAGGAACAGACTTAAAGTTTGGGGGTTTAACCCCAGGGAGAGAAAATTATGGTTCTTTCCATTTATCCATGAACCCTGCAGCTGGTAAGACTGTGCTCTGTTAGTAATTACACTGAACAGATGAGGGACTTTTTAATTTTTTTTTTTATTTTGACCTGCAGTTAAACAAAATTTGCTTGTTTTATTTTTGGTTTAAAAATGATGAGGCAGCACCAACCCCAGTTTCACCCCAGAGCTGTTGATTTTTCCCCCTCCTTCCTAATTTGTTTCAGACTATGAGTGCACAGAGTTCCATTTTAGTGGGAAACATTTGCTGCCAAGACCTTCAGGGGTTTTATCTGCAGTTTATTTTGTTAACTACAAGTTTAAGATTGTTGTGAGTTGTTATTTTTTTTTTCTATCAAACTTTGCAACAGAAAAGTTCATCTTTTGCTTTTAGGAAACAGGTTTAAAACAAAACAGAGGGAAAGATGGGTTTGGAGTCTTCTAAAAATCAACAAAGGACTGAAACCAATGATGGTTATAAAGAGGCATAATAAAATAATACAAATGAATTCACTGCCTTAAAGGTTTAGAGCATAGTACGCACTCCACTCCCACCCTTCCCGTTGTAATTCAAATTTAACACTAATAAAAGAGAGGAACTAAAGATAATTGGCTAGAATCAAGCATTACATATCAGGCATTTCACAAGCTGACCCAGCTAAGCAACTGCAACTCAATGCATTTCAACTTACGAGTTCAGAACAAAAAACAACGGTTCATGAGGTGGAAAGAATGTGGTACAACACCCCATGGCCCTGGCTGGTATTTATAAAGTTTTGGCAAAATTTCATAACAAATTTTAAAATAATGTGAAAGTGGCCTGTTTCCGGTTTCTACCATGCACCATGCCCATCATGAGGATGTTGTGGTCGGGGCAAGTGGCCAAGGATTTGCCTGGCAACAGAAATGGAACAGACTGACTGCAAATAATCCTCAGGTCTGCACAGTGCCTTTTGCTTTTATGTTTCAAAGAACTTTCACATAGATCCTTCCACTGGATCCTCACAGGAAGCCTAGTAGAACTGGCTGGTGTTGTTTCGCTGCTGATGAAACCAAGATAAAGAGAGATGAGAGACTTGCTCAAGGGCACAAGTCAAAGAGGATTACGGCAGAAAAATTAAACCCATTTTTTCGGCTCCAGACCAAAGAATTCTCCATTAATATTTAAATGTGGAATAACTACACCAAATCCTTTTTTTTTCCACTCTCTTTTCCCTCCTCTCTATAGGTCTTCTACTGTCTGTCACTACAGTCACACAGGATTTCGTGGGTGTCCCCAAGAGGACCAGTGGGACCCCACTGGATAAGGCACAGCAAATGATTAATCTGAAGCTGACACACCTTTCCATAAGAACTATAGCTTTTAATTCACTGGTTTATATTTTTTTCAAAACAGGAAAAGAAAATAATCCAGTTTAAAGACCAATGGAATCTTTGGCTGCTATCATTTAAATCCAAAGTAAGCTAGCCAATCTATAAAATTTAGCCAAACGTATATCTTTGTCCATGATGTGCATTTTTTTCAAGTTGAAATATAAGACGCTATGCCCCTTGGGTGAATGGCACTGCATCTGAAGGGCCCACGGTGTACTGGAAAGAATAAAGGCTGTGGGCAAATGTTTTACTCCTACTGCTTCATAGTTACGTGACTTGGGAAGCATTATTGAACCTCAATGAAACTTAGCATCTTCTCTAAAATTGTTCATTTAACCTTCAGAGAATTCTCGTGAAGATTGAATCAGACAGCACATATAATGCATCCACAAAATGTGAGCCCCCTTTGTTCTAGTCTTAATTTAGACATTCTCACTCACAGATGCTCAGGGAGTTCATTCTATAGCTTTGCTTTTCAGGATGTAATCCTGGCCTGTAGTTGTATCTGTGTAACTGTCCTTTGGCCAAATTAATTATGGTGTGATTTGCACGGAGTAAAATGGTGCAAGGTTGGAAAATGCTGTAATGCAAGTTTTTCCCACAAGAGACCTGACCACCCATTCATTGGTGGGTTGTACTAAGAATGCGGGGTAATGGGCCAGAGGTAAATAGGTGGAACAAGCACTACTTAATTCCTTAAATGTACTATTTCATTTAATCCTCTCAACAACCTGGAGTGGAGAATTAAGCAATTATATAATTACACAGCAAATAGATCAACTTAGATAGCCAAACTGAGCAATTAGGACAAAAAACATTATTAACTGAGTTTGTAAATGAATCCTTCAGGTATTTATCTTCACCCTCTGCTTCTCTTTGTTCACTACAAATTATCAGCCCTAGAATAATTTATTGGGTTGACTTAATTGGCACTAAAGCCCAACCAGATAATTCAGGCCTAAAGTATTCACATTGTCTTTCAAATTATCCCAGCATTAAAAGAAGATTTCCCCTTCTCTTGGCCTTTTTGCGTGGGCTTCATCTACAATAGGACACCATAAAATTGTGAGTGTGTGCTCTGCCTGGTTCATCCATTCTTGGGGTTAGAAGGGAGGTAAAACAAAGTATCCCAGTTTGTAAAAGGTCAGTGGCCTTGTAAGAGTGACGCACAGTATTAGCTATTTTAGGGCTTTGAGCCAAAGGACTCTCTGTAGGTTTAGATATAGGATTATTCCAGGATCCTTAAAAACTGAAACTTTTTTGAAACTTGGCATGCAGTAAAGCTGAGAAGTTAGGCTAAATATGGAGCACATATCCACATGAGGCACCCACCTAAAATATGAGCAGAATCATCTATTTAAGATGACCGATCAAAGTTGAGGTTTCTCTCAAAGATAAATATCGTAATACAGTTCTGGAAGAGAAAAAACAAGTTAGAACTAAAGTTATGAAAACTAGGCCAGGCGTGGTGGCTCACACCTGTAATTCCAGCACTTTGGGAGGCTGAGGCAGGTGGATCACGAGGTCAGGAGATCGAGACCATTCTGGCTAACACGGTGAAGCCCCATCTCTACTAAAAAAAAAAATAGCCAGGTGTGTTGGCAGGCGCCTGAGGTCCCAGCTACTCGCTACTCCAGAGGCTGAGGCAGGAGAATGGCGTGAACCCGGGAGGCGGAGCTTGCAGTGAGCCGAGATTGCGACACTGCACTCCAGCCTGGGCGACAGAGCAAGATTCCATCTCAAAAAAAAAATAAATAAATAAAAAATAAAGTTATGAAAACTAAAAGCATTCATTTTATTCTCTTCCACCAAATCCTTTCATTGCCTATCTAGATATTGTTTTTATTCTTGATGTATACTGGATGTAATACAAAGGTAATATATAGATGGCTAGTAATACTTCTTTGAACTCTGAAGGCAATTTCATAAAAGATCAAGACAAGACACATTGATAAATGCAATGAGGATTTTATATGTATGTATAATTATATATATATGATTGTGTGTGTGCATATATATATATATATATATATCTGTATAACTGTCCTTTCACCAATTTAATTATGGCGTAATTTGCATGGAGTAAAATGGTGCAAGGTTGGAATATGCTGTAATGCTGGTTTTCCCACAAGAGACCTGACCAACCATTGGTGGGTCATAGTAAGGATGCAGGGGAATGGTCCAGATATTATATATAGTGTCCTTTAAGAGTTCAGTAAAATTATCATCAGCGCTGGGAAAACGCAGCAACCAACATGTTTTATGCAAAACAAAACTATAATTTGATACAATCTTGAAAAGCATTACTCTATTGTATAACCATAGATACTTAGGACTTTAGACAACTCTTTGCCATTTCGAGGTTCTGGTTTTGAGTATTTCTAGTGCTAACTTACTTTCTAGATTATAATTAACTTAACGTTGGATAGAAGGTGATTCCTTCTAGAAGCATGTCACACATATGAGCTTCTCCCAAAACATAGCAGGTATATGCCACAAAGAGGCAGGAATTGGGCCTAGGATTTAAAAATAGTACTGCCATGTTTTCTCTTCTCTTCCTCCAATTGTATTGTCATACACACACTGAACAACTAAAGGGCAAAGGAGAAGGGACTCTAGATCTTCCCATTTTGACTAATTGTAAATTGGATCACTTCAGTCAAATTTTTTACACACAAGAACAGATAATATCATATTTGGTCATAAAATTATTTTTTCTCTGCTTTACTAAAAAAAAAAAAAACCCAAATAACAGTACATTTTTCATGATCTGTGGCTTATTATAATCTGAGTTTATTTCAGCTGTCTGATCAAATTCATGATTGAGTATAGCTTTTTTGGTGTCTGCAGACGTACAAAACAGAAGGACGCTTTTAAAAATGGAAATTTTTTTCTATTTACGCAATATATGTATGTTTAATAAGAAGGAAAAAAATAGTTTACCCACATTTATAAGTGAGGTTTCCATTGTTCTAGTAATGAACTCAGTACATTAAATGTTGGCATATTCTTCTTTCACTTGAAAATTAATTATACAACATAATCAAATGTGTACACTCTGCCTGTGTGTACACAAAGTGGGCATTCAAAGAAATCACTTGGCTATTTCAGACAGAAAAAATATTTAAGGCAAAACTTATTAAGGAGAAGTAGAGAATTTTGTTTGAATTATTAAGAGAATTGTGGGCTGTTCATTTTTTTGTGTGTGAGTAGAGGCGTATTTTAAATAATTCATGTTTCCTTATGATCAAGTTTTCTTCCTTTGCTCATATGTACTTTAGGGATGATTATAGAATTTGAACCTGCAGCATGTCACCACAAAAACTTAAGACTCATTCAATGAATTTCATAATATCCCAATATTTTTATTCTTTTCTCTCTCTGAAAAACATGTTCACTCTCAGCATCTACCACACTCTGTATCATCAAATTGATAGAGTTTTTTAAAAATTCAGATGGCGGGTGGGTTTGCTCTGTGTGTGTGTGTGTGTGTGTGTGTGTGCGTGCGTGTGTTTGTGTATGTAGTTCTTGTTTTCCCTTTAGAGATGAAGAATTTAGTTTCTGTTTCTGTTTTAAATTTTATTTCCTTAGAGGGGACTGGAAGCTGTAACCATCTGAAAGTTACAAATACAAATGTGAAAATGAAGCCAAATCCAGATATTCATTTAGCATGAATCCCTTTTCAATTCCTGCTAATTGGCAATTGTAGGTGGTCTTGGTAGAGAGACTAGCAGTTGAACAGGAAAGAAATCACCATTCTCAAAGTGAACCTGCTGGTTCCCGTGCAGTGTCACGGTAACAGGACAGGACTAGGTGGTTCAGCTAATTGCCTGAATATACTGCTGCTGAGGAACAGAGGGGATTTGAACTTTGCTATTGGGATACTGTCTGTCACCAGCACCACGTTTAATTCCAAGAAACCGAAGGAAACTGTGTCAGGCCCATCTTGAACCATCTTTCTGATTCACAGCCAATTCACAATGTTCCATGAAGGGTTTGCAATAAAGAGTAATATGTTGGGGAAATTAAATCATGAATTGGAGCTGTTAATTACACACACATTGGTTTAAAGCTGAAGCAAATACTTCTATCTGCCCTTTGTTGCACATTTTGCATGCCTGCCTGTTCCTCTACTGCTGCTGCTCGGTCTGTTTCTCTCTAATCTACGCCTCTAACACTTCCCCTACCCAATTCCAGGAGCTAACACAAATGTAAAATGTAAATTGTGGCCTAGATTGCTGCTACCGGAGTGTGGAGAGAGATGCCAGATTCTGTAATAGCCTAGATGTGTCGGGGATCAACTTCCAGGTCCTTGCATATTGACAAACTCTTCTTGTATCCATCATTTGGGTTTCCTATCCAGTTGTCTTCTTGGGCCAATTATGTACATTTCCCATGTGTTTTTCTTGGCATAGAGAGAACTCTATATTTGAGACCTCAAAGCCAACTTACTTCACATTGAAACTTCCTTCTCTTTCACTTCCCCATGATAAAGCCTGAAGGATAATTCTGCCAATATTTTTTTCCAGCAATAATCAACTATCTTACTATCTGTAGTAAGTAGCTACTACAAAATGTTATGGCATAATTAACAATGATATTATACTACACAGACTTTCACTTCTGTCCTCTAAGACATTTTTACCAAAGAAGGGTTTTGGTTATTCTGAATCCTCAGACTACTTCAAGACAAAAAGGAGGGAAGAACATGTGCCAAGACACAGATATGCAGACCCAGTGTTGCCGGGAGGATGGGGACACGGAAGACACCAACGTGGTGAATGACGATTCAGGTTAGGGATGGCAGGAGAGGAGCTGAAAAGAAAGACTGTGTTCTGATGATGCAGTAAAGATCTGGATCTCACCCAGTAAGCAGCAGAAAAGGATCAAAGGACATTTTATTCTCCAGAGACACTATCCATTGGTTTGTTTAGGGAAAACAAAATAACACCTGGTCATGCTCTAGAGCATTAATTGGGGAAGAGAGAATGAGTGAGAAAAACACTGTTGCAACTATCAGAGCAAGAGATGACGTGACCTAGTTTAGGGCAGTGGGAGTGTGTGCGTGGAGTGGAGGGGGCTCATTTTGGAAATCTTTCTGAGGCATAGGCAATGGTACTTAGTGTTTGATTGATACAATGGGTAAAGGATGAGGGGTCAAAGCGGAGAGTGACTTCCTTAACCAAAGGAGGACAAGAAAAAGAAGCGATGTTGCCGAATGAGATTTAAAAAAATGTATTTTTTAGTTGCAAGGAGTCTGAGATACCTACAGATTCTCCAAACAGGATACCTATAGACAGCTGTAAATACAAGACTGGTTTTACACGGTAATGTCAGAGCTGAAGAGACAGGTGATAATCACACGCATGAATGTATTGAAATTACTGAGGGACTACAAAGTGAACAGAACTAGGAACAGCACCATCAAAACGGTCAGCATTTAAAGAGCAGGGAGTGGGAAGAGCCAATGATTGAAGCTGAGACTAAACTAATTGAAGAGAAAATCAAGGCACAATTCTTGCTATAATATCCAAAGAGGGAACTTGCGGCAGACGGACTGGAATGTGGGTGAGTATCAAATTGAATTTTGGCTTCATTTTATGTGTGTGGAATCAGGACTATTAAATGGAAGAAGAGACATAACAAACACCAACAGGCCTAGGACAATCCCGGGAACCATAGTTTAGCAATCTTTTCTAAGCGCCCTCTGAACTCTACAACGTTAGGACTATTGGCTAATCCTGGGCTTAGGATTAGGAGTGTGTAGGAGTGTGTAGACTCCGATGTTAAATGGCAGAGTGGATATTGCTCCTTCTGACAGCGTCTCCTCTCTGAAAGTGTCTACAACCCAAAACATGCTTCGGGAGACAGTGTATAAAGGTTCCCATCTTAATTGAGAATGCTGTTGTTTATTTAAATAAGCAAATAAACCGGAGCATTTCCAGATTCCTTATATTCTTCAGACCATGAAAATGTACTCGGCACTGAGTTGAGGCAAGTGTTCTTAGCATAAATAATAAATAGCATTATATTGATTTTGTGTTTCATGTAAAAAACATCAACCTGACCTCAGTTGGGGTTCTTTTTTTCCCTTACTTTTTATATAATAAAAGTATATTTTTACTTTTATTTATTTTCTATTAGCTTGGGAATTCTGGTGACTGTGGCTGATGAACATCAAGCCAGAAAATCATTACTTCGGCCTGTTCTGAAAAGTACTGTGTTATATCTATGGTGGCTACTTCTGTTCTCAAACTAATGCTTTATTTATTTAGCTGTTCATTTTAAGAACATGAAAAGCATGTTTTAAAAACCCCAAAATTAGCCTTGGGAACAGATGAATAAATATAAAAACAATTTATCCTTTTAACAACCTAATAAAATATGTTTTCATTATGCTAACTGACCCTGATAAATTCAATAGCCGTCAGTTAAATATATCCATCATCCTTGAGAAGTATATCCAAATGTTTGCTCATTTTCTGATCCTCAATGAGCCTTGGTTGGATGATGTTCATTAATTGTGACATCTATAATGTAATACTTTGCTGGCTTTCATTTTTTTAAAAAAATGGTAAGATATCTTTTCATTTCAAACAAGAAAAGCTTTGAAATTCTCCTTCAAGCCATTTTGAAAAAGCCAAATTTCGGTGTAAGCTCATTTGGTGTTTCCTTGCTCAGTTATTTTAATCTTTCAACAGCCACTTTAATTCCCTTTTACTGTTACAGAACTAATGGCATCAGTTTTGTTTTCTAAGTAGGTAGCACCAGGTACTGACCGACTTGCCTCTTACTTGGAAGGGACTGCAGTTGGGATTCTGGACCTTCATGGTTAGTTGTGGCAACCAGATTTTTCTAAAGATATCCAAGGGATGGCCTAAGACACAGGAGTTCAGTCTGCTCCCCGTTCTGTGTTTCAGGAGGGTAAATGAGGAAAAGAGGAACTCTGTAGGTCCGTGATAACCCAAGTGCCTCAGATTGCCTCTGGAAATGGGTGCATCATCAGGACTCTAGGCAGAGCGAGCCCTCTGATACCCAGACCAGGGCAGCCTCCCTCCCTCCCTCAGCCGAGCTGGCAGGCCTGGGGAACACAGGGCAGCGAGGCATCATGGGGGCATCCCCCACTTAGCAGATATTTACGAACACCCAAACATGATTGACAGGCAGACAACCCACGAGAGCCTGTGGAGCCATTTCTGGTTCTTTCTTTGCTAGTCTGTCACATGGTTTCATCTTCCGCCCCTCCCCCACAGGGCCCTGCTGCTCCAATCACTAAAGCCAGGAACACGTGCTCTTGTTTGCACATCTGGCCTGGGCAAGCCTGGCTCCAATTTAAAACCTGCATGTTGGTCCAATTCCATTATTGGACAAGGAAATTCTGTTAACTGGTGGGCTCATTTGCATGTCATTACCCAGAATGCCTACCCCGTTCACAGATGTTTCCCAGACATGGGGTGGAGGAAGGTTGGGGGAAAGGTGACGCTTTGGAGACAAATAGAGAGAGTTGTGTATATGTTACTCAAAATTCTTTTCCCTCTGTTTTGTGTCAAGAAATAAAATGTAACATACAAAGTAATGAATTTTTATCTAACTTTGAGAGAAGTTTTTCACCTGATTTTCAGAAAATTTAAACATGTTGAAACCAGAAAAACTCCCTACCAGGGAATGCTCTATTAATCCATTCCGACAAAAGAGAGTTCCACAGACTTCCATACTGTCTTTCCAAAGTTTGCCATAGAACTTTCTTTTCCTTGAGTATCAGAACACCTTTTTTTCTTAATGATGTTAAACTGAGAAAAGTGTGGAGAATCTTAGTGGAACTAAATTTTCAAAAAACCACAGTCTGTTTGGAAGGCTTTAAATTGGATAAGTGGCAGTCACACCGTTGTGCCTTCAAATCTGAACTCAGCCACTGTGTGAACTTCTTTGGGAAGGTTTTTGCTATTGTTTTCTGAAAAATAACCAAAGGGGTCTGGGCAACAGCTGCAGACTGGGCTCTGGGCATACACACACAAATGACAACTTAGAACGTCCGTAGTTGAAGATTTCAAGATTGATTTTATTTACTTGCATTTTACAAAAAAAAAAAAGTTGGGGAGGAATGCTTCATTCACAACAGAGACTTAAAAAATAAAATAAAATAAAAACTATAATTGCTTTGGGGACTGAAGTTAAAACGCAGGTGTTTTGAGGGGAACATAAACATTTTTTCCTAAATGAGGCGTTGAGGGCTGGGAGAAGGGCAGTAAAATTAGTGGAATTACTGCCTGATTTTAACCAGATGATTGCTGCCGTTGGACACCAGCGAGTTTTCATTAGGGACTCTAATTTACAAGCCATTCAACACATTCCAGTGGAACACAACAACTCCCCCAGGTCCTAAAGAATGCCAGCTCTCCCACTTATGGCAGAGATGCTGAACCGCAAGGCTCTTAAAGGCCAGCAGGACTATGGAATGGAGCTCAAGCTCTGTGAACTAGAGATGATCACATTGTCTCTCCCCAAATAAGATCGTCCCAGGGAACCAACTTCTGACACACACTTCACCCTCAATTTATACACATATGGTCTCTCAGTGTTGTACTAGCAGAAATGGTATGTCAGGAGATGTTTATGGGATGTTCAAGGAATGTTATTTGTTTGCACGTAATCGAGTGGCTTCCAATTTGCAGCTATAACATAATGTCTAACCTTGTTTGCTTCAACACTTACAATTGCTGGTTATGCAAGCACATTTGATAAATAATTTTTCAGTTTCACACAGGATTTGCATTCCTGTTTGGAGTCAGGATTTCCATGGTCTACACCTCATGTGTTGCATCTAGACATTTAAGGTATTTTTATTGTGATATGTCAGCACACAGAATTGGAAGGCATGTCACAAGGTCAGGAGTTCCAGTTCTGTTGATCGTCTCAGACCTCTTCTAACTTCAGCAAGGTCAACGAGGTGAGAAATTGTATGTAATCATCCCAAATCAAGCTCATCTCCTAAAGATTAAAACGTGTGTCTCAGAGGAACGTCAAGAGCACCATTATGTACCCTAGAAAACAGACTAGGCAGGCCTAGAGCAGTTTAGATCTAGAATACGCTGGAAGAGAAGTCTGGCATTTTTAAAGCATTAGAAGTACCAATCTGCACAAAATTAGCACAACAATAACTGGAAGAGTTGACAGAGGTCACACAGGTAAATAATCTGGAATCACAAAATCTCTACAACTATACAAAGTGGCCTCCATTTTGCTGGGCTGTGATCTACTTGCTAAGCACTGGTTAGACATGGCATGACATTAGGAAAAGTTGCCACAGTCCATTTATGAAGTCATATTTTGCATGCGGTATCTTAAAAAAAATTAGCCCCTTTGGTGTCCTGCAGATATTATGCAAATAAGTTCTATCTTTTCCTGATGGCTGGTAGAAGGCGATAAATTCTGTGATCTAGAGAACAATTGATGCTTATGTTTGTTTAAATTTTAGCTGCATGGGATTCTACATTGCAGTTGAAAATTAATTAAAGGCTGTTTTCCACACCCACCAAATAATTCTTTGGTAAGTGGCCAAAAACCATAGTAAACAACCAATTGAGAATCTTTCTGGGGTACCAAAACCTCAGAGCCTTATTTTTTTAAAACCTATATATAGCTATCCAGTTTCCAAAAGAAATTAAAATGTAATAAATAGCTAGATAGGCCATTTAAAAATAGTCACTTTCTATAATTCATGGCTGAGAATGATTTGTTTTTTGTTTTATGTGATGTTGGGGTGAAAGAGGAAGTTAAAGTTTTCCATTTTTTGGTTTCTCCCATTCTGTACTGAAGCCAAATAATTTCTTTTCTAATCACATAAAAGTAATGATTCACTATCTTTTATAAATTTTTCTAAATCTGACTTCTAACTCATAGGCAAAGAATTAGTCTATTGGGATTTTCATATTTCCTCATAAAATTATTGATGAATTTTAGTGAAAAATATAAATTTTAGAAAGTGAATTTGGGGACAATTATTCCCCTGCTACAGATGACAAATACCATTAACTTAAGAAAATTATCAGATGTCCACTAAACTCTGAAACCAATTGAATGATCTGGCAGCTGAAGTTATTTTTAGGCACCAAGAAAAGTCCCAGGATAGTCTATGGCATAGTTTTTAATCATATTTCTAGAAATGTCTTTAAAATACTTGCTAAGACTTTATCCCTGATGGAACTGACGCATCTTTGTATTTTGTTCAGCTAAAATTTAAATCCATGAAGATCAATACAAAAAAGGAAATTTCGGCTGGGCGTGGTGGCTCATGCCTGTAGTCCCAGCAGTTTGGGAGGCTGAGGCGGGTGGTTCATCTCAGGTCGGGAGTTTGAGACCAGCCTGACCAACATGGAGAAATCTTGTATCTACTAAAAATACAAAATTAGCCGGGCATGGTGACCCCTGCGTGTAATCCCAGCTACTCGGGAGGCTGAGGCAGCAGAGTTGTTTGAACCTGGGAGGCAGAGGTTACGGTGAGCCGAGATTGAGCCATTGCACTCCAGCAGCCTGGGCAACAAGAACAAAACCCCGTCTCAAAAAAAAATGAAAGAAAAGAAAAAAAGACAATTTCAAGAGCTTTTAAACAATAGTTATTATTTTATTTGTCATTTAACAATTGCATTTTTGGATTCGTCAACCAGGCTTTTAGGAAGTCTGTAACTTTACATTTAATATAACTATATTAAAAGTTGTCCAGGCAGTGACTTCTACCACTTTGGTATTTGTGTTGCTAGATTTGGAAACTGTTGCTTTCATAGAATATATGCTCTTCTGTAAATGTTTTTCTTCTTTTAACAATATATTAAAAGCACTTCCTTGTGAAAGATTCAGAACCAAGATTGTTAATCGCTTTAAAGCTATTTCATTATATATATATAAATCCCATGATACCGTGTTGAATTTTGTTTTTGGATTTTCACTATTATATAAATAATACTTGTCACTTGCCACGTAATGGGAAAAATACATTGTAACAGATATTTTACAGTTAGTCTTTGTTTATACTTCTGATTATTTCCTCAAGGTAAGTATCAAAATTTAAATTTTTAGGTAAAGTGTATGCACTTGGTTAAGCCTTTTGATTTGTATCAACAAACTGTCCTCCAGAAGTGTTGTGCTACACCAATTTTCATACCCATCAATAATGTCTAGAGGTTTTTGGCCCATTTAGGGCTTTTTTAAATCTTAATATTTAAAAAGAATTGTACGAACACTTCAGAAATATGTTCTCAACAGAACAGGCTATCAATTCGGTTTGATCAATAGTTATTTATTATGTACTTACTTTTTGTAGATTCTGTGTTGTTCATTTATGTCATACAGCATCATCCAACACGACGCTTACAGGAATCGCATGAGATACACTCTGTCCTCACCCTCATGTTATAATAAGTGAGAGGGCAAGTAACCTGATCAAAGTCACACATCTCGCATGTAACAAGGCCTGACCTCGAACCATAGTCAGTTTTACATCAACATGCAGGCATTTAATTAGTACTAAACTGCCTGCTTCTATCTTGCACTGTTAACTATCCATTAACCTAACACCAAACATTTTGCTCTACCACACTCTTCGGCTTTTCCACGAATGGACTCATAACCCAGGATAGAGATGCTCTTCCTGAAACGAATGTCAAAAGTCTGATCTCCTCAATCTCTAGATTCATGTTTTCACACCCTTAAAAGTTTCGCTTCAGCCAGGGCCTCTACTAGATCTGCATTCTGTTCACACCTATAAGGACCTGCTGAGCACACATACCCACAGGAGAAACAAACACACCAAAGGGGCTTCTGCCAACAGCACTCTCCAGGCTGCTGAAAGAAAAACCCACCACCAGAAGCAAAGGAATGTTTAGCCCCAACTGAAAAATGGAACTTTCCTTTTTCTCTCCCATTTTCAAAGTTGTTAGCCCTGTATCATGGTTGATATTTCAACTTTATCCAAATGTATGTGCAGCCAGATGGACTATGAGATTATTAGGATTTGATTTTCAGATAAACCACAAACCTGGATGAGCTCATGTTATTCCAGATGCATTATCTCCTAATCTTCAGGAAGAGGCTCCTTCAGCGGGAAGGAGCACGGCAGGATCTTCCCTGAAAGAACAGAAATAGCCGTGTCCAGTCCCTGCTCTGCCTGGAAAGGAAAAGGCTCACCTACTTCCCGTGTCAAGGCAAGAATCAGAATTCCTCTCAAATTCTTAAAACATTGCAAAGTAAAGACAGATACTAACTCTAAATATGATTCATGCTCAAGTTATTAAAATGGAATACATCGTACCAGAAGGAAAACGGTAAACAATTTTCAGTTCTGAAGGCAAGAGAATGTTTTTGGTTTAATAACCAAAGAGTATGGCTTCAACAGGAGCTTATGGAGTATACACACCATAATTAAATCTAATTAAGTCAATCATCTGAGTAATCAAGTGGTTAAGAGAATAAACTAAGTAATCAATCGTAAAAGTGATTTGCTGTTTAGAAGAAAGAAAGAAGTTGTAATACGTGTGCCAATATTTTTAAAGGATAAAGAATCTCAGGTCTTCAACTCTATCAACAATTACTAGCATTGTTTTGTTTCAGTCTTCTCATTTACAGAGTAAAAAGAGCATTCATTCATTCAACAAGTATTTATGGAAAGCAGCATTTTCTGAACATGATTCCAGCACTCAAGGTGTTTTACAATCACGTGGCCTGCCACTTTATTGAAGATGTTTTAGGGAAAACAATTAACTTTTGACAAAGTTCAGAACTATTCAAACATAACATGAATGGCCAATGAATCTTTTCAGAGAAAGCATAGTCTCTAGTGGATAAATATTTACACTAGTCTGCCACTGAGTCTTACAATTTTTCTATGTCCATTTTTCCTCACTCTGTAATGGTGGGGAGACAGAAGGTGGGGCTAGCTGACCTTCAAATTCCCTTCCAATTTTTATGAAATACAATTTTTAGTATTAAGTTAGTAATCACATTGTGCAAGGTGCTTACCTGGATATAGCTCAGTTCTTCTACTGATTGCAAGAACAGAGCAAGATGGAACCACGAAGTGCTAAATGACCCATGGCAATTTTTAAAGAATTCCTCAAGCAGATGGTTCTCTGGTATTTCTTACAGCAGGAAAAGCCCCCTACAGCTCACAAAAGAGTCAAGTTGCATTCTTCCAAACTGTCCTAATTTTGTCGATTTGCACAATCTTATCAAATCTCTCCATCATATTTCTCTTTTCCATTTGTGGAACACTTCTCAGTGAGTACATTTATTATGTTTGGCTAATAATTTACTTTTTTGTTCTTTTTTGTTTTAAAAGCGCCATATTAACTACCTTTTGAGTGCATGAAAATGCATATTCAGAACATTGCTGAGTTCAGATTGGCTGAATTTGACTGTGACCTTAGTGAGCCATTCATTTATTCAACAAGATTTGATTGAACATTTACCATCCTATCACCTCAGCCCACACATCGGACAGCCAATCAGAGTTATTACACTTCTTACGGCATAAAACAGATACATATTCATTAAGTTAGTGACTCCCAGTCCAAATTAGCTTGACCCAATTCAAGTCTTCCTTCAGATTTTTACAGTTCTTGCCAAATCGTTTTCCTATTCCCATTGCCCTCTTGTCCTCAATTTCTTTTGTGTTCATTCTCTCTCTTCTTCTTGTTTTCAATTTCTGTCTTCTCTTTCACAAAGAATTTTTCTCACTTAGCTATAATGTATGTTTAATAATACACTATTTAATTATTCTGATACTCAAAATCCTCAAGCCACTTTATCTCAAGATGCAAATACCTAGACCTGAGGTTCAAAGCTAATAATCTAAGACAATTCAAATGTTGAACCACATTTCAAAATATTTTCTTCCTGTTCAGCCATACAAGTCTCCTTGTCGTCCCCTGAATACAGTTAAGTTCTCACTTAACGTCAGTAGTAGGCTCTTGGAAACTGCAACTTTAAGCCAAACAACACAACAAAACCAATTTTCCCGTAGGCTAATCGATACGAAAAAGAGTTTAGATTCTATGGTATATTTCTAGTCACGAAAACATCACAAAACTTCTAAGTAAAGACTCAAAGCGTTTCTAATATTAAACATTGAAATGAATGTGAGCTACACATACATTTAAGAATGAGTAATAAAAACAAGTATGATAATTATTTACCCAATTTTTGGTGAATCAGTAAATGACAATGGTTGTAGTGGTGGTGGTTAAAACAAGGAGTAAATGTTCGTAAAGTGCAGATTGAAAGGGGCATGTCCTTGCATCAAGCAGTTCCGAAACAATCACAGATGTGATGAGTTCCATTAGCACTTTCTTACCACATTGCTTATTGTCACGGATCTCTACGATTATTGCAGATGAATGTATTTACTCATTAATTCACTTTCCAACCAAGTTATTCTAGTTCAGGGTCTTGGAAGGCCAGAGCCTATCCCCCACTGCTTAGGGTACAAGGCAGAAACTGACCCTAGATAGAATGTCATTCCATCTCAGGGCGCACTCACCCACACACCCACAGTCACTCACACTGGGCCCATGTGGACATACCAGTGAACCTAGTGGGCACAGCTTTGAGATGTGAGAGGAAACCAGAGTACCTGGAGAAAACGCACGCAGACCTGGGGAAAACATGCAGATTCCAGACAGATGGTGGCCCCAGGCAAGTACTGATTTTTTTTCTCGTCAATATTGTAACAAAATACTGTTAAAGGAACAGACATTATTTGAGGACCTGCTGTATGCGGTATAGAATCCCACCACCATAACTTCATTCACAATAGTCTCCTCGCCCAACATACCATCTTTCTTATCTATGCCATTCTTCGAAACTTGACAAACTTCTAAACTGAAATAGCAAAGCTGATCACCTGAGTCCAGGAGAGACCAAGCTGCCCTCCATATTCCCATGACATTTTTTTTGTCTCGTTCATGGCATACTAGATTGTACACTTTCTTGAGTTTTTGCCTTTTAATATGTTTTATTATTTCAACCAACATGGTATATCTTTCCCAAGGCCATGCATCTAGTAACTGGCATTCCAGGATTCAAACAGTTATTAGGCTGGTTGCAAAGTACAATTTTCCCACTTATCATGAAAAAAACAAATGAAAGAAAAATCATCAGTATTTAAAGACTAATTTAAATGGGTAGAAAGAGAGATACAAGCACCACTAACAGAAAATAGGAAAGACTTTTTATTAGTCTTGGGGTCAAGCTCACTGTTAGAACTGATGTGTATGACAGGAGAACCCACAAGCAGACATATCAATTGGGAATTTGGAAATTTGTGATCAGAGCTCAGGAATGATAACAGGCCCAGATATTTAAATTTGGAAGTCATAATAATAAAAATTATGAGATTTTAATTTTGGAAGTGGGCCTGGGAAGTAACCATCCAACTGCTGTATTTTCTAGATTATACACATATCTCTATAGAGGTCACATGTGAAAGATCAGATATGGCCATTGAGGAAGCTAGGAAGGGCAAAGGACTTTGCTTTTTAAGAAGATCTGTAATTTGAGAGCAAAAGGAAGATAAAGAACCAGGGGAAAGAAAAAGAAAAAGCCGGCTGGGCATGGTGGCTCACACCTGTAATACCAGCACTTCGGAAGGCCAAGGCGGGTGGATCACTTGAAGTCAGGAGTTCGAGACCAGCCTGGCCAACATGGTGAAACCCTGTCTCTACTAAAAAATACAAAAATTAGCCGGGCATGGTGATGCATGTCTGTAATCCCAGCTACTTGGGAGGCTGAGTCAGGAGAATTGCTTGAACCCAGGAGGCGGAGGTTGCAGTGAACTGGGATAGCACCACTGCACTTCAGTCTGGGCGACAGAGCGAGACTCTGTCTCAAAAAAAAAAAAAAAAAAAAGAAGACGAAAAGAAAAAGAAAAGGCCAGGATAGCTTGAGGTCATAACAACAGTAATATTTGCTGATTTTAATATAGATTTTGTCATCTTGACCCCTATTTCCAAACCCCAAGCATTTTGTATCAACAGGTACAAGGTCATCACCACTACATAGCACTACGGGTTTCCGAGGCACGACACAAAAGACATATTTAGGCACTGATTGATGAGGATTTCTTCAATAATCTTTTAAAAGCCAAAAGTGATTTAGTAAATAAAATTAATTTATTAATTAATGTTAATTAGCTAATTAACACTAATGTATGTATTGATGAATTTTACAGATTACAAAAAGACAAACGTTATTAGAGTTTTGGCAATAAAAATAAAATGAAAACCTATTCCACCTTGGAACTTTTTGATGCTATTTTTAGTACTCAACTGCCTTTTAAGAAACATTCTGGCCAGGCGTGGTGGCTCACGCCTGTAATCCCAGCACTTTGGGAGGCTGAAGTAGGTGGATCACGAGGTCAGGAGATCGAGACCATCCTGGCTAACACGATGAAACCCCGTATCTACTAAAAATAGAAAAAATTAGCCAGGCGTGCTGGCACCCGCCTGTAGTCCCAGCTACTTGAGAGGCTGAGGCAGAAGAATCGCTTGAACCCGGGAGGTGGAGGTTGTAGTGAGCTGAGATTTTGTCACTGCACTCCAGCCTGGGCGACAGGGCGAGACTCCATCTCAAAAAAAAGAAAGAAACATTCTAAAATGCTTTCAGCCCTGAATCAGAAGTGACTGGGAAGATGTACACTTCCACCCTACCCCAATAGCTTTCCCAACAGTTGACTTCCAAGCTCTTTGGGTGTTGAAAATCTGGAAATGTATTTCTGTGATCTTTGACAATCTCAACTAAAAATCAATGGGTCCAGTTGCATCCTACATAAACTGAGTTGTTAACTGAATGCTCAGCCATACCTTTCTCTGAGGCAGCCTTCTGTGGCACCCATAGTAACTAAAGAACGTGCTATAGCATGACTGCTAGTTATCTAACCAATATTTATTTCCCTCTTCTTCCTTACTATAAGAACCATACGTTTGTTTCTCGTATTCATGTTCCCAGTTCAAGAGACAACACTTCTCAGCCTTTCTTACACAAAGAGATAGCCATGGTACCAAGTTCTTGACAAAAAAAAAAAAAAAATCAACATAAACTGTAGAGTTGGGCTTGCTGGTGGCATCTAACTCAACAGGTGTGAATCTTTTTTCATTTCTTGATTTCCCGTCCTTCTGCCTGTAATGCAGACATGATGGCTGCCACTGCAGTATCTCCTTTTGAACCATGAGCTTATCCTGCACTAAAGATTTGGAGCAAAAGGCAGAGTTGGGTTCCTCTTGATTTCATGCAAGCACCATTTTGGGTGGGAAAAAAAATAGCAAATCATTTAAATCACTTAGTTGTTAAAGTCTCTGTTACTTGAAGCCAAGCACAAATTCTAAGTGACACAGCTAATACATGTGTATGCCTGTGTGTGTGATACCACATGTGAATGTATGTCTGCATATGTGTATGTATCTATACTTAGGTGGATAGGTAATAAACAGATAGGTAGCTATAGAGATGGAGTCTTCAAAGTCTATTGTGTCCCTGTAAAGTAGTTTATATTTGTTAAAAAAAAAACAAAAACGTAGACACCATTGTGAAATCTTCCAAAATCTGGGTAGTGCCACTTTTTATTTATCTAATTAATTAATCAATTAATAGAAACACCACAACTGCAAGGGGCCTTAGCAGTTTTATTTTTCTTTAAACCAGCATTGACAAAATATGATCCACTGATTACTAGTCTTGCTGAAATTTCCCCAAACACTAAATGAATTCACTAGGAGTTGAGGCTTATGGTGTGTATGAATCTCTTTGAGAAAATCTGCACTGGAGAAACTTCTTTAACTTTGTCTTCTCCTAACTTACCTGATTATAAAACAATTTTCTCAAAAGTGAAACCCCAATCTTCCCACAAAGCAAGTTATCAGCAAAATGTTTGGGAGAGCTGATTAGATCTCTTTTAATATCCAACAGGAAAGCACACAGTATTTACTAAGTAATTGTGTTCTGGAAGTTTCTCCACAGAAGCCAAAGGAGAGGAGACATTCAGGGAGGAAGGGTCCTTTTGGTGACCACATTGTCAAAATCCTCCTCATGTAGCTCAAGGGATGTAAAGGTTGAGAAAACACCATCGGTGCTGCTAATTCTGTGTTTGATGTTACTGTGGCCTCTAGACTAAGTTCAAGCTAATTTGAGCCCCAAATATCCTTTGGCTGGTCTCCCTGGCCAAAAAAAAAAAAATTCTAGTGTCTTCTTTGGGAAAGGATAGAGAAATTTTAATAATTTGCATTTTGGGTCATCTTGTTTGCACAGATGAGCAACTAGAAAGTGGCTGAGGAGTTTCTCTGTCTTTCAGATGCCCTGGTTTGTACTTGGAGTGCTAGTTAACCTCAGCAAAAAATTATTGTCAGCAATAAATATTTACTTTTCAAAAATATCCTGAGGAGACTGGAAACAATACGGGCAAATCTCTCCGGTACTGTTTTTTCATTTAGAAATGACAAAAAGTCTAGGGGAAAAGTGACAGTTTTAAGGGCTTTAAAAATATCTAATGCTTTAGGTTTGAAATTGGCAGTGAGCCAGGCCCTGTCTTAAAGGGACAGGCACTTTATTATACTTTCTAATTCTTCCAAAGTCTGTCTTTAGGATATATGAGCTGCCTCTAATATGACTACTCTATTCTCATCCTCTAGTGGTATACTCTGGTCTCAGCTCATAAATTGAAAATTGAGGATCTGTAAATCAGGGCAGACTATTTCAGAGAGCCATTGTGAATTTCCAGTCAAATCTTCCAGTTTATCTTAAATATTTCATCTTAATGTCACCTTAAGAAAAATCTTTCATTCAAGTAAGTTACAACATCGAGTACTCAACTGATTACACTTCTCCACTGACCTTCTGCTAGGAGACTGCTTTTCGTCATTAATGTCATTTTTGCTGACCTATTGTGGGACTAAAGGGAGATTTTTTGTTCCCAAAAACACAAATTGACTAAAACCACATAAAGAATAGGAACTCAAATGTCAAAAGTGTACTAGTTGCTTTGTAGAAAGAAGCAATTGAAAAGATTGCTTTCTGTTCATTATTTGCTATTTATATTTTTATTGCCATTTTTTTTAAATGACCGGGCTAATAGTCACAGTATACTGTGGTCTGAGGTGATTGACTGGGATTACACACTAAAGCATCTATTTCGAATTAGTTGCCAAACATCTGTTGTAAAAATTAAGTTTATACCTTCTAAGTATATTCATAAATACATGAAATTCTGCCAACTCTCATTGCCCTTGGATGGCTTTTAAAAAATTGCTTTGCTCATTTTTCCTTCTTTGGAACCACTGTTCAGCAGGTTAAATGGAGTTGAGGAAATTTTCATGTCTATTTGTTTATACAGGAATCAACATATTCCACCCTTAACTCACCCACTAACAAGTCTGATGTTGAATTTTCTTGTCATTTGATCTAGCATTTAATAACCTGCCAGCTGAAAGGGTTTTAAATAAACATTTTCATATAATATTTAATGCAATTCAAGGGTATGTGCCCTGAGGCTAAAGATGAACAGACAAGGGTAACAAGCCTTCCTCCTTGGTAATATATATGCATTTCTACACATCCTAATCCTTTAGTCCTTGAGACTTATAGGAAACAGCCTTGGATCCACAAGAATCCAAAAATACATAAGGTAGTAATATACTTTATGATTCCACTTCCTGTACAAGAGCCTCTTAATTGCTGCTTTCCACTCTCTAGTCACCTCCCACCTACCATAAACAGAGAAGCTAGCAGTAAGGCTATTCTGTTTTTGCCAAAATACCTTGACATTAAATTTTGAAAGTTGTCAGGTAGCCAGTTTTCCCAGAAGCAACAATCTCACGTGGGTCAAGTTTGGAGTGGTGGATTAACTAATTAGTCCACACCAGGCCTGAGGCCAGAAGGGCAGCTTGAGAGCAGCATCAAGTCATGAAATCCCAAAGGACTGAGCTGGGTGGTACCATTCATGTGTGAATTGGTCCAGTATAAGATCATAAAGAAGCGGGCAGACTAATGGCAAATTGGAAGGCTCATACTCCCACCTCCTAAATGCATTTAGCTTCAAACTTTAAAATAACTGTACCAACCAAATCAAAGAAAACAGAAGAGAGAATTTGATTTGCCAGTCTATGAACCTGGTCTTCACAATGCACATGAATTAGACCAAAGACTGTAAAATGATAGCCGGGCTGGGCACAGTGGCTCATGCCTATAATCCCAGCACTTTGGGAGGCCAGGGCGGGTGGATCAGGAGGTCAGGAGATAAGAGATCATCCTGGCTAACACAGTGAAACCTGGGCTCTACCAAAAATACAAAAAAATTAGCCAGGCATGGTGGCAGGCACCTGTAGTCCCAGCTACTTGGGAGGCTGAGGCAGGAGAATGGTGTCAACCTGAGAGGCAGAGGTTACAGTAAGCCGAGATTGTGCCACTGCACTGGAGCCTGGGTGACAGAGCAAGACTCCGTCTCAAAATAATAATAATAATAATAATAATAATAATAATAATAATAATAAAATAAAATAAAATGATAGCCACCTGGCCCAACCAAAAAACACAATAAACATTAAAAATGGATGTTCAGAGAACATCGTGAGCCATCATCTCCTGCAGTGGGTTGCTGTTTTTATGTGCTTTCAAGGGAGCATCTATATAGAATTCAAAAAATGGAGGCGAGACCAGATTTAGATTATTCTGTAGTTCAAAAGTCAAGCTGCCTACTAGTTGCATTTCCATTGAAAAAGCCACTGACATGACCAGAGAATACATAGTGCACTTTTAAAAGACAAAGGAAATATATGAATCAGAAAAAAATGGCAGTGGATTCTCATTTTTCTTGTCATCCAGTTTTCTGAAAATCTCCACAGGTTTCACCCCACCCTGTTTGCTCATTATTGGTATTTCCCTTTATTATCACAATGTGTTTTCATTCCTGTTAAATTGGGCCAATTGGAAAAAAAAAAAAAAAAAAAAAAAAAAAGCCTGCCTCTCTCTTCCCTCTCTTGAAGTTGCAACTACCCCACCTCATTATGCCTGAGCGGGAATCACAGAGAAAGTGCTCAATTCATCCATCACCTGGATTTCCACCATGAACTCTGCCGTCCTTTTTATTTTGGGGAAAATATTTTTTAGAATTCATCTCAGATATTCGATCACATTTCCTTTTGTTGCTCATGTTAAATATTATTGTAAATTTGTGTTCAAAAAGGTAAAGGTATGGTTATCTAAATTCAACCAACTCTAAGTGACATAAAAATCAATCAGAGCTAAATTGCGAAGATATTTAAACAAACATTGAAAATTTCACCAGACTTACAAGCCCATATCTTATTCCACAGGTAATTATCAAAATTAAAAAATTTTATATAATATCAACATGGGCAATGAAATCAACTATTTCCTCCTCTACCAGGT
The DNA here is from genome assembly GCF_006542625.1 of Nomascus leucogenys. Classification (NCBI taxonomy): domain Eukaryota; kingdom Metazoa; phylum Chordata; class Mammalia; order Primates; family Hylobatidae; genus Nomascus; species Nomascus leucogenys. Next base: position 114,575,247 of record NC_044386.1, read on the forward strand.
AGTCAAATAGTTTTCCTCCTAAAAAAGAGTTAGTCGTACTCCTTATACTGTTCCTTATTGGCAAAGACAATGTTGATTTAAAAAGAGAATCACTGTCCTGTAGTTGGCCACTTCTAGTGTGACTGCTAAGACACATTTTCCCTCTCAACAAGACCACTTAAAAGGACTGCTTTAGTCTAACAGGCCTTGATATCTCACCATGATTACAGAGAGCACTGATTCACACCTCACAGAAAAAGCCTTGAAGAATTCAGGCCTCCAACTCAAGAGTTCGATAGGCTATGTTTGCTTAATTAAATACATTACGAATTAGATCTGTCGAGACTTTCATTCTGTAAGAGGAGCAATAGTACCACAACTTAACACTGGAGCTTAATAATAATCCTGGAAACTTCTACATTCCTCCCTAAACACAAGTAAGTGTTGAGCTAATAAAAATACAAGTCTCCAGCCTAGGCAATATGGTTAAACCCCGTCGCTACAAAAAATTCAAAAATTAGCCGGGCATGGTGGTACCTGTAGTACCTGTACCAGGTGGACCTGGTAGTCCCAGCTTCTAGGGAAGCTGAGGTAGGAGGATGGCTTAAACCCAGGAGGTTGAGGCTACAGTGAGCCATGAGCGTGCCACTGTACTCCAGCCTGATTGACAGAGCAAGACCCTGTCTCAAAAAAATAGAAACAAAAACAAGTCTCACTCCTCACTCCTCAGTTGTACGTTGCCCCACCAGTGATACATTCTAGTTTCAATTGTGAACAGTTTATTCAAGATTTTTTTCTCGTTATTTCTTCCAGATTCCTAACTTCTGAATTTACTTTAATAACATTTGCATTAAAAATTGGACTAAAATGCCCTACTTTAAACACAAAATGTATGTTCTTTTGCTTTCTTCTCCATAGCTGCTTGTTCCCTTATCTACACTGAATTGAATCAAATATCATTCCACTTTCCCACTATGCTGATTCTGCAGTTATCACAGAGCTAACTTCTTCCTAGAGAAGATCCTAATACTCATCACTTAGAAATGGCTTTAAAATCCAAAAAATACCTGATGTCCATTCCACCCAAGGCCCTGTGTTCCTTTATAAAAACATGCTACATTATAAGTCCAATGTACCACACCAACAACCCATGAGCTATAACATGGGGCCACTGGCAGAGAATGCAGCAGAATCACTTTTATTAGGTTTTGCCTCAGCAGGAAGGAGCAAAGTGACCCCCAGATGCAAAACTAATGGGCAGTGAACAAAGAGGGTAAGACCGGGTTTTCCTCACAAATCAACAGGCTCTTGTTCCCTGGAATTGGTATCTGCCTCACATCCAACTGGCCAAAGTGTTATACCTGGCTGGGTTTAATTTGTTATTTATGTCAGCTTTGCATATTTGTAAGGTTCAAGGGTTTATTGCCCTGGCCTGACCTGGCCAAGTCAGAGTGAACATGTGGTTCTCTAGTAGCAGTTTCTTTCTAATAAACTTTACTTGAAAGAACATGTGTGATAGATTTTGCTCATGATTAAAAAGAACAGTTCTATGTTCATTGTTCCCCAATTTGGTTTTGAAGTTCTGTTGAAAGTCACCTCTGAACTTAAAAAACAAAATCCAAAATATTGTTCTCTTTTAAATTTCATTGAAGACCTTTATTGTACTTTGTGTTTTAGAATGCTGCTTTAGGACTGTTCTAAAAGATTAATGTGATGCTCTAAAACCGAGCTAAATAATATATTTCCAAATGGTTCATAAGGTTTGGCACATAGTTTAATTTTGGTTATGAGAATTAGTAAAGTTCAGCAAGCAATCTCTAGTTTCAAAACTTCAGAAATTATTAGTGTGTGTGCATACACACATAAACATATACATATATACACATATATATCCACATATATTTATACATATATAAAAATACAATACAGCAAAGTGAGTGTAGGATAGAAGATAGCAGGGTGAGTGAAAATCGTCCTTAATTTACTTGCTTAGTTCCCTCCCATTATTAATGTATAGAGGAAAGTACATTGAAGATAGAACATATCATTCAGTTCCCTTTTTTTTTTTTTTTTTTTTTTGAGACAGAGTCTCACTCTGTCGCCCAAGCTGGAGTACAGTGGTACAATCTTGGCTCACTGCAACCTCTGCCGCCTGGGTTCAAGCAATTCTCCTGTCTCAGCCTCCCAGGTAACTTAGATTACAGGCACACGCCACCACACCCAGCTAAGTTTTGTATTTTTAGTAGAGATGGGGTTTCACCATGTTGCCTAGGCTGGTCTTGAACTCCTGACCTCAAGTGATCCACCTGCCTGAGTCTCCCAAACTGCTGGGATTACAGGCATGAGCCACCATGCACAGCTGGATCCTTTACGGTAAGAGCCAACTTCCATAACATTAGAAATTGGCTACTGGAGGGGGACTCCCAAATCTAGGATGACCTGATTTGTCTAGGTTTATCCAGGAGTTTCTTAGTTGGAAAATTAAAAGCCTCATCTCTCAAGAACTCCCTCTGGTCCAGGCAAACTGAGATGATTAATTATTCTACAGTCCCCATATCTACCTGGCAAGGTTTCTGACTCCATTTTCTTTTAGTTGATCCAGAGTATCTATTAAATATAAATATTGTCTTCAAAAGCTAATGGACAGAAACATTCACCAAAATCTAAATAAATTCATTGGCCTGTTAATTGGAGTGAAAATGAATGGAACTTCAACTTAACCTGTTGAAGACAACAAGAACACTAATTGTCCATTTTTTCATTTCAGGATGACAAAATCAGTTAGCTCGGATAAAATGCATCTTAACCATATTAAACTCAATAGTTTTAAAATTTTTTATTCTTTTTTTAATGCTTTTCTGCTCTGCTTTTGCTTTTGAAACCCTGAATCTTCATGAAGTCCTGGAACAATAGCAGAAGTGTCATTGTTTTCCCATCAAAATCTAGGTAGTAGAGAGCAGGAAGCCAATTTGTCTGGCCAATGAAAAGATATGAGTAGTTACAGCTTGTGGGGCTGCACTGTTGGTGAGCATTATTCTTCTCCAGAAAAAATAAATGAGAACCAACTCACAGCTTTATACACAGCTGTCCTCATACAGTCCTAACCTCAGATTACTCTGTCTTTTTGCTTATGTGTAGAGAAACTTTCCTATTTTATCTTATTATTTAAAAATAAAAATGTGATTAAAACCATGATAGCATCTACAGTACAAAAATAGTCAAATTGGTTCAAAGTTGTGTGATCTGGGAATCAAGAAAAAAATATCACTTAGGAGATATTTAGGTGATACATATCATAAAACACATATGAGATATATATATATATTTCCATATTTATTTGCAACAACTGAACATAGGAAAGTGAGAGGTTGAACTGAGAGAGAAAATAATTATTTAAGTGAGTTTGTGTTTCAAAACCCCTAAAAAGTGTTGCAGGTGTATCTGAGGATTATTGTTTTTCTGAGGTCTCTTTTGATATGAGGACAGCTATGCCTTAACAGAGGAACAACTAGGTGAGGCAACCTCTCCACCTCTCTAGCCCTGCAACTTGTGTTCCTGTGGCCTCATCTCTCTTCTCCTCTGCTGTTGCTTGTTTCTGTAACTCCAACGCAATGCAAATGTATTTCCTCAACAGAATCCTACACTTATAACTCTATGTGTATGCGCGCACGCGCGCGCATGTGTGTGTGCGTGAAGGAAGTGGGGCGAGCACAGTAGGGAGATGAAGAGCTAGATGTGAATTGGACCATAAGTGCATTATTGAGGGTTTATATCTTCCTTTGAAGTATACAGCATTAGCCACTGTCAGGGAGAAGATACCAAGCCAGACAGTAATTGCAATAATGGAACAGACAAATGGTCTATGTCCCCATTAAAGTCATCAACACCTCTAATTTTTGAAAGGGCCTTGTTTGAAATACAGTAATTGTGATTATGTTGTCCATAAAGGCTATGGGCAATCAGCAATTGTCAGCATGCCCAGTGCCTTTCCAATATCCTTCTGGACAGAGATAACTAAATCTGAACGCTAAAGCACAATTTATTTCTGAATAACCTTATAGAAAGGGTGTTTTATAATGTTTAAAAATTTAATACAGCATCTAAGTAACACCTTCCCTTTGTAACACTTCTTTTTTTCTGATTTTTTTAAAACTCTCTGCTTTCCAGTCCTCTAGTATGCAGCATTTATTCGAAAACCAAACAGTTCTGGCATTCTCTCTTCCTCTCAATGCTCTGCCCAACCCTTTCATAATTATGCCCTTCTCTGTTTCCTTGATATTTCCCATGGGCACTTCTGTTTTTCCTATAAAGTTCTCCTCTCTCTCCTCAGCTTGCCCTTCTTCCTCTGAGCCTTGTAATTGTGTTTCGACAAGGTCACAGTCAGAAAACAATTGACAACGTCATATCCACAGCATTCTGGATAGAGAAATCCTCAAAGTCCAAGAGAGAAAAAATAAGTTCTTTTTTTGAACAAATCCTTAAAGCATTTTCTTTTTTTTTTGAGACAGAATCTCGCTTTGTCGCCCAGGCTGGAGTGCAGTGGCGCTATCTCGGCTCAGTGCAAGCTCCACCTCCCGGGTTCCCGCCATTCTCCTGCCTCAGCCTCCCGAGTAGCTGGGACTCCAGGCGCCCGCCACCGCGCCCGGCTAATTTTTTGTATTTTTTTAGTAGAGACGGGGTTTCACCGTGTTAGCCAGGATGGTCTCGGTCTCCTGATCTCGTGATCCGCCCACCTTGGCCTCCCAAAGTGCTGGGATTACAGGCGTGAGCACCGCGCCCGGCCCCTTAAAGCATTTTCTAAGACGCTAAGAACTTAATTCTGGTGGTAAATATTTTGCTCTGAAGGAAACAAAGACACAAGGAACACCAGTTTAATTTCAGAGGCCACTGGACATTTTGAACTGATTCTTTAGAGAGGACCATATGCCATGAAGTTCTTAGTTCATGCTGAAGAATGAAATTGTTTCCATCAAGAGGAGTTGTGTCACATAAATAATGTAAATTAATGGAATAAAAATAATTTGAAGTGAAATGTCATCAGCTTATACTGTTACCCTCCTTCTAAATAGCTAGTACTTAATCTAAGAATAACTGTTTAAACTACACACAATCTACTAGAAAACCTCATTATTAACAAGAATTTTTCATCCTGATTCTATTGACCTATCGAAAGCCAAAACTCAACACGTTGCCATTTAATCTTTAACAAGGTCCTAGGTTATTGAAACCAGTATGAAATGAAATTTATGGGCTAACATTTAACTGTTATTCTCCACATCTTCCCAGGTTACTCTCCATTCTGGGGAACCATCTTTTACTAGCATGAGTGAATATATAAAAGCCCACTGCTAAAACACTTAACAGATCTTCTCTGTCAAGGCTGTGAACTGCAGTGTCCACTCCATTTGGAGGTCCCTGCTTCTTTTTTTCTTCCTTTGTTTAAAATATGCTGACCACACAGTGACCTCTCCTAACCTATCAGTCGAAAATTACAACCAGCCACACAAACAAGCAGCCCGGGGTCAGAAGGAGCAGGGTCTGCTAAAAGTTAGTAATCATACATTAATTCCCTGACATAATTAATCAAAATGAACCACTGTTATCTAGCAAGAAACCTTTAACCTATTACAAAGGGGTCAATTTGCGAACCACTTGAGCCTGGGAGTTTGGTACAAATAGCATACGCCCTTCATCCGGGATGCCCTAAGTAGGGAAAAATGCCTTTGAAGTCCCAAATCTACTAGATTTAGATATAATTTCATCAATCAAGTTAAAAGCCTGCCTCCCTCCAGAAGGATTTTGTGGAGCTCTGTCAACCAGCTTCGTTGAGTGGTGACTGAAAATCCATTTGTGAGGTTTTTTTTGGACACACGTCGACTAGAATAGGTCCGACCTGACAAAGAGGCAAGAGCTTATCAAATTGAAGAGGAAGAAGGAAGATGTGTGGGGCCACTCATTTTCCCCTTGCAAGAAGAGTAGTAAATTGGATGTTTGTTATGCACATGAACTGGTATATGCTTCAATTTTCAAGATTAAACCTGTCAGGTGTTTAAAATCGATATTTACATGGTGCAGGCACACAGTAGGAAAAAAAATTAGAAGAATTAAAATGGTTTCACTGTAATTCTGGGGAATCTTTTTGTAGTTTTGCACGTGTATAAATGGAGCATTGGCCTTCAGTCATATTGCAAGCACCCTCCCAGGATATGCATAGGTGTTCATTTGCAGAAAACAGGTAAGCACAGTTTTGTTTGTATTCCTCTCACCATTAATATCTAACATCCCCAGAGATTGAAGGTGTTGCCAAGGACCCCAAAATACCTTCAGCTGAAATTGTTACATCACTAACGCGCTTAGAAACTTACATCTATCATATCATACTTTCCGAGTTGGAAGACATTAAAAACCAAAAAGGATACATTGTATTTTGAAAGGATGTATATGGAAATACACATACCTTTTGATAGGATCAAACATATCACATTTTCAAAACTAATGATGGTCATCAATTTCAGAATTAATGTCTGGCAAAGCGTTGACACTACTCTTACCATGGTTACCTGAGAAATTGATCCGGATAGGAAGGCCCTTGCAATTATTTATTTCAATCCTGGGCCATTTCAAACAGTTTTTCAGTGAATTGCTCTGTTTTGTTCCCACACATTCAACATATATTTCACTAAATTTGATCACTGCAGTGGGCCCAGGACACTTGCTGGGAGGTTCTTCTATATGGTGAGTACTGTCATATAGAGCTGTGGATAAGGCAACTTGAATGATGCATTTAATTCTTCCTAACCAGTAGATTACTTGGAGGTATTGTATTATTCACCTTGCTATTTCAGTCTTGAATCCATTTTAGAGATGAAAAAAATGGAGGCCCAGAGGGATTAAATACTTTAGTCAAGAACACATACCCAGTCCAGGAGTGGTGGCTTGTGCCTATAATCCCAGGACTTTGGAAGGCAGAGGCAGGTGGATCACTTGAGGCCAGGAGTTTAAGACCAGCCTGGCCAACATGGCGAAACGTCTCTACTAAAAATACAAAAATTAGCCAGGTTTGGTGGTGTGAGGCACAAGATTCATTTGAACCTGGGAGGTGGAGGTTGCAGTGAGCTGAGATAGCACCGTTGCACTCCAGCCTGGGCGACAGAGCAAGAGTGTCTCAAAAAAAAAAAAGTAAAAAGAAAAAAAAGAAAGAAAGAAGAAGAAGAAGAACACACACCCAGTAGCACCTGAAAAGGTATTCAGATACAGGTCAGTTTGTCTTCATATCAAATTCATTTTTTTTTTTTTTTTTCAAAAAGCAACCTTCAAAGAAAAAAAGAAAAAGCTTCCTTGGAGATGAAACACTGTAAGAATCTGCCGGAACAACCCCTTCATTTTTCTCAGTATAACTCACTATCCAGAATAAGAAAAAGAAAGTATCTTTCCTCAACCCTCACCTAGCAATTTGCTCAGCTGGAACCAGCAGCCCTTAAAATCCATTCTACCTTCTACCCTCTGAGCTCAAGCCCTCCTGGCCCTGTTTCTGTTCCTGAGAAGTGTCAAGTTTGTCGCCTCCTCAGGTCTCTTCCCACCATGCACTCCCCTCCACCTGGAAGGCGCTTCCCCTCACTAGTTGCTTCACCTGGCCCCTCTACCATTTGCAGGTCCCAATTTAAGTGTCGCTTCCTCAGAAAGGCCTTCTCTGTCCTCCCTATCTGAGGCCACCCTTTCCTCCTACCCCCGGCCACAGCATAATCACCTCATTAGGCTTTGCTCCCAGCTTTCTTCACAATCCCAAGTGCACTGCTTGTTTCATTTATTTAACATATCTTTCCTTCTCATCTCCCCCGCCAAGTGGTGGGATCTTGTCTGTCTTATTGTGGCGTTCCGGCTGCCTAGCACGGTGCCTGAGTGCTGGTGGGAATGAATGAATAGCTTCTGGCAAGGTCATGCTCTGACTTTGGAGGCTAATTCTTGATTCAGCTGTGGAAGCAGCCAACTATGGCTCTGGGAGTTTCTGTAACTTGTGAATGGGCAGCAAAGAGACTAAATCACCTCTTTTGGCAAATTTGTAAGGGACTTCAATCCATAGACTTCCTGTTCAGCATGAATCAGGGATTTTTGCTCTCCTCTGAATGGATCTCTGAAGATGTTGGGACCATTTGTATAGTGTATTTCTCTTTAGCAGTAGGCCAGGTGTGTTCTATGAATTCAAACCTGTTTCAAGAGTACTTGTAACAAAAAACACAGAGGTTGCCTCCTGCTGAAGGGCCCCAACATGCCAGGATGAATTTTCGGGTCCCCTTAGCAACCCTCAAGAAACCGCTTGTCTTCACTCTGCAGATGAGGACACAGAGGCTCAGTGAGGAACAATGGTTTCTGAGAAGTAGCCTAACTCCAAATTCCATGCACTCCTGCAACCCTGTGCCATCTGGTCATCACACAGAACAAGGAGACAAACAACACTAAATAACATATAAATGCTAGACATAAATAAAAGACTTTGCAGCACACGCTCATGAGTTTCATCATTTAAAAATAACCAAATATGTTAAAGAGTCTGGCACCTCCCTCCCTGCTCTCTCTCTCTCTCCATGTGACGTGCCTGCTCCCCGTTGTGTTCCACCATGAGGGAAAGCTTCCTGAGGCCTCATCAGAAGCTGAGCAGATAGATGGTGGTGCCATGCTTCTTGTACAGCCTGCAGAAACGTGAGCCAAATAAACCCCTCTCCTTTACCAAAAGGAAAAAAACAGAAAAGAAAAGAAAAAAGAAAGAAAAAGAAAATAACCAAATAAAAAGCACTGATGATTTATTTTAGATTATAGTAGATCATATTTAGTAACTATCATTCACCCCAATAAAGAATACACAATTACCCACTGTTAAGTTTGACTGGCTTCAAAAAGAAAAGAATACAGGCCGGGGTGCGGTGGCTCATGCCTGTAATCCCAGCACTTTGGGAGGCTAAGGTGGGCGGATCACCTGAGGTCAGGAGTTCAAGACCAACCTGGCCAACATGGTGAAAACCTGCCTCTACTAAAAATACAAAAAAAATTAGCTGGATGTGGTGGCGGGTGCCTGTAATCCCAGCTGCTCAGGAGGCTAAAGCAGGAGAATGACTTAAACCCGGGAGGTGGAGGTTGCGGTGAGCTGAGATCGTGTAACTGCACTCCAGCCTGGGCGACAAGAGCGAAACTCTGTCAAGAAAAGAAAGGAAGGGAAGGGAGCAGAGGGGAGGGGAGGGGAGGGGGAGGGGGAGGAGGAGGGGTGGGGAGGGAGGAAGGGAGGGGAGGGGAGGGGAGGGAGGAGAGGGAGAAAGAAACTGAATGCCCCATTTCAAAAGGACTGACTGACAGCCAAAAGTCATGTCGTCACTGTCCCATGGTGACCAGTCTTAGGATGCTAATGGATTTGTAGGCAGAGTGCTTCTCCTTACACATCCCATGGGTCCCTCACTTTCTGTCTGTGAGTGTGCAACCAGGGGCTATGAACAGAGCGCCTTGAAGTCACCTACCGGGGTGACTAGCATGAGTGCATGAGAACCCTGACTCACAGAAGCACCTGGAAGCTCTTCCTCTAAAACTACTGTAAGCACCAAGATGAGGAAAAACCATGGCCATTCTCTTACTTGAGACTAACATCACACCTGTTCCAGCGGCTCCTACCCTCCACATGCCCTCTCTCCCAGCCGCTCCCCAGGAGCCCAGGTTTTAACTGGGGCTGGGTTTCCTTCCTCAGTAGACAACGGTGACAAGCCTCCCAACCCCACCTTCCCTTGATCTGGGAGGCTCCTCATGTGCTACTGGTCCCCACACATTTAAAGCTCAGTCCTGCCCGGGAGACTTGGAGGAATGTGATACCTGGGCCGCCCTGCTTGTCTTTCAAACTGCAAGGCAACATTGTTGAGAAAATGTGTGGATGAAATACAATGCTCAGCGACCTGTGCCTCCACAGGGCTGTCCAAACAGCAGAATAATGCCAAAATGGTCCACGCTCACAGAGCCAAGTGACAAGAGAGGCAGTTGTGATCTTGTGAGCAGTCCGGGGATTCAGTCTTGTTCATGTCAGGTACTTCCCAAGAATGCAAGGCAGACGACATGATTTTGTAAATTTGCAAAAGCTTCACACCTTGAGACAAGATCCCAATTGTACAGTGGATATGCAAGGAAAAAAAATCTGGAAAGAAACTCGAAAATTACTACTATTCTCAAGGAAGATACAAATCTAGGCCAAAAAGGCTACTTATTACAACCAGCTCATCGGAGCCCTTCTAAAAATTTCTCGTCACATGTTCACCCTTGACAAGGAGTAAGGGAATTATATTAAGTTAAATTTATATCTTCTATATTCTCCCACTGAAACACTTTATTTTATTTTTTAGTAACAATCTTGGGTATTTATTTTACAAAGTCATTAAAACCAAATGAAGGAAGCTTGCTGTTAAGTTGTGAGAAGCTTTATATATGCTGTCGGAGAAGTTCTAGCCAGAAGAAATGTTTAGCACCTCACAGTGGGTCGTGGCTTTAAAAATTATTAACATAAGTTGCCAATATAGTAAGTACACCATAGAATAAATGCTTTCTGGAGACAAAAGTCAGGGGGACTTCAAAACAATTTCAAAACTGGCTCTTAAGGGGGTTTCCAGCAAGATAGTTCATCATCCCAAGAAAGACAGTGAGATACTGATAGGGGCTTTTGCTGGAACCAAAAGAATTTAGGTTTAATTCCACCTCTCTTCCTACTGGCTGTTGGACTTTGAGATGGCTACAGGGCTCTCTAAGCCTCAGTTTTGCCATCTGTAAAATGGAGGCATTAATATTTATCTTTGAGGATTGAGAAAACTAGAGGGTACGTGTTGCACCCAACAAGTGGGGACTATTGTTTTATCCCTGAAAGAATTAGCCAGTACAAATGCAGTGCAGTTTCATTTCTCCGAGTTGTACATTTCTCTGAATGGAATTCAACTTCCGACTCTCCTGGGCTACATCGTATTGCTCTGACTGTTCGAAGATGAGGACTTTGGAATTAAAGCTAAGTTATAGAACACAAAGGGAATTCTTCCTAAGAGGAATCGACTTTGGTTATTAAAATACTCTTTTTTCTAGGGCAGCTTTATCTAGGCAAGATTGTATGACGCCCTAGGGTGCCTCCAATGATCTCCAGAGATATTGGAAAATTCTCAAGTTATTCTGAAATAAAAATTATTTTAAAGTAAATTCACTTGGGTTTTAGAATTTGCATGTGCCCTGTATGGGCATGCATATTTGGTTATGCGACAATGCTACGGAATGGAGAAAAAAATGGTGTGCTGAAGTTCCAAAAGATTGGTAATCCTTTTTACATATGGTTGTGAATGGCTCTCTTGGTTTCTCATTGTAAGAATTCCCACATTCTTACAACCCAGTAAGTCAAAGGTAAGGTCTGTTATGAGGCTAAAAACATCAGAAAATGCCAGGGGCTTGTGCAGGTGTCTGTGTGTCTGCTTAAAAGCTATAAGTGTTGGTTTTTCTCACTAAGTAGTGGATAATCATCAGAGTGAGCCTTGCATTGGCTTTTCACCAAACCAGTGTGCAGTGGAGGAAGCAAGAAGACCTCATGTGCACAGCCCATTCCCTTTTCCTTCTTCCCCAGGGTCCTTTGCTCAAAGCATTCCTTGGTGTCCACCAACACACATGGGCCCGCAGCCCTACTTAATGTCTAGTAGGATGACTGTTCAGGAAGCAACTTCCAGCTTCTCCCCAGGAATGCTTAGCCCTTCTTTCAGACCTCTGCCATTCACTGCCCCAAATACTACTAATTAAATCCAGGACAATTCAGAAAGTCATGGAAATGCCTTTCAGAAATAAGAATGGGTTCTCCTCTTCACTCCAAAGCTGTAAATTTCAAGCAATTATAATCTACCTTTAAAAATTAATGCAAAGCATGTAGATGTTGGCCAGGGTTTTAGAAACCTACAGATGCTGGGTAGGGAGAGAGAGAAGAAAAAAAAACAAAAAGAGAGGAAAGAAAAACAAAGAAATGGAAAACGACTTCCCTCCAAAGTCTCCTTTCATGATATAAGCAAATCAACACTTCCATCAGTTGACATGATTTCCAAAATGAAAACATTACTGACTTGGTCACTTGAAAACTCCACTGAAGATCATTCTTTTTCCGACTGGTAAGAGCTAAGCAGATTTCCTTTTTGAAATTGTGCTGAGAATGTTCCATTGTCAGTAACAGAATCTTCTTGTCCATATACTGGGACCAACCAGTTTTAAAGGTGGTGGGCGATACAGGGATTTTAGAATTATTATCATAAAAATCAAATGCAAAGCCAGATGGCCAGTGCAATGGAGAGCATGCGTTTTAGGGGTGATCATTTGTGGAATTTAACAGGAAAATCTATGTGTGACACAAAAATATTATGTGTCACATTTCACCATCTACTGTCTTGAAAACACAAATCTGTGTTTTCAAGGGAGGACAGGAGATGGTGAAATGTGACACACAATATTTTTGTATTTGTGAAGAATGCTATAAATTGAGCCTCCTACAAAGCACTGGTGATACTCAGTGAACACGGGTTGCTGTTGATCAGAAAGTTTCCTTCATTTTATCTATCAAAGAACACTTGCATTTTTCCTACCACAACCAAGTCTCCTGGCTCTTCCTGGCTTGTGTCATAAGTTCAATTAGGTTATTTAGACACTTTGGACATTTAAATTCTTTGTTTGTGTATGTTTAAAATCAAGGAAAAATGTCACGGAAGGTTACCAAAATCCATGTAATTTACCCAAGAAATGAGTCTACTGGGTAAATACATATTGAGGCAATTTTTAAAGTCATATTTATTTACTCTACACACCTCAGTCTGTGGAATAAATAAATATTTGAGCTGTGCACTCTGTGTGTTAAAGCACCTCATGAAAATGTATGCTGACACTAGATGTGCAAGAAGAATCTCCTTTTAAGTTTTATATCTGAGCCATTTAACTTTGGGGGGGATAGAGAAAAGGAACAAATGGAACCATTTATAGGGGTAATTACCGCATTCTATACCCCCACCCACCCCCATCAAAGCATATTTAAGATGAGCAGCTGAAACTCACCACAATTTTTCCCTTTTATTTTCGAAGGCCAACGACTGCACCAAAATGTGTGCTTTGTAATTAATTCCTTTCAGTTATCTCCACACCTCCTTCTCCAGCAGGCATCAAATCGTTTCGGCCGCAACCGGTCTCAGAGTTGGATGTGTTTACACGGATGGATCTTAAAATCTGTAGTTTCCCTTCTTTGTCCTTTTCTGGAGACCTGGGAGTAGTACCCTTCAGACATTTTATTGATCTTTCTTCCCCTTTGGCTCATACATGCTAATTGTACCTCTGTAGCAAAACAATCTTATTATCATGTTAATTAGTGGGAGGGCTGTTGAGGTTTTCCACTTCATTACCTACTAATTTCAAGATAAATGAATCCACAGGTTACTAAGTAAATAAGGTCACCTATCAAGCACTTGTAAAGGTGTTTGTAAACAGGGAGAGGGGAGACAGAAGGAAACCTGTTTGGTTTTCAAATGAGTGGGCTGGTGGGGCTTGGCTTTCCGATGGAGTTGAGAGTCCCATCGGGGTGGCCCTGTCCCTGAACTCATTTGTAATGAAAAGGGAACGTTTGCCATCCACCTGGTTTCCCAGTGGGGCCTTTCCTCGGGAACTCTCAAAGGCCCCTTTGTGGCCGAATTCATTCTGTGCATTGGGCGCTCATGGCCACTTTTGTAGAGAAAGCCAGAAGTGAGGTTCACACTGGGCAGGAGAACGTTGAAGGGGGAGGCCAGTGGGTGGTGCGATCGCAAATCACACTCTTCTCAGCTTCCCAGATTTATTTCCATCTTGGGCCGGATTGTTCCTAGTTTCTCTGGATTAAAAAGCAGAAGAATTAGTTATGAGGGAAAATGAGAAAATCGAGCCTGCCAAAACCCAAGATTTTTAGCGGATTTCCTTAAGGCAGAAGGGGAAAACAATTGCTAGGAGAATCTTAGCTACAATGCCAAAAACTAAACAAAAGGATGAATGGGAATTATTTTCTTTACCCTTTTATCTGTCTTTAAAAACAGTCACAATATTCAAACAGGACATCGTTTTGCTTTTTCATCTCCTCTTGATGTTGGTACCTTAAAAAAGAAATTCAAGGGAAAAAAAGTTGTATATTTTTATCCCCTAGGAGATTCTCATCTTGTGAGCGTTCTATTTTGTATGTGGAACCTCCAGGGGCATCATTGTCCAACGATCTAACTGGCATCTGAAACACTGAATTCTCCCTTCTTTTTTTTTTTTAATTAAGATAATAAATTGGTCTTAAATTATCCCTGAAATCAGACCAGTGTTGATTACAATGGGGCTCATGCTGTGACAGCTCAAGATGATGTTATTTTTATTCCTTTTCAACGAGATCTTAATCTCTCCCTGCGTGTAAACAAATTGTCACTGTAACCTTGTTCTCTAATCTCCCAGTCAAAGACCTTTAAAGCATTGGGAGATAACAGATCAGGCCAAGATTTCATCAGCTCTTCAGCTGGCGCGGATAGGCCACGTTTCACTCCCACCGGCTGAGTCTTTAAACATTGAAGGAGAATTAATAACTACATCTTACATGAAAAGCTCCACGGAAACCTTTGAAGGCCGTATGTGTTGTGTAGCTGGAGTCCCGAAAATGCCAGCTGCTGGTCTGGATGAGGAATGCCTTTGCTTCCAGGAGAAGGACCTGAGCCAGCGGTGGGAAGGGGACGGTTAGGGAAAAGGGACAAGTAGGAGAGACACAGAGAGGGACATTCAGAGACAGAGAGACAGGGAGAAACTGCCCTAGAAATAGAAAGAAGGGGAAAAGAAAATCAGAGAGATAAAGTCGAAGTGGAACAAGAATGAGGGAAAGAAAAGAGCTACCAAAAATGGTCCACCCAACAACTGGTAAAAGCAACCGGTGACAAACGCCACTTTGCTGGTGTGAGAAGACATTCCAGAGTGTGGATCAGATTACCTTCCCAGCCATTTCAAAACATCCCTGTGTGACTTTCTATCGGAGAGTCCTTCATGCCATGAAAGGGAAATTCTGCAAACATTCCCAAACGCTGCTGAGCAAGAAATTACTAATGAGCTACCTAGTGAACCCCAGCTCAGAGACCTCAGATACACGGACGTGTTTGTTTTAAAATCAGTTAAGAGGCATGTCTAGGGTGCGGCAGATCTTCAGCAATGATTCTGAGGGAATGGGCAGCTAGTAGTACTAGGCTCCTGGTGAGGAGGCTGGAAGATTCTCATCCAAGGCCTCTCCCCAGTCGCTAGCAGAGCCCAGAACTGTCCGCCATTTTCAGACTCGCTCATCCATCTTTGGGTCTTCCCAATTTGACTTCCGTCCTGTGACTCCCCAACCCTTCCTTGGCTGATATGATTAAAAACAGGACAGTGAGGCTTAACGGGTGATTTTCTCTTCAATTAGTAGGGGACTTTGATCACCAAAAGTGGTGATTCAAAGTAGGAATAAGTTTAGCTCTGGGTTTGCCTTACCTCTCATCAATGTTTTTGGAAACACCATGAATTTCCACGAGCCAGCATTTTTGAGTGGAAAGGTCATGGACTCTGTTGCAACAGTGTGACCTTTGACAATCTATAAAATGGGGAAAATATTAACATCTTTCCCTTGGGCTATTGCAAAAATTAGATGAGTTAATGTAGAGAAACTACAAAAGGCATTATCTGGTACATTAAAAAAATAAAATAATGCTTTTCAATAAATAAAATAATCCTTTTCAATAAATGTTAATTATCACCTCCTACAGAGCACACCAGAACCTAAATTTAAGTACTATTTGTCATAGAGCAAAATCGTTTGCTTTGAGGTATGAGTCAACTCTTTTGCCCTGGCAGAGAAACAGGTCACTTATGGAAGGAATTGCTTGGCGATTTTCAGGTGTGCTGTGAAAAATCATGCTGCACATATGAAATTTCTTCCTGGGTCAGGGCTGCTTCTTCCTCCAGTTCCTCCAGAGACTTTTTTTCTCTTTAAGAAACACTGGCTTTCATAATATTAGGTGATGTTTAAGTACCTGCTGGGTATTAGTCTGCTTAATTTTATTTTTCATTAAGTCAAAGGATTTGCACATAATTGGTTTCCCTCCGGGCTTCCATACCCACCTGTGGTTAGCAGCCACAACTGTGATATAATGTCCAGACAAAGGTGGCTTTGCTTCTTTTTCTTTCTTTTTTTTTTTTTTTTTAAGCAACTTTCAGAGGCTTACATCAGTTCATTGGTTTACTTCATTTTTTTGACAATATTTATTGCACTTTTTCTGAATATAAGAGTAATATGTTTATAAAAGAACACTTGGCAAAAAACACACACATATATTCCCTACTATTTATTGAACACTTATTATTTGCAAGACCCTTGTAAAGCTTAGTGGCTTGCAGGCATATGCCACTTAATCTTCATAACAATTTTGTGATGGAAATACCTTACCCAAGACCACAGAATTATAAAAGTGACAGAGTCCAGACTTAGAGTAGACCTGTCTTTCTCTACAGGGTGTAATTTTTATCGCTACCTATCTGTGACAGGTAAGTAAACAGGCAAGGAGCAGGCAGTTACAGAAAGAGGAACATTAAAACCAACATATCCACTCTTTATCCACTGTGTAGGGAGGGGGGATGGTTTCCTTGTAAAGTGAAGTATATTGAGGTAGGCATTGGAGTCCTACTGGTGGATAGGATATGTTTTATGTCAAATATGTGAATGTTAAAATCCTGGTCTCACCACTCATAAAGTGATAAGACTTTTATTGTAGTAAGAGGTTAGATAAGTTACTTATCCTCTTTGTTTGCTATTTCTTTATCTATAATAAGACATTTAATTCACAAAAAGTATAGAAAATATTTGGCATAATAACTAAAACATGTAAGCACTCATTACACATACACACACTGTACATATACACACATTGCAAAATCAGTACAGCACTCTATATAGCATCCACTCCATAGCATACCACATCAAACTCATTATTACATCCTGAATATTTCCCATTTCAGTTGATTCTTTTAATAGCAATATATTTTTCTTTCTTACAATTTCACCATAATTAATTTCATTTAACCATTCTTTATAGTTACACATTTAATTAATTTCAATGTTTTGCTGTCTTGAAGAATACTTCATTGTATCCCTCCCAATGAATCACTGAGCATCTTCTGTTCTCTTAATTTCTCAAAATTGTCCTAAAAATCACTGAGGAAAAAGGTGCTTATTTTCTAGTCTTTCTATAAATACAGCCACAGTGCTTCTGAAAAAAATGCAAATTTGCACTTCAGTAAGGACATAACAAGCATTTTTTTTTTTTGCCTTGGCCAATAAAAAACTAAAAATGTAATTTTAAAAAAAATCTATTTGATAATTTAATTTCTTTTCCCAAAAAAGTATTTCTTCTATTGCCATTGTAAGTGAAAAATTTTTTGATATTTCCTTTGGCTATCTCTATAAATGTTCTGAATTATCAAATTATGTCCTATGTTCTATTGGTTACTATTTTCTATTTGTTTATCTACTTAATTTTTAAGAACTCACTATATATTATGATTTTCAAATTAAATTGTATAATATTTAATTTTCATATGTACATTATATAGATATTTTAATGTTAATGTAGTTTTTATACTTTCTTAGTTTCCATTTATACTCAGAAAAGAGCTGGAATATATTCGTCCATATTTTCTCTTAATTGTTTCATTATTTCATTTTAATAGTTACTGCTAATTGAGTTTAGTTTTCCTTTTAAGGAAAATGTTGGCCTAGGACCTACTACTATGTTCTTGGAGATGTATATACATTATCTCATTTAATTATAACCCTCGCCCCCAGCCAAGAAAATTAAAACAGTAAGGCAGCTATTAACACTTTTCACAGATGAAGACCTGGACTTGCCCAGAGACCAAAAAGAGTGAAATGGATCAGTTATGGGTCAAATTTAGGTGTGTTTAGTTAAATTAAAATGAGAAGAAGACAGAGTTTTGAATCATAAAATTGACCAGTATCATTATCACTAGAAAGTGATAGGTAGGAATAGGAGATGCATGGCTCAAGAAAAGATGGAAGAATGGATGAATGGATCAATGGATGGATGAATGAATGAATAGTCTAAAAAGGCAATTTATCAGCCTGACAAAAATGTCTTTCCCTGCTTGGTAGACCATTAGTCTGGTTTAGCCTATAGTCATTTCACAATCCTCCAGCCTCCAGATAAGCTATATTATTATGGTACTACTCAGGAGATTCCTGGGGTCAAAGTGACTGGCATGGATGAGAGATTTCATACTTCCTGCTTCCTAAGACCAACAATTCATCCTTTTATGCCATGGTCAGTCCACCAGTGAGCACTTTAATTGGATGTTTTGCAGAGGTTAAAAGCAAGGGCGTATGCGGCTGATTGTCCAAACCTGAATCTTAGCTTCCTAGCTTTGTAACTCTGGCCAAGTTACCTAACCTCTCTGTGCCTCAGTTTTATCATTTGTAAAATGGGGATAATAACACTTAAAGTCTCAGGTTTTTTGTTTTTGTTTTTTGCAGGTGAATTAATTAATAAATGCAAACCCCTCTAAACAGACCCTGGTGCATAATAAGTGAAAAATAAATGTTTTAAGCTGTTATTATTATTTTCTATGCTAAAGATGTATGTGATATGTAACAATAACTTTCATAGACAGTAAGAAAATTGCACAGGGATTTTCTTGGTTCATTAACATGACTCTACACACTTCCAAAAAAAAAGTATGAGGACCTAGAAATACCCCAGTGGTCTATAAATAACCTGAGAATTCAGTCTTTTGGGACACAAGATGTTCTCAGGTTGTGTAAGTTATACTTAAACATTTTCTACAAGAACGAGCCGCAGTGCAGTTCATACAAGTCACGATTTTTGTACTTATCAAGATTGCTTCATAAATATTATCTCATTTTGAATCAGGAACAAGTTTTATAATGAATACATCTAAATAGGCTTTGGCAGTGCTTACATCGTGTTGGAAAGTCAAAACCTAAAAAACCAGATTATTCAACATCATTATAAGCCTCTAAACCCAAATGTTTGACAGGATGCAAGTGTCGGTCTCTGTGTGTGTGTGTGTGTGTGTGTGTGCAGTGTAGACACAATCTTAAATTGCCTAACGTTGGAAAAGCAGACAGTGACAACAGAGGCACAATGATAGATAGCCAACACATTTACACACCAGGAAACGTTATTTAGAGAGTCACTGAGATCATACATACAGAAATGTTCTTCTCTATCTTATCCCATAGAACCTCCACCATCCACTCTGCAGAGAGTGCTGCCAGTACAGGCAAAAGAGACACCCACACAAGCAAAAATGGCCTGAGATAACCACAGTTTGAAGTCTACAATAGAGAAATGTCCTATCTCTGGATAAGCAGGGTCTGTGGTGACTCCTATTTTTCTTCTCAGATTTCTGAAATCTCTTCCCTCAAGTGTAATCGACATTTTGCTCCTTCCACCCGCCTCACCATCACCACTATTCCAAACAAACACCCAGGAACTTTGACAGTAAGAGAATGATTGCATTGGTAAGAAGCTGGCTGATAAGTCAATTTACTCTAAGCTGAAAAAAACCATGGGAGTCAAGATGTCCCTTGTTAGTGGTTTAATTTATAAAAGTACAATGCTTAATCATTTAATAGCTTCATTAAAACAACACCAGAAGAAGGTATAAAAACAATCATCCATGTCTTATAAGAAATTGGTTTCTTTCTGGTACTTCATACCTGCCAAACTGAAAATATGTACCAAAAAACTTACAACTACTCAGATGACAGCCAAAGAGAAAGTGATGACAGTGCGTCCTTGTATTTGTAATTTAGCTACAAACACACCTATGTTTATTGGAACATGAAAAAAACTATCAAAGAAAAAGACAGTTTTAACAAAAGAATCTTGTGTGTTCCCTTTTGAAGAAAAGTATAGTACCGTGAAAGTCAAATAATGTATGTTATAAATCTGTGTAATTTAAACAAACAGATATTTAGAACATGATGTGATGTCTATAGGAGGTGTAGGGGAAAGAAACATTCTAGACTAGGGCACACCATTGTCCCATAAGAGAATATCACTTTTTAGGCAAAATCTCAGAAGACTGGATATACGAACAGGTTGCTTTGGGATAATGGAAAATAAGAACTCATTAGCGCCAGGTTTGTTATTTGTTCTATGACAAAAAAGTAAATTACAATGTATTAGTGCAGTTAGTGTTGTTTTTAATGTGCATGGGGATACGATAAAACTTTTATTAGGGAAGTGTGATAGTATGTTCATGCTACAGTGTGAACATCCTGCTCTTGTACAACAGCCAATCATGTGGCCCATTGGAACATTCTTATAATGATGTAATAAAATTTGACTCTGATATTGTAAAATATGTTTATGGTAAGGCTGTTGGGATATTTTTATGCAATCTTATTAGAGCAGGTGCCTAAACCTATTATATTTTGTAGTCCAATTTCAGTGGAATTTTTAAAATGTCAAACTTCTAATCTGGAGTTTGAATGCTGAAATGACCACGTTACGATGCAAAATGTGATCTGCAGCCTCCCCCTCCCCCAGGCCTCACGGATATGAGATGGCACGGAATTGCCATCTTAAAGCAGAAATCTAATCGAGAGTTTTCTCAATGAATGCAATGCTATTGGCTATACTGCAGAATTTGTCTCATGGACGATTGGGCATTAAAAAGAATAGTAACTATAAGTACATGTAACCTATTTTTTTCTGGGTCCTCCTTATTGAATACAGTGTATTCTTAGTTATTTTTCTTCTCCTGTTGTTCAACACTTTTCTCCTCTGGCTTATCATCACTTTGAGGCCCCAGCAACATGCATCAAATAATGCATGTCCACAAAAGACAGGTGGCCAGGAAATCTAAGGACAAAAGAAAGGCCATCTATCCCTAAGCTTTGGACTAGGACCTAGGTTTATAAAACTCCTCCTATTCAGAATAGCGTGAGTTGCTCAAAAGTGGATATTGCTGATTCATGTTGGAGAGGCGGAGATACGGTCTTTAGTGTAAATAACTGTGTTTATTGAATAAAGCACAACGAACCTGTACAAGTTACAAGGCTAATAGGTAGCAAGAAGATAGGAAGGGTTCAAAACTCTTCTTAATTTTTAGACTAAAATGAGCCTAGAGCAGAGTTTTCTGAAGTGCTTTTCCTAGAAGATGTGCTTCATAAAACATATATCAAAGCCAAATAAATTTAGAAAACTTTGCATATAGTACCAATTATAGTATTATTTGCTGTGCGCATTTGCATATTAAAGGCTCTGAGAAGTTCCGCAGCAAAAACTGGTTGCATTAATGGCACTAATTTTAAAACCGTTTGATCATGCAATTCATTTGTTTTTGCATAGTACACTGGAAAGTGTTGTAACTGAGAAAAAAGTATAGGCAACATATGTGGTTAGAATAAAAGATTTAAGAAATGTTTTAAAGATTGTGGTTTAATTATTCAAATAATTAGTAATATATCATTTTAAAGCTTGAAAGGGCCTATCTTCCTTGTCACTTTAGGGCAGTTTATGTTTTAAATAATATTTTCTAACTTCTCCTTTCCTTCTGTTTTCAATGAAATGAAATTAACAAACCAATTTTGTTAATTATATTTCCAAAAGGCAAAATGCTTGAAATTTTTTACAATCAAGCCTAAATTAATTAAGATCCTCAGGGGATTAAAATTCCAGTTAATTAAATTTTTTAAACAGAAAATTAAACAGAAAAGCCTTTTTGTTTCAACTTATTATCGGGAATTTGTCTTAAATGTATGGGCATGTTTTCATATTTTTCAATGAATTGCTCTCGGTTATAATTAAATTTTGTTCCATCATTTAGAATTTTACACAATACCTCTGAATTATCATTCTAAATATCATGATTCTAAAGATCTAGAGGACTGTGCTAGTAGACACTCAACATGCAGGAGATTAAGTTGAATTGAATTGGTAAGGAACTTGACCTGACTTGGGTCGCAGGTCCATCACTGGTGTGCGTGCATATTGAATGAGTGTTTAAGTGAGGAGCTGTCCTACTATATAAATATCATGATTCTAAAGATCTAGAGGACTGTAGTAGGAGACACTCAACATGTAGGAGATTAAGTTGAATTGAACTGGTAAGGAACTTGGCTCTCACCAACCTGACTTGGGTCATAGGTCCATCGCTGGTGTGTGTGCATATTGAAAGAATGTGTATGTGAGGAGCTGTCCTACTAGAAGCACATAGCTTGGGAGTGGAAAAATGCTGATTCGCTGCCCTCAAAGAAGATAAAATTGGCATTATGCTTGTACACACACACACACACACACCCACACAGCTGATTGATACAGTTGCTTAATTAATTGGTTGTAATCCAACTTGTTAGACTTTATAATTTGCTTATGTTTTTCTATAAAATTTAGATACAGAACTTTTTGGCATTGCTAATCACAAAGTATATAAAATTTTTTAAAAAGGGGCTGAATTTTGTTCATAAATGAATTGCAAATATTTCAACATAGGGGAATTCAAATATTTTTTAAAAATTGATTTCTCTATATAGCAGGTGTAGGTTATTAACTACATGCAACATTCTACCTCTGTTTAATCACTTCATTGTGGCTGCTCTTGGGCAACCAGGTACAGATAAAGGCATATGCAAGATATTCCAGACCTCATTACAACTATGAAGGATGTCCCTTCCAGAGGGAATGGGCAGAGAGTATAGATGAATCAGAACGAAAAGATTTCCTCTTCATACACACACAAACATACTCTGTGTCCATATCAATAGATTATTATACATAGAGTGAACACCGTTATTTACTGCAACATTAATACAGTAGAAAGCTCCCTGGCCTTGGAATCTGAAGGTCTGAGTTTTAGAACTTTTCTTTGGCAAGTCCTTTCATTTGGTCTCAGTTTTCTCATCTGTAAGATGAAGTCTTTTTAACTACCAGAAGAGCTCTAAGTGGATAATATTCTATAATAACTTTATATATCCTGTCACATTTCCCTTCGTGTATTAGCTTCTGGGAAAATCCAAATGGAATTTAATATTGGTTCGACAAATAACAATTATACATGAGCACATACTGATGTCCAGACACTAAACTTGACAACGGAGATTCATCAGTGAACAAAGTTTCTGCTTTCATGGAGTTTGCATTCTACTTAACTCACAGAAATGTATCAACCTACACTTTAAGAATAAAGTTTGTATCCATGTCCAACACGGTTTTGGATTTCTTTTCTGTGTGATTTCATCTACTTCATCATTTAATTATCTTTGTTGTAAACAACCTCAAATAATCTTCAGGAAAGCAGGAAAGGTCTTAAATAAAAAAAAAAGAATGCTTTCGGACACTGTAGAGAGCAACAAGCATGTCTAAAAGCCCCAAACTTAAGAATAAGTTGAATAAGATAAGAGAGACTCCTGGAGCAGAATTGTGTCATGGGCAATGCATCTTCAAAACAGGACACATTTCTTTAATTAGTTAGAGTCTTTAATGGAAGGAAAGAACAGGAAAGTCAGGGAATAGTGACTTTGACTCACACCACTGAGGAAGGTCATCAGAAAGAAGCATCAATAAGGCTTTTTAAACCTTTCCTACTTGTAATGCACAGAGCCAAGCTTATAGGAAAACTGGAGCTACAAAAATTACAAATGGCAACGCTATTATTTGGCACATAGTTGCCAAAGGCATTCAATATAAAGATTTTACAGAGGTGTCAACTGATATATAGCAAAAACACAAACAGTCTCCAACACTGTAAAATAGGCAAGGAAAGCTAGGGCAAAATATTAAGTATATAAATTATAGACATATATATTTTTTGCGATACAGGCTGGGGAAGTGCTTGCTAGGTACTGTAGTTAAAATGAGCAATAAATACCAGGGCTAGTGCTGCCAACGTCTTGTTGGGCGTGGGTGGGGAGGGGGGGCTCCATTCAATATAGTTTTGATTTTCCAGTCCGTGGTTCCAATTCACATTTTGGAAAATGAAATGGTTAGAATATTTCTTGCTGGTCTGTTATACATTTAAAACAGGTTTCAATGCTCGCTCGCTCGCTCGCCCTCTCTCTCTCTCTCTCACCATCAGGACTCATTTGAGGAGTCAAACATGTGAAAGAGAACATCGACTGCTTTTTAGGATCAGCCTCCTCTTCCACCCAAGATAAGGCTCTGCTGCAGAGGTCAAACATCTGTCCTTCTTTCTCTTCCCCAGGACATTCCTGGGGACAAGAAAGTGGAGGCACAACCTCGCTGGTGCTGGAAAGCATTGCAACAGAAAGAAGTGGTTCACTTTCTCTATGCATCATTCCCCTCTCTGGGAAACACAAGCTTGAATTGGAGTACAGTAGTGACCTTGCATTAAAATAGCACACTCTGTAACCCTGTCACAGCCAAGGCAATGAAATGATGACAATTTCCCGTTTAACTTTTTATATTCGTATTTTGTTTTACTCTACAAATCTGGTGAGAAAACACCATCTTCCTTTAAATTCAGGTAAAAGAGATGTCACAGATTAAAAATGCAAATATTGGAGAAGACGCATGCAAATGACAGAGACCTAGCAGGAAAGAGTGAGGGGGTAAAAGCCAGAGGATATCCTTCTGTGTGTTAGCTATTTACTCTGGATTTTTCCAGTCACAAGAAGAAAATTACAATGTGTATAATGAATGCCAAATAGAAAATAAAGTCATTTTTATTTAACTTTGGGATAAAGGTAATCTTCATATTTGTCTGCCAAGTGTCTTTGATTGTGTTTTATTTGGGCTAATGTTAATATGAATCAATGCACTCTTAGAATTGATCGAACTCCCAACTCTCATTTTGCAGATGCAGAAGCAAAGTCAAGTTAGGGGAATTATGAGACTGGAGCTCCAACCCAGGGCGGTGGCTTCAGTCAGAGCTTTTTCCATGTGGACAGAGACAGCACACAAGGACTCAAGCAGAGAATGCGACCTGGACACTCTGGGCAGGGCTTGGGAAATTTTTTCAGCTTGAATTTTAAATAAAACTTAAAATTTCAGATGCGACCAATGATACAAGCAGCAGGCTGTTAAGATCACAAACATGGGGCAGGAATGGATCCCCTACCGGTCAGTCCTCCACAGACATGCCTGTCTCTTGAGTGTTCCCCCAATTTGATGGTCTGTCACTCTAGGCTGCAGCAGAGGTTCAAGGCGATATCCCTTCTCAGGCCACTTCCTGTAATTCTGCAATTTGGGCGCAAGTGTCGCCTACATACCTGTGCATGCAGCCTTTCTGCCTGAGCCCCTCACTCACGACATCATGCTTATATTTGTACAGCTCTGAGTACTTTCATAACTACTCCCTCATTGAAAAAGTCGTCAGAACAGCTGAGGGCAGACAAGGACACTGAGGCTGAGACACGGAACTTTACACTTAGAACTACCTTTCTGAGCTCTGTCCCTCAGCCTACTAACTTGAACACATGTCTTAAATAGTATGAGTTCAATAAAATGAAAAAAGACAATGTTACCTCATCTACTAACACTTGTTCTAGAAAGGCAAATGCTATCAAGAATAATACTTTATATAACGGCATGGATTTACAAAGGAGATAAATTTGAGAGTAGTGTATTGGACTGCAAGGGAAACCCGACTCCAAATCACCACACCTTTTAAAAAACACAGTCACCCCCCTCAAATTTTATCCAGTTAAGGAAAAAAAAAATGTTAGTTTACTTACAGCTTATGAGCACATTTGTTACGCGAATTGAAATATATCTGCTGGGGCCAGGTGAGGTGGCTCATGCCTGTAATCCCAGAACTTTGGGAGGTGGATCACGAGGTCAGGAGTTTGAGACCAGCCTGACCAACATGGTGAAATTCCGTCTCTACTAAAAATAAAAAAATTAGCCGGGCGTGGTGGCACGTGTGTAATCGCAGTTACTCAGGAGGCTGAGGCAGGAGAATCACTTGAACCTGGGAGGAGAAGACTGCAGTGAGCCAAGATTGTGCCACTACATTCCAACCTGGGCCACAAAGCCACAAAGCAAGACTCCGTCTAAAAAAAAAAGAAGAAAGAAAGAAGGAAAGAAAGGAAAGAAATATATATGCTGGGGTTTAAAGAAATAAAAAATTACTTTTTAAAAAATATATTGAGTGCCTTTTACATAGTAGAGCCTGTGTTAGGTTTTTTGGTTAATGAGAAAATAAGTCACAGTCCCGCCTGGAGGACCTCACTACCCATTTACTTGTCTCCATGAAGCCATGTACTAAAGCCACTGTTGAAAAATATCATAGGATGCAGATATTTACAATAAGGAAAGTCTCAGGAAAAAAAAAAAGTCTAATAATGAAGGTGACGTCAATGGCTAAATATTCATCTATAATTCTGAAAGTCAGTTTGCATAGGCGATATACCTGCTTATCGATATGAGATAAAGCACTTTTACAAAAGCATATCAGAAAGCAAGTAGGTGTGAATGTTGTTGTTCTAGGAAAAGGTAATCTAATTTATAAAATCAATAAGTTGCCCACAAACCGTAGCACTTTGTTCTATTAGTAACAAATGACTTAGGACACACCTCACAACCAAGGTTGGGGAACAGTTGCTCAGTAGCTGTGAAAGCCTGGGAATCCAACTGCAGTTTCACAATTTCACCTCAGGACCTGACTCGTCATTTCATTTTAAGATGGTTAAAATCTATAACACACACACACACACACACACACACACACACAAAATGATCTCTCTCCACTAGTTCCTATAGAAACACAGGAAATACTGCACCCAGAACTCACCTGCCTTAACACCCCAGACCTCTCCCCAGCCTTGCTGTTGGCAGTTCACCTGTGAGGCTCATAAGGGGCTTGGAAAGGTCATGATAAAAAGAGTTCAAAGTCCCATAGCATCTTTGTAGCCCACGAGCTACTGACAGCTCACACTGCTCCAAGCAAGGAGCAGACAGTGGAGCTGGGAATGGTGGGGCAACACCCAGCTCTCTGTGGGCAGGACTGGATTCTAAGCCCAGCCACAAGGAAACAGACAAGGAGGGATGCTCAGAAATGGAAGCATCTCGGCTTTCCTCAGCTTTTGTTTCTGCTGTTGATTACTAGAGTTAGAGGCAAACTGAAGAAGAAGAATAAAAACTATATAAAGGCCTTTCCCAGTCCCAAGAAGATGAATGTCATCCTGAGAATTGAGGACGAGCATTTAAGGTGACTTTTTGTGTGTGTATCATTGTTTTAAAGTTGTATTGCAGGCTGGGCGCCGTGGCTCACGCCTGTAATCCCAGAACTTTGGGAGGCTGAGGCTGGCGGACCACGAGATCAGGAGTTCAAGACCAGCTCGGCCAACATGGTGAAATCCCCTCACTACAAAAAATACAAAAATTAGCTGGGCATGGGGGTGTGTGTCTGTAATCCCAGCTACTCCGGACGCTGAGGCAGGAGAGTAGCTTGAACCTGGGAGGCGGAGGTTGCAGTGAGCTGAGATACTGCCACTGCACTCCAGCCTGGGTGACAGAGCAAGACTCATTCTCAAAAAAAAAAAAAGTTGTATTACATTTAATTGTATGGGATGTTGATGAAAATGTCCTTTTTCCTAAGGCTATTTATATTAATAATCCTTTCAAAACCTAAAGTTGAAATTTAATTCTTTTCAATTTCCTTTTTGGTTATTTTTCCCCTTTCCTTCATTGTGGGAACTCACTGACTTATTATCTCCTGGATATTTCCTGGGCCTTGGTGACTTTATTCTGGGAACTAAGAGATAATCAGGTGGTCCTCAAACCTTTCTTCTTAAAGTTGATGCTTGTATCGACAAAAAAGAGAACTATCTAAGGAAAGAATTCACAGGGATATGTGGATATTAATGCTTTTGATGAGTAAATAAATCCAGCCCCACGAAAGGCATTGCAACATTTTCGGTTCATTGTTTTTCCTGCTGTCTGTGTCAATGATTGGCTGCCCCTGTGCCAAATACATTGCGTTTACCAATTGATATATTGCAAATAATCAATACAGAAAAACGGAAATTATTGTATTACGAGAAATATAGTTTAGAATCATTTCCCTATATACATGCCACCTCATGGCCTAGCTATATAAAAAGGTTATCAATCAGACACTCACTTGTCTATGATGATTTTGATTTTAAAAATAATCACAACACACTAAACAAGGTACCCCACACTAAGGAATGTCATACAATTAGCATTGAACTCTTTCTATGAGCCAGCATTCCAATAGATAGGTTGTCCTGTTCTTGGTTTTGTTTTTAACCCAATACAATTGTCCTTTTGATTCTTTTCGTGTCTAGAGAACGCCAGATTTTTTGTTTGTTTGTTTGTTAATTTGTTTGTTTTTGTTTTTTGAGACAGACTCTTGCTCCGTTGCCCAGGCTGGAGTGCAGTGGCGTGATCTCAACTCACTGCAACCTCCACCTCCTGGGTTCAAGAGATTCTCCTGCTTCAGCCTCCCAAGTAGCTGGGATTACAGGCGTGTGCCACCGCACCCGGCTAATTTTTGTATTTTTAATAGAGATGGGGTTTCACCATGTTGACCAGGCTGGTCTCAAACTCCTGACCTTAGGTGATCCACCCACCTTGGCCTCCTAAAGTGCTGGGATTACAGGCGTGAGCCACTGCTCCTGGCCAGAAAGCTGGATTTTAAGTTCCCCTTTCCTTATGCCTGGCATATTTGATAAAGGGTATCTCCAATCGTCTCTGTCAACTATTCTTTCTCTGCAGCCTTCAACTTAGTAGGTAAGTCCTTCAGAAGCAAGCCACCTTCCTCTTCGCATTTCCACTCTGAGCACAGTTGAAGTCTGAAAGACTTACTCAAATGCCTCATGTTAGTTTAACAGGAGAGCTGCTCTGTCTCAGAGCTGGAGTTTGAGGGGAGGACTTAGCTGGAGTGGTCAGTAATCCAGCATTAAGTTTTGAGTTGTTTGCTCTGTTGTGGTGCAATTCTTTTATTCCAGCTTATTAAACTTTGTTGTGTATACAAATGCTTTCTGCAAGTGGGTTTTTTAAGAAAGTCATGGAAATAGATGGTCCGTGGACCTGTCAATGTGAAACAGAGGGAAGAGGCACAGGAGGTGAGATGCCAGTGAGAGTGAAAGGTTAAGAAAAGTCAGAACCAGGCCGGGCGCAGTGGCTCATGCCTGTAATCCTAGCACATTGGGAGGCCGAGACAGATTACCTGAGCTCAGGAGTTCAAGACCACCCTGGGGAATATGGTAAAACCCTGCCTCCACTAAAATACAAAAAATTAGCCAGGTGTAGTGGTGCATGCCTGTAGTCCTAGCTACTTGGGAGGCTGAGGCAGGAGTATCACTTGAACCTGGGAGGCAGCGGTTTGCAGTGAGCCGAGATCACACCATTTCACTACAGCCTGGACAACAGAGCAAGGATCTGTCTCCAAAAAAAGAAAAGAAAAGTCAGAACCCCAGATCAGACTAGGTCAAAAGACATTAGAGAAAACCGAGGAGTCTCTGAGATTTAGGGAGAGACACTGAGTTTCCCACTGTACCTAAATAAAATGGAGGTTTTTACCCAAATTCTTTTAAATTTTCAATAAGGTCACTTTTAATTCACACATCAAAGATATAATATATGCAAGGCACTTAGCACACAGCCTGGCCCAGGGTATTCTCTTAATAAATGGTGATGATGATGATGATGATTTTACATTCAAAGTGACAAAGGGTTTTCTATTTTCTCTCTTTTTCATCAGCAAGTTTTAGCAATTGCAAGCAGTTATCGCAGAAAAATAGTGTTGCTGGACACCAGTTCGTTTCTCGTACCTGCAAGTCTCATCAAGTTCCCAGAGCTTTTCTAAATGGACTTTATTCTGTCACTTCTGGGCATTCAGAAGCACTTGTCCTCAAGCTCCCTAGGACAGGAGCTGGAAAATGGGAGGGAAACATTGTCAAAGCCTAAATGTTATTTGGGGAGTAGTTGGCTTCTCACGTTTCACAGTGAATGGAAGGTACTTGATAGTACCTAGGCATGGGGCCTTGCGTGAATGTCTTCCTTATAGCAGAAATCCCATCCCATCCTACCCCTCTCACCCCAGAGAGAAAACAGGATCAAGGGAAGTCAGAGTTCGTTCCAAAGAGAATGACCTCCACCCCAAGTCTTATCACAAATATAAGCACCTTGTGAGCAAACTACTTTTCCTTCTGAATTTGAAAGGCTCTCTAAGTGAGCTCATCTCTATCCAGAGAATAGGCCAAGATATAAGAGAATAGATTGCCAAATCCTTCCTCAATTGTTTTAGTCTCTTTGTGCTGCTACACCAAAATAGCTGAAACTAGGTAATTTATAAAGCAGAGAAATGTATTTCTTGCTGTTCTGGAGGCCGGAAAGTCTAAGATCAAGGTGCCAGCAGGTGCAGTGCCTGGAGAGGACCCATTCTCTGCTTCCAAAACTGTACTTTGTCGCTATGTCCTCGCATGGCAGAAGTGGCCAAAGTTGTGTCCTCACACGATGGAAGGCTGAAGGGCAAAAGAAGATAGAGAGGGAGAATTCTCTCCCTCATCAAGTTCTTTTTGTAAGGACCTCTACTCTTATCTATGAAGGTAGAGCTCTCATATCTTAATCACCCCCTAAAGGCCCTACCTCTTAATACTGTTGAGTTAGAAATTAAGTTTCAACACGAATTTTGGAGGAGTCACAAACATTCAAGGCATGTCATCAATGCCCATATCCAGACCAGGCAGTGAAAATAACCACCAAGGTTTCTAATGGAGGAGTCACTACTTTCAGGTTCCCTGACGCCAGGTTCCATGACTTCCTTGGTCATGCCAACATATTGCAGGGAAACGCATCATTATTATAACGTAGCATTCCGTTGGCAACTTGATGTTAGCACTCCCACAATCCTTGTGTCCATGTCAAGAATTTTCTCTCCAAAAGGCCGCACACTCATGCATCCAAGTCATTATGATACATTATTGTAAAGCCTTGGGGGAATGGATGTGTGTCTGTGTGTATGTGCGTGCGTGCATGAATGTGTGCGAGTGTGTCTGTGTGAATGACGTAACTAGGAACCCTGGACTCGAGGACAAAATTTCAAATCACCTTTCATACATAGCACCCTATAACCACCGTAAAAAGTCAGCAACTCTAAATAAATGAGATTCAAAACCAGATAAAAATATAAGAATTATTAGCAAAAACTTGAAACCCATGTTTCTAAACCTGCATTCCCCCAAGAATGAGCAGCCAGAGGTTATTGAGGAAAATATTAAAAATAGAATGATGTTGGGTTATTGAAACGTATTTAAGTGTTCTAAAAATGTAAACGTTAAGATTTAGAGGGCTGTGATTTATTGCTCTAGCTAAAAATCCGATAATACATCACGGCAGATGTGAACACGGTCATCAGCTTTTGAAGGGTAAACATGGGATACATGTCCAGGATGTCTAGCAGTTCCCTCCCCTGGATCTTTTACTGTGTAGCCGAACAGAAATTTTCTCAGCATTCTTTTCCTCTGGAGAAAAGCAAAGAAATTTCCTCTGCGGAGCACACATCCTGGACTTAGCACCAAACAAGGTGCTTTAAGTACATCCACTTTAGTAGATGTAGATATTACGTATGATGTAGATATTAGTGGCTCCATTTCCCAGGGCAGAAATCTGAGAATCAGAGAAGTTAAATAATAAGGCCGAAGTCACACAGCTAGTGGAGAAAAGCTAGAATTCAGTTGTCAACTTTAAATGTTCAGTTTAATCCCTCCAGCCCCTTCTCAAAATGTACAGAACTCAACACCAAGTTGATTTTTTGTAAGTCTCATCCTTGATCAAATCTTAACCTTGCTGATTCTCAGACCGTGTTGTGAATAATAGTTTCATCTCCCTAAGTAGCCTTTTAACCTCACCTCTAAGGGTGAAGAAGAGCTGCTAAAATAATTAAAATGATTCAGTCCCAAAAGCCTGCCTGTTTCAAATGTTTTGAACAAACTTTTCTGTTCTGATCCCCCGGGGAAAGCCTCCACGTCATTTGCAAGCACCTTTAGAATAAGCAAGCCACGTGGCTTTTAAGAGCGCCTGGTTTAATACCTAAACTTGCTGTGGAGGAGAGCTGGCCAGTTTCTATGCGACTGTGTGCAATTCTTATCAGGACAAGTCCAGCTGCTCTGGGCTAACTAGCTCCCCAAAAGTGATTCCCCCAGGCCCCAGCTAGGAGCAGCTAACATAAATGCAAAATGCACAACCCCTTCCCCCTTCACAGATAAAAGGCTGTGGAATATATAGGCCTCATTTTAATAGGGCCTCAGCTAGGTCTCTGTTTTTTGCACCCACAGTTAATTGAAGGGGCAACTAGAGCAGACACAATTGAACACGTAGTTAAGGAACCACCTCACCACCTGGCTTGCACACATAATTAAATATTTGCACCTGCAATGGTAGTATGTGTGAAAGTTATCCCTGTAATTAGTTGTCGGGGTAGAAATACGTGTAATTTTTAAAACCTTCTCTAATTCCAATAGTTATTTTTAAATAGATATTTTTTGTTGAAACAAAAGAACTCCTAACAAATTAGTTAGGAGTTTTAAAAGAAACCATTGCATACTGTGTTCTTTTCAGGTACTCCTCTAAAAATATAGCTTTCTACTGCTTCTATAGGCAACTGAATTGTAGGAGCATTGTTTGCATGTATTTTCAGTAGGTTTGGCATGTGATTAAGTCTACTTGTTTTTCATTCATTCATTCATTTATGCATTTGCTCAACAAACATACTAAGTCCAGACTATGCCCTTGCTTTGGGGATACTAATATATTTAAAAGGGTACATCTGCCTACAGACTCATGAGTACGGGGTGAAATTTGGATAAATATTTTTATCAAATAATTATAACTTAATATTGTAAATGTGTATCTCATACAAGAGATGAGGGGACATAGAAAAAAAAAATTTAACATAAGATTTTGAGTTGTTCCCCCTCTGTGGAACAATGGTATGTGTAAAGATTTTGACAATTACACAGGTTCTTTATTTGAGAAGATTCTACTGTTTCATTAGCTGCAGATGTTGTTGAACAACGTGAAAGAGTTGCCTATTTTTGACATGCTGTGTAACGTATAACAATAAAAGATTTTAGTAAATAAGCATATTGCCATACTATAGGACATGAAATGCCTCTTAGCACTGATGCGAAATAAAGTCCCTCTGCCTCTCTCCCAGGAGAGATAACACGCCAACGTTTTTGGGAAATGCTTTCAGTACAGATGCATATTATGTTTCTTTATCCATAATGGACACTTGTACTTTAATTTTTATCCCCCACATCCCTTATATTATTTAAATGCTGAAACAAAATGTCTGCAGCTTTGAGAGTAAATCCGCAACATTTAGATTTCACATGGATTGCTCCTCTTTTCTTCACTTCGTATTTGAACTGATGATTTCTTACCTCTAAGGACACGCTGTTTTGGCCACCGCTTATCTTGTCTCCTGATAAGCTGGCCCATTTAGGGTTGTCCTAGAGAGGCTTTTTCAGTCCCGAATCTTATGATTATCACACACTGTGGAATTTTGATCTAAACATTGTGAGTGTTCAGAATATCGAAAAGTCACCAAGAAGCCCCACTCTCTCCAACGAGATGACCTGCAAGGGGGACTTGATAGGAAAGCTGAGCCCAGCTCTCAGAGAATAAGCAGGGGTGTGGGGGCAGCCTGGGAGTTGGGATCAGCCTCTAGACCTTGAAGTGCAGCAGCTGTGCGTTGTCTTTGAGGCTGAGGATCAAGCGGAGAATATGAGATAGGCAAACGTTGGCTTAAACTTTCTTCTCTCTTTGATTGTCCTTGGACATCTGCCTCATCTCCTGTCAAGAATGTTTGGCAGCTGTTAGCTCAGAATAACACAGTTCTGCTGCGCCAGCCGCTACCCCAGTCTTCTAATACTTTAAGCCAACTAGTCTCCGTTATATGCCTGGCCCGATACACAACTATGCTAATGCCTTGAGCTAACTAGCTTTCTATCAAGCCACGGAAAACACAGGGAGAGAGTCTTTGGTTTATTTTCCTCACGTGCTAATTGGCTTTAATTGTTGGCCAATTGGATTTCAAGTTCAGAAAAGACTGGACTACACAAAGACAAGTGTTAACTTAAGACCGTGGGAGAAGCAAGCCAACCCTTTTGGTCTCTAATGTAGTAGAGTTTATGCAGATGCACATGTGTCCCGGCCGTGGGGGTCCAGGGGAGAATGCTCTGGGACCATCATGATGGTTTCTTAAAATTCGTGATTTTCCCCATAGGCCAAATACCAATCACAGGGACCACTTACCAGAAGTTGGAGTGTGAATATATTTAGCATTTTTAGCACCCGTTATGTCTCAAGTTTTTATTGTAATGACCTTCTCTCTATCACTAAGAAACTATCATTGTGAGAAGAGAAAGTGCTGAGTTGCAAATATTTAAAATGGACATGTTTGTATCTAATCTGGGAGACTAATATGGCATGGTAATAAAAATGTAGATTTATTTCCCCCATAGTCCTAATGTCACATTCATGGGTATTCATGTACGGCAAAACAGAAGTGTCAGAACTGGTCCCCTGAATACCTGTGCTTTTCAAATAAAGTACAAACAGGTCACAGTAGTCAACTACAAGGGGCATCAGGGCACTGTATTATTAATAGCTTTTAATTATTTCCAATAATGGTCATAGGCTCATTTTGGGGGCTGCTGTGACTTAAAATTGCCATCGATATGGGATGATATTACAGAATGATGACTTATTGCCCATTCTCCCAAATTGTCCCTCAGAGAGATTACCCCAGTGTTAATTCCCCAAATTCTCTTTTTCTATATTGGGTCTGAAATGTATCTACAAGCACAAATGGTTCTACTGCTTTGATGGAATTGACCAGTCAGTCAGTCTAACACCTGTCAATTCGGTCACAGGGTTTCTGACATTTTTGACTGAATTGACCAGGTGCTAGACTAAACCCACTGGTCGATTTCATCAAAAATTGTCAAACCAGTTTTGTGACTGGACAAAGCCAGGATCAACACCCTCATTGGTATTCCTCCCTGTGCCTTGTTAACACAATTACTTCCTCATTTTTCTGGCTCTAGATGCCAAAACACCTTGAATTTACATATATCCATATGTACCTGTATATGTGAGGCTCTCTTCTAATTAATCACTGTTAAATTTGTCATTTATAAATGGTATAGCACATAGTAAATCATCCATTTGTATAGCTCTAGTTCCAAATAAGATAATTTAATCACCTATTATTTCACTAGCATGTTTCATTTCTAGCCCTGACATAATAGAGAGTGTGGTAAGTGCAGAATCGTCACTGCTTGGCAGGCCAGACAAATGATTCCAGGCCATGTGAAGAAGCTTCTGGAGAAAGCTTTTCGCTCTTCCACTGCCCTAAGACTTACCAAGTTCAGAAATAATTTTTTATGACCATTAGTCATTGCCTATCACCACCCTCCTCACTTCCCGCAGGAATTTAAGAAGCAGGAGAGAAAACTCTGTCTATTTTATCCCCTGATCACTTCCACATGCCTAGAATTGTGGTAGCACATTACATCTAGACCCTTGGCCATAGTTCTCAGAGATTTCTGGACTAGCAATGCTTATTATAATAGGTTAGGTCTGGAAGGGCCATGCTGGAATGTCTCCTTTCTCTCAACATTCTCAGCACTTTCCACACGGCTAACTTGAATCATTGAGTCTACCCCACATTACATGTATGATGTTATCTTATCCTTTATTCATAGACTATAAATTCCCAGCAGAGGGATATGCTGTGGTATAGCTCATCCTATGCCAACCACAGGACCTTATAAATAGTAGATAAGAAGAAACATCTATAGGCTTAAGGACATAGTCATTGATAAGTGAAAGAGCAGTATTTGCTACTAACGATCAATGCAGCACGTAGGACTCACCATAGAATAACTCCTCACACTTTATTGAATAACCCATATCCTTCTCAGGCAATCCAATGTGGATGGGTCTGGTGAGAAAAAGGAACTGGCCAACATGAGATTAGAAAGGAGGCACAGTGTAATTCAGTGATGGGTTTAATTAGAACCCCAGACTCAGCATCCTTCACTGGCCATAAGCAAAATGTTCTCAGAAACACATGTCTGCAGCACAGTGGCTCATGCCTGTAATACCAGCACTTTGGGAGGCTGACGCAGGCAGATGGCTTGAGCTCAGGAGTTCAAGACCAGCCTGGGCAACATGGCAAAACCCCATCTCTACAAACAAATACAAAAAAACTTAGCCAGGTGTGCTGGCACACACCTGTAGTCCCAGCGACTCGGAAGGCTGAGGTAGGAAGATCACTTGAGCCTGGGAGGCAGAGGTTGCAGTGAGTCGTGACTGTGGCACTGCACACAAGTCTGGGTAACAGAGTGAGACCGTGTCTCAAAAAAAAATAAACAACAAAAAAGAAAGAACAGAAACATACCTCAGCGTAATCACACAGTCCCGCAAAAGAAACCCAGGTTGTTTGAAAACGTACAGCATCTCCGACAAAGTAAGCACAGAGCGACTCCACCTGCAAAGCAGCCAATTCTCTGGAAGAGCGTTTGATGATCTCTTTCAGAGGATGATTGCTCCCCCCGCTCTCTGCACCCTGTCTGATTACATCATTCCACAAGTCACCTGGCCAGGGGATAGACAGCTGGACATACTCATGGTGTCATTTTGATACTCCTCATGAGGTATAGACACAGCATTTCTAGTCTCTTCACAAGATCTGCCACCTCTGTTTGTCACCCTTATTTTCCTTGAGGAGTGAAACCCTTCTGAAGAGCTAAATGATATTACATGTGACACTTGGACTGAACATCAATTTATAGCCCAGAAAACCA
Source organism: Nomascus leucogenys (assembly GCF_006542625.1). Classification (NCBI taxonomy): domain Eukaryota; kingdom Metazoa; phylum Chordata; class Mammalia; order Primates; family Hylobatidae; genus Nomascus; species Nomascus leucogenys. Next base: position 114,612,109 of record NC_044386.1, read on the forward strand.
TCCTCATTAGGTAAAATATGATCATTATCTCAAGCCTTGGGAAGATCTCCACTTCTATTTTCTCTTTCCCAGTGGCTACCACAAGCCAAAGTCATTACCTTTTTCTTCTTTTTTTATTTTCTTTCCATTTATTTATTTTTATTTACTTTTTTTGAGACAAGAGCTCACTCTATTGCCTATGCTGGAATGCAGTAGTGCGGTCACTCGTCACTGCAGCCTTGACTTCCCAGTTACAAGTGATCCTCCCACCTCAGTTTACAAAGTAACTAGGAATACACATGTGCACCACCATGCCTGGCTAATTTTTCTATTTTTGTAGAGACAAGGTTTTACCATGTTGCCCAGACTGGTCTGAAACTCCTGAGCTCAAGTGATCCTCCTGCCTTGGCCTTCCATAGTGCTGGGATTATAGGTATGCTCTACCATGCCCGGCCGAAGTCATTACCTTTCATGGTTTGTGCTGTTAAATCTTCTTTCCCCAAGCCACCTAAAATTATTTGAATCATAAGAGTACTTTGATTAGAAAATCTTGATTCTAGAGTTCTCAATCTGTGTTAATGAATAATAACTGCTAATGGTTGCAAAGCACTATCACCTGCCAGACTCTGTACTGCGGACATTGCATGGGTTACCCCATCTTGATCCTTCCAATAGTCCTATTGAAAGTAGCTATGGTCTGAATGTTTGAGTCTCCTCGATATTCATGTGTTGAAATCCTAATTCCCAAGGTTTAATTTGGTATTTGCAGGTGTGGCCTTTGGGCTGGAGCCCTTATGAATAGGATTAGTCCCCTTAGAAAAGAGGCCTGAGGGAGCTTCTTTGAACTTTCCAACAAGTGAGAACACAAACAGAAGTAACATCTATGAGAAAGCTGGCCTTCACCATACACTAAATCTACCAGCATCTTCATCTTGGACTTCCCAGCCTCCAGAACTGTGAAAAATAAACGTTTGTTGTTTATTAGTCACCCAGTCTAAAATATTCTGTAGCAGCCCAAATGGACCAAGGCAAAAGTGTTTTTCACCTCATTTCTTGTGTTCACTCCAGCACCATAAGCACCACCCACCACCACAACCATGGTCCTGTTTGCATGAAGGTCTAAGGATACAGATTATGGTGAGCACCGAACACTAGGAAGCCAGAAAAAGCTCAGGGTCTTCTGCTTCAAGAATGAGCTGTGTTTTCCAAATAAAGTTGAGTAAAGCCTAGTGTCTAGTTCAAGAGGTATGGAAATGGAAATGGGGCAGAGAAGTATGAACTTGGATATAAATTTGAATCTTCTTTTTGCTAAGGATATGCCCTCAAGCAAGCCACTGACCCATTCTCATTTAGATTTTCTTTTAAACAATGGAATTCTTTATGTTGACATGTAACAGTGGAATATCTATAAATGAGAACCAGTGTTCCAGAGGATCATGCTCTATTGTTCCACAGCATTGTTCCTCTCTCTTTCTGTAACATATATCTTCACCCAGTTGTGAAAATTCAGTCCAGGCTGCTTACAACCTAGGTCGCCTAGTGCCTGCCATAACCAGTACTCCATGTTTAAGGAATGAATGTTCAAATAAAGCCACAGCATAAGACTGTTACCCTAAATGGGCGCTAAGAGGTTTCATTTCTTTATACTTCTGGTCCTGAACATTCTAGGAACATGCTCTTAATAGTTTATAATTCAGAAAGTGAAGATATTAATTCATCAATATAGAGGGACTGATATTTGATTCAGTTCAAAGAAGTTCATAATTGCCTTTTTATGGGCAGTTTGTAGCTCTGTATTTAAAATGCCCAAAGAGACTTCTAAATCTCTTTTTTTTTTTTTTGACTAAGTTACAAAATCAGCATCACTCCTTTCACATTAAGCCAATAACACTTTTGAAAAGAAAGAAAAACAACCTTTAGAAGCTGAAAGTCATAGATGGTTCAGGGCTTCCAAATGCCAAGAAGTTTGCATATTAGACACAATAATTTTTTGTTATTGTTTGCTTCATTGACATATATCATGTAAAAAAAATGCAAAGGAATTGAAATACGAAAATTATCTTTCCATCCCAAAGTAGAAGTCAGCTTGGCAGCGCAGCTGTTTCAGGGCAAGACCTCTGTTCCGGGCTTTCCTGACCTAGAGCTTCTACCTCCTCTGTGTCTGTTGCAAACGGCATCTTCTTGCAGGTGGGTCATTTTCCTTTGAAGACTGATGCTTGGAAGAGCAATCTAGAAAGCCTCCTGCTATCTACTTTTCTCTCTGCACAAGACAAGACCACCCAGAGGTTTGCCTGGAGAAATACTACACCAACGATTGGGCCTGGAGCTTAGAAACTAGCCCAGAAAGCACAGTGGAGCTGAAAACTCACCCAAGCTAGGATAGAGAAGAGGATTCTTTGGGACAGGAGTAAACTAAATAAGAAAGATTTCACATTATTCCCGACCCGTCCCTCTGCCCCTTCTCCAATACTCAGCTCCACAACTAGGTGGATTTTCAGCAATTTATGTCAACAAATCATTTATCTCGGAAATGTTTCTAATTACTCTAATTTTCATCACAAAGTTTTTGATGCCAACTACAACATAATAAGTTCCTACCAGCCTTTCATCATATAATGATATCCATTTCCCCAAAGGGGATTCCTTTAAGATGCTCACCTCCCTAAACAGAAACTTCACTAGAGGGTGAATTGTTCAGAATGAGCTTTTCTACATAAGGGACCTCCCCCCTCCACAAAGTTTCCTGTTTTCCTCTACCTATTTCCTATTTCCAATTCGATAATTCAGATGTTTCTTTGGTAAGCAGGATTGTGTCTTTGGGTAGTTTCTTTGCTGGTAATTTAGGAATCTTCAGCGTGGACACTTGACTGAAGCCTCCTCTTCAGTCAAGTGTCCACACTGAAGGTTCCTAAGTGACTTCGAGAACCATCTCTTCACTCTGCTTAGCTACCAGACTACCAAGTAGCATTGCACTATTCTCTGGTTAAACCAAGTCTTTTAGAGACTCAGACACGGGGGCCAAGAAAGGTCTGTCTCCTATCCATGACTACACAAGCCATGCAATTGTTATCGTGGGTGAGAAAAGCATCAAGGGAAAGCAGACTTCCTAGCTGTAAAAAATAAAAAAAAGTGCTGCTCCAGATACGTGATGTAATTTGTAGCAAACTCAAATTAAAGCTCAGAGTCTCTGCCTTTTAGCTTTCTGGAAGGTTCTTGAGCAAAACATCCAAATACGTAGTCACTGCTCAACTAGGACTTAATGAGGGCTAACTGTGAGTCACACAGAAGAAGATAGCAGAAACAGAAGAAGCTTTCTGTCCTTCAGAGGACACCCCGGAAACGGAAGTGTGTTGTGCAGAACTCCCAGTTTGCAAGTTCTCAGTCCATCCCATACATGGTCTCAGGTGCAGTTCTCTGAGCTGAGGCCTGAAATGGTAAAGCATGATCCATGGTTCCCTACTAAACAATTATACAAAGCAGGATGGAACAAAGAGGTGCAGAAAAAATTTAGAGCATGCATCCCTATAGATTAGGGTTTCCCAGCCTCAGCACTATTGATATTTTGGACCGCATAGATCTTTGTAGTAGGGGCTGACCTGTGTATCATGGGATGTTTAGCAGCATACCTGTCCTCCACCCACTGGATGCCTGTACACCCCTCTTAGTTGTAACAACCAAAAACTCATTTTAGACTTCACTAAATGTCCTTTGAGAGGCAAAGTCACCCCAGTTGAGAACCTCTGCTGTAACAATGGGAGGTGAGGAAGACTTGAAGTGAGAGAAAGTACGAAATCTGTGACACAGAAAAAAAGAGCACATTTCAGGCAAGAGAATCAGCAGAACAAGAGTCCTTGGCCTTCCACAGCCTACTACATTAAGCACAACCTCTTTAGTGTGACACTCAAGGGGTCTTTCGATATAACCGCAACCTACCTATTCAAACGCATTCTGTGCTTCTGCCCTTCCCTAAGGCTCACACTCCAGCCACACCAGGTGAACAAGGCTGTGGTGTTGCTTCTTTTTCATGCACTCATATGATTTATTAGATAATTAGTTACTCACATGCTTCCTTCAGCTCAAAAATTCCTTCTCCCCCACTTAGCTACTTTGAAGAACTCTGTTATTTTCTAAGGCCAGGCTGAGCTCAGAGAACAATTCCTCAGTGAAGATTTGAGCAACCCTCAAGTTCGTGTTTTCTCACCGCTTGCAGTGTTGGTCTTTGTAACCTGTCTCTCTTCTCCCAAATGGGCTCCAGAGGTAAAATTATGTCTCCCGTTGATCTTTCCAATTCAGGTAAATGTCATCCTGCTCTGCAAATAATAGGCCTAAAATGAGAATTCTCTGAAAGACACAAAAAAAGTTATGAATCTTATTTGAAAGACAGAGGTGTGCCTGGGCACGGGGGCTCACGCCTGTAATCCCAGCACTTTGGGAAGCCGAGGCAGGCGGATCACGAGGTCAGGAGTTTGAGACCAGCCTGGCCAACATAGTGAAACCCCATCTCTACTAAAAATACAAAAAATTAGCTGGGCATGGTGGCAGGTGCCTGTAATTCCAGCTACTTGGGAGGCTGAAGCAGGAGAATTGCTTGAACTAGGGAAGTAGAGGTTGTAGTTAGCCAAGGTTGTGCCATTGCACTCCAGCCTGGGCAACAAGAGTGAAACTCTGTCTCAAAAAGAAAGAGAAGGAGAGAGAGAGAGAGAGTAAGAAAAAGAAAGAAAGAGAAAGGAAGAAAGGAAGAAAGGAGGAAAGAAAGAAAGAAAGAAAGAAAGAAAGAAAGAAAGAAAGAAAGAAAGAAAGAAAGAAAGAAAGAAAGAGAAAGAAGGAAAGAAAGGTGCAGGGGTAAGTATGACTCATTCATTCCATATGGAAAGACTTGGACACCAAAAAATACATTGTGTAATTTTTAAAATTCACTTATTCAACAAGTATTTATTGAGTGACTATTCTCTGCTAGACATTGTGCTAGTTGCTGTGGATAGTACAATGTTTAAGCAATTGAGTGTTGTCAGTCAAGTGCTATAGTCTAGGCGAGGAGGGAACAGATAGTAAATATTTTTCCTATAAATTTCAGATCATTAGTGCCATAATAATGTGATATGGTGGTGTGATCAAGAGCAATGGGATGGAGCTAGGTTAAACGTGGTGGTTCGGGGAGGCTTCTTTGAGAAGGAATTTGAATGGAATTTGAACTCTCAATTTGAATTGAATCCGAGTAGATGTGGAGTTGAGCTAAAAACATCCCAGATAGAGAAGTTAGTGAGTTCACACAATGTAAATGGTTCGTCTTGATGAAAACAAAAGAGGCTAATCTGCCAGAGTATGTGAATGGTAGAAAATGAGATTGGATATAAATATTTTTGAGTAGTAGTAAAAGGGGAACTGGCTAGGAGCATTCTATGCACATACACACACACACACACCATGCATGCGTATCTGTAAATTAAAAATCATTACTCTTAGGCCTGTGGAAATAATACTATAGGTGGTGGTGTCCTGGCTTTACAATTCATTTCACTGAATTTCGAGGCACCCCTAAAAGATGAGGATTATTATTTCCTTTTTATAACCTGATTATAAAAGTTAAATATTTTCCCAAAGATCGTACAAGTCACAAGTGACAGAGTCAAATGTCAAACCCACATCTTCCCCTAACTGTATGTTTGTAAAAATTATTAGAGAAAACTCAATTATGTTTTATTCCAGGACATAGCAGTTTTGTTGATCTAATGGTTGCACTTAAAAAAAAAAGCATAACTGACTATGAATTGCTAAGAAGACTTAGAGGTGAATCAAGGAATTGCATTTGTGCAGGAACTTCAGTAACACTCTTGATGGCAAATATTATGATATAAAAGTGCATTATCACCTGCAGCATCCACCTTCTTCTTCATAGTCATGGCGGTTGGGCCCCCTTCATACAAATGGCTTGGAATATAGAAAAATCCATAGACACATACAAAATTAGGGATTCACTAAGCCATTCAACGGTGATCCTTTGGAAATGTCTAGAAGAACAACGAAACAGCTGAAGAAAGGAAAATCCCATCCCTATAACAGTAGCAAGAAATGAACAGAAAGAAGTCGTATATGATGTCCTGTAAATGTTTTAAATTAAATCTTGTTACCTTGCTCAGGAGGGAGTGCTAAAGCAATTTTCCTCCAAACAGTTAAAAACTGGAGTGTGAGTTTCCACAAGTGAGTGAAGTTCTAATTTGGTTTAGATAGATTTGTATTCCAGAGTTAATCTCAAAATCTCTTCTGGTGTGTGTTAACAGTCACAAGACTTGTGTGGAATTCAAAACCAAGGTCTAGGATTCTATTTATTGCTTCCTGGGATGCCCTCCACCACCAAGACTTTCGTTTCAGAATGAATTGGTGGAGTTTCTAAACATCAGCTGCATCCTAACAAACCGTAGGCCTTGGGTCTCAGCAGGCTGACGGGGGAGCTGCTAGCATTCCTCTATGTGGTGGTCTCTTCAGGAGGGCGTTGGATTACATCGTCCGGCAGCCACCAGCTCTTCCTTTGGCCTCAGCAAACTTTGCAGTGGTGCCTTTTTTTCCCTACACAGCAGGCCCCACTAGCGCCTCTTTGGCTGCTGGGGCCAAATCCCAGGAGTCAGGGGGTGTGGGGCCCAAATTGATAACTGTGTCCATTGACTTTCCGTTCCCAATTCCACCTCTTTCATTATGTTGGGGAGCTTTGTCCCACAGAAGATTATGCAGTGGATTGCAGAGGAGATGGGACTTCAGGAAGATAGAGCACACAAAAAAGTGTGACAAATTGCAATGACAGGGCTGCGATGGTCGCTTGTGATGGAGTGAAATTAAATCCCCCACCAAACAATACTGCTTTATTCTATGTCTATGGGGACCCTTGTTGGGCCTAGATTGAGAGAGAAAATCAGAAGAAGAGAGTAAGAAGGATGCACTCACACAGTCAAAAAGGATATTTTTTCCACATTCATCCGATTTACTTTCTTCAATAAAATTGCAATATAACACATATCTAGAAATGTGGTAAATGTATGGGCATCCCTCAGCAACAAGGTAAGAGTGTAGGACACTCTTTGTGAGTGCTTCACTAATACTTTTTATAATAGCCCAAGTATAGGACACAAAGCCAAATCCTTTCTCACATTCAATGTCTTGATCTGTTACAATTTCTAAGGGATTGTATTAGGATCCTGGTTAAAAAGAAGAATCTGCATGAACACTCCAGGTCCTTATTTTTCTAGATATATTATGAGGCTTGTACACCCAGCACTCTTCTTCCACCTTATTACGTCAGTGCCCTAAGAAGAATCGATACTTCTTGTTCCTGCCAAACACAAATGTGTGGGAAAGTGAATTTCAACTTCTAGGCCTCCCTGAACTCAGAGTACAAAGAACTTACTGGGTACTTTGTCATGAATCTCAACTTTTGACATCCCCAGTGTAACAGCCTTAGCTCACCTCCCAAAATCAGTAGAACTGCCCCCCTGCCAGCTAAGCATGGCAGTTACCTGGTAAGTCTCCCTCCCTTCTGAGAAATCTCTCAAAAGATATTATTGTCAAGTTGTCCAGAAGGGGTGAAGTTAAGGTGATTGAAACTGAACGTTGGCCATGTCTCACATTTGTAATGCATTTTCTATTGTGGTAAAATTCACATAACATAAAATTCACTATTTTAACCATTTGAAAGTACCCAGTTCAGTGGCTTTTAGTTCATACTTTTGTGCAACCATCACCGTTATATAATTTCAGAACATTTTAATCATCTTTCCAAAAAAACTCGTGCCCATTAAACCATCACTCCTCATTTTCTCCTTCCCTCAGTGCCTGGCAAACACTAATCTGCTTTGTGTCTCTATGGCAGTGTCTATTTTGAACAATTCATATAGAAGGAATTATCTAATATGTTTTCTTTTGCATCTGACTTCCTTCACTTAGCATAATGTTTTGAAGGTCCATCTATGTTGTAGTGTGTATCAATGCTCCATTTCTTTTTGTGGCTGTATAATACTCGTTTGGATGGATATACCACATTTTGTTTATTTATGCATCAGTTGATGGACATTTGGGTTGTTTCCACTTGATTGGCTCTTATGAACAATGCTGCTATGAACATTCGTGTGCGTGTTTTTGTTTGAACATGTTTTCAATGTATGTGTGGGGTCTATACCTAGGAAGTGAATTGCTGAATCATATGGTAATTCTATGTTTGCCTTTTTGAGGAACCGCCCAACTGTTTTCCACAATGGTGGCATCATTTTTACATTCCCAAAAGCAAAGTATGGGGTTTCTAATTTCTCCACACTCTTGTTAATACTTACTATTTTTCATTTTCTTAAATGGCCATGCTAGACATTATGAAGTGCTATCTCATCATGGTTACAATTTGTATTTCCCTAATGAATAATAATGTTATGCATATTTGCATGTGCTTATTGGCCACTCGTATTTCTTTCTTTCTTTTTTTTATTGGAGAAATGCCTAATCAAGTCTTTGTCCATTTTTTAAAAATTGAATTGTTTGTCTTTTGGTTATAGAGTTAATACATTTTGACAGAATGGTGTCAAACACTTTGGAAGGCCAGCACTATAAGACAGAGTAGTGAGGAACAGAAATGAGACTATATTTATTGTGAGCCATGGCATCCAAGGAACCTGCATTGACCCTTGCTCTCTCATTCAGGAACTCTATGAACTTAGCCAAGTTTTTAACATCACAATTCGTGGTGTTGCTGATAGAATGGCAATAAGACGACTAGCCTTCTTGGGTTGAAATGAAGATTAAGTGAGATCATGTACATAAAGCTACTGGTTCAGTGCCTGGCTTATAGCAGTAATTCCAAGCAAACATATGGCTTGAATATTCAACTTGCCATTATGGCTGGCAGCAGGGAAGAGAAGAAACCTGAGGATTCTGTAATAAATGTACAGCAACCTAGGACCAGCCCCATTCTTGACAGAAAGACTGTTTCTGCTCACCTCCCCAGTGGAGAAACCTGGGGCATTGACCTACTGGCCCATTTCACCAGGTAGTGACAGCAAGAGCTGAGTCAAGTAAAACCAAAGTTGGAGTCTTAACTTCTGGGAAGGATTTCAATCAAAGTTTATAGGCTTCTGCTGTTAAGTAATTCAAGCAGTGAGTTGATAAATACATACTGAGCATCCACTCTATGCCAGGGGCACGAAGATAATGAAAATACAGCCTGACTTCAAGGAAATATGGAGATGAAATGAGAAACGGAAAGATAAGTCCTCACATCACTGCCCCAAAGGCATAGGCCCAGTAACAGGTTGCGTTTAAATGGTCATTAACAGAGAATTCTTCAAGTAGAGAAAACCTAGATTGACAATATCAATCCGTTTAACTAAATCTGTTGAACAAACAATTGCAGAAAACAATCTTTTGATCATTTTCTTAATGAAAAATTCTCAGTTTTGCTTTGGATCTGTGGTTTAGAAAACATATGGTATTTTAATTCTATTAATATATCATAAGAGAAATATCAAGACACTATAATTGTTTTTCTGGTTGAGTTTGATTTCTTCTTCTTTAGTGAAGTAATATAAAGCAACTGATTAAGAAAAAAAAATGTGTAAATTCCCAATTCAGAAACAGCATCAACGATGAATTAATTCACTTAGAGAGAAAGATTTGTCCAGGGAATATAGAAAATACTGAGTTAAAGTTAATTTCCTAACACATGACTTGTGTTCAGTAAAGGTTTAAAGTACTTTTTGTTTGGATTTCGTCTGTTCTTTTAGATGCATATAATTGTGGTGAGTGATTGCTCCAGAGACTTAAATGCTTAAAAAAAAAAAAGGATGTTTTATTTTTCATAGTTTTAGTGTATTCAGTATTTGTCTTTAGGGTACCTACATCTAGAAAATAATTGGGGCTCTTATTCTCACTACCCCTTCCTCAACTTGTACCCATAGAGAAAGTTGAAAGTAAATGCAAGTTGTTTGTTTAAACATCTGGGTAGCCAGGCATAGTACCATGCCACTGTATCATAAAGTAAATTATTTCTATCTATTGAGGTTCACCCTCCCAGTTTTTATGGCTATTGTCACTATTATTGTAACATTCTTGGTTTGTTTGAATGCAACAGTAGTTCAAGCTGAGACAATTTTTATATACCAATTCTCTGACTGTTTCCCATCTCCCCGATTCCTCCTCCCCCACTAAGCACACCCCAGCTTCAGTTGCCATGGCCAGACTTTAAAAACATTTCAGACTTAAAAGGTTAAGATCTAAGAGCTGCTGATTTTATCTGGGCTTTTAACTAACACAGGCAGGTGGATTAGAGATATGTGTACAATCCCCACTCTAGACACTTGGGTAAATATGCACATGTGCTAGGGCAGCCGAGGAAGCAATCTGATGTTATTGTCTATTAATTCCAAAGTGGAGATTAAAGAAATCAGTAGTGTAAATATCAAAAAGGATTTCCACTTACATATAAGAACATTACTGAAGCAGACTGGTTGCTCCAAATTATATGAAGGCTTTTTTTGCTCTAAGAAAAGTGTGAATTTGTTTTACTTGAAATTTGCATATTTTTTGTCTCTCTTTGTCTGCATGGAGGGTGCTAACCCAACCAGGAATTCTGTGCACATGGTAGTAATTTGTGCTGCTTAGAGTTTCCATGTACTTTTACCACAATAACAGATATATTTGCCAGAGTTGTAATGTAGAGTTAAATTTTACTTTTTGGCCTCTCTTTATGTAACATTTCCTAGAAATGTCAAAATAGGGGTGAGGGAAGCTGTGTATGAAGTTCAGAGCATTTCTAACTTTAGACAGTATAAAATCCCCATATAGTTCAGCAGACTTTTCCTCTAAGTTTCAGAATCCAAGCTGAAGTTAAGTCACCCTTGTGCCACCACAAATGAATACCATCTGATGGCTGGAGAAGTTGAAAATCCGGCGATTTTCCACCCTGCTGCAAGTGAGCTGAAGTAAACGTTCCAAAGCTGTGCTTCGGGGGGGAAATGTCAATTAAAACGCAGGTGCCTCAACTTCAACAAAAGTCATCAAGAATCACCATTAGCTTTTATTATACTATACATCCACTTAAAACACACACATGGCCTCACAGGGCTTTTGAATCAGCCCAGCAGTACAGGGAACCATGTTGGAAAAGTTACAGAATGTTTAGGAATTGTAATAAGAGGTAAGTTTTCCACCCTGTCTTGCAACACATCAATCAGAGATCTCAGGCCATCTTTCGAGGATGTACCTGTGCACTCAGAATCAAGTCTAAATGGAACCCATAACTACTCCCTAACTCTTTTCTGAGTGATTATGCCAAAAAGAAAAAAAAATAGCTATACCTCATCTTCAAAAATGCTATGAGCTACAATGCAGAACATTACTATATGATACCCAACCCACCAGCCAACTCTAACCAGGCACCCAATCAATCCAGTGGAAACTATGCATTAAACTTATTTTTTGGCACGAGGAGGCGGAGCAAAGGTCAGTGGCCATTCAAAGGAGGAGCGCCAAGTGCCTGACTCATATTTGTCTAATGCAATCTAATGCTCGGGCATCAGGAAGAAGGAAGAGAGGGAAGCAGTTGTCCTCCAGAAGAGGCAAGAGTCTTGCAGAGGTCTTCCCCTGTCAAAAATATGACATCGTCTTTTCTACCACTTAGAGCTCAGTGTGGATAAACATGGTCACTGGTTCTCATGTGAATCAAAACGTCATTCCTTTTCGCCCTAAGACTAGCTGGTCATTTCTTCACATCTTGGCAGAAATAACTTTCACACAATGAGCATGTGCTTTTCTGCGGAATAGCCAGCTGGGATGAACTGTACTGGAAAAAAAGAAAGTTTTGATTAGGAATTGGCGGGGGAGAAGAAATATTTATTTGAAGCAGGAATACTTCAGGAAAGAAGAGGCTTGGGAAAGGTGGAGTAAGAGGGGCTTTGCCTTCACATGGTGGAGGGGGCAGGAAAGGGGCAACAAGAGGGGAGAAACAAGTAGATAAAAGGAAGCCGGAACACAGGACTAACTAACTACAGTGTTTGAAACAAATATAAAAACCCAACCCACATACTGATAGTTTAATTGCAAGTATTCACATGCATGTGGCACATAGTCAAAATTTCAATCCATCACTGGACTACATCAGAAGTTGACAGATTTTCAACCCTGGCATGCAAGGACAATCATCTTGGATTCTATTGGCCTAGGGGATGAGGTGGTTGCATGAAACTAGGCAGAGAGCTGGTTCTGGAAAAGAGGGAGAAGCAGGTGGAATCTCAGAAAGATTCCTCTGAAAATGAGGCCATTTTGTGTCATCTTTGGCAAACTTATCAGGAATGTGGCAAGTCAGTGTTGAATTTTGGGGAAACTCCTAAGAATAAAGTTCCCAGTTCTACCATTTTTACCTAGAGAGTGATGGAGTCCTAGTCTCATCTTTATAGAATTGACAGAAAAAAAATAAATAATAGAAAAAAACATTTAAATTTGGGTTTAATATTACACCCTAATATAAGCCTTTAAATTAAATCAGAAAATAAATGTAGGGATTTGGCTTTTAAAGCAAAATTTTCAAAATTATTTTAAAAAGTAAAATACATTAGATGGCTCCCTGATGCATATGACTTTTTACAGAAAGCTGCAAAAGGGAAGCCCAATTGAAATACACTTACATTTTAACACTCAACTATAAGGTGCTTGCAAAATCTGGAATACAACAGTGTAATTCCAATAACTGTGACATATCTCTTGGTAACTTCCCTGATCTTCAGACACTGGAAGAAACATCAAAGAATGAAAATAGCAGTGTATGGCTCTCAGGGTGTTTTTCTGGGTAAGTGTCTATGAAGGTGGGAGGACAAAAAAGGGTAAAATCAGTCTTTGTGACAAATGATTAATAGTTCAAAGTCTTGATGGCTTTTCTATGAAGAACAGACCCAGGAGGAACAGCATGAAATAAAACAGATCACTTCAATTAGCTTGTCCACACCCTCTTTGGTGTTCTGAAGGAGTACGTTCTCAAGGTGAAAAAGCACTTTAGGCCCCAGGCTCTCACTGCACCCACAAACATTTAGGTGTCCCTGGTTTTCAAAATCAGAGCACCTGGATTCTGTTTGGTACTTGCATCTCTCTCTTGGCAGCGAGCAAAGGCCATATTACAAAAAGAAAGGCGACCGGGTGTGGTGGCTCAAGTCTGTAATCCCAGCACTTTGGGAGGCCGAAGCAAGTGAATTGCCTGAGCTCAGGAGTTCAAGACAAGCCTGGGCAATATGGTGAAACCCCGTCTCCACTAAAATACAAAAAATTAGCTGGGCCTGGACCTGTAGTCCCAGCTACTCAGGAGAATTGCTTGAACCCAGGAGGCAGAGGTTGCAGTGAGCCGAGATTGCACCACTGTACTCCAGCCAGGGTGACAGAGCAAGACTCCATCAAAAAAAAATAAAAAAGAAAAAGAAAGAAAAGAAAGAAAGAGGAAGGAAGGAAGGAAGGAAGGAAGGAAGGAAGGAAGGAAGGAAGGAAGGAAGGAAGGAAAGAAGAAGGAAGGAAGGAAGGAAGGAAAGAAGGAAAAAAGAAGAAATGCATACGTGGATGTGTGGACAATGCCATGGGATGGAGCTGAAAGATCACCGCTTCCTAGTCATCTGTCCCTGGGATGAGTCATTTAACCTTTCTCAGCCTCAGTTCTCACATCTGTATAATGGAAACAATATCTTGTTCTGGGATGAAGTTCACATAGAAAATAGGTTGAAACCTCTGAGGCATTTCCCACATGGAAGGAGCTGTTATTATTCCAGGTTTCCTTCTCTGGTCTGTTGAGTTCCCATGTGCCCACAACTAAACAAAAAACCTAGACATATGTTTTGTCTATCACCAAGGCACACTTATGGATTCAATTTCATTGTCTTCCATGTTGAATTCCTACCCTGGTCTACTTTTCAGTTGTAACTTTTACGACAAACCAGTTTTTAAAAATTCAGAGAACTAAAAGAAGACAACTTAAAAGAATAAATAAGTACATGGACTGGCACAAATCTCAGAAAACAAAACAAAACCTCACCAGCTTTCTATCACTAGGCAACCTCTGTAAAATCCATCTCAAACTTGGTGAAAAGATAGAGCATTCCTGAAAAGCTGGGGTCAAACCCAAATTGCACACCCTTATATGCAAAAACCAAATCCAATTCAGGATGCAAGTCAGCTTTAAATTCAGATCAATAGATGGATAAGGAAGATATTCCAAAAACAAGGGACTTCAAAAAAACAAATAAACAACAAAAAAAAATCTTCCCGGTGCACCTGCTGGAGACGCTGTGTGTCAGGCTCACCATTTCAACCCTAACCTATATTTGATATGGTGTTGTTGCAGCTGTGGGACCAGGGTGGTTTATTTAAGTGGCTCCAAATGCCTGTCAGTGTGGCAACCAGCTGAATACATAAAACAGGCTCTCCAAACCCTTTATGGCCCAGGGTCAGAGTAAATGGAATAATAAAATCCAAATGCTTTTGTCTCATTTTCCATCACCCGGCCCTTCCGCATAAATCTGCAGCTTCACAGTGACCTTCGCGTTCAGTGCGGGATGAGGCCGTGGGTTGGAGATACATTTGGTCTGCATCTTGGGTCTTTAAAAGCTTTTTCCAATTAATTTTAACTGGCTTCCATAAGGATCAAGTACAGCTTCCTCCCCTCCCTCCTCCCCTCACTCCCACCTTTTTAACCAGCCAAGTGACAGAATGCTCTAGGGTAATACAACAGGTATCAACCCCGTTATGCTCCGGATGGCCAAGACAATACATGATTCCAAGTCCGAGAACATCGAAAGAAGAAACATATTCCTCTTTCCAATCCATGGAGACAGGCTTGGGTTTTATTTGGTGGCCTCACCTCTAGCTGCTGCACATCTGTGCAAAGTGGAGAAAATATTGTAAAGTCCTTCTGACAATACTCCTAGTACAAACTCTGGAAATCAGGGTATGTGTGTCCTTGGAGTCAGCTGAAGAAACCTCCTGTCTTATTATTTCTGTGGGAATTTGGAGGCACAGAAATAGAAAATCTGATCTGCCTGATGGGCTTGCCATTTGAGTGATTCAGAAGACTAAGAGAGGAGGAGAGTGAAGGTGCATGGGGTGAATGACAAGAATCAGAGAAGGATGCAAGAGGAGGGTCCTGGAAAACTATGACCTGGGGCTTCTTTCTGGCACCGACCTTTGCTACCCCCTAAACTAAAGGAGGAAACAAACAGCAGCAGAATGATGTAATAAGGGTTACATTTATTTTCATTCAGCACAGAAACATGTTTATTTATCATCCCATTTTTTGGGGGAGGATGTGGGCTAGATATGGTGAGGGATAGAGACTTAACTAAGACACAATTTCAGATCCCCATGTTCCCAGTCTAGGGAAGACAAGGGTCACAGAACTTGCCTAGAAAGCAAACATGCCTAAGTTTGAAAAATATTACAATGAAAGGGGATGCTTCCAATAAGAACTTTGAATCTTTTGCTCCCATCAGTAACTTGGGTTCTATAATCACTCCCAAGCCCATCATAGACATTTTCCACTTCCATTTCATCTCTATTTGGACTCTTTTCTTTCCTATTTCCAAAATTGTATTTTCCTTTCCTGTAGTTATCTGTCTTTTCACTCTTTGTATCTCCAGAAAATATACTGAATTTATAAAGAAAGGAAACCTCCACACGAAATGTGAAAATGTATCTAAAATTTGATTGTGTTTCATAAACTTATAGAATGTTCTAGCAGAAAGCAGCCCTGGATTTTGTTTGGTTTTGACCTCCTTTGTTTTGCAGGAATAAAGGCAACCTCAGGAAACTGAGGTCTGAGGAAGGAATCCATGGTCAAAATACATAAAGCCAGTAAGTTAAGGTCTGGGTGAGCGTATTCCACAACCAACCGCCATGCATTCAGCTTTTTTGATAAGTACCTTCCGAAATGAGTTCTGTTAACTATTGGCTTTTCTGTTTAAGAATTTTGCCAGTGCACTGAACCTGGGTCATCACATTTCATCAATTCTCATTCCACATTATACTAACCTGGAATTGGTTAAACTTAAAAAACATATACATGAAGCTGATATTCCCATTGCTGCAATGGCTAACAAACTAAATAAAAAAGAAAATTTGGCTCAATCCTAGGACAAATAGTCCCCAACCTAAAGTCAACATCCTCCACATCATCTAAGTCAGGCCTATGCAAGAACCAAGATTGGTGGAATTGAAGCTATAAAGTACCTATGCCAGAGAAAATATTTCAACATAAATTTTTTAAAGTTGATTAAAAGGCTTAACCTTATGTAAATTAGCCGTTAAATTGTTTAGTAAGGACATATTTGAAGGGAATGTGAATGGTTGCGCTGAAATCAAAGAAGGAGGCATGACACACAATGGAAAGTGACAGACCCAAAACAGTATGCAGTCTGTCTTGCTACTTTCTAGGGAATTCACCCACAAAATAATAAAATAATGCAATCCTGTGAGACTTGAACATCATTCATGTCTACCCACTGAATCTTTATCATTCAGGTTTAGCATGGACAATTCCATTAGAAAGGCACTTAAAAGTTTTTAAAAGGTGTCATTCAATTTCTTTTGTTTTTGTTACCCTTTAAAATTTTTTTTTCCTTTTTTAACAGCTCATTTTGTGGAGAAGTCTTTATTATATTGCCCAAAACACACTTTTGAAGGACTTCAAGGCTAACTACGTGGTATCATGAAAAAGCGTGAGTTTTCAATCAAAATGCCTCAAGGTCCAAAATCCACCTGAGAAACTCAGAACAGATGAACTTAAACTCTGATTCTCAGTTTCTTTATCTGTAGAATGTGGGCAATAAAACAGATAAACAGATCTTACAAGCGTATCATAAAGATTAAGTGAGAGCAAAAATTAGGTGAGATAGTTAAAAGTTAAATGAGATAGCCTAAAGTGGTGGATACAGAGTAGCAAATACAGACCCCCACCCCCACCCCCATACACACACACACACACACACGCACACACACACACACACACACATTCTCCTAACTTGTGCTTCTACTCTTGACCTTGGAATGTTGCTGTGTTATTTCCCACCCGACACCCAACTAACTATTGGAAAGCATGGGCTCTTTGGCCAGGTTCCACAGCCCCAGTTGCGATGACCCTATCTCACACCCCTCAACACTTAAGTTATTCTCTGGGTATCCTCCATTTTCTCATATCCTTCTCAAAGATGCACACGTAACTTCTAAGCTGGGGGTTAACTAACGTGGGGAAAGCGGATATTCTGTGTTTTGAGAACCTCTCATTAATTCAGTATAAGACACATCAAAAGCCTGGTAGTTATTAAGGAAGAGCAGGGTCAGTCTGTAACACAGAGTGTCAAAAAGAGAATCAGGATAGTGCCCTCCCTTGGTCATCACCTGGCTTGACCAGGGTTGATTGTCCACTGTCCGCATTACACAACTGTAAGCACAAGTCCTGCCATTCCTGAACTGGAAACAATTTTACTCTTTTGATCCCTACTTGCTTGCTCTTATATATAATATCACTTGGTTTAAAATGACTAGGTCCAGTCTCCACATTCCTTTTGTAAATAAAACAGGATTTTTCAGAATAACTTTCAAGAAAGGAAGTGAGAGAAATCTACAACAGCTCAGCCAAGTTTCTCCTAAATTAAACATCAATTTTAGAAATCAGGAACCAAGTGTTTTGTCCAAAACTTGAACCATAATTTGAAAAATATTTAAAAAAACAGAATATTAGTTTTTCAGCCTAGAAATAATAAGCCCATCTTCATGAATAGAGATAATTGTGCAATATGTCAATTGATCAAGGCAGAGAGTCTATAAAAGCAAAAGCCCCTTTTGGGATATAACTCTCAACTTGTTCACTGAATGCTTATATTCCAATTCATTGGCATGAGCATTCACAAAATCAAAACTTTGAGAAGAAATTCACTTCCTTTGAGAGACTCCATGACCCAATATGAAAGCAAAATAATAACATAATCTAAATCAAGCTCAAAATTATTTAAGGTAGCCATGCTGTATTAGTCTGTTTTCACTCCACTGATAGAGACATACCCAAGACTGGGTAATTTATAAAGAAAAAAAAGAGATTTAACGCACTCACAGTTCCACGTTGCTGGGGAGACCTTACAATCATGGCAAAAGATGAAAGACATGTTTTCCATGGTGGTAGGCAAGAGAAAATGAGAGCCAAGCGAAAGAAGACACCCCTTATAAAACCATCAAATCTCATGAGCCTTATTCACTACCACGAGAACAGTATGGGGGAAACCACCTCCATGATTCAATTAACTCTCACCAGGTCCCTCCAACAACATGTGGGAATTATGGGAGCTACAATTCAAGATGAGATTTGTGTGGGGACACAGCCGAACCATATCACATGTCTAGCTTCCTGTGTCTCCAGATTTAGAGCTACCACAGATTATGCAAATAGCTTAGGAATATCCATCAGACCTCTTGTGTCCACTTTGAATCTGAAGTGAAACAGAAACTTTTTAATGGCAAGAAGTTTCTTGATCAAATTTCATCCATCAGTTCCACTGCTAATTCTGGTGGCAGTGAGTTTGACTATCATGGCCTCTGGTCTCCCCTCTGTAATTTTCCAATCTGGTCAAAATGCTTCTACACTAAGCACCAGGGCGCCTTCCAATATGATCACACAGGTAATTGCAGTGCTTGTTTATTTCTCTTGTACACCAGACTGAAAGCTCTGGAGAAATTGAGGACATGGTTGATTTGTTTTTGCCTCTTTAGAATCTAAAACATAACAAGTGTCCAGTAAATGTTGAATAAATTGATTTTACAAAAAAAGGTAATGAATGTTCTTGAGAACTCAGGGCTAAGAGGAAAAACAGAAATCCTATCTATTTCTCATTCTTGGAATGTATGCTCTGAAAGTTAAATTGTTTCTTTGTGCACCTAGCAGCGCGGGTCATAACAGAGGGGCCCAATAACTATCCAACTAAGCTTTGGGGATTAAAAACAAAAAAGAAGTGTAGATGAAATGAAGTGCACAGAGGCAAGGTGAGAGGAATGCTATGTAACACCTTGCTGAAGAACAGTTGACAGCTGGGATATAACGTCAGAGAGAAGATCAACCCAACATGTGGTTATCAGACCGTAGGTGGATCCATTTCAGTAAAAGCATTTGCAGTCAGGGCCCAAAGATACAGGCTTGAAAATTAAAGCTGGGAAAACATAAACAAAAAAACCCATGAAGCTAGAGGGTAAGGGTTCTGGAAGGGTTTTGGATGCAAGCACACATGACTCCAACCCAACTGAATCACTTTAGAACATCAAGGGTGATCTTATGCTTACCAGCTCTCATTCTCCTTAAAAAAAACCCATGAACTGGTAACAGTAAGATATGTCCTATGTGGCTTTTATAAGAAGGAATGGGATAGGTAGATAATGAGCTTGACAGGATGAAAGGTTTTAATATGATTCCTGTTTTTAAGAAAAGCATGGATAAAATATGCACAACAGTAGGTCATGGGCAATAGAAACTGCACAAAAAAGCCAGATGCAATGCCATCTGCAGTCACAGAAGACAATTGAAAATGTGCTTGTGAGAACCAAGGCCTTTCATCAAGTCCTCATGTGATGGCCCTTGGTTCTCAGGTCTAGAAAGTACTATTGGCCTGGTTATGGTGCCTCATGCCTATAATCTCAACACTTAGAGAGGTCAAAGCAGGAAGATCACTTAAAGCCAGAACATTGAGACCAGACTGGACAATAAGCAAGACCCTACCTCTACCAAAAAATAAGAAAAGAAAAAAGAAAGTACTATTGGATCTTGAGAAACTCATCAAATAAAACCAAAATGGACTATTTTCACTAATATTTGAATTGTGAATATTTGAATAATAAAATATCTGAATCACGATATTCATTGGGCCTACGTTAACTTCAATTTTAAGATACACTATTATTTTAAATAATACAAAGAAAAAAGACACTATTTTTATATGCTTATAAAATGCTGCCAATTAAATTATATATGTCATTAGTAAGATACATGTTTTTGAGAGATATAAAATGTTTAAAAAGTGCAATGGGCCAGGCATGGTGGCTCATGCCTGTAATCCCAGTACTTTGGGAGGCCGAGGCAGGTGGATCATGAGGTCAGGAGTTCAAAACCAGCCTGGCCAAGATGGTGAAACCCTGTCTCTACTAAAAATACAAAAATTAGCTGGGCATGATGGTGCATGCCTGTAATCCCAGCTACTCAGGAGGCTGAGGCAGACAATTGTTTGAACCTGGGAGATGGAGGTTGCAGTGAGCCGAGATTGAGCCACTGCACTCTAGCCTGGGTTGACAGAGTGAGACAATGTCTCAAAAAATAAATAAATAAATAAACAGTGCAATGATGTATAGAATTAAGGAATGAGGAGGTATAAAGGAAAACATAAACCATTTCATAATTAGAATAGTTTCAAGGTCAACTATGATTGGTTCGTGTGTGCATGCCCGCGCATGTTTTTAAGCGTTTTCAAACAGTCAGCAGCTCCTCAGCAGTATCTGAACTCGTTGGTAATCATCACTTTTCTTCACAGTGAACATACAAATATGAAGTTCTTTTTAAGGTTCCCCACTTCCCTTCCAAAAGCAAAAATTCTTTTTTTTTTTTTTTTTTTTTTTGAGATGGAGTTTTGCTCTGTTGCCCAGGCTGGAGTACAGTGCCATGATCTTGGCTCACTGCAAGCTCTGCCTCCTGGATTCATGCCATTCTCCTGCCTCAGCCTCCCAAGTAGCTGGGACTACAGGTGCCTGCCACCACGCCTGGCTAATTATTTGTATTTTTAGTAGAGACAGGGTTGTTAGCCAAGATGGTCTCCATCTCCTGACCTCATGATCCACCTGCCTCGGCCTCCCGAAGTGCTGGGATTACAGGCGTGAGCCACTGCACCCGGCCCCCCAAAAGCAAAAATTCTTGTGATGCCCAGTGAACTAGAAGAGCCTTAGTATACTTCTAGAGTAACAGGTGGAACACAATCTTGACACCCTAATTCTGAGGTTACCTTTAGAGTTGTGGCTTTTATATTAATGCTAATAGGTTTAGAGAAATGAAACAAAATTTCTTCTAAGTGGATTACTCTGAGAAGTGGTGATAGGGTGGGACACTGGTATTACTGGGAACATTTGCAATAAAGTTCAAATGTTTAGGTTCCAACACTTAATTTTAAGTGTGCAACAGCAAAATTTAGGCAGAAAATATAATTCGTAAAGTGGTCATTTTCTCCCATGCCTGGGTCTGTGTGTGTATGTGTGTGCACATGTGTGTGTGTTTATACATTTGCAGTTACTCCCTTATGCCATTGGCAGTCACAGAAGTTCTTATATTTCAGACTAACATAATAGAGATTTGGCAATGCCCTGAAGTTGCACAGTGCCCACAGATGGCAAACCTTTTGCCAACTTTTACCTTTTTATTTTTTGATTGATACATTCAAGATAAAGAAAAAACATCTGTCAGCAAATGATTGGTTATGGACAGCAGTTCCATTTTACTGATTATTGATTAGTTATATTTGCTTTGATTTAGGGGAATTTCGAATAAAAACAGAGTTTTCAATCCTAGAGATAAGGCCTCAATGTGAAGTGAAAATATGTGATAGCTATTGCATGCTTGTTTTGTCTTAGAATGACCTGTTTGATCTATGAAGGCTTCTATGAATTTTAATATCTCATATAAGGTAAATCACATTGAACACATTTTATGTCAAACATTGTATATCAATGATCTCAGATAAGTTCTCCCAATAAACCCGTAGTGTAGGTATTACTAAATCCATTTGTAGAAGAGAAAAAAGACAGAGAAGTTGGATAAACTCAGAGAATTTAAGTGATTTTCCCAAGGTTTCACAATTAGGCTATAGCAAAGCTGGGCTTCCACTCCACAGTGGCTTTTAAACCTGTCCTCTTTCCATCATTAAACCTCGATGCTCCCAATAACCCACTGGACTATAAAGGTAGACACTCATTTCTCTCTTCAGCATAGTCCCCCAAACTTCATTTTCTGAACAGACCTTGAATTCATTTTCTGAACAGACCTTGAAAACTTAACCATATGAATGGGAGAAAGAGAAATAATTGGTTTGCCTGTGCCTTCATTCTAGCAATATACATTCTTCAGAAATGGCACATCAATATGTCACAAAGTGAAGAGCTCAGTTTCCCACCCCAGCTTGATCTGAAACCCTCACTGACACTATTCCTCACTCATCCAAGATCAGCCTATACCACGCAAACAGCCTGTTGGAGACTGCATATTGCATCAGTTTCACAAGAAGGCTAAAAAGAGTTTAACTGAATTAAAATATTTGTAATAATTTTTAGTGCATTTTGCATAGCTGTTGCTTAACAAAATAACAGAAGATTGGCATATTTTTACTGGAAAGTGGTAGCTTTTAATTCCGATTTCTTTTACTAGTGTGGCCCAACAATATTGCGAAAAAACAATCAGACTGTAGAAGCATGAAATAAAGAGAAAACAAGGACGAATGAAGCTATCAGAGGGCTATGACGTATTCTGACCATAAGGTCCAATAATTGCACTCCTTGGTATTTATTCAAATGAACTGAAAACGTATAGCCACACAAAAACCTGCACAAGGATTTTTCATAGCACGTTATTCATAATTCCTGAAACTTGGAAGCTATTGAGATGTCCTTCAGTAGATGAAGAGGTAAATAAACTGTGGTACAGCCAGACAATAAAATGTTATTTATCACTAAAAAGAAAAGAGCTATTAAGCCATGAGAAGACATGGAGGAAACTTAAATGCATATTACTAAGTGAAAGAAGCGAATGTGAAGAGACTGCATACAACGTACTTTCAACTATGTGACATCCTAAGAAAGACAAAACTATGGAGACAGTAAAAAGATCAGTGATTTGCCAGAGATTAGGCAAGAGGGAGGGATGACTAGGTGGAGCACAAAGGACTTTTAGGTTGCAGAAACTATTCTGTATGATACTGCAGTGGTGGATACATATCATTATACATTTGTCCAAACCTATAGAAAGTACAACACCAAGAGTGAACCCTAATGTAAACAATAGACTTTGGGGGATAATGTGTCAATGCAGACTCATCAACTGTAACAAATGTGCCACTCTGATGAGGGATGTTGATAGTGATGGAGGCTGTATATGGTGGGGGTAGCAAATATATGGAAACTCTGTATGTTCTGTTCAATTTTGCTGTGAACGTAAAACTCTGTTTAAAAAATAAAATTTAGGCTGGGCACAGTGGCTCACACCTGTAATCCGAGCATTTTGGGAAGCTAAGGTGGAAAGACTGCTTGAGCCCAGGGGTTCAAGACCAGCCTAGGCAACATAGTGAGACCCTTGTCTCTACTAAAATTTAAAAAACTAGCCAGGTGTGGTGGCATGCACCTGTAGTCCCAACTACTCCAGAGGCTGAGGCAGGAGGATCACTTGAGCCCAGGAGGTCAAAGCTGCAGTGAGCTGTGATCATGCCACTGTACTCCAGCTTGGGTGACAGAATGAGACCTTGCCTCAAGAAAAAAAAAAATTGTAAAAAATTTTTCTAAAGAAAAAGAAATTTAAAAAAAGAAATAAATGTACAAACATTTTAAAAATAAATTCTATTCATTACAATTTAACTCAAGACTTTTCTTCCTTATTTTAATAATTAGACTATGATATTAAAATAAAAGTGAAGAAACTTTTAAATGCAAAGGAGACAACTTCAGGGATGGGACCCCTTGCCTGATGGCCACTCTGCTTCCCCTCATTGTTCCTGAGCACAGAATGGCTTGGAAGCCCCTAAACGTGGTCCCCCAAGTCAGAGTTTATGCTGCCAGTCTGTCATGCAAAACAGCTGTCATGCTTTCTGTTACTATGTCAGAAGTCAGTGAGGGGGAGGCTTTCCAGAAGCCGCCTCTGGAGCATCTGGCTGCCTGGATCAAGAGCATTGGCCATTTAACATCACAGCAAGGGGCCAAACATCTGGCCAGAGCTCCAATAGAGGAAGTGGAGTATAAGGTGAGGGCGATGAAGGGAGAACAGGGATGGGTCCATGAGGATGGGAGAAGATGGGGAGAAAAGGAGAAGGTTTTTCTGAGATTTGGAGTTTTACTTACTATCAGTAGTCAAAAGTACTGCATCTTAAACTTTAGCACTCAGGAAGAAAATCTGCTCACCACCCACAGCAAGTGAAGGGAGATTTGGGGATCCCAGGACACAGGCAAGCAGCAATGAATACCTCTAAAGAGCCTATGTAAGCAGGGTTTGATTGAGAGCCTTTTTCCTCCATCAAATTCGTTTTATTAGCCAGCCTCCAGATGCTTCTCCTTAAGACAGATTAATATCAAGTTCGTTGTTCCACTTGAAATTGAAGAATAGGAATGGCGGTGTGAGAGCCAAACACATGTGAACTGTTCAAGAGTCCCAGCAGGAAATCTCCTCTGCAAATAATTTATGAGTGAGCTCTGTTCTTCTTTGCATCGGTCACCTTTCACGTGCCAAATCAGATAGGAGAGGCCAGGAGACTCTCTGCCTCACCATAGTTGTAAACATGAGTTTATTGTCTAGAGAGAGCCCTACGTTGGCTACAAAAAGTGGCCTGTTCTAGTGGTGCTGTGCTGTTCTTGAGAAGACACTACTTCTCTGAGGAGGAACATCAATGAGCCAGGCTCAGATATATGAGCAGAAATAGGGGAGAGGTTTCTATGAAAGCATCCTAAGTAGTGAGTGAATGGCTCCAAATAACGGCACATGACTATGAAACGGACACCAGCCTCGTGTGAGAACAGGTGGTAGGTATCCAGGAAAATCCTAAAAGAACACTCCTGTTCTCAATTATCAGAAGGTGGTCCTGGCCAGGCGCGGTGGCTCACGCCTGTAATCCCAGCACTTTGGGAGGCCGAGGTGGGTGGATCACCTGAGGTCAGGAATGCAAGACCAGCCTGGCCAACATGTAGAAACCCTATCTCTACTAAAAGTACAAAAAATTAGCCCAGCGTGGTGGTGCATGCCTGTAGTCCCAGCTACTTGGGAGACTGAGGTGGGAGAATCGCTTGAACCTAGGAGGCAGAGGTTGCAGTGAGCCAAGATTGTGCCACTGTAATCCAGCCTGGGCAAGACGGAGAGAGACTCTGCCCCTACCCTCACCACCACCCCCAGAAAAAAAATTTTTTAAAGGTGGTTCTGGGGCTTCCAACATTGAGGCAAATGAAATGACTATAAATGACTGACGTTTCGACTGCAGTTGCTTCCCAAAGTGATAGAACGTAGACACATCTACAAAACTTCACAGAAGACCAAAGAGTGCAGGCGCCACCCCTGAGCCAAGCTATCTAGATATGAGTTCACAATTTCTGTGTTTAAGGGCATCAGAATGCCAGCGTTATCCTTAAGTCCTTTGAATACAGCACAGAGGACTCAGGGCCTCCTTCAGTGGCATATCTCCTGTGTAGAACAAATCTCCATGGCAAAAGTTCTTAAAAACTTAGACCTTGGGACCAACACCCTGATAGAAATGGGAGGTGCTAAAGAGACAATTAGTACAGTGTGAATCTGTCTTTGCAGCCCTCCCTGGTCTCTGTTCTGCACAGAACTTGGAGCATTACCAGAAAATGTTGGTGATGGAGTGGGGCATTTTCCATTTGGAGAGGTGATTTTTATTACTATTACAGGCTTTTGTCAGTATTACAGAAATTGGGGGGAGAAAAAGAAAAGGGACTAATCACAAATGCTATTTACCAAGCCACATTAGTCAAAATACTGCATTTTAAAACCCCTTAAGTTGTTATACATCATCATATAAGTCATCGCCAAGTAGTAATACAAATTCTTGAGAGTTATGTTGACATGGAATTTGTCAGCCAAAGTGCTGGAAAATTTACCTCTGCTCATATATCTGTAGTCATATCCTCCAAAGAAATTAACATATAATAATGCTAATATTTCAAGGTAATGTTTTCCCATGAGGATGCCATATTTTATCTGTTAATATCATCTGTGTAAAAACTATTCAATTACAGTATCAAGCTGTATATGATTAATATTGATATCAGCATGCTAACGGTGACTTTGCAGGCATGAAAGCCTTACAGTCAACTCCACAGTGAACCTGGGAAAAGAAATGAATTCATTTCCGCTAAGTGAGTAAAATGAGAGTGAATTGGGACTCATACCAAAAAATGAAATTAATAGACCCACTGAGAGCCAGCCATCTTTACTAAGAGTTCCAAAACTCTGGAAATCTTAGTCTTAAAGGTAGTACTAAGGATAGGGACTTTATGAAGACTCAGGGGGGCCAAAGGGTGAAGATGGTAAGTGGGTAGAAGTCCTAGAAAAGTGCATGGAGATTAGTAGGCTGCAAGTATTCAAAAGCACATGATATTCAGAAAAAAATGTCTATTTTTGATGATCTAGTATTTTCTTTGCTTTCCATTTCTTTCAATTTTGTCATCTTACTCTTATATCAGCCACCTTCATCCCCTCTTTTAAGTTGTACCATTTGCCTTGAGCCTTTGACTTCCCTTATGCCTCCAGGCTTTCTCTCCTAACTCTAAAAATTGCTCCTGAAATCTCACCTCTTCAGAAGGGCTTCCTGACTACTTTAAAATCTATCAGAGATACTGCTTCCCACAAATACTCAGGGATTTTTTTTTCAACCTATCTCATTCACTTACAAATTTGTTTGACTGTAACTTAAATTCCCCAAAAAAAGTATATATATGTAAGTAGACGTCCATGGAACCAGCACCCAGAGCTAAACCAATGGAGAATATTTCTCACCATGAGAACCAGGAGACTCTACTTTGCCTTATGGCTAGTGACGATACCATTAACAGTAACCAGTCATCTTCTTGCACATCCATGGCAGTGTCTTGAAGCAAATTAAGCTTGAGAACGTGGCCTTCATAGTCCTTGTTTAGAACAAAAGGTTATGAACTAGTAACTTGCTTCTGGTAAGCCAGACGTGATCAGAGGAATCAGAATATGAAGAAACAACCCTCATTAATATGAAGATGCTATAATCTCTGAGACCCAAAGCTATAATTTCAAATGATTTCTCGGTCCAGGTATTCACTGACTCAGCACACTTCTTCATACATAAATAAGTGTGCTGAGTCAGTGAGGGGCTGTGTTTTAAATATTTAGTTGTAATTCTTTCTTTGACATATTGTGAGATCATCTGAAAAAAAAGTCTAAATGTATAATCTCCCAGTTACATATTGGTGGTTTGGTATGGCTTAGACAGCCCATATCTAGTGGCTGGATCTGGTCTACAGTGTGCAATTGTAAAAGTTTGCACTTTACTCCCTGTTTCTCCCCATCAGCCTAAGTGTTGAGAAGCTTAGGTAAATTTGGTGGACAGTATATAAAGCAGTTTAGGCTGAAATAATATCTGCCTATTTCATCTACATCAAGGTTTCCCAAAGTGTCTTCTAGAAGCACTGTTTACACCAGCACCAAACAGGTGTTGTTATTGACAAAAAAAAAAAAAAAAAAAAGTTCTATTGACAAATAGGTCTTGAAAATAATGGTTAAAACAACAATAAAGGGGCAAAAGATCCAGAGTAACACAGTGAACACACACACATCACTGAAGAGAATCACGCTTAAGGAATTATAGGGAAGTGTGACAACAATGACTTATCAAAGAGAAAATATTGGTAAGAAGATAAAAAAAATAGATAATCAAATGGCAATTCTGGAGTTGAAAAATCAGTAACTGAAATGAAAAATTTACTGAAATAGTTCAATAGCAGACTTTGTCTGCAAAATAAAAGAATCAGCAAAATAAAAGATGGATCAATAGAAATAATCTAATCCGAAGAACGAAAAAATGAAGAAAAATGAACAAAGCCTCAAAGACTTGTGGGATACCATCAAGCATATCAACATATATTTAATAGAAGTCCCAGAATAAAAAAATAGTGAGAAAGCCGCAGAAAAAAAAAATTTAATTATGGGTGAAAATTTCCCAAATTTAGTAAATAGGCAGAGCATAGAGGATTTTTAGGTCAGTGAAACTATTCTATATGATAATATAGTGGTGGATATATGTCATATACATTTGTCAACAACCATAGAACGTGTAATCTCAAGAGTGAAGCCTACTGTAAACTATGAACTTCGGGTAATAATGATGTGTCAATGTAGGCTTCACTGTAACAAATGCACAACCATAGAGTGTTTATAGTGGATGAGGCTATGTATGGGTGGAGGTGGTGGGGTGTGTGGGAACACTGTACTTTCTGTTTAACTTTGCTGTGAGCCAAAAGTTCCTCTAAAAAATAAGGTCTATTTAAAAGAAACTTTCAAATGTGATGAATGACATTAATGTATCCATCCAAAAAGCTCAACAAACTCCAAGCAAAATACGTACAAAGAGATCGACACCTAGACATGTCATAGTCAAACTGTTTACAGATGAAAATCTTAAAAGCAGAAAAGGAAAACTGACTTATCACATATAAGACACTTACAGAAAACAAATCGCAAAATGACAGTAGTAAATTCAACCATGTTAACAATTACACTAAGTGTAAATGGGTAAAACATTCCAATAACAACTCAGAGACTGTCAGACTTGATTAGCAGCAAGATCAAACTAAATGCTGTCTTAAGAGACACATTTTATATTCAAAGACCTATATAGGTTAAAAGTCAAATGATGAAAATATGTATCATGCAAATAGTAACCATAAGACGCAGAAATGGCAATACCAGGAAAAATAAAATATCAGACAAAATATACTTTTAGACAAAAATATTACTTTAGTAAAAAAAAAAAAAAGATTTTTAAATGATCAGTTGTGGTCAATTCATTGGCAATAGCCAGGTATGGTAATGCATGCCTTTAGTCCCAGCTACCCAGTAGACTGAGGCAGGAGCCCAGGAGGTTGAGGCTGCAGTGAGCTGTGACTATCCCACAGCAGTCCTAGGCAACAGAATGAGATGCCACCTTAGAAAAAAATTAAGAAGATACAAAAATTACAATCATTGTTATTTATTATATTCTAAACATTCTGTTTTATATGTAATAAGAGTCTCAAAATATATGAGGCAAAACCTGATATAACTGAAAGGAGATTTCAGCAATAATAAATTGTTGGAGACTTCATTACTATACTCTCAATAGGTGATAAAACAACTAGTCCAAAAAATCAACAAGATATACAAGACTTGAACAACATTATCAACTAACTTTACCTAATTGATATCTATAGAACACCACACCCAATGATAGCAGAATAAACATTCTGTTAAAATAAGCATTTTAAGTACAATCTTGGAACATTCACCAAGGTAGACCATATGCTAGGCATAAACATAAGCATAAAACAAGTCTCAATAAATTTAAATTTAAATGGATTAAAATCATACAAAATAAATTATCTGACCACAATGAAATGCAAATAAAAGTCAACAACAAAAAGAAATTTGAGTTATCCCAAAGTACTTGAAAATAAAACACATATTTTAAATAATGGGTCAAAGAAAAACACCACAGTGGAAATTACAAAATACTTTGAATGAAAATGAAAATACAATATATTAAAATACATGAAATGCAGCTAAAGCAGTTCTTAGAGAGAAAGTAACAGTTTTAAATGCTAATGGTAGGAAAAAAGAATGGTCATGAATCAATACTTAAGCTAACATTATAACTAGAAAAAGGCTATCACACTAGCGTCAAAACCAGCAGAAGGAAGAAAATAATAGAAATTAAATTAGAAATCAATTAAATAGTGAACAGAAACAAAAATAAAGGAAAATGGAATGTTGATTCTTTAAAAAGATCAACAAAATTGACAAATTTTTAACTAGAATACAAGAAAAAAGAGAAAAGCAAATTACCAAAACTCAAGAACAAAAAAAAGACATCACTACCTAGCCTAAGCTGAAAGATTCAAAAGAGCATACTATCACGTTTTTAAAACCTTCATTCTAACAAATTAGAAACATATGAAATGAACAAATCTGTAGACAGTCACGAATTCTCAAAATTATTTTCAGGAGAAGTAGAAAATCTGAATAGATCTTTAAAGAAGTTACATTAGTAATTAAAAATTTGTTACCCAAAATCTTAGGTACAGAAGACTTTTGCCAGTGAGTTCTGTCAAATACTTGATGAAATAATATCAATCCTTCTAAATGGTCATTTCTCTAAAGATAATAAGTGAATGGCGAATAGGCACAAATTAAAATCACAATTTGATACCACTGAGGCAGAAGACAGAACTCAACTCTGGAGGTAGTGTTCGGACTCTGGACCAGATTGAGGACTAACTAAAAGAGGGAAGAGGTGAAAGCATCTCTCCATGAGAGGTGCCCACCAATGTGCCATGTCAGTTTACCATTGCCATGGCAGCATCTGCAAGTTGCCACCCCATTCTATGTCAACTACCCAACATCTCAAACGTTACCACCCTTTATCTAAAAACTTCTGCATAATCTGCCTCTTAATTTGCATATAATTAAAATTAGGTATCAATATGGCAGAACCATGTCTGAGTTCCTACTCTTGACGCGCTTCCTATGGGGTAGTCCTGCTCTGCGGAAGCAGTCCCAGAGCTGTGACACTGCCACCTCAGTAAAGCTGTGTTCCTCCCAAACCAGCGCACTCTGGAATTCATTCCGGAGCCACGCCAAGAAACTTCCTGAGCTAAGCCTCAATTTGGGGCTTGCCTGTCCTGCGTCACCACCACAGCCATTAGGACAACTATAACCAGAACACAAGCAAAAATACGTACTGGGAATGTGTGAAGAAACCAGAAATCTCACTCGTTTCTGGCAGACATGAAAAATGGTAGCACCACTTAGGAAAACAATTTATGTTTAAACATTTAAACATATTTACCACATAATCTATGAATATTACGTAATTCCTACGTATCTACTCAATAGAAATGCCCACACAAAAACCTGTAAACAAATTTCCTTGGAAACACTTTATTTTTATTTTTATTTTTTTAGACAGAGATTTGCTCTTGTTGCCCAGACTGGAGTGCAATGGCATGATCTTGGCTCCCTGCAACTTCCACCTCACAGGTTCAAGTGATTCTCCTGCCTCAGCCTCCTGAGTAGCTGGGATTACAGGCACCCACCACCACACCTAGCTAATTTTTTTGTATTTTTAGTAGAGACGGGGTTTCACCATGTTGGCCAGGCTGGTCTCAAACTCCTGACCTTAGGTGATCCATCCCCCTCGGCCTCCCAAAGTGCTGGGATTACAGGTGTGAGCCACCACGCCTGGCCAACATTATTCTTCTTATTTTTTTTTTTTTTTTTTGAGATGGACTCTCGCTCTGTTGCCCAGGCTGGAGTGCAGTGGTGTGATCTCGGCTCACTGCAACCTCTGCTCCCAGGTTCAAGTGATTTTCCTGCCTCAGCCTCCCAAGAAGCTGGAACTACAGGCATGTGCCACCATACCTGACTAATTTTTTTATACTTTTAATAGAGACAGGGTTTCACTGTGTTCGCCAGGCTGGTCTCCATCTCCTGACCTCGTGATCTACCCGCCTCGGCCTCTCAAAGTGCTGGGATTACAGGTGTGAGCCACCACGCCTGGCCCAACATTACTCTTAGTAACCCCAAAGTGGAAACTAATCTACACGTCCGACAACTGATGAAAGGATAAAGAAAATGTTAATGTGATTGAATAATATTCAGCAATAAAAGGAACTACTGATACATGACACAACATGGATAAATCTCAAAACCATTATGTTAAGTGAAAGAAGCCAAACACAAAAAGATTACATGTTATATAATTCCACTTATATTGAATGTCCAGCAAAGGCAAATCTATAGAAACAGGAAGCAAATTATTGGTTGTTTGCCTGTGTGGGTAGAAACAAGGATCGACTAACTGCAAATGGGCATGAGTGATCATTTTAAAGTGATAGAAATGTTCTAAACGTGGGTTGTGATGACTGCTGTACAACTTTATAAATTTACTAAGAATCATCAAATTGTTCACTTAAAATTTGTGCATAGTATATTATGTAAATTATCCTGCAATAAAGCTGCTTTAAAAGCAGCAGTAAAAAAATTAAATTTGCTTGCTACTTTACTTTGCAGAGTAAATAAGCAATGAGCATTGTAAATCTCAGAGATACAGATTACAGGCCATTTACCAAACTTATTTGACTCATAGAACACTTTCTCAATAGTTTTAGAAGGCTTTTTTCCCCTTTTTTTCCATTCTGTCCATGATATGTAGTGTAATTCATGTTATTAAAGATATGAGATACATTCTATAGTAGGCAGTATTAGGACTCATCAAGATTTCTGGCTCTCCTTTTATTCTAGGCACATGCACCATTTCTTTGGCCAGTTCAATGGGAGCAGAAGTCTGTCCCATCTGAGTGGGAATCCTTTAAAACACAGTCTTTGATTCTCCAAGTTTTCTTCCCCTGCCATCAGAAAGCCTGAAGCTTAGCACTGAGATGACGATGTCAACAGATGGTGGGGCCTCATTCTACACAGGCATCTGAGAAACTATGATAGAAAAAGCACCTCTCCTCCTTGCTGATATCCTTTGGACACAAAGCATGAGAGAGAAATTAATTTACATTTTTTTTAAAATGGAGTCTCGCTCTGTCATCCAGGCTGGAGTGCAGTGGCGCTATCTCCGTTCACTGCAGCCTCCACCTCCCGGGTTCAAGCAACTCTCCTGCTCAGTCTACCAAGTAGCTGGGATCACAGGCGC
The DNA here is from genome assembly GCF_006542625.1 of Nomascus leucogenys. Taxonomy (NCBI): domain Eukaryota; kingdom Metazoa; phylum Chordata; class Mammalia; order Primates; family Hylobatidae; genus Nomascus; species Nomascus leucogenys. The sequence continues at coordinate 114,644,796 of NC_044386.1, forward strand.
CCACCACCACGCCTGGCTAATGTTTGTAGTTTTAGTAGAGACGGGGTTTCACTATGTTGGCCAGGCTGGTCTCAAACTCTTGATCCCAGGTAATCCACCTGCCTCGGCTTCCCAAAGTGGTGGGATTACAGGCGTGAGCCACCGTGCCCAATTTTCACTGTTTTTAAATCATTGAGACTGTTGGATTTTAGTCCATCTTCCAAGTTTATCTAAATTGTGAAAGATACTACTATGAGAAAATAAGAAATATGGAGAGGGTTCTTTTTTTTCATCCAAGTGCCTTAAATTGTGTATGCATTGTAAGGAATACATTAATACTACTTGTAAGTAAATTATTTAGCAATCATCTCACACACACACACACACACACACACCACACACCAGCCCAGCACTTAGGCAACTTACTTTATTATGGGTCTCTGCTAATTCACCAAAAAATGTCTAATTTGGCAATCAAAGAAGACAAAAATAAAGAACACAAAATGCCAAGTTCGCTGGCAGCATTTAGCATACATTAAAACTTGGGCTCTACAATTGCCCCAGATTCCAGAGCCTGGTTATTCCAAGACAACGTGGGTCAGAGATTTCCTCTGGGTCCAGGAGATAGGCACTAATCCTATGTTTCTAAATCTTACTTGTGGAAAATAGAGCAGAGTGGATGTGGTTAATGGTAGCAGCTATGCCACACTTGAGTCAACAAAATATAAGCCCAGGGAATATTGAGTAAAGTTGGAATACCCAAGGGAGCACAGACAGCCCGCCTCTAGAGGAGAGCAAGAACAGATGCAATACTTAGAGACGTAACAAGCCACCCCAGGGATCCACTAGTGAAACAGGCCCACACATCCATTTTCAGCAAATACACCTATGAATTCCACAGCTTTTTGACATCATCCAGTCACTTAACGCTTCTGTCCAATTCAATCAAAATGGTCAAATTAGTGATGCTTGTACGGAGTCCAATGTACCTTTCTACAAACTCTAAGAAGAATGGGATGCTTGTCCAAACGAGTGTCAGGAGATTCTATTCTAAAGGAAGCAAACATACTCATGGTGTGGCAAATAAAGTGCTTCCCCAATGGCAGGTTTTAGTATCACAGCACCTCTCAGGTCCTCCTCTCTGAGATGGGATCACCCTGCCGCAAGGTGTTAGTAACTAATGAGCAATGAACAGGAAAGAAGATGGTGAAGAAAAATAAAACTCACTCTAAGTTTACAAAGTAAACTTCATAAACTAAGTTACTGTTATCATTGAGGAACAATTCAATACCTCCCTTGCCCAAAGCAGAGCACTAAGCCCTTCGCACTGTTTATTTTATGTCATCCACAAAACGATCCTATGAGGTGTATACTATTCCCATTTTTCTCTTAGAGAAACTGAGGCTGAGAAATTGGCTACTTTGAATAAGCACCCAGTCAACAATACTTGCTCACCATTTCTTTAGTTTTTAAATAACTTTAAAAATAGTTAGCAGCATATACATTGTAAAATTAGCACAGAGACTTCTCACTTGACAGAGACATTGTTGGTTGTTACAATTGTGGGGTGGGGTTATAATACTGGTATTCAGCGAGTAGATGCCAGGGATATTGCTAAACACTCCAGAATACCTTGGTAGCCCTTACAGAAAAGAATTATCTAGCTCAAAATGTCAATAGTGCCAAGGTTGGGAAAACTTGGTTTAGACAAGTATAGGTCTCATGGCAAATCAATTCTCACTTGATCATATTAGCACCATTTCAACCAAGGAATTCAAACTCAAATATCCACAGATGCCAGCTGGGCAGTGGTCAAGAGTGTAGCAGACCCCGGTACACAGTAGAGAACTAGAAAGCTAGGAGCCTTTACCAATGGATCCAAGTTTGTGCTCTAGGGCAACAATTGCCCGCAGTGTCCTCCCAAACAGGTCAGCCCTCTGGCTTTGCCTACATTTCCAAGTTGGCTTCTAGGGAAAAGCTGATGACCCAGCAAAGTTGGCCTATGCTTCATCATGGCAAGCCCCACTTGAGCTGAGCAGTAGCTTCTCCCTTTGGGCAGGGAATGTGCTTTCTGGTTCTACACGCTCTACCTAGTCTGCTGCACCCTTGACCACTGCCTGGCTGGCCGCTGTAGATATTTGAGTTTGAATTCCCTGGTTTAAATGGTGCTGATGTGATCAAGTGAGAAGTGATTTGCCCTGAGACTTATAGTTCTCCAAAGCAGGTTTTCCCAACCTTGGCATTGTTGACATCTTGAGCTAGATGATTCTTTTCTGTAAGGGCTACCAAGGTATTCTAGGGTGTTTAGCAATATCCCTGGCCTCTGTTCACTAGATACCAGTATTATAACCCCACCCTGACAATTATGACAACCAACGTCTCTCGATATTGTCAAATGTCTCCTGGGGGACAAAATCATCCTCGGTTGAGAATCTTCTCCTTGGAACACACTATTCTTGAGGCTCAAAACACTTAAAAATAGTCAAGCAAATGGAGGCTTTATTTGAGTAAACAGCATTGTACCAATGTCAATTTCCTGGTTTTGAAAATGTATTACAGATATGCATAATATTTTGTGCATTGGAGAAGGCTGGTACAAGGGAAGTCTCTGTGCTATTTTTACAATTCATATGCCTCTAACTATTTTTAAAGTTATTTAAAAATTAAAGGTGAAAAAAATATTGAATAAATGAATGTGTGCTGAAATGTACACTTCTTTCTCATTTTTAACAGAGTGTATTTGATTTCCTTGAGGGTAGTAAACCTCACAAGTTTTAGCTCTTTATCCCAGGTGCTTAATAAGGTGTCTGGTATAGACAACCTTCAGGAAATATTTGAAGTGTTTTAAGGAAATTTAAGAGCAGCTCAGAAGACAGGAACTCATGGATATGTATTGACCACTTACTAATCTCTTGAAAGAAAAGAAGTTACCTTTCTCCATAAAGCAATGAGCAAAAGAAGGTGACTAAGGAGAAAATCAAAAGAACAAGGAAGAAATTTGGATTCCTGAACTCATTTGATCTATTTAACAAAGGGAAGCACATTTTAAAGTTGAGAAAGAAACAAAAATGAAAGGAAGGAAGGAAGGAAGGAAGGAAGGAAAGAAGGAAGGAAGGCAGGCAGGCAGGCAGGCAGGTGGGTGTAGGGAGGGAGATATGGAAAGAAGGAAGAAGGGAGGGAAGGGAAGGGAAAGGAAAAGAAGGGAAGGAAAGGAAGGAGGGAGGGAAGGAAGGAGGGAGGGAAGGAGAGAGAGTAACAGAGGAAAGCTGAAAGGGAAAAGAAGTTATTCTTATAATGCTTCTCTGTTATAAACACATTTTGAGCAGATTGTAGAAAGCAATTCAACGGAAATTAGATTACAAAGAGCACACAGTACACTAAGTGTGACTGTATTATGTAAATAGGGAATTAATTAGTTTAGAACATGGTTTTTCCACTAAGATCTGCAAACATGTGAGTCTTATTGGTGACAGTCTTGGGTCTTTCCCTTACGGTCATGTGAGTCCTGGCAGCATGACATTTCTAGGCTTTGGTCCTGGCCCACTAGTATCCACTGCAATTAGTCACTTGATCTTTAGGCGGTGACACCTGGATTCATGGGGGAATTTCTGTATCATTAGAAGAAAACTGCTTACTTCCATTTCAGCATTCATTTAGTCAGTGAACATAGGCAGTGACATTTCAGTTAGGCTGGTCCAAAATGGTGATGGAACACTTCCTCATAGGTTTTTGTCAAATTTTCCCTCCAAAAATAAAGAAAATGGTTTTAATTTTACATTAATGCATTAAACCACTTACTAATAATTCTAATAATCAACAGCTAATAGATCTGCGGAGTGTTTCCATCACTCTGATAACTTATTGGGCCATACTACAAATGTATTATTTTATTTTAATATGATCACATTGGATTTGATTTGCTTGAGCTGTTATAAAAAGGCTTGGTGGTAATCTCTGGTTGTAAATCATGGATACCTGGCAGTTTGTTGAGTTTTTTGCTCGTTTTATTTTTTATTTATTTATTTATTTATTTGAGATGGAGTTTTGCTCTCGTCACCCAGGCTGGAGTGCAGTGGCGCGATCTCGGCTCAGTGCAACCTCCGCCTCCCAGGTTCAAGCGATTCTCCTGCCTCAGTTTCCCGAGTAGCTGAGACTACAGGCACCCACCACCACATGTGGCTAATTTTTGTATTTTTAGTATGGACGGGGTTTCACCATGTTGGCCAGGCTAGTCTCGAACTCCTGACCTCAGGTGATCCACCCACCTCGGCCTCCCAAAGTGCTGGGATTACAGGTGTAAGCCACCACGCCTGGCCCTGGCAGTATTTTTTTTTTTTAAATGTACCTGTATTCAGATGAAAAGAGGCTAGAAAGATGTTTAAGAACTCCAAGCATTTTAATACAAATAACATATGATGAAAACTTCAGATTTACAGTTGACAAGTTTGGCCAGAGTTGAGAGCATTCATAATATATTGTTTTATCTTTAGCATAACCCTATGAGTTCAGTAATAGTTTTTCTATTTAACATAGTAGGACATTTAGCTTCAAAGAAGTGAAATAATTTGTTTAGTGTCGCACATACGAGAAAGTACTGTATTTCAACTCTGGTGCAAATTCAAACTTGAAGTCCATACTGTTTCCGTTTTCCACTGCTGCCTGTATGGACGCACGCACACAAACAGTACTGATACTGTGAAAGGAAAGTAAGATGAAATTGAAGAACATAAGCAAAGAGGTGCCCGTCCCTCAGGGCTGGTGCTGCCTGCTCTCTTCTTCACGGTTACCTACAAATTCATCACAAGGAATCAAGGAATCCAGGAGAGGCGCTTTCTATTACAACTCTGCTAGCAACTGGATTTCCATCACAAGTACCAACAAGGAAATACCCGTGCAAGGCTTCATAAGGCCCTCCAATCTCATGCCCGATTTCTTGCTACACAATAACCCTATGCCTGCCGCTCTTGTAATGAGAGCAGCTTTGCCACCCCCTGGTCCTCTCATTTTAATTTCTGCTCTGTAGCATCCTTTATCACAAGGGAAGTACAGACTCAGCCATTCTCCCAGCATCTCTCTATTATCAAATACACTTCTTGTTCCCACTACTGGCTGCTTGGGGAGATGTTAACTGATTCCCTGGTTTAAATCTACGGCACTTCAAAAGACTGTTCTGTCTTCACTAGCGCCAGCGCCTGGCACAAGGCCACAGCCAGGGAGCTGAGGTTTGCTCTTGAGTCCCAGTGCAATCATGCATTGTCTGCTTCTCGCTGCTCGCAAGTTCTGAAAGTGTTTTCAAAAATCCTCTGTGTTGCCAGAATGACAATTGACTCAAGATAGCCAGAGCCATCCAGCTGCTGAGAAAAACCTATCTGCAACCGAGTGATTAGAGAGGAATATTTCTCCTGGAGGAAGGGCAGGACTTGAATAGCCAGCGAAGTCCTTCTGTGAAGAAGGAGAGGTGAGGAGGTCGGGATGACTTCTCCTCACTGCAGCATTTATTAGTCACTGCCTCTGCACCACAGTAGGCTGTGGCAGTGCAGAGCTTCCGCAAAGAAACACATGCTCCTCAACATCTGTCAGTGGACAAATCAACCACGTGAGAAATATGATCCTGGAGGTGCCTGGGCAAGGGGCTAGAGACACCTGGAAGAGAGAGGCAAGGCCTGTCCTCAAGCAGATGACTTTTTCAAAGAAAGAGAGGGCAGACAAATTCATCTTTATAATGGTTAAAGAGAAGCACACCTGGCTTGCCTTGTGTTGGCAGGGTGGGGGGCACGCAGGCCTGCCCATTTGCGTGTGGCTCTAGTCAGTGTGAGGTCACTGCAGGAAAGGCAGGGTTGTCTTAAACAGGCTTTAACTGTACAGATATGGCCACTGTATGCAGTCAGAGTATCTCATACAACTAAACCAGCAGCCTGGAGGTTGGGGACATTCACACCACTTGAGCCACTAGCATATTCCAAAGGGAGTGGGGCTGGGAGATCAGACTGAAAGATAAAAGTGTGACGGAGAGGAGGCAGGCCTCAATGCTGCAGGATTGGGCCTGGACTTGTTCTCTGCAGGGTTTCTTAATTTTCTGTTTAGAGAGTGGTCTGGTTAGTTCTGCATCGTAGAAAGGCCACCATAGAGAAGCGGGATCAAAGCCAGTGAGACCTAAGGCAGAGGAGTCAGTGAGAGAGTCCAAAACAATTGTTCCAGAAAGAGGCCACTGGGGCCTGAGCATTCAGAGCACGGAGGCCCAGCTTTGCCCTTATCAGTCCTGCAAGATTCACTGATCAGTTAGATGGGAGACTCGAGGGGAGAGATGAACTGAGGGTGACTCCTGGTTTCTGTCTTAAATGTCAGGGAATAATAGCAGATAAAGAATGTATGTGTGTGTTGCGGGTGGAGTGGGGCAAAGAGGATGCTAACTCTCCATGGATAACCAGATGATGAATTTAGAAGACCCTGGATATGCCCATCACGAGCTTAGGTGAGATGTTAGGGATTCTAGGTCCAGAGTTGGGAGCCATAAGAATGGACAAGGTTGCCCAGGATTTTGCAAAGGATAGAAATTCCAGGGCGCATATCTTCTCAAGTAGCAGAAGGCTCAAAAAATTTCAGTTATCTCAAAGGGGCAAATGTGCTGCAAGATGTAGAAGGTAGCAGAGGGCTGAGTTGGGGACCCTCTTGACAGCCCTCTCTGCCCAAAGTCCTGTCAGGTCAGCTGAGCCTGCTTATGTGTCCCTTGAAGCTCAGTGATCGAAGGAGCACAAAGGAGATAATAATTAATACCTGGTTTATAGGGATGAAGAGAAATTTGCATACAGTATATACAAAGTGCTTAGTACATAACTGGTGCTCGAAAACAGGCATTATATTTTCATGTGTGTGTGCATGGTGTGTATGTGTGTGTAGTGTGTATGGGTGAAAATGGATAAGCCCCATTTTTCCCCTTCTCTCTGATCCATGGGAGACTCAGCGTTTTGTTCTGACTGGTGCAAAAGGCGATAAAGAGTGGAGAACAACAGGGCAAATTGTCCAAGCACAACTCTGCTGTGGTTCATAGAGGAAGTAATGAATGGGCAGGAGCACAGATAAAGACTGCGCTACCCCAACCCTTGCCTGGTTCCAGAGCCTCAGGGCCCCGCAGCAGAGGGGCTGTGAGGGGAATTCAGCAGGGAAGTTCCTTTTCCCTTCCCAGGTTCAAAGATCAGAGCACTTTTGTGAGAGATCTACCAATAAAACTGAAAACAGCACGCTGATGATACCTCTGTCTTGCAAGGAGGTAGGCAGAACCATCCTAGATTTTTTTTTTCTAGGAAATCTATACCTAAGATTAACAAAAAGCCAAACAATAAAGTGTGTATTATGAATTTATCAAGAAAACAGAGCCTGTCCCCCGCAAACATCAGGGCTGTTGATAGATTTAATAGATATAAAAATGGGTTCTTAGGAGATTGAGCAGAGGGACATTCAGGTGCTCTGCAAGGATCTTTAAAATTCATTTGTTCCAAAGAAGCAGACACAGTCTGTTACACCAGCATCACTACTCGGAGCATCCTTAGTTAGAACTGACAGCCATGGAATGAAGTAAGGAGCACAAAAGACCAACTCCTAAGAGGAAGTAGCCATACAAAAGAATTTTCACAAACACTTCCAAAAAAAAAAAGTACCTTCTTTGCTTGATGAGGCTGATCAAGATAAAAGATTCACTAAATTAGTACAGTTTCTACAAAAGGCCATAAGAGAGACAATAGATGAGGGGAAAAAAAAGAAATTTAAATCAGGCTTGGGTTATGCCAAATAGAGACTGTCTAATTAAACAAAGAAGTAAGATGAAATTAATGTACAGGAACTTTCCCCCATATAGGAGGAAAATAAAGCCTGACAGTTTAAGTAGGAAAGTTTATGATCATTTTTAAAGGATGATAAGAAAGGCTAAAGACAGAAGATTATTTGATATCAGTCAGATAGTTTATTCATTTGCACGTAGACAGATATTCTTTCTCAACACGAAGCATGAAATCTTATGGCCATGAAGCTTGAGGGCCCAGGCATGGAGAGTCAGTTTACGGCTACAAAGACATTTAAGAAATCAGTTGGATGAAGACTGCTAGTTGCCCAGAAAAATCTATCCTTCCCTACTTCCAGGTCATATGGATAAACCACATTTCCTGGCCTCCCTTGCAGTTAGATGTGGTCATAGGACTGACTTATGGCCAAGGAATATGAGAAGAAGTAATGTGTGCCATTTCCCAGCCTGGGCCTTGGGTCGTTGCCTCCTCCATGCCTCTATCTCCTTCCTGCCCTGGCTGGAACTCAGTAAGGGCTGTGACCTATCTTCAACCTGGAAACTCCCCACAGAAGGAGCCTGAGTCCCTGAATGACTCTGTGGAACAGGGAACTTCCACCAACCTGGACTACTCATCTTCGAGCTGAATGTAAAAGAGAAACAAGTGTTTACGGTCTTTAAGCAACTATTTTAGGTCTTCTTGTTTCTGTTTCTTTGTCTTCCCCTGAACTGTGTACCAAGAAACAAAATATGCTTTCAAAACCATGTATTGAGAAGTTACTATGTCCTCAGCCTTGGTGTAAGCACTGAACAAATACTCGATGCTAAATGAGACCTTAACAATGGAAGGGATATGCACGTAAATTATTTGTTCCAGTGTAAACATTGCCTTATTCTAGATCCACACAGACACAGTGAATACAAAGAGTAGGCATCTCATACTGCTTGGAAGAAGAGAGGAAAGAATCAATACAGTAATGGCATGTGGGTTGAGCCTAAGAACAGAGGTCTTCTGAACAGAAAAGGGGGAAGGAGGAAGGAAACAAAGGAGAAGAAATCCCACACTGTGTAGATAGGAAGATGCAGCCAGTCAGTAGGGTGAATGGCTAGAGGTGCTGGAGTAGAACCAGGAAGATATTTCAGGACCAGAATGTGAATATAATTATTTGAACTTCACCTTGCAGGACTATAAAAAGCCTGCCGAGGTTTAAAATGACCACTTGATAAGGCCAGATTTGTGCACTACAAAGGGCTTACTAGAAGGTATGTGCAGAATGGAGCAGAGTGGAGAGAGACCAAGACAGGGAGCCCGGTGAGGAAGTGCTCGCTAAGCCCAAATAGCTCTAGTGGACACCTGAACAGGAAGGTAACATGAGACTGGAGAGGAAGGGGCAGCGTGGAGAGACCTTTCAGAGTGGAGGAGTGTGGAACCTGGCAACAACTGAATGGGTCTGTTAAGAAGGATGACCAAGTCACCTGCTCACTGTGGCTCTCACAGGGAGCTCTAGACTGTGAGAGCCACTTCTGAAAGAATCAATTCACATTCCCTCTCCCTCTCTCTACAGCCAACAGCAGTCCCTCCTAAGCAGACCCTCATGTCATTCCCAGGCCATTTCCTCCTACCCACCCCAACCATCCACCTACCCAAGAGTCTTCAAGAGCCATCCCAGACTAAATCTGCTCCTCTCTTAATATCATGGGCATGTCTTGCCATACCTCCTAGATCCTATACCTTGCCCTCCTACAGCTGAGGATCAACCATGTTTGGCTTCCAGAATGAAAGATTGTAGTTGAAAAAGAAGCAGAGAAGCATTTCCAAATGAAAGGAAGAGATGAGGAAAGGGATGAAAAACCAGAAGGAGAACATTATCAGGATGAGCCTGAGCTAGTCCTGGAACATCTTCAGGCCTCAGGTTTCTAAAAGGAACAGATTGTACTAGATATTTTCTAATAGCCCGTAAGTCCCTCATAAAATTAAGAATGAGTTATTCTAGAACAATGAAAAAATAATTGTGCACATATTTTGTATTATAAAATAACAACAATGTCTATATTTCAGATACAACCAAATTAACTTTGTAAAACTACCTAACTAAATCACAAATTAAATGAGCTAAGAAATGGAAAAGTTATATGAGTGCATGTTTTTAGGGCCTAAACAAACACAATGGTTTAAGATTTGGAGATCATTTACCAGGAGTCAGTGTAGAATATGGATTTAAATTAACAATAATTGCTACTCTAAAAGAAGAAATAATAATTCTGGTAACCAGAAAAGACATATAAAATTAATACTAATAATTACAGAGGAATTACTTAATTATCTGACTTGTGGAGAGAATAAAATCAGATGCTATTAAATAGAATTGAACTTTATATTACTTTGCTCTTATATGTCAGTCAAACGGGATATTTTAGAACAAAGAAGCAGTGTTGAATTGACACATTATATAAGATGATGGTTAGCTAAAGTAATTGTCTGAACTAATTAATTTAATTTAGTTTATTATAGCCTTGGTTCAGAGAGGTACCAAAATTGTAAAATATTTAAGGACATTATACAGTGAGGCAAATATTAAGGAAATCAAGACTTTTCATGAACCATGAACCTGAAAGCAAATATGCCAATAAAATTTATGATGTAGCTGTTATTACGAAGTTCCTTATGATGGTGAGCATTTCTCAAATCTTTTGAAAATGGTTTTTGCCTAAAGATTGAAAAATATTATCTAGAGAGCTATTTAAGTATAAGTAGATAGCAATAATGCTAGAGAGTGTTAAAATGCAAGTAGCTAGTAATAACAACACAATTACTGGGCACTATATGTCTGGCACTCTTCTAAGTATCTTCGCAGGGTTAATTCATTCAATCATTGTAGCAATACTAGGAGATTGGGACTATAACTCCCCCATTTTGCAGGTAAGAAAACTGAGGCACAGGGAGACTAAAGATAATATAGATGGTAAACATCTAAGCCAGAATTTGAAGCCTAGTACTCTGCTTCCAGGCCCATTGTTCTAACCGCTATCCTTGGCATCAATCTGAATAACTCGTAATTCACTGGTCCATAGAGAATTCATGCCCAAGTCTCCTGATGGCTGCTAGAAAATCAGGGATTGAAGAGAGCCAGTGGGGAGGAAGAGCCTTCACTGAAAACGTCTTGAGTACCTCTGGGAAAACAAGTGTGAGCTGGTGGCATCAACGCCTTCCAAAGATCAGGGTCAGCATTTCAGACCTTCAGGTTTCCATCAGTGATGTGGGATACAGAGAGGTTATTTTAGGATAATCAAATATTTCAATTGGCTTTGCTGGAGCCACTGTTATTCCCACCAAAACTTTCATAGGTGACCATGAACAGGGATATTACTCACAACAAGCCAAAGAAGACAGTCTGAGGTTCCCAAAACCGAAACTCTTGATAACTCAGTAGGCACCCAGAGTATGTTCATCTTGTCCTTAGGAAAGAAACATAAATTATCCCTTATGTTTCTAGTGACAGGAAAATTTATTGTCCAAATCAGGCATTTTTGAGATGGAAAGGGGACACTATTAATAATGACTTCACAGAGGGAAAAAAGACAAAAACAAGCCTCGCCCCACACAAACAAGGAGGTATTGTCACACTATCCACTTTGTTCTTTTTCCTCTGTGTTACAAAGCATTATGTCTTTTTTTTCCTCCAGTTTTGCAGTCCTTAAATGCAGTTTAAATATTTTCCATGGAGACAGAGACATGGTTATGACCATGAGTCAACGAAATCATTTCTTAGTGGCAGATAATGATGGAACCACACAGCAGGAAAAAAATGTCCTCTCAGGTCACACTGAGCCTTCCAGTGGAGCTGGGGTCACGCAGCTGGGGTCACCCTCTGAGTTAACCCTTCAGAATTACATTCATTGAAAGACCACCTGGAAAAAGCCTGAGAAGTTGTCCGCTTACCAAATCTCTAAGTGGCTAAAGAGACTTATGTAGATGGTGGCAAATAACTAGTTTTTTTAATTTTCCCATAGGATTTGCTAGATGTATCAATTTAGAGAATTTTCAGACTTTATTATTCAGGGTTCTGCAGAGCTAGTTGGCATGTGCCATGCATGCATTAATTCATTCATTCTCTCATCGATACATGTTTTTAAACCAAAATGTATCATAACTGGAAGTCAATTCTTCCTTTTACCCATACAAATACTCAATCTAAATTACTCTCTTATTCACTTCTTTATTCATCCCAATTGTTTGGATGTCTATGTGCCAAGCACTATGCTAATTGCTGAGAGGTGAATCAATTAAACGGGGCAGACATCATTCCTATGCTCAGGGAACTTGCAAAAACAGAAAAATTAAATAATCAAAAATTGACATAAGTTCTATGAAACAAACAGAATAAATATATAAAATGCTGAGTTGGGAATTAACAGGGAAGATGTTTTGTAGCGAGTGTCTACTAGGTGCCAACAACCCTTGTAGACTTGTAAGCAGTGAGATCACTGTGGTTAAAAATATAAAGGGTTATGGTTCCTATTTCACGGGGTGCACAGTTGGTTGATGAGGGCAGATAAACAGCAAGCAAATGAGCACAAGGACAGTTAAAAATTGCAATAAATGCTATTAAGGAAACTAAAGGCATTATGCAATAGTGTAGGGGTCAGCAAACTATGGACCCGCAGAACCACATCCAGCTTACTTGCTCCCTGATTTTGTAAATAAAGTTTTATCGAAACACAGTTGTGCCCAAGCATTTTGTTTTGCCTACAGCTGCTTTTAATGTGCAACTGAAGGGTAAAATAGTTGCAACAGAGACCCTGTGGCCTACAAAACTTACAATTTTTATTATCTGGCCCTTTAGTGAAAAAGTTTGTTGGTCCCCGCAAAAGAGAATAATAACTAATGACAGACGGAAAGAGGGGGACACTTTATTTAAATAGAAGACTCGGGGAATATTGCTTTGCAGATATGACATTTAACCAAAGGCCAGAAAGAGAAGGAACTGGTCACAGAAATCAATGAAAGAATAGCTCCCCATCAGAGAAAATTACAGGAGCAAAAGGCCCTCAAGCCAGAGGCGAAGAAACTGAAAGAAGCCTTGTGTGGCTCTGGTGTGGTGAAAGAGGGAGCGAGGACAAGGCTTGGCTGAAGAGGTAGTCAGGTGCCAGGTTCTGGAGGCATTGGAGTTGGTGACAAAAAGATTGGATTGCATTCTGAAAGCAGTAGGAGAATGTAGACAGGTTTTACACGGAGGGTAATGCAATTTGTTTGGAATTATAAAATATGACTCCGACTACTGGTCAGCACATGTAGTTGGAAAGGTGGAGGCTAAATGCTGGGAACATATTAGGAAGTAATGTCTGTTGTCCAAGTGAGGGCTACTGGAGACTTGGCTGATGAAGTGGCCATGGGATTGGGGAAATCTGTTACTTGGAGGTGTGTTATTCCTGGGGCTTCAATACCATCAGTTTTTCAGTCAGCAGGAGTGTGGGTTTCAGACTGTTAAGAACGGTCCTCTCATACTTTCCTTGCTGCTTGAGAGAAACACGTAGAGCACCACAGCTTCAGAGCCAGTCAGATGCTGAGTCTCACTTGAATTTTGTTGTCCACAAATGAGCTATGGCATATGATAATTAGCCTTGACCAGGATACTATCATTGTGATCAACTCAGAGCCTAAAGTATAGAGAGCTGGAGAGGCATAGCTACACATTGCTGGACAGCACTGGCTTACATTGAGTTTCCCCCCAAAGCAGAACCCGAGACAGGGCTTCCAGACCTATACCAAGGAGCTAGGTGAGAAGATCATACAAGGGAACATTCTTGAGTGGGTCACTACGATCGGCACCAAGGTTCAATCCATTTGTGGTCATCAATCCGTCATGGTCTGTGCTCTGAAGAGCAAGAGAATAAGTCTCAGACTCAAGTGCAGAAGAGAGTGTTATTCATCCTCTGGCTTCTGTACCTCTGTGTTCAAGAGTTTGTTCATGGGATGATCTGAGTAATGCTTGAATAATCTCAACATGCAATCAGAGAAGCTTTGGCCCAGAAAGCTAGAGATTCCTGGAACAGCTAGGAGGAGGATCTGTCAAGCTACAGCACCATGAAGTTTTTGCCCCAGCAGCAGCTCAAATAAAGGGAGTCTAAATCATGTGATGAGAGGCAAACAGGTGTCCAAGAAAAACCCTTTACTCACTAATGAAGCACCCCCTACACCCTCTCCCATTTGACCTTCAAAAAGGTCTGTGAGGTCTTTATGTACATCTTAGCAAGATGTAACGTTCCCATTACAGAGACAAGCAAACTGAGCCCCCAAGACGCAATGAAAACAATGGCAGGACCAGGACCAGCATCCACACTTTTTTACCCCTCAGCTAGTGCCCTTTGCACTACACCTGCTACCTCTCCTAAATAACTGAACCCAAGGCCTAAGTGAGGAGAAACAAATTTCTATAAGTGTGGGCGCAAAGCAAGAGGGAGGCAAGTTGATTTTGCCTGGAAAGGAACAATGTAGGAAGGCCTCTTAATGAAGCCATCTTGTTTGAATGATCCAGTGTTTGGTAAACAAGTCCTTAATCATATCTTTGAGTACTGTATGCGCTTATAATAACGCCATCTCTCAGCTTCCCCCTTTCCAGCCTGAGTAATCCCTGTCTCTTTGGTCTCTGCATGTGACAGCTTCAGTATCTCATTTCCTGTCAATTCCCCAGTTTTGTTGTAGCCTTCTTGAGGGACGGTGCAGACATTCCATGATGTGATGGAAAATGCTAATTACTATTTATTATTTAAGAAAAACAAGATCAGCCCATGTGTGTAACTGAGCTCCCCGAAGCCTAGGTTGCCACTGATCATGGTCCCCGTCCCTTAGTGGGCGGGTGACTTGTCATTTGTGCTTAACACTCGCAGGTAGAGTGCAAGGCAAAATCTTAGCAACTGAAAAATGCCCTTCCATACCTCCTGGGAATTCACCTGTGGATTTTCTTACCTTCCTCGGCCATGACTCATCTGACAGGGTGACCACTTTGGGGCAGGTTGAGGGGGCTGTCACACAGGAGTGCTGCAATGACTTGACCACCTGGTCCTCCTGGGCAAGAAAACAAACTTTTCTCCACTGAGTAAAGATAGCTTTATTATAAAGGACAATCTGGATTCCACGCTAATTTACATAAAATGAAAGTGAATTACTAGAAAACAGCAGCCTCGGGACTCTCATTACTACATTAGTTCTGAGAGCCTCATTCTCAATCTCAGCCTCTTCCTGGGAAGCCAAGTTCTTCCTCTACAGTTACTGGAAATTTAAACTAGACTTGAAGCCATAGGATTATCAGTGAAAATATTCTGACTGGTAATAGTAATCGTGCCTCAAAAGAAGACATCAACATATCGGTCAAAGCACAGTTTCTAGTCTATTGTAAGGGCTATGGCTTGCTAGCACCTGCCATCGAATAAACCTACCATCTGAGCCCCAATTTCTTTCTCTGCAGAATGGAGATACAGAAGAACTGGAGCAGAACTAAGCAAATAGTAGGTGTTCAATAAATGGCAACTTACTATTAATAATAGCAGTAGCATTATAATAAAAAAATACTAACATGCCAAGTGAACCACAAAAGTTCTCAAAATAAACAGTCTCAGATTCAGATTGTGCTGTGTCAACCAGGAGTTTCCCGAACAAACACTTTCCCCTGTGACCAAATATAAACCAGCTTCACTCGCCTCACCACAGACCTTCTAATTATCTCTGCTGTTTACAGCATCTAGCCCCTCTGCTACCCAATTCTCCATTATTCTGACAGCCAACAAACTAGACCTATTAGAACTCAGCACAACTTTCGCCTAAGGCAGGAACTTTGTGAGACCACAAATCGTCTTGGTATTAAAAGTCGGTGCATAAGAACTGCCCTCAGCTTTTGCACTAAATTGCTAGTTTGAAGACATTCATTGCAGTATATTGTATTTCCACTATATTTTGCTTTAATAGACTTCGTGGTGAAGTGTATAAGAAGAGTTTTAAAGCCCGAGGTAGCACACAGCCAACTTTTTTTTCCCTTTTATATATTTTTCCATCTTTTGTTTGTCACCTTATATTGTTTTGTTGCTTCACATACATAAAACAACCTGGCAATCACAGAACAATACCCAGCAGTTAGTTGGAGTTGGAGGCACATATTGACTTGACTATTAAAAGTTGAAACAATCAAGCTAAAGAATCTGTGGTGTATTTTTCTGCTACTTGCATGAGACTTTAATTTGAAAACAAATGGAAAATATCCCCTCTGAATGTAATAGCACTTTCATTGACCTTGGTTTATGTCTATCCTTTTGCATTGACTGCCTAGCAGAATTCCACAGTTAGAGGGAGAAACGGAAGAAAGTATTTGCCCAGCGCTTTCACCTGAAAGTCCTGAATGTGTTTTATGGCCCGGGTTCCAGGTCAGTTGGCTGAGTGATGACGACACACCTTGCTTCCCCTTGGTTTAGGTGACATCTGTCTTTCCTTTGTTCAACTTCATGATGCTGGGGCAACTGTCTAGATAGACTCTATTTATCATCTTCTGGCACTGGGGATAGGGGAGAGTAAAGGCTACGTGCTCCCTGTCTTCATGTAGCGCCCGGTCTTATCTTCTTAGAGCATATAGTCTCCCGAGAGACATGAGGATTAAACAGCCACGTAAATACATAAACTGTAGATCCCTATAAGTATCTATAGGGCCTCTTTACCACCAGGGTTATGAAGAAATATATTAAGAGGGGATCAACTTTGGACGTGGGGGCAAATGGGGAAAACCCACACTGTTTCTTCTCTATACTCACATTCAACACAGAACACTTCTGTGTCCAAATGTATGGGGTGTTTTCCTATGTCAAGCAATTCTCCAGTTCTCTGCAGACAATGACTGGGTGTCCTACAATTAAACTTGATTCCGACACCATCTACCTGGAGATAACATCCCATCCCATAGGTTAAAGGCTCAGCCTCACAAGACTGCACACATTTCAGATGCCAATCTCAAGTCCAGGGTTTAATATGATCCCCTCCTCAGGTTTTACTATTTTGCTAGACTGGCTTACAGAACTCAAAGAAACACTTAAGTTAGATTTACTCATTAATGAGATATAACTCAGGAACAGCCAAATGGAAGAGATGTACAGGGCAAGGTATGAGGGCAGGATCATAGAGCTCCTGCATCCTCTCTAGGCTTACCCTCCTGGCACCTCCATGCACTCAGCAACCCAGAAACCCTCTGAACCCAGCCCCTTGGGGTTTTTATGGAGCCTTCATTATGTAGGCATGATTGATTAAGTCATTAGCCATTGGTAATCAACTTAACCTTCAGCCCCTCTTCCCTCCCCAGAGGTCAGGGCATGGGATGGAAAGTTCCAACTCCAATCACATGGTTGGTTCCCCTGGCAGCCAGCTTCTATCTTGAGGCTATCCAGGTGCCCCAGCCATCCATCATCTCATGAGTATACAAAAAAAAAAAAAAAAAAAAAAAAAAAAAACATTTATCACTTCAGAGATTCCAAGGGCTTTCAGAGCTGTGAACCAGGAAACTGAGGGAAGAATGACATATGTATTTCTTACTACTATCATGATATCACAGGAGGTCAGGGAAGATCTCTGCAAAAAATGATGGAAATGAGAAGATGAGGTAGTTGAATAACAGCCATCTGAGGGAGAAGTGCAGAAATAGGAAACCACCCATGAAAAAGCCCCAGGGCAGAAAAGAGCAAGAACCTTTGGGAAACAACCAAAGCAAGAAGAGTGCCCACCTGCAGGAGAAGTAGAAGGTGGAAATGAAATGATGGGCAGAGCTAGAGCTGAAAGGATCCTGTAGGTGATGGCAGAGAGGTGGGATTGTATTCCAAGAGCAATGGGAGTCCATTTAAATTATTTCAGCAGAGGAGTTACATGATCCGGTTTGACTAACGTTTGGAAGGATCTCTCTCGCTCCAGCTTCCGTATGGAGAATGAACTGAAAGAAAGCTGGAAAACAGGTGTTAAAGCCACCTTTGATAGAGAGGGGCCCAGATGAGAAAGAAGTGTCACTTGAAAAGAAACATGTTTTAGAAAAGAAACATTTGAGACAAAATATTTCAAGGTGATTTCAAGATGGACTTGATATGGTGCTGAAGAAAAAGGACAGTTTCTAGAGAGATGCTGAGATGTCCAGTTGTGCAACCAGTGTACATGCTGAAACAGGAAACTCTAGAAGGAACATATTCAAAAGAATATCAAGCATTTAATTATAAACACATAAGGATGCATTTGAAATATGAGTAGTCAGAATCAAATTCCAACTAAAGAGAGGTCTATGGGAAGAATAGGGGGATATCTCGTAAAATAAATGAGAAAGAAGTGATACCTAAGAAGAAGAGAACCTGGGAAACTCAGGAACTGGGCAGCAAGAATTCATTGAACTCCCAAGAAATCTGACATTGATCTGACTCAGTTTAACAATTCCAATTGCAAGTGAGAAATGTGGGAAGAGAGAATCCCAGATAAGTCTGGGTTTGTGCAGAGGCCCACTCTTCTCCAGTCAACAGTGGACAGGAATGCAGGACTTCATACTACAAATGTGGCTGCTCCAGCCTCATCCATGTAGTTTGGCAGAATCCCTAAGAGAAGACTGTAAGTCGTGAAATGGTGAGATACTTCATATGTCTTTTGTACAGATATGTCATCTCTTTCAACCTTTGCCACTGAGATACATGCTGAGATTGATGCTGTTATAACCACGTTGTAGAGAAGGACAATAAGCCCAGAGAAGTTAATCCATCTCCAAGGCCACAGAAATAGTAGGTGGTGGCACTGTAAGTTAAACCTACATCTGCAATGCCTTCAAAACCTGACGGACTCAGTCTCCACTCACTGCTTCATGAAACACACTTTTGCAGCTGTGGCCTTGTTATAGTTTGCTGAGCACCCCAGAGAAGAGAGATTTGGTTAAGCTTAATTATGCTCTAGTTGATTTCATTGGACTTCTGGAATCCGAGATTTATGCATTTTCACAGATGGTTAACATAATGATTAGAGGGATGAAAATGCCTTTGCCCAGAGTTAAATGGAAGGTTGGTAAAGCAGCATGATTGCTTCTGTTTCAGGGCTTGGCCAGCAAGTAGACAATGCTGTTCCTTTAGGAGACCAGGAGAGTGAATCTCTCCTTTTGAAGCAGTTGTACGAATTGTCCATAGGTTTTTCTATGAACCCTGTGATAGATAGATGGGATTTATCTTGACTGAAATGGGGAGAATCAAATTATCTTCATCAACATCAGAATAAAAAGTGTGATTATACATAACAAAATACCCTCCATCATACATCATACTTCCCTTTGCATTAAATGAAGGAATTGTGAAGGGCCTGGGATAATATATTAGTTATATTACAAAGAACCCCTATACACGTGTAGTATATTCACCAAAGTTTCGGTCTGAAGAAAAGAAAATCGCTTGGATCTATATATGTTATACCTTTCAGATTGGACTCAAATTTAAAACAAGAGACACTTTTCAGCATTTGGTCTTACCTTGTGTTAAATGTCAAGACATTGTAGCATGTGGTAGCCTCTTTCAAGCCTCTTACCCTATTTTTTATGATATCTAAATTTTTTTATGTATTTCCTTGTTTATTATAAATTTCCTCTACAAGAATATAAACTCTACAAGAGCAAGGACTTTGTCTTGTTCATTGCGGTATTCAGCGTCAAGACTAGCGTCTGGCATGTGATATCCAAATGCTCAGAACATGCTTATGGAAAGAGAGAATGACTCCTCTCTGCCACCACTGAGAAGCCCTCATTCTGTGTAGATCAACTCTTTTCTAAATCCATGGCACTAGCCCCTGGTGGATCTCTGCCTGTGGCCTCTACCTTAAACTCAAATCTACTATGCGTTCCCCAAAGTAAGCTTTGAAACCGCAAATCATATTAGAGCATTCCTTTCATTAACTAATTTTATGGCTTCATCACACTTTTAGGCACGGGCTTCCTGTCATGGAATTGAAGGTCTTCTGTAATCTGGTACCAAACTAAGTCTTTCTAACTTGACTTCTCAACTCCTTGCCCACTGCTTATTTATCTGTCATGCATTTACAGGCCTACGTGAGCACACCACAGTCTGAGTAAGAGGCCCGAGACTCATTCCCTGCCCTTAAAAAGAAGTCCAACATTCAGTCTTGCAGAGAAACTGAAGGGAAAACAGATTGTTATGGCATCGCATAGTAAGGAGGCCACAGAACATCTGGAGCCTTCATAAATCAGGTGCTGGTTCTACACTCTGGTTTTGTTGTGACTTTGCACACCTCACTTCTCCAACTGAATATCCTCCTTATGCACTTACCACACCCAGAAAACTCCCACTTGTCCTTCAACATCCAGTCTAATTTCCCATTGCTGAATTGATTCAGACCAATTGTCTTTCTTGTTCTGTCTTAAGTCAGACATTTAGGCATCTGGAGAAGATTGGTCACTGGTTGCCTAACTCAGCAAACAACCTGTAGCTAGTTATCAAACTGATACACAGACAAAATACATTTCCCAGAAATTAAGTTTCATCCAAGGCATTTGGTTTTTTTAAGAAAACAAAATTTAAATGAAATAAAATACTGATTCTTAAGCTCTCTCCCAAATCCCCAAATCCAAATTTCCTAGGGGAAGTCCTAAGAACTCATCTCTTTCACAAGAAATGTGATTCTCAGTTGTTGGTTCTGAGAGTGAGACTTTCCCTGACCAGCAGCAGCAGCCTCTGGGAAACTGTTAAAAATGCATGTTCTTAGGCTCCACTCCAGGGGATGGCCCGACAACCATGTGTGACTCACCCTCCAGAAGATGCTGTCACATACTCAAGTGTGACCCACTGCTCCAAGTCAACGCCTGGGAGTAGAAAATTAAATGTTGGTCTAAAAAACTAAGTGATACCTCCATTGTCCCAAAGCATAAATAACAGCCTCATAAGAAGCTTCTTTTTGCCACAGTGTGGCTAATGCTAAACTGACCCAACAGAAATAGAAATTTTAGAAAGGCCACGGGCCTAAAATCAGAATTTTCTGCCACATTACATCTGGAACCATTGAAGCTATAAAGACATTTCTGTCTTGTGACTGGAAAAGGCAGCAAATACCCAAGAAACCGAGGGGGAAACAAAAGCAAACCCCAGGCACAAAAGAACCTTCAATTATCTGGATATTTCAGTAGGTAGCCCCAAAGATTCCTGGAGCCACAATTTTTCAAAATTTGTTTTTAGCCACAGAGCCCTTTCTTCAAAACATATAGATTTAACCCCTATCTACATAACAGAAAAGAGTTGCTGCTGGGCCCAGTGCCCTGGCCTTCCTCAGCAACCCTGAGGCCCCTGTGGCATCCCCAGGAAACCCTACAAGGATGGAAAAAGAAGGCTGAACATTCCTATTCTAGATGGTATTTCCTTCTGAATTCTCATAGTCACACACAACTGCAGAGAGAAAACAGGAGCTGGGGCATTCAACAGCAACAAAAGAGATTATTCTAGTGTTGACTCAGTGGAGGTCACTAGACTACATTTGAAAAGACCAGTATAATATGATCAGTTTATAATGATTTAAAATTAAGCAAAGAAGGAAGGAAGGAAAGCAGGGAGGGAGGGAGGATGGAAGGAAGGAAAGAAGGAAGGAAGGAAGGAAGGAAGGAAGGAAGGAAGGAAGGAAGGAAGGAAGGAAGGAAGGAAGGAAGGGGAAGGAAGGAAGAAAGGAAGGGAGGGAAGGAGGGAAGGGAGGGAAGTGGGGGAAGAGGGAGGAAAGGAAGAAGGAGGGAGGGAGGGAAGAGGGAGGGAAGAAGGAAGGAAGGAAGGAAAGAAGGAAGGAAGGAAGAGAGAAAAGAGGAAGACGAGGAAGAAGAAAGCAAGCAAGCAAGCAATTCTAAACTGCTGAACGGTTCTACTTTTCATCTTGAGATGCCTGGAAGCACTGACTTTTGTTGTCACTCTGGGCCCAAGGCGGCCCTTCTTTTCCCACGCTGACCTCTGCCATTTCTGTAGGTGGTTTACATAGCAGAGTGCAGGGTTACAGCTCTTCAGCAAACTTCTTCACAGCAGAAAGGGCAAACAAGGTTTCACATAACTTCCTGTTTCTCAACAGAGCTATGAGTCTCCCCCTCCCCCATGTTTTTGTTTTTCTGCTCATTCTCATGGAAAAAAAAAAAAAACCTGGAGATTGTTAGAAAAGGAAAATAACTTAATCGGAAGCAGGGAATAATGAGAAACTTACATGGGGCTAAAATTTGCATTTCATTTTCTTTTATCCACCATGTATTTGAGAGGTTTGTATATATTCTGTCAATTTTGTAAGGAGTGAGTGAAAAACGTAACATATGTACAGGCGTTTATTCATGTGTTTTATGCTCTTTTCTTTTTTATGGCAAATGCCCTGTAGCGTTTTAACTCCAGGGATGTTGTGTGGAGAAGGGTTTTTGGGTTTAAGATTTTGAGATGAGGCTTTTTGATTGACCCTTGACATGACCTTTAACTGGAAGTCCCTCCAGAGAAAGAACATGGGCTTATTCATCTTTATGACCCCTGCACCCATCATCGCAGTGCTGGGTACGAAGTGGACACTCAGAAAGTTTATTGAGTCAATGTGGGTTGAATGTCATAACCCCAAATTTTCTCTGCCATCTGTAAATATAATAACAATTATACATAGCCAAGAATATAATGTCATGAATAATTTCTTAAAGTGCTTTGAAATTAGTTCCAGAAAGATTGGAAAATTTTTTGAAAACATAAGATGCAACATGTATGGTTTTAAACTCTGACCTTTTCAATACAAACTTTCTCTTCCTTTACATTTGTATACTCCCAACAAACTTAAAATGTTATGTTTCAGGTAAGGAGGCATTCTGCCAAAATAACTGGCCAATTACATCAAATGAGAACAGCCTCCTGGAAATCACCAGGTGACTGACTAAGTTGGTTCGAGTTGCCAACTGGTGTTCCTGTAAGTCTAGGAGACGCCCTCACCCTTGAGTAAGAACCTAGAGCTCACAGTGTCTTCTGGCATCATGTCTATATTCTTTTACATGGACATGAATGCATTCATTAATATGGAACATTCATATCCCGAAAGCTGGGACGGTTTTGTACTAAAGAGCCCTCTTGCCCTTAAGAGCAAACCGGTAGATAGAATCCCCTACCAATACCTGTCCTAGGAAGTCTGGATATCCAAGGCAACTATGAATTGCCTTCCATATCCCAACATCACATTTGGTGAGAATTTCTTTCACACCAGGCCAAATCAGTGTGTTCAAAATTCCATCGAGATTGTTTGCCATTTATACACTTGCTGTAGCAGGTTGTGAATAATGCAAATCATTGCAGTTGTAATTAACAAGAGTGCAATTGTTTCTGCATGCAACTAAGGGAGGAGGAAGACCCCTGAGAAATGACTCTTACAAAACGCAACCTTAACTGAGTTTTCCGTTTAGATAATGATGGGCTCACAGAAGATCATTCACCACTTTTAGCTGCTTATACTCATTGAAAATCCATCTCAACTTCTTAAGAAAATTAAATTGGGCCAGAATTATCTCAGATTGAGAGATTTTCAGATCAACTCCACATATTTGTCTCTTATCAACCAAGGCATCTTTTTTTAAAAAAGGATATTTTCTTTGACAAAGTAGAATCTGCAAGTGGCAGAGGGAGGAACTATTTAGAAGAGATAGGATTATATTTGTGAATCTGTGATTTAGGCAGTGGATTGGACATTGTGTTACTGGATGCATTAAACAGTATGCAGAAAACGGAAGCTGAAGCAAAACCTGAGGCGAAGTCTCCGGTGGGACATGGAAGAGTAAAAGTGAGAGAAAAAGGGAAGGCGAGCAGGAGAGGGTCAGGGAGGCAGAAAGGAGGGCAGCACTGGGAGAAGACATGAAAAATTAGAACAGGAGCTCAGAGCACTCGGGAGAGCAGGGGAAATGACAGTTGAAATTAGAACAGGAGCTAAGAGGAGCCAGCAGAAGGGGACGGCAGGAACTAGGAAATTTAAGGCGGGGAGAAACAACTGAGAGAAGTGGACAGAAAAAAGAAAGCTTAGCTTCAATAGGAAGGCCCGGGACTCCCCTGCGTCCAGTAGACCTGCTCTGCTATGGATGAAAACAAATGATTTGTCATTCTGAAATGACTCTGAAAGGGGGAATGGAATGTGCCCCAACAATCAATATTAAATTTTATGCCTGCTGCACCTTTCAAAAGGCTCAAGAAGACATTCATTCAAGTAAGTGCCACATTTTTAAATGACCTTTGATGATTCACTTTAACAGTTTGAGAGCAGAAGTTTGCACCCTGAACTGGGGAGCAGTGAGAACCGAGGAGTGGTTTCCAGTTGTGGTTGTGGCTGTGGTTGTGGGGCTGCAAGGATGTGTTGGTCACCGTGGCAGGGGCAGGGATGCTCTGGCAGGAGAAAGTGCTGCTTCCTGTCCAACTAGGGCACATGTGTGGGAGGCTGGAGTTTATGTTTTTCATTATATAGCTGGCATTCTTAGAAAGCCAAGAAGAGTTGCGCTTTTTGGCTGGTTTGAGGAAGTGCTTCGGGCACTTCGTATTTTGTGGCCAATTTTACGAGAGGAAAATATCTGATTCCAATGGAATGGATTGGGAAACCTGAAGGTGGGTTTCCCAGAGGAGGCCTTCCCAGAGGAGGCCTCTGCCGAGCGGGCCAATCGGGATTCTGGTTTTGCAGAGTTTTCACTGACGTAGCCTTGTCTCTTGCAGTCAGGCACCTGTACTGGGTCAGAATTGGTTATAACAAGTAAAGACTCTTGTCTGGGACTGAATGAAAAGGATTTCAAGCAGGGACATGTGGCATGTTCATGCTCTATATTTCTCCATACCTAAATGCCAAAATCAGAGCCTGGGTTTTAGGCCTAAAAGACGTTATCTATTATTTCAGAAATCTCCATGTATAGCAGATTGGCTTCTGTGGGGGGAATCCACCACCCTGTCTGCTGTCTGCTCCTTGTCTGGTTTTTAAATGCTACCTGCCCGAGGAGCTAGGGCCAGCCGTGGTGCTTCCTTAATCTGGTTCTGGATCCTTGGTTCTGGTGACTCATTTTATCTTCTAACTCTGGTTGATTTCCTGGATTCAGCTGCTTCATAACCTCTGATTTGGGAATCCCTCTCATCAGCTGGTCCTGAACAACCAAATCCCTCCCCATGCCATGCCCTGCACAGGGAGAATCACTTGGGCCACATTCCATCATGTTGCTGATGGTGCAAAATATCCTGGTGTTCTTATTTCTAGGGCTTACTTGATAATTACATATTTATATATTGTTCAACTAACTACCCAGCAAGATCTACCTTTCCCCCACTGCTTCTTGCCTTCAGCCTACAAGGGGGTACCTGTCTCCTCAGTTTTAGAAACTCATTCATTCTTCAATACATGTTTATTGAGTCAGTATGATGTTCTGGGTGGTGTGCTAGGCACC
Source organism: Nomascus leucogenys (assembly GCF_006542625.1). Classification (NCBI taxonomy): domain Eukaryota; kingdom Metazoa; phylum Chordata; class Mammalia; order Primates; family Hylobatidae; genus Nomascus; species Nomascus leucogenys. The sequence continues at coordinate 114,669,993 of NC_044386.1, forward strand.
AATCAACGTTTATTCATTCCATTGAATCTTACTCATTTGAATATTTATTAAACAAGAATCTTTTATTGGGTGCTTTTCTAAGTAGTGGAAGTAGAAGATAAAGCAGTGATGAAAATAAAGTTCCAGTTTCCATAGATCTTACATTTTATTGAGTGGACCCAAGAAATACACAAACAAGTAAATATGGTTATATGACGATATGGGAGAAAATAAAGGAGAGTAAGGAATAGGAGTGGAGGTTATTTTTTGTAGGAAAAGTCTCATGATAAAGTAATATTTGAGAAGAAATGTTTAAAAGTAAAAGAGCAAATTACACAGATTTGAGGGGAAGCATATACTAGTAAGAAAGAAGGAGAGTATTCAAATACCCTGAGAGGTTTAGTTTGTTTGAGGAATGGGCAATAGGACAGTATAGCTGGCACGGAGTGAGCAAAAGACAGTGAAAGAGAAGATGAAGTCAAAGAATTGCCAGAGCCCAGATTAGGTAGACTCTTGAAGCCATTGAAGCAAGGACTTTGGTTTTTACCTTTGGTGAAATTTAGAAAACTACTTGAGGCCTCTGAGCAGAAGACTGGCATAAACAATGTTTTCAAAAAGTCACTCTAGCTGCTGTTGAGAAGACACTCTGGGTGGGCAAGTATGGAAGCAGGGAGAGCATGTAGAAGGTACTATTATAGTCCAGGCAAGAAATGAAATTGACTTGGGCAAAGGTGGCGGCAGTGGATGTGGTGGGGTGCTAGATTATTTCTAACAGACAGTGTATGGTATTTGCTGATGGATTGGTTTGAAAGTATGAAGAAAAGAAAGTAGTCAAGACTATCTACACTGTTTTTGCCTAGACAACTGGAAAGGTTAAAAAAAAAAGGTTAAAAAAAAAAGACTAAGCTAGGTGTTATGGCATGAACCTGTAGTCCCAACTACACGAGAGGCTGAGGTGGGAGGACTGCTTGAGCTGGGAAGTTTGAGTTCAGCCTGGGCAACACAGTAAGACTCCATCTCAAAAAAAAAAAAAAAAAAAAGAGTGGAGAAGAAGCAACTTTAGAAGAGTGGTGGTTAGGGAGGAGCCATGAGTTTGGTTTTAAAAGGGTTGAGTTGGAGACATTGTTTGGAAATCCAAGTGGACATGACAAGTACATATATAATATTTAAACTTACAGGTACAAGTCCAGGCTGGAGAGGTTTTAGACTCATCAGTATTTACATGATATTTAAATACAAATGCAGGGTGCGATAACATAGGGGTCAATGTAGCTGGAAATGAGAAGTCAAAAGAGAAGTTTCTGGGGCATTCTGACCTCAGGAAAATGGGGCAAAGTACTAGCAGCAGGATGGAAGAGGTGTCCAGTGAGGTAGAAAGAGAACCATCAGAAAGCAGTGTTCTGGAAGCTGAGAGAAGCAAGAGTTTAAGAAGCGGGAATAATCAAATGTGTAGTATGAGAACTCTGAATTGATTTGTGGAATTAGCAATGTAGAACTCACTGGGGAGCTTGATAAGACCTCTTTCAGTGAAGAGGAGAGGCATGAAAGACTGATTTGAACAAATCCAAAAAGAGTAGGAGAGAAATTGGAAGTAGCATGTGTAGGCAGAGAAATGAATCAGAACATGAAGAAAAATGTGGAGTCGTGAGAGGATGTTTTCAGGATGTGAAAATTCGAGCATCAGTGTACAAACAAGGGAGAATTGATGGCACAGGAGAGAGGAAGAAAATGCTGGCACAATGTCCTTGGGAAGGCAGGAAGGAATAGGCTGCAGTACAGAAGAGGTTGACTTGACTCAGCGGTGTAGACCAATTATTCATAGTAACAACAGGAAAAGTAGACTGACTGTTATTCCATTTTCATACTGCTATGAACAGATACCCGAGACTGGGTAATTTGTAAAGAAAAAGAGATTTAATGGACTCAAAGCTCCACATGGCTGGGGAGACCTCACAATCATGGCGGAAGGTGAAGGAGAAACAAAAGCGCGTCTTACGTGGTGGCAGGCAAGAGAGAAGTGGAGGGGAACTGTCGTTTATAAAACCATCAGATCTCATGAGACTTATTCACTATCACGAGAACAACATGGGAAAAAACTGTCCACATGATTCAATTACCTCCCACCGGGTCCCTCCCATAACATGTGGGGATTATGGGAGATACAGTTCAAGATGACATTTGGGTGAGAGCACAGCCAAACCATATCACCGACTATTGATATAGACATAGGGATGAATGTGTGGAAGTTCTCCACTGATTGCTTCTAACTTTTCCATTAATTTAGTCACAAAATTCATAAGCAGAGAGTGAGGCTGGTGGAGGAGGTGTTGATGGTTTAGACAGAATGACCCGCGCCAAGATTTGGAAGTAGGGGAAAATTAGGCAGATTTAAGAAATTTTGCTGGCTACCTCTCAGCCTCTATCCTTTTCAGAGCTAATATCCCCCAGAGCGTGGGCAGCAACTGGTGCACACACTGGTTTCATTAGCATCCTGCATCCTAGCTCCCAGCAAGATGACTCACACCCTTGAATCTGCTTATGCATTTTCGGTTGGATCTTCTGTGACTTCTGCATCTTGAAACTCAAGATGCTAGGTTTTTTGTCCTCAACATACCTGCAGCAGTCCATTCCACTCCGTGGACCACCCCAGACTTGTTGAAATGCCAGCCTCATTTCCATGACCATAGAACAACTGCGGCCTCTTTCTATCCTTCTTTTCTGTATCTTTCACTAATTTTTCACCTTCCTACTCTCCATTAAAAGGGCCAGTGTCCTCCCCACGCCCCTCCCCCGCAAGAACCTACCTGTCCTCTCCATTCCCCTTTAGTAAGCAACCCGGTTTATTACCACAGTATCAGCCACAACCATATCATTGATGTTCTCAAACCAGTATCACCTCCATTCCACACTACCTGATAGACATTTCTGATGAAGTTGTTCTGCAAAAATATGTTGTCGATGGCGCAAATCAAAATATTTTAAGCTGTATTTCTCACCTTTCTTCCAAGATCAGTTCTATATCCTGACTTATCTACTGTTATTAATAGCACTATGATTCCATCAGATATCTAGGCTTGAAAATTAAGCGTTATTTTCATCTTTTCCCTTCCTCTCATGCCCACACACAGTCTTAATGGACAGCGCCATGTCGTCACAGCACGTACCTCCAAAGAAATTTTGCAGACAGTCTTAAATATAACAGGTACTTGGTTGACATGCAAAGTGAACACCCATGAAATATTTCATAACCTATTGCCTGTGCCATGATGTCATCCTTTCTCTTCATTCACTGCTACCTGTGCCTTATCTTCAGCCCAGTTTGCTTTGGATCTACCAGGATTGGCACAGCACATTTACTGACCCAGAAAAGAGGCCATCTCAATTTGCAATAGATCAGAAGAGATACTTTAGAATGACTAAATGTTATAGAAATTGGTGTCTGTTCAGAAAACATCCTTCATGACTTTGCAAATAGGCAAAAATGTCAAGTCAGCTCTACTCTGAAGCCATTTGGAGACATTTGCAACAATGAATGCATGATTAAGCTTATTGTTTAGTAAACAGTTTGCAGACATTAGCCAAGGAAGAGTTATGGCGGCAGTTTACAAATAATTGCAATTGAATTAGGCAGACTGCAATGCAAAAGCAGTGCAAATAACTTGCCAGTTCCATAAAATGTTTTGCAAACAGATTCTGGGGGAAAATAGAATGAGAAAAGCAGAAAATCCAGAAAGCAATGTTTTCCGAGTCTGCTTTGCAGATAGTGAGAGAGGATGCCCTCATATTTTACCATGAGAGTAAAGTGTTAGTGAAAGGTGTTTATTTCTGCTTTGCCTCAGAGACAGAGCTTGGCACAGACTTCAGAGTAGGAAAAAGGGGGCATGACTCAGTGATTTGGCACTTAACGAATTCAATTGAACAAAAGTAGCAGAACCATTTTAAAATAGAGTATATGTGTTTGACTGAGGGGGATTGTGGTGGGAGAATTCTGGCCTATAGAAATACACCACTCACAGCAACTCATTGCCAAGATAAACCTGTGCACAATGTTGCAGAGCTGACTGTATATCTGGAGTATGCTTAAAAGAAGATTTATTTTATTCAATATATATTATATGACACATACATTTAATTAAGAGATATACAGTATATATGTACATATATAGCTATATATAGAATAGTGTATGTACGTATTATATATAATATGTATATAATGATGTGAATGTATAATAAATATATAATATTTAATAACATACAATTAATATAATATTTAATAATATCTACTATGTCAATATCAAGGTTACCTCTCCTAGACCAAAAAGCATTTCCTAGACATGTTATGTTTGCTCTCCCCAAGCTGTTTCATTCATTTCTTAGCACTAATTCTATGAATTGAAGATACAAATCCAACTATAAACATATTAGAATGAATCTAGAAATCAAATGAATAAAAAACTGGACAATGCTTAAATTGTAGTTACTCAAAACTGCTTGATTAAGAATCCCTCAGCCACATTATCATGACTTCTATGTTAAAAAAAAAAAAAAGCACAGAACATTCATAAAAAGCACGAGCATGATTTAGTGGGAGACTTTCTGCGTAAGGAACACCCACAGGGCTTTTGTGGTTAAAGTTGGACTTTTGTCTCAAAATGCATCCTGAGCATGCGGTTTTCCTCTTCTAACCACACGCTTTATCACAGGCTATTGACTTTGTAACTATTCAACCAGATTCTTAGATTCAAAAATGCATCTAGGGAAGAACAGGTGATCTAAAACAAATTATTGAGTTCCATGTCACATACCAAGGGCTGGGACAATTGGTTTAAGTAAAAGAACTGACTTCTGTCTCCTCTGAAAGGATTCAGGATTGGTCACAGATCAATCAGAATTTAAAACAGTCAGAAGTATGGATTAGGAAACTTCATTTTAATCCCCTCTCACAACATTTTGAAGTCTACAACAGATGCATAATTTGTGGATTTACCACAAATATGTTTAAATCTATAGATCTGCATAGTAGCTGAGGCTGGGCTAATGGGTCAAGTATGTCATAATTGGACACTTCTTTGCACTGAAACTAGATGCAAAAATCTATCCATCATTTCTGAAAGGCAAATTATGTTTATACAGTGCCTCATTTTGCACATTCAAAAGTTTTCAGTATCTACCATAGTCATTTGGGGTGAGACAGACCATGCTCACAAATGGAGCCTTTGGAATCATATTGTTTGCAGCAGTGTAGTTGCAAAGCAATTCTATATCTTAGAGGTTGGCATAATAGGAAGCTACTGAGTTGAAAACTAAATAAAAGAGAACATTAGATGACAAGAAATCCAGGCTCTATCTTTCCCTTTTATCTTTTGCTCTTCTGTCCCTGAAAAGAGGCACCATTTTCTCTTTGCAACGTAAGGAAGAGAAAGATGCCTGGTTTCAGCACTTGTTGATCCCATTAACAGGAAAGATTGACAAGAAGTAGACAATTATATCTGACATGAATACGGATATGGAGGGGATTGTTGAAATGGAGACTCTTGCTAATGGAAGAAAGATGATTCAAGCCTTCTGACAGATGTCAAGTAGATTGGAGTCCAGTGAACTTACAACCATTTAATCTGCGTTGCAAGAGAAGACAAATTGCATGACTGATAACCTCTTTATTTTTTATTCTATAATTTTTTACTCTGCAGTGTAGAAAGAGTTAGGGTTTTCAACTTGCTAATGTGGGTCACTATTATTCACCCAGAGTTTCAATGGCATTGGGGCTTTTGTTAGCAGGTGGCTTCTTCTCTGGGTCAAGGAAGAAAAGAAATAAATGAAAAAGACGTGAATAAAGAAATGATATAAATCAATCTGAGAATTACAACTGTTCAATAAGATTTTGACCTCAGTTGCAGGAATGCAATTTCTGACTCTGTCTGAGAGGCATTAGTGACTCATTTAATGCATTATATGAAAGTAAGGTAAGTAGGAAAAATGTACTTGAACTCCATTTGGTTCTACAATATAATAGAGATAGAAAAGTTTCTTTATTTAAAAATGATCTTTTATCCTGCTGAGATATTTGTGTGTAGTATGTTTGTGTATTTCTGAGTAAAGATTGTTTAAAAAAAAAAACAGTTGCTTTGTTTCTCTAGTATACTGGTACAAGCAAACACACAAGAAGAAGAAGAGTTGATTTACGACCTTTGAACTCTTTCATATTATGTTTTTTTATTTTCCTTGTCTAGATTAGAAAGTTCCCTCTACCTGTCCCCCCATACTCATGTCTAGAGCTTTTGAGTTCCACTCAAAGACAATTCAATTTGGTAAAACTTGTGATGTTCCTCCAGTGGAAGAAATTTCTTGACTCTAAATTTTGCTGACACCTTAGAGTGAAAATTGCATAGAAAATCCCATCCTTGAGTGGTGGTGCAAGCCTGTAGTCCCAGATACTCAGGAGGTTGGGGCAGGAGAATCACCTGAACCCAGGAGGCGGAGGTCACAGTGAGCCGAGATTGTGCCACTGTACTCCAACCTGGGTGACAGAGGGAGACTCCATCTCAAAGAAAGAAAGAAAAAAAAAAAGAAAAAAGAAAATCCCATCCTCTGATGGTGAGTAGTTTTCCTTTCAAGGTTCCAAAGGAGCTCTGTCAGCATTCTTTCTAGTTAGTTGGCAGTAGGATTCGGAGAGCCACTCTCACTCCAAAGAGAATGAACTTGGCTTGGAGAAGGCAGAGAGCCATGGGAAATCCCACACAATGACCCAGGTTATGAGGACTTACATTGTACCATTTCCTTATAATAACCAAATCACCCGTAATACTCTTCAGGTCAGTGTGCGCTTCTTGAGTGTCTACTTTGTTCTTGACAGGGCACTGGGTTCTGGGTCTGCAAAGACAGGGGATCTGACCCTCAAGTAGCTTACAGTCTGGAGGGGAAAACAGACCGACAGGCATATTCTTTCAAGGCAATGTAGTAACATAAAGAGGTCAGCAAAGGAAGTGGAAGTCAGATGTCATGCCTCCCAGCAAGGTCTGAATGTTCTCTCCTCAACAAAGTCATCCCTAAAAAAAGCTATGAGTCAAGTGAAAGAGCCCCATCAGCTTCTTGGCCAGAGGAAGTTCTGTGAGGACAGCCATGTAGGCGTGACCTGCCGTGAGGAGGGATGGGGACTCCTCTGAAGCAGCACTTTCCCTGTCCAGGTCTTGCACACTTGCGTTTCCCATTTATCTTGTTCTTATCAATACCTCGAACCACAGCCCCAATACCACTTTGGCAGTGGGGCCTACTGGGAACACCCACTGGTGGAAAGAATAACTTGACTATATGAGCTTTAGAAGACTTCAATCCCCTCCTTTCCTTCCTTCTTTTGGTTTATTTTTGTTTGTTTGCTTGTTTTATACTTATTTATTCCTCTTCCCTCCACATGCCATTTAACTTTGCTGAGTGTTCCACTGAACCGGGAGGATGTTCGAAGGTTTTGCATGTATTATCTCATTTAATCTTTACAATAATCCCCTGGGGTAAGTAATATCATTTGCCTGTTTTACAGATGTGAACTGAGGCACAGCCAGGTTACGCAAGTTGTCCAAACATATAACGAATAAGTGGTGGAACCAGGGTTTTCCTCAGGCAGTCTGATTCCAGGACCACTACACTACAGCTATTTTCAGGTGCCTTGTATCCTTAACTGTATTACAAAGCTCTTGAGAGGAACAGAGATCACTTGTTATTTGCAATTTATACAATACCTACGCTCTTGAGATTGTAGGGGTGATCACATGGTATTATTGCATGAAAGGGTAAATGAACAGATAAATGAATGGGGGAACTCAGAAAGCTGGTGCAAAAAAAAAAAAAAAGTGGCCTATAAAAGGTTGAGCAGGAGGATGAATGATAAAAGGAATATAATGGTATTTTAGGAAAATAAGCCTTCTTTCATAAAAGAAAGCAAAAGAATATAGACTTTTCACTAGGCCTTTGTACTCTTCAAAATACTGGCATGAAGATCTGAGTCAGCATGGATGTTACCAGAAAGAAAAATGAGGACTGGATACTTGGATCGTCGTAAAGGGAAAACTTGGTGACTGCATATGGAGACACGTAGAAGGATATTGTTGTAACGTAAAAAAAAAATCCTCATTATCCTAATGGAAAACACATTAAAAGCATTTAAAGAAACACAATCATTCATAATCTTACCATCTGATGGTAAACAAAATTAACATTTTTATATTATCAACATTGGTTATTGCATGAAAATCAACTTAAAATATTAGACCAAGCAAGAAAATAATGGCATGTCAATTTCTCCTCAAAATTCCAGTTCCAAAATACTACACCAAATGAATATTCACTTTGTATTGCCAAATGACTGGTCTATTTGGCTGTGTAGAAACTGGCCACTGACGTTGTAAACAACTGAGCTGACTTAGTTTTAGTCTGGTTCCATCATCATGGGTCTAATGTGTGCTGAAGGATGCAGAAGTTAAGCACATCCTAGCCTGATTTTCTGAACAATGTAACATTCCTGCAAAATGTTTTCTGGTTTGAGTGTCTATTGATCAGCTACTTTCTGACTTAACTCATTCAGTCTACACAGAAAATGCTCACAGGGCTTTGTTTATGTCCCTTCTGCCTAGTTTCTTAAAAACAACATTTTCACAGAATCATTAAAGTTGTAAACATCATCTATATAAAAATCTATATAAATGATACCTTTGCCTCTCTGAAAAATACAAATTAATTGAAAAGTTGCATTGCAAATGCCAATTAAGTAGAGAATTTGTTTCTCGGCGTAGAAATTTCAAATGCAGCTCACTATAAATTCACATGTAAGCATCCGGAATTATAAAACCAATACTTTGAGGAGAAAGCAAGTGGTTATTGCTTTATATAACAGTTCCTCTGGAATTCCTTCAAGAGGTAAGCCTTGCCAGTTTCACTAAAATGAAATATACTGATATTGATTCATAAATCTAATATGTATGAAGCCTCTCTTCTGTGCCAGGCACTGTGCTGGGGGCTGAATTATTCACATTATTTTTCCAGAAACGCATCTGAACATACATATGACCAATGCACATATGTGCAGTTCCTATATTAGGATAATTTATGAGACAGTTACTCTTGTCTGAGTCAATCAGCTTGACAAAGACTGTTGCCAGAGAAATATTTATTTAGTAGATGTTTGCCATAAGCTTTGGTATGTTTTCCCACCTGTCTCCCCCAGCAGACTTTATCTTGCAGAATTTCAGGAGACATTTCTAGAACTTAATTAAATCATTTTCATATTGGAAGATAATACAACGTGGTTTGTATTTTAGGTGTCAAATTACTTCCAAGAATTATTAGCTACTGATTATACCCTCGGAACAGTTATTACATATTAGGAGTCTCCAGTTGAACATTTTTTTTTCCTAGAAACTTAGATGTTGAATTTAGAACTCAAATTCACTAGGGTCTGTAAAATGAAAAACAAAGTCCATAGAAGGTTACTTGACGATATTTTAGATGATACAGTGAATAAGGACAAAATGCAAAAGGCTATAAATTCTATGGTGCTGCTGGGTGACTCAGAATGCCCAGGTTTGGATCTTGGTCTTTGGAGTTATCTGACCTAGTTGATCTTATATAACCTCTCTAAACTTCTGATTCCATGACTGCAAGAATAGATTTTATCATGACAAAGATGCTGTGATGATAATGAGTTAATGAATCTAAGGTGCTTTGTAAGTACTAAAGTGACATAAATAATATTATTAATATTAACTTTATAGATATCACCACAATTATACCACCTTGAATAATATTCCAGTATAAAGCAATAAATTATAACTCATCTTAAGCTGCCATCATCCTTCCAAAATTCATAGTCCACATCACTTATGCATGATAAAGATAATTGCAAAAATTCTTAGAGATGGATTTTATCTTGGAACCTACTGTGTTTCAAGGGGAACATATCATTATCTCAATATGCCAACATAATGCCGATCCATTAATAGAAAAACACGAATATGTGCTGATGATAACCTGACAGGATATGGTTTTGCCTTCTTGTCGAATGTCTGGGGTTAAGAGAATGATTGAGATAAAGGAACAGAGTGAAGCTTACGGACTCAACTACCAATAAACCATGGCCTCTTCCGCACCATGCTTTCCATCGAACATGTCTGCTTCTGAGGAGTGTTCCTACTTGCAGGCAACTTGAAATAACTTCCCAAAAGTTAACCACCTGCAGTGCTTACCTGCAGGCAGGTAGATGCAGCTCCAGGGGCCCTTTAGGATCGACGTCTCCAGACAGCTCAGAAATGACTGAATTTTTGATGCAGCAGACACTTTCCAGGGAAAGCAAAATTCGCCCTGGAGCCCCCCATGTACAAATTATAGTCACCATTTAAACCATCATCACAGTATTTGAGGTTAGGAAAACATATTGCTTGAGCTATAAAACATTCTAAACTAGCATTCCAAATGTCTCGCCTCAAGCAAGCACTTAAATTAAAGTTTCAGACAGCTGGCACTGGAATCATAATAACAGTTTTACACAAAGGGATTGGCTAAACATGATTATTGTTTTGATAATTTATTGTCAACATGCATTATTGTGCCCTGATCCCAACACTCGGGTTTGGTTCTTTTCTATTGTCAACAGGTGACAAAGTCTGGTTCAGGTGATAGAGTAGAACATTTGTTGCCCTGGTTCTAGCTAGATCACACACACACACTCAAACCCACACAGTATATTACAATTAATTTATACAATCTGATCATTTTAGGGTCTCTTTGCTCTAAATTGCTTTTAGTAAAGAGAAATAATCTCCAGTACCCCTATTACAAAAAAAAAGTTGACTTACTAAATTATCTTGGAATATTTAATTTCCAGTGCCTCTCTTTGTGCAACAGATAAAAACAGACAATGCTACACTATTTCTTTTGTAATTTGAAGTGTGTATATAACACTGGCAGCCTTGTGTCTATTTAGGCAGATGGGTGCTAATTCACCCAAGGCACAGACAATGCCGACGATAGCTATTTGCCCTTTAGCCAATTCTAAAGCACAATATTTTGCAGACATATTAACATATTTTCAAGTATAACAGATTCTCTGTTCACTTCAACTTGGACCACTTTGAAAGATTTTATTTCCACCACAGGGAAATAAGCGTGATTGGCACTGAGATTCCATTTTACTCAAACTGGTCTCATTCGCAGATTTTATAACAGAATTAGAAATAGAAAATTATATTTTTATTATTTAAATTAAGCCCAACATATAGTACAGGCAAATTTTTTTCTCACTCTGTTTGAGCGTTTACAAACATTGTGGTAATATGTTTTACCATTTTAATAAGAAAGCAGGCAGGTGAGGATTGCTATATCAGTGCAACAGGTTTTTCTGGATTATGTCTTTCTGTACACAATACACACTGAAAAATTGGAAGAGTCAGAAAGAGTCAATATGCTCAGATCAGCCAAGAGGGAAATAAAGGACACATTAAATTTTTTTCTGAACATCACTTTTCCATTGACTTTAATTAAGATTTCATTAAACCCTGAGTTTGGAAAGCTTTTAATTGAGAGAGAATTTGCTTACTGGGCATATTTTTGGTGAGCTGTAAAGAGAATCTCTATAATTAATGGCCCTTCCAACTTTATAGTAAGTTCAACTTTGTTCTACCTTTGCAGAAATTGGTTATAGATCCACTCTTAAGAAATGAGCCATGCCACAGTACTGATTTTTATCTTGTAATAAAATGGCACAAAGTTGGCTCTAGTATACTTTATGATTATATTGCCTGCTGACAAATTAATCCAATTAGCAAAGGTGAAGGTTTATAATTGGGGTTAACTAGAATTTAACTGGTCATTGCTCATCAAACCTCCCTCACCTCCTCTAGAGCATGGTCCCCTATGTCACAGCCAGTCCCCAGATCAAACCAAAAGTCTGACTTCAAAAATCCTGTTTCAAGAAAACCTGATAGAGCCACCTTTCCAAAACCATGACAACAATGAAACTTGGTGGCATGGCATTTTCCTGCTGTTTGGGAGAGTGAGTCCCCACCCCCACCCTTTCTCCACCCCCCCGCCCCCCCGACTACTGAGAGTATTTTTATATAGTTCAAGTCCCTATTGGTCTGCAGTTTGCAGTGCGGTTTAAAAAGTAATACATCTTTTCTTAGATGTACCCCAGTTTCTGCTTTTTAATAGACATGATAATGAGCTTCTGGGTCTTCATTTCCCAGTGTGCAGAGAGCTCAAATAAATCTTTGATTGTTCACAACCCAGGAGAAGCTTCCGGAGCACTGGGATCCATTGAGGTCTCTCTAAACAACTATTATTTTAGGGATATTTTTTAAACGTTGGACTTTCCTGGAGCCATTGAGTTTTTCTTCCAATGTTGTTAGTGGCACCTGCTTATAGCGAACTTAGACAAAATGAAATTCCTTTTACAGTGAATCAGCATGAATGAAAGTTCCCAACTGTTTCAGAGCGGCATAATATGCTAACTTAGTAAACGTTTCCTTGTAGGTAAAAGGAAAAGTAAGCTTTACTGTAGATTTTCACAAAAATACATCTGCGTGAGGAGTCCAGGTTTTTCCTAGATTTCAAAATTCTGGAAGATGTTTTATATTCCTGCAGGCAAAAGTATGCCAATGTGAAAATATGTTTGACCACTTTGAAGACTATTGTTTTTGGAGATTATGACTTATTTACATCTAGCATAATTTAGTTTCTTCTTAATGAAATGCTTTCCAAAAAGTGAATTCAAAAGTCTGTCTAACAAACTTAGAAATGTACAATTACTTATTTCTATTTTTTTAAAAGTCAAAATATCCTTTGGGCAATTTCTGTTTTCAGTTTTATTGACAACTTTGGATACGGAAATCCTAACACTGAAAAGACCTACAGTTGTTAGATTTTTCATAAATTTCAGGGAAAAAAATATGCATCTTTTACTTTTTTTAATGGGGGAAGGAGCAATGGCATCAGGTATATATTTTGATATGATACAACCTCAGGTTATGCTTAAATAAATATATATTAAATTGGCTGGAATTTTTGTTTATTATAGCTGATGTGATTGATGCTGCTTCCATTAATTCTAAAATAAGCCATTAAAAACTATCTTTATATGACTGCAGACAAAACTTCCTCAATTTCCCTAGCCAACTGGATCTGGTGGGAGGTTGAAAAATGTTTTTATTTAATTTTTTTACTCGTGTTTTTATAAAAGAAGAAGATGGTGGCTTAAGCCCATCCCCACAGCTTTAGCCAATTGACTATGATTGAATACTTTTTCTTATTACTGCTCACTGGGATCTTCTTATGAAATGCACATTTCATTTTTATCCAGGACCTGGGGATATGGGACGACAGAGGAATATTACTTGAAATTCGGCACACCACAGTCTATAGAAAGCTGCACACCAAGACTGTGGAAGAGTTATAATTTTAATTCTTTTCACAATGACAAGGTTATTTCAAAGTTAAATTATCATTATCTCTTAAACAAACAGCACTGTGGCAGTTTTCGTAGGGCAAGGTGGCTTATTCTAATTGGTAGTATCTGTGGATTCCTATGCTGAATTTTAGATCTAAGCATTTCCAAATGAATAGGAAGATTGAAGAGAAGGGATATATTTGCAATCTGGGCTGAAATGGGTACTTGGTGCCACATATCTTAATGCAGCAAGCCATCATTATGATTATTACTGCCTCCATGATAGCCAGGTAGAAGCACCTGCTCTTCCTCTGCCTTCACCAGTTAATCCCTAACAATCAATTAATTTCTGAGAAACACTAATGACGAGACAAAGATACGAACTTTTATAACATCAAAGGAGGATGTGCTTGACATTGGTCAGTAGAGCGGCGGGGCTCGTAGAATCCCAAAGGTTTAAGAGCCCGGATGCTCAGCTGAAATAAAGCTGAGTTCAGTCCCGTAACACCCTGCTCTGAACAGAATCCACTGCAACCCAATTTTTTAGTAAGAAATTCAACGGTGATATTCTCTGTTTATAGACTGTCATCAGTAGGGTTGGATTCTGTGACTTGAAGATTCCCAGCTTGTAATTTTGTTAGCAACATGTTCCTGGTTTTGCATAAAAGAAAAAAAAACAAAGCAGAGGAGATTGTTTTACCACAGATGATATAATAGGGATAACAAAACAAATACAAGTAAGCAAGCACCAAGCACACATATACATGGCTGCAAAACAAAACACACACACACACACACAAATTCAGAACCATAGGAGGATAAAATACGCAAATCTATTTTGTGCATAGTATTTAGCACTATATATTTCCAATGTGTAATATGTCTTCCTCACAAAGGAAATTCATGATGAAATAAATGGAATAATTTAGCACATCTTTCAAAGTGGAAAACCGAGAAATTTTGTTCATTTTCCCACAATAGCAACAAGGATTTTTCAAAATCATTTTTATGCTGTCAGACCAAAAAATAAATTCAGATTAAAACCAAATTAATCAAACTGGAGCTCTCTATATCACCAAGGAAGACTGGGATGTGCTCTTTCCTCTTCCTTCTCAAATTCCTCCTTTTCTTTCTGCTACTTCTTTTTAATGTATCGATAGGAAAAGATCTAATATTTGGATTCATGGCCAACACTTAAAATCAGAATAGATAAAATAAAAATATAGTTTTTTGTTTTTCTTGAAAAGTCAGATCTGACAACAGCAGACCTTCATTTCCACCTGTAAACAAAAGGCTTGGCTTATGTGACTGTCCCAGTAGACCAAGCAGGCCCTCTCCTCCCATTTTCCAACAATCCCCACCTAACCCAGGTGACTCACTGAAGTCACCAGCGGGACCATGTCACCTTCTGGTTGGCAGCCAATCCGTGGCTTAAAATGGGAACAGTCGCCACCCCTGAATCCCCTCATCTCTCTGTTCTCTGTCAGGAACCGCCTTTCTAGGCCATGGCAACCCACCTACCATCTTCCCTCCTTCGTTTGCTCTTTCCTACCCCAATAGTTTTCCCAGGTGACATCCTTTCAAGAGAGCACACCCTTCTCCAATTCATGTCTATCGTTTTCCTGAGATTCTAGACAAAACCTCCCCTCTGTGTAGCACTTTTCACCAGCTCTGCTCTGCTCTGGTCCCTATTCTAGTCCACATGTCCTGCATCCACACCTTGATACATGGTAGACTCAACGAAAGTCTGTGGTACAAAATAATTAATCTTTGCTGAAATAAGTGTTCTTCAAAGACACAGTTCCCGTCATCAATTTCTTGGCAGTTACATGCCCCTTGGAGCTAGAATTTGGCCACTGCCATCATTTACAATGGTTGATTACATTTCCCTGTAAGTGTGACCGCATTTCAGTCTCACCTCTCTATCCAGCCTTCCTAGATGATATGGAAAACTTCTGAAGTCAAGAACCAAAATCTTCCAGTTCTTGGTGCCCCTTAAGACAAAAGGGCATTGTCCTCTGACATCTATGGTGGAAACCATCTCTCCTGCCTCAGAATTCACATCACGTTTTGTACCATTTCCAATGTACTTATCACATTTTATTTCACATTAAATAGTAATAGACTATACTCTGTTTAAGGGCAGAGTGTGTACCTTATTCAACTTTGTGTCACCCTTAAAGATAATCACCCTTCTATGTGTTTGAATTAATGAAAGTTAAATACTCATCAAAGGATACTGGTTGATTCAGTGTACATTAGAACCTAAATTTCCAGAGTCTAAGATTTAATGTATTTTTGTTTTTGTTTTTGAGACAGAGTCTCACTCTGTCACCCAGGATGGAGTACAGTGGCCTGTGACCTACTGTAGCCTAGACTTCCTGAACTGAGGTGATTCCCCTACCTCAGCCTCCGGAGTAGCTGGGACTACAGGTGTGCACCAACATGCCTAGCTACTTTTTGTGTTTGTTGCAGAGATGAGGTTTCACCATGTTGCCCAGGCTGGTCTTGTACCCCTAGGCTCAAGCTATCTGCCTGCCTCAGCCCTCCAATGTGCTGGAATTACAGGTGTGAGCCACTGTACCCAGACAAGAGTTAACATTTAAAGTTACAAACAACTGGTTCAGGATTCACATTCCCAGTTTACGTGGATTCAGGTATCCAAGGAAAAGAAGTCACAGGAAGCAGGAAGCCTCAGGGGAATGAAACTTCCCTGACAAGACACTGCTCCCGTTTCCTTCAAGACCATAACCCCTACCATCCCTTTACTGCCAATGATATTAAGTTGCAACATGAAGGCAATTAAATGCAGATGAGGCGCTTTCCATCATTAGCTTTTGCTTTGATTTAAAGCATTAAATTCTCTTGATCAAATAGACACACATCTAAAAGGGTTATTTCCTCGAAGTACTAGAGTGTGAATATGTTTATCATGTTATCTATCCTAGAATAGTCCCTCAAGAAAAGGGGACACAGGATGGATGTTTTGATTTATGAGTTGGGAATGAGAATAAAAAGGATGAGCTTTCTTAAATGAAGACTCTTAGGATATCTGTGTTGAGGACCTTTAAATTAAGTTGAGGTCAGTATAGAGCAGGTAATACCTATTTTTGTAAAGGGCTTCACAGGATCTTGAAAATAACCTTTGTGTGTTTTAAGATAGTGCCTTCAGCTTCCCCTGTTTCTAATAACTACGCCAAATTCTATCCATTCCAAAACAAGCCTTTTTCCCTTAGCCTACCATTCTAACACAACATTCTGTTTCCTGGTCTCTTATACCCAATGCACACGTAAACACACACACACAAACACACACACACACAGTTTGGGCTCCTCATTCTGTTTATTTCCAACAGCAGAAACATGAAGCAATGACAAGATGGCCAGAGTTTCATATCAGACTCAAACTCTAGTAGGAGCAGCTTCAAAAACAGATAGGCTGAGTTGTTCACCAGAAAATGTGGTATGTATGCTTATCTCCTTAAGGATCTGCTTTAAAGATTTTATATTTTGTATTTCTGAACATGCTCCATTAGAAATGTTGAAGGGAAAAAATGTTAATAACAGAAAACTCTGTCCCTTATTTCAGGGACCTTGAACAAGTTGCTTAGGTATTCTTTTCCCCATCTTATCAACAAAGAAAAACATAGCTACCTCATGGAATTGTGAAGGTTGATAAAATGTGAAATCTCCAAAAAGGTGACACACACATAGTGAAGATTCAAGAAATGGCTGTTTCCCTCCACTTCCCCAGAATTCCCTTATGTGGCTTTAAATATGTCCAAAGAGCCTTTTGCAGAAACGTGAATACATTTTGTATGTTTAACCAAGTCATCATGTGCTTTCATTTTTGTTACAACTTGCATTTGAAAGACTCTTGGAAATGCAGAAACTCAATAAGGAGAATTCATGGCTTGACACTAGCTACCTTAGGGATTCCGGTGCTGTTGGAGAAGACATCCAGGCAACAGAATGAGCAGGTCCCATGTGTGGGCAGCTTTGTCATTCAGAGGAAAAAAACAAAGGAAGTCTTGAGAAATCTATTTTGGGCATATTGTCTTCATAGTGCCAACTTTTCTTGGATTCTTTCACCTCGATTATTAAAAGACTGTAGAAGAAATGAAAAATCGTATATGTCTTCCTTTCCAAACATATTTCAATGTCCCTGTCAATATTCACTTGGGATGCACCACTGATTCTGAGATCATCAAAGGACATTTCTTCTAGATTAATAGCTGAAATTAATTAATTAGCTTCATTCTCTCATTGCCTTCACCTCTCTGCCTCTTGTCTTCCCTTCCCCCATTCCCAGTTGCTTTTCCTTTTTGTCTTTTTTTCCCTTCTGGAGGAATAATTTACCCATCCTTGAAGATTTGCCATTCCCCCCAAGAATTTTGCATATATGAGCTGTGAGGTTCTGTTAATTTACATTCCTATTTTGAAGTCATATTGTGAAACATACAGCTAGAAAAAAAAAATTAACATGGGATTTTACAATTTTTTTATTCTGGGAAAAAATACAAAAAAATTATGGGGATCATTTGAGATAAGAGTGAGAAACCCCACTGCACCCTGAATCAATTAGCCATACCACAATTTTTGTGAACAATCACACGAAGTTGGTCAAGGAATTGGCAATTGCATGTTTCAGAGAAGAATCCCCTCATATTAAGATGGGAGGCAAATGGAATCAGTGACTCAATGTTTATGACTTCTCCATGGTCACTGTTCTGCAAATCCAATCCTGCTACAGTAAGAGAGAGACGAGAAAGAATTTACCAGCTGTACCCATCAATTAATTACACAGACTATGGGAGCCTCTGCAGTTCCAGAGAGACATCAGCTTTGTTTATGTTTCAAGTAAGCCGTCCTATGTAGGTAAAGAATCCTCTTTGTCCTGGTCTAAGTTTTAATAAAAAGTAATGATATTCATTATGCAGTGTTAAAGTGGAAAGTAAAATAATGAGGGTAGCGGGGTTAGTTAATAACTGGAAATAAAAAATTTAGCTAGAAATCTTTCTTCCCTCCTTGTCCCCACTTCCTTCTCCATCAACTACTCATGTCTCCTTCTTCTCCTGATGGGGAGGCCGGCTGCAGAGCAGAAGACAATTGCCATGAATACTCCTAATCATGGGGTTTGGCCAGTTAATCAGTATCTCTGTGGCTGCCCATTGTTTACAGAGGGAAGGGGCCCCAAGATTCTTGATCTCAAATACTGGAGGGCTGCAAGTCGGGGCCTTCAGCTCTCCAGCAAGCAGTTGCAGCCTCGATTTAATTAACTGCCTATCCTTGCCCTGGTGTGACTTGTATGGCCAGGAAGGTGTTTCCCAAGGAAATCAGAATGGGTGGGGGCAGAGCGGGAAAGAAGAAAAAAAAAAGGTTCAGGAGGGCAATGAGGCGGGGGTTAACAACGCTGCTTAAGATCAAGGGCTGGAGTGCTGAGATGCTGCCAGACTTGAAAACTTTAATTTACTGTCACTGTTAGCCCCCTTTGAGGTTTATGGTGGTATTTATACACACAGCATCAATCACATGAAACAAGGAGGGGATTTATAGTTTGTTTTAAAGACTGCAAATGCAATGTAATGCAAATAGCTTGCCTCATGGGCATTTACGTTTAATGGGAAAATTACAGATGCAAAAGATTGGTAGAACAAATTTTAAATTGACTTTATTACATCTAGTGCTTTTCAGAGAATACTATTAAAAAATGAAAAAAAAGATATGGTAATGGAGTTCTACACTGTAGCCTGACAACTTAAATTCCACTTAACTGACTTTCTTTCGTATTTCCTTTCTTTCTTTTTTTTTGGGGGGGGGGGTTTGTTTTTTGCATCTTATGTTATCTCTACAGTAAGTTAAGCTAAATGAAAAATCCCCAGGATTGTAAACTGATTGATTAGAAATTTGATTTTTCTTTATTTCATTTTACATGACCTTTTTAGACCCCACCAAAGAACATTTCCATATGATGTGTGTATGTCCATAGAACTACATCACGGTTGCATATGCAGTTTTAGTCTATGCTATAAAATGCCTACTTTTTTAAAAAGATGTTATTTCCTTAGAGCAGTTTTAGGTTCACAGCAAAATTGAAACGCAGTTACAGAGATGTCCCATAGACCCCTTTCCCCCACACATTTATAGCCCCACCAAAGGGGTACATTTGTTAACCGCCGATGAACCTATGTTGACACATCATAATCACCCAAGGTCCACAGATTACATTAGAGTTCGCTATTGCTGTTGTATATTCTATGGGTTTTGACAAATGTATAATGACATGTATCCATCATTATAGTGTCATACAGAGTAGTTTCACTGCCTTAAAAATCCTCTGTGCTCCACGTATCCATCCCCCAACTCCCAACCCTCAACCCCTGATAATCACTGATCTTTTTGCTGTCTCCATAATTTTGTCATTTGCAGATGTCATATACATGGAATCACAGAGTATGTAGCCTCTTCACATTGGCTTCTTTCACTTAGTAATATGCATTTAAGTTTCCTCCGTGGCTTCTCATGGCTTGATAGCACATTTCTTTTTAGTGTTGAATAATATTCCTTTATCAGGATGTACCACACTTAGTTTATCCTACTGAATTCACCTATTGAAGGACTTCGGCATTGCGGTTGCTTCCAAGTTTTGACAATTATGAATAAAGCTGCTGTAAATATCTGTGTCTAGGTTTTTGTGTGGACAAGTGTTTTCCTATCATTTTCATAAATACCAAAGAGCACAACTGCTGGATCATATGGTAAGAGTGTGTTTAGTTTTGAAGAAACTGCCAAACTGTCTTCCAGAATGGTTGTACCATTTTGTATTCTCACCAACAAAGAATGAGGGTTCCTGTGGATCCACATCCTCACCAGCATTTTGTTTTATCCATGTTACAAATTTGGGCCATGGTATAGTGGTATCTTGTTTTAATTAGCATTTCTCTAATATGTGATGTGGAGCACACGTTAATATGCTTACTTGCCACCTGTATATCTTCTTTGGTGCAATGTCTGTTAAGATCTTGGTCCCTGTAGCCTTGTAGTATAGTTTAAAGTCAGGTAGCATGATGCCTCCAGCTTTGTTCTTTTGGCTTAGGATTGACTTGGCGATGCGGGCTCTTTTTTGGTTCCATATGAACTTTAAAGTAGTTTTTTCCAGTTCTTTGAAGAAAGTCATTGGTAGCTTGATGGGGATGGCATAGAATCTACAAATTACTTTGGGCAGTATGGCCATTTTCACGATATCGATTCTTCCAACCCATGAGCATGGAATGTTCTTCCATTTGTTTGTATCCTCTTTTATTTCATTGAGCAGTGGTTTGTAGTTCTCCTTGAAGAGGTCCTTCACATCCCCTGTAAGTTGGATTCCTAGGTATTTTATTCTCTTTGAAGCAATTGTGAATGGGAGTTCACTCATGATTTGGCTGTTTGTCTGTTATTGGTGTACAAGAATGCTTGTGATTTTTGTACATTGATTTTGTATCCTGAGACTTTGCTGAAGTTGCTAATCAGCTTAAGGGGATTTTGGGCTGAGACAATGGGGTTTTCTAGATATACAATCATGTCATCTGCAAACAGGGACAATTTGACTTCCTCTTTTCCTAATTGAATACTCTTTATTTCCTTCTCCTGCCTGATTGCTCTGGCCAGAACTTCCAGCACTATGTTGAATAGGAGCGGTGAGAGAGGGCATCCCTGTCTTGTGCCAGTTTTCAGAGGGAATGCTTCCAGTTTTTGCCCATTCAGTATGATATTGGCTGTGGGTTTGTCGTAGATAGCTCTTATTATTTTGAGATACGTCCCATCAATACCTAATTTATTGAGAGTTTTTAGCATGAAGGGTTGTTGAATTTTGTCAAAGGCCTTTTCTGCATCTATTGAGATAATCATGCGGTTTTTGTCTTTGGTTCTGTTTATATGCTGGATTACATTTATTGATTTGCGTATGTTGAACCAGCCTTGCATCCCAGGGATGAAGCCCACTTGATTATGGTGGATAAGCTTTTTGATGTGCTGCTGGATTCGGTTTGCCAGTATTTTATTGAGGATTTTTGCATCAATGTTCATCAAGGATATTGGTCTGAAATTCTCTTTTTTGGTTATGTCTCTGCCAGGCTTTGGTATCAGGACGATGCTGGCTTCATAAAATGTGTTAGGGAGGATTCCCTCTTTTTCTATCAATTGGAATAGTTTCAGAAGGAATGGTACCAGTTCCTCCTTGTACCTCTGGTAGAATTCAGCTGTGAATCCATCAGGTCCTGGACTCTTTTTGGTTGGTAAGCTATTGATTATTGCCACAATTTCAGAACCTGTTATTGGTCTATTCAGAGATTCAACTACTTTCTGATTTAGTCTTGGGAGGGTGTATTTGTCGAGGAATTTATCCATTTCTTCAGATTTTCTAGTTTATTTGCATAGAGGTGTTTGTAGTATTCTCTGATGGTAGATTGTATTTCTGTGGGATCGGTGGTGATATCCCCTTTTTCATTTTTTATTGCATCTATTTGATTCTTCTCTCTTTTCTTCTTTATTAGTCTTGTTAGCGGTCTATCAATTTTGTTGATCTTTTCAAAAAACCAGCTCCTGGATTCATTAATTTTTTGAAGAGTTTTTTGTGTCTCTATTTCCTTCAGTTCTGCTCTGATTTTAGTTATTTCTAGCCTTCTGCTAGCTTTTGAATGTGTTTGCTCTTGCTTTTCTAGTTCTTTTAATTGTGATGTTAGGGTGTCAATTTTGGATCTTTCCTGCTTTCTCTTGTGGGCATTTAGTGCTATAAATTTCCCTCTACACACTGAACGTGTATGGTACTGGTACCACAACAGAGACATAGATCAATGGAACAGAACAGAGCCCTCAGAAATGATGCCGCATATCTACAACTATCTGATCTTTGACAAACCTGACAAAAACAAGAAATGGGGGAAGGATTCCCTATTTAATAAATGGTGCTGGGAAAACTGGCTAGCCATATGGAGAAAGCTGAAACTGGATCCCTTCCTTACACCTTATACAAAAATTAATTCAAGATGGATTAAAGACTTAAATGTTAGACCTAAAACCATTAAAATCCTACAAGAAAACCTAGGCAATACCATTCAGGACATAGGCGTGGGCAAGGACTTCATGTCTAAAACACCAAAAGCAATGGCAACAAAAGCCAAAATTGACAAATGGGATCTAATTAAACTAAAGAGCTTCTGCACAGCAAAAGAAACTACCATCAGAGTGAACAGGCAACCTACAGAATGGGAGAAAATTTTTGCAACCTACTCATCTGACAAAGGGCTAATATCCAGAATCTACAATGAACTCAAACAAATTGACAAGAAAAAAACAAACAACCCCATCAAAAAGTGGGCAAAGGACATGAACAGACACTTCTCAAAAGAAGACATTTATGCAGCCAAAAAACACATGAAGAAATGCTCATCATCACTGGCCATCAGAGAAATGCAAATCAAAACCACAGTGAGATACCACCTCACACCAGTTAGAATGGCCATCATTAAAAAAGCAGGAAACAACAGGTGCTGGAGAGGATGTGGAGAAATAGGAACACTTTTACACTGTTGGTGGGACTGTAAACTAGTTCAACCATTGTGGAAGTCAGTGTGGTGATTCCTCAGGGATCTAGAACTAGAAATACCATTTGACCCAGCCATCCCATTACTGGGTATATACCCAAAGGACTATAAATCATGCTGCTATAAAGACACACGCACACGTATGTTTATTGCGGCACTATTCACAATAGCAAAGAGTTGGAACCAACCCAAATGTTCAACAACAATAGACTGGATTAAGAAAATGTGGCACATATACACCATGGAATACTATGCAGCCATAAAAAATGATGAGTTCGTGTCCTTTGTAGGGACATGGATGAAACTGGAAAACATCATTCTCAGTAAACTATCGCAAGGACAAAAAAACCAAACACCGCATGTTCTCACTCATAGGTGGGAATTGAACAATGAGAACTCATGGACACAGGAAGGGGAACATCACACTCCGGG
The DNA here is from genome assembly GCF_006542625.1 of Nomascus leucogenys. Classification (NCBI taxonomy): domain Eukaryota; kingdom Metazoa; phylum Chordata; class Mammalia; order Primates; family Hylobatidae; genus Nomascus; species Nomascus leucogenys. Next base: position 114,693,417 of record NC_044386.1, read on the forward strand.
GACTGTTGTGGGGTCGGGGGAGGGGGGAGGGACAGCATTAGGAGATATACCTAATGCTAAATGATGAGTTAATGGGTGCAGGAAATCAACATGGCACATGGATACATATGTAACAAACCTGCACATTGTGCACATGTACCCTAAAACCTAAAGTATAATAAATAAATAAAAAAAAGTAAAAAAAAAAAAAAAAAAAAAAAGATCTTGGTCCCAATTTTTTCTCCTGGTTCTTTGTTTTTTTATTGTTGAGTTTTAAGTGTTCTATGTATAATTTTAAATGAGTCCTTTATCAGATGTGTCTTTCATAAATATTTTCTTTCATCCTGTGGCTTATCTTCTCGTTCCCTTGATATTGATATTGTCTACTTGATACTGGCTACTTTTTACATTAATATGTAAATGCCTTTAATCAAGGGTTTAAAGTTTTGGGATAGATAGGTCTCTTGTCCTCATTTCATAAAATATGATTGAGTGTGTGTGTGTGTGTGTGTGTGTGTGTGACCGTTTTGGCAAAGATCTTTTCCTGAGCTGTGAACCTCAAAAGGTATCGTGTGATAGTTGCTTAGTTGTTTTGTGCAGGAGATGAACTGACGCTCTCAGCTTGTACTCTGGCCAATGCCTAGTGCCCCCTTCACAAAACTGACATTTAAACCTGGACAACCTGGTCAAAAGAAAAACAAGGCCTAAACAGGCAGGAGAGGAGAGTTTTGCTTGTATTGGAGGCTGCAGAAGCTTCATCTTCACATGCACAAAAGCACTGTCTTGGTTGGACACAGTGGCTCACATATGGAATCCCAGCATTCTGGGAGGCTGAGGCAGGAGGATTGCTCGAGCCCAGGAGTTTGAGATCAGTCTGGGTAACACAGGGAGACCCTGTCTCTACAAAAAATTTAAAAATTATCTGGGTATTGAGGTTCATGCCTGCGGTCCCAGCTACTCAAGAGGCTGAGGTGGGAGGCTCACTTGGGCCTTGTAGGTTGTTTTTAGTGCTCACAGTGAGGCATAATCATATCATGCCACTACAGCACTCCAGCCTGCACAACAGAGCAAGACTCTGTCTCCAAAAAAAAAAAAAAAAAACAAAAAGCCACTGCCTTCTTATCAGTTTACAAACAGCATTTCCATGATAAGCTGGTCAACACCAATTAGAAGCTACGTCAAAACTGTTTTCTAAAAACATTTTTGCTACGATTTTTATGCTGATTTGTTCTTTATTCTCTACTTCTTTCACAAAGTACTTGGGATGATTTGAAAAATGAATAGGATCATAACTACAGAAATGCTGGGGTTAGATTTTTTATAACTTTATAATTTTTTCCCATGCATACCTAACTTCTTAAATATATTCCTTTTATTTGTATTCTAGTAGTCATATAAAAGTACTTCAGAAAAAATACTATAACTAGGCACAAATAACTTGAAGAATTTTCCTGTCTTTGTAATCTTTTTAAAAAATATTCTAAATAATAAGCAACTACAGTTAGAAGGAAATATTTTTTCCAGAATCTTATTGTTTTCTAATAGTGGCGAAAAGATCCCTGTAAGGCCATGTTTATAATTGACCTCCAAATCTAACTGCAATATGTCCAATATGTTAGGACCAGGCTGCATTGTGCATAACAGTAAAATTCCAAGTAACAGTGATGAAAATAAGAAATTAATTTCTCCCACTTCAAATAAATCAAGGGGCTCTGGTGACCCTCTTACAGAATTTTTGGAAGAACTCACACTCTATCTTTTTGCTTTATTATACTTGACTTTCATTCTAAACGTCACCTCCTTGTCCAAGATGGCCGCCCCATTTTTCTCCATGATGTATTCATTTTAACTGGAAAGGTGGAGAACGGGAGAAGGAAGAGCACAATGCCCTCCAGTCTCTGCTGCAGAAATACTGGGGAGTTGCCTACATCCCTTTTACTTACATCTCATTGGCCAGAAGTTTGCCACATGGCCACATACAGCTTCATGGAAGGCTGGAAATGTACGCTTTTATTTTTCTCAGACAGCCTTAAGTCTGGCTAAAATTTAGAGGTCTTTTACTAAAGTAAAAAGTGAAGAACAAATTTCAAGGACAATCTAGCAGTACATACCAGAGTCCCCAAGATTATTTTTACCCACATTTGGAATTGATATTAATGCTTACACTCAAAAGAGTTGGATGATAATCTGTGTCAACCAGACATGATAACAAGAATGAACAATTCGGCTGTGTGATCACTGGATCAACTATGGAGACTCCATTTCACTCGTAAGACTAATATGTTAGATTTACTATTAGCGATTTGCTGGGGTCTGTTTTTTTTTAACTCACAGATATAGGCATTGTTTGAATATTTGCATCATTAGCTATTCAGTAATTTATATCTAGGTGCAGTTGCTCAAATATTCAAAGCAATACAAAACATGCATGCATTTTTCCTGATTCAGCAAATAATTGGGGGCAAGGTACATATTCGGCTTGATTTATCAAAGTCAAAATTCTCTGAATAGCTTCCAGGTTTCTACTCCTTTATGCAGAGTCAACTAGAAGACTTTGGCATTTGCCAGACATGGGGCTGTATGTACTTGGTTTATTTAATCCTGGTGGTAGATATTGGGAAGAAAATATCATTTTCCACCTCTGTATTAACAAATGAGACAGACTGAGGTTCTGAGTAGTTAAGCATATATGCTAGTTCGTATCAAGACCAGTATCGTTAGATTGGAAGACCAGACAGAGAGCAAGCAGAGGATGCCTCGAAATGTGCATTTGAACAAAAATCAAGGGAAAAGTCACGAAATTTATATTAACAGCAACAATGTAACTACTCTCAAATGATTAAACAGCCTCTAAAATGCAAAGGCAAGTGACCAATTAAGGCTTCAATCTTTGATCTGTGAATTCACTAGTAGCCTTAAATTGTTAAATTAAAAGCTGAGAGACACAAATCTCTTCATTAAGTTGATCTCTCAATAGATACTAAATAGATCTATTAAAGATAAATTGTGACAGAGTGAAATACCTCCCAACAACAGGAACTTTTTCTTTTTTTTTTCTGTGATATCTTTCTTTTATTACTGTCTCTTGTGGCAAAATAACATTTTATACAAATAAGTCACCTAGTTTACTTTGGACACAAAGACAATAAAAACTGGAATGTGATTTTGGGGGAAGCGGGAAGGAGGAGGAAGGACGGATCAGATCATTGATGTTTCTTATATTCTGTAAAAAATAGATTTACAGGAAAAAAATAGACTTTCACAACTTCAATGACTTCACACGGTCCTTTGTGAAACAAGGGGTAAATCCACCTCCACCAAATCCTTCTTGAGGCTGAGATGTTCTGTGACATGGAATGTGAGTAAACAGGAGCTTTTTCATGACAAACAAAAAGGAGCATACTATTTAGAGTGAAAGATGTGATTTTTCCTCTCCTTCAAATTTATTTTATTTATCAGGAGTCAGAATTTTATCCAGATGGAAACTGAGTCTTCTTTAATTTAGGAGAAAAGGCAGGGGAGTTATGGAAAAAATACACAAAAATGTTTATAATGTTGTAAAGTTTATAAAAGCCTAATACCCTGTGATATGGTTTGGCTGTGTCACCACCCAAATTTCATCTTGAATTGTATCTCCCATAATTCCCATGTATTGTTGGGGGAACCTGCTGGGAGATAATTGAATCACAGGGGTGGTTTCCCCCATACTGCTTTCGTAGTAGTGAATAAGTCTCATGAGATCTGTTGGTTTTATAAGGGGGAACCCCCTTCACTTGGTTCTCATTTTATCTCTTGTCTGCCGCCATGTTTAAGATGTGCCTTTCACCTTCCACCATGACCGTGAGGCCTCCCCAGCGATGTGGAACTGTGAGTCCATTAAACCTCTTTTTCTTTATAAATTACCCAGACTCGGGTATGTCTTTATCAGCAGTGTGAGAACGAGGAATACACCCTACAAATGCATTGATTGGGCCCCTCCCCGATCTTGGAAGGCGCCATGCAAGTGAGGGCCCTACTCCCTGGGGAATGTGCCTCTCTTCCTGTATCCAGACAATGAGGCCAGGATCTCTGCAGCATCCCCAGCACATTAGCACCCTCCCACCAGCACTTTGTTTTCTAGAGAAAATAAATTTATTTCCTAGAGTCAGGTGTTATTTTCTACAGTTCAGGAGATACCCATCCATGTTAAAACTTTTCAAGAGAATCAAGAACAAGGCAACTGTGGTGATGCTCAATTACTCTAAATATTTCTGTAGTATTCTAAATTTCTCAATAAGCATGTACTATTTGTTCTAATTTAAAAATAGTTACAGGGAAGGTACTCATAATAAGGAAAATGTTATGATGCATGATTTTAAACTACGTATCTATCTAGTTGCCTCATCTTTCACTGTTGTAAGTAGCCATGGGAGTAGCATTCTAGGATGGGCGCAGTGGCTCACACCTGCAATCCCAACGCTTTGTGAGGCTGAGGCAGGCGGATCACTTAAGGTCAGGAGTTTGAGACCAGCCTGGCCAACACGGTGAAACTCCATCTCTACTGAAAATACAAAAATTAGCTGGGCATGGTGGTGGGCACCTGTAGTCCCAACTACTCAGGAGGCTGAGGCATGAAAATCACTTGAACCCGGAAGGCAGAGGTTGCAGTTAGCCGAGATCGCGCCACTGTACTCCAGCCTGGATGACAGAGCAAGAATTCATCCAAAAAAAAAAAAGATTTCCTTCTAAAGCAGAAGCTCTCAGAAATGTGGGGTGGTAGAGGGAGAGGCTTAATGTAATTGTTACCTACCTTTCTCCTTAATCTCCCTGCCCCCTGCTCCCATCAGAATCATCTAAACTTTTGGAAACTTTCTTCATAAATGCCAACAATCATTGTCCCAATGCCATCATGATCTTTGGACAGAGGTGCTTAAAGTTGGGTCCCCAGAAATTATAAGCATCACTTAGTCAGTTGTTAGAAATGCAAGTTCTTGGACCTACCCTTACACCTACTGGGTCAGAAACTCTAGGAATAAAGACCAGCAAACTGCCTGAATCTGATACACACTCACGTTGCAGACCCTTTCCTAAGAGAAAATAGGGAGTGAAAGCAAGCAAGTAATATGTGTAATATGTCTAGTGCACCCCTGCTATCCTGCAGTGTCTCTAGTCATGCATTGCCTTCTATAATTAACTTCTCCATAGAACAGTGCCTGTAATCCCAGCACTTTGGGAGGCCGAGGCAGGTGGATCACCTGAAGTCAGGCATTTGAGACCAGCGTGGCCAACATGGTGAAACACCGTCTCTACTAAAAATACAAAAAATTAGCCAGCATGGTGGCAGGCACCTGTAATTCCAGCTACTTAGGAGGCTGAGGCAGGAGAATCGCTTGAATCCTGGAGGCAGAGGTTGCGGTGAGCCAAGATCACACCATTGCACTCCAGCCTGGGTGACAAGAGCAAAACTCCGTCTCAAAAAAAAAAAAAAAAAAGAGTAAAAAGAGTCTTTTAATTCTGAAGCTTAAAGTAAAATAAGGGAATTACAAAGATATTTAGAAAAGATATATGTGTGTATGTTTATGTTTCCTTTGTGGGGTTTTTTTGGATTTGTTTTGGGCATAAAGAGAAATGAAATTAATTCCCGCATGCCAAAACTCACTGCAAGAGAGGCTTGGGAAAAATATAAAGAAAGTCACTTAACTGATGGTAGAGCATAGGTCCATGGCTGTGGTACCCACCTGTTAGGATTTTAGGACCAGCAACATTTTAGAAGACATGTCAAGGTATTTCTTTTTTTTTCTTTTTTCTTCTTTGCTAAGTAAGAACATTACATTTTTTTAAAACCCATCTAGTAGTATCATCATTTTGCTTTTTAAAAATATTTTAATACTAGTATTAAATAGCAATTATTGTAATTAATAGCAATTAAGGGTATACTTGCAGTAAAATAGAATACTCCTTCCCAAGAAAAATTGTTGGCAGGCTTACACCAACACTTCCACTGCAAACTGTAAAACCTGAGGACCGTGCAGGTTTTTTGCTTTAAAATAAGCCTTAGATAATTACAAAGAATATGTCCCAAGACTTTCACAAATGTTTGCATTTGCTAGCATTTCTTGTTTGTTTAAGCATCTGGCTCTTCCCTGAAACACAAGTCAATCCAAAGCCATTTATTCAACAAATATTTGAGCGTCCACTGTGAGTCAGGCAATGGTTTTCCTGCTGAAAGGCTGTCATGACCCCGGCAGTCAAGGCAGGCCTGCCCTCCGAGAGCTTATAGTCCAATGGAGGAAAGAGACACACAACAGTTAAGCCAACACATAAGGATCTTCAGGTGGTGGTAAGCGTGTGAGGAGAAATAAAGCAGAGACAGGAAAAGAGAGTGTCACAGGCTGAACTGTGTTTGGCGTTTTTGTTTTTGTTTTCTTAGAAGCGGGGTCTCAGTCTGTCACCCAGGCTGGAGTGCAGTGGCACAGTCAAAACTCATCACAGCCTCAACCTCCTGGGCTTACGTGATCCTCCCGCCTCAGACTCCGCCACGTACAGGCTGAGTTGTGCACTCCTAAAATTCAAACATTGAAGTGCTAGCTGCTCATAGTCAGAATATAACTGTATATGAATACAATGTTTTGAAAAAAGGTGATTAAGTTAAACCACGTTCCTGAGAGCAGGCCCTGTCCAATATGACTGATGTCTTTGCATAAAAAGGAGATTAGATCACAGACATCCACACAGAGGGAAGTCCTGGTGGAGATCTGGGGACAAAGGGCCAGGGAGAGTGACATCAGTGAAAACCAACCCTGCCGGTACCTTGATCTCGGACTCCTAGCCTTCAGAACTGTGAGAAGCAGAATTTCTGTTGTTTATGCCACCCCATCTGTGCTACTTTGTTATGGCAGCCCTAACAAACTAATACTGAGAGTCCAGGATTTCAGTGATCGCCTCTCAGGGTGACATTTGTGCAGACGCTGTGCTGCAGTACAGGATTGAGGCAGGCATAGGTTTGGGGGTTGAGCAGGGCAGGCAGAAGGACCAGCATATGCTTCTTACGTACATGGCCTTAAACCACAGGCTAGCAACGTTTGCAATCAGTCCTACAATTGCATTACTCCTGGATGGGCATTTTTCACAAAGAAACCAAGTTGATAGATAAAGACAACTCAACTACATAAATGCCTTGTTCCCATACATCTTCACAGTAGTACTGCAGGGAAGCATGTGCCTCAGTGCAAATTCCAATTGTTACCTGCTACCATCATTCTGACTTCTTCAGAACTCATTGTAATCTTAAAAGTTACTCCCAACTACACCATCTACTTTATATACTACGCCAAGTAAAATGGGTACATTTATAGTGATCTATTTTGTTTGTTTGCAAACATGCTATATTTATTTATTTGAACTTGTTAGATGAACGCTATATGTAATTGCAAGTTATATACCAACTGTCTGCATATTTTTATTATTTTTTGTTTTACATATCCTTGCCTCGATAAAAACTCTGGTGTCTTACTGTTAGGCTAGTCATCTGATGCCAGTTAATTCTGGTTTCTTTTCGTGGTTTTTAATTTATATTAATAACCATATCCTTGAGTAGTACTATGGGTATTTTAACAGACTGCTATTATGTGTTGTTCTTGCAATTTGGCATCAGAAGTTGTCAGTCTGCATTGCAGCACTATTTTGAAACTAATTCAAAGAGGCATTATTCCACGCTTCTTCACCACAGGCTAAAGGCCTGCTCAAATCTGGGAACTGCCCAGTGAGAGCTGCAGGCCAAATCTGGCATGAATTTATCCAAAGACTAGCCTTACTGTTCACATTTCAACGCTGAATGGACTATTGAATTCCACTATCACCCCCAACCTCTTTCCTTCTTGAAGGTGGACTGTCTCCCATAAAGGAATTTGTAGATTTTTTTTATTAACTTGTTAAAATCTTTGTAATGGATTGCAATTGGGTTTTTTCTTAGGCGTATGAAGATAATAGCATTCAACAGGGATAAAAATGCAAGAGACTGGTACATGCCAAAAAGAAGGAAGAAAATAAACAATTTTCATATGATTTATGAATGGTAGACTAGTTTTCAGACATAAATGTGATCTAGCTTATTCATCCACAAGTTGACCCAATTTTAAGCCCCCTATGGAGTAGACCAGAACGCTTTTGACATGTCTCAAGTAAGTCAGTACTGTTTCTTTTGCAAAGTTTCTTTGGGACATTTCGCCAACATGGACGTCTTTCCATCAACATGGCTATTGAAGTTATAGTCATAATCAAGTATGTGTATCTAAATGTTCCCTGATTTCTTGCTGCAGATACATTCTGTCTTCTCTGGTTGGCAGGGAGATGTTAGAGGTGAAGGAAGTATGTATAGGCTCCTCTTATTTCATCAGGGCCTCTGAGAGGTTTCTGCTCAGTACTAAGAGTGCAGCTAGGAATTGTTACTTAGTGAATTAATCATTTTCTTCCCTGACAGCTCTGCAAACATTTGTCACTGTTGTTTGTTCATCTCAATTTCAACTTCTACTACTATTATGTCTCATAAAGATTGGTGTATAGACTTTTTGACAAATATTAAAACTTTGATGAAAGATTCTCTATAAGTCAGGTATTTACAGCAATACTTTATTCTCCAAATACCTTTGGAAAATGAGACAGTATTAGCAGATGAGCTTCATAAGGACAGGAATACACTCACTTTCAAATTCCAGCATATTCTGAGCATAGTGCCTACAAGATAGTAGGTGCTTTAAAAAATTTGCTGAATAAATGCATGTATAGAGGATTTTATATGATTTTTATACTACAATGACTGCAGCTATTTATTTATTTATTTTTATTTTTATTCTTTTTTTTTTATTTATTTTTTTTTTGAGATGGAGTCTTGCTTTTTCACCCAGGCTGGAGTGCAGTGGCTCAATCTCGGCTCACTGCAAGCTCCGCCTCCCGGGTTCACGCCATTCTCCTGCCTCAGCCTCTCCGAGTAGCTGGGACTACAGGCGCCCGCCACCACACCCGGCTAATTTTTTGTATTTTTTAGTAGAGACGGGGTTTCACCGTGGTCTCGATCTCCTGACCTTGTGATCCGCCCACCTCAGCCTCCCAAAGTGCTGGGATTACAAGCGTGAGCCACCACGCCCGGCCGACTGCAGCTATTTCTATCCTTCGGGAATAATTTCACATGCTTCTTTCTAAAATCAATCTGGATATTTAAAGTGAAGTATTTCATTGATATCCTTTGGGCTAAAAGGGTGAACTCTACCTAAAGGCATATTAAGAAGGAGCCAGCAAAATAGAACATTGACCAAACTGGTCTAGAAGAGAAAAAAAAAAAAAAAACACTTTTGGGGTTAAAAGCAGCATAGGAAGGGCCAAGATGAGAAGGAGACTTGAGAAGGTGGAGAGGTCATGCATCCTGGTTGTGGGGCAGGCGCTTGTGGGAACACTGGTCAGGACAGGGCAGGGCAGGGAGGTGGAAGGAAGCTGAGTTACAAATGAATCTAACAATTAAAATCTGTATTTGGGTGCAGAAGACATGAATGGAAGTTTTTATTCTGTTTTTATATGGCATGTTACATGAGCAATTAATTTAAGCTTTTTTGAACTCAATTTTTTTGTTTTGTTTTGTTCTTGAGAGGGAGTTCGCTCTTGTCGCCCAGGCTGGACTGCAATGGCATGATCTCTGTTCACCGCAACCTCTGCCTCCCGTGTTCAAGCTATTCTCCTGCCTCAGCCTCCCGAGTAACTGAGATGACAGGCACTCGCCACCATGCCTGGCTAATTTTGTATTTTTAGTAGAGACAGGGTTTCTCCATGATGGTCAGGCCAGTCTCGAACTTCCAACCTCAGGTGGTCCGCCCACCTCGGGTGATCCTCCCAAAGTGCTGGGATTACAGGCCTGAGCCACTGTACCTGGCCTTAACTCAATTTGTCTACAATTAACATGTATAGGCTTGCTCTTGCTGTGTAACAAAACCCACCCCAGGACTTATTGGCTTGAAACAGTAACCATTTATTATTTCTCATGACTGTACATCAGCTAGGTGGTTCTTCTGGACACTTGAGAGTGATTAATTTACCCCTAATCATTTAAATTTTAATTTACTCCTAATCATTTAAATGATTAAAACTTAAATGATTAGTGGCAAATTAATCACCCCAAGCCCTCAATAACACCTGTGCATTCCCAAAAGCTTGCTGTTCATGCTGTTTGTGAAAAAAGCAAAACAATTGGACAGGGACAGGAGACAGAATGGAAAACAACTAATCTCCTGGAAAGTCACAGAAATCTTAAGAAGGGTTTATTTATGCAAATTTCATGCGTAACATTAAGAAAGAAGGTTCAAGTCAGTTTTTGCTAAACTCTCAAACCAGAGGGGTTACCTCAGCTGATATTCAGGCTACAAATGAATTAGTACATTATTTTATATTAATAGGTATATATCCCAAGGAATGAATATATTGTAAAGTACAATTTTTCTGATTATAACAGTAAAGTTTAAAGTACAAAAATGTATACAATTAATACTAGCAAAAAGGAAAAGTGAAAATTACCTATAATATCCTCACTCCCAAAAAGTTACCATTTGTAGTTTGTTATCTATGTTTTCAGGTTTTTCACCCCACTCCTTGAATCTCAGTCAACTTTGTGAGTCACGAGATTCATACTGATAAATGACGAGGGTCAAGTTCCCAACCTAGTCCTCAAAAAGCGTTGCACACTTCTACTCTTTCTCTTGAAACTTTTCTTTGTGAAATAAACAAGCTCAAGCCTTAGAGACCACATCAAAGATAAACCAGTTGTCCTAAACAAAGCCACCCTAGACTAGCCAGCAGCTAGCCAACTCCCACACAGGTAAGGAGGCTAGCCATAGCCAAAGAGCTGCCTCCCCAAACCACAAATGACTACAGACACAAGAATGACCTGTCTTGTCCAGAGAAACCACCTAGCTGACCTACAGTCATGAGAAATAATAAATGGTTACTCTTTCAAGCTGATGAGTCTTGGGGTGGGTTTTGTTACACAGCAGTAGCTAACTTATACATGTTATTTGTAGAAAAATTGAATTCACAGAAGCTCAAATTACTTGCCCATGTAACATGCCATATAAAAACAGAATTAAAACTTCAATTCATGTATTCTGTGTCCAAATAAAATGAGCATTTTTCCCAATATATGTATCTTTCTAAAGTAGTTTTCGTTGTTGTTGTTTTGAGACAGAGTCTCACTCTGTCACCCAGGCTGGAGTGCAATGGCACGATCTCAGCTCACTGCAACCTCTGCCTCCTGGGTTCAAGCGATTGTCCTGTCTCAGCTTCCCAAGTAGCTGGGATTACAGGCACCCATACCATGCCCAACTAATTTTTTGTATTTTTAGTAGAGATGAAGTTTCACCGTATTGCCCAGGCTGGTTTCAAACTCCTGAGCTCAGGTAATCCATCCACCTCGGCCTCCCAAAGTGCTAGGATTACAGGTGTGAGCCACCACGCTTGGCCCTAAAATAGTTTTTATACATTCCTATTTCCTTCAGCTTAAAATACTGTACTTAATTTACATTATACTTTTTCTGATATCCTCAATATAGGATATGATTCTTCATATATATTAAATGTATAGATGGCTTCTCTCTTCCATTTTTATAGTTATTTTTTCTTTCTAGTAAGCTCAGATATTCCATTAGATTCTAGATGTTTTCTGAATAGTTTAATGTTAACTTGAACTCAGAATTTATAAAATAATATTTATTACCTGCCTCCGCAAGTTAGATGCCTTTAAACAAACATATATTAGGTTGGTGCAAAAGTAATTACAAACACACACACACACTACTGCTCCTTGGATTATGTATCTTGCTCAAGAATATCCCCAATCCTGTAGTCATGCATGATCAAAATTGTGAAACCATCATTAACTTATCCTTCTCCATCATAAACCACCTGTTAATATAGCGAAGATATCTTATAAGTGTCTCATGTATTCTTTCTTTGCACTTCATGACCACAGCCACACCTCTGATAGAAGTTTCTACCTGTATATTGATGCTTTCCAATTCCATCCATCATACTTCTAGAGGGAGAGACTGGAAAACTAAAAGCTATAACCTCCAGACTCCTTTGCAATTCTGGATGTGGATTAGTTCTGACTTCGAAGCATTTACATAGGGTTTGGAAAGCGAGGAAGTCATTACGCGCATAGGATCCCTGACTCCTGTTTTGGCTATTTCCGCAAACAGGACTGTGGAAACTGAGCTTTGACAGCAGCAGCATTCTAGTGGCCATTCTCCACAGTTTCCTGGGCATCTAGAGGCAGCTGCAGCTGCAACCATGGCCTCAGGAAGAGCAGCTTCCCTGCCAGGCCCACCCTTTGGGATCCTGGGCGCTTCCCTCAAAGGTCAGCCTACGTCCCACTCTTTTGGCTCCTCCAATGCCTTTGCAAATGCCTAATTTTCTGTATTAAATCCCATTCTCCTTCGAAAGTCTAGAGTTATTTCTAAAAATTTAAATAATATAATAAAAATTCATTCTGGAATATGGAACTTTGTCCCTACAAATGGAGAATATAGATTTTATTCAAGCATCCCTTCATTATTTATGGTTACATTTCTCAGAGTGTAGCTATATCAGGATTAACTGAGTACTGGTGAAAATGCATTTTCCCACCCCTATTGAATTATAATTTCCAGAGAGGAACTAAACATATGCATTTCAACACCTCAGGGATTCTCATGTACCCTAAAATATGAGAGTCCCTGGTTTATAATAATTGTGCAAGTGTTAGACTTTTATAAACTTAATAAATAGAAACTGTACGTGTTATATTTTCTGACCCACACAATTAAGCTAGATACTATAATAAAGTATTACATCATAAGAAACCAGTAACTGAAAAATTTATGTATCCTACCCACTAAATTATCTCAAAGAGGAAAGCGGAATAAAATAACGAGTTCGTCAGAAAATAGTATCTATTGAGTCATTACATAACACGAGGTAATGAATGCAGTCAAAGATGCTTTCAGAAGGAAATTTGTAGATGCAAACATTCATATTATTAAACAAGGAGGGAAAATGATGAAGTCAAATCAGAAGTTAGAAAAGGAATCATAAAATAAAGACCAAGGAAAGAGGGTGAAAAATAATCATAAAACTAAGGGAAGGTATCGATTAATTAAAATAAAGAAACAAAGTAGAATTGAAAAATAAATATAAGAATTGACTTATGAGGAAACTGTGGAGTCAATATAAAAGATTTTACATAAAAATATAAAATAATATGTAAGAATTTTTTGATATTTTGAAAATACAAAAAGATTAGAATTTTTCTGAGAATGTTTAAATCATCAAAATCATTTCAAAAGCATATATGTATGTATGCATGCATGTGAACAGACAAAAGATAAAGGCAGAAATAAAAATACAATGATTAAAGTCCAAGTAAGATGGCCAGATGATTTTATAAATGCATTTCTTTTTAATTTTTCCCATAATAAATGGGAAAGCATGAAAAAGATAGAAAGCTTCTCAATTCATTTTTAAAGACAATAAATTCAGTACGTTAAAATCTAAAAGAGATAACACTAAAAAGAGAAAATTCCAGTGCATCTCAATTGTCAATATTAATAAAAAGCATTATTACATAAAATCCAATTAAATAAAGTACACCATAACATTGAAAAACAAAATAATCAATAACGATTTAGATTATAAATATAAGGATGGTTTAATATAAAACAGTTTACTGATATTATTCATTCATAACACCAGTTGGCCGAGGAAGAAAAATCAGGTGATCATTGTGATGGATTTTGAAACTTGCAAAATTCAATATAGTTTTTTATTAATGCAAGTTATTTTTATTATGTTTCAAATTTTCCTTCCATTTATTATTTTCTGTCAACTCACAGCAAAGCTCACATACATTAGTTTGAAGCATGTACTTTAAGTTCAAGTAACAGATTGGAATGTCTCATATCACTACTATTACTTTACATTATTTTAAAAGATTTCGGCAGTTCCACATTATTTTAAAAGTAGGCAATAACATTATATGAAGATAATATGAACAACTACCTAGCACCCCCAAAAAATAAAATGAAATATTCTTATACCTAACATGAGAGATGAGTCAACAGAATCAATATGGAGGGCATGACCATTGTTCACAAATATCCCATTCTCCTCTACTTCTTGGTGCATTGCTTCCTGTCTCTCTTAATGTTTATCCTGGCCATGTGACTAGTGCTGGTCATGAATTTGAGAAGTGACTCATATATGTTTTTAGGCCAAAGTATTTTTGTTTGCTTGTTTGTTTGTTTGTTTGAGACAGAGTCTCGTTCTGTTGCCCAGGCGGGAGTTCAATGGTGTGATCTTGGCTCACTGTAACCTCCACCTCCCAGGTTCAAGCAATTCTCCCGCCTCAGCCTCCCGAGTAGCTGGGATTACAGGGCAAACCACCAAGCCCAGCTAACTTCTGCAGTCGAGAGAGGGTTTTTTAGTAGAGACAGGGTTTCACTATGTTGGCCACACTGTTCTCGAACTCCTGGCCTCAAGTGATCTGCCTCTCAAAGTGCTGGGATTACAGGTGTGAGCCACTGCGCCCAGCCTGTTTTTAGGCCAAAGTATTTTACTTGCTAATGCTCAGTTCTCCAATCTGCCTTCCCTGGCTAAGGCAACTGTGAAAACATTTGCTGATATAAAGGTAACCAAGGTAGATGCAACCTAGGTCACTGAGCTAACATGTAGCGAGTAACTTCCCCAGAGGGTTGTCCGGACCTGCAGAGGGCTTTACATGATGAAGACATAGATGCTTATTATGTTAAACCACTATGATGTGGGATTGTTACTGAAAAATAATCCATCTCAAATAATGCAACAAATATTAAAAAATGAATGACTTTTCAAATAATAGATAACACAGTGGAAAAAATCTCAGGTAGTTATAATAAATCTTAAATATTTGAGCATTAACAAAAATATTCACAACTACATTAAAAACATAAAACTTCACTTAAAGGCTAAGTGCTTAATAAATGGAAAGTTATATGAATCAACAAGAAGGGATGACGATATCCTCAACCTGTCTAGCTTTTCACAAGTTCATTGATAAATTCAATCATTTCTAGTTAAAGCTCCACTATAATGTTTTTCTAAGCTTAACAAAATCATTATAGAACACATCTGAAGAAATAAAGAGTTAAAAACAACTGAGAAATTTTTGAAAATGATGATGATGACTCGTGCTATTAAATACTTGGAGAACATTTTTGTTGTACATGTATATGACAAAAAATATGTATCCAAAATTTATGTTTAAAAAAACTCTTATGATTCAATAATAAAAAGGCAACCCAGTTTAAAAGTGGATGAAAGATTTCAACAGATATTTCATAGAAGCACGTAAAATGATAGTCAGTATCGGTAGTCATCCAGAAAGTACAAATTAAAACCATAATGAGCTACCACTACTCATACACTAGAACAGTCAAAATTCTAAAACACTGACAACAACGAGTGTTTGCAAGGATGTGGTACAAATGGAATTGGTGTGTAAAATGAAAAAAGCACTTGGAAAAGAGATGGCAATAACTTAGAAAGTTACGCATATATTCTCCATATAACCCTCCAATTATAGCAATTCCAATCTCAGGTATTTACCCAAAAGAAATGAAAATATATATGCACAAAAAGACTTGCATAGGAATGTTCATGGTAGCTCTAAATAACCCAAATGTCCATCAACAAGTGAATGGATGAACAGAACATACTTCAACCATACAATGGACTACTGCTCAGCAGTTAAAAGAAATAGACCACTGACAGATGCAAAAACATGGATGAATCTCAATACCATTATGTGGAGCCAAGATACCAGACACAAAAGAACTTATAGCAAATTCCAGGAAGGTCCATAAAAGAAGTATTGGAGACGATTGAAATGTTATATATTTTGATTGTTTACATTAATTACAATGCATCAAAACATACACTTAAAATGAATACATTTTATATGTAAATTATACCTATATAAAGGTGATTTTTCTAAAAATGAGTCTATTAAGATGATCTTAGCTGTCTTGATATGCTATGATATATATTCAATAAATCCCCCTCCATTTTTAGAAGAAACAGACTTTCTTTTCTGGGCTTGGTGGTTCATGCCTGTAATCCCAGAACTTCAGGAGGCTGAGGCTGGTGAAGTGCTTGAGGCCAGGAGTCCAAGACCAGCCTGGGCAACATAGCAAGATGCAGTCTCTACAAAAAAAAAAATGTAATCAGCCAGGCATAGTGGTGCATGCCTATAGTTCCAGCTGCTCAGGAGGCTGAGGTGGGAAGATCACTTGAGCCCATGAGTTTGAGGTTACAGTGAGCTATGATGACACCACTGCACTCCAGCCTGGGCAACAAGACCCTATCTCTTAAAACAAAACAAAACAAACAAAAACAAAAACAGTCTTGAGTCAAGTGAACAAATGTCCAGTGGTGGAACTTGTGAGAATAGAAGAGCAGAAATGCTTTCTTTTTTGGGCAGCTAACATCCTAACAACAGGGGCGCACTCACTGGCCAATACAAGGAGAGCCTAGCCACTGATCTTCCATTTATTCTGTGATTTCTAATTAAGTTCAACTTTCTACCTCTGAATCGAAGGGGCCAGCAAATCATTCTCACTTTGTAGCATTAGCAAAGACAGACCTGCTTTCTGTGTCCAACTTAGCTGCTTTGAGATTGTTAAACTTTGAATTGAAATAAAAGTAAATGCACGTGACAGAGAAAGAAGAACTGGAATCAGATACTAAGGAAATAAAGAAGGAAGATTGAGGAAAGGATCCAGGAAGGCAGGGAGCGAGGAAGCAAGGGAGGGAGGAGGGAGGGAGAGAAGAATAGAGGGAGGGAGGGAAGGAGGGAGGGAAGGAGGGGAAAGAAGGAAGGAAGGAAGGAAGGGAGAGAAGAAGGGAGGGAGGAAGGGAGGGAGGCCTTTGACAAGTCAAAAAAGATAAGGCAGATCAAACAGAAAGAGGACCTTTTTCTAGAACGATCCTGTTTGATTAGCTTGAGGTTACAATTAGCCATAGTTGTTTATCTGGGAACTTTTATGAGGCATCAGCCAGAGGCCAATGAGAAGAACCAGTTCTTCTATGAGATGCAAAGTTGCCAACTTCTTTTCTTAAGTTTAATGTTTAAAAAGACAGCATCAAAGAGCAGGAAGCACAGATCCTATAAAGTCAGATGATTTTAAGGTTTTCCTAACCCTTTCCAACCTGCCTTTCTCTACCTTGTCAAAATTTGAGAGGATACCATTTATAGAAAAGTCTCTTTTAATAAAACAGAAATGGAATGGCTTAAATGTTACTTCTTAGCTATAGTCAAGGCACACGGTACCTACAAGTCACATATGTAGTCTGTGCTGTATATATATGTAGTATATATATATATATATATATATGTAGTATACTAGCAGGAATTGTTCTCCTAGACTGGGGGATATTTTCTACTAGAGCCACTAGCAAGTCCAAAGAGGCCATAAGGAACAAGTTAAAGGAGGGGGAGGAGGATTACAGGTGAATGCTCTTGATAGACAGGTCAGAATTAAGTTTCTTGTAATAGCCAAGTACCCATTTCTGACGGCAACACTGGATTCCGCTGCACATCAGACCAGGGCTCAGCCTGAGCCTGCGGCATCATAAAGCAAACCTGTGTATATGTCTTGAGGCAATTAGAAGATCAAACACGTGGGAGAGGTGAGGGGGCTCTGGCTGGCTCTGCAATTGAAACATAGGCCATAAAATTCTGGAAATGAAGGTTTCTCGGCTATCAAGCCAATGATTGCCACATGCCAAAACATAAACCAGATTGCATAATGAGTAGGTTTTTCATAATTTCCTCAAATTAGGTTTTTATTAATGCCTGTCAACAGCAAATGATAGGCATGTGTTGCATTAGCAGCTGCTATGGGTCATGCCAGCTCTGATATCACAGCTAATCTAAAGCTTACAGTAAGCCACGGACCCATAGGCCCTATTCAAATGAAACCTCAAATCGTTTGTAATAAATAAGAAGTAGTCCATTTAGCATTTCACCGTTAGTGGAAAATAATTGTTGTTGAATGTGGTTTTAAATACATTAAAATTAATTTTCATCCAAAACCTAATGTCTTCACTTTTCTCCACGGTTTGCAGACAACTTGATTTAGTGCAGGGCCTCTGGTATCTTTCTGGGATATTTCAGGGGTTCTGGTCTATTTAAGTTCCACCCTCCTTTAGTTTCTCACACATAATCATGAAAGACTTGTTGCTTCCAAAGGGGAATACTGATGATGTGACCGATTTCAGAGACACAACCTCACGGTGGGCTTCTAGAGAGAAGAGCTAGAATGTAATCATTTTTAAGCAAGGTAATAGTTGGACAATCAATACAACTGAAGATTTTCATTTTAATGGAAAATACAGTAAAACGGAGACAAAGATACTATTTTACTAAAAACGAAAACATTTTTATTAATACCATAAATTTAAGGCCCATAATGATAGGGAACATTTTTATTGATGCAACTTAGCAAAACCTAGACATCTCTGGGGGCGAGGGATGTGGGGAGGCCAGGCCTCCAGGCAAAGAGGAAGTCCAGTTCACAGGAGTGGGATCAGAAAGCCAAGCAATGAAAGATGAACTTGGAAGCCTGAGTGAGGAAAGGTGGATTTGATGGAACGGAACCCCAAGGTGAATTCCTAAATGTCCCATATCATGGAGGTAACAGAATTTTTGGCCGATCATTTGAAAGAACGGCTTACATGAAGGAGAAGATGGAAACAGGACATGGTAGCTGGGAAGTAAATCCAGTAATGCAGATAAAAAAAACCCAAAAAACAACAAAACCATGAGCTAGGGTAACATATGCAGATGGGAGAAAGTATAAATCGATGTGACATTTTAAAAGGACTATGGGATGTAGTGATTAACTAAGAACAAGGAATTCTGAGTTAAGATAGGTTACAATTAACTGAGATCTTGGACCTAAGAATGGAGGGAATTATGGTGTTGGCCCATTTTATTTTTCTTTTGGTAGAAATGGGAAAGGGAGACAGGATTCTCTGCTTGAAGATATGAGGATGGTGAATTCCACTCTTGATGGATATAATATTTTAGACCTAGAGCATAGGCGGGAGGGACGATTTGGGGATGGATGTTAAAGTCAGAAATTTCTTCTACCATAAGGAAGGCCTCCCTATCGGATGTGTCTGTAATATAAATGAAGCTGTTCCACTGGCCACAGTTAATTGAGTCATCTAAGGGTTTAGATTTGGGACTAGCAATTCAAGTTAATCTCTGTGGCTGGCTTCAACTGAGGATGGGTAAACTCAAAAGTTGTAAAAAACTCATAGAAACAGAAGAAGCTTGTTACTAGCAAGAAGAATACCCAGAGATGTGAAAATGAAATCAATCCTCAGAGAAGCAGTTTTCAGTTTGAGCAATTATGTGAGCCAATGAAAGAGAGAAAGAGGCTGCCTTGGCTCCTGCCCTCTTTGCTACTTCCTGCATCAGTCTCTCATCCCAAGTTCTATCATCTCTGTCTACATTTTTCTCCTTCTCCTGTTTCTTCCTTTTTGTAGAGTAAGCTTTTGTTTGTTTGCGTTTCTAGTAAGAAGAGATTCTTGGCTGAGCAACGCTGTAGACTAGCCACGGTTTGGGACGTCACGAGCTTATGAATAGTGGGTAGGGAGGTTAATAATTCTAGAAAGATAATGGGAAGGCACACAGGAAAACAGAAAAGTATTCAAGGTTAGCAAAGAACTGTAAAGAAAATGAGATAAACCAGGAAGCAAAGAGACCCAGCAGAAGTTGTGTTTTCAAAAGTCAAGAAATTGGTAACTCTAGCAAGAAAGTAAAGGAAGATTCCAATGGAAAAGTTGATAACCATATAAACTTGAGTGTTTCTTTTTCTTTTTGGTGCTGATAGAACACATGTATAGGACCTGAAGAGAGGAGTTATTCCCCAAATAGTGCAGAATTCCAAATGTTGACAGATGCCCTCATTCTCCATCAAAGCAAAATCCGCAAAAGGCTCTATCGGTTTGCCAGCCAGATTCCATCTCTTTCTCAGCCAATGTCTGCATGTCCCAGTATTATTCAGGAAATAGCTATCTAGTAGGTGCTTATTTCCCTCTATCCCCTATTGCCTTCCACATCGCTGATCATGGCCACAACTTTATTAACAACCCTTCCGGCAGATCAAGGTAGAGACAGGAAATTGGTCAGACCCTTCAAAACTTGGCAGGGCAAGATATCGAAAGGATTGGCTAACAAAATTATTTATTCACTCTTTCCTTATTTTCCAGTAATACAGAAAATCATGAGTTGGCTCTAATAGACTTGACAACATCATTCAAAATATATAGAAAACCATATTTGTATGCATTAAATAGCTTGGATTCAATGCCAAATTTAATTTTTCCACATTGAATGAAGCTGGCATATTTTCAACTGCCAATTATTCATATCAGCACATTCTTACTGCACTTTAAAGAAGAAAAAAATGCAAAACTCTCTGAAGGCAGGATTGGGTCATCTTAATAGATCCAAGATATTGATCATTTAAGTGCTCAACAAGCAGCTGCTAAATTGAAAGGCAAATACTAATGTTCCTCATTTCACCAAACTGCCACTACTTTATATCTTCCCAACATTTTAAAAGTATTTTTAAATGCTAACATTTCCAAAGGTGGATACCTCAAAATTAGATTTCAAGCACTGTAAGCACATGTAGAAATGCATCATCCAAATTAATTCCTACCTATTTAAAAAAAAAACTTTTTCTGGAAACCTTAGAATTTTTGCAGTGTTAAGCAAGTATTTATAACAATGGTTAGCTTTATGTTCATGACCACAGCTCTTTTAGCTGATGAAGCTGATCCAATTTGCTAACAAGTAAGTAAACTTGGAGAGAGGGGAGGGAGATGATAGGTAATAAGTTTTTAAGTGCCTGGAAGCAAACAGAGTTACTTTTTAAATAGAGTTTCTTTTTAAATGAGCAAAGCCTATATGGTATTTAAATGAAATAACAAATTAGGATTGAAATGCAGGTAGTTTACAATGTTTGAGGGCATAAATGAATTTACAAGGTACAAGACATTTTTACATATTAGAAGCTGTTCACTTGAAAAGCCTTAAGACACACTGAAATAATCATTCCATCTTCATGGAGAAATAAGGAAATAAATTTCTCAGAATCCTCAATCCTTTCAAAATTCCTTTGCATTTTTCCAAAGGAAAGTTTAAAAGTGAGATCTTGATCTAACTTCACACTTCTATGATAGATCACCTCTCGCCCTCGTGTCTCCTGACAGTCACGGATGGCCACAAGAAGTTTCATTTGGTAACTAAATGGTGAATGTTGATCTGCTGCGAGGTAGACTGGGCAATATTTTAATAAAAGTAGTTAAATGCCAAGGTTTTGAATGATCACACACACATACAAGAACTGAAAGAAGCCTCTTCCTATAGCACCATCATTCTGTCTTGGTTGTATGAGGACATGTGTTCTTCTATGAGAGGGATGTATGTGTGTGGCACCACAGCCATCTTCCAGGAACTACCCTTCCTAAGCACCCATGGGAGAATATAACTTACTTATCCACTACTGCCGAAAAGAAACCTCATCAGAGAGACTCAAGAATTTTCTCTGGAGAATATTGTATTGTAACTTGACTCCATTGAGCCCCGCACATAGAACAGAAGACCCTTGAACAAACTGGTAGCCGGGTTGTTAAATAGTATAGTCACTGTTATATCTGCAAACAATCATTTATTAAGTAGATTTTATTTTATATATTATTCCACCCCCATGCTCTGGAATAATATATTGTTTATTTTGACACATGACAGTATGGATGAATATCTCATCACAACAAACTTTGGAACGAACGAGTTCTTTAAAAAAATTCTAACTCTTCCTTGTGTCTGGGGACATGCAGAAAATGTATACTTTATCTCTGATGCTCATGTTAACCATGAAAGGGGGTGGCATTGCCCTAATTCGTAATAGGAAATTGGCATTGAGATAAATTAACTAGACCAATATCACTCAGCCCCAGAAAACAGCCAAATTAGGGTTAGGGCCCTATCTGTGATAAAAGCTGATATATTTCCACTACCTGATGCCACCTTCCAAATGTGACCAGGATACACTTCCCTACAACAAATTCATCTGAGCGAATCATAGAATTTTAAAGGTGTTGGAGAGTTTAGGGGTCATCTCATCATCCTCTTTGGTGAATCAAATTGTTCTCAAACTCATGTCCTGAACCAAATTTGTGAGCATGACAAATCTGGTCCCAGTCCAGTGTCCCCAGTCTGTGAGTGACATCACCATCCACTGGGTAATTCCAGCCAGAAACTGAGGGACATGTTCTAGAATCTTAAACCTGACTCATGACCATATGCTGTCAAGAGTGACTCTTAAGCATCTCTTCATTCTGCTCACCTACTTCTGCTCATCCTCCCCACCAGGCTCTCAGGCAGGAAATGCCCATCCTCTCTTGACTGCTTTACTATCATAGCTGCCCCCTGCTTCACCCATTTCCACTCTTGGTCTCTTCCACCAAGTTCTTGACAAATCTTTTGCCAACCCAAATCTGATCACGCCCCATCCCCTTACCATACGCCTCCCTCTGCAGCCTTCTCTCACTGCAAGTTGCCCTTGCTCCTCCCTTGTACACCCTCCAGACCTGTGCACTCTCTCACCTGCCTCCCCTGCTCGTTCCCTTGGCTCTGCCTGGACATTATCACATCTCAGCTCGAGACATAGCACTCCCTCTTTTTTGCTCACTTTTGAATCCTCAAAACCTATCACAGTTCACGCTGTACGGTGGCTAGGTTCCATAAATATTTATTGAATAAGTCCTCCTCCATTTTATAGATTTAAAAAATTGAGTCCTTTGAGGATAAGTAAATGCCTCAAGACATCAGCTGGTTAGGAACAGAATTGGCACAGAAACCCACACCTCCTCACTCCAAGTTAAGTGCCCCTTCCCCTTGGAGCCCCATCCACTCTTGCCAACAGACACACCTCTGCCCTGCTCCTGTTTCCCATGTGCCTCATGGCCCACTGAAGCATGCATATGCACAAACTATATTTAGAAGGCACAGCACGGCCAACTCTTCACAGAGCAAAGATGCCACAGACTGGAAGACTCCAACCTCAAAGTCACAAGTACAATCAACAACTCCGACTTCAAAAAAAATGAATCCTCAATAACCCCCTGATCCAGACTTTCCTTCGTCTTGGCGGGAGGAGGATCTTACCAACCTGCCGCCATCCAATCAATTATTGGGTTCAGCAGGGAGGGAGATGATAAGTGTGTCCTTCTCACACACAGTGGAAATTGAAATTAATCTAATTAGTTTGAAGGAGCACTTCAATGCCATAGTCATCAGTACTAGATGCAGAGATGAAAGATGGAAATACAGATGAAAATTGATGGTTATTTTCTGTGTAGTTTCAGGTTGGAGGTAATTTTCAAAGATTTGTTTTGTCGTTAAGATTCCTTACACTGATGAGACCCAACTGCTTAACTCTTTAAGCACTTCCAGAGAAACTTGGGAATGCACATGCACGCCCACACACACACACAAACACACAGGCACACACGTGACTACATAATAGGTAGATAAAGCTTATGAAAGTTGCAAATATAGCAATTTTAGCTTCTATATTTCTTCTTTAGCATTGTGACTGTAAAAGAAGTGGTTTTTTTTTCAGCGTAAAATATTTAACCAGGATGACCAAGATCAATTTGATTGGTGGCTTGTAATGAATACTTGGGGTTACACAAATACTGTTTCTGCAAGAAGACTACCCCTCTCAATGAATTTCCAGTACCTAGGTGTGGTTTATGGATCTCTCATCAATGTATTAAAAATGGGATGTGCATTTGGCTTCTGTTTCCAATTAATGTGGCACTTTCAAAGATTTCAGAAGGAAGCTATCAAGACATTATTAAGAAATGGTGACGGTGTTTCAGACAACTAAAGTGAAACTCAGGAGAGAAAACGCCAGCCACTGTTTAATAATAGTTTGTCTAATAAAATATTCATATTATCATATATTTCCCATCATAGAGGATAGATCTTAATGTCATCTTAATATTTTTCCTACTAAAATAAAATTTTAATTAAGGCTAAAGATATATTGCCTAAGGTAAGCTAAACTGTTTAAAATTATTAACTGCTTGAATACTTGTTGCTATACTACAAGCTGCCATAAAAGAAAAGAAATTAAGTACTCGAGGGATTAACGCAATTTTGAAAGCTGCACCCCCTCCTCCCTTCTTCTCTTAGATACGCCTAACTGAACCATAACTGTTTTTCTCCACTCAGCCAGACTCCAGCTTTGTGGCTTTTTTAATAACCTGGCTTTTCAAGGCCCTGCTCTGGAGAGCTTTTTCATTTCTGCCGCACTACCTACACGCACGTTTCTCCCAGTTACTCAACAGTCGAATGCCTCCCTTTCTTCGTTGCTGAAGCA
Organism: Nomascus leucogenys; assembly: GCF_006542625.1. Lineage (NCBI taxonomy): Eukaryota > Metazoa > Chordata > Mammalia > Primates > Hylobatidae > Nomascus > Nomascus leucogenys. Next base: position 114,717,893 of record NC_044386.1, read on the forward strand.
TTTCATTGCAGTTTCATTGACAGGGTGGTGTTCTGTTACAGTGGAATCAATAGCTCAGCGCTTCCCAGCACACCGATTAGCTTGTCAGTCAGGGCCTGGGGGAGGTAGTGTAAATCCCAGAATACCAGGGGCCAGGGGTTTGAAAACGGAGGAATGCACACAGGCCCCATGGTTGTCTACCACCTGTTGCTCTGCAACATGTGCAAAGTGAATTAACTTTTTTGCTGCAACATGCCTTAAAGGTCAACTGCAATGGAAGCCTTAAGCTTTTGGAATATTTTAACTCATTACAAAAAATCCACCCCTCCTGATTTGTTACTGGTTCTGCGACAAAAAAGGGAATTTATTCTTTGAGAGGCTAAGTTTGACAAACAGGTTGTCGAATGTGGGGGCTTAGTCTAATCTGGAAGGGCATGGAGGGGAGGGCAACTGGTTTCTTATTTTATTTTTCAAAGTAAATGGTCTGCCTGCTTCTTGATTACACATTAATGGAAAACAGTTTCCACAGTTAATGTGAGCATGCTGTGGCTTTCCGTGTGGGGCGTGTGTGTGTGTGTGTGTGTGTGTGTGTGTGTGTGTCAGTGTTTCTTTCTCAAACTTCTAACAAGACTTTTTTTGATAACTGGGGAGTCATTAGTTTGTTTCGTTTTTGTTTTTTCTTGTCCAAATGTTGGACAAACAAGAAAAGACTAAACAAAGAAATGCAAGACAAGTTACTATGCATAACTTCTTGGACCACACAACAAAAAGAGGTGTGAGTATTCGAGTTAATAGGGGATTAAATGATTATTCTCTATTAGGAGATAATTACAAAGAGATGTGACTTCAATATATTAAAAAGAAAAGTCTTCCGGTTTCACTGTGTAATGCTGTGAAATCAACCACTTCAAGTGTCAATGATGCTTCCAGTCAACCTCAGGAAATCTTTTTACAGATATTTATTATCCAATGCCAGGTCACCCTAGACCACAAAAGGAAATTCTGTGCTTAGTACATCAAGACACTGTGGGCTGAGAAAGGTTTGCTTTCAGCACTTGGAGTTTTCTCACGAAACCGCCTTTAAACTCACCACAAACCACGACGTAAACCAGTGCGCTTCAGATATGACTTGTTAACCTAATTCCACCAAATTAATTCACCCATTTTTAAAAGGATTTCTAATGATGCAAACAAAAGCTCCAAAGCCATGAGAACACCCATTTGAATTCAAAGGTTGGCAGAGAAAATATTAATCTTTTGAAAAAAAATACGCAGAGGGAAAGCATTGAATTCTACAGTGGCCAATGTAATTTTACCCCAAAAAAAGTTATTTAACTTAATTTTATCTGAGAAATAAATGTGTCCATTTCAGAATAGAGAAGGTATGTAGCACCCCCTAACTTCATTTCCCTGAGGGGGAAAACAAACGTGTATTCTAATTTAAAGTGTCTGGTTGCTTGTCTTTCTAATTCTTTATGTGCAGTTGCTAGAAAAATATTACAGAGAAGTTTAATTCTTCTACACTTTTAAAAATGTGAATATCTTTTTCTGTTCTTTCCACCCTTAGCTTTGTCAGTATTTTTAATGCCATGAGTATTTAGTGCCCACCAACAGCACACATGCCCCTGTAGCTAGCAATAGAGGGTGTAGTGATATAGTGCAAAGAAAATCAAGTCCGTGGTCCCTGGACTCCAGTCCCCTAATTCAGCAATACACCAAGTCACGTGTAGCTTAGGAAGAGAAATTCATTCTCAGCAGTTAGTAAACGTGACCACTCCAATACCATAACTCGGTACTGCATTGCCCAAAAATATACAAAAATATACCTTCTTCTCTACAAGCTTACCTTCTAACTTTGCACACACTTCCAGAAAAAGATTTGGTTATTTTAAATCAAACACAGCTTCACACTTTTGCAGAACCACAACCACTGGAGACCTGAGTGATGTTTCTCTTGGTAATGTCCAACTATTTTTAATAACTGCTTTTTCTCAAATCCCGTAGCTACCTTTAGCAAATGAATTCAGGACCTGGTACCAGTAACCCCTTAAAACTCTGCCATGAGAAAAAGAAATTGAAGACAGATACACATAATGAAAAATGAGTCATCATGCCATTGTGATTCCATCTCAGAATTTTCTCTAGCAGTTCTCAGATCCACCCCCAATACCCTGTGGGTTTCGAGGTGGACATGTGACAGGCATTATGTAGACAGATACAGGATAGGATAGATGTGAGAGCTGAAACCATGTTTACAAGAAATGCAGAAACTACATTTTCCATGTCTTTACCAACATCCTGTTAAAATTTGTGTTTTCAGTTAAAAGTGTCTAGCTGTGTACACTGCCTTTGTAGTCACTACAGCTCTGTGTGGGTGTAACTTAGTTTTATTTCACAAGTATGTGTGAATAGCTGCTCCTGTCATCTCCTAACAGGGGCCTAGAGTCAGCTCCCACAGAGTAAGAATCCTCTGCTGTCATGGCGTCTTATTAAGCCCATACATGATGATACCTCGCTGGAACATTCCAAGCGATGTTTTACCTCCTCCCTGCCGCCCAGCACCTGCTTCACATGCACCCGAGCCAAAGGTTGCTGCGGTCCCCACGCTCATGGTGGCCCATCCTGTGCCAGCCCACACACAAAATTACGTTCATTTGCAGACAGGCAGACTTCTCTGGTGAATATCCAGATGGGCCCCTCAAGATCAAATAAACTCACACTAAGCTTTGAAAGAAAGGTTCTACTGATGCTGCTATCACCTAAACTTCTGACATTGTTTGAAAGAAGCAAAACAAGATGGTTGTACAGGGCACTTTCTTCCCCAGAACCTGACAGGCATGGTCAAATTGTCTATTTTGCTTACTTTGAAGAATATTACATTTGAAATCTGTATTATTATTATTACTTATTGTTCAAAGTATATTGACATTGCATATATTTTGGAAATAATGATAATTGTTTCTCTGACCTTGGGCCCAACTGGCCATTTTAAATAGGAGTAGCTACAAATAGATGCATCTGGAACATATAAACATTCTCCAATACTTGCTTGGTTACATGACTTATACCATTGCATAAGATGTTAGAGAAATGAGGTGATTAGAATCAATCACCCCTGTTGGATGGGACTAAAGTCTTATCTAGCTCTTTACTACCGGAAACCTTGCCATACCAGGGACGTTCCAGGCTCAAGTAATCTGCAGGAAACCTATTACAGTGCCTATTACATTATATTTTTATTTTACCCTATGATGTTCTCAAAAAGAGTTAACATGAGTTATAGCTCTAATACACCAAGATAACATGGAAATTAGAATAAACAGGCAAGGAGAACAAGTGAGAAAGTCAAAAGGGAAGTCGAATGTGTCTGGGCATCATGTAGATGGTACAGCTTGGAAGTAGGTCAGGTGACTAGGAAGTTCTCTCAACTGCTACCTGCAAAGGTCCGAGGGTGACCTTGTCAGCAAATTCAGACAAGGAATAAATAACTAATCATTTGGGAGACTGTAGCAGACACATGAGATGAAAATGTATTTTGCCACCCCAGATCCATAGGAAAATAAAGTGGGCAGTACTTTTCTTTCTTCTGTTGAAATTGATATATAAAAACATGCTAATTAAATCTGATTAAATATAAATTACATTTATTCAATTATCTGAATGACTTAAGACTGAATTAATTTTGACTTCGATATTATAATCCGCTTTACGTTAAGCATTGCAAAAGTGAATTTCTTATCCTGTGTAACTTTCTTCTTCTCATTAACATATTTTCAGAACATTTGCTTTATATTATAGTTTGTCAGGAACAAGATATACATCTGCATAACAATCATAATTCTCCATGCTCTATCCAGTCAGGTAACGATTTCCTAATTCTTAGAGAATCTTCTCCAAATTCTTCCAGCAGATCATACACACTCACTTTCCACCTCCAGGGACAAAACAGAACTTGCTTCACATTTTATTATTTGGTTTAGTCATCTGTCATCTGGTAGAAAAAGAGAGAGCACGAGCAGCAGGGAAGAGGAAAGGATGGGAAGAGGAATAAAATGTTTCGAGAGTGACAAACTTCACATGGATATTCACAATATTTATTGGTCCATGCACCTTCAGAATTTTTTCTTTAAATATCAAACATTCTAGTAAATACCTAAAGCAACTCACTCTAATATCAGTTGTATGGTGATTAAGAAGGAGCAAAAAACTGGGGGATCATGGGGACCGAGTGTTAAATTTTAACCTTGCTACTTAGTGAATCTGCTTAAGACCTGGGGTCTGTTACTTACTCCCATTTGACTTCAATTATGCCTCAACTATTGAACAGAAACAATAGTATCAACTTTCAGGGTTATTACTAGAATTAGAAATAATATAATAAGCACCTACAGTAAGTGGCTGGAACATGTTAGGCACTCAGTAAAAAGTAGATGATATTAAATTTCCTGTTCAGAAAAAACGGTATTACATTCTCAGAATTAAACTGCTGTATAAAAACTTATAGGGCCGGGCGCGGTGGCTCAAGCCTGTAATCCCAGCACTTTGGGAGGCAGAGGCGGGTGGATCACAGGGTCAGGAGATCGAGATCATCTTGGCTAACACGGTGAAACCCCGTCTCTACTAAAAATACAAAAAATTAGCCGGGCGTGTTGGCAGGCGCCTGTAGTCCCAGCTATTAGGGAGGCTGAGGCAGGAGAATGGCGTGAACCCAGGAGGCGGAGCTTGCAGTGAGCCGAGATAGCACCACTGCACTCCAGCCTGGGGGACAGAGAAAGACTCCGTTTCAAAAAAAAAAAAAAAAAAAAAAAAAAAACAACTTACAAATTAATTTGCTAATTCCCATGATATTTAGAAATTGTGTATTGAGTCCCAATGCCTTTAAAGATGGTCCTGTACAAACAGGGGAACAACAGACACTGGGGCCTCTCGGAGGGTGGAGGGTGGAAGGAGAAAGAGAATCAGGAAAAATAACTAATGAGTACTACGCTTAATGCCGGGGCGACAAAATAACCTGTATGACAAACCCCCATGACACAAATTTACCTATATAACAAACCTGCACATGTGCCCCTGAACTTAAAATAAAAGTTGAAATAAATAAATAAAGATGGGGTTTTAGGAACAGTATCTGAAGAACACGAGAGAGTCATATTATCTAGGTCTTATCAGGGGACCCAGGTGGGATCACCAGGTTGTCAGTCCAAGGAGACTAGCATGCAAAGGGAGAGGCAAGATGTTTTTAAAGTACTTCTTATTGAGTGTACACCTCAAAAACACCAGGCCAAATGATGTATATGCATCGCCTAATTTAATACAACACATCCACACAGCAAGCACTATGCAGACAGCCACTTTAGAGCTGAGAAAACTGAGATACTGGCTTCTCCAAGGTCTCACAACTGGAAAGTGAAGTTGATGCTGTGATTCAAATCATCACAGTCCAACTCTGGAGCACATGCTGCTAGCTTCTGTGGCAGGATAAAGATAAGGAGCAGAACTACAAATCAAGCCTGTGATCTAGTAGGTATAATACTGATTGGGCAGATGCAAGAAGAGATAATGCAGAAATTTCAGCTACATAAGTCAAGAGACAGCAAGGCACTAGCAGGTAGAACCAGGCAGCTCAGGAGCTCACTCCATGGACACTGGCACCTGGCAGGATTGTGCTGTTTGTTTCAGGACCAAGAGCAACCTCTCAAAGGGACCAAACTGGGCTAGAAAAATGGGCACATTCTAAATGTAATTTACAATCTATGTTTTTGAAACTGAAAAACACTTTCTCAAAAAGAAAACTTTAACATAGATCATACAAATGGCCAAGAAGCACATGAAGAGATGCTTAATACCATTAACCATTAGGGAAATGCAAATCAAAACCACAATGAGATACTTCACACACACTTAGATAGCTACCAAAATAACGGACAATAGCAAGTGTTGGAAAGGATGTGGAGAAATTGGAACCCTAGGAAATTGCTAGCAGGAATGTGAAATGGTCCAGCCACCATGGAAAGTAATTTGATGGCTCCTCATTGAGCTCAATAGAGAATTTCCATATGACCTAAGAACTCCACTCCTGGGTATACTCCCCAAGGAACTGGAAACCGGTGTTCAAATAAAAATATTCACAAAAATGCTCACATTAGCACTATTCACAGTAGCAAAATAATGAAAACAACTCAAATGTTCATCATGAAGGAATTTTTTAGTATGTGACATATTCATGGAATAGAATACTATTCAACCATAGAAAGGGATGAAATTTTGATACATGCTACAAGGTGAATGAACTTCGAATGAAAACATTTATTGTAAGTAGAAGCAGTGAGACATAGAAGGTTATGTATATGGCATAACCTTCTATGTCTCACTGCTTCTACTTACAATAAATGTTTTCAATCGAAGTCCATTTATATGAAATATAAAAAAGCAGAGTTGGCAAATCCATACAGGCAGAAAGCAGATTAGTGGTTGCCATGGGCTGCTGGAAGAGGGAAAATGAAGAGTAACTGCTTAATGGGTTTGGGGTTTCCTTTTGGGGTGGTGAAAATGTTCTAGTGGTGATGGTTGCATCACAGCATGGTAAATGCAGTTAGTGCCATGAATGGTAAATTTTATGTTATATGTATTTTGCCACAATTTAAAAAACAGAAAAAGAAAACCTTTATGAAAGCTCTTTATGGAAAACTGATAAAAGCAGGGTAGCGCTGGTGAAATCTGGCATCGACCGGAACCCTGGAGCCATTCTTCTTCCAGCTTCCCTGGACACACTGTCATTAGAACAGAGAAAGCCAAGTTTACTTATCTAACCCGTAACACACAGCTCTGAAGAAAAGCAGAACTGAAATTTCTCTGTTGTCACACGGAAGTGCCAGCTACACTTTGAGCCAAATGCTAAGGGAAAGTTTTCAAAAGTTCAAATTTATAGAATCCACACTAGGAATTTTAATTTGCATGGAAAAACGAGAAACAAGCCTCTCAAAAACAAACAAACAAAGCCTATGGGAATGTTTCCAGTTATTTTTAAGTATTTACTGATAGAAAACATTAGCCAAACTTACCCCTGTTGACTCTCATGGAAAAAAAAAATGTCAAAAAAAGGGTCTTACTTTGTAGCATACATTGCCATTTTTCATCAGTTTTGCAAAGCCAGGTTCTACCTTTTCATTTAACTTTGGGGACGTGTCTCTTAACCAAAATCTAACTTTTCAAGGTGCTTCATTCATTGCTTTAAAAGTTCCTTCGGGTGGTGGTGTCATCTTTTTGTCCACTTGTTTGTTGGGAAGTCATCTACTGGTGTCCTAAGCCGGGATTCAGCATTGCTCTCAGCCTTGCAAATGAATTAACGGGTGACCATCTCGCTATCTCTACACTAGAAACAGACTTGAACATGCTCGCCTCTTTCAGTCCTAATCTCTTCTTTCCTTCCTCCCAATTCACAGTTGCCTGCAACTGGTTCCGAGTGTCCATGTGTGGGCATCTCCACCGAGGGAGGGAGGCATGGGGTGAGGTCCTTTCTTCCTCTTTAAGGAGTGGATTTTCTCAAGAGCAACATGGGAAGTTCTAAATTAATGTTGAAACTGAGCTTTCTTGCCACTGTTTGTGTGTGGCACAGGAAACAGGCTCTCCACATGATGGTAAGAAGCCTTAAACCCAGATTACGGCACCTTTCTCTCTGGAGTGCTCTTTTTGGGTAGAGGGTAAAAGGTCATCCTCTCAGACTGGATAGTTGTTCTCAGCCAATTACATGATCTCCGTGCTTCTACAAAAGGGATCTTTGAAACTGCATCAAAAGATTTTATGCAACTGATTTACAAAAAGCACAATTAAGTAGATGGAAGCATCATTCAAGGCCATCTGGTGGAAGAGGTTGCATATTTAAAATTCTAGTAGAATTATTAGCAGCAAAAAAGATTGTTTTAATTGTAAATGACGAGCTGTCCATTATCTGTCATACTCTAGTAGACTACATACCTCCATTTATCCCATCAAGATCCCAAAATAAAAAGATGTAAACATGGTACCATCGGAATGCTAGAACTCAAGAAATCTTCATATAGAGATGAAGCTCAGGACAGAAGCTATGGATGGCCTTGAACTCCGAATTGCAAATCTTTATTTTCTCTGTTTCACTGGAAGCATTAAAACTGCTTCAGTGGAAAAGAAATCAGATTGACATTCTTTTTCTTTTCTCTGGGCATCATTGAAACCAAAGACAGTGACTTGCTGGGATTTTTCTTATCCTTGAAGGGCAATTGTCAACTGTAAGTCTCCAGCGTCAGAAGGTGTTGAGTCAGTGTGTTTCTGTGTCAAGAACTGCAGACCCAATTGCACTTCCAAAATGCCCTCCTTCGGCTTTAATATAATCAGAGGTGATTTAGGTCAACACTTGTGCCATGATGAGTAAGTTTATCCGCAACTAATACTTGGTTACCCCGAGGTTGTTTAGAGTATTACATACAGTTGTTAACAGACCCCTGCTCTTTTTTCTACATGGAAATAATAATCTTGTTGAGAGAGAAACCATTTTGACAAACAGAATTGGAAAATTGGAAATAAACGTTCATTTTTGGAAATATCTTCACTCTATCACCTTTGTTATCTCATCACATATGAAAACAATCACTTTCTTCTAAAACATGCCCTAGCAACTTTTAAGAAATTCTAAATAATATTAAAGCAATGCATTCCTGTTCTATAGATTTAGGTCTGGAAGTTAGCAAGTTTATTTTATTTTATTTTAGACGAAGTCTTGCTCTGTCACCCAGGCTGGAGTGCAATGGCACAATCTCTGCTCACTGCAACCTCTGCCTCCCAGGTTCAGGCAATTCTCCTGTCTCAACCTCCTGAGTAGCTGGGATTACAGGCATGCGCCACCACACCCAGATAATTATTATTATTATTGTATTTTTAGTAGAGACAGTTTTCACCTTGTCTCCAATGGCCAGGCTGGTCTTGAACTCCTGACCTCAAGTGATCCGCCCACCTTGACCTCCAAGTTAGCAAGTTTAGACTATTATGCTATAGAATTGGGGTCCAAATCATCATTCATTTGGTTTACACATGTTGATTGAGAACTTATTTTAAGGTCTCGGTCACCCCAGTGAAGCAGAGCAATGGGGAACTGGCCTAGAAGAAGACATAAAGTAGAATCATAAAGTACAAACAGCAGAAGACTCCAATAACAGAAGAGGGTAAAAATAAAGGGACTAAGTTCTTCACATATTTTCAATTTAAACATCCAAAAGAGGTCAAATTATACCTATGGGTTTAAAAAAACAATCTTTTAATAGGAAATTTCCAGGGTAGAGCCCTATGCATCTAATGTCACCCCAAACACAGAAAGGCAGATAATTGGAGCTGGGAGGGTAGGAACAGAAATGGTCTCATACCTCCTTGTAAGCTCAGCTCTTAAACAAATCAAAGTACACTAAAGTATCACTTCAGACAACAGAGATGTAGTGTGTCTATTAATCTTTTTTAATGAGGTGGCTTGAGGACCTACACTTATTCCTTCCAAAGAAGCCACAAAAAGGCAAAATCCTTGATCCTGTTCTGATCATGGAATGTTTGCTCTGAAAACTTTTAGAAATAGCTTGCTCACTTTACTCCTCACCTAAATCTTCAAGAAAACAGATATTTGAGAAAAAAAAAAAACTCAGTGATTTTCATATGAGCAAATCTTTCAACCACCACATGAAAACACAAAGAACAATAAGAACTGTGTTCACGCGTTCCAAGTCTTTGCTGATTCAGTGCCCAGCTTGTGCTAGGTGTGGGTCTGGGCTCAAGAGTTAAGCCTTGGCGGCCGGGCGCGGTGGCTCTAACCTGTAATCCCAGCACTTTGGGAGGCCGAGGTGGGCGGCTCACGAAGTCAGGAGATCAAGACCATCCTGGCTAACACGGTGAAACCCCGTCTCTATTTAAAAAATGCAAAAAATTAGCCGGGCGTGGTAGCGGGCGCCTGCAGTCCCAGCTACTCGGGAGGCTGAGGCAGGAGAATGGCGTGAACCCGGGAGGCGGAGCTTGCAGTGAGTGGAGATTGCGCCACTGCACTCCAGCCTGGGCGACAGAGCGAGACTCCGTCTCAAAATAAAAAAAATAAAATAAATAAAGAGTTAAGCCTTGGACAGAGACCTGCGTGGAATGTGGCAGGCCCAGCGAACATCCAGGGAAGCACATTTTGGACAAAGGGGACACTACAGGCAATGACTCGGCTCATTCATCCAAGCAGGAGGGTGAAGAGCGAGTTCGAGTAACATAAAGGTGGTAGGGCCACAGCAGAGGGAGCGAGGTAGGAGGGGAAGGAAAGGCTCCCAGAAAGTGAAAGGAAACTGAGTCAGAGCCAAGCGTGAAAAACGTTATGATGCTAATGGAAAGATTTGCTTGTAAAAATTCCTTTTTCTAAGTGAGATGAGAAGCTTGAGCAAGGTGAGAAATAGGAGGGGTTTTAGTAACAGAGCAACAGGATTCCAGAACAAATGCTTAGGAAGGATTGCAGGGTTCTAAGTGTGAGATAGTGGTGGTGGATTGGACCAGAATCACAAGGAAATACCTCCAAAAGGCCTGCAGTTTCTTCCTTCTCCACTAAATGGTCTTAAGTGAATAAAAAGAATTGCATAGGGCTAATGAGAAACTGTGGTAAGTATTTTGGAATTCAGTGCCATCTGCACAAAATCCCAGCCAAAGGGGTTCCCCACTGCCCCACCCCAGTTCAGTGACCCCACACATAACTGGGAAAGTGGGCAAACAGCTTGGCTCCAATTTCCTTATGTAGGAAGATTAATATTACATGAGTCAATGAATCTTCACTTCTCAAATTTGCCACAAATGAAAGAACTTCCTCTGCCCCCTCAAAACATCTGGATGCTGCCTGCTGGGGCCTCAAATCCAAGTGAAAACATCTGGGTGTCAATGAAAAGGTAGAAACGGGTGGCATCTACATAGGATTTTGAAAAGTTGCTCAAATAACAGCATTTTGTTGTTGTTGTTTTTAAGTTCAGCCCTGTACTGTGTAAATCTACAGTGTACTTAGATGTGCTTGTTTATTTTTTCACTCATCAGCACCACCCACATTATGGGAAAGAGATAGGGCTTGATGATAAAGAAGTGTAGCTACGTACCTAAGCATGCCTTTCTCAGTTCATCTGACTGTTAACTACTGACCATGCAGCCCTTTTTGTTCTTTCTGCTTCGGGTAGTCAGGTTCCCCTCTGTGACTCTGGAAATCTGGAATCCGTGGGCAATTCTGGCCCTAGCCACTTGGAACTCCCACTCCGCATGCTTTTTGTATGACTGCCTTTCACTCAGGAGGTTCGAAAAATAGAAGCAGTCTGCATGCGGGAGAAGTGTGTGCCTCAGTCATTTTATTCAGCGCACACTATGTTGTCATCGCTGTCAAACATAATAAAAGTGCAGCTAAAACACTTAACCACATATTGATCTGCTCCCACGTCTCCTGTAGTGAGCGTAAAGTAACAGAGCCCCCTCCTTATTCCCCCTGCGCTTTAATGCACAGGGTAGTGAGCTTCCTGTAACTGTTTATTTTGGAAACAGTTGAGGAAGCATTGACCTCAAACTTTCCCATTGTTCAGCTATTGCCATATAATCCCTTGTATGAACTGAAATTTCTTATAAGAAATGTTAAGATGAACTTGGGTGGCTTGGTTCAAGGCTGGTTTGTTATTAGTAGGATTCTTCTTATTATTATTAGCATTATGAGTTTTGGTCATAAGTATTTTTTTTTCTCTTTCAGACCATAAACTTTCAGCTCCTATTACTAGTAACTGGAATGAGATCCACCATACACTGAATGCTCACTACATTATAAAAATACTATGCTGAGGATTTTCCATATATGCTTGTTTAAATTTGTGTCACATACCACCTCTACGGAAATATTATCTGTATTTTACAGAGAAGGAAGCTGAGGCTCAGATGAGAAAGAAAGAGAGGGAAAGTGACCAGCTCACAATCACTCAGAGGAAACATAAATCCATGACTGATTAATTCTGAAGCTCATATTCTTGACCACTTTACCAGGTTGCAAGTTCATGTCTAGAATTGGGAAGACACCTTCCTGCTGGATTGATGTGTATGCTTGAAAGCAAAGCTAATCTTCACTGTGACCGACAGTCACAATCTGGAAATCAGGACTCAAATTCCCAGCCTCCCTTGCATCTTCCCAACATGCCACCTGCAGGATACACACCATGAGAACTGGATTCAGACCCCTGGTGGAGTTTCCATTTTGTTGATAGGGATAGCCACGTAAGCCACCAGCTTTGGGTTGCAGAGTTGAGTTCTCCAGGCAGGCTTGGCTTCCATCAGTGCAGAGAACAGCAGTGATTGTAGAAAAATTCTCAGTCCTCTGTTCAGTAAAGCAGCAATGACAACTGTCTCTTCATGTCAGTGTCACGGTTTGGGGGCACGTTTTGGGATATATGTTTCTGGAAGCTTAGCCTTACATCTGTTTCTCTAGTTCCCCAGTGATTCTATAAGCTATTTAACTTTCTTTATTAAATCTCTTGTCCCTTTAACCTCGCCAAAGTGGAGTCTGTTGTTTGCAACTTAGACAACACAGACAGGAAAGACAACTAGAGGAAATGTATATATTTCTTTACTTGCAACTGTTTCTCTTGTGAGCTGTAATTTTACGCCATCACTGGCACCCTACAGGAACCATCTCACTCCCCATAGGAGTGGATGAGGCTATTCTGTGTGAAAAATATTCACCTTTGCCTGCTCTGACATGGGAGTAGGAAAGCAGATCTTAGGGCAGTGAAGAGCTTCTCTACTTGGGCGAAAAGGAAAAAGAGCCTCAGCTTTCTCAACAGAAGCCCATCCGCAATGGATACAGACGTGTTCTGTTACTGGCAGCCTTGAAAACCTCATTCTTTACAATCATGCCCAACTCCTTGGGAGTGAAAAAGCTGAATTGTACACAGGGGTTTCCCGCTTTCCTCAAGTTGTGTTTACTTCTCTCTACTGATTCCACACATTTCCAGATAAATTTAGGCACCATTTCATCTCATTAAAGCAAAATCTGTTCAACTATGTCAACAAGTAGAAAAGCTTTCTACTCAAATGTTATTTTTGTCCAGGAACACAGGATGAGGACCAGAACAGAAGAGGTGAGGTATGTGGCAATCTTGACCAGGCCCAAGTGGAAATCTGAGATAACCCAACCCCAGCTCATGCAAAAGGGCACAGGCAGATAGCACAGTATTTCAGGCTCGATGGGGAGCAGCCAGCAGTCTGAGGTGTGGGCTGATAGGTGGGTTAACAGGTGAGCATGCCAGAAGAACGGCTTGAGTCCAGTATAGGTCAGCAGGCAGCAGGGCGCATGATCCAGGGGCCCTGACAAGCAGGTGGTGGGGCTTTTCCTCTCCCTCTGGAAGAAGTTGAATTGAACACGGTTAAACAATACTTCAGTTTAAGATAGTGACGCAAATTCATTCAAGCAAGAGAAAGTTAGATGCCTTACAAATTCACACCTCTTTTTGGTCCTAAGGGAAGCACGTACCCTTATACATTTGCTCTTACTACTCCAGACTTTACAAACTCTTGTAAAAGTTTTGTACAGTAATCTTCTGCTTTTCCTAGTCTGTGTTCTTAAAAAACAAGACTGGATACTTGACAAACTGGAATTTCTAGACTCCCTCAGGGTAATTCCAAACCATGGTAGGTATGATAAATTCCAGGATCCCCACCATGTATTTTTTGTTTGTTTGTTTGTTTTGCCTGTTAACACCCAACGAGCAGAAATCCAGCCCTAGAGGCAGCAACATAAAATACAATGGAAGTCTCAGAGTGGAATACAGAAGATAATGTAACATAATTGTCTGTTTTTGTCAAAAAAAGTAAATATGCAGGCATATAAATCTACCTGTATTGTATGTTATTTTTTACAGAAGTGAAACAACAGACCAACAAAATTTCTAAATACTTCAACTTTCCATTCCTATCCTATCTCCTCCAAACCCACTCATGCCATGTATGTTCACATTTCTGATGAAACAACAAAAATGAATCCTTTCTGATCCAATAACTCTACTTCTAAGGATTCCACTGAGGCAGGGGAAAACCAATGAGGCAGCCAAAATATATATGCAAGATTATTTATAATAGCAGCAATTGAAAATCACCTATAGGTCCAGGAATAGGGGAAGTATTAATCTGGGTTATGGAAAACTATAATAAATACTTATAATAAAATTATGTAATCACAATAAATGAAACATTTAAAGAATATTTGAGAATGAAAAAATGTTTATCAAGAGTAGCATTCAAGTCTGCATGACAGTTATCCTAATCATGTGTGTATTTATGCACACTTTTTTCCTTAACAAAATTTATGTGTATTAATAAAAAAGGCTGGAAGGAATAATGTCAAAAATACTTGCAGTAATGAAATTTTCGATAATTTTTTATTCCCTTCTTCATAGTTTTCCCAATCTTCTTTAGCATTATATAATATATAATTATATTAACATATAATAATATAGAATACTATGTTACTATAATATTATATTACCTTCCAAAGGTAAAAGAAACCTATTTGCTCTAAGGAAATCCTACTGCAGCGTTAGATGAGCTAGAAATTACCTCTTGCATTCCTGACAACCTCAGTTCTCAATAATTGATCCCTGTTGCAATTTCTGCAAAACCCCCTTGGGTAAAGGTGTTCATTTTTTTATGGAGCTGTCTTGTTTGCTGTGTGTTTTCCACGACAGCCTCTGTGCCTTCTACTTCCAAACAAAAACCATGGGAATTTGGTTGTACAGTACAAAAGAATATTTGAAATAATTGCCACCCTAGAAAATCAGATACCTTCAAGAATTTAGTTTCAATGAAGTTATTTAGTAAGATAAAAAGAAAGTTGCTGCTGCAGCTGCTGAGCTATGTGGCAGTCTTATTATCTATAACATGAGGAAATAATATCTATCTCTTCTCAGGGTTGGGGGGAAGAAGATAGTAAGATCATTGTATGTAAAGTCGGTAACAATGTCTGGCAATAGAGAATTTTTAAAAGTTAAAAGTTTATCTTCTATTGGGATAGTTAGTACCTAGAAGGCAGGGTGTTTGAAGGGAGGAAAGTAATGCCTGTGTATGGTAATACCAAGACAATGAACACGGAACCACAGAGGGGCAGCAGCCTGCTTGGATGTGAATTTCCTCCTTGTGATGACTTGACCAGGTTACCTAATTGCTCCATACCTCAGTTTCCCCATTTGTAAAGTAGAGCTGATAACATTTCTTGCTGAATTCAGAAGGTTGTTATGAGGATTATGCCAGGCATTTAGGACAATGCCTAGCAAACAGGAATCACTGTATAAGCCAAGTTGAATGTCTGTTGTGACTCGTTCCACAATAACACAAATGGAATTGCCTAGGGTACAGCACTATTTGCTCTGCAAAGTTAGCTTGGACACCTGGAGTAAGATGCCTCCTGCACTGAACTTTCTGTACCCACAGTGGTTCTTTATGTACACACTTATTTCCTCGGACCTTAATTAATCTAGTTCCTGATTGTGTCTTATCTTTGTGTCCTCAAAACCTAGCACCCCGATGTCCACACTAAATATTGAATGTCTTTAGAAACAGGCTACAACACTTATTGTGCATAGACAATGCATCTTATTCATGTTAGGTTGTTTTCAGTTTCTTCCCCCCACCACACACAGAAAATGTACTCATTAGATAGATTTTGGGAAAGAAGGACACATTTTACCTCGAATGTTGAAAGGTATTAATAAATCTATATTCCATATCTTATTTTTAATAAAGTTATTAGGATTCTAGCAAGTAAAATTATATCACTTACTGGAATGACTTTGCCTATTTAAAGAGACATTTCCATTATTCCAATTTGAGCTACTAAGAAACTATTTAAGCAGAAGCTATTGACCCAGCTATTTCTATGCTTCTAAGAGTAACTCTATACTTACAGCTCAGAGCTTACTTTCTGGGTAGCAGGACTCCACAGGGAAACAGTAAGGGCATCAACATCATGGAACTTACAAGCCTGGAGTCTTGGCTTCTGGGTCAGGTGACCTTGGGGAAGTCATTTCACCTTCCCAGGTCTGATTTCCTTATTTGCCGAGCTCAAATAAGGCTGACAAACCGGTCTACAATTCATTAAGCTATAGTAGCACAGCAAAGACCCCTGAAAAATTCTTCCCTATTCTGAAATGGACAGTTAGCAGGGAACTGGCAAGCTGATGCCTGTAATTAAACGAGCAACTGAAGTTTATTTCTCTCGAAGTTTCTAGATGCTTCCAAGACGGTGCTGTCTACCTAAATTTTTCTGAACAACTCCAAGCCATCCTCAAAGTGTTTGCGGAATGGACATTCTCAGGCAAAGTCGTTTGCAAGCCCCTTCGGCTCAGCACTGCACGGCAGATCACTGCCTTCTCAAATCAAAGGGGGCTCCCTGCAGTTTGTTTACACCATTAAATTTCCTCCAATGTAAAGCCAGGAGAATTTTTCCAGGTGTTCGAATTCCTAGAGGGTGGGGAAAGTGCCGAGCTCTATATTAGAGCAATACCACGCTAGAGTGAAACACAAAGAACCATTTTTATGGTGTTGCCCCCTCTGGAGATCTCTATTTAGGGGCTGCCTTGGCAGGGCCCACCAGACCGTCTGTCACTCTCTCCGGTGACACTGGCTGCCGGAGGAGGGCGGTCCCCGAGGCTCTCGTGCTGGCGGCAGCCCCGCGCTGGCCCCGGGCAAGCCTTGATCCGCCCTGCGCCACGTGGAAGGTGCCTGGACACGGGCTCAGCCGCAGGGGCCCCTAGTACCTCCATCGGGTCTCGTCCCCCACGGCGGGGTCAGAGGGCAAGGCACCGGCCAACCTCCTCCAGGAGCTCTGTTTAAAAGAGAAGCAAAAGAGATTCCAAGGAGAGCCACAGGTTGAAATCGGAGCGAAAGCCTGGGCTTCCCCGAGCCAGGTGAAGAGAGCTGGCAAGGTCACCCACTCAGTCACCAGGTGGTGCATTTAATTTAAAAGGAGTGTTAACCTTGTTTATACAAAATAACACCAATATGCAGAGAAGCAGTAAATCCATTGTCGTTAAACAGCGGGGAGCCGCTGGCGCTGGCAGCCTGCCCACCGGCGACGGTGAACCGGGCTGGCACCGAGCAGGGAGCCGGGCCTGCCAGCCTGTCCGCCTCGCGAGAGGAGGCCCGGGCTCGCCCTCTCTGCCCTCCAGATGACTCTTTGCATTCTTGTCAAATATATTTAGAACAAGAGGTGTCCACTTAAAGAGAAACATTTGTTAATCACTTAAATGCAGGCGCTTGGCAGCCCTCCAGTTTCACCTTTATAAATATGTAGGCTCAGTTTCCAGCTAAGCAGGGAACTTCGCAGCAAGTTCCCTTTCTCTCCGCGTCCCCTCGAATTGACCTAAGGTGGATGTCCCTAGCACCTTATTAATTTTCTATCCCAGTGGGCTTTCTGGAGTTAATGCCAGTCTTCTATCTGGAAGTTGACGGAGATAAATAAATGATGCACCGTGGAGGGAGGGAGAGAGAGAGAATGAGAGGAGTGTTTCTTTAAGTAAGGGACAGATTAAAGTTAAATTCCTGTTGACGGAGGCGCTGGTGTCGACATCCTCCTTGTTTACCAGCAGCTGTCCCTGTTAATGACACTCTGATAACTTTCGGAGGCTGCCCTGCGGTAGTAGGGAGGCAGAAGATAAGGAGGCCTCTGTTTAAATACTCCGGGCCTCGACCCCACTCTTTTTGACTTCCCTCCCTTTAAGAATGGGTGAAACTGTTCAGAAGGGGCAAATCCTGGGTGCAGAGATTTTTGCCCAGGAAATTTTGAGTTCACAGCATAAAAACTCTGCAGAGCTGATGCCTATTCCAGGAGTGGAAACTCAGGGTTGGGGGTGGGAGGCAGAAAAGGCAGCTGGTCTGCAAGGTGAGGAGGTCTGCAGGAGGCCTGAGGAGAACTCTTCCTTTTGTTTTAAAAACACTGACACTTCCCTGACCTCCCCCGGCCTCACCCCAAACAAGTCTTACAGAGATAACGAAGTATGTTAGGGACAAGGTTACAGAATGAAGGTTCTTTGAGGGCCAATGTATCCTTAGCGTTAACCACATGAAAATCACTTTGAACACTTGGAACACTCTCCCTCATGAAATTCTCAGGTTTTGGGGACCTTGCCGGGCACCCAGGCTAAAACTTTGAATGTGCAGCTGAGAAAGCAGTTCCAGTAGGTGAAGGGACCTGCCTAAAATCATTTAGTAAGTTTCGTGGCAGGATGGGGACTGGAACCCAGTTCCCTGTCCAAAGTTCTTTTCAGACAGACAAATAGATATGAAATACTTTACATTTCATATAATGCATACAAATATAAATTTATATATATTTTTTTAAATTTCCGCCTCCCATCCTGAGATAGCAGGCAGACGGCGGCAGCTATCTAGTCTCTTTCATACTGAAAAAAAGCCAAATCTCTCACTTGGCTCAACTCCCAGACTGGTAGATGCTTGGGCTTCCCTCAAGACCCACCTCCGCCCCGATTATTTCATGAATACAATTCACTTAAAGATCAACAAACGTGGAATCCCATAATCTTATTCATGCTCTAACCAGTCAGCCAGACATGCCTCCAATAAAGCAAGCACAGAGGACAAATGTTTTTCTGCCCATGGAAAATGAAGATGGTGTGAAACAAATGATCTTGCAATTTTTTGCACCTCTGTTTTGTCACCTAAAGCGTGTCCTTTATTCATCTCAAGAGATTTGGGGAGGGAAAAAATAAATTAAATGGCAGACAAAGTATTTTGAGTTCACATGCTCAGAAGAAAGATGTTGACATTTTTGATCCATGTAATTTTCTCTGGAAAGTTCTTTATAATGTTTTTAAAGATCAACGACTATGATGTACTTTCCAGTGGCTTACAATAACACAAGTTCATCGTTTATATTTCACATGGTAGTGACTCCACAACTTTCTCTTTATATATAATAAGGTATGGTAGAATTATTCTCTCTATAAAATTTTAATTCAGCTTATAATCTGTTTATGGCAATTTGTTAACTACCAATTGTTATGGGTTGAACTGTGTTCCCCCAAAATTCATATGTTGAATTTCTAACCCCCCAGTTATGAGAGCTTATTTGGATAGGATCTTGGCAGAGGTAATAAATTTAAAATAAGTTCACCAACATGGACCCTAATCCAATATGATTGCTGTTTTCATAAAAAGGGGAAATTTAGAAACAGAGATATGCATGCATTGATGATATAAAGAGATGTAGGGAGAAAGCCACCATCTTCAAGTCAAGGAGAGTGGTCTGGAGAGGATCCCTTCCTCACAGCCATCAGAAGGAACCAACCCCGCCTACACCTTAAATGTTGACTTATATCCTCCAGAACTGTAAAACAATAAATTTATGTTGTTGAAGCCATCCAGGCTGTGGTACTTCGTTATGTGAGAACCCTAGCATACCAACCAATTTTAGCCACTCAGTAACTTTAATATCCCTTCAGATCAATATTTCAAAAACATATGAAACCAAATTAAATGTCTTAAAATTATGTTTACAGTGTCCTGTGTAATGGGAAGGCAAAAGGAACTAATACGTATTGTGCATCTATCATATCCTGGGCAGAATTTGGAGAACTTGATATATTTTTGTTGATTTCACATGTATAAACCACTCTTTCAACAATAAAATTTTATCTAATTCAATAGAAACACATCTTGTGCACTAAGAACATTTACAGTAAACATGAGTAATTTAAATGAGTACCAATTAAGGGGATTGTACCTTGCTTAGTATATTTCATCAAATTATACATCATAAGAGGTGGAATCTTCTCTACATCATGAGCAATGGTACTTGTTGAATTCTTCTCCATCATTTCACCCACATTTTTTGATGTATCATATAATTGATGGTTGAAAAGTTTATAGTAGGTTTTGTCAAGGACCCAATTGTGAACAGAGATTATAAATAAGCACAGTCAATCAAGAAGATTTATCAAGTAGGCGCTCTGTATACAGCACTAGAAGGAGAAGGGGAGGTTGCAGAAGCCACACCGCCTGGTTTGGGCTACGTAAGAGTCTAATTGATGAGAACAGCTATAAGCAAGTCAAGAAGGCAAATTAATAATATGCTTTGGGGCAATACCTCAGCAGTGCAAAAGAAAAGGAACTCAAGATAGGGGCCATAGATCCCTGTGTGCCAGTAATAGTCCCAGTTTACACTCGCTTTCTCCGCTTAATTGTTAAGAGTGATTTTTTTCATTCCCCAAAATGTCTGAGGTTGCTTGAAAAAGTCTGGGGTCACTCTAGCTGGGGACTTCTCGACCTCCACACTACTAAAGTTTGAAGATGGATAATTATTTGTTATGGGGGCTGTCCTATGCACTGCAGGAAGCTTGGCAGTTTCTCTAGCCTCCACCCATGAGATGCCATAAGCAATGCCCTCTCTCCTTTGTGACAACCAAAAATGTCCCCTACAAGGCAAAACCACCCCCAGTTGATAACCACTGTACAGGAATGATGATTACGTCATGGAAAACTATCTTCAGAAGATTAGATTTCAGTATCTGTAGATAAAGAACCTGAACTGCCTGAAAAAGGAGGACATTTTCTTTTTTTTTTTTTTTTTTTTTTTTTGAGATGGAGTTTCACTCTTATTGCCCAGGCTGGAGTGCAATGGCGCTATCTTGGCTCACTGCAACCTCTGCCTCCCAGATTCAAGCGATTAGCCTGCCTCAGCCTCCCTAGTAGCTGGGATTACAGGCATGCGCCACCACGCCTGGCTCATTTTGTATTTTTAGTAGAGACGGGGTTTCTCCATGTTAGTCAGGCTGGTCTCGATCTCCCGACCTCAGGTGATTTGCCTGCCTTGGCCTCCCAAAGCGCTGGGATTACAGGCATGAGCCACCGTTTCCGGTCAAAAGGAGAACATTTTCTATATAAAAGTATGGAAGTGGAAAACAGCAAGTTGAAGTCAGAAGTCCAAGGGATGGCAGTAACCACGAATAAAGATTGGGGAGTTAAACAAGTTAACCAACCTGTTTACCGAGCTAAAGCTATGTTGACGTACCCTGCAAGAACACTTAAAAATAATAAATTACTAAAATCTCTAATTTCTGGCGCATCCACAGTTCTTGGCATAGTGTATTAGAATTAGACTGTTTGCATTGCTTAGCTTCTTAATATTTAGAGAGGCAGAGAGTGATGCCCTCGCAATTGTTTTCTGAAAGAAGAAGAGTAGATAAGAGCAGTAATAATAATAGCAGCGGCTATTTATTTGGAGTCTCTTACAACCAAGACCTTTTATAGACATTATCTATTATCTGGTTTAATCCCCTGAAGACTTTTTTTTTTTTTCTTTGAGACGGAGTCTCGCTCTGTTGCCCAGGCTGGAATGCAGTGGCGCAATCTTGGCTCACAACACTCACCACAACCTCCACCTCCTGCTCAAGCAATTCTCCTGCCTCAGCCTCCTGAGTAGCTGAGATTACTGGCGCCAGCCACCACTCCCAGCTAATTTTTGTATTTTTAGTAGAGGCGGGGTTTCACCATGTTGGTCCAGCTGGTCTTGAACTCCTGACCACGTGATCTGCCCACCTCGGCCTTCCAAAGTGCTGGGATTACAGGCATGAGCCACCGCACCCGGCCATCCCTTGAAGACTTTCCCAAGACCAGTATTAACTTCTCTGGGCTTCAGTTTCCCAAGCTGCGACATGAGTGAAGGTAGGTGGTGTCACACATCTATTAAGTGTCAGGGTCATGACTTGAACCCAGGTCCAGCTCCCTAAGCCTGTGTGTGTTTCCCTTGCCTCACTGCACTGGCTGGCAGAAGAGCAAGCTGAGAAGATTTCACGTAAAAAGAGAACACAATCAGTTTAAGAACACAGTAAACATGATCATTCTTCATACAGACTCTGAAACACAGGGAGGTGGGTTAAGGCTTTTCTTTTTTTATTTCAAATTAACCTTTAGTGACTGAGGGTGTCCTTATTTATCAAAATGAAATAAGCTTTGTCTGGTGTCTTTCATTTACTATTAGGTGATCATTTTGGATTAGGGGTCTCCAGATGTGTTGATGTTTAGTAGAAGTGTATCAATATAATTCTGAAGGCCAACCAGGGTCAATTCTCTCCAAATGAAGAGTTAAATGCTTAATTTTTGTTTCAGACTCTTCCGGGTTCGGATATTCAATATCCAAAGGCACAATCTCCTCCCATCTTGTTTCATTCTTAGTTCTTCTTTTACTCAGTAAATTTAGCTCACACATGCGGCTGGAAGGAAGTTATTTGGTTACAAGGAGATTTCCATGAAGGCATGAGCAGTATCAATTATTACCATCACTTGTTACTTTCTTTGCCCCATAAGCTAAACGGGGAAAGACAAAGTACTCACAGTGCCGGGCTAGTGGGAAAAAAAGAAATTCAGTAAAATGTAGTCATGTGTGATTTGTACCAAAAATAATTATTGCTGGTCAAGGCGGCTCAGGCCTGTAATCTCAGAATTTTGGGAGGCTGAGGCCAGAGGATCACTTTAGCCCAGGAGTTCAAGACCAGCCTGGGTGCCATAGGGAGATCCCAGTCTCTACAAAATAATAAAAAATTAGCCTTGCATGGTGGTGCATGCCTATAGTCCTTGTTATTTAGGAGTCTGAGGCAGGAGGATCACTTGAGCCTGGGAGGTCAAGGCTGCAGTGAGCCATGATTGTGCCACTGCATTCCAGCCTGGGCAACAGAGCGAGACTCTGTCTCAAAAACAACAAGAAAAATTATTAATACCTCCACAGAGAGAGGTAGGATTTAAGCCAGGCCAGAATATATGCTTTTTGTCTATCTGCATTAGAGCAGTATGGTGCTTTTCATCTACTATTTCATTGTATCAACACCAAAACCCAGAGAGAGAAGACATATTATAACCCCTCTAACTTAGTGGAAGAAAGAGAGGATCAAGGGAAATTAAATAACCTGTCCAAGGTCAAGTGGCTACGAAGTAATGTGGCTGTGATTCAAACCCAGTTCTACCTGATTCCAAAGCCTGTAGTCTTTCCACTAACACAAGTAATTCGAGAAAAATTTAGCTATATAATTTAAGGAAGTGAGGAGATCAAACTTCCAGCCTATCCCAGAGAAGACAAGGTAAACCCCAGGTCAGTAGAGAGGTACTGAAGGCTTTTGGGCTCCCAGGATGCAGTTTACATCAGCACTCTGCAGTCCACTAAAGGACATCGCCTCCCAGAAGAGCAGCAGTTGAACATCACCTTGTCTGGAGGACTTAACAACCATCCATTTCCAACCCTTGGGAGGTAAACATTAAGCTAGATGGTGGCTTTAAATCATCTTTTCCAACATAGATGATACTGCAAAAAGTGCAAGAGGAGGCAGATAAATTCACTGGGATCTGAGCACAGGCTTTTTATTTTGCGGTGCTGCTGTATCATTTGCCAGGCATCTCAGAAAGAAGGGAACCTCCAGTGCTCCCCAGCTAGACACAATCCTTGTCCTGGGTAGAACACTCATCCACATCCACTGGAGCCTCGTGGAAGGGTCCAGGAGAGCTTGCTGTGAGGAAGCAAGGAGGTTGGAGACTTTCACAGGCTGCGCCCTTGTGCTCTTCTTTCCTCTTGCTTTTCTAGTACTGTGAGAAGATGTGCAGTAGGAAGAAGGATCTGCTGGGTCCATTTCTACAAGGTAGTCTGAGTGAGGGGGAGTACCAGGAGCAGGTGAAGGGAGCACATAAGCTTTCAAATGTGTGCAGGTGTCTATGTATCACTTCAACAAATACATCCAGCATCACTCAGATGCTTTACTGGACAAAACAAAGTGCGGTCCCCCGTGCAGCTTTAATCTTGCGGGGCAGAAAGAAGACCTGGGAACAAATTTAGGAGGTCAGGGGATGATAAGAATGGGGGAGGTGCAATGTTCTATAGTATTTTCACACAAGGGCTCTCCAAGGAGATGACATGAGAACAGAAAACAAAACAAAGCACAGAAATGAGCCAGAACAATCTCTGGGGAAAGAATCTTCCTGGGAGAGGGAAGCACAAGTGCAAATTCTCCAAAGGATGCCAATGTACTAATAGTAAAAGGATGGAGGCGCGAATGGAGACTATAGCAGGCCAATGAATTACTGAGAGACATATCTTATTAATTCTAACTGCTGCATTACTTGCAGTTAGAATTCTAACTGCTGCATTACTTGCATTCCTGCAGTATTACTTGCAGGAATATACAATATTTGTTAATTCCTCTATTGACATACATTTAGGTTGTTTCCAGTTATTCACTCATAAGCTGTGATGGGATAGTTTTCTCTACTGTATATATAAGTGATATGGTTTGGCTCTGTGTCCCCACCCAAATCTCATCTTGAACTGTACTTCCATAATTCCCCTGTGTTGTCGGAGGGATGCGGTGGGAAATAATTTTAATCAGTATGTGGTGTCCCCCACGCTCATGCTGTTCAGGTGGTAGCAAATAAGTCTCACGAGATCTGATGGTTTTGTAAGGGGTGTTCACTTTTGCATCTTCCTCATTTTCTCTTGCTGCTGCCATGTAAGATGTGCCTTTTGCCTCCCGCCATGATTCTGAGGCCTCCCCAGCCACGTGAAACTGTTAAGTTCAATTAAACATCTTTTTCTTCCCAGTCCCTGGTATGTCTTTATCAGCAGCGTGAAAACAGACTAATACAATAAGGAAGTACAATTGCTGGTTATAGCGGATGAACATCTCCAGTTATGTCACATATTGTGGAGTCACAGTCATTCTCCAGAGTGTTTGTTCTAACTTACAGCTCGTACAGTAGTATATGAAGCTCCATTTTGCTCACATTTTCCCCAATATTTGGTGTTATTTGGTGTTATCAGAGTTTTTTGTTGTTGTTGCTTGCTTTTTTTTTTTTTGCCATTCTGATGGGTTAGAAACACTCTGTCTTCATCATTTTAATTTGTACTTCCCTAATGTCAAAGTATGGGAAAGGGATGAATTTTTTTTCAAACAGTTATTGTTGATTCAAGTTTCCCCTTTTGTGACTGGTCTTTCCTAACCTCTGCTCATTTTTCTGTTTGACTATTTGTCTTTGATAAACATGTAGAACTTCTATGTTATAATATGAACTCTTTTGTAAGTATTAAAATATGTTATCTGGGATGTAGGATTTTAAAAATATTTTAGGGTATATGCAACCAAAGAAAAGAATTTTAATAGAATAGATTGAATCTGATTTAATCAAATTAATTAATTGGCTCATGATTTGCATTTTATATGTTTAAAAATTATTTCCTATCAGAATGCCATAAACATATTCTCTTCCTTTTCTGTCTAAGACTGTTAAAGATTTGCTTCCAAATGTTAGTATCTGAAGTTTATTTTATATATATATAAAAAATATATATAAACATACATATATAAAATATATAAAAACATATATATATCAACATATATATATATATATGATATCTATATCTACTTTTTTTGTATGGAAAGCCCATTTTCCCCCCACTGGTTGATAAGACTATTTCTTATCCATTCTCATATGTATGTAGGTCTGTTCCTGGGATCTTTATTTCTCTACCAGTGTACCACCTGCACACTGTCTTGAATATGATCACTTTAACATCATTCAGTCTCTAACTGTGCATGTGCTTTTTCTTTACTCTTCCTCTTCAAAATCACTATTTTGAGCTATTTGGGGTTCTTGATTCTTCCAGATGAATTAACTAGTTCCACATGAACTGACTAGGTCTGTGAAGAAAAAACTCTGTTGGAGTTTTAATTAAAGTTGTAGAAGATTACTTTTGGGATAATTGATCTATTTAGGAAAATAAATCTTCCCATATATAAAATATCTAAGGCCAGGTGCAGTGGCTCTTGGCTGTAATCCCAGCTCTTTGGGAGGCCAAGGTGGGCAGATTACCTGAGGTCAGGAGTTCGAGATCAGCCTCGTCA
Organism: Nomascus leucogenys; assembly: GCF_006542625.1. Taxonomy (NCBI): domain Eukaryota; kingdom Metazoa; phylum Chordata; class Mammalia; order Primates; family Hylobatidae; genus Nomascus; species Nomascus leucogenys. Next base: position 114,743,815 of record NC_044386.1, read on the forward strand.
ACATGGCAATACCCCGTCTCTACTAAAAATACAAAAAAATTAGCCGAGCATGGTGGTGTGTGCCTGTAATCCCAGCGACTCGGGAGGCTGAGGCAGGAGAATCACTTGAACCCAGGAAGTGGAGGTTGCACTGAGCTGAGGCTGCCCCACTGCACTCCAGCCTGGGTGACAGAATGGGACTCCATCTCAAAAACAAAATAAAATAAAATATCCATGTATATGTCGTTTTGTGTCCTTTGACACTGTTGTACGATATTCTTCATACGGGGCATCCATCTCTTACATTTACTCATTGACACCTGGTGCTTATTGGGCATAGAATCCTTTAAAGAATACATTTTCTAATTGGCCACGCTGACATTTAGGGACACAATCAAGTACATGTATTGGTACTTATATCTCAACCTTATATCTATCACATTTCCAAGATTCATTGAAAATTTGTATTAAAAAATTATACTACCTGTAATCATGACAGTTTCTTCATTCCAATAATTATAGTTCATATTTCTTTTTTTGTGTATTGCACTGTCTAGAACCTAGAAACAGTAATAAGGGAATGGAATTCATTGTCTTATTCTTCACTTTATAGGAAATGTTCCTGACACATCAGTATCAAAAATGATTTTTTGTTTTAAATAATTGTAGATACTTTATCAAATTAAGAAAGTTCCTCTTTGTTTCCAAAAAGCCCAAGGAATTCCGATACAGTAATGGAAATCCAGTTGCAATTCCCAGGCTGGCATCAGGCATGTAATAAGTGTGGTCCATTTTCCATCGATAGAAGGATAAATGTTGATAATGCAATTGCCTAAATGTTTACAGAGTTTACAGAGGATATTCTTGCTAACTTTCTTCTGTGGGCTAATATTTGGGATTTAGTAGTAGAATAATGTAAAATTTTCTATAAAACAATCTCTTTGGGCTTAAATAATCTCTTTGAGCAGCGTTGCAAGAGTTTAGCTTTAGTCCTTTAGAGTAATGGAGTTCTATCTCTTGCCTAACAAAAGTAATATTATTCTGAGAGCTCAAGATATAGAAAATTATATATTAGAAAATTCTTATAAAAATTATAAATCCAGCAGACCTATACTAACTTCTGTTTCCAAATCTCTTATTCTAACAGCATTTCAGAAATAACTCGGGGGTTAAAATGGCCTGTCAGGTTGACATCCACATTTCTAGATTAATTCACTTCACATGAATATATTTTTCAATAACTTTATTGAGAGTTCCAAAAATATTTACAAGGCTTTATTTTATCCTGATTTTACTTTAATCACACTCACTTCTCTAAGGGTAAAATATGATATGTTTTAACTAAATATAACTGAAATTTTAAAACGATACAATTAAAGGCCTTTCAGAAATGTAAACTATCTGAAGGAGTGAGAGAGAATTATTGGAAGTATATTCAGGAAATGGAAGGATTCAAAGCAATAGCTAAGAAAATAATGCACCCTCAGGAGGCTCAAGGATTAGAACCAGATGCATGATGTTACTCTTTCTCTTTCTTTCTCCCTCTCTCTCTCTCTTCCTCTCTCTCTTTCTCCTTCCATTCATCTATCCTACTATCTCTCATCTTTGCTCCACTCTCGCAGCCTTTCTCTAGTAGTGCAGAAAATAGACGCTCTCAGGATAAATAGCTAACGCATGCGGGGCTTAAAACCTAGGTGATGGGTTGATAGGTGCAGCAAACCACCATGGCACACATATCCCTATGTAACAAACCTGCACGTTCTGCACATGTATCCCGGAAGTCAAAGTAAAATTAAAAAGAAAATAGATGCTCTACAAAATGCTCAGGAAGTCCCCAAATCCACCCTCAGGTTTAATAATTTATTAGTAGGACTCACAGAACTCAGAAAAGCCATTACACTCATGGTTACGATTTATCGCAGTGAAAGGATACAGATTAGAATCAGCAAAGAGAGGAGGTGCATAGGGCCGGGTCTAGGACACACCAGGCATAGAGTTTCAGTTCTCTCTCAGCAGATAATGCAAACATGATATATTTCTCCCAGCAACAATATATAGCAAAGCACACAGAATATTACCAACCAGGGAAACTCCCCCAAGCTTTGTTGCTTTGTTGTCCAGAGTTTTTACTGGGAGTTGGCCATTCGGATATTCTGTTCACCCATGTGACTACCCTTAGTCTCTAATCCCTCTAGAGCTTGAGTGGTACCACATGTCCCAAGGCCCCCCACCAAAAGTTACATTGTTAGCACAGACTATCTGGCATTGCTCAAGGCCTCCAGTAAACAAAGACACTCCTACAGGCAGAACATTCCAAGGGCTTAGAAATTACAGCCTTGCAGCTGGGGGCAAAAGGGCCAAAACTCTTCAGGGCAAAGTTAATCCTTTACTGCACACCCTGGAGACTGAGGTCACATCCTTACTAACCCAGGAAGGAAGGGTTGTTTTCCCTAATACTTGCAGTGTAACAAACTCCAGGGAACAATTCTGATTGGCCCAGCTTGGGCCGCATACTCGTCTCTGCACACATCACTGTGGCTCAGGGAATGAGGTAATATGATTGGCCCCACCTGTGTCATGGGCTCAGCTTCGAGGTCAGAGAACTGAACCATTTACCAGAAGAATTTCATGTTTGTCAATGAAAATAACAGCAAGTACAACAACAACAACCTTAGACGTTAAAAAAAAAAAAAAAGAGGCAATAAACCATTGTCTTGGTCTTCTTATTTTGAATTAAGTTCTGATTTCTAAATCGGGATATCTACAGATCTAAGGGAAGCAGATCTTAAGTTAACTAATTATGTTTGTAGGATATCAGAAACATCCACTCAGCTCTTTCATATTTATATAATCGGTGGGAAAAATATAATTCAAAACAGCCAAGGGAGTGAGATTTTTATTTTTGAATATTAATTTTTGCCACTCTGATTGTACCCCAAAGTTTTAAACATTTTTGTTTTGTATATGATGATTCCTACTTGATGTCATTACTTGTGATGAGAACAAAGATTTGGGATTTATTGTCGCAACTCAAAAATATTATGAGTTTTAAGACAACAGGAAATTATTAGAAACTGGAGTTTTAAAAAAATGTTTGTTATCACAAATATCCTTTCATAACAATCATTTAAATCATTACACTATGGTTTTCATATGCACTTACTAATGCTTTTATGGGGAATAAATCTGAATATGAAAAAACTGGATAATGGGAAGTTGATTCAAACTTAAAAGAAATATGTCCTTAAAAGCAACCCATTATTTATAAGCAAGCCAACTCCAGATATTCCTTAAAGTGATTACCCAAATAAGTTCTGGTATTAGAGGTTACTGAGATTTTTTTTAATATTCCTGACTTGAAAAAATGTCCTAGATTTAATAGGCTGTCATAGGACACAGTTCTGTGGCACCTGTGATTTTAGCTGAGTTCACTGGGAAACTAGATGCAAAGTAAATATTAGCACATAAACAAAGTTACCTGTTTGTACTTGGCAAAGTACAAACTAAAATATAATAATGATTATAATTATATCACCTGATCTCATAACAATCAAATCATGTGCTTATTTTACAAATGTAAAAGATGCTTTCAAACAGCAGCACGCAGGTGGCCCTAGTGCCATAGGTAGCATGTGACCGTGGAGGGATTGGAATTCACATCTCACCCCAAAGCTGCATACTTAATCACTAGCCCATTAGGCAACCTGGAAAAGACAAGGTCACCTCATGAAATCATTATTGGTCTCAGTCTCCCACTCAGTACTGGTTTTGCGCTACTCGCTCCCATCAATGCTGTTCATAAAGTAATTTTTTCTATGATCCTCAGTCTCCTATAATTTTCCATGGTTTGCTAACTGTGTGCCTCTAAACAGGTGGAAACTAGTGCCATGCCAGGGGTGGAGAGGAGGAAGAAAAGAAAATTACTGCACCTAGATAACAGATAGTATGATCTCATCCAAACATCCTTTAAGGCTCAGTTCAAATCTTACCTTCTTTCAGAGCCTTCCTGATGGTCCCCAAAGCACATACTCTTGACTACTTAGACCAAGACCTACCAGGTTTTTGTTAGCAGACAGCTGGGATTCCTCCATCTTCCACTCCAAAATGCCTTCAAATGCTAAGCCTCATCTACCCCGAGACTGGCCAGTCCCCTGGCAGTGCAACCATTGCACAGACACAAACATAATCTATGGCCACTGTTCAATTTAGAGCTTGTTAGTAGTAAAGACATTTTTCTGATAACATTTTTTAAAACCATCTAGTTATTTGTATGTTTTCAAGGAGTTGTATGTTTATTTTTCTTGGTTGCTTAAATTCAATTATTCCTATTTATCTTACAGAAAGACTAAATATTTTAAAATTTAGAATGACATAGCTGATATGGCCTAAATTCTTTTGCCTTGACAAGTTTTTGTTTTTTTAAATAAGGATACAGTTTGCAAATTTATTTTGGAAAGGCCAGTTGCCTCAGAAAGTAATTCTCTGGCAAAGTGGATTTATAAAGCCTCTATTATTTTTAGGCTATCTAATCCTTTTTCCAATACTCTAATGGTCATATGCACAAAAACAGAAAAATAAATAGGCCTGAGACATGTCAAAAATAAAACTTAAGATTTCAAGCTTTTAGAGATTGTCTACCTTCTCACTGGTGTTTGAAAAAGTTTTAATTTGAGAAAGAAAAATAATTCATCACCAGTGATACTTTGAATTCATGCAGGAATTTTTTATAGAGTGCTCAAATAACTTCTCATTTTGTTTCAAGGTAAGTAAAATAAATAGTTGTTGATGATTATGATAATAATATTAATAATAGCAAATATTTCTTACTGTTACATGTCAGACATTTTACACATATCATCACATTTAATCCTCCCAGAATAGCTGTTTTAATCAACCACTTACAAAAGAAGGAACTGCGATCTAGAGAGACAGAATAACGTGTTGCAATTACACAGAGGTGATGGAGGGTTGAACCCCGGATGTGTGCCTCTAACCTTAAACACTGTGCTGTGCTGATGATGCCAGGAAGGCTTACGATCAGGGCTGGGGAGTGTGTCCTGCAGCAAAGCCTCAGGCTGCCTTTCCACCCGACCTCACATCTGCTGTGGTTCAGATATGGCTTGTGTTTGGCCCCATCAAATTTCATGTAGGAATTTGATCTCAGTGTTGGAGGTGGGGCCTGGTGGGAGGTGTTTGGGTCATGGAGGCAGATCCTTCATGCATGAATGGCTTGGTGCCATCCTTGTAGTAACGGATGAGTTCTTGAGAGTTCCGTCAAGAGCCAGTTGTTAAAAAGAGCCTGGCACCGCTCTCCTAATTCTCACCTCCTGCCCTGTGATCTCTGCAGGCCACCTCCCCTTCACCTTCCACCATGAGTGGAAGCAGACTAAAGCCCTCACCAGATGCAGATGCTGAAGGCTTGCTTCTTGTACAGCTGGAAAAGGGCGAGCCAAATGAGCTTCTTTTCTTTATAAATTACACAGCCTCATGTATTCCTTTATAACAACACAAACAGACTAAGATACTATCAAAGGCTAAGTGTTGCCAGGCTGTAGCCTACCTTGCTCACATCCTTCCAGAACAGCGTTAGATATGTGATGCCATTCATATACATCTCTCTTTGCAACCAGATACACCTGTGAGACTGTAGTCATTATTTCATTTCTAGTTGTTAGAATTAGAACTTCTTCTTCCAGACATGAATTAAACATGAAATGTTGTATCTTAAGGCCAAAACTGATTCACTCCTAACAAAGACTGTACCACTCATTCATATCCAATTTAACCTTCTCTTAATTTGGTCTCTGCAAAATCACAGGGTTTAGAGTTCTTGAAAAGGGGCTATTAGATTCATTCCATCAATGCCAGTAGAAGGTAGAAGTGATCCAACTAGTTAAGAATTTATCATTCTTGGCTGGGCACGGTGGCTCACGCCTGAAATCCCAGCACTTTGGGAGGCCGAGGCGGGTGGATCACAGGAGGTCGGGAGTTCAAGACCAGCCTGACCAACATGGAGAAACCCCCATCTCTACTAAAAATACAAATGAGCCGGGTGTGGTGGCACATGCCTGTAATCCCAGCTACTTGGGTGGCTGAGGCAGGAGAATTGCTTGAACCTGGGAGGCGGAGGTTGTGGTAAGGTGACATTGCGTCATTGCGCTCCAGCCTGAGCAACAAGAGCGAAACTCCATCTCAAAAAAAAAGAATTTATAATTCTTTTTACGAGACATTTTTTCTACTAGGTTTAAATCGGATTATATCTACCATAACCAACATTATTCTTAAACTACAAATTTACAATTTTCTCCATACACATGGTCATTCAGTAGCTGTTTATTTCTACCCCAGACCAAAAAAAAAAAAAAAAAAAAAAGACATAACACATTAGGCATATTGCATGCATGTCACAAAATCTTTCAAGTTTGTGCATTTCCCTGGCTTCTGGCATGAGACATGCTCAGGTGAAATCTTTCCCCTCAGTGCAATCTTGTAAACAAGTGGGAGAATTATCAGCCTCACCACTAAACACCAGTTTTGTAGTTTAGGCTTGCAGACAACACCTGCTCCCTAAATACAAGTTTGTTGAAATGATGGAAGCCACCAGTGAATTTCAAAATCTATTGTTTCCAAAATATCTTTGGAATGTAACATGTTTTTAGTTTAATAATAATCACGTAGACTCTTGGACTCAATACCATGTTTGAAGAAATACTTAAGTGGTGCTAACAGGTATCAGGACCCACAACATCGACTCACACCCTGATTTGTTTGTCTTTGATGTAGCCATTTTAAAAGCCATCTAATCATTAAGAGCTCTACTAGGCAGAAATGGGAGTTGCCGGTCATGAATGCTTCTCATGGCTTCTCCATGTGGGCAGAGCTTATTGGGCCTACTCAAGTCTAAATAAAATGGATTTATTTTTCCCAAGCAGATCTTACTTATTTCTGGCTGCGGATTTCCTCCTACATACTTGTAGAATCTCTTTGGAAATTTTCCAGGGCTCTTCTGGTCTGCACATATAGAAAGGGGAGGACAGGGATGCACACTCCACGTTAGAGAGGAAGCGCTGGGAGGACAGGAAACTGGAGAAAGTCACCAGATGGATGTCTGCCCACCTGCCCACTGGGACCCAGATCCAGAAGAGACAGAACCACGAGTCCAGAAATAGCCCTGGACTGCAGTTGCTTCTGTCTTCACTTTACAGGTGAGGAAATACAGGCTGTGAGAACAGGCTTCCTGCTGTGGCTTCACCAGAGTTTGGTTCCCTGGGTTTCCCGTCCAGCACAACATCATTCATAACAGCATCCAGCAGATCCAGATCTTCAGAGCTCGTAAGAATTCCCAAAGGGGGCCATGGAAGCCCTACAACTAATTCCCACATTTCTTTCTTTCTTTTTTTTTTTTTTTTCTGAGAGGACGTCTTGCTCTGTCACCCAGGCTAGAGTGCAGTGGTGTGATCTCGGCTCACTGCAACCTCTGCTTCCCATGGTCAAGCAATTCTCCGATTCTCCTGCCTCAGCCTCCCGAGTAGCTGGGATTACGGGCACCTGCCACCGCGCCTGGCTAATTTTTGTATTTTTAGTAGAGATGGGGTTTCACCATCTTGGCCAGGCTGGTCTCAAACTCCTGATCTTGTGATACACCCGCCTTGGCCTCCCAAAGTGTTGGGATTACAGGCATGAGCCACTGCGCCTGGCCTAACTCCCACATTTCAAAAAGCCTAAGAAGCCCCAGATTTACCATCAATTAAGCCACACGGTGTACTTAATACATGCAGGGGGGTATTCTTCAATTAGTGATATTCATGGGAAGTCAGAGGCAGATAATTAAAGAGGCTCTTGATTTGAAAAATAAAAAGTCAGGAACACTTGCACCAGAGCATACAACATGCTCTGAATGGCTACAGGGAACATGTGCTCCCACACACATATTTGACATGGCTACACGGGTTGGATGTGTGTGTGTGTGTGTGTGTATGTATGTGCATGCGCGTGCACACACACACGCATGCGCCAACTTAGGTCTGTGTGGCTGCAGCCACACCCTTCAAGATAAATATCTGCATATGTTTGACTAAGGCCATTGACTCTCAGATTTCCATAAAAGGACCTCAACAGAAATAAATGGAAAGGGAAGGGGAGAAAAAGGAGAAAGAAAAATAAAGAAGGTCTAAGAATTATTCAGGCACTTGCTTCTCTTTAGCTTTATGACACCTGACTCCCCACTAACCTGATAAAACACTGAAACTTAATTGCCAAGTAATGAGATTTAGTATGGGGCTGGAGGAAATGGTTTCCCACTGTAAATGGGAAAGAAAAGAAAATCAGTTGTTCTTCTTCAATAAAGGATATACACAGATAGGGAAGCCCTACACAGTCCAGGTTGGCCAGTTCCACAGAAGCAATGTGCTGATTCCCAGAAGGAAGGCGAATTGGGAAATGCGGCACATGATCTGGATGTTTGCTGATGGTTCTTTATCTACAGTATCAACAAACGTGATCTCCTGTAATCAGCATGTGCTCTGACTCAGGGATTGCTTGGCACAGGAGAGATCTTAAAGCTGACACCCAGTGCCACCGGCTCTCCAGAAAGTCCCACATTCCATTGGCATGGTGCACCCGAGCAGATGGGCACGAAATCATCCTGCCAGGAAAACAGTATGTGCACCGTGTTCATAGTTTAGGGGGTGGCTTACCATCCCAGAATTCCAGCTGAGAAGTTTGGATCATATAGCTCCATGTGTGGAAAAATATATATAGCTACTCCAATTCTTCCCATCTTTTTTTTATTTTTCTAGGATTTATTTATAAGTAGAAAAAAAAACTTTATTGAGGAAATTGCAATAACAATTATTGATGCTTAAAACTTGACTGTTAGAATTTAGTTTTCCAGATACCTTTTCTCATTGCCAAAGAAACACTTTTTCCAAAGATGTATTTTTCAGAGACTCAGTAGATGGCAAAATTAAACAGCTAGGGAGGCTGGTGGAGCGATGGCGGGTGGAAGGAGGATACATCCTTGCTGTCTGTCTCACAGCATCCTGAGGCTCAGGGGATGCATTTTAAAAGCCACTGAAAGACACTGATCTTGATCAAAATGAAAATATTCCTTTCAAGGATATCCATTTACATTCTTATCAAGCATTTCTACCTAATGGGAATAAAGGTATAGATAAGGAAGCTTGTAGATATTACATAAATAATTAGTTCTTGAGCTGGGTCAGATGTTCCAGTGGGGTATAGAAGTAAGATGAGAATTGTGTGGCCCCCATTTCCCTGACAGCGGGCCCAGCTCCTGTTGGGCTTTAACGGCATCAGCTGAACCCCTAATCAACCCTAAGGATCCATAGATGAAGCCCCGAGGAACATTCTTAGCAGGCAGTGGACCACTAGCTTCTATCTCAACATAGGATGTTATGAGACAATGAAACAAAGACCAGGTGCCCTATCACATCACAGCTCCCCAAACTCTGGGCTCTTCTCACCAACCCCGAATTGACTGTAGACTTTAGAAGTTGCCTACGGAGCCCAGAGGATGCAAAGAGCCCACAAATGTCTTTTGTCTGGCTCTCGCCATGGTTCACATATAGTATAATTATAATATAATACAGTACAACATAACATAATATAATGTAATATAGTATAACATAATATTATGTGTAAAAATACACATTAGATTACAATGCGATTATGTTCTGATAACCCCACTGTAAGTTGACAATATTATAAATTAAAAATGCATTCAATACACTAAACCCACCAAACATCATGGCTTAGCTTAATCTACATTAAACATGCTCAGAACACTTACGTTAGCCTACAGTTGGGCAAAACCCAACTGTTCATTTTATAATACAGTGTTGAAGATCTCTTTTAATTTACTGAATACGGTACACTGTAGAGTACAGTATGGGTTGTTCACCCTCCTGACTGTGTGGCTGATGGGGGGCTGTGCTCACGGCCGCTGCCCAGCATCACAAGAGAGCATCACACTACATTTCACTAGCCCAGGAAAAGATCAAAATTCAAAATTCAAAGTGCAGTGTCTACTGAATGCATATCACATTCACATCATCGGAAAGTTGAAAATTCAAAAGTTGAACCCTATTTCAGGAACCATTGGTACATAAAATAAGTATATATATTATATGTAGATATACACCTACACTATATTTAAAAATTACAGATAATCTACGAAGTCAAGGCCCTGATTTCCCAATGGAAACAGCAGACAGCGGCATGGCTACTCTTTCCAATATACAAACACTCAGTTTTACCTCATCAAGGCAGGTATGCTAGTTGCTTTTGTGAGGATTAAATGAAATTCTAGATGTAATCCTGAATGTAAATGCACCTAGTACATAGTAGGTGTGCAATAAATGGTAGCTATTACCATTTATTTATTTGCCTAACCAGAGTCCTTTAAAGAACCACTTGAGAATTTACATCGCTCACATGGCATACACTACATATGGTATGAGTATGTTTAGCCAAACAATTTTTCAGTCTAGGAAAATAGAACATACGTGAACTTTTAGAGGAGAAATTAGTGACTGTATTTTTAAATCACTTCCTGAGATTTCATGCAAGAAAAATATGGAGGATGGAAATTACATGGGAGCCACTGACATTGTCTTAGAATGTGTGCTAGAGGCGAGTCCAGCAGCTGTGTTTACTGCCAGAGCTTTCAAGAGCTTAGCCCAGGCCTGGGTGGAATGGAAATGCTCAACAAGATGCCCAAACAGTAGAGGGCATGGTGCAAGGGGAGACATGGAAGGCATGGCCACAGTGAAAGAGTGCAATTAGGTGCAAGGGCCCGGCAGCAGGAATGGCCAAACTGAATAATTAAGGCTAAAAATGTATCCAACCCACCAGGAAGCCACACAGTGACCAAAAGGCATTATCTCAGCAGGAAAGCCATGCAAAGAAGGGGCTAGCACCCTGCTTATACATAGTCAGCCAACTCCAATACTTTTTAGATACAGGCAAGAAGATAAAAAATGAATCTCGCCTATAATCCCAGCACTTTAGGAGGCTAAGGCAAGAGGATGGTTTGAGGCCAGGAGTTTAAGACCAGCCTGGGAAACATAGCGTGACCCCCACCTCTATAAAAAAATGTAAAAATTAGCCAGGTAAAATGGTGTGTGCCTGGAGTCCTAGCTGTTCAGGAGGCTGAGGTGGGAGGATCGCTTGAGTCCCAGAGTTTGAGGCTGCAGTGAGCCATGATTGCACCACTGCACTCTAGCCTGGGTGACAGAACAAGACCTTATCCCGGAAAAAAAAAAAAAAAACACACACACAACAAAAAATCTGAAAGAAAACTAAACACATAACTATTAAGACTATCTCCACATATAGCTATTTTCTAAAACTCCCCAAGTGAAGCAGTAAAATATGTATAACTTGTAAGTTAAATGTACATGTATATGTTTGTTTCTACACATATAAATATATTCAGTATTTATTAAATGTAGAGAAGTCAGGCATTAAAAACACAAAACCAGGAATGGGTGATCCTTTGCAGGTCCTCAAAGATTATTTGTTCCTTAAACAAAGAAGATTCAGTAATGGGCTGTCTGATTGAAGACCAAATGTAAAGTGAATTTTCTTCGTTTTCTCTCAAACAGTGGTAAATTCCTTACAGAAATCCTACTGGAAGCTCTGGGAAAGAGAGGCGGAGTTGAGAGCTGGGTGCAGGTGACACGGTGAATGGCAAGGAAGTGGAAAGGAGTAGCAACTTCTTTCTGGGAAACTAGAAAGGAAACTCAAGTTGGGCTCCCCTTGAGTTTTACATCCTCTTAAGCATCTGTGTCCCTGACACCCCCACTCCAAGCACTGTCACCTTGCCACCACCCAGGGGCTTGATCAGCTGCAGCTTCTTCCTTTCCCAAACTGAGACACATTGGTTATGGGCATTGACTTCTACAAGCTCTCAAGTTACTCATCCCACTGCCTTTAGCTGAATGCAGTATCACATCATGGTGAAACCCAGCGGGACAGCAGCTGCAGGACCAGGAAATCAGTCCCTCAGTCTGAGTTGTCTGCTGAGACATCAGGCAACAGGATACGGTATTATAGGTTCAGCAGAGAAAGGGAAATCATGATACTAAATTGCACTGTAAACTTTATAGTTTCTGCCTTGCTTTCTCAGTAGATGGGAAGTCTTAATTATTATTTATTTATTTATTTATTTTTATTTTATTTTTTTTTTGAGACAGAGTCTTGCTCTGTTGCCCAGGCTGGAGTGCAGTGGCGCTATCTCGGCCCACTGCAACCTCTGCCTCCCGGGTTCAAGTAATTCTCTGACTCAGCCTCTCAAGTAGCTGGGATTACAGGTGCCCACCACCAGGCCTGACTAATTTTTCTGTATTTTTAGTAGAGACGGGGTTTCACCATCTTGGCCAGGCTGGTCTTGAACTCCTGACCTTGTGATCCACCCGCCTTGGCCTCCCAAAGTGCTGGGATTACAGGCATGAGCCACCGGGCCTGGCTGGGAAGTCTTGATTATTTTATATTTCTAAACCTAGTGCAATCCCATAATATGTGCTTGATTAGATGTTTTCTGTGTTTTTGCAAATACAATTTGGGAGACTTTGGGTCCTTTCTTTTAGACAGCACACAGGCATGCCATGCATGTTCCTTCTCAGCTCTTTTGAGCTGAGATCCTCTTGATCTGATGGATCCTCTTGCCCTGATTCAACTGTAATTGTCGCAATAACCCTGGCCCTGTATGTCAGAGAATATATAGTCTTCTCTGACTATATGTTCACCCTAGGTGGTCTCATTCAGTTCCTTGGTTCTAAGCACCATTCATCTACTTCTCACTCCCAAAGTTTATCTCTAGGCTTTGCCTTTCCACTGAGCTCTAGACTCATGTATCCAACTGCCTACTGGACATCTTTACCTAAATCCCAAATATATATCCTTGAACTTAACTGGCCAAATCAGAACTCATGAAACTTCCACTCTCCCCCACGTTAGTGTAAGACGGTGTACTCAGTATATTTAGTTTATGACTGTAGCCAAAAACCTAGAAGAGTCTGATTCTTCTCTTTCCCACACTGCCAACATCAAATCCTTCTCTCTGCCTCTACTGCTACAACCTTCATCCACTGAACCTCTATCTCTTGCCTGGACTCCTGAATTAGCTTCCTAGCTAGTCTCCCTGCTGCCATTTTTGTTATTCCCAAAGCCCTGCCCCACATGACAGCCACAGTGGTCTTTAAACCATACAAATAAGACCATGTCACTCCCCAGCTTTAAAATCTCCCTCAACTTCCTAATGCATTTGCCAGGAAATCCAAACTCTTTGTCCTGGTCCTACATGATCTAGCCCCTGCTTAACTAATCTCATCTTGCTCTGCTCTTCTCACCATGACCCAGTTACCAGAGTTGTTTCTATGTTCTCCAAACATAGAAAGTTTATTTGTATCTTAGGGTTCTAAAACCTGCTGTTAAATTCTACCTGAAATTCTCTATTCCCTTACTTTCACACCAGCTTTTTTATATAACTCAGGTTTCAGCTCAGATTCCAGATTCACAGAGAGATATTCCTGGCCACCTAAATAACACACACACACACACACACACACAAATATATATATTTTTAATTGCCAAAACTCTTACCACTCTCTAAGATTACCTTGCTCTTTTATTTGTGTATGCTTTTTTATTTCACATCACTCCCTTTTAGAGTATTAACTTTCCATTTTAGAGTAGCTTAGTGTATAGTATTTATCAGTGTGCCCCACAGCCCAGGACAATGTCTGTCCTACAACAGGTGACCCATAAGTTACCTGTTGAATGAATAATCTGCATATGACCATCATACTGGCCCTAATCTGAAGATGGTGCCAATGGCAGAGAAAACATAAGCTCTTATCCCATTCATCACAGCCTGCTTGACCTTAGGCAAATTATTTAACTAATCCTGACCTTGAATGCAAAATTTACGAAGAAAGCTGAATACAGTACTTTTGATGACATTGTAAAGCAACTCTTCAAGTAGAAGAAATAACAGAGGTAGAAGATAAAGAACTGGGGTTTTGGAAGAGGGAAATGTTGAGGAGGGGGAGCATAGAGTTCAATATCTTGGGAGTAAAACTGTTATACAGGAGTTGGGAAAGATGTGAAGATAAAAGTCACTACAGCTTAAGAAATGGTAGAAACTTGCAGTTATGATGTAAGAGGGATGTACCACTTGACATTTAGAAATGCTTTCTGTATCCCTCTTACTTCCCTTAGTATGGAATACCCCCTTGCCCATCACATCTGTGAAGTAGAACACGATGTCTCACTCTACAACAAGCACCAAAAGACATGACATGTATTGTCTATATCCGTGGTTCTGAGAGGAGGCAAAGGACCTCACAGGATGTGCAGAAGGAATATTAGAACTGCTATTAATATTGTTTTTCATCTTATTTCAATGACTATTTTGTCTGTTTTATGCACAAAATGTCTTATTATGTAACATTTGTGTAACACATAAATGCATATACATAAAGCAAGACTACACGTGTGGCTTTTCTTCTTACTGATAAAAATATTTGGTCAGAGTTTTAGACATAACTGCTTTTAATGACCCATGTAGCTCCATATTTCACCTTACAGTTTCATCACCTTTTTAAAACTGTGTGGATAGATTACATTTCTACAACCAAACTATGCATTTATTAAGGGTAGGGTCCATGTCTCCATAGTGACCAGCAGTGTGCCTTACAGTCTGTTCTGACCACGGGGCTAGATGAGTTTCAACTGCCTGAAAACAGAAGGAAGCAAGTCTGACATTGCCCACGCTACAAGAGGGAGAAATGGGGATGGTGAGTTTGTTCCCTTTCTCCTTCCTTCAAGAAGAGGGGAGAAGAGGCCAGGCGCAGTGGCTCACGCCGATAATCCCACCACTTTGGGAGGCCGAGGGGGGTGGATCGCCTGAGGTCAGGGGTTTGAGACCAGCCTGGCAAACATAGTGAAACCCCGTCTCTACTAAAAATACAAAAATTAGCTGAACATGGTGGCAGGCACCTGTATTCCCAGCTACTCAGGAGGCTGAGGCAGGAGAATCACTTGAACCCAGGAGGCAGAGTTTGCAGTGAGCCAAAATCGCGCCATTGCACTCCAGCGTGGGTGACAGGGTGAGACTCCATCTCAAAAAAAAAAAAAAAAAAAAAGAAAAGGGGAGAAGAGTGCTCTTTCTTATGTTGAGATTGGGAAATGCTTCTCTGTTTTAAAAATCTCATGAGGAAATCACGTAATTTTGGTGTTTCAAAGAGAAAGAAACCAAGAATATGACCCAAAAGAACTAAAATGCTTGCTAGTTATAAAATCATCATCATCATCACTATCATCATCATTTTCACCATCATTATATATGTATATGTGTGAGTGCAAGTATATATATGTATGTTTTATATAATACATACATCCCTTTATATATATCCTGTATTCATATATACACACAAATATATATATGTGTGTTTTACTTTGTGTGTATTTATGTATATCCTGTGTATTTATATATATCCTATACTATATACATACACCAAAAACAATGAACAAATGACTGAAAGTCTGGCTGTCTTTCAGAGTCACAACAATACAGAATTTTCTAAGTCAGTGTAAAAGGCATATGTGATGTCACTACAGCTTTGATAATATAAAACATTCTGTCTATAAAAGCCCTTTGATCCACCTTCATCTGTGCTCCAGGTATTCCTAGTTTAATTGCCATAATGTAAATATAAATTAATGAGTAGTTTTTTCAATCGCCATTTTATGGATTGTAGAAATGGGTAAAGCATTTTTTCTGCACATCCATAATTATTTAATGATATCTACATAAAGGCTTTTAATTATATGGGAATAGTAATAATAATTATAAAGGCCCGCAGTCAGCTGATAAAATATATATTGTTCCAGAAAAATATATTATGTCTATTAAAAATGAATCATTTCTGCCACAGAATGGCTCATATGTCATTTTTTAACAATTAAAACATGCAGTTTTCAGTTTTTACCTTTTACTGGGGAAAAAACTCCTGGTTTGTGGAATCAGAAAATTATTTTTTCCGTTCTTTCTTTTTGTTTAAATCCTCCTAAAACTTTTACTTATTATCTTATTCTTTTGGTGTCAAGTCTGTGCCCACCAACTCTAAAAAAAACAGTATAAAGAAAAATTGGAGTTGATTTTCCACGTTGAAATTTAGTTTAAAATCGATATTGTGGAATGGCTGATTCAAGTGTTAATCTTCTTGTGTGTTTGCCAGAGTGTCTTTCTCTGCAAGAAAACTGCAGCTATCTATGGAAAGAAACCTGTCACATCTTGTCATGTCTTAACTGTAATGTCAACAACCAAGTTTCTATAATTTTCATATACAGTCACCAATATTTGTAAATTCAAATAATGTATTTCATCTCAAATACAAAAATCTAGTAATTATGCATGTGATCATTTTATATAGTGTTTCCTTCTGATATACAACTTGCCCTAAAATTATAATAAAAAATTAAACAAATCAGATTACTGTCTTTTAAAAATGTCTCGAAGTTGAGAATTTAGTGTCCTTAGGTAAAGCTGGAAGCTAACTTAACTGCATTTGAGACATTATTGCAATGTTAATACCATAGTCTTACTACACTTTCTTTTTCTAAAAACTTTAAAAGGGAGCATTTATTTTTACAAAATCATTTACCCTTTTTTGGTTTAGTATAAGGGAATAGTACTGCAATAACCCTCTGAAATTGGAATATTTCTATACTGCATTTCAAGGTTTAGGTTGGAGGAATGGGGGATGGAGGAATTAAGGCTGGTCAATGAGATTAGTGTTTCAAAAATAAAAAAGAGAGAGAGAGACTCCAATTAGAAGTATCCTGGGGTTATTAGCGATAACAGTGCTCATATCCAATTAAGATGAAAACCATTTTACCGCTTAATGTGCCACCTCTGGCAGTGTGGGTTTATTAGTTTTATCAGACTTGAGAACTGAAACTTGAAATGATACGTATGCTGGGTACCAAAGAGACACTGTTAAGACTTAGAGATAATTGGTATAAAATGAGATGACTCAAAAGTTGTTGATTAACAAGCATTGTGAATTTTGGAGAAAGGAAGAAATTGGTCATTTCAGACAATATATGAAAAGAAAAGACTGAGTGTGTTGTGCAATGAGATTCTGAAGAAAAGAAGTTTCTATGACTTTCTTCAAAAATGCCATTATATGACATATTCACCTAGAACAAGACAACCTTCAAGATCCATGATGCATATTCTGTATAAATGCTCAAAAGATCGAAGGCAATTGTTTATGATGAATGCCAGGGTTTTGTTTTACCCTCGAGATTTAAAAATATAATTACTAATGATTAGTATTAATTATTAATAATCAAATCTTTTGTGCTATCTCCAAGCTTCTCAAGATGGCCAACATAACCAATAAAACTTATTTTTTTAATGTTTTCATACAATCATTTAAGCCTTTAAAAATAAATGTATCTTTACATTTTTATATCATCCATTTGAGTACTGTGGAATGATTAACAAACAAACATATATAAACAGTAAAGCTTCCCACTTAGGCAGCAATAAAATCACTGTTGCGTTTCTTCAGTAGATATCTCCTTGACTAATAAAATTCTTGTTGCTTATTTCTGAAGCAGTTGAGGAAAGCCTTCAATCTGAAGGCACGGTGTTCTGAATGTTTGTCCTTGGTAAAATATTCAGTGCACGGCCAGGAATGTGACTGGTGGCCTCATACAAGTGGTTCTTCTAGGAGGCACATGGGACATTCTCTACTGTTTGTGCCCAGGTATGCAAACCCTGTCCCATGGGACTAAGAAAGAAATCTGAAGGGCTGGAGGCAAGTGAGATTCATTGCTGGGTGGGAGGACGGCACGATCAAGTAAAGAAACATAGGCCATTTCATCTACATCATGAGTTGAATGGAATATTCTCTATCACAGAAAAAAGATTAGGTTCATCAAGTGAGCCTTGTTTTAGCAGATACTTAATGATTAAATTTCTAATTATGTCTGTTACATGTGAGTCTTTCAGCTTTATAAAGGAGTGAACATACTACTGTGTTGGCAACATATTTGTTTGTTTCTGCCAAGTAAAAATGAGGAACGGCTTAACAATAAACCTCAATTTGGCACTGGTCACATGTGACTCTTCTAGAAAACAAAGTGAAGATTGGGATTTTTTTAAAGTCATACAAGTATGTGTGTGTGTGTGTGTGTGTGTGTGTGTGTGTGTTTTCTAGATCTTTTTTGAACAATAGGTCTTAGAAAAAAAGCAATGACTACCAGTTGGTAATTTAGTTTTCAAAGGGCACTACTTATGTGGTTTGGTGACAGCATGTGTTTTAATGTTTCTAAAAGTATATATATATTTATTGAGTACAGTAGCCAGCTTACTTAACTAACATTTGTCGCCTTTTAATTAAATGTTATGATCAAGATGGCATTAACATTACTGAAAACAGGTCTTAATCAATGGATTAATCATATGTGTACATAGTTTATACAAAGGAATCATATATATTTGAATTTTCTACAACGTAACAGTTAAATTTGTACTCCCAGAAAAATACTAGGAGTTATCCACAGATTCAATTCTTCTACATGATAGAAAAATTGACCACAGCTATATTAGTAGAACAGAGAAGGTATAGCATAGGAGGGAATGCTCATTAACTGTGTGACATCATCTGATGTAACCAGAAAATTACATTTTTATTAAAGTAGATCCCAAGAAGTTCTACAAGGCCATAGGTCTAAAGTGTGGGGGTATGGTACCATATTCCTTTCCACTACTCTTCTCAAATGGAATGAAGAGGGTGAAAAATGAAACTGGAATTAATCATTACTAAGAAATTTGGCCTCACTGAGAAGTATTTCACACAACTGCACTTGAAGCAATGAAGAGAGACCTGGAAGTTGGAATTGGGATATATTTTAGGTTGTCTAAGAAACAGTTTCCATTCACTTCAATCAATCTGTGAACATAATGAAAGCCTTGAAACGTCTATTCAGGAATATGCATCGTAGAAAATATAGAAAACACGGGTATTTTATTTCACTTATCTGGTTTTACTCTATCCATAGAAAACAAAGAGCATTTTAATAAGTATTTTTCCAGAAATTTTTCTACTTTAAAAAAAACTACATATATATTATCTATAATACAAGTATGGAATAAGAGTGGAGTTTAAACTAGTTTTTAAGGAGATTTTTAACTTCTTTTAAAAATGTAATAGTAAACATTAAATATCGTTTCATATCAATAAAGATTATTTTATTCTTTTTAGTGGTTTGTTTGCATTTTTCCTGAACAGGGATACCAATACTATTCAATAGCTTCTTGGAGGGAGTGGTATTCAGGTTGTTCCTAGTTTTGCCACGATAAACAACATCATGAAGGAAATTCTCTAATCTTGGTAGATTATCTCCTTAGGATATATTCTAGGACTACTTTCAGATCCAAGGATATGAATATGCAAAACCATCCATATAGCATGACATCCCTTTGGTCCCCCACACACTCAGGGCAAAGGCCTGAAAAAGAACCTGAAGAACACAAAGTTGGATCACAGAAGAAGAAAAGTAATTGTGCTACCTTAAAAGCCACATGAAATGGGCCTACTCACTGTGTTCTCCTCAGTGTGAAGGCCAAATACTGGGTGCGTGTGTGTGTTTGTATGTGCATGCATGCATTAGCTATCTATTACTGAATAACAAATTACCACAAATTTAGCATTTTAAAAAACACACATTTATTTTCTCACAGTAGAGGAATTAGGACACAACTTAGCTGAGTCCTTTGCTTCAGGGTCTTTCATAAGCTGCAATCAAAAAGTTGGCTAGGACCTCATCTGAAGACTCACTTGGGGAAGAATTCACTTCCAAGCTCACTTACATGCTTGTTGGTTGACAGAATTCAGTTTCCTTGGGTTGTGGGACTGAGGGACTCCTTCCTGCCTGGCTATTGGACTTCATTCCTACAGGCCTCTCAGTTCTTTGCCACGCGAGCCTCTCCAACACGGTATATTGCGTCATGAAAGCCAGCAAAGAAGATAGTTGGCTTGCAAGATGAAAGTTACAATTTTACACAATCACAGAAGTGACATCCTATTGCTTTTGCTGTAATCTTATTGGTTAGAAGTAAGTCACAGGCTCACACGCAAGGGAAGGAGATTACCCCAGACTGTGAATACCAGGAGGCAAGGATCACTGGGGTTGATCTTACTGGCTGCCTGCCACCATGAGGCTGTGGTTAGAGGTGTCTAATAACCTGAGATATACTGGTGAGGTGTGCATATGTCAGAAACGTGTTTCTAGACATGATAGATTTTTTTTTAGCTGTGCAAAGTTGTGGAATAAAGTTTTATTTGTTTTAATAGTCCCCAGTATTTAATCATTTAATTTTCTGAGGTATGAAGATTGATCTGATTTCAATATTTCTATAATTGTCAGAAAACATTTAAATGTGTTATATGTTAAAGAAAGAATTGCCCTACTTCCCTTACTTCCCCTTGTGGCTTTTATTATTTAATATTTAATTAAATTTAAAACATCTTAATTGATAGCCTGTGTGTACATATTTTAACCAACCACATTATTTTATTATTATATTATTTCAGAAAGTGAAAAAGATCTATTATGATAAAATATGGCTCTTATTGCATTTCAACTTTAATTTTGCCTCATAATATTGATATGACCAATGAAATATCAATGTTCTATTTGTTCTATTATTGAATACGTTTTGTACTTACTGGAAAAATATCTCTTATAATACTCTTTTAAAAACACGTGTCAAGTGCACGTATACAAACATATAATCAATCACAAGAAAGGACTGATGACACATGACATTAAGTGATAACTTTTCTGATGACTGTGAAGGTCCCATTTTTCTAATATCTATACAATAGTTTTCCTATTTCACCAATGATTTTGGGTTCCTGCTGCTGAAAGTCCATCCGTACAAGGCCGTAATCAGTGGTTGAATGGCAGATGGAGCCCAGGGCACCCACCTTTCCCCAAATTGGCCTTTAATTGGCATAAGCAGTAGCTTGAATTACTAATTCCACTGAAGGAATTGTGTTCTCTCCTCTGACCAGTAAGAGTGTCTTCCTTTTTCTTTTCCTTTTTTTTAAAGAAGATAAGAAAAGTGGTGATAAATTAATGACTTTTTAAAGGGCGATCCAGAAACTGAAACATTTGTGAATAAAATGGAACTTAAAGCACAGGCTTCCCAGCTTCACTCTCATTAAAGAGGGAAGTATTTATGTACCTAGTAAAGGTTTAAAAATAACTAAGCAGCCAGAAGTACAGACTGAGAGTTGGGGAATAATGAATCTGCAAATCATTATTGATTAAGCTGTGAATTCTAGATTGCTTCTTAACCTAAGAAAATTTCTTGACCCATACTTTTTTCTTTTATTTTGTCAAATGAATTCAATTCAATTAGTAGCTATTGAACACTTATTCAATGCATGATACTCTAGGAAGGTGAAAAATATTCAGATTCAATCTTTGACCTGTTTGTTAGGGAATACAGCCTCTCGAAGCAATGTCAAGGTACTCTCCCAACCCCACCTACCCTCTCTCCTCAAGGCAGAAGTCTAAGTCATTCGCTTACAGGACATTGTGTCCTATGGCAGGTGCACAAGCCGTATGTTTAGGCCTGTAGCCCAATTCCTCAGCCCACTCAGGGGAGTGGCTGTTAAGGAGTAACTATAATTTCCAGACCTGACAGCAGAGTCACTCAGAACAGTGGTGGAAGCCAGAAGTCCCTACTCATAAAGCAGCTAATATAGCTAAGAGTCCAAGGCCGACCAGGCGCAGTGGCTCACGCCTGTAATCCCAGCACTTTGGGAGGCCAAGGCAGGCAGATCACGAGGTCAGGAGATCGAGACCATTCTGGCTAACACGGTGAAACCCCGTCTCTACTAAAAATACAAAAAATCAGCCAGGCATGGTGGCGGGTGCCTGTAGTCCCAGCTACTCCGGAGGCTGAGGCAGGAGAATGATGTGAACCTGGGAGGCGGAGGTTGCAGTGAACCTAGATGGCGCCACTGCACTCCAGCCTGGGCGACAGAGCGAGACTCTGTCTCAAAAAAAAAAAAAAAAGAGTCCAAGCCCACCAGCAACCCCTTAGACTTCCAGGATGTCAGGAGCTTGGAGAACCAAGTGGAAGAAGACCTCCATCTTACCTCCAAGTTTCATGGAGAAGAAGCCCAGAGCAGGAGCCCTGAGGTTTGAATTCCAGATTTGCCACTGAACGCACCAGCTTGACGTCCATGGGCACATTTTAAATCTGTTTTTTTTCCTCTATTAAAATAAAACCAGGAATAATATTTTACATGAAAGTTGAAAGGATAAGATGAGGTGACAATAAAAAGCAAATTGTATGCAAATCCTGTTTTGTTTTATGATATATGCAGCTCAATGAATGTATGATAAATAAATGAAATTCATGTCAGAGGGAAGTGTTGTCCCTGAGTTAGCAATAGTTCTCTGTTAAATGACTTAAAATAGGAATCCCAGAGTAAAAGATAAAGAGGCTGGATTCTGCCTAAACCTTGAGGAAGGAGGAAGGAGATCAAATATGAGCCACTTGACTGTAACAATCACAGCTCTCAGGATCCAAAATTCTAGAAAATGACTATTTGCCTTGAGTGTCCAATGACTTGCTTTCCCCAGTAGTATAAGGATAGAGGGAGAGGATAGGGAGATGATGAGTTGGCATTAATGAATGAATTAATTTTCAAAATATTTTCAGTAAAATTCAGCTGCAGGTATATGGGCTAAGAGAAATGCTTTGATTCCAAGATCAAAATCTTTAGTGACACTTGTATGCCTTGAATTAACCTTACACATATTACTTTCCTTTAAAATAGAAAGCACAGGCCGGGTGCAATGGCTCACGCCTGTAATCCCAGGCCAAGGCAGGTGGATCACCTGAGGTCAGGAGTTTGAGACCAGCCTGACCAATATGGTGAAATCCCATCTCTACTAAAAATACAAAAATTAGCCGTGCATGGTGGCTCACACCTGTAATCCCAGCTACTTGGGAGGCTGAGACAGGAGAATCACTTGAACCCGGGAGGCAGAGGTTGCAGTGAGCCGAGATGGCGCCACTGCACTCCAGCCTGGGGGACACAGTGAGATTCCGTCTCAAAAAAAGAAAAGAAAAAAAGAAAAGGAAAGAAAAAAGGAAGCATATATTTACAAGAAAGAGAATCAGATTTTTCATGCACATTTGCTATATGCCTGACATTTTGCAGTATGTATATTTTAATTGTTGTTTTGGCAAAAGCAAGAATTAATTGAGGTCTTACATGAGCCAAGCACTGGGTTATTTATGGACCATATTATTTTATATTCTCAGCAACTCTGTGAGCTGATACCATTCTCACTTGACAGATGACAACAAACTGTGACTTAGGAAGACAAGGGGACTTGCCTAAAGTCACATAATGAGGACACAAAGGGTCTGCGAAAACTTCAGACCTCTGTTCTTTATTATGGGTGTACTGAGATAACGGGCTTTGATAGGCGCTCTAGGAATCTTCATACTAGCCTGTAGTTCAAGTGTAGTTATTCCCACATAATACATATAAGCAAACAAATCTTACCCCCAAAATCTTTCCCCTTCCATGACATTTCTCATGAAAATAAAACATTCATAAAATTCTGCTCAAAATTCTGCCTTTGCTATATCACCAGCTTCGTGATGGCTTACCAGCGGTGGGCTATATATCCATATAGGAAGTCTTCACCCATGTCCCAAAGACTTCTATTTATGTATTACAGATACACTTCTCTCTTTCACATTCTTTGTCTTACTAGGGTTTCCAGATGACTCTTTGAGCCCACCAAATCCAAATCACAGCAGTCTTTGCCTCTTCCTCTTTTAAATAGTCCTACTCTTTCCAGTGATTCACTGTCACCCCAACACATGCCCAGCTGAATTCCCCAAAATGGGCTTGTCCACCTCCAGCTCCTTCAGGGCTGCAGCCTCAGCTCCCAGGTCTTCAGAGGCCAGCTGCCTGGAACATTACAGGCACACAGCAGAGCTCATGGGAGGCAATGACAACATACGTTTATGCATGCAGTTGATTCCCCTTGAAAAACACTTCTTAAAAAAACCTTTCCCTGTCTTGATCCAATTTGGTCAGAATAAAGTTCCTTAAAAACAAACATGTCTTTCGAAAACGTGTTTATACTTTGAATAAAAAGGAAATTTTTTAAAGACACATTTCCTTTAGCGTGGAACAGCCCAACTTTTCCATCTGATTTACCTAAGAGATGCTTACAGACATCCTTTTAATTTAAAAAATTTCTCATAAAATATTTTGAAAGCAACAACGTTTAGACCTTTTTAAATAGTAAATTGTATTTACTTAAATACAATACTTAAAAATGTACTAAAATATAGTAAAGACTAGATTTTAAAATCAAGTTTTTTTAATATTCATTTGCTTACAAACACTAAATGCTTTGTCTTGTTACTTACAGAAGATGATTAAGAATCTTTGAGAAATAAAGATCTGACCAAAAATATAAAATATATCTTAAAGGATAAATTTTTACCAAATAACAATGTTAGGGTGCAGCTTTAGTAAAAGTTTATGGTGAGTTTTACGTTCATTGAATATTACAGGGGGAGGGGTAATTGAACACAATTTAATCAAAAATCCGATTTTCTATGAAATCAAAAGTGATTACAAACTGTGTAACTGTTGGGTTATAGAATGATTCCTCTCATGACAGTGCAATCATTTCTTAAAACATAAAAAAGATAGTTGCCAAGAAAAAACTCTCCAATGAGGAATGTAGTTAATGTGGTAGATTTCTCCCCCTTCCTTCCATCTGAATATTTAACATAAGAGAAAAGTCCTACTCTGTTTTTCAGCTGAAATCACAGCAGTTTCTGTTTCTAACCTGGGAAGAATGTGGTTGGGACTGAAAAGCCCCGTCCTATTGTTACACTCCTCCGCACTGATCCTTGCTTTTAACATCATAATGAAGGATGCTCTTTAGTGGATTATCTTGAGAAGGGATTAACTCCTTCAAGTCTTCTTAGGGGGCAAGGTGTTTTGAGCCCTAAATACACACCAATTGCCTGCTTAACTTTTCATCTTATTTTGAAAACTGCCCAGCTGGAATTCAAATTCTTTTCCATAGAGCTGAATTTTATTAGTAGCAAAGTTGGAGTTGGGGGCAGCAGATGCTAAATATAAGCACTGTTCTTTTAATCTCATGGGGCCAAATGTTTCAGATATTTCACTGAGACAGGCATGTCAGGATAAGACTCAATCTAAACTCTGCTGTAAACTTTGCAAGCACTAAATCCTGGCCCCATCTCCCAGGCCCATGACTTAAGCCCTCTAGAAGACCATGCTTTTACTAGGATTCTACCTTCAAACTCCTCTTGCCTATATGGCCCTTGTACCATGGCTTTTAAAGTTATTATCTACATTGTTTTAAGTCACACTCAAAGTAGAATTCAAATGCCTGGTAAACACACACACACACACACACACACACACACCTGAAAAGAGGACTAATTGCTCTATAATTTACAATCAACTAACTTCCTTAGCCTCTGCTGCTTTATCTTAATAACCATTTATTTCTGTCTGCCTATTACATTAATACTGAAATCTTGCATTTGTTTCATATTCACCTTCCCCCTTCTCTAACCTCATTTCTGTTATTAACTACCCATTGTATTATGATATGATTTTTCCAGGAAACTAGACAGTTCTAAATTTGTCCTTTCTCCTCCTTTTCTGTTAACTCAAACTTCTTTTCTCAATAGATTACAACTTTTCTTTTGTTTAACCAAAAGAATATTTTCAACACTGAAAACACTCATTTTAAAGGTGTTTGTTAAATGTAGGAAATTACTTTGAAACACACACATGCCAAAAAAAAAAAAAAAAAAAAAAAACATTTTCTTGGAACTTTGTCTTTTAGGCTGATTTATTTTTTTAATCAAATTGCAACATGCATCACCTGTAGCCTTTTTAGAAAAAGATATAAATTAATTAGGTATTGCTAGGCTACATGTGTAAGAAGTTTTAAATATAAAAAAATCAAAATATATGTATATGTGACAAAAACTACAACAAAAAGATCTTAATAAAATGAAGTTTTCACGATTTTTTACAAACAAGGGTATCTAGGTGCAGTTTTCTTGTGAAGAAAATGAAATGAACTCTCAGTCTTTATATATAAATCTCTCTCTATATATATAACAACTGTATTCTAGAGGCTCTGCTTTAATTGTAAATAATCCTCCACATTCTTTCAGTGTAAACTCTTTAAGGAGTCATGAATTTTATTTATACTCTCTCTCTCTTTGAGAGTCTTTTGTTTATTTGCTGTTTCGTTCTTTGTGAAATAACACTCCCAGAGGAAAATCCCCCTCTCTGCTTAAGGAATTAGGCCAGAGACAAAAGCAGGGAATTCTTTAAGCCTTGTTTTGTGCTAAGAGAAATGTTTGACATTTCTGTGGAGAGGTGTTTAGTTTGGATTCATTAGGTCTTAGGGACTCTTTTCTCTTTTCTGGCCTTTCAGTTTCTGTCACTGTTTTTTTCTGTGTTTGGTAGACTGAAGAGAATTTACCAGGGTGTAATTAGGTTTCCTACACTGGAATAGCAAAAATCCAGTTGTTGTAAATGGTTAGACCAAGTATTCCCCTGGCTCAGCAGGCCAAAACCTGAACCTCACTTTCTGATATCCATCTGGGTAGGAGAACATTCAGCAGCGGAAGCAAGGGGTAAAAGACACTTTCAAGGAAGTTTATGCCCCGATTGAAATAAATACCTCTCGTAAGCATCTTTAAACAAAGCTGCTTGACCGTCACTCCCACAGTTCTACCCCGGAAGGCCAACACCTTTGGTTTTTCTGTGCTTCCTCTCAGAACATTAAATAAAATTAGCTTTAACATGCTTTTTTTTTTTTTAACACAAAAGGAAATTTTTTAACTTTTTTATTTTTTTATTTTATTTTCTTTTAATCTTACAACACCTTGGCCAGCCTCTACTTCTTCCCAAGATCATTTAAAGGCTGTCTGTTGCCTGTTTTGGGAATGGTACAGTCCGATAGGATATCCCAGCCAGAGCATTTGCCTTTTGCAAAACAAACCAGATACTTGCTGGATTATTAGTTTCGCTGCCTGAATTAGTAGAAGCTCAAATATTTGGTAATTCCCCAAATCCTGAGGCCAGAAATAGAGCTTGGTGATATCTTTTTTTCTGTTTCTTTTTGGATACGACATTACAGACTAAACCATGATGATCTATCTGCACTCTGCCTTTACTACTGCTGTTATCAAAGCATGGAAAGGGTAGCGGGGCATCCCTCCTAAAGGCTCCACTTAAGAACAATTCAGAGATTAGCAAGCACTAGCCATATCGTCTATATAGACTCCTTTCCAACTAAATCCCAGTTGATGTTCCAAAGCTTGGCAGTCTCAGCCCAATGGCCTCTGACTTTGAGCTTAGAAAACGTGCCCTCTGGCAACTGCTGGGCCACACGTTCTCCATTCACACCACACCTGGAGAGTGATGAAGTTAACAGGCAGAGAAAAAGAGCCATGGGCAAGCTCTTGCCAGTGTATTGCGATGCCAGCTTCCTTTGACTGGCTAACAATAACCCTTTGGCAGATCTGGCTGGGAAATGGTTAATCCCCCCAACCACCCCCCCAAAAAAAATACAGAAACGTTGAAGAAAGACCCAATGCCTCTGATTAAATGGGGGAGAGGCCAGATACTAACATCTTCAAATAATGGATTGTATCATTGTGAAATGTGCCTTCCCAACCCTATTTCCCTCCCCATAAAAATGATGATTTGTCTTTCTGGAAATTGTGGCGAAACTGTCACCTTGTCAACCCAGCTCCATCAACAAAGATGTGTATAAAATGCCAACCACTTTCAGCCTACTGTCTCCAGAAAAATTTTCATCACGTACTCCAGTGGATCTTTTTCATTAGATATTTGATTCTGCCATGTTAAACTTAATTCTGAACTGAGTATTATTTAAAAGAGTCAAAAACTAAGACTACTGTTTTCCTCTTCTTTTTAAAACCCTGGATTGTGAATTTTAGTTCAAATCCTATGAGAGTCTAGAGATCATATCAAAAACCTTTTTGCAGTTCCACATAATTTAGTGGTCTTTGACAATAAATATAAAAGTAAGGAAGAGTAATGGTTGGAATCATTTATTCATAAAAATAGTAAGGAAAAGTAATGGTTGAAATCATTTATTCATTAAAAATGGTAAAAGATAAATCCATCAGACTTTATTCACGGAAGAGTAAGTAAGAAGGAATAATAAGATAAGCATTTGTGAAAAGGTGTGGACATCAAGAAATGTAAGTATTTAGGGCCATCAGAAGAAAGAGTTAATAATTTAAGTATGAGCCCTGGATCAAATTTTCAAGTGTCTCTTTTCCTAATCTAAGAAAGAACATTATGGTCTTTGGGAAGGAAAGGGGGTCAGAAGGAAAAGGAGAAACAGCTGAAATATAACACAGTCAAGCATATGCACTGCAGTCAACCAAAGGTCTTCCCTTGAATTGAGAAATGAAAAACTTATCATGCAGAGAGTCTGCAATGATAGAAACTGTCCCCAGTCCCTGATATGAGGCTGGCATATTACTGATAGTCCCCTTGGGTAAAACCTATCATTTTCAACAATAAGCCCATGTTTTAGAGAAGCTTTTCTATCTTCATCCTCTGTGGTGATCCTGAAGTAGTAGGAGAAACAGGAAAGGGAATTCTGGAAAGACTTTCAACCACCTCTATTTGAGAGAGCAGGGAAGAAGGAAGCAAATGCCTTCGTCCTTAAAGGAATGCTATTTGGGGCAATAACAAAAATGAATAAACTTTTGAGAGGAAAATTCAATTTGCTGTTTCATTATATATAAAAAGTTTGGGTTGACTAGATGAATTTAAATAATCATATTTTCCCTTTTTTTTTGAGACAGGGTCTTGCTCTTTTGCCCAGGCTGAGGTGCAGTGGTGTGATCTCGACTCACTGCAACCTCTGCCTCTGGGGCTCAAGCAATTCTCCCACCTCGGCCTCCCGAGTAGCTGGGACTCAAACGCGCCCCACCACACTTGGCTAATATTTGTATATTTTGCAGAGATGGAGTTTCACCATGTTTCCCCAGCTGGTCTCCAACTCCTGGGCTCAAGTGATCCACCCGCCTTGGCCTCCCAAAGTGCTGGGATTACAGGTGTGAGCCACTGCATCTGGCCAATAATCATATTGTTTCTTTCTCTTCTGTTAAAAAGCTCAAAGACAATAATAAAAAAAAGCTCTTGAGTACCCAAAGGAAAAAAAAGTTTGTTATGCCGTGGCCTATTAATAACTCAGTGGCAAGTAAATTGAGCTGTTATAACTGGAATGTTATTAAACAGAATATTTAATATTCATAGGTATAAAATAAAATATATTGTTATATATAAAAGATATTGTTTTATACATAAGGATATAACAACGATGGAATTTGCTCTGCAAGTATACATCTAGTCATACTATATAAACTCAGTGATTCTAAGTCCCACCAGACGTTTTTCTCTAAATCTACCAAATATTATGTGTTCTAATGTGCAAAGAAAGTTATAAAGAACAGCTTCCATCTTAACCCCAGAGCCTTTGACCCCGGTACCTCAACATGAAGATTCAGGGTCTTCATTAATTGTAGTTATTTAGAACCAAATGTGTTTCTATATTTTAAATCTTTGTGTAAATACACTTCTTATATTCTAAACAGAAAAAGTTACTATCCCACATACCATTCCTGTAATTTCTTCATTACTTCACAGATTAGAACTTTAAATAAACATGATCCTTAAAATTCTTAGTAAAGACAAATTGACTTCTTGAGTTATTATAAAAAGTGACATATTTTGTGATTAAATGCGTGTTTGTAGTTCTGAGACACTGCAAAAAATTAACGTTTCTTTTTGATAGTAGCTTTTATTTTTCTTACAGTGACCAAACCATGTTCCATCCTCCCTCACTTACTTGCAGATAAGGCAGAATGACTTGAGGCATTAAAGATGTGATTATACCCTATATATTTAGTTGGTTCCCAACTCTTCTTGTCTCTGTGGGAGGTCTAAGATACTCAGGTCCATGGTATAAGAAAATGTGATTGATTTCCAAAGAAAGTGGTTGGACCAAAAAGAGATGCATTTTTGAGATGCTATTTTGTTGAACCATTTTTAGAAACAGGCAAACATTCAGAAAATTACTATAAGCACATTATGGTTTTTTGCAGAGTAAACTTGATCTAAAACTTTTGACATTTTGTGCTGTAATATTTAACAGCATTGAGTGAAAGCTAATGGAACCTTTCTAACAAGTACAAGTATTGCCATTTCTCACAATAAGAGCACATTCTCTGTCAAAATTTTTAAAGATTTTCAAATTTTTTCTACTAGATTTGGATTAAATATTAAAAGCAAACGTTTTGCTTACAGGCACTCATGGTAATTTTTGGCATCATATCAACCAAACAAACCCCAATATAAGACAATTTTTCATATTCGATGTGGATTTTAAGAGTTCCTTTGCAGATATTATTTTAAATGTTATTATCTCACCTCCTTTTTTTATTGTTACAGAATAAAGACTTTTTTTCCTGTAGGTTGCCTGTCACTTTTGAAATGGAAAACATGATGAATTATGGCACATTTGCCTTGCTGTGCTTTATCAAGCTCATTAGGGATGATGCATGATCTGAACTTTACGGAAGGAAAAAAAAATACATGGACACCCTCTTTCTTATCTTCTCTGTTTACCTCTAAAATCGTTCTGGTTTACTTGTTGCAGAAACTG
Organism: Nomascus leucogenys; assembly: GCF_006542625.1. Taxonomy (NCBI): domain Eukaryota; kingdom Metazoa; phylum Chordata; class Mammalia; order Primates; family Hylobatidae; genus Nomascus; species Nomascus leucogenys. The sequence goes on from NC_044386.1 coordinate 114,774,661, forward strand.
ACCACCTATTAAGGAAAAAAATGGTCTTGTCTGTAAAACATATGGCTTTCCTGTAGAACAGCCCTAAACTTGAGCTGTAAATTCTCAAGGAGTGATATCACCTCCAAACATTTAGCTCAGAATGCTTCATTTTATTTTTCCATTGTCATGCTGTGCAAACAAACAACTTTATGTGTATGTTTAGATATAATGGGAAAGGTTGTTTTTAATTCAATTTTCCAGTGAGATAGCCCTATAATGGAAGTTTTCAGAAAGAAAACTACAGTCTTATAAAACCAACTTTCATCTATGAATTTAAACAAATTTTATTCTGCTTCAGAATCATAATGGTTTACTGAATATTCATTTTTAAAGAAAATTTAAAGACTGAGTTTTAAACTGATTTATGCCAAATAAGTTTTAAACGAGTCTTTAAAATCCAAAATTTATTACAGAGATAAAAACCCCATCTTCTTACCTCTCTCTAGAGTACTTTGAAAAATTTGATTTGCACTAAAACCTAAACAGATTCACCATGATGAAGGTCATCAGATAAAAAATGTTTCTCCAAGTTTAATTTAATACTTATCAGCTAGAACAAGTCCTTCCTAATCCTTCAGACGTTAAGTGCTATCAAGAAGTAAAATGCAAATGAATATTATTTTAAAATGTTAATACAGAGTTGGAGAAGGCATTTGTCCTCGAAATAAGAAACACGACGACTGTAATAGCAAATATATATATTACCTGAATTTCTTTTTTGTTAATAAATCTTTCATTTCTGGCACTTATGATTGATGAGTTTCCTTGGAAATAGAACACTGAGGCACTGATGTTAAAAAGACATCAATTTCCAAACCATGGGGAATTGTGCTACAATTCCTTAACCTCTTGCCTGAGAGAGTCTTCCTGCTGGCCCATGGGTTAATCTCTACTTGTAAAAATGTTTACAAAAATGGCATATATGTGTTTGCTTCTGTGATTGAACAGTTCAAACACATGAAATTAATATTTTACATGTAAGTGGCGTTTGCCGTTTTACACTGGGTATCGCCGGCATCATCTTATTCTCTTCCTTCATTCACCTAAGAAATGTTCCATGTCTGGTAGTCTACTGGGTTCTGGAGGGCTGTGTCAACAAGTCAGAGCTCAGCACTTCCCTGATGGCGATGAGAGTCTGGAGAAAAGATCAGTCTTAATCTAATACCATCTAATCAGATAAAGAATTAAGTTGCTCACGACTGAGATGAGTCTGTGAAGGAGGCATTCGGGGGCTCTTCAAGCATATGTCAGGCAAGACCAAACCTAGTGCAGAATGGTAGGTGTGTGGACCCAGCACGACAGAGGATTGGAACCTAGCTCCGGATGTCAGGTGTCAGAAGGCCTCTCTCAGAAAGGTATGCTAAGGTGAATTCAAGGTTTTCAAAGAAAGCCAGTGGGGGCTAAAAAGAAGTCATTACCAAGAGGAGTTATTAAGGAGGAGGCTAGTGAGAGAAACAGGGCTAGATCATGTGCTGCCCTGAAGTCATCGTAAGGATATGTTTGTTTGTTCAAAGACTCACAGAAAGCCACAAAAAAGATTCAGGGAAAGCTTCAACAAAGGAGAGTGACACAACCTGACTTGTATTTTTTTTTTTTTTTTTTTTTTTTTGAGACGGAGTTTCACTCTTGTTGCCCAGGCTGGAGCGCATTGGCACGATCTCGGCTCACTGCAATCTCGACCTCCTGGGTTCAAGCGATTCTCCTGCCTCAGCCTCCTGAGTAGCTGGGATTACAGGCATGTGCCACCAAGCCCCGCTAATTTTTATGTATTTTTAGTGGAGACGGGGTTTCTCCATGTTGGTCAGACTGGTCTCAAACTGCCGATCTCAGGTGATCCACTCTCCTCAGCCACCCAATGTGCTGGGATTACAGGCGTGAGCCACCGGCCCAGCCTGACTTGCATTTTTTATAGATGATTAACAAAGAAACTCTATGAGGTAGACAAATTAATTGCAATAAAGCCCATTGAACAAGTGTAGAAACTAAGATGCCAAGATCTGGTTCCTGGCCAAAGGATACGTGCAGGAGAGTGGTTGATACATCCACATGCCCATATGCCTGGGGTGTGTTCATGTGTGTGTGCAGAATTCTGTTCTATTTCTATCATGGGTCTCTGTCCGCTACAGTACGCATTCAAAATCTATGCCACGCTTTGCATTTCATACTAATTCCAAGCTGGAAGATGTTAGTTAGGTACGTTGGGAACCAAAAAACTTAAGAAAATAGTAATTTAACAATGTTTTTCTCTTCAATGTGTGCCTATTGGTTGTCTAAGGAATTCTCTGGATAAGTTATTTTTGCATGCTTTAATAAGCATTTTGGCCCAAGGACTAGAATAACATTTAAATAGTAGCAACACTATCCATTCTAAAAAGCAGGCTAAATAGACTATTAGAACCACATGATACTCCCCACATAAAATAACTTATTATATACCAAACCTTAACTACAAGTACCTTTGCTAGCACTGAGGTAGTATAAACAGGAGATCTGAGAAAAATACGGCTGATGATAGTCTGCTCAGTTATGACAAGTGAGCAAACACCACTTGAATGAAGAAAGTCAGCCATGGTTTATAGGAAAATAGAAGAAGGCTTCTCTCTGCTGCTCTCGCTTTGGTTCTTCCCACTCTCTGACCCATAAGCTGGGTAAGAGGCTAGATCTAGGCATTGCTTCCCCAGGACTTGGTGTACAAAGTGTTTGTCCACCTCTAGAAACAAGAAGGAAACATTTGGGCCCGGCATTTGCTCTTGCAGAGAAGGAAGAATGAAGAGGTTACAGCAGGAACATCTCATTTTTGTGAGGCGGAATGACTGAGAAGATCAACAGAGCATGATGATGCTTGGAGTGGTTCTAGAACAGCTGTCAATGTCTACCTTGTATTACAAACTTCATCAAAAGTGCTTTGGCAAAATTAGTTGGCTAAAGATTCAGCAGCATACGGAAGCCAGAACATCTACAGCTACATTTGTAGGATGACTGGTATACCATACTGAAGCTGGATTACTCCGGGAAGTGTGTTAAGCACAGCACAGAGTAAAAGAGAAAGATCCACCACCAGGTTGGCCCTGTGGGTTTCCTGGGTTTTAAGGTGGCATTGTTTAGTAGGCAGTTGGATAAAAGAACACAAAGCTCAAGGGAAAAGACGCTAGACAAATAAACAGATTTGGAAGCAGCAAACGGGTGTAAGAGGAGGTGACTCGAGTGCCAAAGGCCAGGCCCCGGAAATAGTAACTCCTCTCACACTGATTGCCTCCTTCTCTGTTTTGCTTTTGCATCAAACTCTGCATCATCTCATCTGATTCTAACTCCTCCTTACACACCCCTTATCTTGCCAGTTAAACTGTTAGATCCTTGAGGTCAGGAGAGTATAACATAATGTTCTGATATCCTATTGTTCACCCAAAATAGAAGCCAGGAATTGAGGGAACTATCTAAATTCTACCACCAAATCTCAGCCCAATCGAACACCACTAATTTAAATATTTCATTACACACAGAGATTAATCTGTTTTGGTTTCTTGGCTGAACTGCCCAAATCATTGTTTATTTCTTAAAGTGGGTGGGGTCAGTCATTCTTCATGGAGTTGGGTAGGACAATGAGAGAGTAGAGGTGACACTGAGAATTTCACTGGGGTGCTTCAGAATTCGGGTTCCCAAATACAATGAACCAGTTGGGTGAAACTGTATTTTCCAAGACACAATGAATCACACACATGTGAAAAAAACCCTTTGGAAGGGAGGACCCCCACATGCGTGTCTTTCCTCCATCACCTTGTAGAACGTACACAGCCTTCTGCATTTGATGCCAAAATGCACTTTTAGTCATGCTTACAGTTCCAAAAAAAAAAATTGTATTTACTGGGCCAATTTCAAGTTCTGGTTATGTGTGTTCTTTTAATCATTCCCTTTCTGTTAAAATCTAAGGAATTGTCTTAATATGTACGTCCAAGAGGAGATCAAAATCTTTGCAAAGCTAAGGAAGTTTACTTTAAGGTGGCACAAGAGAAATTGATGAGAACGTCTAACATGTGACGTTTAAGATAGTTGATAATTTGGAGGGACTTAGGAGACTTTACAGGTATATTATTAAAGAATATATTTCATTTAACCATAGTCAATTGCATTTCATAGACATTGTAGTTTACTTGATAATGCAACCTAATTTTTTAAGATATTATTCTACAATTTACTTGAAAAAATTTTGCATCTGATATAAATATATAGATTTCTCTGATTAAATCAAATATGATGAGAGAGTTAAATTCCACGCCAAAAATATCATAGGGTATTATAGCTTTGCTATTTAGAAAAAAAATAAATGTTTCCAATTTGAAAGAAGAACTTGCTGTAAATTCTTGAAATTTGAAAGTGGTTTTCACGTCTGGACTCTCAGTGGGGCACTTGGTGCGCTTCCCTGAATTCTGCCTACGTTGGTGAATTGGTACAGCCGTTCCTTTAACAAATCTGCTTTGAAACACAGAAGAAGCTTGCTGTTTAAAACCTGGTGAAAGGTGATTGCAAGCCTTGAAATAAAAAAGCCTAGTTTCTTTTTTTTTTTTTAAACAAGACCCTTCTCAGTTTGACTGAAATGCAGTAAGCAGGACAGAGAGACTATCTCTTGTAATTTTCAGCAGATTGGCAATCTGACATAGAATTCTGGCAAACCCGTACTTAATTGCTAAAATATGACTTCCTAGCAGCTACAAGTATGTTCTGGCAATGTCAAGTTATCCCAAACCACATGACTTGACTTCTGCTTTAGAATTAAAATTGAAGATTTATCCCAGGTTGAAGCTGCTCCTTGCACATTCTGCAAGAACTCTATAGACTGTAGACAGGAAAACGGGATATCGTTAAAGTATTGCAGTGCCCCAGGGGTCAATGTCAGATACAATCTAATTTAACATCTTTATTAAGGATCTCGAAGAGGGAGTAAGCCACATATTAATGAAATGTGCAAATGATATTAAACTGGGAGCTGGTGTAACCACCAGTAAGGACAAAGAAATAATAGAAACGCACCAAAAGAGGTTAAAACTATGAGCAGAAAATTATTATATGAAAATCACCTTCTTGGGATTGATAGTTTGGAGATGAGCACTGGGAGTCAGAAATCTCAAAGTTTGGGGGCTGCATCCAATTGGGAACCAAAAGGAAAGAAAAGAGGGCAACCCTTAGCCAGCATCTAATTTGGACACCAACGCAAACACTTTACATTACATTATGTAAGTTTATGCAATCTTTAAAATCAGAAAGATCATCAGCTGTAAAAATTTAGGCACAGGCCAACTCACATGTAGTAGCTTAAGTAGACACAACACAGACAGCTATTAAAAATGACTAGTACTGAACAATACTGACAGGCAGAATATATGAACTAGCATGCAGTAGAACAAAAGGCAGAGCATAAGGTGTGTGCATGCTGATACCACTTCAAATACATGGATGCTCATTAGACAGGATCCAGAGGGAGCCACCCAGAAGCCATAGTTTTCAAATATACATTAATTTGGAAAAAGAGAAAAATGCGTCTTTAAAAAAAAGAAAAAGAAAAAACAGTGAAGCCCTGACTCCTTAGCTTTCTCTATATCCCCATGTCTCCCTATTCCTCACACCCCCCAGAAAAGTGGAAACAACTCTAAAATGACTCTTCCAAACCTGTAACTAAAATAAAAGGCCCTTAAGGCAACATCTGACAACCTTCTGGGATTCAGGTAGGAGTCCCCTGACTGCCTATAACTTCTTGAAACCATTCCGTTTTCTTTTCCCACCTCCACTTCTACTCCCATGCCAACACCCTTGGCCATCCCTTAGATATTCAGGCATATTGACAAGAAACTTTAAACAAGAAAACACCTTGCATTTTAGAGCTCCTGCCTTTTACCCTTTGAGTTCTTCAAAGGACTGGTCTTCATTGAACTACACACTATGACATACACAAAGCACGGGGCTGGAACGGCAGACCTGGGGTGTAAGCATAGCATCCCTGGAATCTTGGATTTCACCTCTCTATCTTTAGTGCCTAGCTAATAAAAAGTGGCTTTCACTTGTCTTCTAATTCCTGCCATGACCCCTTACCTCCTTTCAGGGTCCAGGAAAATAAGTAAAGAATGAAAATTCCCTAAAGTCCCAGATAGACCAAGAAGGAACCTGTTGACCTACCATGGAACCCACCACAGTAGCTCCTTTTTTTTTTTTTTTTTTTAAGAAAAAAAAAACCGCCTCTAGTTGCAAATAATCTATTCTTTCCTAATTTAAAGTATTATCAGAATGAAGGATGAAGTCAATGGAAGAAAACCATCTTTTTTTTTTTTTTGATGGAGTCTTGCTCTGTCACTCAGGCTGAAGTGCAATGGTGTGACCTTGGCTCACTGCAACCTCCACCTCCCGGGTTCAAATGATTCTCCTGCCTCAGCTTCCGGAGTAGCTGGGATTACAGGCACCTGCCACCACGCCCGGCTAATTTTTATATTTTTAGTAGAGACGGGGTTTCACCATGTTGGCTGGGCTGGTCTCAAACTCCTGACCTGCTGATCCACCCACCTCGGCCTCCCAAAGTGCTGGGATTACAGGCATGAGGCACCACACCCAGCCAACAGTAGCTCCTTTTAAACAGCGAGACTTTAGTAGCAGACCATCTAAAATGCAGATACAAGTAGATCCAATGAATCTATGATATTGATGTTCTAAAGTAGTAGAAAAATCAACTTTAGTCATGCTTTACACAAAGAACCTCAAACCAACACCACACAACTGTGGAGTTAATGCTTTCTGTGTCAGAATGATTCGAATATACCAGTGGGTGACCAGAAGGTCATGGCACACAAAGGACACAAAGGAAAGATTATAGACCTCAAGTAAGGATAGCAACTAATAGGGATGAACATCCTGGAAACCTACAAAGGATGCTTTTGCCAATGAGGAAGAAGTATTTGAAGTATACTAGAAGGAATTACTAGAAATATGCAAATAAAATTCCAGGAGAAGACAAGTGGGCTAAAACTAAAGAATTGTCTTATGGTATAGCTTTTTTTTTTTTTTTTTTTTTTTTTTTTTTTGAGACAGAGTCTCGCTCTGTTGTCCAGGCTGGAGTGCAGTGGCACAATCTCGGCTTACCACAACCTCCACCTCCCAGGTTCAAACGATTCTCCTGCCTCAGCTGCGCTACCATGCCTGGCTAATTTTTTTTTTTTTCTGCATTTTTAGTAGAGATGGGGTTTCACTATGTTGGCCAGGCTGGTCTCGAATTCCTGACCTCGTGATCCGCCCGCCTTGGCCTCTCCCAGAGTGCTGGGATTACAGGCGTGAGCCACTGCCCCCGGCCTATAGTATAACTTTTTTATGGACTTAAGATGCCTAAGTACATACTGAAAAACAGCTCTATTAACGATCCCTAAGAAACTGAGTTAGAATACACTTCCCCACAGGAAGTCTAGCATTCCCTTTAGTTGGTTACCCGAGTTCATTTACAAGGTAGGATTTCCATGTAATCTCCCCACCATGTCAGGCCCAGTGAACTCCACTCTACCCCAAGCAAAACTCTTTCCAAAGTTAGGAAAATGTTTCCAGAAGTTATTTTGTTTTCTTAGATACTTTAGCTTTTCTTAAGGTACAATTAGAAAACACATCAGAAGTCCAACTATAGAAATTATTCTGAAATATTTTCTCCTGCGATAAAATAGAATTTTTTCTCCTTAGAGGAAAGTCAGTTCAGCTTACCTGTCTATGTCTTCTTCCAAATGTATATGAAGTAAAAATTGCTAATGCCACAATATATGGGAAAATGTTTAGTGCCTGCTCTGTGTCAGCCCTTCTTCTAGGTGGTGGGAATGCAGAAAAAAAATCAGTCCTATTTCCTACCCCTTCTCACCATTAAAAAGCTTGCTATTAGGTGAGAGATACTAACCAATAAACAGTTTCATATTGTAGGCTATGTTTAAGCAATAGGATTAATAATACCAGTACATCTTCCAGGAACGCCATCAAGAATAAATTACTTGATTTTCAAATATTAAAATACAAGTTTTGTAAATGGAAATATGTGATGTTTTTCAAAGAACAAAATAGTAACTTTCAAAGAGCAGCAGAAAAGACTCGTGGCAAATATATTGTTCCCCTCTTGAGGACACATGGGAGGATTGTAATTCCTTGTCTCCTTGAAATTAGGCATGATAACGTGACTTGCAGCTGGGCACAGTGGCTCATGCCTGTAAATCCCAGCACTTTGGGAGGCTGAGGCGGGCAGATCAACTGAGGTCAAGAGTTCAAGACCAGCCTGGCCAACATGGTGAAACCCAATTTCTACTAAAAATACAAAAAAATTCGCCAGGCATGGTGGCACACACCTGTAGTCCCAGCTACTTGGGAGGCTGAGGCAGGAGAATCACTTGAACCGAGGAGGGGGAGATCGTAGTGAGCTGAGATCACACCACTGCTCTCCAGCCTGCATGACAGATCGAGACTCAATTTTAAAAATAATAATAACAAAAAAATGACTTGCTTTGGTCAATGAAATGTGTGTAGAAATGAGGAGTGGAACTTCTTAGAAGCTTTTAACTGCCATTGTTTGAATTCCCTCTTTTACAGCTTTGGCAATCACTAAAGTGCATATTGACAGGCAGGTGAATTTCAGATCAACCACCTAGAAGATAGCATGCTGGAGAGACACTCAGATCTACAATGAATTTGCATGAGCCAGAATAAGACCTTTCTTGTTAAAGTCACTGATGCTTAGGGATGTTTATTACTGTAGCACAACCTTGCCCATCCTAACTGATCCACTCAGCAAACTCAATGACAAAGATAATGTACTTTTTATAAAGCAACTGTGGCAAAAAAAAAAAAAAAAGAAGGCTAAATGAGTTCATTGCCAGGTAGTCAAGATGCATTTACTGTATGTCCACAAGGTGCAGAATAGCTTAACCAGCCATGTGTCAGGATTTATTTCATAGAATATTGTGACTTTTCCCAGCTCATTATTATCCATGAATAATGAAGATAGAGAGATCTGGTACTGAGTATCTGTCATTCTGAGGACCAAGTGCACCTACCTCTTCAACAGGTAGCCTGTGGGCTTGCAGCCATCCATACCTGAAAAACATTTTGAGAACCTCTAATGTAGGCAAAGTGATTTGAATATTTTCTCTGTCAGACAGTCAATAGAGATTTTGACAAGAAAAAAAATACAAGTGATCAAGAAATCATTCTTAAAATGGACTCCATAGTTACAATCATGGGTAAAAAATAAAAATAAATATGTCTAATCACAGACTAGTTTATCACGTGAAATAAAAATGAATACTTTTGCATTGAAGATCATTCTCACGTATCTAATGTGGAGAGATATTTAACAAATAATATAACAAAGGCTTACTTTCTATTACAATAAGTAATTGATGTAGACTCAACCATTTTGCCTGATGGATTTCAGGGCAGAAGAATGACAATTGCTCACTGTATCATCACTGAAAAGCTGAATTATAGATAATTTTTTTAATTTGTATGCTTCTTGAATTGAGAAAAAGGACTATCCATGAAAGACCACTGTTGTCACTGTTTTCATGAAGTGCCACATGCAGAATTTCAAAACAACACTGAAGCTCCAGCTCATAAAACTGTTGAGAAGAATCACCCAGTGACTGGTCTGGACTTTGAGTCAGAGAACTGTGTTCCTGGCTTCTGGTCTCATGTCTCTTCCACATTCAAACCTGCTAGTATTCAGCTACCAGAGCTAATGTTCTAAATATAAAGCTGACCTCATTCCTTCTACTTGAACAAGCTCCAATGCTTCTCAATCGCCTTGTGCATAAAGTTCAAATTTCTCAGCCTACTCCCCTGTCTAAAAAAACCCTTTGCTCCCACCATGCCAAGTGGATCTCACTCCCTGCATTTATCATGGTCCTTCCTTCTCTTATCAGAGGCATGTTTCTTCAACTTCTTTTTCTCTATTTAGGAACTCATTGCTCAAGAGAAAGCTCACTCATATGATATCTCTTTAGTAAAACTGAGATTTCTTCTTTCTTTTTGCCTACTTTAGATGCATGTTTGTTTCTATCAATCCATTGTATTATATGATTGCTATATTTTATTATAATGATTTATGCACTTGTTCAACTGGACTAACTCAGTCTCTTCAAAGAGAATGTATTTCATTTAACTTTGCATCACATCCTCTTCTATCCAATAGCTCAAGTGTCAGACATATAATCATGGGTAAATATTGGTGGATGAGGGAACAAATGAATGAATCAGATCTGAATTCAACTGATGATTTTATCAGTGACCTACTGCATAACCTTGGCCAGGTCAGTTTACCTCTCTGTGCCCCAGATTGCTGATATGAGAATGGGGGGATATAATTACTACCTGCCATAGAGGGATGCTGCGAGGATTAATGAAATAATTTTATAAAGCAGTTTGAGCTCCCTAGAAGAAAGGCACTATGTAAGAACAAAGTGTTATTGTAATTATTATGTAGCACCTTTCATCTCAGAATCTCAAAGCACTTCACCAAACATTGACTCATTAATCTTCCCAACTCTCCTGCAAGAGAACTAAATTACCTCCATTTTAAAAAAGGGGGAAATGCAGACAGCAAAAGGTTAAATGCCCAGCCCATGATACCATCCCTGTTGAATGCCAAAGCCAAGAGCGAGTTGCAGGACTCTGGCTCAAAGGATACTCCTAGCTCAAAGGAGGCAGCTCTTTGAACCTTGAGGCACTGTAACTTCCACCTTTTCCCTATACAGAGAAAATCATTGAGCAGCCTGGGTGGATGGCAATGATCCAGTGGGAATGATGGCCCATGGTAATACCTTCCACAGAAGAAGGGGTGGGATGGGGCAGCAAGGTGATGACCACAATCCTTCCCTCAACTGTAGCAGTGGGAAGAAAATGTAAGCAATGCCTGTAATCAATCGCTTACCCTCCTCCTATAGCTGTGGCTCAAATCTTTTCATCGGCCCTCTTTTAACTTGACACCTTTCTAGGATGTCTCTGTCTCTCAGCCAGAAAATGTCTCACCACCTTTGAATACAAAGGTAGCAGTTTAGCAACCAAAGAAATAATCCTAAAATACTGCATTCAAAGGAGCTTTCCCCTCATAATACTGTTTTTCCTGCTGAATCCCATGAACGTTAGCTGAGACAGGTGGTACTAATCCACCTTCTAAGAGGAAAAGGAAGCATGTTAGCTATTCTCCATATACTGGGGGTAGTGGGGAGCCGTATTTTGGATTAAGATGTGTTACATCAGGAACTTCTAGCCAAGTGGAGCCATTACTAGTCATAGCTACTCAGAGAAGCAACATTTGTGCTTTTCTCACAGATGTTAAGTTCATACTTCCTGGAGGTTGTGGTCAAGCCTCCCAAAGTGCTGGGATTGCAGGCATGAGCCACTGCGCCTGGACCACAGCACCCATTTCTAAGGGAAACATTAATTTCATCTTGATTTTAAATCTGGAAGAGCAGAGTTTGTTAATTATGATAAGCTTCATGCTGACAGAAGGGAGTCCCTCGACTCCCTTCTGTACTTGTGACCATTTTCTCCACTCTTTGTATTAACAAGCCCACCTCCCTGAAGTTACTTACTCACAAACTGTGTCACTGTAAAGATCCTAGACTCCTGGTCTACTCTTCCTGGCCACTGTCTTTCTTACCTTTCTTACTTCCTCGTACCTCCTTGAAAGCCACCCATAGTTATGGAAAGAGAATGGGCTTTGGAACCAAACCAATCTGACAGTTAATCCTAGCACCCACCACTTCCTGTTCTGTGACTTTGTGCAAGCTCCTGAACTTCTCTGAGCCTTGTTTTGTAGCCTACAAAATAAGAACTACAATTCTACTTTGCAGGCATTTGAGACATTGAGCACACACACAGCAGTTCTCAACAAAGATAAGAGCCCTTGGCTGACAGGGACCTCCAAACACGAAGTGGAAGATGGAGTTTAAAGTCATACAGCAAGCACCAGAAGATGCGATATACTCATAGCGCCAGGATTGCCATTCCAGAGGATGTCCCAGAAACAGAGACTAGGCCTGGGCAAGGCCTTGAAAATGGAAATGCAACAGATGAATCTAAGCAGGGTCCACGAGCTGGGAGCACAGACCAAGGTCAAAGCCTAAACTGGCAGGCAGTAATTTCCAGGAAGGTCTGGAAAGTAAGGGGCAGAAAATCGCCATGGGGACCAGAGTTTTACAATCATAATCTCTGCAGGAAACTGAGATACGGTGGGGAAGTTAAAGAAGTAGGGGATTGGGTTGAGAATTTGGCTAGAACTTCAGCAAGAACATCTGTCTCAGGGTGATTCCAAGCAATCAGACAAGGAATGTACATGAAGAACCATCTCCACGGAGCTCACTTCTCCCCTGAGCTCAACCTCTCAACTACAAGTTCCACAGTTCTGGACCCCCTTGGGTTTGCACTTTGCTCTTCTTCCACCATCTTGTCTTGTATAGACTTGGATATTGAAGCTGAACTGTTCATCTATATCTGACTCCAAAGCCTCATTTAGATACTAGACTAGTATGTGCTCTCCGGCACCAAAGATACTGTGTTGTGGGGTCACTCAAGTTCCCAGGGCACTACTGAGCACGTCCCCAGTCACCTGCCACTCCATGTGGAGAAGAATGTCAGACACGAGTAGACAAGAATGGGAATTAATTACTGGAACTCCAGCAAACTACTTCACCAAGAACAAGAGGAGGCAAAAAGGCAGTACACAGAAAATTGCTCCCATTCCTCCTTGACAGGAGATAGAATTGCAGATTCAGGGGAGGGGTAACCCTACAGATGGGAGCTAAGTCTCTACTGTGGAGGCTGGCTGGTCATCACCCCATCCGCTAGCCACCTGACACTCCATTGGTGATCTCTCCTAGTCTCGTGGCTTTAGATACTACCACTAAACAGATGACTTCCCACCTGTTCATCTCTCATCTCTAGCTTTTCTCTAGAGCTACAGGCCCACATTTTAGAAGGCTGTCAGGCATGCACACCTAAATATCTCATGGACATCTCAAATCCATTATAGTGTTCTCCATATTTATTAGCAACAACAAATATTTCCTACATACCAAGTTCAAGATGATGCTTTGACTTTCCAAGTTGGGGAGTGAATAAGCTCACAGCCAGATTTCAGGGTCAGTGTCTTAACTGTGCATTAACAGTGCTGGAAGGAGAATTCTTTACCCCAGAGACACTTCTGGGATACATGCAATAAGGACCGACACTTTCACTCAAAGATTAGGTGAAGCAAGACTTCTGTGGTGTCCAGCCCCATGCATCTGCACAGTGTGCCCAAGGCATCCCCTGCACACAGAAAGTGAATTAGACATGCCCGAATAAAGCAGACGGAGCTGAGTTCGCTCTAGCACAACATTAAATGGGTTTCAAAAATTGACCATCATACCCACGTTCTAGCTACTGAAAAGAAATGGGAGATTCTAAATTAACTGAGCTCAGTTGCAGATAAGGAAAGAATAGTGTTAGTAAAGACAGTAGCTTTTGCATCTACTATCTACATATCCCCCACAGGGTCCACCACATGTTAAGTAATTAAATATTTACTGAATGAAAGAATGTATCTTTGACTTTAGATCTAGCCTTTACCTCTCTGGGGTATTTTGTTACTTGTGAGATCTCGCTTTCTAGTTAGTTCCTCCCCAAACCTCCCCCAACCATTTAGAATTCTAGGGAGCACTTGATTTTCCAAGTGCATTTCACCCAGTGATCTAGCACTGTGAGCCGGTCAATATAGTGTAAGCACTTACTTCAACCATGAGTTCTGCAGGGCACCTCATTCCTCAATACAGAAATTAGAATCACCCCAGGTGAATCAGATCAAGTCTACTCTGGAGTTTGCCTACAGAGAATGGTAACAATAAGCACTTCCAGGTATCCAGTCTTTGCGATGGGCCAGGCTCTGTGCTAAGCCCTTCAAAGACTCTAATCTTCACTCAACAAGCAGGAACACCATATAATCCCCCCTTTTTTGTGGAGGCACTAATCACACAATGAATTAGTGGTGGAGTGGGACTCTAAACACAGGTCCATCAGCTCCCCAAGTGGAGCTCCTCCTACCATGCAACTCACCCCCATCCCAAGGGGATATCTGCAACTCTTTCAGCCCCCTTGGATGTGCACCTTGGTGGAATTTTGCCAGTTTTTCCCAAAGTTCTCAAAAATTTTATTTCCAGTTCAGGCTCAGCAGGAAATACATTTTCCATTGCCATCCATAAACACTATAAGTAGAAATTGAAAGCCTGCAGCACCAGAAATGGTATTAGAAGGAGTCCTCCTTGTCCAGACAGGGGGAATCAATGAAAAAAAAAATAGTTTTTAACTTTTGAATTGCTTTCTTAAGCACTAAATGTACTCAACCAGAAAGAGCACGTCAAAATAAAGAAGTCTCCATAGCACAGATTTGGAGACTCAAGATGTCATTTAAAATTAAGACGTTTCTGAGTGAAATGACTCTTCTAGTAAGTTATGTCTGAACATGACCACTGGAATTTCAGAATTGACTATAGGGAGATAAAAAATGTAAATGAGCTTTGCCTGGGGGATTCCAGGCCATGGGTTTTTCTGGAGAGCATGATAGGAAGTTGAACTAGCTATGGTTTCATCCCAAATAAATTAACTTTGCATCAAGGGCCAAACTTCTTATTAACACCATAAAGCGCCCCCAGATGTTTCTGCAACTCAGCCATTTCCAGAGTGTGATTTTACTCAAGAAAAAAAAAAAAAAAAAAAGTACTATAACATTCCCCTTTAGCCAAGCATGGCTAATCTAATTAGCAGGTTTTTCAACACTGCTCTTTTTAGATTGACAACTTTCTTTCCAAAATTGAGAAAAAGAACAATTATTTGAGCATCCAGACCCTGCAGTGCTTCCGCATTCAACACATTGTATTGGCCTTTGAAATCCTCACCTCCACTTAGGCGCAATTTTAGTTAGTCCATGGCTGTGGCCTGTTACAAACTGGGCTTCACAGCAGGAGGCAAGTGGTAGGTGAGTGAGTGAAGCTTCATCTGTATTTACAGCTGTTCCCCATTGCTCGTATTATCGCCTGAGTTCCACCTCCTGTCGCATCAGCAGCAGCATTAGATTCTCACAGGAGCACGAACTCTATCGAGAACTGTGCATGTGAGAGATCTAGGTTGCGCACGCCTCATGAGAATCTAATGCCTGATGATCTGTCAGTGTCTCCCATCACCCCCAGATGGGACTGTCTGGTTGCAGGAGAACAAGCTTAGGGCTCCTACTGATTCAGTGATTCTATGTTATGGTGAGTTGAATAAGTATTTCATTATATATTACAATGTAATAATAATAGAATAAAGTGCACAATAAATGTAATGTGCTTGAATCATCCTGAAACCATCTCCCTCACCCCAAGTCCCTGGAAAAATTGTCTCGCATGAAACCAGTTCCTGGTGTCAAAAATGTTGGGGACTGCTGCCCTAGGTGGCTCAGTATCAGTCACAGCTTCTATCCCATTCACAAGATGCAAATCCAGGTTATCTTCAGCAGGATGGCTGGTAGGTGCCTGAAAGGGAAGGGCTGCTGTTGCTTCCCCGACTTTCAAAGTTTAGAGTTATAGCTTTAATTTCTAGACAGTCCTAGACAGTTGCTACAGCCACTCACCGATGCAGGTGTCACTACATAGGACTGGAATTATGCCAACAGGTAGGGGTACTCCATACCCAGGGCCAAAAGAGGCCTGCTACATGGGGCAGGAAGTGGGGAAAGGCAGCCAAATCTTAGCTCACGCTAGACATTGGAAAGTCCAGATTGCAAAGTCAGCTGGACATGAAGGCTCTAGCGTAGGCTGTGCTTCTGTGCAAGACAGAGCCTGGAGGTGGCAAGAGCTTTTCATCTGTTGGATCTCATACCATCACATGCATGGCAACTACTTGTCTGTATCCCCTGCTAAAATATATCAAGGGCAGGGAATGAATCAGTTTGCTTCACAAGCATGTCCTAAATAAATAGGATAGTACCCACTGAATGGTAGGTGTACAAAATAGTTTTTGAACATTAGATGTCAAACAACCCTTGACGTGGTGTGTCTTCCAGACAATATTCATTCATTCTACAAGTGTGTATTAAGTTGCCTTCTGTGTGCCAGGGCCAGCACCAGTGGGTAAGGCTCAATAACATGTGGATTCTAATGAGGAGGCCAGACTCTGTCTTCAAGATTTCACTGCAGATCAAGTTGTCCAGGCTTTATGTTAGTGGGCTCAGCTTTAAGACGCAGAGAGGGAGAGGGAGGAGAGAGCCTTCAGTTCATGGGCAGGGAAAGTGGTAACACAAGGAGGAAGGGAGACACAGGGGCTGCGCACCCAGGGGAGCAGCACAGTCCTAGAACAGCCTCTCCTAGTGAGAGGTGACAGCATGCTGGCAGTCCTCATAGCCCTCGCTCGCTCTCAGTGCCTCCTCTGCCTGGGCTCCCACTTTGGCGGCACTTGAGGAGCCCTTCAGCCCACTGCTGCACTGTGGGAGCCCCTTTCTGGGCTGGCCAAGGCCGCAGCCGGCTCCCTCAGCTTGCAGGGAGGTATGGAGGGAGAGGCGCGAGTAGGAACCGGGGCTGCATGCGGTGCTTGCGGGCCGGCTGGAGTTCCGAGTGGGCGTGGGCTTGGCAGGCCCTGCACTCGGAGCAGCCGGCTGGCCCTGTCAGCCCCGGGCAATGAGGGTCTTAGCACCCAGGCCAGCAGCTGCAGAGGGTGTGCTGGGTCCCCCAGCAGTGTCAGCCCACTGGCGCTGCACTGGATTTCTCGCTGGGCCTTAGCTGCCTTCCCGTGGGGCAGGGCTCGGGACCGGCAGCCCGCCATGCCTGAGCCTCCCACCCCCTCCATGGGCTCCTGTGCGGCCCGAGCCTCCCCAACGAGCGCCACCCCCTCCTCCACGGCACCCAGCCCCATCGACCACCCAAGGGCTGAGAAGTACGAGCGCACGGCACGGGACTGGCAGGCAGCTCCACCTGCAACCCCAGTGCAGGATCCACTGGGTGAAGCCAGCTGGGCTCCTGAGTCTGGTGGAGACGTGGAGAACCTTTATGTCTAGCTCAGGGATTGTAAATACACCAATCGGCACCCTGTGTCTAGCTCAAGGGTTGTAAACACACCAATCAGCACCCTGTGTCTAGCTTAGGGTCTGTGAATGCACCAATCAACACTCTGTATCTAGCTACTCTGGTGGGGCCTTGGAGAACCTTTGTGTCCACACTCTGTATCTAGCTACTCTGGTGGGGACGTGGAGAACCTTTGTGTCTAGCTCAGGGATTGTAAATGCACCAATCAGCACCCTGTCAAAACAGACCACTCGGCTCTTCCAGTCAGCAGGATGTGTGTGGGGCCAGATAAGAGAATAAAAGCAGGCTGCCCGAGCCGGCAGTGGCAACCCGCTTGGGTCCCCTTCCACAGTGTGGAAGCTTTGTTCTTTTGCTCTTTGCAGTAAATCTTGCTACTGCTCACTCTTTGGGTCCACACTGCTTTTATGAGCTGTAACACTCACGGCGAAGGTCTGCAGCTTCACTCCTGAAGCCAGGGAGACCACGAGCCCACCGGGAGGAACGAACAACTCCAGACGCGCCACCTTAAGAACTGTAACACTCACTGCGAAGGTTGCAGCTTCACTCCCGAGCCAGCGAGACCACGAACCCACCAGAAGGAAGAAACTCCCAACACATCCGAACATCAGAAGGAACGAACAACTCCAGACGCGCCACCTTAAGAGCTGTAACACTCACCGCGAGGTCCGAGGCTTCATTCTTGAAGTCAGTGAGACCAAGAACCCACCAATTCCGGACGCACTGGGACAGCCTCTCCCTACTCCTTGCTTTGGTTTTCTTCCTGGATCTGCAGGTGGAAAGACAGTGGTTGACAGGTGTGCTGGTTTTTCAGCGAGGCGGGGCTCCACAGGTGTTTCAATTTCTTGATTGCAGCTCTAGCAGAGAGCTGGGGCCTTGGGAAGTTCTTGCAGCCCTGACAGTTGAGTCCTTCTGGTTACTGGGCCAGTTCCATGGCAAGGAGACAGCTGTTCCTTTGCTGTCCTTGGCCTCACAGGTCAAGGCCCCTGTCAGGGAGGACCACACCAACCCTGGCACTGCAAGGCTTCAGTCCACTCTCATGTCATCATTTATTAGTTAGTGGCCTTAGGAGAACCTCTGAATCTCTTCTCTGAGGCTCCTTGCTTCATCTATCCAATGGGGAGAGTGATTTGTGCTCTTCCTTGCTTCCAAAGCTTCTTAAGGATAAAAAGACCCACAGAGATCTTAGATAAGAATAAGATATAACATGATAGGTAACGGAGAGAATTACGTGCATAAAATCATTTTCTTCCCAAAATGAACTTGGTGTTGAAAATGGTAAGTAACTATAATATACAAACTTAAAAGGATATAATTGATTCTTTTATGTACTCATTCAGCAAATCATTAGGTACTTATTATGTATCTGTCCTGTAATTTCTTAAACCGGACCTCCTCCCCCCGATGTTTTTCGAAGCTTTATTGTCACACATGACATTTTTCCAAGTGAGGCACTCAAGGGAATGGCCCAATTTGTATAAAATCACTTATCAGGAGTGACATAGATTGGAGATTTGCAACTTCACTAGTAAAATGGGCACCAAAGTGAGCAACCATCATTTCTTCTTTCTGCTCTATCAACTTAATCTTAAAACTATGAGGTTGCTACATATAGCTTTCAATGAAATAAAGCATTTAATAAAAATATATATAACTGACCCTACAGCAGTGGTTCTCAAAGTGTGGTCCCAGGACTGTCAGCATCAGTATCACCTGAGCACTAGTTAGAAATGGAGATTCTCAGGCCACCCCAAACCTGCCGGTTCAGATTCTAGGACTGGAACCAGCAACCTGTGTTTTCATAAGCGTCTGTTACACCAATGCTGCAAAGCTTACTGAAGCTGCTGGGATGCATCGGAAGCAAACAGGGAAGAGGAGGCAAGGAGAAAACCTCTTAGTATGAAGCCGATTATCTCAAGACGGATGAAACAGGTTTCATTTCTTGTCCTATAACTAGGAAATCTTTCATAATTACTTAGAAGTATTTTACAAACCACCTCAGATAAAATACTTTTGATTGTCAAAAGACTATATGGCCATTATGTTTTCTGTCTCCTAAAATTAATGTGGTTATCAAACGTTCTGATAGTGCCTGAAAGGGGGAAGAAGTAACTATTTGAAAACTAAAGTTTCTTTCTTTGCATCTCTCCTTAAGTCAGAGATAGTCCAAAGCATTTTCATCTGAAGTTTCATATTAATATTTTTAATGAGAAAACGAAGTGCAGGAAATGATTTTTTAAATAGAAACGTCATTACTTCCAAGTTCTTTATTCAAAAGTAACCTGTATTTGATGGTATTCTGATTTTTATTGTTTTGTAAGTACTGTGAGTAATCATCTCAAATAATAAACTTGTTAGCTTTGGAAACACATAATAAATAGAATGTCCTAAATTCTTAAGTACAGATTTCAATAATGACAGCCCCCACAAACCCCTATCAAAGCCAAAAATCGAGCTAAGTTATCTAAAATTTTTGCACTTTAAATACAAAAACACCATACAGATCTTTTTGAATGAAATACTTTCTCTTTACAATAGCCTACATGGCCAGGAAATCACACCCAGAAGCTCAGTATCCATCGTGCTGGATACAGACCCCAGGGTCCAGAAGTCAGAATGTGCGCAGGCACTGCTGCTTGGTTTGATCAGAACTTCCCAAAACATTCATCTTAGGTCCTCATGTTGTTTTATTATTTATTAGAACCCTCTAGAGGGACAAATTTTCATTATTTTATATATATCATGATCCGTTAATATGCCTCTTACCCTATTGTGTTCACATTTAAGAACACAGAGGTCCTCAAGTTGTTTTACTTATTTATTTATTGGAAACCTCTAGAGGGATAACTTTTAATTATTTTATATATATATCATGATTCATTAATATGGCTCTTACCCGACTGTGTTCACATTTAAGAACATAGCACTAAATAGATGCATAGGCAAAATCAACAGGTGCCAGTATCTCTGATTCAACAGGTGTTAATGTGAAAATAATGATGGCTACAAATTAAACAGCTGGTGCTATGCCAGCTTTTTTTTCTTCCTTCATGTGAATATAAACAGATCTGTGCTATATATAGATTCACATCTAATCAGATGAGGTCTATGTCAAACTGTCCTTCTCATCACCTATAAACATTTATTCACAATCTTGGATTATAATAACTTTTTCACTTCACCTTTCCTAATCCCCATTCACCATTTCTTTACCATATCAATCTATCTTGAAAATGATGGCCCAGATGGCTGAAGAGTGAACATTTTAGCACATTTGGATGCTAATTTACCTAAATTAATAGTGACCAGTAGTTCTAATATGCAGTTCCCTTAGTTTGCTCTTGCTGAAGAAGGATTCTATAAAATAGAATAGGTCCTGAAATACAATTTGTTTTCAATGCCATTAACAAAGTTTTTATTTCTCATGTACTATAGGCAATATCATATTTCCTTCTGTCTCTATTAACATTGTAGCTAATGATTCATTACCGGGGATAGCTTAAGGGTCAGTTAACTTAGTCCTCTGGATTTCATTGAGAAATTAACAGAGAACTGTAGGACTTAACTGAGAAAATTAACATAAGGGATTCTTTTCATAAGGCATCTGACAAATGAAAGCTTGCTGTCAACCTAGGTCTTCTGTCATTTAGCACTTTCTGTCTCACATAAACTAGTATGAGATTGTAAATTATCCTAAGAATTTTATGTGTCTTCTTACTTATGAGGGAAAAAAAAAAGATAATATTATGCACTGGGTTGACCAGTTGCTTCTTTCAATTGACTGAAATAATCCAGTGTTCTGAAATTACATTATCTGATTTGTCTAGAAATACAGGCAACATGGTCTTAGAAACCACAGACAACCAGTAGACCTAGAAAAGTAATCTCATAAAGCTTGCTTAAAACAATTTAAGTATCTGATAAATTTCATATACAAAAGAGATAAATATGCCTTAGTACAACAATTGAATTATGAGAATATAAAGTTGTGAAAATATTACAATAATCTGATTGTCAGATATGGATTAGTGAAATAAAATATAGCCAGCCATAAAATGAAATACTAAACATATTCACCTTAATTGTTATACCATAGATGACATGGAAAAAGATCTGTACTATATTTAAGTTAAAAAGCAGACTGTACTACCATATTTCAATATGACTCAATATTTCATTAAAATATATGTGTGGTGTGTTTATACATGATCTCTAAAAGGTTAAAAGAGGTCATTAAATTTATTTAGGCCATATTTCCTTTTCTTTTCTTCTCTTGTCTTTTTTTTTCCTCTTGGAGAGTGAGTCTCACTCTGTCACCCAGGCTGGAGTGCAGTAGCATGACCATAGCTCACTGCATCCTCAGACTCCCGGGCTCAAGCCATCCTCCCACCTCAGCCTTCCCAGTAGTTGGGAGAACTATGAGTCTACAAGTGTGTGCCACCATACCGTGCCTGGCTAATTTTTCTTTTTTTTATTTCTTTTTCTTCTTTTTTTTTTCTTTTTGAGACAGGGTCTCACTTTGTTGCCCAGGCTGGTCTCAAACTCTGATGCTCAACTGAGCTTCCCGTCTCAGCCTTCCAATGTGCTTGGATTGCACACATGAGCCACTGCACCTGGCCTACGTTTTCTTTTTAATCATTTTATTGTTTTAATTATTTCTTCACTGATTATGTATTACTACATAACAATAATAAAGCAATACGTATCATTTGAATACATAGTTCAAAAAATATGTATTTTTTTCCTCCTGAGTAGCTGCAACCATAGGCATTTGCCATGAGCCAACACGCCTCGCCTTTTATTTGTTTTTTGTTTTTTGCTTTTTTTTTGGTAGGGGCTGGATTTCTGTGTGTTGCCCAGGCTGGTCTTAAACTCCTGGGCTCATGGGATCCTCTCACTTCAGCATGCCAAAGTGCTGGGATTACAGGCATGAGCCACTGTGCCCAGCTAGTTTTATATTCTTAATGAGGTACATTTATTGGGACATGGTTGCAGAAAAGTCCAAAATTTTTGACAAAGCCAAAGAAAATATCCCTAACAGTAGTCTTTAAGTGGATCTGTTGTTTCTCAGGAAGCAAGCTTCACATGTGAGGAACTCCCCATTATTGGCAAAGCTTGTTGTATGTTGTTCTGATAATGTTTGCTGCTCCTCTGTCTTGGCATTAAAGATTATTGTAGTTTTCAGGGTGTTTTCCCCATTGCTTCTTGCCCTTCTTTAATGGAATGTCAGCACTTCTGGCTATGGAATTGTAACTGCTGCATAAATGAAAGGTAGTCCTCAATTTATGGACAGCATTAAGTCCTAAATGTTTGTTACTAAGTTGGTGATCTCCATCTCAGGATGCATTTTCCCATAAAAACCATTATCCACTGTCGCTGTGTTCCAAAACCTGTAACCCATATATACTTGGAGACTATCACTGTTCTAATGGGAAAGACCAATAGAAGCTTAGCCAGCATATGTAATGGGTGTTCAGTGGATTGGCTTGGGCAGCTAGATATGAGATTCTCCTCTGGCACTTTTCCTTCCCCACTTTTCTCCCCCCGTTTATAATAAACACTTGGGATAGTGGCCTCCTGGTCCCTGGCAGCAACTTCACCAATCAGGGCAGGGCAGGGTCTAGGGAAGGAACAATGGGAAGAGGCTGGATGAGAGAGTGTCCACAAAGGTGAACCATCCAGGCAAAGAGCAGGGCTCTGAGGATCAAAGCGAAGCTCTTATAGCTGAGCCTCAAGGGGCATGTCTTGATTCTGTAACAAAAGCTAGGAGTCTGATTCCTAACTCAGCCGCTCAGCAGCTGGGTGACCAGATGCCTCAGCTTCCTGCGGCCCACCATAAAGTGGACTGCAGCTGCCCAGCTGTCTTTCTCTTGCTCTTTCAACTTGAACTTGGCACACAGCTAACTTTTGATTTTCTTAGGATTATAACTCTTCACAAGAAAGATGATGACAACAACAATAATAATGCCCAATTATATTTACCTACAGTTATGTAGATTAGATTATAAGGTATTTTATAGTCATAAACTCGTTTGTCCTAGAAACTCACAGGAATTATGTAAATTTCCTGGTTTTTCTTGTCAATTTTAAGAACAACAACATCACAGAAGTATAAACTGTAAAATTTACTACAGGTCTTTCTGTCTTCAATAATCCATTTCCATTGCAAAGCACCTTCAGATTTTTTGGTGGCATTTTATCTGAGGACATGGGGTACTACGGAGCAGACTGGAGTGGAGGAGAAAAAAGCATCACTGATGCTTCTGTGATGCCTTTGGGGCTGGGAGTGAGAAGAAAGACGAAAGAGAAGGAGAACAGGAAGCATTCCTAGAGTTAAGCCTCCTCCTTTCTATGGGGCAGACTTCTCAGAATCAAAGGTCCAATGGAAAGAACAGAAGAAGGAAGGTAGAAAAAAGGTCTTTTGACCACCTATGTTCAGGTGGCCTTTTAGTATATAAAGGAATATGCAAATTGCATATATAAGGGAGAGTGTTTGCAGTGCTAAACTATGGCAGGGCAGCTTGCACTACACATTGCAAACATCTCCCTGGGGTTGGTCAGAAATATTTCCCCACTTCATAGAACCCTACCACGGCTTAACCACTGACTCTAGACATTGCTGTGTATCCAAGCTGCTAGTCTCTCATTAGTCATGTAGAAAATATGTTGACTGCAATCACACATTTGCTCTTATCATGTAGTGATATGATTTATTATGGTAATACTCCCAGCACTTAAAGAATCGGGGTCAATCTTCATTTTTTCTAAGAAATGGAACTCCAAACCATTTATGTGTGCATGTGGCCACAGATTGATGGGCACACATGGAATGCGGATATGCTCTGGAAGGCTCAGTTAAGACAATTGGTGTATTTGTTTAAGGCATACAACAAAGATGGAAAACAAAAGTGACAAAAACAGGTTGAAAAGCTGCCTCAAATTTCTACCTATTCATTCTTCTTTGTACTTAGAGTAAATATTGAGTGCACCACTTTGGTTACATCTAAAATATGGGAAAGCAAAAAATAAAAAAAAAATTCATCTGAATTATCCTAGACCAGTTTCTCAAGGTGTAGTTAGAAGTTCACACCTGTAATCCCAGCATTTTGGGAGGCCGAGAGGAGTGAATCACTTGAGGTCAGGAGTTCAAGACCAACCAGGCCAACATGGTGGAACCCCGTCTCTAATTAAAAATACAAAAAATTAGCTGGTATGTGCTTGTAGTCCCAGCTACTCGGGAGGCTGAGTCAGGAGAATCACTCAAACCCGGAAGATGGAGGTTGCAGTGAGCAGAGATTGCGCCACTGCACCTCCAGCCTGGGCGACAGAGGGAAACGCCGTCTCAAAAAAAAAAAAAAAAAAAGAATGGACTGCAATGCTTGCGAACAACACCTCAGCTCCACCTCAAACCTTCTGGGTCAGAATCTCTCACGGTGGTTCCCAAAATCCATATTACTAACAAACACCCTGAGGAAATTTAATATGTACCAAAAATTGAGAAATTCTTAATGTGTATCAAAAATTTACAGCAGAAACATCCAGCGCTCTATTATTAATTGTACCGATTTGTCTTGTTTATATTGTGTGAAATTTTGGTTGACTATTCCAAGCATTATAATACATACTTTTGTGCTTATATTTTTTTCTTGAAATCCCACAGGTGGAAAGGCATATTTTTTGGAAGCCTATAATGTAACTTCCTTATTTTTTACATTTTTGGTTATTAGTCATTGCAAATATATAGAAATCTATTAATAAGAATATGGTGTTATATACTTCTATATCAATCTAAGTGAATTTCTATATATTAAGTTATATTTTCTCACTAAGTTACATAAAAAAACAAAATTCTTGGGTGCATTAATGCCCTCAACACTATCGAGTAGGACTTAAAATTTAATAAGAGTCAAAATAATGCATGCACATTACATGTATTGGATAATATGAATCTAAAACCATCTTATTTAGAATTCTCTAATGACAATCTTTAATCCTTTAAAGTTTATTAAGAGGCCATCCAGTTAGACACATATATGAAAATACAGTTGATATCGTATATTTTCACACACAATGGAATATTCAGCCTTTAAAAATGAGGAAATCCTGCCATTTGCGACAACACAAATGAACCTGCAAGACGTTATGCTAAATGAAATAAGCCAGACACAGAAAGATAAATACTGCATGATGTCACTTCTATGCAAAACCTAAAAAAGTCAAACTCATAGAAACAGAGAGTAGAATGGTTGTTACCAGCAGCCGGTGGGAGGAGGAAGTGGGACGGTCTTGGGCAAAGGGTACAAACATTAACTTATATGATGAGTAGGTTCTGGAAAACTAACATATAGCAGAATGACTATAGCTAATAGCACTGTATACTTGAATTTATACTTGAATTTGTATACAGTATTATTCAAGTATACTTCACTGAATACTTGAAATTTGCTAAGAGAGTTGATTTTCAGTGTTCTCACCACACCAAAAAAAAACAAAAGTAACTACATGAGGTGATGGATATGTTAACTAGCTTGCTCGGTTGTGGTAATTATTTCACAATGTATATATCTATGAAGCACTATGTTGTTGTACACCTTAACAATATCTAATTTTTATTTGTCAATTACGCATCAATATAGCTGGAAAAACAAAAAATATAGCTGAGTATAAGCACACTTATTCATAGTTGAGGATATATATATTGTGAATAAAGAAAAGGAGATGATTAGGAAGGAAGAGAAGGAGAGGAGAAAAAGACAAACCCCTAGTGAGAGAGGGTCCAGTTTGGAGATTTTTTTTTTTTTTTTTTTTTTGAGACAAGTCTCGCTCTGCCACCCAGGCTGGAGTACAGTAGCACCATCACAGCTCACTGCAGCCTCAATCTCCCAGGCTCCAGCTATCCTCCCACCTCAGCCTCCTGAGAGGCTGGGAACACAGGTGCGGCCACACAATTTGGAGATCTTGATGCCCAGAGTTGACTGCCTCTAAATTTCCCACTGGGCTCATGAAAACCTGACATCAGTCACATCCACACAGCTTCAAACCTGGCACCTCGTAGAGTCCTAATTGTTTTCTCCTCTGTTTGCCTGAACACATAGCTCCCAAAACATGTCTTTTTTCAGTGATTTTAATGATCGCCTAGGATTTTACGCTGACCTGGAGTTGGCTTATTTGCTCCCTGTCATATCTAGAAGAGCACAGCCCAATGTCTCCTGTCTTCATTGTCTTTTTTTTTTTTTTTGAGACAGAGTCTTACTCTGTCACCCAGACTGGAGTGCAATGGCGTGACTTCAGCTCTCTGCAACCTCCCCCTCCCGGGTTCAAGCGATTCTCCTGCCTCAGCCTCCCGAGTAGCTGGGATTACAGGCACATGCCACCACACCCAGCTAATTTTTTGTATTTTTAGTAGAGATAGAGTTTCACCATGTTAACCAGGATGGTCTCGATCTCCTGACCTCATGATCCACCTGCCTCGGCCTCCCAAAGTTCTGGGATTACAGGCGTGAGACACCACGCCCGGCCTCTTCATTGTCTCTTTAATCATCATTTCTTCAGGGTTCACTAAGTTCCTCAGTCGGGTACAAAGGTGGAGTCATCCTGATTATCTGCTAGTTAACAATTTGGGCAGAGAAGGTATGTTAGTGTCTGATGCAACATTTTGAAGGGCAGATTCATCTAGCACAAAAGAAAGCTAAAGCCAGAGGTTGGGTAAAACGGAAAAACAACCAACATCTAACACACAAAATAATATTTCTTGATTTATTTCCTGAGCGTTTGCTACCTATTAGGCCCTATAATGTTCCTTCCATGTGTTATTATTATAAATTATCATCCTAACCTGGTTAGCTAGATATCATCACCCCAATATTAAAGACCACACAAGATGTGGTGGAAAAAGTGTCCACATTGACAAAGCTGGTCACCGGAAAATCTGGGATTCAAAGCCATATCCATTCGTCACAAAGGGCTTTAAACTTTCCTCAACTGGTCACTATTTTTTTTTTTTTTTGAGACAGAGTCTTGCTCTGTCAGCCAGGCTGGAGTGCAGTGGCCCGATCTCGGCTCACTGCAACCTCTGCCTCCCGGGCTCAAGCAATTCTCCTGCCTCAGCCTCCCGAGTAGCTGGGATTACAGGCATGGGCCACCACGCCCTGCTAATTTTTGTTATTTTTAGTAGAGAAGGGGTTTCACCATGTTGGCCAGACTGGTCTCGAACTCCTGACCTCAGATAACCTGCCTGCCTTGGCGTCCCAAAGTGCTGGGATTACAGGTGTGAACCACCGTTCTGGCCTCACTATTTTTTTTTTTACAAAAACATTTAGCACTTAAAGTCATACCAGTTGTTATTTTGCTTTATAAACAGCCTAAAATCTTTGCCCAAACTAGGCCACCTCTAAGTTGCTTGAGGCTCATTTCAGCTGCCTTATCTGCTCACTTGCTGTTATGGCTTCCCCACAGTATCTTCTTCTTTTCTTCTTTTCTGCTATGTTGTTGCTGTTTGAAATGGCGTCTCGCTCTGTCATTCAGGTTGGAATGCAGTGGCACAATCTCTGCTCACTGCAACCTCCGCCTTTCCATGATCAAGCGATTCCCCTGCCTCAGCTTCCCGAGTAGCTGGGATTACAGGCATGTGTCACCACGCCCGGCTACTTTTCATAGTTTTAGTGGAGATCGGGTTTCAGCATGCTGCCCAGGCTGCTGTTGAACTCCTGACCTCAGATGATCCACCTTCCTCAGCCTTCAAAATGCTGGGATTACAAGCATGAGCCACCACGCCTGGCCTTTTCTACTATATTCTTTTAATTATTTCTCCAAATTTATATTGAGCCCATATCATATGTCACACTGTATCCTTAAAGTGGTCTTTGGTTCACTCAGCTTATGAATACATATATTTGTGGAAGTTTCTTAGTCCATCTGCTACATTTTTCAAAAGTATAGATGACTATAATTGCTAAATAACTGTTTTTGCAAACTGCGGACCACAGCCCCCCCATTAGGGGTATAAATTTTATAGTTTGCAACTAGCATTTATTTTTAAAGTGAAATAGAACACAATAGAAAATACGTGTGCATTGCAGACAGTAGAGTAAGCATTACTTTGGAAACTTTTGTTTCAATTATATATGGATGTTTCAACATTCATTTGCATTTGTGTTGCAGTGTAAAATATATTTATTACTCGGGGTCTCAGCCAACATCATTTGAAAAACACTTCCTTGCACTAAAGGCTCGTAATGTGGAAAATACGTCTTGTTTTTCTATCTTCAATTGACCACATTGCTGCCACTCAATTGGGTGGGTTATTACCTCTAATTTTAAGAGAAAGCTCCCTGCTTGTTGATTCTGAATACCAACTTTAAGAATTGCAAATGATGTTCTGATGTTCTTACTGTGATTGTCTTTTCCTCCATTTATCAATGCATCAGACAGTGGGCTGCCTGGATAGCATAATTCAGTGACTTTTCGTAAAGGAAAAAAAAATCTTTCATTAGTAATGCACTCATTTATTCTTTTCCCAAACACTTTTCATCATGTAGACATGGTCTCAGCACCTTGCATGTTAATTATCCACTTCGATGGTACTAGATATTCCTGTGGGGAAAATATATTTGATGAGTAAGACTAGGGAAAAAGTTCTGAAACATACCTTTTCAGTATGATTTGTGCAAGGCCAACTTTGAAAGGTCACATGGTATAGGAGGCTCAGGTAAAACCCCAGATTTGTTGCTCCATCTTACAATTATACCCAAATTCCTTTTTTGTTTTTTTTTTTTCCTGTGAGACAGGGTCTCGCTTTGTTACCCAGACTGAAGTACAGTGCTGTGACCTTGGCTCACTGCAGTCTTGACCTCCTGGGCTCAAGCGATCCTCCCACTTTAGCCTCCCAAGTAGCTGAGACTACAGGCATATGCCAAAAGGCCCTGCTAATTTTTGTATTTTTTGTAGAGATGAGATTTCACCATGTTACCGAGGCTGATCTCCAACTCCTGGGCTCAAGCGATCTGCCGGCCTCAAGACTCCCAAAGTACGGGGATTACAATCATGAGCCACTTGTCTGGCCTATATCCAAGTTTCATGAGTCTAGAGCTATAGTTAGTTAAATTATTTGTGGAAATGAATTTCTAAATTATAACACATCATATTTTGGTGATCCAGAAACAAGAATATGATGTAAAATATGGAAAATGCACCCATCTTCCACAATGTATATCCAAGGGATTTTATTGTCAAGCTCATATGTATGTCAAGTAGAGCGGCTTTGACGAAAAACTCCGGGTTGGTTGGAGTTGAGGGTAAGACGGAAGAGAATTTGATAAACAATGAAGGAAACCATGGTTTCAATAGGAAATCAGTGCTAGAAATTGCGCCATCACCACTCCCCAGTATGAGACAGGGTGTTAAAGATTAGATAAAGGATAAGAATTCACATCTCTGGATGATGAGCCAATACCCTCAGTGCTAGACAGATTAAAAATAAACTTTGTTTTTGCCTGTGTTTAGTCACAAATCATTTTGGCCCAGAATGGAGTCAAACAGTGTGGATGGAAAAAAATTGCCAAATATTCAATTCATTTAGAACTACTTGCCTTCTGCAGAAAGAGGCTGGACTTGCTTGGGTTGGTTACTACTCAATGTTTTCTTTTGCCTTTCCATTCTTTCTGTTGTAAAAAATCTCTGCAAGACCCAATCTAGTAGTGCCCATGGATTCCAAATTGTAGGATTTGAATCTGTGATTGGAACGAGAAATGTGGCTTTCGAGTTGCATTAACAGAGTCCTCACTAGCATTTTGACTACCTGCAACACCAAATTTGGAATTAAGAGCATGATCAGATTGATGAAAGAATTGCTACGGAAAGTGCAATGAACAGCTCTGAAATCTTGCAGGATTACAGGCTCTCAGTGACCTATTTTGAGCGCAAAATTTTAAGGTTGTAAATATTCTTAAAAGCCCTAGAAATGTCCAAGCTGGTGCTTCCGCCACCTACTCTCATACACTGATTGAAGCACAAGGAGAGATGGCAGGAGGCCAACACAGGAAAACCTCCTACATCCCAGGGACACTAGTCCCTCTGTGTTCCCACAGCACCTTATCCAAAGGATTGACATATTTTTTACACACACTATCCCCTATCCCATCCTCAGTGAATAAGATAGACCTGGAAGAGAATAAACATGTATCAGTATCAATTAAAATTTTTCTTTACCAAGACGTTTTGGTTTATGACTCAGTGAATAAGTCATCTTCTTCATGGTGACTATAAAGGAAGCTCTTGTTTATAATTTACTGTTCTTTTGCCTAGCCACCTGATCTCACTGAATTCCAAATACTGGCATGAAGAAAACCTGATCACCTAAATCTCCAAGACATTATAAAACAGGCATTATATATGTATGAGTATGTGTGTGTAGATGTATATACATGGGAGAATAAACTAAAAGGCTAATTCTATCACTAAAATGTATCTTGGTTTAAGAAAAATATTCTTCCTTCATCGAAGTCCTACTGATGAGTTTCTGCCTTTGAGTACAGACATGGCCAACACTGGAAAAAACATCCAGCCATTTACTTAAAGTCATGCCCTCTGGGTCCTTAAGGAGCCACTTTGTGACCACTGTGTCACATAAGCTCTCCAAAATACATCTCAGATTCTCACCAAAACGTGGTCTTGCAGTTACAACACACCAGGTAAACAGCCCCTGACTGTTTAGGGAGCCCTCCCTGAGTCACTTGGGCCTCTAATGAGTTAATATGTGCAAAAGGACTGGACATGTTTAGGTAATTTACTTATTAAAAACATTAAAAGTTTCTGGCTTTTAGAAGTTCAAAGAAAAAGCGACTCTTCGAGTGACTCCTGACCCTAGGCTTATCAGATGACGGGTGTCATGCTGTCAAGGCCTCATCGCTGACCATGTAAGGAAGGCCACATTTTAGAGGTGTTTACAACTGTATAAGGTTCAAGCTGCTCATTCGTGTCAACACTAGGCAATGCAGATCAACTAGCCCAACTAGTGGGGTCAGGCACAAAAAGAAAAGCAACATAGATAAATCCTTATCTAATTAAGGGTCACAGCTCTTTTTTTTTCCAGAACATTTTACATCAAAAGGAGCAAACAAAACTGGAGAAAGCAATCTTCCCTTGTACATTTCTCTACATGGTAATCCGTATTTCAGAGGCAATTGCTTTAAATATTTAAAGTACTGCAGAGGTGTCAGCTAGACAGCCTGAATTCCATGGGTCCCTGAAAAAGTTGGGCACTACTTTTTGCTAAATTAACTTTTTTTTTTTGGTAAGATACTGTGTTTTAGGAGAGAAGACTATCAGTCTGTTCCAATGAAAAGCTTAAGCAAGTTACTGGACTAGATTTGTGGAGTATGCAGGCATTGATATAGTACCTCACAGTGTGTGTGTGGTGAGGGGGGCAGGGATGTGTGTGTGTGTGTGTGTGTGTGTGTACACATGGGTGCATGCCTTGTGCACCTTTGTTTTATCTAAATTGCAGGCAATAGCAATACAACATCCCCATACAATTGCTCTCCGTCTGGAGTCACTGTGTCTGGGTTTAACTTAGAGTTAAGGGAAAACAGGTTCTTCAGGTCACTTCAGAAATCAGCATATCTGAAGTGCATTTGAATATTTTGGTTGATCAAGAGGGATGGTTTTGTCACTGAAATATCTGATGTCTCATCTCATACTTTTTAAATCCAGTACTTTGTAAGAGGATCTGAGAGCATCTGTGTGAATGTTGCATGCCTGAATACCTGGAAAACACCCGATCTGTGGGAGTCAATTCTCTTGACAAATCAACTTTTTCTTTACTAGTTTCAGTTTTTAAAAAAACATCTCTAGCTAAGGAGACCTTCTGTGTAAATAGCATTATCTTGGAGTGATGTCTTTAGCTTGATATACCACTAAATGCCACATGTCCACCCTAAATCAAAATCTGCAATCTCAATTTTAATTTGTGTTCATTTTGCACTCTCAGGAGGATGAACTCAAAAGTCAATGATTTAGCATTACAAGTTTAATTCTATGTACATTTATAGGATAGAAAATGCACTCACATTATACTCAGATGCCTAACTTAAAAATTGGCTTCTTTATCTAAATCTTCTCAAGAACCTTCCATCCCCCATTTAGCTCCCCCTATGTATGGGAAGAGAAAAAAAAGTTACTCCCTGCTCCTCCCTAAGATGGTGACGGTCTATGAAGAAGCTCTCTGTGTCTTTGGGACAGCAGCAAGAGCAGGGATCAGAGTCACAGGGAACTCTGGATACATCTGGTGTCTAACGAGGGTTGGCTGGTCTGGCTGGTGCCCGCACAGGCAGGAGGTCCTGTCTCACCTGCTGACATCTCAGGCTTCTAGTCTCAGAGGTCCCAGCTGCCACTGCATCTTGACTCTCATGCTGGCCTTCTGCTAGTGCACGGCCTCAACCCAACACACCTCATCATGGAGGACTGTAGGAACTGCTGAGACCTTGTGCTGAGCACAGAAGTAGTGCAGTCTCAAGCACATCCATC
This sequence comes from Nomascus leucogenys, assembly GCF_006542625.1. Taxonomy (NCBI): domain Eukaryota; kingdom Metazoa; phylum Chordata; class Mammalia; order Primates; family Hylobatidae; genus Nomascus; species Nomascus leucogenys. Next base: position 114,807,294 of record NC_044386.1, read on the forward strand.
AGGCCCAGATGCCATCCTGTGGCTGCAGCACCAACAAGGCCTGTCACAGTGGTTCCCCAGACTGTTCCATGGGAACAGGCAAGCCCTCACGTCCTTGACTCCCCTAAATCTATCTGGTCATTTCTAACACACCTCCACATCTGTTCACCCTACTCTTTTCTCCCAGTAATGCTTCCCTCATTTGTCCTCACTGGTTCTCTCAATTTTTCCTCTAGCTATAAGGACCCCAGAATTTTAGCTCTCCACATGGCTTCTCTGAATACCAATTATATTCTCCATCTTCCTTTGCCTCTGGGTGGTCAAATGACTGACCTCTGCTAAGGGATATTAGCAACATGATCAAATGTGGAAGTGGGGCCTTCTTTACTTTTTTTTTTTTCTTTACTGGGTGAGATGCAGATGAGGTGGACAGAGCTACAGCAGCTATCTTGCACCATGAGGCAACCTTGGAATAAGGATCATGGCAGAGTAAAAAATAAAAAAGGTGAAGCTTAAGTCTCTTACACTGAAGAGTGCCATCCCAGCCTTGAACTGCCTTCCCCAGGCAACCAGAAAGGAGAGAAACACATTCTATCCTGTTTCAACCACTGCTTAGACTTCCAGTCACTCGGCATCAAGCCTAATCCTGCCACATCTGTCTCCTTTCTCTCTCCCATATTCTACCTGAGTTGAAGTGGAGTTTCCTCTTTGTCTTTCTGACTTGCAGAGATGCTATCTCATTATTGAGTCCCCTGGCTCAGCTTTTCTTTTCTTTTTTTTCATTGTTGTTGCGGGGAACAAGGTCTCATGCTCACCCAGGCTGGAGTGCAGATATGTGATCATGGCTCACTGCAGCCTCAATTTGCCCGGCCCAGGCAATCTTCCGCCTCGCCTCCCACCTTGCCTTCCAGGTAACTGGGACTACAGGTACACACCACTAAACCCAGATAATTTTTAAAATTTGGGGTAGAGACAAAGTCTCACTACGTTGCCCATGCTGGTCTCAAACTCCTGAGCTCAAGTGATCCTCCCAGCTCAGCCTCCCAAAGTGCTGGGATTGCAGGCATGAGACACCACGCCCTGTTGACTCAGCTGTTTTGACAGAAGCAGAGGTCCTCCTCTTGAAGAAACAGATGATCTCATCTTCCAGGCCTGACTTCTAATGAGTTAACCCGAATGTATAGAAATTTTGAAAAGTATTTTCCAAAGGCTGACTTACTACAGACTCAACAAAACTCTCTACCTCATATTAAAAGCTGTGTCCTTCACTCTTTTTGCAGTCCCATTAGAATAATTGTGATCCTCCTGGAAACAGCTGAATACTTTGGACAATGTGAGTGGTAATGGTTGCGGGAGGTAAGTGGGAAATCATGCCCCTGAAAAGTGAGAAAAGGAAGGACATGAATATATTCAAGAAGCATTACATCGCCATTACATATGCATGTATGCATATGTACACTCACAGTACTCATATGCATGTGTGGGTGGATATATACACATATGCAGTATATAATTCAGCAATTCCTGCCCAACCAACATTAGGCATAAATAAAATATATTAACTTTAGTTTTTTCAGGATCAAACCCCCTTCCTAGCTGGCAAAGAACCTCATAACCTTTTCCCGCCCCACCCCCCTCAACAAATGCCCCTCTCCCCAAGTTATTCCTGAATAGGGTCTCTAGGGTCTCGCTGGCTTAAAGGCTCAGTGAGCATGTCAAAAAAACCCATCTCTGTGTCCCTTGCCATGGTGCAGATTTGAAGAGCTGAGAGAAGGCTGGATGGAAGCTCCCACTGCCGCCTGTGTTGAGTACCTGTGCCAAGTATGCAAACTACACAACTCTGCATGACAGCCAGCTGCCTAAAAGTCACTCGCAGGAGACACTTCACCCTATGGCAAACACCCCTTCCCCTCAAAAGCAGGACTCCTCCCTCTCTGGGGGTTCCCCTCCAGGGCTTCCCAGACTTGTCAAACCCTTGAGATATGTCACTCTTTTAGTCATGATTATGTGGCTGTTTGATCACTCTGCATGCTGCCCAGATATGGGGCAAGTCTCCTTTTCTCGGCTCCAGATCACCGAGTCCCAGATCAATACCGCTCGCTAAATTTAATAAAAATCCCTGATGTAAACACTTCATGAATATTTCCCTCTTCTTTGGTGATAAGACTTCATCTCACCATCCATTTTTCTGCCTCCCCATTTCCCATCCCAGGACCCAAGCACAGAATCTCATCCCCTGGGTCTTGCCCCCACCCCGCACACCCCATCCCATCTCATCCTGTAGGAGGCTCCCCTGAGCTCCAGCTTGGCACTCCTTCAGCAGCTTGAATGCACTGTGTTCCTTCGGCTAGGCATAAGCTGTCTCCTGCGCCCCAGATTGTGGCCCATTTCACCCCCAACTCAGTAAGTCTGTGGCCCCAGCTCACCTTTCAGATCTTAGCTCGAACATTAGCCGCTCAGGGCGGCCATCCCTGCCCATGCGTCCTCTCCGTCTGTCCTCTCTCAGAAGCACTTGTTATACTCTCAGTGTCCCCCCTTTTTTTTAATGCTTTGCACGAATCGTTTCCTTGCATTTCTGTGCACCAGATCTATGCAGACACTGATCCTAAGAGTAGCTTGAGGATATCTTGTTTCTTGACTTCACTTCCTCCCTTGGAAACAGGCATCATATAGGACCTCAGAGGGAATTAATACAGAGTGAACTCCTCCAAAGCGTACAAAACCTAAGAATAGGGACTCCTATGTGAAAACCTTCTGATGTAAAATGAAATAAAATGAGATAACAATCTAAAAATGTTTTAGAAGAAAGGGAAAGAAAAATATACCATAAGAAAGCACAGTTTTTGCCAGGTGCAGTGGCTCACACCTGTAAATCCCAGCACGTTGGGAGGCCAAGGCCGGCACAACACTTCAGATCAGGAGTTCAAAACCAGCCTGGCCAACATGGTAAAACCTCGTCTCTACTAAAAATACAAAAAATTAGCAGAGCATGGTGGTGGGCACCTGTAATCCCAGCTACTTGGGAGGCTGAGGTAGGAGAATCACTTGAACTGGGAGTCGGAGGTTGCAGTGAGCCAAGATCATGTCACCGCACTCCAGCCTGGGCAACAGAGAGAGACTGTCTCAAAAAAAAAAACAGAAGCACAGTTTTTGGGTATTTTCTTTCACATATCCAGGTGGACGTCTACAAGAATGTCTGTATACTTCACTAATTTAGTTAAAAAAAAAAAAAAAACATTGTGCAACAGTGAATATTGGCTGGGCTATCTAATGCTGTGTGGCCAAGCAACGTTGATTGATCAGCTTCCCTGTTTGAATGCTATGCCTCATCATTGCCTATGCAAGCCATAGAGCTTTTTCTATATGCCAGTTCTCAGGACAATCTCTTTTGTTGGCCTGTCTCAAATCTTTTCCGAGATGTAAACAGAGTTGTGTAGTTGCCGGATTCAACAGGCTCTCAAGAGCCCACTTTGCACCTCTCTTTTAACTCTTCATTTGGTATCATTGCACTGGTAGGTCAGAATTGGCTATGGTGGGAATATCACCAAAAGGAAATAAGCCAACAGCATAATTCAGGGCTTTATTCCAAAGTGCCAGTTGTTAAACGTTTCCCAGCACATCACTGGAGGTAAGAAAATTCATAACCAAATTGAGAATCCTGTTTTTAAACAAGTTAATTTAGGGCCACCAAGTCCTGATCATATTTCTTCTATTCCACTGAAAAGACCATGTAGATCTACTGATTTAACATGGTATTGTTAAACCTTCCATACATTTCTTGGGTGAAATTCTGAAGCCACAGTAAGACAAAATAAAACAAATTAAATAAAGCCACTGATGTAGAAGTTTCTCATTAAACTTAAAGTTGCTTATCGTCTGACCTCATTGACACTGATTGTGGAATTTCCATGCATCCTTTTTCTCATTTGATTAAAAAAAAAGTGAATGGGTTGCTCCATTACTCAGAAACAATACAGGAGAGGTGATGTGGGGGTGGCTGTGGCTGAGACCCACAGGACACCTGGCACCTGTGCTCTACAGATTCCCCTCCCCACACCCATTTTCTCCAGTTCCCATGACAGCTCTGATTTCCTCCCACTCCAATTCTTTTCAACTTATTAAAAAATAGATTTTATGCATAATGGAAACTTTAAAAAATAAATATTAAAAGAGGGAATTTAAGAGTAAGAGTTAGAAACCTGGTTGAGATGAATGACAAATTCTGCCAATAGTTACCATCACTCAAGTTTTAAAAATGGGGAAGACTCCTTCCATTAATATAACTAGCAATGACCACAACGATTCCTTCCTCTCCTCTTAAGCTTTGGAGTAAAACAACTCTATATTTAAACTTCTATCAAGTCACATAAATTCTCCATCTGGAGCCCGATTCTGATAGTATGTCCTTTGGGATCCATCTCCCTCTCCGTTTTTACTTGATGAGAATTTATAAATGTATAATGCAGTCTTCTGGCTCTTTTGGTGCAGAGAATTTCCATTATAGGGCAAAAGTCAATAGTGTCTTTAAATACTCACACCCACACTCCTAAACAGACAGGAGCATTTTGTCCCATAAGAAACATTTATACAAAATGTAGCATGACCTTAGGACAGAGAGAAAGGAGGCTGATTGTGAAGACTTGAAACCAATAAAGCGAGAGCTGACACTTCGATGATATTTATGATGTGTCAGACATTGTTCCAAGCACCTTACATGTATTAACATATGTAATCTTCTCAAGATTCTTAGAGATAGTAATTGGTATTATCCCTACTTAACAGTAGACAAAATCAGGGCAAAAAGAGGTTACATGACTTTCCTGGTAGCACATACTGGTAAGTAACGGAGCTGGAATTCAAACACTGCATTCTGGCTCTAAAATTTGTATCACTACACCAGCTCCCCAAATGCATGAGCTGGAATCATCCAACTGCAGCCCAGCAGAAGACATGTGCTTCATTTGCTTAACTGTCTCCCGAAACTACCTCAACCTATGTTTTTGTGGGATCCAGAAACACTCACATCAGAAGGATAATAAATGCAAGCCCGTATACTATAGGTTAGGAAGACAACAAAGATAAATGAGTTTGCCACCAACAAGCTGAGTATAAAGAGAAAGACACCACAGTGTATTTTAATAATATAAGGGTTGGGAATATTTAAACTGCCCTTTCAAAAGATACTTTCAGTTACCCCTATAATAAAACAAACATGTTTTCTAGTTATTTATAATTCTTATTTACATTAATGTTAGATAGCCAATGATAATCAAAGTAAGCACTAAAAAGACAGTCTCCTATGCAGTTGTCTAGACCTTCAAAACCAGAATCTGCCTGTCAGATAATTATCCAGTCCCAGTAATGTGTGGAGAATGGTGGAAATTCTTTAAATATTACCATTTGCATACAACAATTATCAATTTTGCATTAAAATTCTGCTTCTAAAACAGTTATTACCTCCACAAACCATAGAATAGATTTTTCTGAGATATATGAGTGAAATACCCATCATATGAAATGGGCATTTTGTAAATGTGATAATATGAGTGAAATGCATGACGCTCAATCCGTGGTTTGAACCCAAGTCTATCTTCATCAGATTTACTTATCCAGTGTCTTCAAAAGTCACAAAGAAGAACTACCCTGCTTAGCTTTCTATTTCCTATTGAGAGCCTGCTAACCAGTTCTCTTTCTCATGCCTTAGGCCTGGACAATGAAATCTCATCTAATGTGGGGGTTAGAGTTTATATTAAATGTACATGCAATGTACAGATCTAGATCCTGTACTAGAAATACATACACAATGTTACAGAAGTATTAACTGCTGGCTACTTGGAAATGGGCTAAAGATGAGTTTTAGCACGTCTTCATTGAGGAGAGAACATTTGCATTTTGAGAAATAAATAAATTCTCCTATAAGGCAGCATAGGTAGAAAATAATAATCCAGACAGTAGTATCAGAATGTGCAAATGCATGGAAACTTGAAAGAACATGGGATGTTTGGGGAACCACAGACAACTCCTCATGCCTACAATAGGTTAATCCTTAAAGTACTTTTCCAAAACCTGGAAGGTTTTTTTGAGGTAGCAACTTTTGAAGCTGTAAAGGAAGGTAGTTGCAAGGTCAGCCAGGGTCTCAGGCATTAGACCAAGAACTGTGAAGCTGATTTTGCAAGTAACCTTGATTGAAAGTTCAAACAGGAAGAGAGCATCATATTTGTGCTTTAGAGAGTTCCCATGGTCAGCAACAGGATGTGTACATTGCACAGTTAGGAAGCGACTGGAATTGTCCAGGTAAAAGGAGATTAGAGTGTAAACGGAGAAAGTGCAGCTGAGAAAAGTGAAAGGTAACAAATACTATTTAAATCAAGTAGAATTTTACATTTCCCTTATGAAGTATTACCAAAAATATTTAATATGAACCTCTCTTAAATAGAGTACTTCCTGATTTGAGTTATATCTCAAATTATTCCTTTAAGCAGTAAATGCAATTTAAAATTTTTGGAAGTTTCAAAAAAGTATAACAAAATCTCACAATAAGTTTATCCATTTACTAGATGAAAAAATATATATACTCTGGATGTGCACTTGTAGATTATAAAACCAACCAAATGGAGAACAGAAAAGAAAAATGGAACCAAGCAGTCGACCTGTATAAACAATATCATACAAGAACCTGTAGCTGAACCAAATGCAATTATACAAAAGCCAGGAGGGGCTGGGCATGGTGGCTCATGCCCGTAATCCCAGCACTTTGGGAGGCCGAGGTGGGTGAATCACCTGAAATCAGGAGTTCAAGACCAGCCTGGCCAACATGGCGAAACCCCCATCTCTACTAAAAATAAAAATTAGCTGCGCATGGTAGCACATGCCTGTAGTCCCAGCTACTCGGGAGGCTGAGACTGGAGAATCGCTTGAACTTGGGAGACAGAGGTTGCAGTGAGCCGAGATCACGCCACTGCACTCCAGCCTGGGCGACAGAGCAAGACTCCGTCTCAAAAAACAAACAAAAAAGCAAAACAAAAACCTCAATTTTCTTCAGATATTGGGTACTTATGTCCTTCAAGGGAGGCCGGGTCCCACAGTTCTTATGGTGAATTCATCACAGAAAGTCTACTGATTTTTGGAGCCACCACCAATGAAGTTCTCACCAAAGGACAAGAAGGCAAGGACGATCAAGGCCCTCTGGGCAAAGGCTTTATGATTTCTGCCCTTGTCATGCTTTTAAGCAGCCAAATATAGTGGTCATGCTTGGAGCTGCAGAAGCTCTGTAGCGACTTGGGAAAACAAGACCATCACCTTGAGAATAACAGAGCAGAAAAAAAAGCCTTCGATTTTGGATTATGCCATTGAACTGCTGAAGAAGCCACACTCAGAGATACCACCCTACCTCCAAACATTATTATCTTAGATAAACCAGCTGAATTAACATTTCTATTGGCTGCCAAACACATCCTGATCAACATCTTATAATACAGTTAGACACATGTTTTGGTCAAAAGTGGTTTCACTTCTGCTTGGTTTGTCTTCCTGATTTGATCACGACTTCCTCATTTGATCTTCCTCATTTGTCTTCCTGATTTGATCACCTCTTGCTAAGGAAGCTCTCAACAGCACAGTGTTGGATATCCAGTGACCATTAGATAAATGAGTTTTTCTCAGAACTTTTTATAATTTATAGGAAAACTGTATTTTAAGTTACATTTCAGACTTTACTATTGGACAAAACAGAAAAGTGTATCCATTGTAACTAGGCCTGCATGACTGGGGAAGAAAAAATAAATTATTCCAACTCACCTGTTGGACTTCTCTAGGAGCAAGTAAGGTCAGATGGTTAGGATCCATTTCCATTTTTATACATATTCATGCCATTTTCTACAACATGCTATCTATAGTTGCTGGTACTGTTTTGCAGGTTTGATAGAACAAAATTATGAATTCCATTATGCAGATCCTCCAATTGAGATCAAGAACGGTGGAATAAATATATCATGAAGCTAGAGAATAGTATTCTTTAGAGCCAAAACTTTTCCCACTGGACCATATTGTCTAAAAGAATGAGGGGTGGAGATGCTTTTCTATACTACTAAAGACATTATTAGGGCTGGCACGTGCATTTCTTAAAGTAACATCACTGTTTATGCTTCAAGGTAGATTTAGGTCTTCCATCTTTTTTAACATTTTTTTTTGCAACTCCTATATGTTCTTATTGAGCAAAGATTCAGATTAAAGATAGATTGAGTATTATCTTATCGTAAAAAAGATTCTCGGCCGGGCGCGGTGGCTCACGCTTGTAATCCCAGCACTTTGGGAGGCCGAGGCGGGTGGATCACGAGGTCAGGAGATGGAGACCACGGTGAAACCCCGTCTCTACTAAAAATACAAAAAATTAGCTGGGCGTGGTGGCGGGCGCCTGTAGTCGCTACTCGGAGAGGCTGAGGCAGGAGAATGGCATGAACCCGGGAGGCGAAGCTTGCCGTGAGCCGAGATTGCGCCACTGCACTCCAGCCTGGGTGACAGAGCAAGACTCTGTCTCAAAAAAAAAAAAAAAAAAAATTAGATTCTCTATCAGATTCAAATTATCCATGCCACATATGTAGAACAAAAGAAAAAAAATCAGAGCCCATGTAAATGCAAGCATGAGAATACATGCTGTGCCCTCCCTGCACGGGATCACGGAGCAGTAAGAAGTCTAGAGAGGGAATGCCACTCCAGGTAAAGGATTACATGTGGCACAGTGAAGGACAATTCTCTCAAAATAGGAACAACCCTATCTTGAACTGAATTGACAAAATGGGAATGGATTGGAAAGACTTTTTCTTCGTTCTCAAAGTAGTTCTCCAACTACAGGAAAGCAATTGGGCCTCAGAAACAAATGGACCCAAGAATGCTCATGAGACCCTCTTTCCAGCCCTCACCTTTGCAACTGTCTTCATGCCTAGTTGTGTTTTTTTTGTTTTTTGTTTTTTGTTTTTTTGAGACGCTGTTTTGCTCTTGTTGCCCAGGCTAGAGTGCAATGACACAACCTCGGCTCACTGCAACCTCCGCCTCCCAGGTTCAAAGGATTCTCCTGCCTCAGCCTCCCAAGTAGCTGGGATTACAGGTGCATGCCACCACGCCAGGCTAATTTTTGTATTTTTAGTGGAGACGGGGTTTCACCATGTTAGTCAATATGGTCTGGATCTCCTTCCTTCCCGTTATCACAGAGAATGTCGGTTCTCTGACCTATTACCCTACTGGGCTGTTAATACCGACCCAAAGACATTAACATTACTGCCTCTGCTAAACCTGCTCTCACTATTTGAACAATATAGAGAGCACTGGCTTAAGTTTTCACATTGAAAACACTCTTCATCTTCCCCTATCCCCTCCAAACCATCACCAGCGATTTCTCAAATTGGAACGAAACAGCAAAGAGATTGGGTTTTTTTTTTTTTTTTTCAATATATAAATCTTGCCACTCCCTGTTCCAAGGGAACTTTTTCTCAGAAGGCAGAAGGGCCCACAGACAGCTTGGGTTTTAAATAAAAATTTTATTTCACCACACGACAATGGAAACAAGTAAAATAAGCTTCTTTACTGTTTCATAAAATGTAATTCCATTTTAGCTTATTTTAATCTCAATTTTCTTTTGTTTCTATAGAAACAAAAAAACAAATCCCAGCATTTAGTGTTCACACAAGTGAATTTTCAATTTATAAAATGGTCTTTATTGTTTTAGTGTCTAGCAAATTCAAAAGTGCTATTAAAACCAAGTTATTTATCATAAAATCTATAATAAAAAAATACCTCCACCCCCCAAACACGACAAACACCAAAGAAAATTAAACTATGTATTACAATGTTCCCGAAACTGTTAGTGCCATGAAGTAACAAAGTCTGGTAAGGTGATGCTTCTCTTAGGCAACTTGGTTTTATAAATTATATTTTTTAAGTGCTAGTTCCTCCTTTAATAATTTTACTTACCTGATTTGTTACTTCTCACAGTCTCTTAAAATGAAAGGGAAATTGCACTTGTGCCCATCACAGTGGAAATAATCTTTAGTTAAAAGTCCAGGAAAATGTTTTGAGAGAGGGTAATGACAACAGAGGATTTCACATAAACAGAGAAATCCAGACCAGGCGCAGTGACTCATACCTATAATCCCAACACTCTGGGAGGCCTAGGTGGGAGGATAACCTGAGGTCGGGAGTTCGAGACCAGCCTGACCAACAGGGAGAAACCTCATCTCTACTGAAAATACAAAATTAGCCGGGTGTGGTGGCGCATGCCTGTAATCCCAGCTACTCAGGGGGCTGAGGCAGGAGAATCATTTGAACCCAAGAGGTGGAGGTAATTGTGAGTCAAGATCACGCCATTGAACTCCAGCATGGGCAACAAGTGCGAAACTCTGTCTCAAAAAAAAAAAAAAAAAAAAAATACAGACATCCAATATTTTTGAGTGTGCATTACATTTAATATGCTGTGGTGGGGACAGTAGAATGTGTCAAAATGACTTAAATTACAATCCGAGTCTTGTCTCTCATAAGGTAGGGGACTTCTGGCGAATTATGAGACCTCCATTTGCCTCAGTCTTCGTCTATAAAATGATGGCAAAATTTTGTAAAGTTATTGCACAGAATAAACTAGTAATAATAGTAGCCACTGCTTACTGGACACTTTACAAACATGATCTCATACAACACTTGGGACAACCCTCTGTAAGAGATACAACTGGATCTTGAATCAATATTTCATTCAGTTTTCTTTACAATATTGATGGGAAAAAAATCTATCCACAGCTGGGGATAAACCCACAATCTGCGTGGGTTTTCTTCAGGTATCCCCTAAAGATGTGCGTGTCGGGTTAACCGATGTATCCACACGGTCCCAGTATGTCCGGAACTGGTTCCTTCCAGTGGGTTCTTCGTCACGCTGACTTCAAAAATGAAGCCGCGGACCCTCGCGGTGAGTGTTACAGTTCTTAAAGATGGAGTGTCCGGAGTTTGTTCCTTCAGATGTTCAGATGTGACCCGTGTTTCTCCCTTTTGGTGGGTTCGTGGTCTTGCTTCGTGGTCCTGCTGACTTCAGGGGTGAAGCCACAGACCTTCGCAGTGAGTGTTACAGCTCTTAAAGGTGGTGCGTCTGGAGTTGTTCATTCCTCCCGTTGGGTTCGTGGTCTTGCTGGCTTCAGGAGTGAAACTGTAGACCTTCCCCTTGAGTGTTACAACTCATAAAGGTAGTGCAGACCCAAAAAGTGTGCAGCACCAAGATTTATTGCCAAGAGGGAAAGAATAAAGCTTCCAAAGCATGGAAGGGGACCCAAACTGGTTACCGCTGCTGGCTGGTGGGTGGCCAGCTTTTATTTCCTTATTTGGCCCCGCCCACATCCTGCTGATTGGTCAATTTTACAGAGCACTGATTGGTCCCTTTTACAGAGTGCTGATTGGTCCATTTTTACAGCGGGCTGACTGGTGTCCTTACAAACCTTTAGCTAGACACAGAGCGCTGATTGGTGCATTTTTACAGAGTGCTGATTGGTGCATTTACAAACCTTTAGCTAGACACAGAGTGCTGATTGGTGTGTTTACAATCCTTTAGCTAGACAGAAACTTCCTCCAAGCCCCCACCCAACCCAGAAGCCCAGCTGGCTTCACCTCTCACCAGTGTGAGTGAGTGTAAGCATGGGTGGGTATGAGTGCCCCCTGCAATTGGATGACATCCTGCCCAGGGCTGGTTCCAACCTTATGTCCTGAGCTGCTGGGATGGGCTCTGATCACTCCTAACCCTGAATTGGAAAAAGTGTTTAAATAATGAGCTTATTTGTGTTTATTAATCTTTCTTAAATATATGTGTGATCGCATTTATTTCAATGTTTTATATTAGAAGTGTTTTAGGGTTTTGTTTTTTGTTTTTTGTTTTGTTTTTGAGCTGGAGTCTCGCTCTGTCACCCAGGCTGGAGTGCAATGGCACAATCTCGGCTCACTGCAACCTCTGCCTCCCGGGTTCAAGTGATTCTCCTGCCTCAGCCTCCCGAGTAGCTGGGACTACAGGTGCACGCCACCACACCTGGCTAATTTTTTTTTTTTTTTGTATTTTAGTAGAGACAGGGTTTCACTGTGTTGCCTAGGCTGGTCTCGAACTACTGAGCTCGGGCAATCTCCTCACCTCGGCCTCCCAAAGTGCTGGAATTACAGGTGTGAGCCACCACACCTGGCCGTGTTTTAGTTTTTATTTAGAAGTTTGGTGATGTTTTTGTGGCCAGAAGTACTTCCTAGGCCCTTAACTCTTGAGTATGTGAATTAGCCCATGGTAAGATTGGTTTTTTTATGCATCATTTTGCTTAAATTCACAGTTTCCAAGAACCTATGGGTGACATTGAGGACTTACTGTAATAATATCCCAGTTTTTGCGGCAAGAAAATGAAGATTCAGAGGGATTAAATAACTTGTTGAAGCATTAAGTGGCAGAACTGGAATTCAAACCCAAGCCTCTGATTCTAAATCCTGCCCTGTGAACTTCCATTCCCTACGTACTATATCAAGTTCATTTATGTTAGTTCATTGTTTCCCATTTTTGAAAAGCAGTGGTGCTCGAAGTGCGGTCACCATACTGGGGCAGCAGCAGCAGCACCTGGGGATTTATTAGAAATGCCAGTTCTCATGCCCCACCCCAGATGTAGTGAATTAGAAACACCAGGGATGGGGCCCAGCAATCTGTTTTAATGAACCCTCAGATGGTTGTGATATGTGCTAATGTTTGAGAACCACTCCATAAAGATTATGAATGAAGATATGATTTGGGTGGCTAAAAATCAATACAAGAACAGAAAGACACAAGGAACCATAAGACAAGTAAAATTCTGATTAATGCAATAAAAGAGATCAATAAAGTGCGGAGAGGAAATAATGGAGGGAAAGATTAATTCAGAGTGGTCACTCTGGGAATTTGAGCAGGGCTTGAAAGAACGGGTAGGACAAGCAAAAACGAGGGTAAAGTGGTGGGCAGGGGGAGGTGAAGAGTGCCATGAAGGTAGCTCTATTGTGCTGGAGTGCAGGAGGATTGAGAGATGTGAGGGATATCAGACTGAGGACATGAACTGGAGCCAAGGGGAGGGGGAGAATGTATTCTGTGTACAACTGGGAAGGTTTTAACAGTGTTTCCAGAGAGGATAACAGGTTTTAACAATGTTTCCAGAGAGAGAATAACAGGACAATAGTTATGCTTTGGAAAGAGAAATCTGATGGCAGCCTGGAGAATGGGATGGGAGGGGAGAGAGTGATGGCAGGCAGTTGGGCTCAAAGCCTGGAGCACCCTCCCTGGCCAGAGTCTGTGCTGAGCCCCTTAGTGAAATCGACCTCACACTGTATGTGAGTCTAAGAATTAGCCATGTAGAATGCATACATATAAAAAATACCTATAAATAATCTCTTCATCTTCTACTACGTGGTCCTTTTTAGCTTTCCTTTTAAGAGTGATTAATTTCTGGCCAGGCAAAGTGTCTCACACCTGTGATCCCAGAACTTTTGGGGTCTAAGGTGGGAGGATCGCTTGAGCCCAGGAGTTCGAGATCAGCCTGGGCTCCAACATGGCAAAACTCCGTCTCTACAAAAATAAAAAATTAGCAAGGTGTGGTGGCACGTACTTGTTGTATTAGTTCTCATGCTGCTAACAAAGATATACCCAAGGCTAGGTAATTTATAAAGAAAAGTGGTTTAATTGGCTCACAGTTCCACATGATTGGGGAGGCCTCACAATCATGGCAGAAGGCAAAAGAGGAGCAAAGTCACATCTTACATGGTGGCAGACAAGAGAGAGCATGTGCATGGGAACTCCCCTTTATAAAACCATCAGATCTCATGAGACTTATTCACTATCATGAAAACACCATGGGAAATACCCACCCCTATGATTCAACTACCTCCTACCAGGTACCTCCCACAGTAAGTGTGAATTACATGAGCTACAATTCAAGATGAGATTTTGAGTGGGGACACAGCCAAACCATATCACCTGTGGTCCCAGCTACTCAGGGGACTGAGGCGGGAGTATCACTTGGGCCCAGGAGGTAGAGGCTGCAGTGAGCTCTAATCGCACCACTGCATTCCAAAAAAAAAAAAAAAAAGTGATTTATTTCTAATTGTGAAACTCATGCATCTTGATTAGAAATTTATAAAATTTAGAGCACTTTAAAGATGATAATAGAAATCACTTAGACTATTGTTAGCATTCTGATGCAAATCATCTGAAAGATGTGTATGCATATATGATATATGTATCCCTACATGTGGATCAGACTTTGATACAACTGTTTTTCTTCTTATTCGTTGAACACAGTGGGCACTTTTTCATGTAATCAAAATTATCAGAAAGCACCAATTTTGATTAGTACATAGTGTTCTAGCTCATGGGTGTTCTGCAGTTTATTTAATACTTCAACGGCCATCCTTCTACACCCACCCTTGCCTACAATTCTACATCTGTAGTCATCTCCACAGGTAGATCCTTACAGGTGGAAGGAAGGCTCAGATCCTAAGAATATATCCTAATCTATTCTAATTTCATATCATGAGATTGGCCCCCAGGCATGTTGCACTATTTTACTCTCTAACTAATATTTATGAATGTGTCAAGCTTACCATGACCTCACCAGTGTTAAGCATCATTTAATTATCTTGATGTAAGCTTTTTATAGCAATATGATACTGTTAGAACTGATATAGCACAACACTTGCACTGCCTTTTTAGCATAGCCTGAGAGTGACTTGGCTGACATTTTTAGAATTTAACTAATCCCCCTCAAAACCACTTTTCTGATATAGCCATGGTGAGTCTATGAGTACCAACTCATGCTGTCAGTAACTATCAATAAATATCTCAAACTATGAGAAAGTGCAGAGTGAAGTGTCTTGGAGACCAAAGGAAAATCCCATGAGAACCAAGAGACAAAAAATACATCTGGCTTCTGGACCTACAGCAGATTCATTTATTAATTCATCCATTTTAGTAATATACAGGTTGATAAATTTGGAATAACATACATAAGGGGCTTCATTGACTATAACAGAACATTGGGTGCAGACAAGATTTTCTTAATGCATGAGAGGTTAAGAATGATCGCTTTTGATGTTAATTGGAAGAATTCTCTATAGGGTAGGTGCTCTCTTGACAAATGAGTTCTCAGTTAATTTCAGGGCATGGTATGTGAGTGGTACACTCTTTAAGAAAAAGTTTTCCTCTCATTTATGAATACTGTGCCCTGTAATGCTATATTTAAAATTGCTTTCACTTATGATTACATTCTTAAAAAATTAAATTCAGAGTGAGGTCAAGAATACAACCACTTTGTTTTTAATTAGTAAGGAATAGTTTAACAACAACAGAAAACTTGTTATTTCTCTGTGTGTTGAACAGAGAAATTCCTACTAATACACAATTCAGCTCACAGCATCACCCCTGGAACGTCGTCTTCACCATTCGCAGATTGAATTAGTCAGGATGTTTTCTCTGCTTCTGCAATCCCTTTCATCTGTCTCTGTTATGTCACTAATTGTGTTGCCCTGGAATCAACTGGTGCCATGTTGCTCTCTCCAACTGAACTGTGAGGCTGTGAAACCAACTCATGATTCTGTCCATCTCCAGCACACAGGACAGTGCCCATTAGCAATACTTTCTTGCCACATAAATAGATTAGTGAACAGGGACAGTAGTAGTGGGTCTGGAATTTATTCCTTCCAGTGGGTTCTTGGTCTCACTGCCTTCAAGAACGAACTCACGGACCTTCACGGTGTTACAGCTCTTAGACATGGTGTGCCTGGAGTTTGTTTCTTCAGATGTGTCCAGAGTTTCTTCCTTCCGGTGGGTTCGTGGTCTCGCTGACTTCAGGAGTGAAGCCGCAGACCTTCGCAGTGAGTGTTACAGCTCTTAAAGGTGTGGCATCTGGAGTTGTTTCTTCCTTCCGGTGGATTCATGGTCTCTGTGACTTCCAGAATGAAGCCACAGACCCTCACAGTGAGTGTTACAGCTCATAAAGGCAGTGTGGACCCAAAGAGTGAGCAGCAGCAAGATTTATTGTGAAGAGTGAAAGAACAAAGCTCTGCAGGGTAGAAGGAGACCTGAGACGGTTGCTGCTGCTGGCTCGGGTGGCCAGCTTTTATTCTCTTATTTGGCCCCGCCCATGTCCTGCTGATTGGTCCATTTTACAGATCACTGATTGGTCCATTTTACAGAGTGCTGATTGGTCTGTTTTACAGAGTGCTGATTGATACGTTTACAAACCTTTAGCTAGACACAGAGCACTGATTGGTGCATTTCTACAGAGTGCTGATTGGTGCGTTTATAATCCTCCAGCGAGACAGAAAAGTTCTCCAAGTCTCCACCCCACCCAGAAGCCCAGCTGGCTTCACCTCTCAGTAGCAGTGAAGTAGAGGCACACAGAGTCCACTTGGCTTTGTAAAAATCTAAGCAAAAGGACAGTGAAGATGTCAAGTTAGATGATGATGGTGGGAAACAAGGAGTGTTTTATTCAAAGTCAGTGGAAATTTATTTCAAGTAAACATAAGAAAGTTAAGAAAGAAGGTGTATAGAGACTGTCAATTGCCCACCCCAAAACATTTTGCACTTTCTTCCTTTCCAATGTAACTCCCATTTATTGAAACAGCACTGTGTCCCGATCTTTTGACCTCTATTTCTCTGCCTCCCTTGTAGATCAGGGTGGTCATGCGACACTACTCTGCTCAATTCAATGTCAGCAAAGATTATTACATGTTGCTTTCAGGAATGCTCCCCTTAAAGGGTGGCAGATTCAGTTGGCAGATGCCCTTTGATTCTGTGATCATCCTCTTCCTTTCTACCTGAAATGCAGAAGCTGCAGCTAGAGTTCCAGCAACTATCTTGAGAACATAAGAATGAGCATCACAGAGAATGAGCACACAGACCCTTGCTTCGGTCTATCTAGCTTATAAGTGTGAAAAACATTGTGAGATAAAATTGACAGGCCTTACAATGAAACTGGGGTATTTCCTGGATCTAGAGGTCAAACAAGAGTGTAGAGACAAAGATAATGCTGAAGTTTCGAGGTTTTAACACCAGGAGGTTTATTTCCATATACAAACAAAATGGCTGAGACAAAGGGGGAAGGGATAGGAAAGCTGGTTTACAGAGACAATTGAAGAGTTTTGGCCTTATATACTGAGCTTGAGGAAATCCAGGTGAAGATAACAAGCTTAGGAGAAAAATCATGGTGGCCCAGCTCGTTGGATAGAGGAGATAACTGGAGTAGCAAGAACGGATGGGTTTGCTTAAAGATAAAGGATCAGGCAAAGAGAAGATGATAATGAACAGAACCCTGAGCATGCACCATAAAGCAACAGAACAGTATTCATCAGAATTCAGAAGAAAACAAAATACAACAAGAGTGCAGGAGACAGCAAGTGCAAGGATTTTCAACATGGTCAATGGTGCAAAATGGCAAAGGAGAAGAATCAAGTTGACCCTTGGGCAGGTAAAGGGGCCTGTGAAAAATATGGTTTCAGTACCTGGCAGTGGAAAGAGCTGCAGACTCAAAACCCATGAGGAAGTGTTCTCAAGGAGAGTAAGCCTTCAAGGATTTTTACTATGAAGGGAGGAAGAGAAAATTCCATATGACTAATACCATAAAAAGGTAGCAGCTAGTCATTCCCCCCAGAGCAGCTTGAAAACAATTTTTTCATTGGCTGAACAATATGACATTTTAATATTTAATCAAATCTAATAGTTACTAATTTTCTACATTTAATGTGTATGGGGAATATAAAATAAGCTACCAGTCACATTTCAGGCCAGCCAGGTTGCTGGTAGTAAATCTTTGTTTTAAGACAAGTATCCTGGCCAGACACAGGGGCTTGTGCCTGTAATCCCAACACTTTGGAAGGCTGAGGTGGGAGGATCAGTGAAGGTGGGAGTTTGAGACCAGCCTGGGCAACATATTGAGACCCTGTTTTTATTTAAAAAAATTAAAATTAGCCAGGTGTGATGGTATACGCCTGTGGTCCCAGCTATTCAGAAGGCTGAGGTGGGATAATTGCTTGAGCCCAGGAGGTGGAGGCTGCAGTGAGCCAAGGTCATGCTGCTGCACTCCAGCCTGAGCAGCAGAGCAAAAGTGATGCTGTCCCTGAAAAGAAAAGAAAAGCAACAAAGCATCCTGTGAAATCCCTAAGTCCCTAATAGAAGAATGTTTGTAAGCAATATATTGCTATTTTATAATTAAGAGCCCATGGGCTTAATGTTTTAATTCCACAATGATTTTATTATGGCCTTTGCATTTATTTATACCTTTTAACCTTCCTCTCTTAACGGGTGAAAATTGGATGCTAAAAATTGCCAAGGTCAGCATTGCTTCATACTTGGCATTGGCCCAGCAAGCGTTTTCCACCTTCTCCCCTAGATCCTTATATTAAGCCAAACCCATATTTTGTATCTGACCAAGTAAGCTACTCCAGGCTCATACTGGCACCTCTCCTAAATCAACTCACCCACTGATTCTATAGAGCATGTAACTTCATGGAAGGAAGGTTCAGAGAGAACTCGAGGATCTATCCACATTCTCATATGTCTGTATTTGGACTGGCACCCAGAGTTATGAGTATATAAAATCACCATGATCATCATTTATACATGTATTAATAGCCAGCAATTTTTCTAGCATTAACTGTGTGCCAAATATTTTATACAAATTATTTGATTTCATTCTCCCAACAACACTAACCCCATTTCACAGATGATAAAATTGATTGTCAAAGATTTTTAGTGACCCATATAGGGCCACAGAGCTAGAAAGCAGAGGGGCAGAAATATGAACCCGGGTGTGTTGCATTGTAAAGTTCCAATTTCTAATCACTGGGATTTACTGACTTTCATATTATCATGGACACTCCAACTTTAGAAGTATTTTTATAATTTTGCTCCTCATAATGAGCCAATTAAAATGGGTATAATTATTTTTCATTTGTATTATTAATTTTACTCACAGGTAACAACTGAGACTCAGAAATATGCCCTAGACATTCAGCTAGTCATGAACCAAGTCAACATTCAAGCCCAGATATCCCACTCCAAACTCTAATCCCCTTCTTCTAATTACTTTAGACTAGAACGTAAAATTTGTTTATTAAGTCTAGTCTCTGCTCTGGTGGTCAGACACCTGTACTACAATCATTTGGATTGATTGTTTTCTTTGTTCTTACTTATCTATTTTAAAAACACCATCCTCCAAAGGTTTCTAAAATCCAGTAATCCATATTAGAGATGGATCCACCAGATCATTTGGAACAAGGCTTTGGGGTCGATCATATTTAGAACCAAAAGCAGAGCAAACCATTTTTGGTTTACTATTTTGAGGTTCTGAAATGTTCAGTTGCGTTTGTTCCCTTTGGTCTGCAGCCAGGAACAGAGGCAGAAGGGCTCAAATACCAAATGAAAGGGTGTTCTCACAGTGTTTCTGGCCAGTACCACAGTGGAAATATCGGAAAGCTCACGAGCAAAGCTGTTCTTCTGAGATTTTTATCTCAGAAACCTGTAAAAGCAAGATACTTGCAAAAATATATATATTTTTTTCCTCTGAGTAGTTATCTGAAGCAAATTCTTACTGTGAACTCTGCCAAGCCTGACTTTTCCACATCACATCTCTCCATCCCTACCCATGATGTCTATTCATCCATCCCAAGACCATGTGTCCATGCCTGTGTCCTCTTCTGCTTGAATGACTAGGTGATTCTTTTACAAATACACCTCAATGAGAGGTACACTTTGCTGTTTTGCTTTTCATTCCCAGGACACATTAGAAGCCATTTATTCTACTTTCTTTAAGAGTACAGACCAGGCAAATGAGGTCACCAAAAAGTCTACGTGATTATATTCAAACTTCCCAAAAGCTCTTAAATCGTTGACTTAACAGAAATAGTGCTGTCCTCAAGACTCCTCAAATTTTTTACTGCATCTATATCCATTTCTACCACCTATTTTTGATTATTAGATTAATATAGCTCGAGGCATAATTTGCATTTCTAAATTTTATCCCATTCCGCTGGTTTCAAGGGTAAAGTAGGAGCTCTCAAAATGTAATTGTCTTCCCTTTATTTAACAGCCATGGACTTGTGAATTTCTACTATTTAGGTATTAATTTTATTGCTAAATTAATGGTTTAATTTTTTCTAGATCATTTGTGTTCTACCCTCATAACTATCTCAGTTAAAGTAAAAACTGCAGTATTTAAATAGAATCATGTTCAATATGAGAGTCCATTTAAACTAGCAGTTCAAGAAAAGAGCAGATATCCTTCAAGATGATCAGAAAGGCTGGGTCTCAGTCAGACCAAAAACAAGCAGCAAATTCCTTGAGGGAGGTTATAGAAAGGTAGGACATTAGTTAGAGACCGTAAAGAGGAGTGTTCACTAAAGCATGTTCCATCGAACATCAATAAATAATTGCCACTTGAAGAAAGAATTGGGTAGTTAAATAACTTTGAGAAACACTGAGTTCAACCAACTTAGCCAGTTCCTTTTTGTCAGGTTCTTTCAGAAACTTTAAGGTGCTAATGGTCCCATTAACAGTCTGGAAGGGAGTGTAATGTGCAGCTGCCAAATATGATTGATGGTGCACAGTTTTTCCATAGACCATCTCGTGGGGTTATTGCTCCTTAGAATTCACTTTGAGGAGCTCTGAACTAGAACAACCATGGCCCATTGGAAGAAAAACAAGTGACCCTCTTCTAAGCATTGCACTGGTGTCTTAAATGTATCATTGTATTTAGTCTTCGCAACAATCCTCTGAGCTGAATAGAAAATGTTGTTTCTATTTTACAAATGAGGACACTCAAGTGTGTTGGATTCATGAACAGTTATCGACCCTCGCTGCTTTTAAGCAATATAGAGACCGATCTCTGACCTGCCGAGCTAGAATTTCAGGAGGATGGTCCAGGTGTATATGTGCATATATAACGCTCAACAGATGGTTTTGTTGTACAGTAATTTTTGGGAACTATTGGAAGAAACTGTTTCCCCGTGGCCATGTAATTTTTGTTTGTTTGTTTGTTTGTTTTTGTTTTTTTGAGACAGAGTCTTGCTCTGTCTCCCAGGCTGGAGTGCAGTGACGCGATCTCGGCTTACTGCAACCTCCACCTCCCAAGTTCAAGTGATTCTCGTGCCTCAGCCTCCCAAGTAGCTGGGATTACAGATACCAGCTGAGACTTTGAATTCTATCTTCTGACTCCCAGGTGCAGTGTTCTTTTTACTATAACATGCCACCCATGAGTAATTCTCTGCTGCTGGCTGTCTCTAGATAAAAATCTGAAAATTGTCAGAAGACACACACTGGCTGGTTGGCACCCTTTCACCTTCACTGTTCAAGGTGGAATAATAATCTCTAAGATAGCAGGTAAACAACACAATTCTTTAGAAATAAAAGTCAACACAGTAAATTGCACATACTTCTCGTGAAACCACCTAGAGACATATGTCTTATAAGCATTGCATAAGGTATTGTCAGATATGAATGCTTTCCTTACCATGATCAAATGGAGGCATTGTTGCATTTCTCCAGAGAATTATACATGGATTTCGAATGTTGGGTGACTGGTCCTTAAAATCTAAATTAAAATATGTTCTCAAATATAAAATAAGCCCTTTTCTTTGGCCTTTCTAAAATCCATGAAAACTTTCCTTTTCACGTACAATGGTGAGTTTTCCAGATCTGCCTGCCTGCCTGCCCTTTCATTCTGATTGTGAATGTTCTGGTTCAACTCCCATTTCTGCAATAAAACTGCTTGTTAAAAAAATTGTCAGCAACTATTAACCCCTTTGCTTCTGCTTCCTCTGGTCACAGATAGCAATTGGACAGACTCCTGATCTAAACACTGAGTTTGTCCAATTAAAGTGCCTCAAGTACTAATTCATGGGGGTAGAGGGTATATTATTTTGTTTCTAAAGCAATTTTTCTATCCTGCAGACATTTTACATTAATCTCCTTAGGCTACTTACTCTTTGCTGGTGTCTCTGTTAATAGGGAAACTTTAGCAGGTCTTAACCAGATAGAATGCTCCCTCGTTTAGGCCTCTCAACAGTAGATGAGCACACTTCTCAGTTATTCCCTGAACTTTGGAATGAAGCAAGCAAACACCCAAACCTTGAAAAAATGTCTCCCTTTGCTCTCACATGAACTAAGAAAATCACTTAGGAGCAAAGGAAAATTCAAAGAGAAATGAGCTTGTCCTGTTATATTTACAAGTCAAATGGCTGTTTGGGGATACATTGTGTGGATTTTGGTAATACACAGAATATTCACTCAGTTGAGCCTAATGGCTCTTCGAAAGCCATTAAGGTGTACTAAGTAAATACATATTTTTTTGGTATGTGTTCTAATTTGAAAACGACATTGTTTTACTTGAATGCATTCTTTCATGTCGAAGCTACTGCCCTAGAAGTGGCCCCCTGTTTGGATTGGGCAGTTTACTGAGTAGGGAAGGGAGGTAAAGCCTTGTGGAAGAGGGTTTCAGCTGCACCTGGGAAAGCTCTGGTTAACAGCTGATGTTCGTTTTCAAAAAATGTATTTGAATGTTGGAAAATAAATGCTTTGGAGGTGATTCACATCATCTAAGAGCTGCAAGCAATTCCTGACGAGGGAGCTAAGAATATTCATAAGAGTTAAGAAAAACCCGTTTATGACATCAAATATCAAATGCCTCATAAATTTGGGAGAGGGAAACTTTTGCACAGTATGTCGGGGGGTGGGGGGTGTTTACTGTTAACCAACAAATGGGGAAGGAGAACCACATTACATGGTTTTAGTGACTCAAATAAGACTAGTTGTTTAACTAGAGATTATTTGTCAAACCTACTTACTCTCTCAATGAGGGACAGGAAATCTGGAGTGCTAAAGTGACTTGCCCACTATCCCAGAGCTACTTTCCAGAGTGAAAGCTTATTTTTGTCTTATCATCTCCATGGTCACTTCATGGTAGGCCTTCTGCATGCACCAGGAGAAGTGGTCAATGCAGCTCCTTTTAAGAAAATTTCACCAAGGTATTCAAAAACCCACAGTCAGCCCAGTTCTTAAGATACTCACTGAATGCCTAAACTTGGACCATAATCCTCATTCATGTCCATATATTCCCTATCTTGAATGGTGGCATCACGTCAGGTACCACACTCCAGAGCTGACAGTCAGCCTGGATTCTCTCTCTTCCTTCTGCACGTGAGCTCACCCCTCTCTGATACCAACCACCCAGCCCTCCCACTGTTCTGTGTCCCAGTGAACCTGACCTCCTTCAAGCCCTTACAGCCTGGTCCTGGACCACAGACCACATTAACCATCTCCTAACGGGCTTTACCACCCTAATTGTTATTCTTCACACAGGTTTGAGCAGAGGTATTTCAGCTGTGCCCAAGCCATCATTTGTCCTGCATACAGCTTAAGCAATTTGTCCTGGGAAAGAAAACACCCACGACCTGGCCCCTGCCTGCCTCTGCAACGGCGTCACTCTCATTACCCTCTACCTCTAGCTCTATGCAGCATAACATTGATTGCTGGGACTTTCTTACCCCCCACCCACACACACCCACACACCCACACACACACACACCCCACACAGGTACACACACCCGGCAGGTTCATCTCCCTCTGATTTTCCTGCCTCACTGCCTGGAATGCCCTCTTACTCTAGTCCCCCCACCTAATCCACCTAGATAACTTCAACTCATTCCCTAAGGCTTGACATACAAACCATCACCACCACCTCTGCTGGAAAACTTCCCATGTCCCCTGACACCCCACACTCACCAGTGAGGTGACCCTCCCCATTGTTCCCATAAGGCACTCCATCCTACATTTCTGCGTTTAATTCTCTGCATGTGATCTTCACCATGGAAGAAGGTGAAGTAACTCTTTGAAATTCAGAATCACGTTTTATTTATCTTTGTATTCTAAATGCCTATCATGGGGCCAAGTGTTTAATAGGTGCTCAAGGTTTGTTGAATAAATGGAGAAATAAAGAATTCATATCCCAGATAATTCCATTTTCCAAAATTATGCTACAGTATGGATTCTCATTTTCATATAAGTGTAAAAATTTCAACCTTTTATTTCTTTTATTTTTAGGAATTGCAAGCATGTACATTTTTACTTAGTGACACATAATATCAAAGGATATTAAACATTTTGAGCGGGTCTCTTAATAATACTGTAATGGCCTCTAGTTGCAAATAAGCTAATCTTTCCTAATTTGAAGTATTATCAGAACGAAGGATGAAGGCAGTGGAAGAAAACCAGCTTTTTTTTTTGTTTTAACGGAGTCTTGCTCTGTCACCCAGACTGGAGTGCAATGGCGTGATGAGCTTGGCTCACTGCAACCTCCACGTCCCGGGTTCAAGCAATTCTCCTGTCTCAGCCTCCCGAGTAGCTGAGATTACAGGTGCCTGCCACCATACCTAGCTAATTTTGTATTTCTAGTAGAGATGGGCTTTCACCATGTTGGCCAGGCCGGTCTTGAACTCTTGACCTCAGGTGATCCACCCACCTCGGCCTCCCAAAGTGTTGGGATTACAAGCGTGAGCCACCACACCTGGCCAGAAAACCATCTTATCTTGAGTACCCACTACTTGCTAGGAGTTATAATCTCTACTTTTCAGGTAAAGAAATATAGTTACATAGAGGTCAAATAACTTGAATATAGCAGAGTCAGGATTAGAACTCAGATCCATCTGAATCAAAATCTATGTCCCTCTGACTGCACCAAGTTGCCTCATGCAAGAATACCATCATACTACATTTAGATTTTATACAACCCATCCAAGAATGCATGAAGAATTTTTAAAAGTTTAATACATGAGAGATTCACAACTTTGCTTATAAAGTATTATATTGAAGGGAATTTCATTATTTTAAATAGCTTGTGCTTGATTTCTTTAGAGAAAAGAAACAAATAATCAAAATAAAGGTATAAAAATCCTTGGCTCTGAGCATTGCTCACCCCTTTAAAGGCTACAGACCATGGCCTCTGGCTCACAGAAAACCCAAATGAATTCTATTTTCCCTTCTCCCTCATCCAGCAGAGCACAGCTTTGCAATCCTTCTTCCATTATTACCCCTTGTTTCTTTTACCAACCCCATCTCATTTTAAAATATCATTTTTATGAAGGGTAATGTTACATGGTAGAAAACTGTAAAAAATTAATGGATAGAGTTGGTATGAGGAAAATGCATTATTTCAATAGTTTTATTACTTTTGCCCATTACACATTTACAAGTTTTGTTGTTTATACGGGTATGTTTTATAGATGGCTCTATTCAAAACATATTACTTTAACACTTTGATCATTGAGAAATTTAAATCAACACTCAGCTTGCTTTTCCAAAGGAAGAACTCTTTTGAAATATTTACCTAGATTGTTGTTAATATTCTTATTCTTTTGTAAAAAAAAAATTATTAGAACCTCTCACAGAGGGTCATATAAAAATTATCTTAAGGTTGAACAAATGTCATTAGACCATTCATTTAGCTCCTGAAAGCCCAACAACAAATATCTGTTAGAACATCTATTGTTCTCAAACTCCTGGGCTCAAGTGATCCCCCTGCCTTGGCCTCCCAACGTGCTGCGATTACAGGCATGAGCCTGTAATCCGTGCCCAGCCACATCTATTCTCAATATTTTGTTTTGTTTGTCACTGACTCAAGTGCCTAGAACAGTGCCTGGTGCTGGTATGTGCTTTTAAAATACATGCCCAGTGAGAAAATGCTGTCTAGTAATCAGAGCTGTCATCTAGTGATATTTTTTTCTGTGTTCACATTTTTATTCTATCACTTAGACTATCAGTTAAACTGACTAAATGAACCAAAAGAAAAGAGGAAAATGATTGGAAGGATATGGAGCGGCTCAGAGAAACCAAAAGCTGGACACAAAGATCATGACAGAACAAAGATGGGAACCAGATAGCTTCAGGGCTCCAGGTAGCAGGAATGAATAAACAGCCTCTTCAAGGTTCTGCTCACAGGAAGAATCTGTTCCAAGCATATTCCCACTTTTGTGTCTCACCACTCGGAATTCAGCTTCCCAGAAGGGAAAGCCTGAGTGGCTGAGCTTGAGCTATTTCCCCTGCTTCAGACTGGGAGGTGGATGGGGAGTGGACTTGGCAAAGCACCACATAAACCACATAGACGGAGACCAAGCAGGGATGACTCCTCAGAGAAAATCCAGGTATTCCTCCTGAATAAAAAAAAAATTGACAAATATCCACCAAGTCTCTGACAGCAAGCTGGATGGACTCCGATTGCATCTTCTAACAAAGTGATGAAATTCTTACACATTAATTTTGCATCCTGAGGTCTCAAGTTTCATTTTCTACATAAAATAGCCAGCAGTTTTGTACGATATTTTATAATTACGTGCTTCCTCTCCCATTCTATTTCCCATGCCCACTCAGTCCAAAGAAATAGAAACAATAATAAATTAAATACAAAGAGTGAGTTAATAGTAAGGGAGGCTGGAAAAGTTGATTTTGGATGAGTAAAACCTTAAAATCATTATCTGGTAAGCCTAAGGTATAAAATTATCAACTATACTAATACTAATTAATAAACAATGATGTTTATGAGAGTCTTTCTTAAATGTGTGAGTCTCCATAAAGAAAATCTACATGACAGATCTTATGCTCAGGTAAACACAAAACTGGGCAAATTGTTTGAAGAACCCATAAAATGAGATTTAAGGCAAACCGAGAAAAACACTTCAGTGGGAGGAATGAAGGAAGCAAGCAGTTGGTTCCTTCCCCTTCATGGTCCAGAACGTTGCTCTTGATACTTCTTCCCCTAACAAGCTATTCTCTCTCTCTTTCACTAGCCAATTCAAATGTCACCTACTCTTAAGACATTTCCTGTAATATATTCCTCATTTCAGTCAGCCAAGCCTTCTGTCCTATTCTTATAGTATTTTCTAAATGCAAATATTGCAGCTTTATTTCATTGGCTTTTTCTCTTAATCTGCCACATTCGTACATTACATTTATTGAGGATTTATCGTGTGCTAGACATATAAGTGTTTTATCACGCTTAGAAGTATTATAATAAGTAGACCAGGCACAGTGGCTCATGCCGGTAATACCAGCACTTGGGGAGGCCAAGGTGGGAGGATCACTTGAGGTCAGGAGTTCAAGACCAGCCTGGCCACAAGGTGAAAACCCATCTCTACTAAAAATACAAAAACTATTAGCTGGGCATGGTGGTGGGCTCCTGTAATCCCAGCTACTCAGCAGGCTGAGGCAGGAGAATTGCTTGAGCCCAAGAGGCAGAGGTTACAGTGAGCCGAGATCACTCCTCTGCACTCCAGCCAGGGTAACAGAGCAAGACTCCGTCTCAAAAAACTAAAAAAAGAAGTATTATCATAAGTAAAACTATAATTTTACATCTGTATTTATAAATATCATAAATATTTTGTATTATGTTATTTTATAGTATTAAGTACTAGATTATCAACCCAACGACCCTTTGGAGTAGGTCTTCTGGTTGTCTTTATTTTATAGACGAGAGAGATTAAGTGCAATCATGAGGCACTTAATGATTGGGAAACATTCCGAGACATGCAATGTTAAGTGATTTTGTTGTCATTGTGTGAACATCAAAAAGTGTAGTTACACAGCCGGGCGTGGTGGCTCATGCCTGTAATCCTAGCACTTTGGGAGGCCAAGGCAGGTGGATCACCTGAGGTCAGGAGTTCAAGACCAGCCTCAACATGGAGAAACCCCGTCTCTACTAAAAGTACAAAATTAGCCAGGCGTGGTGGTGCATGCCTGTCATCCCAGCTACTCGGGAGGCTGAGGCAGGAGAATTGCTTGAACCTGGGAGGCGAAGGTTGTGGTGAGCCGAGATCGCGCCATTGCACTCCAGCCTGGGCAACAAGAGCAAAACTCCGTCTCAAAAAAAAAAAAAAACTGTAGTTATACAAACCTAGATGGCATAGCCTACAATACACCTAGGCTACATGGTATGGCTTACTGCATCTAGGCTACAAATCTGTATAGGCTAATATTTGTACAGATTTGTGTACAAATCTTCACAAATATTTCTGTACTGAATGATGTAGGCAATGGTCACACCATGGTATTTGTGTATCTAAACATATAAAAGGTACGGTAAAAATATGGTCCCATTATAACCTAATGGGACCACTGTCTTTTTTTTTTTTTTTCTGTTTTGTTTTGTTTTGAGACAGTCTCGCTCTTGAGTGCAGTGGTGTGATCTTGGCTCACTGCAACCTCCGCCTCCCAGGTTCAAGTGATTCTCCTGCCTCAGACCCCTGAGAAGGGGGGATTACAGGTGCCCACCACCACGCCCAGCTATTTTTTTTTTTTTTTGTATTTTTAGTAGAGCCCCCAGGGTTTCACCATATTGGTCAGGCTGGTCTCCAACTCCTGACCTAGGTGATCTGCATATAATCTTCAACTGCCAGGTACAGTGGCTCACACCTGTAATCTCAGCACTTTGGGAGCCCAAGGCCAGAGGATCACTGCAGCCTAAGAGTTCAAGACTCACCTAGGCAACATAAGGAGATCTCGTCTCTACAAAAAATAAAAATAAAAAAGTTAGCCAGGCGTGGTGATGCATATTTGTGGTCCCAGCTACTCAAAGGGGTGAGGTGGGAGAACCGCTTGGTCCTGGGAGGTTGAGGCTGCAGAGCCCCATGATGCACTCCAGCCTAGGAGTCAGAGTGAGACCCTGTCTGGAAAATAAAAACAGAAAGATAATCCTCAGTGTTAATAGTTCCCAACCTGCTGATGTCTTTAACTCAGTCAGCCTCCTCTTCACCCTCCTGTTTGCCCATAGAGCCAGAGCAAGCACATTCCCTAGACAGAAAACACTAATGGAGATGCAGGCCTCAGGAGAACATTTTCCTGGGTTTCCACTGTGATCTCCATGAGTTCCAAACCTATGGCCAGCCCTACTCAGCTTGTTGCATTATCTTGAAATCCCAAGATTCCCTCATTTTTTTCACAGAAAAATGCAGGAAAATATTACTTTATTTTGTTTTGAATCTACATTTTATTATTTCAACCAAAATAATCTTTTAGGAGAAGTGGTATAATAGTCAGCACAATCTGTACCAGCCATTAGCCATGCTCTTGGTTGAACTTCTAAAACTGAAACTGGACTGTAAGTGCCTTGAGGGCAGGACCCAAGAACCATTTGTCTTTGTCTCTGTGTCCCTTCTGAGCCTAGAACAAGGGCACATGATATTTTAAGGAGCCAATCTGATAAAACCATTTGAGCTACAACATTTTGATGCAAATGAAATACCAAACAATTTTGGGGCTTTTTATAAAAACTGTAAGTCACTAGTGCAACGGTCAATATCAACTCTATCGTATCTGGTAATCACAAATGTACCACCTCAGTCTCCTTAGAAAGGGCCATCGGTCAGGCCGGGTGTGGTGGCTCATGCCTGTAATCCCAGCACTTGGGGAGGCCGAGGCAGGCAGATCACTTGAGGTCAGGAGTTCGAGACCAGTCTGGCCAACATGGTGAAACCTCGTCTCTACTAAAAATACAAAAATAAGCTGGGCGTGATGGTGGGCACCTGTAATCCCAGCTACTCAGGAGGCTGAGGTGGAAGAATCACTTGAGCCTGGGAGGCAGAGGTTGCAGTTAGCTGAGATTGCACAACTGCACTCCAGCCTGGGTGACAGAGCTGGGACTCCATCTCAAAAAAGGAAGGGCCATCAGTCATCAGGAGACATGTGCTTGCTCATTCTCTGATGCTTCACTGGTATCTTGAAAAGCGTGCATCCCAGATTCACAAATATCATCCTTAAAGTTAAGATGTCCCTTATGCTTGGGCATATCATAATCCCCAGGGAAAAAGGGGACCCATTTTGAAAAGCATATAGATCATTAAATAATTTGAAAAAAAAAAAAAAAATTTTTCTGAATGCACAAAAATTCAAGCTGATTTTATTTTTTTGGTTACAACAGATGATTCTACAAATCTTCAGGGATAGGGAGAGAGCTTGAGATTTTTGTTTCTCAAAAGAAAATTGGATTCAAAAGTAGTTGAGAGATCCTGATATAGAAAATGGATATCTTTGCTTTCTATAGACTTTGGGGTCATGTAGCATTCCTCAGTTGGTTTGTGATTGAGTAGCATGCTTCACAGAAGTTAAATTCTAAATGTACTATTGAATTGACCCTTGAAAATCCCTTAAACCAGCAGTAGCATATAGGATGTGTGGACATGTGCATCATGGAGAAGAGTACTTGTTGTATCCACCTGAGAACCACCACCCCTGCAGCAAGATGCTCTCATCACCAGTAGGGAAGGATGGGCGATGCTGCTAAGAGTAACTCATGGGCTAGAAGATCCAAACCCTCATCCAATACTTCTCACTCCCAGGAAAAGAGCAGCAACTCATGCAATAAAATGGAGGGTAGAATTATTAACTACCCTAGTTAATTTTTTACATATACATATAGATGTATTAGTGTGTATATTTGCCAAGGGCAAATACATGAATTTTCTGAAGTTAAGCTCAGGATGCAATTCCAGTGTATATGCAGGAGGGGAAGGGGCCAGAAAGATAGTTGAACCCAATTGTGATCCCTTGTCTCACTTTCTATCAACATTTAAGATCTTCAGTTAAATTCCTGTCTCCTCTCTCAGTTGTGTAAATATAAAGCCCCTTTACAATGAAGGTGGTCAAGAGAACTAATTGTCCTATAAAGATATTGTCCCTCTTAATAGACTATATGAACTCATTGTATTTTTCCAATGCAAGCTTATTTTCCAATACATCCACATAAAATCCAATCAATATGGATCCTATTAAAACTGAAAACTATCCAAAAAATTATCCAAAATCAAGATAAGTGTTAGGGACAGAACAAGGGTCAAAAATGCAGCTGGGATAAGGAATCTCCACTGTACACATTACGTGTGATTTTTGTTTTTAAGTAGCAACTGTATACTTCGAGTGGGCCAGCCACATGTCATTGTCACTTAGTATGTGCTCAATAAACACTTGTCAAATAAAGGTTTGATGGATCAGATCTCTTCAAGAATGCTTTAAACTTGACTGCAAATTTAATGCAAGAGTCCATTCACAATCTAGATGCTATTGTTTTAAGAACTTCAATGACATTTTTTGTCTCCATAACTTACCAATATTGAAAAAAGTATCTCAAATAAGAAGTTTTAATTTTAGCCTTCTGCAAATTGAGCAAGAAATACTATTGCTCATTGCACAATAATACATCAAAAAATAGAGTTATCTGACATGACATATCCTCTTTCACCATGATGACCTCCCACCTTTACTGTGGTACTGTCATTTTTAGGTGACACCTGCTTTGCTTGCAACCAACAGCTCTGTGTGTGCCATGCTGCAGCAGATGGCTTCAGGCGTGATGTGTTAATGGCAGTGATTACTTTATGAATAGTGAGAGCTGATCAGAGACATAATAAAACAATAGTGGCTGCCATCCTGGAAAAGGTGCTACATAGGGGTGACATGCTTAGTGAGGACTATTCCTCTCTCGAACCTCATTATCAATTCCAAAGGGACACAGGGGCCAGCCAGGCAACTGCAGGCTCAGACACATTGGAGAGAACCGAACCAGCACAAAGATTTCCCTCTGAGTTAATTGGAGTCAGAGAGGGTGTACAGCCTCTAATGTGCAAGCCATGTGGGTAAATGTGAATGTGTCTCCCCATTTTTACTCCTCATACACTGTCCTCTGAGACTGTGGCCTGATGCTCACCACTTTTAAGAAGTCTGTTTCCTGGGAGGCCAAGGCAGGCAGATCACAAGGTCAGGAGATCGAGACCATCCTGGCTAACATGGTGAAACCCCATCTCTACTAAAAAAAATACAAAAAAATTAGCCGGGCATGGTGGCGGGTGCCTGTAGTCCCAGCTACTCGGGAGGCTGAGGCAGGAGAATGGCGTGAACCCAGGAGGCGGAGCTTGCAGTGAGCCGAGATCGCGCCACTGCACTCCAGCCTGGGAGACACAGCGAGACTCCGTCTCAAAAGAAAAAAAAAAAAAAAAAGAAGTCTGGTTCCTATCACTCTTCTTCATGAATCACAGCCTTGAGTCAGGGTAGAAATCACCATGACAGACTGTGAGGAAATCAACTTGTGTGTCTTGTGAAATTATATTCCTAAGGACAAGTGGTTTTCTGAACAAATTTCTAAGTGGAATTCAAAACTCTAGGAAAAGTTAATAGTGAAGGGAATCACAGTCAGGTTTCTGTTAAGGGTTATTCATTCATTCCACAAACAGGACACTGGAGAATGAAGCAAATAAAGTGAAGTCCTTATCTTCAAGGTGCATTATCTCATAAGAAAGACATATGTAAGCAGTTAAAATCCAGAGTGATGAGTTATGATTATCTTCCATATTGAGTATAAGATTAGTCTGAGGTTTGAGAAAACAATGTCACGTTACAGATATATATATATATATATATATATATATATATAGAGAGAGAGAGAGAGAGAGAGAGAGAGAGAGAGAGAGAGAGAGAGATGCTGTCTCGCTCAGTAGCCCAGGCTGGAGGGAAGCAGTGTGATCTTGGCTCACTGCAACCTCCGCCTCCCGGGTTCAAGCAATTCTCCTACCTCAGCTTCCAGAGTAGCTGGGACTACAGGCACGTGCCATCATGCCCAGTTAAATTTTGTAGTTTTAATAGAGATGGCGTTTCACCATGTTGGACCAGGCTGGTCTTAAACTCCTGACCTCAAGTGATCCACTCGCCTTGGCCTCCCAAAGTGCTGGGATGACAGGTGTGAGCCACTGCATGTGGCCTAAATGTATATAAAATTACCTAATAAAATAAACCTTCAGTATTCCATTGAGTTTACCCAATCCTTGTGATTTATCCTAGATTACCAAGATACCTACTTAAACTATATAGCTTTTCACTAATTCAAAAGAACATGAGGTCTTCTAGGGTCCATCTGTTCTGTTGAAGCTTCTGGTAGGTCTTGCTCTTGTTTTTAGTTATTTGCTCACATGCAAAAATCTAATATACATGAGGGCATCTAAATAACCTAAAGCAAAAAATACTGTACACAAAATATTTTCCACTTTATTTGATGAGGAAGGATGAGAAGAAATATTCAAATAGACTTAAAGGCATATCTTCTCTGCAGAATAAATGAGTATGCCCATCTCCATTGGCCTCCCCTGAGCTCATGATCCACAGCCTGGAAAGGCCAGCTACTATCATGTGAAATGAATAGGCGTCTCTTCCGTATGTGCAATCTGCCACCAGTATTCTCTTTATAAGTCTCAGGAACAAAACTAAATGAGAATATCACAATGACTTCATCCCGCCCATTACAGTATCTCCCCAGAGTGACTATTAGAGAATTACTGTATTATGTCTGCCCTGGAGACATTTGAAGGTCCTGATATATTTCAGTGATTTTACTTAACCCAGTAATTAGTTTACACAGTTTTATGAAGATTTTACTGCTTTAAAGATGACAGTTTTTCTTCTCAAAATTAGTTCTGATAGCCAGTCACTTCATTTCGTGGTTTATGGAAGACTGGATATATTGGGTAAAAGATCTTCATTTAAGAATATGGAAAAGCATCCCCTTTTACTAACTGAATATGGTTTGGTACATTCACCCTTTTTTGTTAATTTTCCTTTTTTGGCCCATATACCATGTGGGATTGTTTACAAGGCAAAGGAAAATGTAGTTTTGTTTTGTTTTTTTAATGCCGTCTAGATGTACAGCTGACTCTTATTAAGAATAATAGGAGTCTTGCATATAAAATGCAGGAAAGTGATTTAATAACTTCCAAGGCTTTGAAAATGTTACATCTGTAACAAGTAACAAAAACACCCTGGACCTGTTAATTCAGAGAATAAATTATTAGTTGTGCACCTTCTATGTTCCTCACACTATCCTAGGCATTGAGGCACAGCAGGGAAAACAAAATAAATTCCCTTCCTTCTTGAAATGGGCATTCTAGAGGAGGGGAGCAAACAATGAACAAAAATAAATAAATGCAAATAGAGGAAAGAATGATGAAGGGATCAAGGAAAGCTGGAGGAGAGAGGACAATTGGGAAGAGATCTGAACCAGGTGAGGGAATAGGCCGTGCAAAACCTGGAGAGGAATGTTCCAGAAAGAGGGACTAGCTTGTGTGAAGGCCTTGCGGTGAAAAACTGCTGAAGAGCTCCAGGCAATGCGGTGCTAGCATGGTGAATGAATACCTAAGAATGCCTTGCAACCTGGCTTCATTGATTTATTGATATTAATAAATGAGAGTACCAAGCGGCTGGTCCCGGGGAACTCCTGCATCATTTCAGCTACATATATAAGGGCGTGTAAAATTTCTCAGACACAGCAGTGAAAAAGACATGGATAGAAAAAAATGGCCGGGCCCGGTGGCTCCCACCTCTAATCCCAGCACTTTGGACAGCCAAGGCGGAAGGATCACTTGAACTCAGAAGTTCGAAACCATCATGGGCAACATGGCAACCTGTCTCCACTAAAAATACAAAAATTAGCCAGGCATGGTGGGGCGATCCTGCAGTCCCAGCTACTTAGGAAGCTGAAGTGAGAGGGTCATCTGAACCCGGGAGGTGAAGGTTGCAGTGAGCCGAGATCCTGGCCCTGCACTCCAGCCCGGGGGGGCAAAGCAGGACCCTGTCTCAAAACAATAAATAAATAAATGGCATACTTTTACATGGTTCCTTATGTACACAAGTGTAGCTACTTTACCTCATCTTTTTTTTGTCCAGACTCTCCGCCTTCTTCCGTTGGCTATTTCTCCACCAAGACAAAAAAGTAGCAGAGCTGAAAGGATGCCGCTTTGGCTCGTTGAAACCCACTTCCGACTCTGGGATTAAACTGAGTTTGCTTACTAAGAACCCCTCCTGAC
Source organism: Nomascus leucogenys (assembly GCF_006542625.1). Classification (NCBI taxonomy): domain Eukaryota; kingdom Metazoa; phylum Chordata; class Mammalia; order Primates; family Hylobatidae; genus Nomascus; species Nomascus leucogenys. Next base: position 114,842,169 of record NC_044386.1, read on the forward strand.
CACCAAGCAATGCAGTTCCAGGATCAGAGGTCATCCTCTTCCAATCTTTGACTTCCACCCGGAGTTGTAGATAACCCTTCAGGAAAACATGTGGTGAAAGTCGTTTTGCTCTGTGAGCCAACAGAAAATTGGCCCTTGAGATGACTTTTAACGGGATTTTGTAAGCCATCAGCAGAACAGCACGGGTTCCGACCAGGCATGGAATTCAGAGTTGTAATAGAAAACATTTATTTGGCTTCAGCTAAACATCCTAACACATGTTAGCATTTGCTGCCAATATGCTTCCTAATTAAGAACAACATAAAATCATAGGAAATCCTGCATCCTGTCTTCATGTACTTCTCATGTATCTTTAGTGCCCTGGCCTTCTTTCTCAAGCACATACACACTCACACACACACACAATACAGGTTGATTCAAAAGTCCTGTTTTGCCAACCATGAACTGTAGTGTCATTAACAAGATTAATGTACATTCCAGAAGGTACCACCAAGCATTTTTTCTTCCGTCTTAAACAAATGCTGCTATTAAAAACTAATTTTTTAAAAGCTAATAAGGCATCCACCAAATAAAAGACTGGCAACATTTCATTTATAAAGTATTATCTGTAACTGATGTGAAACTTCACATAGTGTGTATATATATATATCTTCTCTCTAGTTTTGCCTGGACTATTGGCTATGTTTGGATGAACAGATTCAACATGATAAAAATATACGAACATGACTAATAGTCCTCTTTCAAGATGAAGGACAGACTAGGATCCGGTTTTCCTCTTAGTTCCTCCTTAAATCCATGCTCATTTCATCTGAAAATATTTAAAGATATACTTGTGAGTGCTGAATTATCACCCCCTCATGACAAACAAATGAACATTATGTGATTACTGCACAGGTGAAAATGTATTTGATATTTCTAATTATGGCTAGAATTGTACGAGTTAATCTTAGATCCCCTGATTTATCAGTGATCCTACATAGCCAAACTAATTGCTTCTATTCCCCACCATCAGGCAGAAATTATTAAAAAAAAAAAAAAAAAAAGCAGAGGGAAACCAATCGGTCAGGCACATTTTATGTTAAGTTTCTCTCGCTACTTCCATCTGATTTTTTTTCATGCACTGGAATAGACTCTGAAACAACACACAGAAATAAAACCTGGGTCTGAAAAGTTATCTTAAAACATTTTCCTTAAGACTTTTTAATGATTTTCAGCATTATTAATTTTTTTCAAATGAAACGCACATGCTCTTGTTGCTTCTTTCCTGAGCATAGCTTTTCATTCCTCCTCATCTTTTTCCCCCTTCCAAATCTATTTATTGCTTGTTGTTCTTGGCTCTTTCTCACTTTCCATTTTTCATGATTGGTTCTTTATGATCATGTGTTTCCTTTTCTTCTCCCCGCCGTGGCTGCCAGCCCAGTTGTTCTCTCCGGGCCCTCGAGTTTCCCTTCGCTAATGAAACAAGAGCTGCCTCCCTCCCTGGCTTTTGCCATCCAGCTGTTTCCTTTTTAAGATATAAACTCATCTTTATTCAGTGAAGTTCCTGGGCAAACCTGACTCCTTTTGCAGAAGAGTCGATAATAACCTGAGGGATTTAAAAGGTTTTAAGAGGAACGCATATCTGGAAAACTTGGGAGCGAGTGGAAGGAGGGTAAATAGAAAATGAAATTCATTTTTGAAAGATTCTGAGGAAAAAATAACAACGACAACAACAAACATTTTCCTTAATGTTTTAATCCTCCTGAGCAGCTCTTGGTGGCAGCCTGGCCTTGAGCATTCTCCTGGAAGTCCATCCACCCCTTCCCGGCAACTTTCACCTCCTACCTTGCCTGCTTCACATTTCTTGGCCTCTGTGAAAGTAGCCTAGCTAACACCACAAACCTGGATTGTATATGATTAGGTGGTGAAAAGGTGCCAACCTGAAGTGCAGCCTGCCAAGTCAAGTCAATTTACTGTGATGCTTTGACTGTGCAAGCAGGTCTTAATCCCTCTTTAATCTCCCGTGTGCCCTTGACATCATGGAAATTACTGGCAAAGCTAATGTCATCAGATGAACCCTGGTAACTCTTTCAGAGAAGGTTCCCTGAACAAAACAACCTGTTTACTTCTTAAGCTTTCAAATCCCCCAAATATTTCAAGAAAAAATGAATTAGCCCACAGCTATCATCTTACCAAAACAGAGTGGCTAACTCTTTCTCAGTATTATAACTGATAAGACCTCATGTGACTTGGAATTTATATTCTACCCAAGCATCGGTTGAGTGTGTTATAGTTAAGACTTGATTGATTAGATAAAGGGGTTTCCTAGTAGCTCTAGCTGCTCTGACTTTTAGGGAAAGTTTTTCCTTTAAATCTGAGAATCCCTTTCTTTTCTGAAAACACTTGTTCTGATATAAAATTTCCAATGGAATCATTTTTCACCAGAAAACTGAAGAAACAAAAGCAAAAAGAAAACAAACAGAAAGGAAACAGAAGAAAAAGAAGTTTAAAAAGTATTTATCAGATGATATAATCTCACCTGAAAACAATTATCAAGCAAGATAAAAATCAGCATCTCCATTGGACAGAAATGGGATTATAACAACAGTGGTTCTTCATCATTTACAAAACACTTTCCCACATATATATATAAAGAAAAGAATATATTTCTCTGTAATATATGTCTCACATATATATTATATAGAAAATAGAAATATATGGAATAGAAATATATATATAGAAAATAGATAGAAAATAGATAGGTAGATAGATAGATAGATAGATAGACAGACAGATGGAAGATAGAAAGTTAGAGATCTTTGATGACAAGCCTCAAATGTCCCAAAATAAAGATTTTCTTAGAACTCAGCACAAATCAGAATGTGTATCCTGGATACTTGCAGCATGAGGGTTCTCTTCTATGGGGACCTCTCTGAAGATTCTCCTGTCTTAGAAGGAAAAGAGCCTGAGAGGAGAGGTCTGATCTTGACTACCATATTTTATTCTCCAATCAACTCCGGTAAAAATAATTCCAAAATCTCCCCAATAAGGAACAGCGACACCCATTTCCTGTCCTTACACATGGTTTCACACCTAGTGTCTATGAGCCCAGGAAGAATCCCATGAGTCCTACCAGGAAAGGAAGGCAGGAAGATCTTGGATCCTGAAAAATGAAACTTGCTTGATTTTGATATGAATACCTGCCCCACCATGCATGCCAACTGATATCATAGCTCGGAATTCTTCCTGGCCCCTGGTTTCTGTTGCCTGGCTGACCTTTCAACATCCCCTGTGCCTGCTGTTTCCCTCCCTGGCTCTGACTCACAACACATCTTATTGCAACCATTGGCCTCTGAGACATTGTCCCCAAGGTAGATCCCAACCTCTGGATTCTGTTTGTCCCTCTGCCCTCCAGCGAAATATTGGCCTGAGGTTTCCTTTGGCCTTACCTGCCCACAGTTCCTCCCAGTCTTGTCATCAGGCCAGGAGCAGGGCAAGATATGAGTCCCAGGGACTGTGTGCTTACAGCAGCTGTGCCCAGAGATTAAGCTATGAGAAGCCAGGCAGGCTGGGAAAAGTGAACTGCTAACCTCTCTAGTTGCACTCCAAATTTTGACCTCTGTAAATCCAACCAAGAAAAGTATGGTGAGAGCTCTAAAACTTGGTTCCAGCAACTCCTCCTTGGAATTTATCAAGGGAAAAAGAATTTAACAAAAATGTACTTCTCAGTCGTCTCTGTGACATCAATGACAATATTTAATTTTCTGTTTTTAGGTTGAGAATAATCTTTAAATACACTAATGTGTAATTTAAGATTGATCTTCCCAAAGTTAAAAAAATGCCACTCCTCATTGTTGCCAGGTCATTCTTCTTTATTAGCAACAAGAAAAAAACAGAGAGGGGCTTGATACATGAACACAGATGGATTTAGCATGAAGCTAATGAAGCTTGAGCTTCGACTCCTATGCAGACTCCTTCCAATGTCTTGGGAGGGACCCTAGCAATTTCGTTTCAGTTTTATTTTATTTATATATATATATATATGTATTTAAAAAGCCCTAAAAATTGTATACTCTTCAGGCCCCACAAAACCTGGACCCCGCCCCCAAGTAAGTTAATTATGGATTTGTGCCAAGTGAAGGTTAAATGATGTTCCAGCATTCTGTGTGGACCAAAGTTTTGCAGTAGTTTAAATAAAGAAAAGTGTTAAGGAATTGTCTTATACATTACAAGGAAATATAGGCATACTAAAATCAAAACATCATCAGCAGACCAGTTGGAACAAAATTAATGCCGTGAGTAGCAATTAAATGTTAGCAAACCATTGTCCATCACATTAAGTCAATGTTGTTAATTTGAATGCTGGGTTTGTCATTTTGTTTGAATTCAATTTGTAAATTTGTTTTGGATTTGCAATTGTATAAGAGCCATAAATTTCAGGAATATATGCCTACTTTCAAGTTTGTATATGCTCTAGGAATATTAGACTATGAAGTCATTTAAATTCAGGAAAAGGAAAAGAAGGAAGGAAGGAAGGAAGGAGGGAGGGAGGGAGGGAGGAAAGGAGGGAAGGAAGGAAGGAGGGAGGGAGGGAGGGAAGGAGGGAAGGAAGGAAGGAAGAAGGGAGGGAGGGAAGGAGGGAAGGAAGGAAGGAAGAAGGGAGGGAGGGAGGAAGAAGGAAAGAAAGAAGAGAATTCAATCAAGAACCCCCCATGACAACAACGTTGTAGCCCAAGGATCCAAGATTTCTAATCAGCCTCTAGGTCTAACTTTCCAAATCCAGCCTAATCTGTCTTCAATGCTACAAAATGAGACCCTTCCTAAGCAGGAGCATTTATTTATTCAACAAATATTTCTGAGCCAATGGTGTGTGCAGAGCACTATGCTTGAGTCTGTGAAAATTGGTTTATTATTTTCTTTAGCTGCCAAGAAGGATGAGAGTGAGAACACACATTCTCAAGGTAAAAACACACATATCTAAATAAAACTAATCTCATTGATGTAATCATTACAAATGTTTATAGCATTTCAGATAATACATGAAGGCTGGGAAGGTGCTCAAGATTAAGTTTTTCTTTAAGATTAAAATAACTTTGGGATTTTTTGCCACATTAGTGCCAGAAAATGTTTCATCCTCCATATTCCAATTGGCATGCTCTTGAACCAACTCACTCCGCAGTTTAACTTCAGAGCTACTCTGGGGAAACTAACTAATTTTTAATATTGGGCTAAGCAAAACATAATTAGGAAGGCAAATTTCTGGGGAGGGCGGAGTCATACGGGATATTCCCAAGCCAATTCATATGATTTTGCAACAACCATTGTTTGAGTTTTCTGCTGTATCTCTCTCCTTTACAGGTAATCATGAGTTGCTTGTAATTAAATAATCTCAGGTAACTGACAGCAAGACTATCCCCCTGGGAATCGCTTCCTAGGTCTTGTAATAAGCCTAGATTTTTATATCCACCACCATTTTTGCTGCTCTGCTTCAAACACAAGCAGATATAAGAACTTCTCTGTTTTTGATCTGGGAGGAAGAAATATTCTGATTTATATCTACAACTACCTCTGGACTCAACAGCTGAATTTTGCTTTCTTGACCACTTTATCCCATCCCTAAATGAATGGGCCCAGAAATGAAAGGGCATTGGGCTATTACTGATTCAAAGAATATTAGAGCTCTAGAGGACCGAGCAATGATCTTGTCCAGCTGGTCCCAAAGAGGTTCAATAAGATTGTAAGTATTCCTTTGTCTACTTTGAGAACAGCCTTGTCAGGCCCTCCATATCTGAATGTTTATTTCTAAATTTGATTTTCCTAAAAATTATTGAATACCTTCTTTATTTAAGGTATTAAACTAACAACTATATCACTCAAGGAAATATACTTCTTATTCATATACTGTTGATTTTTTCAGAAAGAACACTTACCAATCTTCCCAGAGATGCAATTCTTGATTCCTACCTATCTCAATAAGGGAATAGGTGTGAAAAGGAAAAATGACGATGCACTAAAATGCCCTGCAATTTTAAACTGCACTCATAGAAGAAGAATTCTATGTTTACATTTGGTCAAATTATTTACCCTCTTGTAAGTCAATAATTTCCACTTGGGATCACTGGCTGTCATCTGCCTGTTTACCCAGGGTTTAAATTCAAAGATGCAAAATCAAACAGGCCTTAGGTTTACCATACAAAATGGAGAAAAATGACGACTGAGAGCTAGTTATATGACACTCAGTTCTACCCTGCTGTTTTGTTTCCTGACACAGGTCTATCTCGCTGATCTCTGCCCCACATCCATAACCCTATATCTAGGACATGAGCAGAGCCAAATCTCCAGGAATTATAATAAATAAAAGGAGTTTTTTTTAAAAAAGCAAAAAAGAGTAAAGCTACAGTTCCAGGAAATCTGAATGTAAATTTCAATGTAAATGAGAGTTTCTAATTATTCCTTTTTAAGGATAGCACTCCACTTAAATTGTAGATTTAGATGTAGATGTTTTACACACACACACACATACACACACACACACACACATATATGAGTATGGACATTATGGGAGGGGGGTGTATTTCATGCCTTTCTCCTATAAGGTCAAAGTTCTGTAATATAAGAATTTAAAAATCATAAAATGCCAGTGCAGCAGGGAAGAGTACAGGAGGCATAGTGTATAAGCAACTAAAAGTGGGGAGAGAAAGAGAACAAGATTCAAATCTGTTTCAACCACTTAGCAGCTATGTGACCTTGGGCAAGACCCTCTTGGTATTTGCTGCCGAGAGCACAGTTGTCAACACTAAATGGCTTAATAGAAGTAAAGCACTGTGCTTAGTATATAGTAGGTACTCAATAAATGACAGAGAGTTTATTATTGCTATCACCATATGGGGGAACTTGGAGTTATTCAGGCTCTGTCTGTTCCACTTCAAAATAAAGGTTTGCGATGTGCAACAGGTGGTCAGTCAATAGTCTGCTGTATCTTCATGATACTTTGCAACTGTTTTGAAAATTTTTTTCCTAAACAGATTCTTTTTTAAGGCCTATATTATCATCTCCCTAACCTGCCCTCCCCCTGAACCCCCTCTCTACACACACACAATTCACCATTTAATTGCCTTGTTGCTTTAGCTTCCTGGAGACACAGCCACAGAGCTAAATATAGCTCTGTCCTTCCCAACAAGCAATCCTTTAAAGGAGCTAAATTGCCTTGCTCTTTTACTTCTTACCAAAACTTGATCTCAAGCTTTATAAAAGAGAAAAACTAAAGGCCTTCTACCATAGAATGTTTAGCAATCGACATGTTGTCCACTGCTTGAGAGGTTTTGTGTACTGGCACTTAATCCTTCCTTCAGTTACAACCCCTCTAGGGAAATTTGAGTCCTGTACACGAGTTCTTCATTCATTTCTGAGCCGCAATAATTCTAGGATTACCATTTAGAAAATTGGGAGAACAGACTTTTGCACAGTTACCAGGCAGACGGTATTGAAAAAACAGGGGCATGTAGACTACCTTTTTGGTGACAAGGTTAGGGATAGGTATTGTGGTTAAATCCCATTAGCAAGAACATTACACTCATTATGTGAATGCCAGAATGTGAACCAAGAAGCCTTCCTCTTCCCCACCCCGCCCCGCCCCTATTTCTTCTTCTCCTCCTAATGGCATGCCCCTTCAATACAGGGGATTCCTTGCCCAGGAAATGCCTCTCCAGCGTAAATCACAGAGTACTCCCGTGCCAAGTCGCTCCAAAGCCAGAGCGCACTGCCTAGGACACATGCCATTCTCCAAAAATCTACCAGTATACACGATTCATAAGCCATCTCTCTCTTATTTCTTGGGTGACCTTTAGGGTTCGGAAAGCATTCCTTTGTGTTAAAGCAAACACAAACTATTCTGCAAGCATAGTTCAAGAATTTAAAGATTCTATTAATCTGATGTCTTAATTGTTATTGAGAAGAGGAAACAGGAGTGCCTTTGTTTCCCGAATGACCACATGCTTCTAAAAAGTGGCCCACAGTGTTGGAGTTTGCATCTCAAGTTGCAGGCAGCTCTGCATGAAGTGGAACTTCAGTGTAACTAATTCCCAGACATTAAGAGGGGTAGGGAAAGAACAGAAAGCTGGGCAAACCCGAAGTGGGCTGCAGCAGGGCAAACTGAAGGAGCCCTGCTCCTGGGCCTCCCTGCATTCCGAAGACCAGTTTAAAATAATGATTGATAAATGTGGATTTCACTACACAATATATGCGTGTAAGAAACCTGCACTTGTACCCCCTAAATCTGTACAAATAAAAATAAAATTTAAAAGAAATCCAGATCGAGGGATTGTTTATAAACACTACCTTGGAACAGCAGTTCAAGAGACATTTCACAGTATCCTCTCTCACTTTGGCTATTCACGTGAAAAAACACATTTTATTTAATAGGTCAAAATGGGAAAGATACACAAATAAATGTATATTTCAAAACTAAAGGTGCTAAGCAGGACATAGCAAATGGGGAAACACACGCACACAATGCTGAACAACAACATGCAATCAAAGGAGAAAGAAAAAAATCTTACACGGAAGAAAATATAAAAATCATTGTAATTCAATAATAGCATTCTGTATGCCTACCATGTACAAGGCATTGAGAGGCCAGGCATAGAAGACAGAAGTAAGATTTAGCTCCTGTCTCCCAAGCATTTACCTTCTATTAGGAAAGAATAAATCAAGTATAAAAGTATCTATGATACAGGCAGAATACAATAAACACCCCAAGAGGAAGAGCACATCTAGCTTGGCTGAGAAAGAAGTATATGGAACTAAAAATAGCTCCATGGACAGGGTAGCATTTGAAATGGGCCTCAAAAAACAGTTTAAAAAAATGCAGCTTAAAAAAATGATTGAACAAACATTCTGATTGAAGAAATAAAATGAGCTAAAATAGGAAAGCAGAGAGATATAAAGAATTTAGAGGAGGCCAGGTGTGGTGGCTCACGCCTGTAATCCCAGCACTTTGGGAGGCCGAGGCAGGTGGACCACCTGAGGTCGGGAGTTCGAGACCAGCCTAACCAACATGGAGAAACCCCCTCTCTACTAAAAATACAAAATTAGCCAGGCATGGTGGCACATGCCTGTAATCCCAGCTATTTGGGAGGCTGTGGCAGAAGAATTGCTTGAACCTGGGAGGCAGAGGTTGCAGTGAGCTGAGCTCACACCACTGCACTCCAGCCTGGGTGACAAAGTGAGACTCCATCTCAAAAAAAAAAAAAAAAAAAAAAGAATTTAGAGAAAAATAAGCAATATTCTGTATTCAGCATAGGCTATTTAGGAGTTTTGTGGAAGATAAACAAAAAGACATTGTGGGTGGCTTGAAAACAGAGTAGTTTACCCTGGATTCAGGAGAAAACTAGTTACTGACAGTTTTTGAGCCCTGAAATAATGTGATCAGAGATGATTATTATGAAGAATACAGTAGTATGCAAAGCTATGTAGGATTATTTTTTGGAGCAGGGACCCTGGTTTAAGGAGGAGCCACTCACTCATTCCTTCATTCAACAAAAATTAACTGAATACTTACCATGTGCCAATCCACAGTCCAATTTAATCTACCTGGGAGGCAAAGCCCATTTATGAACTATACATTTTAAAAGCAGAATCTATAGGACTTGGGAACTTACAGAAGAAAGTGGCAATGTGAGGTGGACTCCAAGTTTTGGGGCCAAAACCAATGGCAGAATGGGATGGGGTGGGTTAAGTACAGAAACAGAAAAGTCAGGATGGGAAATGGTTGGAAGGTGGAGACAGAGCTGCAGTGGGTGCAGGTGTTGATTCGTACTTCACGCTCACTCTGCACTCCCCTGCAGAGTGCAGCCAGCAGCTGGAAGAGATTGACAGGAGATGGCAGAGGAAAGAGGAAAAGAGAAGTCAGAGCTTAAAGAATGCCCATATCAAAAAAAGAAAAGCCTTAGGGAGACAGAGGGAAAGACAGCGTGAAAGGAGAAGTTGATGTTTTCTGAGTGTTCTAGAACGGGGGTCCCCAACCCCAGCCTGCGGAACAGTAACAATCTGTGGCCTGTTAGGAACCAGGCCCCAGAAGGAGGTGAGCAGTGGGCGAGGGAGCATTACTTCAGATCATGCTTCCTGTCAGATCAGCAGCGGCGTTAGATTCTCATAGGAGCCGACTCCTATTGTGAACTGCTCACACCAGGGATCTAGGTTAGGTGCTCCTTATGAGAATCTAATGCCTGATGATCTGAGGTGGAATAGTGTCACCCCAAAATGATCCCCACAACCCTGTCCATAGAAAAATCATCTTCCACAAAACCAGTTCCCAGTGCAAAAAGGTTGGGGACCACTGTTCTAGAAGACAGTAAGGGTTAAACAGTGAGCAATTTAAATTTTTAAACTATCGTTGATAAAAGTGTAAAAGTCCAAAAAAAAATCCATCTTGCCAAGTTCAAAGTGTTAGGAATTGATCCAGGAGGTCCCACTTCAGCAGATATAACATGGCAGTCTCCCCTTGTGCTTGAGGGATACCCTCGAAGACCCTGGGTAGATTCCCGAAACTGAAGACAGCACCGAGCCCTATGCACACTACGCACAGATTTCTCTTTCCTTCTTCGCAATTTCATGGATACCATGCTCATTCTTATTGTAGATGTCAGCAACCTCAGGACGCTTTTTCTTTTCCTTATTAAGTCCAGAACTTTCACCTTTTCATTTAGAGGAAGCACTTTGCGGCTTCTCTTTGGCATATCCGAATTGCCAGCATCACTATACTTGCACTTTGGGGCCATTACTATGTAAACTAAGAATTACTTGAACACAAGCACTGTGACACTGTGACAGTCAATATGATAACAGAGATGGCTCCTAAGTGACTACGGGGAGGGGTGGGCATACAGCGTGGATCCGCTGGACAAAGGGGACAATTCACAGGCCAGGCGAGACAGAGCAGGATGGCAGAAGATTTTATCTATTCAGAACAGTGTGAAATTTAAAACTTAGGAATTGTTTATTTCTGGAATTTTCTACTGAATATTTTTAGACTGTGATTGACCACGGGTAGCTGAAACCGTGGAAAGCAAAACTGAGGATACGGGGGACTGCCGTACTAGGAATCAGCCAAAATTTATAAAGCATTTTTTCTTCTTTCCCCCTACCTCCTAGGAGGAGGAAGTGCCAAATTATGGTAGTCTTTATGGAGAAATGCTGCATAAATAACTGCCAACAGCAAACAATGTACTATCCCTACTGTTCAATCATTTCTTGGAGGTTAAAAGATCATACATGAAGGCCGGGCACAGTGGCTTACGCCTGCAATCCCAGCACTTTGGGAGACCAAGGCGGGTGGATCACCTGAGGTCAGGAGTTCGAGACCAGCCTGGCCAACATGGCGAAACCTCGTCTGTACAAAAAATACAAAAATTAGCTGGGCGTGGTGGCAGGTGCCAGCTACTTGGGAGGGTGAGGCAGGAGAATCTCTTGAACCTGGGAGGCAGAGGTTGCAGTGAGTGGAGATCTTGCCATTGCACTCCAGCCTGAGCAACAAAAGCGAGACTCCATCTAAAAAAAAAGAAAAGATAAAGAAAAGGAAAGATCATACATGCATCTTCCCCACCACTTCTAGATTTGTATTAATAAATAAGCCAAGTCAGTGAATTCTCTCTCTCTCTCACCTACTATTGCTTTATATCTTCCTGAAGCAAAAGTTTTTAAAAGAAAGAAAGAAGGAAGGAAGGAAGGAAGGAAGGAAGGAAGGAAGGAAGGAAGGAAGGAAGGAAGGAGAGAAAGAGAAAGAAAGAAAGAAAGAAAGAAAGAAAGAAAGAAAGAAAGAAAGAAAGAAAGAAAAGAAGGAAAGAAAGAAAGGGAGAGAGAGAAAGGAAGGAAGGAAGGAAGAGAGAGACAGAGAGAAAGAAAGAAAGAAAGAAAGTTGGGTTGTTTGATAGGAACATAACACCCTTGCGCCTTCCCCTCATGAAACATGGATGCAGAGTTTCGGCCGGAATTAAAATTGCTAAACTGTGTTTGAGGTTGGCAGAGGAAGTGGTATGGAATTTACCAAGACAGGCTGGGAGTTGAAAAAAATTATGATCTAGGTGCCTCACCTTTTCCTCCACTGGTTGCTTTTCCCCCTATGCCCTGACGCCTGGGAGCTTATTTACTGAGTCAATTAACAAAAGATAACCTCCCATTGTGCAACCATCAATAAATCAATCGTGTTAATACTATCTTGGAATGTCCCCGACTATTGACTTTCATATTGTTTACATTAGCCACTTGAGAAAGCCAGAACCCTTGAGTCGGCTTGTTTGGGCGTTAATGGATTGTGGAGTAGCCATTACTACATATAAGTCTCTTTACAAAATATTTAAGTTTCTCTGAGGTTCACCTGCTTTCTGAACATTGGCGGTACACTCTCCTCCCTCCCCACACGATCCCGCAGCACTGAGTTTGATGAATACTTAGGAAGGCAAACAATCATGCTCAGTAATGGAGCAGTCACTTAGGGTACACCTACTTCTTTGTGATTTGAATAATCTATTTCCACCCACCCCAGCCCCACACTGTCAACCACCTTCAACAATCCGGGGAATCAAGTTAATCTTCAATTATGTGAAAGAATTTCAGGAACGAGTGCAGCTCAAGTTACCAAGTAACTTACTGTTGTGAAAAGATTCATACTGCAAGCCACCTAAATGCAGGGCTTTTAATGATATTCCCCGCCAACAAGGTAAGAAAAATCTTTTCAAGCAGTGACAATCTGTACATAGGGAACCTCCAAAACTTCTCAAGCTATCTTGAAAATGAATGCAACAAAACAAAATCTTTCTATATTTTCTCCATACATATTATAAAAAATAAGGTTGAATATCATAATCATAATTACAAAGCTGGGGTTTAGTGGGGTTTTTTGTTGTCATTAGCATTTCCTTCTTAATGGCATCAGAAATACTTAGAGAACAGGTTTTCTCTCAGAAGTCACAACTGCTCTGCTTCCAGGCCAAGGTAGTTTGCTAAGGCGCTCTATGCAGAGGGATTAAAAAGGAAGGTTGGGGGGCAGGGGGGTGGGACACCAGTCCAGGGACTACAAAAGGTTCAGATTTCAGTGCTGGCTGCAGACCTGGGCAAAGTTCACTGCTCCCCTTTCACGACGTGCTACATACTTTTCAAGTTCCCACTTGCTTCTTAGAGAGGAAAATATGCGGCCTCCGAGTTCAGGTTGCTAAGGACAAGCTGAGCCAATTTAACCATGCATTCCTTTTCTAAAAGATAGGCTGGGTTGTTGTTGTTTTTTCACTGTAAATACCAGAAAGTCTTGATCCTCCCTACTCTAAACAAATACTTTTGCTACAACTTTGAAGTCATCTATCTTCCACGGTGGGAAACCAAGGATTGCATTCAGTAGCCTTTTCCTGCCTAAGTTTAGACAAAATTGGATAGTATTCTACTTGGTAGCACATCTTCTTATCAGACACCAGGCTTCGTTTTTCCTCTTGATAATGATGGGTATTTAAAATGCATACGGCTATTGGATAATAAAACTCCCACTGTTCTAAGGCTTTCTTTTTGTCTTTCTTTTTTCTTTTCTTTTTCTTTTTCTTTTTTTTTTTTTTTGCTTTGACTTCATGATATATATGTCTACTTAGGGTGTTTTGAAGAGAGTGAAGGAAACAGACAGGACTTTGAAAGGAAAAACAGACATCTAATTGGCTGTCTCTTGCCGACCCTCCAGTGACCCTGCACTGAATACCTCTAATGGACATGTGTGATCTTGGAAACTTTACTGCGATAAACAAGTTTTAGACTTTCAACTTGTTTTTGCAGCAGAATTTTTATTCTCCTTAAAATTGATTTTTTAAAAAATGAGTGAGCAAGGCATTAGCATAGGTATTTTACACAAAAGAGGGAAATGGTTTTCTAATTTTATAGATTTAATATTTTTAAAAAGAATTTGGCTTCATTATGAATTTAGTTCATGTTAGTGTGTCATTTTACATACTCTAAAAAGTGGCTTTTGTAATACAGAAAGCAAATATTTGCCTTCAAAGCAGTAGTTACTAAATCCAAAAAGTTCAGAAAGTCAGTTAGGAGGCAATAATCTTAACTCCAAAAATTAATAACTCTCATGACACTGTTTATGTGAAACCTTGGAACTTCCTGTGCTGTAAACCATCTTTGAGTCAAGCTAGAAAATAGTAAGAATCAACTCAAATCCTTTATGCTTCAAAAAACACATGAGACTATTGAACAGGCTTTATTAAGTGATGTGGGGCTTAATGAGGAAAGCCCCCATCTCTATTTTTGTCAAAAGACTAGGAGCCTCACCCCCATCAGAGAGCTTTGCATTTCCCCTGCCACCTTAACTTCCTGGGAACTGCCAGGGTACACTACCTCCTTTCTTTTCTTCTTTTCTCCCTTTTCACTATCTAGCATTTCTTCCCTTCTATTGGTCTTTCTTCACATCCATGTTGACCTTTTTTTTTAACTTATCATCTAGGACGAGTCAAGGCCTGCCTTGATGTTGCTCTGTGTCCTACCAGCAATTCTTCCTGGAATCATCTGTTCACATGGATGTCTAAATGTTTAAGCACCCATGTAAATACTACGGTGTCACTTTCTCATCAGCAGAGCTTTTGTGAGTTACAGAAAGGCTGAGACCAATGCCACAATTTGAGATTCCAATATGTGAAATGACAAAGACATCCCCTAACAGGATTTTTTAATAAATTAGGCTCTAACATTTGATATTTATAATGTTTTCTGAGAGTGTTCAATATAATACAGAGTAGTATTCCAGTTATTATATATATTTATTTAGAAATAATGCCAGAACTCTACATTGTAAGCATGAAGGTGGGGCTTGCCTCCATCTGGCCCTCCTGCCACCTTCAACAACACACCCCACATCCTATCCTGCTTAGAGTCGAAGATGAATCGGGCATAATACAAAGAGCACTGGACTGGAAGCACGACGTTTCTCTTATCTGTGCCTTGGTTTCCTCATGTGGAAAATGAAAATGTTAACATAAATAATCCCACAGGTCTCTGTTAGTACCATTTTGTGATTTTATATCGTGCTTATCACACCTAGAAACAGGGGCCATCATTCCAGCCAGCTAACAGAGAAAAAGAAGATACATAATCAGGCTTGGGAAAATAAATTTCAGAGACCAAGTAAACAAAGACGACCATCCAGTATAAGTGTTATAACTAGGGGATGAGGGGTTGCAAATGGAGATCCACCACAGTCAACTCTACTTGAATTCCCCTGTTCTCAACAGGCAACAGCAATCATAATGGGCTTGGGGCACCAGTCCCACAACATCACAGGACATCCAGACATAATTGCATTAATAATGTTGTGCATAATCGCACAACTATCCGGTTATTTGGCATCACCCAATATGTGAATAAAGCTCTTAGGAAAAATTAATGCTTGCTTAATGCTTTGACACATTTCCCTTTACAAAGCAAAGATCCCTACTCCTCTCACTTTCTCATATGGAGAAAAAATTAAAGTAGCATTGCAACTAGTCAGCATCCACATGAGGCCTTATAATTAATCAGATCTACTGAGAGGTAGGTCCAAGATCCAGGGTAAGGAGAGATCAAGCAGAAACAAAATACACAGCCATTGCTCTGTATCTGCAGGAGATCGGTTCCAGAGCCCCCTTCAATACCAAAATCTGCAGATGCTCAAGTCCCTTATATAAGATGGTATAGTATTTGCATATAACCTACACATATCCTCCTGTATACTTTAAATCATCTCTAGATTACTTACAATACCTAATACAATGTGAGTGCTAGGTAAATGATTATCATACTGTGTTTTTATTTGTATTCATTTTGTTGTTGTATTATTACTTCTTTTTTTTTTACAATTATTTTTAATCTGTGGTTGCTCAAAGCTGCGGATGTGGAACCCAGGAATATGTAGGCCCAACTGTACTTTTACCTTATTAGGTAGGCTATGCTAATATTAATGACTAGAATGTTATATTATTTCTTCTCAGATTTCAACAACAGTTGAGCCTCAGGGTCAAAGTATCAGGCACTAAATTGAAGAGAATGCTGATGATTAGGACAGGAAAGCAACTTAAGCATCTATTAGTCCAGCCTACTATGAAAAGTAGGAATTCCTTCAACAAAATTCTCACACATGCCTATCCAACTTCCCAATGACTAAAGTAATAACAACAGTAATGATAATAATAAACACATGTTTCATACTTGCTGTGTGCCAGACACTGTCCTAAGTATATTGAGTACTGTGAATCAGCACTGTTCCTAGGACTTCACAGACACTTAACTTACTGAATCCTGAAAATGTCTCTAGGAGGTAGGATCTATTATTGCTCTTATTTTATAGATGAATCAATGGAAACAGAAAAGAGTTAACTAACTTGCCAGAGGTCACACAGATAGACTGAGAAGAGCTGGACAATTGCACTAAACAGACTAGCCCTTTAGCCTGTCCTGCTAATCCTATGCTCCCAATAGGGGCAAGGGACAGAGACAAAGTAGGGAATTAGAGTCCATTTCAACACTACTTTAATTAATAGAAAGATCTTTAGTTTTCTGAGCAGAAGCTGCCTCCTTTAGTCTTCATATTGCCCACTAGTTCTAAACAGAATAATCATTCCTTCTTCCATTTGACAGTGCTTTTTTATCAAAGATTGACAAACTATAGCTCATAGGCCAAATCTGGCCCACCATCTGTTTATATGTGGGCCATGAGCTAAGAATGGATTTCAAGTTTTCAAATGGTTGGAAAAAATATCAAAAGAAGAATAATATTTTGTGACACAGGAAAATCACATGAAATTTAAATCTCAGTGTCCATAAATGAAGTCTTATTGGAACACAATCACACTTCACTTACGTATTGTCTGTGGCTGCTTTTACTTTACTATAAGGTCGGAATTAAGTACTTGAAAAAAGACCACATGGCCCAGTAAAGCCTACAATATTTACTATCTGGCCCATTGCAGAGAATGTTTGCTGATTCTTGCCTTAAATAGTAGAAGGTGGTTCTCATGTCCTTTCCTAAAAGTGCCCTTTTTTATAGTAAAATACCTCAGGTTCCCCCAACCACCAGCATCTCATTATCCCGGAAACTCTTCTCTGGCATCCTTTGGTGCATATTCTCTCTCTCTTAAAATCCTCCTCAGTGGTATATGGCTACAATGGAATACTACTCAACAATAAAAAGGAACAAACTACAGTAGAGACACACAACAACGTAATGAAGCTCCAAACCACTATTCTGAGTGAAAAAGCCCTGCACATCTTTTTCTCACTGCGTGATTGTATCTATAGGAAATCCTAAAATGGGTAAAACTAATCTAGGGTGAAAAATTATACATCAGAATAATGGTTGTCTTTGGGAAAATGGGGCAAGGATTGGTGGGATGGGCATGAGAGAACAATGTCGCATGCTAGAAACATCCCAGATCTTGAGAGTTGTTTGGGTTACATAGTTGTGTGTATTTGCCAAAACCCACCAAAATGTACATAGTTTGTACATTATACTGTATCTACCTCAAAAACAAACCTTGTAGGTAAATATTGAATTATAGTTAATAGATCTGCAAACTGAAAGGTTTGGTGGTAGCGGTATCAGGCCTGCAACTCATTTGAAATGCATCAGAAAATCAAGACGGTTGGATGATTGGGTGGAGGGAGGGACAGATGGCAAGAGATACGAAAAAGCAAGAGAAGTAAAGTGTTCATTGTCAAAAGTGGTTGATGGATACCTGGATGTTCACTATCTAATTCTTTTACTTCCTCTGTTTAAGTCTTGTCACAACAAAATTTCCTTCTAAAATAACATTTTCAAAGTAAAATTTTTATAATAAATGGGGCAGAAAGGATAAAGGTAATGTCTGGCATGAAACAAACTACTCTAAAAGTTGCACAAAGCAACGTCATTATTTCCCTTCCTTTGGCCATTTTTATGTTAGCATTTATTTTCCTTTGATGTATCTGATTGGACCCTGAAGTGTCCTACCTTAAAGGTATCCAAAAAGACATCTTGGGTGTAACCGTTGGGACAAGTGATAAGAATTTAATCTATGATGGAATCTAATTCCATGGCAAGAGGCCAACTGTCATTTCTTTGTTAAATTTTATGATAAGAGATGCATACAGCGAAAGACATAGAAACATCCCCAGTCAGATGCCTCCGCCAAATCCACTTGTGGAAAACTGTAAATTCCACAAGTGAGTTTACGCTCTTGTCTCATGAATGTGTAGAAAGAATAATGCATCTGTTTGTTTGATTATAGCTGAATTTCTGCCTTTGTAACCCCACCAGTAGGTGGTCATGTATTTCTCATACTAAGGTTCACTACCACTTCACAAACAATATGCTCAACACTGTTGCAAGCATCAGATGAGTGTGTGTGCATGACAAAAATTTGAAAAAGTCCTCAAAATATGCAGCCTAATCTCTGGATTAACTGTTTCTTTAAAGGGCCTCTACAGTGTATAATCTGCAGACTGGTTCTGTTGCTTTTATGCAATGCCAATATTATTAGTAGCAATAATACAATCACGCTTCAACTATTTGGAGGTCAATTAGCTGGAAAGTTCTGCCTTCTGAATGGAAGCTAAGAAACGAGTAAATAAGCAAGAAAAATCCTGCGGCCAGTCAAAATAGCTGCAAAAGCTTCAGGGTGCCAAGCTCATATATTTGCTCATGGACGACTCTCTAAAGCCGATGCTCAAAACCCTATGACACTTATTTATGCAAAATTCTAACAAGCCTGGGTTTCCAGCTCATAACCCTAACAGAGGTCGCATATAGGCAGGCATGGTGAAAGCACCAAGAATCAGAAGAGTTATTAGCCATCATTCAAAACTCAAAAAGGACTACAATTTGGGAGGATAGAATTCAGGGGTGGAAAAGTCCACCCTAATGCTACCAAGTTAACATTTTATAAACTATGTTCCTAAAATTATAGTTCCACAAGATATTAAAGAAGGTTTTTTAAAAATAAAAAAGAGGACTGGGAGTGGTGGCTCACACCTGTAATCCCAACACTTTGAGAGGCCAAGGCAGGAGGATTGCCCGAGCCCAGGAGTTCTAGACCAGCCTGGGCAGGATAGTGAGAACCCATCTCTACTAAAAACCAAAAAAATCAGATGGGTGTGGTGGCATGCGCCTGTGATCCCAGCTAGTCAGGGAGCTGAGGTGAGAGGATCACTTGAACCCAGGAGGTCGAGACTGCAGTGAGCCGTGATCGTGCCACTGCACTCCAGCCTGGGTGACAGAGCAAGACTGTGTCTCAAAAAAGTAAAAAAATAAAAAATAAAAAATAAGAGGAGGTGCTCTCTTCAGATATGTTTAGAAAATACTGGTCTAATAGTGCTTCAATATTTCTATTGTGATTCTAGCAAGTTCTAAAAAGAACATTGGTTTTGTGGTTGTTCTTCCTTTCCTTACTCCACATTTTTTCTTTTATTTTGGCTGAAACTTACAGATGTTATTTTTTTTTCTCATCATAATGATGTCCATCAGTCTGCCCGAATCTTCTGGTCTGGGTGTGGCTCTGACTTTTCAAACACCCTTCTTAAGCAGGTGTTTCCTCTCCTGCCCCAAACATTATATTCCCTTTAGTTTGTGTTGTACAGATTCCAGGCCACATTTCTACTTTTTGAGGACAGCTTCCAAATCATCCACATGTTCACTTTCTTTTCCACTTTCCTCAGTTTTCCCTTCCTACTTCCTTTCCCCATCTTTTTCCTCTCCAGATTGTATGCCAGGCATTTTTTGCCTATACTCTGCTTTGAAATCCTTCCTGCATTTCCTCTCTATCTCATAGCTTTGCAATTTTTGCTACTCTTGCTCCCTTCCTGCATATTTCCTTCATATCATGAATCCCAACTACCTCTCCTCTCTTGCCAAATCAAATGCATCAGCTGAAAGCCACCTGAAAATCCCTCTTCTCTTCCCATCTGTGCAACCCCACTAGTTTACCTTCAACATGCATTGCTCCTAAGTGAACCCACCAGCTTGCATGGGGAGAAGGGATATTAGTTTATTCCTCTTCCCTGGCAACCCCTGAGTACAGGGCTATGAGCCCCCTGACAAATACTGTCATCCATGCCATCAACATTGGATTTTGAGTCAGTACAACTGTGTTCTATCTTAAACTCTGTCTCTTATTTACTTGGCTCAGTCACTTAATTTTTTTTGAACCTCAGTTTCCACATCTATAAAAGGGCAATAATCCCTGATTTATCCCATGGGGTTGAGTGGAGGCAATGAGGCCATGTTTGTGCAAGCTCTTCACCACGTGCTGGATGTGACAATTTTATTCTTTCACTTGAAAATTTTATTCATATTTGAAGTCCTGGGAGTAGGGTTTCATTCTTTTTCTTTATTTTCCTAGAGATGAGGTCTCATTTTGTCACCCAGGCTGCAGTGCAGTGGTGTGTTCACTGCAGTCTCGACCTCCTGGGCTCAAGAGATCCTCCTGCCTAAGCTTCCCAAGTAGCTGAGACTACAGGCTCACACCACCACTTCTGGCTCATTCTCTTTTATAGTCTTAATTTCTTCTGGTTCTACCAGGTTTTTGTTTACTCTTTATGTACACCAACTGAGTTCTCCAGTTTGATCAGATCACAGACTTGTCAAGAGAGAGCCTGTATTAATAGCAAAGTGGTTAACTGCATGATCACCATCCTCCAACATTCTGGCTGAAAACCTGACTCCATCATTTAGCAGGTGCGGGAAATTGGGAAAGTCCACTTATCCTGGACTTCCTGTTTCCTTATCTTTTTTTTTCTTTTTTTTTTTTTTTTTGAGACAGAGTTTCACTCTTGTTGCCCAGGCTGGATTGCAATGGCACAATCTCCACTCACTGCAACCTCCGCCTCCCAGGTTCAAGAGATCCTCTTGCCTCAGCCTCCTAAGTAGCTAGGATTACAGGCGCCTGCCACCACGCCCGGCTAATTTTGTATTTTTAGTAGAGATGGGGTTTCTCCATGTTGGTCAGGCTGGTCTCGAACTCCCGACCTCAAGTGATCCACCCACCTTGGCCTCCCAAAGTGCTGAGATTACAGGTGTGAGCCACCACGCCCAGCCCCTTGTCTTTAAAATGGGATGACTTCTGTAGTGAGTGAGACCACTAAGGAAGGTCACTGCGATGCTTATGAGTCCAAAAGAGTGAGATCTTAGCCCACATGGTTATTAGCCCTGCCTCTCTGCCCCGCCTCAGTTTTCTTCCTTGGTTCCTCCATTCTCCATTTCTCACTGTTGTCTGTCTCTTCCTGTCACCCCACGGTGGTGCAAGCTGGTGCTCCCTGCACATCCAGTAAAATGTCAGGGGAAAAGTTCAGCTGCTTCAGCCTCCCGAGGGGCTGTTCTCCTTGGGCTGCTGCTGGCTTTGTGTCTCCTCCTTCCTCCCCTGGATTCTTTCTTGGCATCCTCCCGTGTTTTCACTGTCTTTCTGATTAGAGAGTA
This sequence comes from Nomascus leucogenys, assembly GCF_006542625.1. NCBI lineage: Eukaryota > Metazoa > Chordata > Mammalia > Primates > Hylobatidae > Nomascus > Nomascus leucogenys. The sequence continues at coordinate 114,863,605 of NC_044386.1, forward strand.
TGTCAGTGGGGCAGGATAATTTACTGATATATTAATTTGTGTTTTTATCTCAGCATTTGCCCTCTGCTCTACAAAGGAAGTCAGGCCTCTCTGTGCCCCTGCCTCGAGGGAGGTTTGTTTTAAAAGTCCAAAGCCAAGACACCTGGCTTTTGTTTCCCCAAAGCTCAAGCTGTGGGAGGAGATAATGCCAGCAGGGAGGAAGAGGGTTTGAGAAGCTCGGGGCCTTTGAGAGGAGGGAGAGAGAGAGGCAGGGAGACAGAGAGAGACTTTGATAGATGGAAAGGGGGCGAAGGCCAGAGAAGCAGGCCACTTACAGAGACAGGCCTCAATCCATGGCAGCCCCTGCAGAAGTGGCTGCCTCTCAGAGAGGATGAGCGTGGACCACTGGTCCCTAATCCCAGGCTGACAGATGCAGCAAATGCTCCACCCAATGTTCCCAGCACCCAACACACTTGTGGGCAGCAGAGCCACAAGAGGGAAGCTCAGGTAGGTGGGGACAGTGGCAAGCAGAAGAGAGAAGAGACAGGGACAGCTAAAACCATAAATCAGAACATCTAATGTTTGCTGCCACTCAGAATGTGCTAAGCACCATTCTAGGATCTTGGCAAATATTAGAATGGTCACTCCTCAAAACAACCCTCCACCCCCACATTCACAGCAGAGGAAACAGAGGAACACAGAAGTAAATTTTCCAAGATCACACAACTAGGACATGGTAAAGCCAGATACCTAGAAATATTGAGGGACCACCAATTTATTGCAAGATGCTAAGAATGAAATACTGCATAGGCCAAAAATTAATACAGAAACTGAAAACACAAACCCCTCTGAGTGCCGCTGGAAGCAAAACCGCAGCAAGGCCTGGACTCTTTCTAGGCTTCGCTAGCTCTGTACCTGCTATTCCACTGCATTTTGATCATGGAAATATTCTCTTTCTTCAGATAAATCAGAGGTGTGTATGTTCAGAGCATAAGGAATAGCCTGGGATTCCCCAGTTCCCCTTTCAGTTATCTGGCTTCCTAATTTACCCTGTGAACACTACCTGACCCTGCTACATCTCATTTACTCTTCTCATCTGTAAAATGGGTGTAGGGAATCACCTAGGCTAGCATTTACGATCACTGAGTACCTGTTCCATAATTAGGAGCTGTTATTATCATTGGCATCCCCATGCCCAGTCCTGCTTAGTCCTACAGCCTACCCGGCACCTAGGCTGCCTTTACTGAGTATCTCTGTATGTCAGACACAGTGCTGGGTGCTGAGTCCTGACTCTCAATGCCTCCCTCGTCTAGTTGGAGGAGAGACCCATGAGAAGATTTTTAGTGTAACATGATAAGTGCTACAAATAGAATAATCCCAGTATCCCACGGGGGCCCAGGATGAGGCCCCTAGCCATACTGCAGGCTGGGAATGAGGGCAGATTTCCTGCAGAAGTTAATGGCCCGAGTCTTCACAAACAACAGTAACCTCCACTGCCTCACAGTGGGGAACGGGCCAGAGCCTCCCCACTCCCTCTTCCAGCCCTCAAAAATGGCTCTGGAGCCTGAACACACTCCTAATACTGCCCCAGCAGCTAATTTGAGAGTTCTGAGCTACGCATAACTTGCATCATTCTGGGCCACAGACCAAGCCAGCAGCGAAGAAGCCAAGAGCGTTCAGGGCTGCCGACGCATTCCATAAACCCAAATTTCCAGTGTTGCCCTGAGTAAGATGTATACAGGAAATTTTCCATGTGTCAATTAAGCTCATTGAGCATGTGACATAAAAAGGAAATGTAAATGTGGGATTCTGATTGGCAAAGTTCAAAAGCCTGTGATTTTGATACCCAGATATAGATCTGCAAGCTATTAAGAGTACTTGACGTGCAACATCCAGAGGTGAAGAAATGCCTGGCACATCAGAGGAAAAAAATGCAGCGCTGAGTATCAGTCTTGGGAAAATACTTACTTCCCAGAGTGAAATGTACATATTAAATGAGTTCAAGAAGCAACTCCACTGTTCTACTTCTCTATGATTTCAAAATCCCCTAATAGATGTTCCGTTTTCTAATAAAATAATGTGCATTTTGACCGTTTTCCCCTCTAGATGCCCTAGACGGATGTGAGGTTGTCATACTAACCTTGACTTTGAATTGCTTTTCAGTTCATGTCATTGTAAACTTAGCATAAAACCCCGTGCTTCCCTGGAAAGTATGTATCTTGTTGCTAGCACAATGATTGAGTCCACTTGTCTATTCCAGGACATGAGAGGATCTAACTAAGTCAGAACACCCCACGTCTAGCCCATATATCTATTTATTACCGAATTCACTGGGAAAGACAAGCCGAGTTATCATTTAGCTGAGAAAACCTGAGAGGCATTTATGTGCGTGAAGTACAGCATAGACAGAACCATCAAGGCAGGCTTGAAGGAAACACATTACACACTCAGCCTACGCAAATCCCCTCGCCACTGCCACTGGAGCCGAATGAATGGTGCAGGGACAAGAGCGGCCCTAGGATGCTTATCTTCTCCCCAGCCCCCATCCCAACCCTCAACGATTACGAATACAATCGTTTGTGACAGATTGCTCCCCAGTCTTCCGCCTTAAATTCTATATGATAAATTCAACACGAAGTGACAGTCACAGCAAGTGTTCAGAGCTCTATCTAAAAAAACTAATTTTACTGAAGTTAGAATTCAATGAACAAGAAAATGTGAATGTACACCTAAGACGTATCTCAAAACTTTAATCTCTATGAATGCCATCATGGTTATTTATGGCTGGGATGATATTAATATTTTAAAATATTGAGCTAAAGAAGCACTGTGAGACTTTAAAGTTGTATTGTTATGCAAAAGTGATAATATCTCAATGGGTCCTTCCCAGTGCTGGTATGTTAATGGGGCAAGAAAAAGAAAACAGCTGCTTTTGTTATCCAAGCAGCAGACATAACAACACTGTCCTGTGGTTAATTTCTAGGAAAACGCTCTTCTTCCTTTTTTATTATTTGGGGGTGAAAAAATGTCTTGGGCTACTATTGTCTGTTTAAATTAGGCAAATGCAATTAAGAAGAGTCAAATGTACACAGGCTCCAATGATGGGTAAAATTAAGGTCACCAGTTGCAGCCCTAATCCAGCTGCATTGCTTAATCTCAGCTTTAGCCATTACCATTGTGTGGAATGGAAATGTGTTGCTCGTGTTGGGGTTAATGTCGACTGACTGGGTAGCTAGAGATAAATCCTGCAGGCCTGCTTGAATGTGCAAGTGCTTAACACTGACATTTTGAAAAAGTAAAATTGGGTTTCATTCCCCAGGATTAGGCCGGAGTCCTTTCCTTGTCCCCGCCCCTGCCCCCGACCCCGCCTCCCCAAACTAAGCAGAGAGCAGAAGAACATTCTTTCTTGCCAATTGTTTTTTTTTCTCCCTCAGGGATCCTTTGCATTGGCCATTTGTGTACATCTCTTGCTCATTCCAAACAGGAAAGTTCTGTTGCCTCAGAAAAAATAGCACTTGTCTTCCTTTTCATATTCATAAAGGTTATATTTGTGTTGCTTGATATTATTTCACCTTGTTAAGGAGTTGTTTCAGGTACTCAGTAGATATAGAGAAAACATTTAGCATATAAAAACAAAAAGTTGACATTTACAGCCAGGAGCGAGGTACGCAATTGCAAAGGTCATCAATGAGTAAACAGATATTAATGGTTAGCCGGATAACTGGTACATAAACAGGTCACATTAATAATTAACACCAGGAAAAACTAGCACTTCCAACCAGGCTCAGGAAAGTGGGTGCCAGAGGAACCCCCCGAAAAATATAAGAAAACCCCAGTGGTGATTTCTGATTATCAGAGAGTGAAAAAATTACTTCTTCATTTTTACATTTCTCATCTTCTCACCAAAAACAGTTCTGAGACAGTCATGATAAAAAGTAAGTGCAATGATGGCGGGAAATTTTCTGGATGATCATTGATTTGATAAATTTTACTTAGTCTAACATTTGTGGTTCCCTTGTTTTCCTTCCATGGCAATGTGTAAAATCACTCAGGAAATTTATTTTATCAGTAACCTGCAAAGCCTCTCTAAAAGTATTTGCTTCCTCATTGAGTTATTAAGTCCATGCCTTGTTTTAAAACTTCTGCGCTAAGAGGGTTACATTTTGTACCTGCTGATTGGCATTCACCCAGTTTTTTAATGGGAAAAGGTCAAGTCCAAGCTGTAGACAGGAAGGCAAAGGTGTTGGGGGTGTGGCAGGGAATCCTGGTGAGTGAAGTGGGTGCCCCAGGCACCATGGGGAACCTGGGAGTGAATGTGCCTTAGCCCCACAGAGAGCCCCTAACAGCCACAGCATCATATCTTTTGATTTTTTAAAGAAGCCATATTTTGTGTGAAATGTCTAGATTTATAACTCATGGTCTAAACAATACGTTATCTACTGCAGGCCACAACAGGCCAGTTTAAATCTCCTGTTTAAATTAAAAATAAATAAATAAACAAACAAAAAAAAAAACGCCTGAAAATTTGCCAACGAGGAGGAAAGTCTGAGTGTATCTTTACAATTTATTCTATGGTTTCTCTTCTCCTTTAAATACACAGTTCACTATAGGATTGTCCTAAAGAGAAAACTAATAAAATAAGACAATAGACTTCATAGAGAACTGGAATAATCCACAAGGACCTGAAACGGATCCTCGGAACTCTGTAGATAAGTCAGATGAGATGCTTTTATACATGTAGCCTAATGGTTTACAGATGAGTGCGTAGCACTGCTTTCAAATATAATGTGAAAAAACCAAGTTTTAAATAAATGTGTAGCTTGACTATCAAGCCCACAGGAGATATTGTGACTTACCCAACCTGAAAATCAAATTATTTAAGGTTGGTTATACTAATAACAGCCTCTAACCAACTGCTAAGGTGGACCATAAACCCAGACTAGCCACAGGCAGCAAATGAGATGGGTTTGAGAGGAAACGGAAAGAAATAAGATACAAGGCTTGTTTACTAGTTAGATGTGGGGTAGACTTCAACAGATGTGAACTACAAAGTGTATATGGGAACTTGCTTCTTGTTGAAGGACGGGTGTTGGCCAAATGTCCTCATAACCTGGTGCCTCTCCACTTCTCCACAGCCACATCCCCACCACATGGTACCTTGTCACCACTGACAATAGCCCCAGAGAGACATGCTTTCTCCTGTCTCCCAGACTCTCTTCACCTCAAGTATCTCCATGTCACCCTTACTTTCAATTGTCCCTTTTGAATCCTATAAAATTCAGCTAAGTTCAAGTGTCCCCTCCCCTCTTCCAGAAGGTGGCATCTAAGCCCTCTCAGGGGGCCTTTCCCTTGTGTTCCCTCAAATACCTCTGTCAACCTCTGGGCCAGCACCTACATCTCACTATAATCATGGGTGCGAGTGCCTATCACCTCACAGGACTGCAGATTCCTTGCTGAAGGCAGAGGCTACTGCTTTCATCTTCAAACCCCCACCACCTAGCCCTGCACTTGGAAAACAGCGTATTAATGCTGGACGAATGCATAAATGAATGAAATGAATGGGCCTCTAAGCGATAATGCTTAGAAAAGAGACTCTGATCAGTGAAATATGAATGTGTAAATCTGCTACAGCTTTTTTTACTTGGTCTAAATCTTTGCACATGTTCACTGCAATTACATTTGTGACAGCAAGTTTTATTTTGAACAGATCTTATTAATAAGAGTAATAAAATATCAAACAATTCAGATCTTCAGCTTTTTAATCTACAAAGGGGAGATTGATAACGCCTGCCTTGCTAGGCTGAGAGAGTGGTTGAGAGGACTACCTGAAATGATGTATGTGATCACATACGAGAGTGAGCCCCAACTGCAATCTGCACTGAGTGGGCGGCCCCCCTGACAGCTGCCATCTCTACTCATTTCTGACTGTCTGGCTCTATTAAAATACTCTGCCTACTGTCCATGACCCAATCTTTGTATGAGCAAGCCTCTGCCTCTAGTCTTAGGATCCCCAGACCTAGCACAACACTGGCACATAGCAAGTGCTCACTAAGTGTTTGTAATATAAGGAGGACCATGACAAACATCATGGTCATTTCATTCATTCAAATTGTACAAGGCACCATTAAACAGGACAAAACGTGAAGGCAAAAAGGGGTAAACAGAAATGATTGAAAGGCTACCATTTATCAGGCACCCTATGTATCTGATTTTATTTATTTCCTAGGTTATTTCATGTCACCTGTGAAATAGCTAACATTGTCCTTATTTTGTATGGAAGGACTCTGAGCATTAATAAGTTGGTATTACACCAAAGAATGACTGGTCAATAACAGGCAGAGCCAGGGTTCAAACCCAATACACCACGCTGTGTCCCCGTGATAAAACCTTTATGCTCCAGGCACTAACAGTCTCCAGCACATCTGATGTCACAGAGTCAATAACATCTAGAGATGAACAAAAACTCAGGGCATGTCTATTCAACCCCCAGATCACAGATGTGGAAACTGAGGTTCAAAGGGAAGTGTATGAATGAGGCCAGAGACAGTCGGTAAAAAAGTATGTTAGTAAAAAGCTTTTTTTTTTTTTTTTTGATACGGAGTCTTGCTCTGTCGCCCAGGCTGGAGTGCAGTGGCGCGATCTCGGCTCACTGCAAGCTCCGTCACCCGGGTTCATGCCATTCTCCTGCCTCAGCCTCTCCGAGTAGCTGGGACTACAGGTGCCCGCCACCACGCCCGGCTAATTTTTTTGTATTTTTAGTAGAGATGGGGTTTCACCGTGTTAGCCAAGATGGTCTCGATCTCCTGACCTCGTGATCTGGCCGCCTCGGCCTCCCAAAGTGCTGGGATTACAGGCGTGAGCCGCCGTGCCCGGCTGTAAAAAGCTCTTATGATTCACACTCACAAGTTAAGTCATATTTCTATACCGTTTTCATTACATTTACATGTGACCGTTCATGTTAAGAGTAATAAAATGTCAAACAATTCAGATCTTCAGCTTTTTAATCTATAAAGGGATTTTAAAATAATTATACTTTGTTTCATCAAATGGACCTTTACAAAAATAGCATATAGTTTCAGTTCTCAAGGAATTATATCTTACGTAACTAAACAGAGTTTTCTCTCCTCACAAAATACCAGTGACCTCTTTCTTAGACAGCAGGCCAAGACTACTGACTGAAACCCTGGCAAAGACAGTATAACTTAACAGAGAAAGGCCTCATAAACAATAACTAAAGGAATAATTAAATACTAGGAAAGGGCAAAATCATTTCCTCTTTAAAAATCAAACGAAAAATAAAATAATAAAATAAAATAAAATAAATCCTCTGTGAACATTGCTTCAGTCATTTTTAAAAGCTTTCCCAAATTCCAAATGGCTCTGTTATTAGCGATTCTTAATGCATGAGGTAGTCATATAAGAATAAATCTTTCAGTAATTCAAAACAAGGACTCTTCAGTAAATAGTTGAAATTAAGGGGGGAGTTCGAGTCATCTGGTTTCCATTAGGATGATAAAATAGTTCACTCGAAACCTTTCCCAATATGCTTTGTTACCGGGAGGTGTCTGTGCATCTCACTCCATCACTAGCCATTTGACACAACATAAAAAGCTTCAAAAGCCATGTTAGGCCTCTTAATCAAAAACTAATTGTAATAGATATTGGGGAGTGTTAACACGGTGACCGCTAGGTTGTAGCTGTGGTATGGAAGCTGCAGTGAACATTAAACACAACCCCGGGTTGATAGGGCTTATCTCAATTTCAGAGCTAAGTGCTAAGTACTACAGGCCAGTATCTCCTTGCTATGGCTTTGTACCACTTTTGGAGTTAATTGCCCCAGAAGGCTTCATCTTCTTAATGAAATTTATAACATTGTCAGAGAACTTGGACGATACTGCTGCAGTTTAGCAGACTTTACAGAAAACAGAGACATAAACAGAAGGGAAAAGAAAATACATACTTGGAGGCTAATGCATCTGCAGCCTGGGCAGAGGTGGTGCAGAACTCCCCAGGCACAGAGGCATTTGCAGCACATTAACTCTTTCAAGCCTGTAATGGAACAGTCATTGAGTGCACTCTAATGGAAAGGTAATAATTGGTATCATAGGGCCAATGGTAGACATTCAATAAATACTTAATGATCAGCCTTACATGGCTAGAATTACCAGCAAGCAAGAACTGGCATCTTTTTTGTGTGGTTCCTGTGCCTAACATAGTGCCTAAGATATGACGGGCGCTCAGGAAATAGTTTCTGAAAAATTGATGAATGAATAAATGATCTTACTGGAGTGCATACTCGATAATTTTCAGAGGGCTTTCACGTTTGATTCCCACAACCATCCACTTGACAGATCTAGGGTTTTATTAATAACTAATCCTGGTCTCAAACAGGCACTTCATAGTTCCCCTTCCAGTCTCCTTTGCTTCAGATGGACTAGAGCGAATGTTCTGTACTACCATGTTTTTAAACGACTAAGGAGGATTTTAAAACTTAAAGACTACTAGCAATTTTAGATCGGTGACTGGATCCTGGAACACACACACACACAAACAATTAGAAGAAAACCTGGTGAAATCTGATAAAGTCTGGAGTTTAGTTAATAGTATTATGCTTAATTGTACTTAATTTCTTAGAATCACGCTTGTGAGTAAGAAGTTAACTTAAGGGCAAGCTGGGTGAAAAGTGTATAGGACTTCTCTGTACTATTTTGAATATCTCTGTAACTCTAAAATTGTTTAAAAATAAAAACAATTTGATAATAACTAATTTACCTTTAAAATGATACATATTAACATATGGTATTGTATTGTACTGTACTGTACTGTACTGTACTGTACTGTATTGTATTGTATTGTATTGTATTGTATTGTATTGTATTCACATTATTGTGCCAAATTGGCACTGGGATAATTATAAGTAAATATTCCTGGAGAAAAGCAAAGTATAATTTTTCAACTAACTCCTTAGAAAAACCATTTGCAGGTGTGTAAAGGCAACATAATTTCTTATTCCAGTTTATAAGTATTATTTTTTGAGACAGGGTCCAGCTCTGTCACCCAGGCTGAGTGCACTGATATGAGCACGGCTCACTGATGCCTTGACCCCCCACCCCACCCCACCCCGCCAGGCTCAAGCAATCCTCCCATTTCAGCCTCCGGAGTAAGTGGGACCACAGGTACATGCCATCTTGCCCAGCTAATTTTTGGATTTTTGTAGAAATAGAGTCTTGTTATGTTACCCAGGCTGGTCTTGAATTCCTGGGCTCAAGCAATTCTCCCGCCTTGGCCTCCCAAAGTGCTAGGATTATAGGTGTGAGCCACCACGCCTGGCCATCCAATTTATATTTTCTTACAGTGTTTTTGTATCCTGATAAGGTAGAGTTGTTTTGTAATTAATACATATAAGTGAAATTTTTACCACTGTTTTCATTTTTATAAAATTATTAACATTAAAAATAATTTAAAATTAAACTTTTTTAAGTATTTACGGGGTTTCATCATGTTGGCCAGGATGGTCTCAGTCTCTTGACCTCATGATCTGCCTGCCTCGGCCTCCCAAAGTGCTGGGATTACAGGCGTGAGCCACTGTAAAATTAATTTTTAAATGAATAATTTGTTTTAGAAAGACAAAGAGCACACAGGGAATTAGAGGAGAAGGCTAATCCTGATGACAGAATAACCCATATGATTTTGAAGTTTTAGTCATTCCCAGTTCTTCAACCACCATCTCTCTACAGATGATTCCCAAACTTAAATTTCTCACTTGGACATCTGTCCTGAGCTTCAATCTAAATATCTGCAGCACCAGTCAACTTGAAGAGCTCAGAATAATCTCCAACCATTTTACCCTTCAGTCACTCTGCTATATTCTGACCTTGGCTAATGTCTGCTGTACTCACCTCTCTTCTCTTCCCCCCTAGCCACACCCTTCCACCTGCTGAAGCTCTCCACCTAACCATCCAGGGGGTGGCTCAGGTCACCTTACTCCTCTACATCTTCCTCCAGACCTCTTTTGTTCCCCTCAACTTGAACTACACTTCCACAAAAGTCCATTTGAAACTCTGCTCTTGTGTTTCAAATTGTGTTTTCTGTTTGCTATTTATGCAGACAACTCCTACTTTAAACTTCCAGAGGATCAGGACTGGTCATATGTGTCCTGATACCCTCAGAGTTTTTCATTTGGAACCATCTGAACATAGATTCATGGGAAGGAACAATAAATCTTAAAAAATATATATCATGACCCCAAAGATGTTATTCTGTAAGTGAGAAGATTGGTTTGATTGCTTTAAAAGTGGCAAAAATAACAATGGCCAATAACTGGTAGAGAATGTATTTCTCTTTGGCATTAGAGTGATTCTGTAGGCTCTGCTCATCAAGTGGCCCAGCATCCCAGCTCCCGACGGTGTTGCTCGTAACAACCAGTTCAAAGATGGCAGCCAGGCACACTGGCTCATTCCTCTAATCCTATCATTTTGGGAGGCTGAGGTGGGAGGATTGCTTGAGCCTGGGAGGGGAATGTACACCATTGCATGCACAATATTTTTAGCATTAAAAATAATTTACAATTATTTAATTTTGTAAAAGAATAATTTGTTTTAGAAAGAAAGACAAACATGCCACTGCATGCCAGCCTGGGGAGTCAGAGTGAGACCCTGTCTCAAAAAAACAAAAACAACAAAAAACCAATGGCTCAACCCCTCATGTGCACACTTCAGCCTGCCTAAAACGCGAAGGAGGACATAGAGAGCCAGCAATTTTCTTTTAAGGGTACAACAGAGCAGTTCCACAAGACATTTCGTTCTTACCCTATAGGCCAGAATTCAGTCAAATGGATACACCTACCTGCAGCTGGGGAAAAGGTCCACGATAATGGCCTTACACTCATCTAAAACAGATAAGAGAAAATGAGATTTTAGGGGGAAAATCTGAACCCCTGCCTCTGTTTTTTTACCTTAGAAAAACTTATCTACCAGGATGTGTATTTTTATACACATTTTCCTACAAAGCATATTACTAGATTTTATAACAGCATTATTGAGACATAATTTACATACCATAAAATGTATCATTTTAAAGTGTACAATTCAGCAGTTTTTAGTAAATCCACAGTTATATAAACATCACCACTATCTAATTTCAGAACATTTTCAACACCTCGAAAATAAATCCCGTGTCCATTAGCAATCACTCCCTATTCTTCCCTCTCCTCACTCCTGACAACCGCTAATCTACCTTCTGTCTCTATGAACTTGCTTGCATTAGACATTTCATACAAATGGAATCATACAGTGTAGGGGTTTTGGTGTCTGGCGTCTTTTGTCCAGCATAACGTTTTCAAGGTTCATCTATGTTGTAGCATGCATTAATACTGTACTTCATTCATTTTTATGACCAAATAATATCCATTGTATGGATATATTGCATTTTGTGTTTCAAATCATCAGTTAATGAACATTTGGGCTACTTCCACTTTTTGACTATTATAAGTAATGCAGCTAAGAACATTCTTGAAGAAGTTATTGTGTGGACATATGTTTTCAAGTCTCCTGGATTTATACGTAATCATGGAATTACTAGATCATATGGTAATTCTGTCTTTAACATTTTGAGAAACTGCCAAACTGTTTTCTACAGAGGTTGCAGCATTTCACCATCCACCAATAAAGTATGAGGGTTCCAATTTCTCTGCATGCTCACCAACACTTGTTATTGTCTGTCTTTTTAAATTTTAGCTATTCTAATGGGTGTGTCATGAATCTCATTGTGGTTTTGATGTGCATTTTCCTAGAGACTAATGATATAAACCATCTTTTCATGTACTTATGCCCATTTGTATATCTTCTTCAGAAAAAAATGCTTATTCAAATCTTTTGCCCATTTTTAATTACATATTTGTCTTTTTATTATTCAGGGGTTTTTTTTGTTTTTTTTGTTTGTTTGTTTTTTGAGATGGAGTTTCACTCTTGTCGCCCAGGCTGGAGTGCAATGGCGTGATCTCAGCTCACCACAACCTCCGCCTCCTGGGTTCAAGCGATTCTCCTGCCTCAGCCTCCGGAGTAGCTGGGATTACAGCCATGTGCCACCACGCCTGGCTAATTTTGTATTTTTAGTAGAGGTGGGGTTTTTCCATGGTGATCAGGCTGGTCTCAAACTCCCAACCTCAGGTGATCGGCCCGCCTCGGCCTCTCAAAGTGCTGGGATTACAGGTGTGAGCCACCACGCCCAGCCTATTATTCAGTTGTAAGAGCGCTTTGTATATTCTTGATACAAGTCTCTTCTTAGATATATGATTTGAAAATATTCTGTCATGTTCAGTGGATTGTGTTTTCACTTTTTTTTTTTTTCGAACTAGGGTCTCACTCTGTCACCCACGCTGAAATGCATGGTGTGATCACAGCTCACTGCAGCCTGAGGGGATCCTCCAACCTCAGCCTCCCAGGTAGCTGGGACAACAGGCGCACACCACCATGCCCAGCTAATTTTTTGTATTTTTTTGCAGAGAGGGCGTTTCGCCATGTTGCTCATGGTCTCCAACTCCTGGGCTCAAGCAATCAAGCTGCCTCCGCCTACCTACGTGTTGGGATTACAGGCATGAACCACATGCCAATCTGTTTTTACCTTTTTGGTGGTGTTCTGAAGCACAGCAGTTTCTTCGTTATGCTTAATAAAGTCAAATTAGGCCAGGCGCAGTGGCTCATTCCTGTAATCCTAGCATTTTGGGAGGCAGAGGTGGCCAGATCACTTCAGGCCAGGAGTTTGAAACTAGCCTGAGCAACAGAGTGAGACTCCATCTCTACAGAATAAAATAAAATCATTAGCCAGGACTGGTGGCACACACCTGTGGTCCCAGCTAATGAAGAGGCTGAGGTGGGAGGATTGCTTGAGCCCAGGTCGAGGCTGCAGTGAGCTATAATCGTGCCACTGCAGTCCAGTCTGGTTGACAGAGTGAGACCCTGTCTCAAAAAAAATAAATAAATAAAATGAAAAATAAAAATAAAGTCAAACATACCTATTTTTTTCTATTGTTGCTTTTGCTTTTCGTGCCATCTAGGAAACCACTGCCTAATGGAGTTTTAGAGTTTTGGCACTTAGCTTTAGGTCTGTGATCCATTTTGAGGTAATTCTTGGATATGATGCGGGATAGCGTATCTAAATTTACTCTTATACGTGGATTTCCAATTGTTCTGGCATCATTTTGGGGGATTATTCTTTCCTCCATTGACTTGCCACCCTAGCCAAAAATTAATTCACTGAACATGTAAGGGCTATTTCTGAATCTTCCATTTTGTCCCATTGATCTAAATATCCACCCTTACACCAGAACCACACTATCTTAATTACTGTACCTAAGTTTTCAAGTTGAGAAATGTTAGCCCCCTAATTTTGTTCTTTTTCAAGGTTTCTTGTTTTGTCTATTCTGGATCCCTTGCATTTCTATTTAAATTTTAGGACCAACTAGTAATTTAATGCAGAGCGGGGAAGCAACTAAGATTTTGAAAGGGAATGTCTTGAATCTGTGGATCATTTGGGGGAGTATTGCCATCTGAACAATATCAAGTCTTCCAAATCATGAACATGGGATGTTTTACCAATTATTTAGGTCTTTTAAAATTTCTTTCAATAATATCAGGCAGTTGTTAGTGTAAACATTTTGCACTTCTTTGTTAAATTTATTCATAAATTTTATTCTTTTTGATATTGTTAAAATAGAATTGTCTTAATTTCATTTTCAACTTGTTCATTGCTAGTGTGTAGAAATAGAATTTATTGATTTTATTACATATTGATATATTGATCTTATATTCCACACCCTTGCTAAACTCAACAATTAGCACTAATAAATTTTTAATAAATTCCTTGAGATTTTCTGTGAACAAGATCATGTCATCTTCAAAGAGAGTTTTATTTCTCTCTTGTCAGGCTGGGTACATACATGTTTTAACTTTAAAGTCTTTCAGGTGGATTGACCTTTTTATTATTATAAAATGTCTATCTTTGTCTTTAGTAACAATTTTTGTCTTGAAGTCGATTTCATCTTCAGGAGAGCCACTCTAGTTCTCTTTTGGTTATTGTTTGCCTAGTATATTTCCAGCCTTTGACTTTCAACGAATTTGTGTCTTTGAATCTAAAGTGTGTCTCTTGTACACAGCATACAGCTGGATTATGTTTTTTGTCCATTTTGCCAATCTCTGCCTTTTCCTTGGAGTGGTTAATACATTTCTATTGAGTAATTACAAATAAGGTAAGTTTATATCTTCCATATTGCTATTTGTTTTCTATATATCTTATACCATATTTGATTCCTCTATTCATCCATTATTGCCTCATTTTATGTTAAATACACATTATATAGTATATTGTTTTAATGTCCTTGCTGTTTGTTTTACTATTTTTTTTTATTTTCTTAGTGGTTGCCCCATACATTATGATCAACATCCCAATTTAGAACAATCTAGTTCAAATTATTACTAACTTAATTTCAATAGTGTACTAAAATTTTATTTCCATATACCTCCATTTCTTCTCTCTCCTTTGTGCAATTTTGTCAATTAACTTGTATCTTTATACAGTGTAAGCCCATAAACACAGTTTTATAATTCTTGCTTTATGAAGTAGGTACTTAAATAAGAGAATAAAGGATTTACAAACAAAATACATTTATACTGTATTTTTTATTTACTTATGTAGTACATTTACCAGTTACTCTCTAATGTCCTTTCATTTCAGCCTGAAGGACTCTCTCTATAGTAGTTCTTGTAGGGCAGGTCTGCTAGTAACAATCTCTCAGTTTTTCCTACTCTGGAAATGATTTTATTTATCCTTTATATTTGGAGAAAAGTTTCATTTAATATAGAAGTCTTGATGAATAGTCTTTCTATCATCCTTTTGAATATGTAAACAGTAGCCTTTGATATTCATCGGTTTTTATCAGAAGTCAACTGTTAAATATTATTGTGGAGTCTATGATTCTCTTGCTGCTTTCAAGATTTTATCTGTCTTGATAGTTTACAATGTATCCAGGTGTGGATCAATTTGTGTTAATTTTACTTGGAGTTTTTTTAAATTTTTGAATGTACAAGTTAACGTTTTTTATCAAGTTTGGGAAGTTTTCAGCCATTATTTTCTCAAATATACTTTCAACTTTTCTTCTCTCCTCTTCTTCTGGGATTATTATATATATTTTAGTACACTAGTGTCCCATAGATTCATTTTTATTCATTTCTTTATTCTTTTTCTTCCTGAATCTGGATAATCTCAATTGAGCTATCTTCAGGATCACTGATTCTTTCTTCTGTCAGTTCGTATCTGCTGTTAGGCAACTCTAGCAAATTTTTATTTCAATTATTGTATTTTTTAATTTTAGATCTCTATTTTTCTTTTTTATAATTTCTATCTATTCATTCAAATTCTCTATTTGGTGAAGTATTATTTTCATGCTTTAATTCTCTAAATATGTTTTTCTCTCCTTTTTTCAACTTATTAATAGTAGCTGACTTAAAGTTTTTGTATAGCAATTCCAACATCTGGACTTCTTCAAGTACTGTTTCTATTTACTTTTACTTTTTCCTGTTTCCTTGTGTATCTCATACATATTTATTGAAAACTGGACATATATATATAATATGAAATGTAAATGTAAAATATAAAATAAAATTATAAAATACATATATATAATTATATATATAATGTGGCTACTCTGGAAAGAAGATTCCTTCAAGATTTGTTATTGTTGAAGTTTATTGTTGTTGCTGCTGTTTGTTCAGTGACTTTTTCAAACTAATTCTGTAACATTTGTAGTCTTTGTCACATACAGCCACTAAAGTCTCTGTTTAGAAACTCTGTGCTTAGCAAATGCTTAGACAGAGGGTTTTTTTCTTTTCTTTTCTTTTCTTTTTTTTGAGACAAGGTGCAAATACAGCTCACCTCAACCTCAACTTGCTGGGCTCAGGTAATCCTCCTGCCTAGCCTCCCAAGTAGGTGGGACCACAGGGGCATAATTTTTTTAATTTTTTTTTTTTTGACACAGGATCTCACCATGTTGTCCAGGCTGGTCTCACACTCCTAAGCTCAAGTGATCCTCCTGCCTCAGCCTCCCAAAGGGTAGGATTGTAGTCATGAGCCACCACACTCAGCCCAGAGATTTTCTTAAATGAGTTGAAACAATGAGTCCCCTAGGCTTCGGTAAGAAGTTCTGGAAGTGGGGAGGCATCTACAATGCTCAGTCAGGTCATTGAGAATTCTGCCTCTGCCTTCGCTTCCTGCTTACACAGAAACTTCAGGTTAGTCAAAGATGAGAAGTCAGAACCTCCTCAGATCTTTCTGGAGCAGGTGCATAGACCTGAACTTGCACGTGGACGTCTAGATTCCCGGGAATATGTTGGAGTTCTTCAAAGCCTTCTATGGTCATATCATTCTTTAGTTTTTCCTTTTAAAATGTTTTGCTCAGCCTCTTGGTAGCCTCATCTGTTATTATCACTTCAGGTAGCTGCCACATAAAATAACTGCCACTGACTGTTTTCAACAAACAGTTTAGCAAAAGGCTACTTGTACAGAGTAAAGTCTGAGTCATATCAAAGACAAGCTGTAAGACAGGTCAAACAGTGACAGTTTTCTGGAGATGGAACTTCTCCCCCTCAGTAGCTGCTAGGCTGCTTACTTTCAGGACTACCATAATTATGAGGCTGTTAGTTTTCAATGTTACTACAGAACTGAAGAGAGTGGAATGGGACTAGGGCAACTTAAAATATCACAACACTTATTATTCTTACCAAGATTCAGCCTCCTTTCTTGAATCAACATTCTTCAGGTTACTGAAAACCTTTGATTAATATTCAGAGTTCTGAAAAAGTTGCTTTTAACTATTTGCAGTACTCTTATTGCTTTTATGAGGAAGTGGTCTGTTTTTTTTTAATGCCCTCACTCTACCATTCCAAAAGTGCTGTCTCACATCTGTGTATTTTAAGCTAAATAAGTTTATACCTTCAGAGTTTGTCATCATGGCATGAGTTGGGCCAAAATATAACTATGGTACTGGGCATGATGGCTCACACCTGTAATCCAAGTGCTTGAGGCCAGGAGTTTGAGACAAGCCTGGGTAACAAAGTGAGGCCTTCATCCCTACAAAAAAATTTTTTTTTTAATTAGCCAGGTATGGTGGTGCACACCTGTAGTCCCAGCTACTTCGGAAGCTAAGCCAGGTGGATCACCTGAACCTAGGAGTTTAAGGTTACAATGAGCACTGTGATCACACCATGGCACTCCAGCCTAGGCAACAGAGTGAGACCTTGTCTTTTAAAGAATAATTATATACATATATATATATATAACTATGGCAAGGGATTTTTTTTTCAAAGTCCAAAATAGTTTTTAGTCAAACTCAGGAGTGAGTCACCTCAGAGATTGTCTTATAAAAATCAGTTTAAAAGCCAAAACTGAACTTCATCAGTATGCCAATGCTGACCCTCCAAATATTTTAATTTCAACAAATATTTATGAATTTCATTCTACATGCAAGCATCTGTGTTAGCTGCAATGGAAAATCCAAAGACATGATACATGAGGTCTTCTCTAAGAAGATTTAAAGAACACAAACATCCCAGAAGCTAAATTATAAGACAAAGATACACGCCTGTCATTCATCCATAGGCAACACTAACCCAGAGATACAGTAGGACCATAGCAATGCTAAAAATTTATATTCATTCCCTCTTATCTGTGATTTGCGGAAACTCCAATTCCCATAATCACGGTCTTTTCTATTTCCACAAGCAGTCCGGAGGTCTTTAAGAGGTATCTTAAAGAGGCTGCTTAGCCCAGTGGCTGTCAGATCTAGAGTGGTTAAAGGATAATGTCCAGGCCAATCCCACTTAGAGGATGTTTCATGGGCTGTACAGCGAGAGCCTGGGCTCCATAAATGAAGGATCCATTTTCATCTCTTCTCCAAGCAGAAAGTGGTTCTTCTTCCCAAAAGTACTTAAACTCACTTTTCACACTACCTCCTGTGGGCTTTGAATTCAAGCAGAGAAAGATCTTATTGCTATTTTCTATTAGGCTCAAGACTTCAGACATTAGTTATCACTTAATGTCTAACATGTAAAATGGAAATACTAATGCCTACCTACCACTTAGGGCTGTAGGAATTAAATGAGATAACATATTTACACTGTTTGGCTCACAGAAAACTTTTCATAAATGTGTATTCTTCTTCTCAAAGCACGAATCTATTCTTCTGAAAGATCACCAGGAGATGAACCTCATCCTGAGGGATCTGCAGGTATATGAAGGCAGCTCCTTTGTATTGTTCCATTTATTTATTTATTTATTTATTTGAGACAAGGTTTGACTGTCACCCAGGTTGGAGCACATTGGTGCTATCACAGCTCACTGCAGCCTTGACCTCTCCTGGCTCAGGGGATCCTCCCACCTTAGCCTCCCGAGTAGCTGTGACTAGAGGTGTGCACCACCATGCGTGGCTACTTTTTTTTTTTTCGATAGAGACAAGGTTTCTCCAAGCTGCCTAGGCTGGTGTCAAACTCCTGAGCTCAAGCAATCCTCCCACTACAGCCTCCCAAAGTGCTGGGATTACCACTGTGAGCTCTGGGTCCCTGCATTGCTCTTATCTCAACTCAAGTATCACCTCCCCAGAGAGGCCTTCCCTGACCACTCATCCAAAATAAATTCTCATTTTGCTGCTCTCTTTCCCATTACTAAGATGGCCAATCATCCCAGTTTGCCTGGGACTGAGGGCTTACCTGAGACACAAGATTTTCTGTGCTAACACCAGGGCAGCCCTGGGCAAACTAGGAAAAGCTGGTCAACCTATCATCATCCTGCTTTGGTGTCTGTTTAGGGGTTTTTTGGCATAGTTTTTGCCTTATCTGATATAATTCAGTTTACTTTTTTTGTTGTTTCCTCATTTCCTTTAAGCTAAAATATGAACCCCTTGAGGTCCAGACTGGATTTTGTCTGTGTGGTTTACAGCTGTGTTCAGGTGCCCCTAACACCACATGAAACACAGTAGGCACTACATGCTATTAATATTCAGGAAAAACTGAATGAATTGCTCATTCATTAATTAATTCATTTTCTAAAATGCTCACCTTTCTATTCTCCAAGTTTAATAACCTAAACACATAGGTGATGCCAACTTTTGTATGATACCACAATTAATAAAAAGGCATTTGGCATGACTGTGATGACTGGGTTATAAGCACTTGAACCTCTGTGGTAGGGAGAACTTCAGACAGCTGTGTTCTTTTTCTTCTGATCCCAAACAATATAATTAAAAAGGATTTACTGAAATGTAGACGTTTCTACCATTTACCCTGGAATGTTGGCTCTAACAAATATAACCCAGTCTGTAAATACAAGATTAGTGTCTGTGAAGAGAAAGCTCTCCTTCTACAAAACGGCATTCAAAGGCAAATCTCCACCTTTTCTTTTTCTTATAGAAGCAGGAGCATTACTCGTAAGACCCATAATTACTATAAATATTCCACAAGGATATAAGAGCTACAAATGTTAAAACACAATCTGAGACCGCATCTTTGGACTCTACAATGAGCCAGATAAAGATGGTGCCCTTTTCTCCACTATCAGTTTACTACATAAATGAGAAGACATAAAGTAGTTTTAGATTTAATTAAAGTAATTGACTGGATTGCATTTTGTAGTCCTGATCGTCATTAACATTCTTGACCTCTCTGTCACATAGATGTGCCGGAGAATTTTTCCAATGGATATTTATTATGAATATTATCATCAATAAGCACCATCAACATATTAAAATTAATTTTAACTTCTTTATGGAAGACTGAAAGCACAACCAGCTTTTGAAAACCATCCGCTCTAAATCATTTTTTATCGATTCAACATGACTTAACCTCAAGTACAACTAATAGGGAATTTTATGTGTGTGTAGGCAAGTTTCTATATATATAAAATATTTAATGTTATTTCATTTCTAACTCTGGTTACATTAATCACGTAACCATATTTTCCAGAGCCTAAGGATTCACTTGCTATTTTAAGCACTTACTGTGCAGTCCTCACGCTGGCTGGCTTGTTTCATGTCCACATGGTTACGCAGCGACACATGGACATTTGGTCTTATTTTGACTGCTCGCAAAGGCTTAATAAAAGACAGGCTTTGGTGCATCAAAAGAACTTAGTCCACAGGTGTTCTGAGCCGGGCTCACTTGTATGTAGAACAAACAATTAAGCTCTGGAATTCGAGACTCTAAATTGTATCAGTAGAGCACCTGTTCTGAAGAGAGGACAACACCTTTCATTACATTCCCCGAGGGCATGACAGGCTCTGGGCTGTGTAGAGTTACAGCAGATCCTATTCTGGCAGGCTAGCTGAGATGCTGCCACTCCTTCTGTTAATGCTGCCAAGGACTTCAAGTTGAACATTTTTAGAGAATACCTCCGTCTCTGTCTCTATCTCCATTTCCATCCATGTGCCTCTCCATATCCCCTTTCACACGTACCACTTTAGTGAGCACCTACTACAAGCCAGTCAAAGTGCTAAAGATTTTAAACATGGTACAGGTAATCCCTCCCAATCACCCTGCAAGGCTTAGTACCGAAAGTCATGCCAGTTTGAGAGGGGAAATCAGGATTCAAAGCCAGGTGGGTTGGACACCAGAACCTGTAGTCTTGATCATCATGCTGTCTGGTGGGCAGCCTCCAGGTTTTCACAGGCTCTGGGGTGTCTTCTGCCTCCTTTCTGGCCCCTCCTTCAGGTCTTAGATCTTCAGCCTTCCTACGTCTCCATTTTCGGTCCTCTTCTTTCTCATTCTAAGGAGCTCCTGGATAATATCATGCACTCCCATTATGGCCCCAGTCACCATCCATGAGCCACCAGCTTTAAAACCTCCCTAGGGGCCGGGCGTGGTGGCCCATGCCTGTAATCCTAGCACTCTGGGAGGCTGAGGCGGGTGAATCACCTGAGGGCAGGAGTTCAAGACCAGCCTGGCCAACATGGCAAAAACCCGTCTCTACTAAAAATACAAAATTTAGCCGGGCGTGGTGGTGCATGCCTGTAATCCCAGCTACTCAGGAGGCGAAGGCAGGAGAATCACTTGAACCCGGGAAGTGGAGGTTGCAGTGAGCTGAGATGACGCCATTGCACACCAGCCTGGGCAACAATAGAGAAACTCCGTCAAAAAAAAAAAAAAAAAAAAAAAAATCCTCTCCAGGGAGGTTTTACTTCAACTGACTGCTCCCATCTGCATTGGAGAGATTCTCTCTTGAACTGCCCCAACGTTGCTCCTCCAGAACTGACCCAAGTGATCATCTTTCTCAGCAAGCCTGCTCCTCTTCCCGCATGGCCAGCCTGGAAACGACAGCACCCATCAGTCACCTGAGCTCCTCCCTCTTCCTCTTCCTCTGGATCTACTTCACCCTCCTCAACCCATTCTCCACCTGGCATTGCCAGAGTAATCTTCCAAAAACACAAATGTAGTGCCTCTCCTTCAAACCCACCAATGGCTTTTGAATTCCTTTGCAGATAAAAGACTTGTTGACTTGGCCAGAAAATCTGGCATGTTTTTTAGCGAGCTTCAAACCACTCTTTTTCTTTATCTCAGCTTCCTTCTCTTGCCTATCAGGCAACATGATCCTTTACCTTTTGAGAATTTCCTTAGTCCAAGTACTTCCCAGATTCTCCTTCATACCTGTGCTCAAATGTCATTGTAACAGAAAGGATTTCCCTGATCTTCCCAACTCTGTCTTCCAAGTCCTGCTTTAATTTTTTCACATCACTTACTACCATTTGTTATATAATATATTAGTTCATTCCCTTGTTTGATTTCTCTCTTCTCCCATCAGAATTCAGCTCCATTACAACAGGGTTGTCTGTATTTTGTATACTTTTGTATAACAACTGCATATAACTGTGCCCAGTAAATAGTAGGCACTCAATAAACGTTTAGTGAATAAACAGAAGTTCTTTTTCCTTGATTCATATATATTTATCATGTAAAATATAAAAGGACTCTTGACATTTTATTTTTGCTGAACTATCTTATTATAAACAATCACATGGATTCAAGTGAAATTTAACCTAAATCAACTAAAGGGCTGAATCTCCCCAGCCACTGACTTACACCTGCATGTCCCCTGATGTCCAGGTCAGGTATACCAGGTGGACACACCAGCCACAGGCAAGGGCCAAGTACCTCTTCATGCAAGATACCGCACTTGGCCAGGTGCGGTGGCTCACGCCTGTAATCCCAGCACTTTGGGAGGCTGAGGCAGGCAGATCACTTGAGGCCAGGACTTCAAGACCAGCCTGGCCAACATAGTAAAACCCTGTCTCCACTAAAAAAATTAAAACAAACTTTAAAAATTAATTGGCCATGGTGGTGCATGCCCGTAAGTCCAGCAACTCGGGAAGCTGAGGCAGGAGAATTGCTTGAACCCAGGAGGCGGAGGTTGCAGTGAGCCAGGATCACACCACTGCACTCCAGAGTGAGACTCTGTCTCCAGAAAAAAAAAAAAAAAAAAAGACACAGCACTTATATTGAGAATGCTTTGGACTATGTGTTTGCATGTGAAATTCACTATTACAATCTGGATGGACCAGAAAATCCAGGAAATGTGGCAGTCACAGCAACCAGCACTCTGTCTCTGGGAGGAAGACCATTCTTTGCTAGACAATGGATACATCTAACATATCTCTCTCTGCCTTTGCAAAGAGAGAGGGAGCCTCTTTGGATGCCAAAATATTCAGAATATTGAGGAATTTTGATTGCCCAGAATATTGGGCATGTACAGTCACTATAACAAAGAAGGGACCTTTCTGTGTAGCATTCTTAGTCACTGATGTGATAATAATAACAATAATGACAGCAGCTGACATGTATGGATTGCTTCCAATACATTAGACACTGTACATAGTCTCATTTACTCTTCGCGACACCTCTAAGAGGTGGAGAGTTCATTGTCCCCATTTTACAGATATAAGAAAGCTAAAACTTAGTGAAGCTGGGTAATTCGCCCAAAGTCATTCAGCTGGTTAACCAAAATGTGACTGAAATAACTGTCTTGATCCCAAGCTCATGTTTCTTCACAATTCTGCCTTCCAACCTGAAAATTAGAACCATCAATCCCTTCAAGAAATTTTAAAGCTGGTTTTTGCATAGTAAAGATGAAAAGAATGCCATTATAAACATAAATGGTGAAAGGAAAAACATAAAGTAGTAGTAAAGGAACACAAAATAGCCCAGCTAAAAAAAGGTGCCTCAAGAGTTAGAGGAAAAGCAATGTCAGTCTGAGTTAGGATCATCAGAGTGGGCTTCATAAAGGAGGTGACATCTCAGTTGGATGAGCTTGAAAAGATAGAGGGGATAATGATGATTTTTCCTAAAGGGAGAATCCAAAAGGCCATCCAAACTGGGCATCTGAAAGGGAGAAACAGCAAAAACAGAGCCATGGCAAGAGAAGCTCAAAGAGGTTAAACTGGGCCAGTGTTTTCCAAACTGTTCAACAAAGTAACCATGGTTAGGTGCAGAAAAGGGTTTAACATTGATCATGCTTGGTAAGTGTTGAGTTAATCACATTTTTGCAAGACTTCTTGGAGCCTTCAGTGAGGCTAAGTACATTAAGTGCCTCATGAATAGTGAGGATATTATACATTGGGTTTGTTTTCCTGATGTATTTGACTAATAGACTCCCCTGCATCTTTTGCTTTGATTTTTTTTTTTTTTTTTTTTGAGATGGAGTCTCATTCTGTCGCCCAGGCTGGAGTGCAGTGGCATGATCTTGGCTCACTGTAACCTCTGCCTCCCAGGTTCGAGAGATTCTTGTGCTTCAGCCTCCAGTCCTTCAGCTGGGACTATAGGCATGCACCACCACGCCCACCTAATTTTTGATAGATTTTTTGGTAGAGACAGGGGTTCACCATGTTGGCCAGGCTGGTCTCAAACCCCTGACCTCATGTAATCCACCTGCCTCGGCCTTCCAAAGTGCTGGGATTACAGGTGTGAGCTATCAAACTCAGCCAATTTTTTTTTTAATGGAGAAACTGTGAACATCTCATTAAACTGGCAATCCATTGAACGAGTTTAAGAAGTGATGTTTTAATAAAGGCTATTCAATTAGGAGAAGAGGAAGTCAAATTGTCCCTGTTTGCAGATGACATGATTGTATATCTAGAAAACCCCATTGTCTCAGCCCAAAATCTCCTTAAGCTGATAAGCAACTTCAGCAAAGTCTCAGGATACAAAATCAATGTGCAAAAATCACAAGCATTCTTATACACCAATAACAGACAAACAGAAAGCCAAATCATGAGTGAACTCCCATTCACAATTGCTTCAAAGAGAATAAAATACCTAGGAATCCAACTTACAAGGGATGTGAAGGACCTCTTCAAGGAGAACTACAAACCACTGCTCAAAGAAATAAAAGAGGACACAAAGAAATGGAAGAACATTCCATGCTCATGGATAGGAAGAATCAATATCATGAAAATGGCCATACTGCCCAAAGTAATTTATAGATTCAATGCCATCCCCATCAAGCTACCAATGACTTTCTTCACAGAATTGGAAAAAACTACTTTAAAGTTCATATGGAACCAAAAAAGAGCCCGCATTGCCAAGTCAATCCTAAGCCAAAAGAACAAAGCTGGAGGCATCACACTACCTGACTTCAAACTATACTGCAAGGCTACAGTAACCAAAACAGCATGGTACTGGTACCAAAAACAGAGATATAGACCAATGGAACAGAACAGAGCCCTCAGAAATAATACCACACATCTACAACTATCTGATCTTTGACAAACCTGACAAAAACAAGAAATGGGGAAAGGATTCCCTATTTAACAAATGGTGCTGGGAAAACTGGCTAGCCATATGGAGAAAGCTGAAACTGGATCCCTTCCTTACACCTTATACAAAAATTAATTCAAGATGGATTCAAGACTTAAATGTTAGACCTAAGACCATAAAAGCCCTAGAAGAAAACCTAGGCAATACCATTCAGGACATAGGCATGGGCAAGGACTTCATGTCTAAAACACCAAAAGCAATGGCAACAAAAGCCAAAATTGACAAATGAGATCTAATTAAACTAAAGAGCTTCTGCACAGCAAAAGAAACTACCATCAGAGTGAACAGGCAACCTGCAGAATGGGAGAAAATTTTTGCAATCTACTCATCTGACAAAGGGTTAATATCCAGAATCTACAAAGAACTCAAACAAATTGACGAGGAAAAAACAAACAACCCCATCAAAAAGTGGGCAAAGGATATGAATAGACACATCTCAAAAGAAGACATTTATGCAGCCAACAGACATATGAAAAAATGCTCATCATCACTGGCCATCAGAGAAATGCAAATCAAAATCACAATGAGATACCATCTCACACCAGTTAGAATGGCCATCATTAAAAAGTCAGGAAACAACAGGTGCTGGAGAGGATGTGGAGAAATAGGAACACTTTTACACTGTTGGTGGGACTGTAAACTAGTTCAACCGTTGTGGAAGGCAGTGTGGCAATTCCTCAGGGATCTAGAACTGGAAATACCGTATGACCCAGCAATCCCATTACCAGGCCTATACCCACAGGATTATAAATCATGCTCCTATAAAGACACATGCACACATATGTTTATTGCGGCACTACTTAAAATAGCAAAGACTTGGAACCAACCCAAATGTCCAACAATGATAGACTGGATTAAGAAAATGTGGCACATATACACCATGGAATACTATGCAGCCATAAAAAATGATGAGTTCATGTCCTTTGTAGGGACATGGATGAAGCTGGAAACCATCATTCTCAGCAAACTATGGCAAGGACAAAAAACCAAACACCTCATGTTCTCACTCATAGGTGGGAATTGAACAATGAGAACACTTGGACACGGGAAGGGGAACATCACACACCTGGGCCTGTTGTGGAGTGGGGGGAGGGGGGAGGGATAGCATTAGGAGATATACCTAATGTAAATGACGAGTTAATGGGTGCAGCACACCAACGTGGCACATGTATACATATGTAACAAACCTGCACGTTGTGCACATGTACCCTAGAACTTAAAGTATAATAAAATATATATATATTTTATTATATGTATATATATGTATATATTATATATATACACATATATATATATATAAAGAAAAAAAGAAGTGACGTTTTGCAAACTTTATGGCCAATAACACATAGAAGACCAACAAGAACCATTCCATGGATGGCCTGGGTTGCTCTGGTAAGGTGCTCTGGCACTGTGGCCCCAGGGCCCTAGTGGGGGTTCTGGATAGGGCCATGCCGTGAGCAATTGTTTGAGAAATTTTGTCTGGCAGGAAAGGCAAGCATCAGACCCAGGCCAACTAACGAAGCTACTGTGCGATCCAGTGGTAAGGTGGTGAATGTCCGAACTAAACTGAAAAACATGATCTCTTCATCCTTTTCCACTTCTGCAGTTCATCAACACAACAGCTTTCACGCCCTAGTCAATTTTCTGAGGTCATTAGAAAACTGCATTTACATGGTCAGTGGGGAGAAACTGGGCATCAAAAAAAATCCCATGAAGATGCAGGAGGAAAAAAAAAAAATCCTAGAAGCTAGTCTGACTGATCATATAATTTCCCTACTTAAAAGTTTTCAATGCGGGAGGCCGAGGCAGGCAGATCACTTGAAGTCAGGAGTTCAAAACCAGCCTGGCCAATGTAGTAAACCCTGTCTCTACTAAAAAAATGTACAAAAATTAGCAGGGCTTGGTGGCATGAGCCTATAGTCCCAGCTACAGGGGAGGCTGAGGCAGGAGAATCACTTGAACCCAGGAGGTGGAGGTTGCAGTGAGCTGAGATCACACCACTGCACTCCAGCCTGAGCGACAGAGTGAGACTCCACTTCAAAATAAAATGAAAAAAAATTTTTTAAGTATTCAATGGGTCCTCCTTTCCTTTAATATTAAAAATAAAATATTTTCCCTGGCCTCCAAGGGCCTGTATGGCCTGGCCATTGTCCACCTCTTCTCTGCACCTCTCACTCTGCTCACATTCCCGCTGTATCCAAATCCTTGGGCACTTCATTTGACTGTAAGTTCCATGAGGTCAGGGGGCTGTCTGCTTTTGTTTATCTCATAAGTAGCACATAATAGGAGCTCAATAAATATTTTTAAGTGAATGGGCGCATGGACAGCTTATACGCAGGAACAGACATGATTTGTTTTGGAATGCTTTCTAGCAGATTCCACCGAAGTCCAGTCCAATCCCCCAATATTAAGATTAACAAGTTTTAAAATAAAACTTAGCAACTATACATGTAGCCCTTTCTGTTTGACTTTATATCTCACATGACCTCTCCTGTTTCTGTGAATCAGAGCTTCTAGCTGGCTGGGATTCTATTTGTCATTTCTCAGCAGGCAGAAACCCAAAGGCCACAATCTCTGGTTGCTTTATTCTTTTTCCTCTTCACAGATCACCCCAAGGGAGACACCATCTACTATCTTCCTCACATAAACCTTCAGTGTCTTGATTTACCTTCCTGACTGCAAACACCTGTTGAATTATGAAACATAATTAGTCCATTTCTACCTGGAAATCTTAACTTAGCCAAAATTTCAGGTTGAATTCAATTAGGAAAAATCATACAAAATACCTATTCCCACTCAATTCTAGATTAACTGAAACCTTCCTGTTGAGTTGCTTATGCAGGTAAAACTACACCACTGGCTTTGGATATTTAAAAAAAAAAACACTCAAGATATACAAAGCCTTCCATATCTAGCCTAAACTACCATTTTCTTCTCATTTCCCACAATATCCACCAATAAATTTACAGTTCAGCCACTGTAATTTCTTTTTGTTTTTGTTAAAACAGTGTCTTGCTCTGTCACCCAGGCTTGAGTACAGTGGCATGATCTCTGCTCACTGCAACCTCTGCCTCCTAGTTCAATTCTTGTGCTTCAGCCTCCCAAGTAGCTGGGATTACAGGTGAGCATCACCATGCCCGGCTAATTTTTGTATTTTTAGTAGAGACAGGGTTTTGCCATGTTGGCCAGGCTGGTCTTGAATTCCTGGCCTCAAGTGATCTGCCCACCTCAGCCTCCCAAAAGTGCTGAGATTACAGGCGCAAGACACCATGCCTGGCCCTAGCCACTATAATTTCTAATCAATTTCAATATTTAGAACTGAAGATTATTTTATTTTTACTGCTGTTTTCCATTTCCCAAACTCTTTTACCACGTTATGGGGCTGCTTGCGAACTTCGCTTCTTCCTTAGGCAATTCAATGTTTCAAACCGAGTAGGGCTTCCAGACACGGATTTTTATCTTCAAATGGGAGTCAAGAGCATTTTATTCCTTTATTTATTTTTTCTTTGAGACAGGGTCTTGCTCAGTTGCCCAGGCTGGAGTGCAGTGGCTTGATCTCAGCTCACTGCAACCTCCACCTTCCAGGCTCAAGCGATCTTCCCACCCCAGGTTCTTGAGTAGCTAGGACTACAGGCACATGCTGCCATTATATTTATTATATATATTAAATATATATAATATATTATAATTATATATACAAATTACATTATATATATATATTAGAGATGGGGTTTCACTCTGTTGTCCAGGCTGGTCTCAAACTGTGGGGCTCAAGCAATCCACCCACCTCAGCCTTACAGAGTTCTGGAATTACAGGCCTGAGCCACTGCACCCGGCCTTACTGTCACTTTTTCTAAAACATACTTGTGAGAAAGACAAATGGACCCTTTGAGTCTCCTTGAGAAATCAATTGAACCCTCGTTATGCCAGATGAGCCCAAGGACATAGTTTTGAAGCCTGGATCTGAGCACTGTGCTGGGCCTGGAAACACTTCGCTGCTTTACTTGAGAAGGCAATCTCTCCGATGACTGAGCCCCAGGCACATCCAGGAGGCTTCATAGCACAACACCAACAGCTAGCAAAGGTTGCCCTGCAACTTTAGGTTAGCACTAAGGCCAGAAGTGGGACGAGGTTGTCGTCAAACACCTTCGGCCATCTGAGCAGCTCTTTCAGCTTGGTTTGTGCTGCTTTGTCCCGGGGACTGTCTAAAATGAAGGACCTATCTGGCTGCCCTCTGCTTTCCCTCTGACTCGCTGAAACACCCGGAATGTTCTCCGAGACGCCCGGAGGTAAATTAAAATTTCCACTCATTTATGTATGCCGCCCGTCAGCACTCAGTCAACATCAGCACATACCTTTGGACATTGCCCGGATAAGTTGTATTTGATCTAGTGACCTAAAGGTGAATTGTAGGTTATACTTAATTACACTCATGAGCCAAGTGCAAGTCAGTAACAAACCTTTCTATTTCACTCCGAAATACCGTGAAACCCCTTAAGGGAGTCCACTGATTATACCAAAGGGGTTTGTATGAACCAACTAGGGTAAATAATTAGACTGCATTTTTAATTAATATTGCAATGCCTTCCAGCACAACGATATTTAAGATGATGACAGTATTGGAGATAAGTACAGAAACAGTCTTGCAGTTGAAATCAGGAAGAATGAAGGAAGTTTTGTCAGATTGACAAAAATACCCTATAATTCTAGCAATCTTATGTCAAAAGTTGGTAGTGTGTTTAAAGGAAGTTTTCAATTTAGTAAATGCTCTGTTTGCCATGGTGATTATGTACAGAAAAATAAATACAGAGAAAACGAAAGGCAGGTAGTATGCATTTTTTTAGTCATGTGAACTTTATGGGAATAATAACAATTAACACAGATTTCAGAATGGGCACCATTTCAATTTTTGTTTCATTAAGCTTCATAAAAATATAGGCTTTTGAAAAAAGCCAGTTCAATTAAAGCATGAACTTTTCATTATTTTTTAACACATTTTACCTATTTTTAATTGATAGAAGTGTTACATATTTTGCCAACCTAGGAGTTTTTCACACTTCTTTAATTCAAACCAGCTTGATTTTTGCAATTCAAATAGACACATTATTATTTGGTATTACCTGGAAACCAAATAAAGTAACATTAAAACTTATTAAATAGATCACAATGCATACATTATTTCCTAAAGAAATGTAATTTATACTTTCAGAATGAAGTAGTTTTTTTTTTGTTTAACCCTAGCTAAACCTCATACCTCCTTAATGAGAAAGACACTAATAATCTACAAATAATATTTTACAAATGAAAAAACCCAAGCACTAAAAAGTTATGTATCTTGCCCTAGGTCACATAGCAAGTAAAAGGTCAGAATCCTAACATTGGTATTCTGACCACTTGTAATACCTTCTCTAGGCTTAAGATAATAAACAAATTAAGCAAGGGATATGTCTTTTTATTTTTCCCTTTTTTGTTTGCTTGTTGCTTTTTCTTCACATAGCATTGCTGTGCTAGGCACATGTTAGTATCACAGCGAATAATTTGTATTCAACTTTCTATTAAGCACAGCTCTCTATAACCTGCATTGTTAAACATTTATGGTCAAACAACATGATGTTAATTATGATGACCCTAAGACATTGCAAGATAAGAGTCACTTGAAGTATCAAAGAAAGATAAAAATATGTCCATTTGTGCCCTGAACTGCAGATTATTGATAGGGACCAGAGCCAGGGAAACTCTGGGGAGAAGAGGGCAGGTCCCCAGCAAGGGTCCCACCTTCACGCTGAAAAGCCTAATACTGCGGCCTAAAGTGGGAGTAAAAATCCCTGTTGTCCCACTTGAATGTTGCCTCTCCCAAAACCACCCATGGCCCATCCCGTCCCCCCGTCCTGTGACCATAAAAACCCCAGGCTCAGCCAGCAGAGAGAGGAGAAGCAGCTGGATGAGGAAAAACTATGGTTGGACACTGGAGAGAAGCAGCTTGACTTCAGAGGGACAGCTTGACAGTGTAGCCTTGGAGGGAGTCCAGCTGGGATGACCAGACTCCAGGGGAAGTTCACCTTCCTGCTCTTTCCCCGTTCCAGCTCCCCTTCCAGCCACTTTCACCATCAACAAAATCCCCTGCATTTACCATCACCAATTCGTTCATGCAACCTCATTACTCCAGGATGCCAGACAAGAATTCAGATGCCACGAGTGCAGGTACGAAAGGCTGTCACACTGACCCTCCACTGAGCTGTTAACACTTAAGCGATCCACAGACAGGAAAGCTAAAAGGGCACTGTAGCACTCCTTCTGAAGTTTTAGAGGTAGTGGGCACTCCCCTAGATGCTGCTGAAGGGCCCGCACAAAGTTTAGCTCCTGCCAGTGCCCAAAAGCACTCACCCCGGCTCCTGCACCCACTCACCTGCTCTCCCTCTCCCACAAGGGGTGAAACACAGCAGGACCAAGAGAGTGGAGTCCACCCCCGCCAGCACCAAAGTGGCTGGCTAGTTCTAGCACCCATGCACTCCAGTTCCCGCCCATGAAGAGGTCAGGGAAATACCTTGCTTCATTAGTATCACCAGTTGCTGGCTATGAGTTGACCATGTTTATCTGTATGTCCCAAATTAAGTTGTTTTTCATCTTCTACCCAACACTTCTCTGTCCAAGCTGCCCAACTAGAAACTTAGGATTCACCTTCAAGTATTTTTATTCTCTCATTCACCATCCTTGTGGTTATAGAGTATCCATTCTACCTCCTAAGTATCTCTCAATTCTATCTCTTCCCTCCCATTTTCACTGCCTTAATTCTGACCCTCATTTTCTTGTGCCTAGAAAATTTTAACAGCCTCATTATAGGTTGCCTTGGGTCTAGTTTTTCACCATTGGAGTTTTTCTTCCCAGGTGCCCAGTGTTACCTTTCTGAAATAGAAATCACTCACTTTCTAAAGACTGCTGGCAGCTGCCTCTACCCTAAAGCAGCATTTTCTATGCTGAGATCCATGAAACCCTGTGTGCACTATGCAAAGGGAAAGACAAATAGGTACAGGGCAAGCTCTTGAAAATTTATGATGCAGAGTAGCATATTAAAGACTCTGAGAAGTCTTGCAGGAAAGTTAACCCCAGGTAACTGGCTTACCCCAGTGTTTGCCACATTACTTGGCCTCAGAAGCTCCCTGTATTTCCAGACACCACCAATCAACACCTCGAGGAACCAGCATTCTTCTAAGCATAGTTTGAGAAAACACTCCGCTACAAGATAAATTAAATGTAGTACCAGCTCTTCTCCATGGAGCACAGGCTTCCTAAACCAATTACACCATGTTTACTGCTATTTTCAAGGCAAAAGCATACTCTCATTTTGCCAAGTTAAGTAGGAAGTTCCTTCAAAATAGGATATATTTCCCCCAACTTTTTCATCCAAGGAACTCTTACTAATAACTTCGAGTCCCAGCCCCAGTGTTATTACCTGTCCAACACCTTCCTCAAGTCATTCTTTGTGCTTGCTGCCAGTCATCTCTTTAATTTTGCAGGCGTTTGTTCATAAGTCCACCTTCCCTACAAGATTATTAGGCCCTTTTGTCTTTGGAACTGTAACACCTAGCACAATTCCCAGCATTTAGTAGACACTCAACAAAACTGGTAGAAGGTATACTTTATTGTACTCTAACGTAATAGCTTACAAGTAGTTGGTGTTGATGCATATTCATATAAAATTTCTCCAGAGAGGTAGAAGTGACTTAAAAGAACATATAGCCCCTTTTCTCACTGCAGCTGAGATAAATGGGGTTTTCCAGAGGGAGATGTGCATGTGGCCCTGCTCTGTCTCAGGAGGCAGATGCCTTTGGCTAACCCATCTGGTTGTTAGGTTATTGCTTTCCAACACCAGCTTTGTGCCTACCTTCCTGCATCTGTACTTCCCTAGAAGACAATTGTCTCCAAAAGAGGAAGAGATAATTTTCAGCCACAGATATGATGGGCCAGTGAAAGGCACTGGTGTGCCTCAAAGTATGGTCCTGGACACCCACTGCGTGACAATCCATGCCCAGATGTTTATGGTGCCCCCTGGCCCCAAGGCTTATAGGCACTTCCTTTCTACTCACTGACAGGACAAGGTCTGCTGAGAAACAGTTATTAGCTGTACATAGCACTGAAGAAATTAATTTTCAAAGGGATGCATCCAAAATTTGTCAATGATGAGGTAGATCTGTAAATGACTCTGCCCCTCTCCAGCTAGCAGGCTATTTCACCTCTTGACACCACATTTTCCTCATCTGTAAGATGAGGATAAATGAGCAGCATTCGAAAACATTCAACACCTTGCTTGACACGTAGCAGGCAATCAATAAAAGTGTATTGCATTTGATTCTGATTTCTACTGAATTTTACAGCGTATAAAAATAAAAAGAGAAACCACTTATATAAAATTAATAACCAACTCAAAAATCTGTTACTAAGTATATTTTGGACAGATCTATTTGTCTTTGCCATTGTCAGTGTTAAATTAAAATTAAAACACACTCTAAAAAGCCCTCCTAATTCAGCAGAACAGCATTCAGAATTATGCATCTGAACCATATATTTTAATGTTGACTGACTCAATTTATCACCCAAGGTCTAGCAATTTGAGACCCTGATGTCATTAAGGTAAAGTCTGGAAAAGCTATGTGCATCAGTGGTATGGTTCTGTTATAGGAGAGTTGGAGATTCTGCTTAGAACTGAGTAGAATGCAAACATTTCTTTTGTAAGGTTGGAACCTTTCCCCTATTATTTTTAAGGGAGTAAAATGCATGAGGCAATTTAAACGTTCCACAGCTCCCACTGGGTATGGGCCAAGTCATACACAATGAAGTCCTGAGCCACCATGGGTAAAGGCACCAGCTCTCAGGAACGTGGGTCCCCCTAGCACTGGAGTTAATGAGGCCACTGGTTCACTTATTTTCCTTTCCAGAGATTATCATGATCAATTTGCACGATGATTATGGAAAAATTAAAACACTATTCCCAAAGATCAAGTTAATAAAGGCCTTTGAGACTTTAAGCTTCTTCGAGGAGAAAAGTATATTGTTCTCCAAAAGGGGGGAAATAATTTGAGATCAACTATAGTTTAGTTCAACGCACCAAGGCTGACTTCTTCCCCCCGCCAACTTTTTTACTGGTAGCATCTTCCCCACTCTTGAGAACCTCTCTCCCTTAACAGCATGTAACAAATTTAATACAAATTCAAGGGGAAATAAAATGAGCAGAGGGGACCAAAAAAGAGTCGAAATGAAGAGAAAAGAATATGAATTTGTGAAATAGTCCGGTGCTTGAAAAGCCGTGTGCCCCTTGTTCTGCCCAGTGACAGATTCTACACTTTCTAGATTCAAATCGAAAATCATTTCTCCTTCCGTACGTCAAGCCAGGCTAAGAGATGAAGGACTTCAGCAACCCCTCCTTAGGAGGGACAAATCTAATCCCTAGCATCTGATTCAAGGCAGTTGCTTCATTTCCAGCGAAATTCTTGTTTTCAGTTTGCATTTTAGCCACTTCACCCTCCTTTTTTGAGATGGGGTCTCGCTCTGTTGCCCAGGCTGGAGTGCAGTGGTGTGATCTCAGCTCACTGCAACCTCTCTGCCTCCCGAGCTCAAGAGATCCTCCCATCTCAGCCTCCCGAGTAGCTGGCCACAGATGCATGCCACCATGCCCCATAAATTTTTGGATTTTTGGTAGAGACAAGGTTTTGCCATGTTGCCCACGTTGGTCTTGAATTCCTGAGCTCAACAGATCTGCCCTCCTCGGCCTCCCAAAGTGCTGGGATTACAGGCATAAGCTACCACATCCAGCCCCACTTTTTAAACATAAAAGCAGATCTTGCTGTTTTTTTCTGCATGGACATTTCTACTCTCTGCTTCTTAGAAAAAGCACTTAACCACTTTGGAAGTTGGTTTGGAGGGTAAAATCCAGGAAAACAGCTTACATCCCACCTCCTTCTGAGAGTTTCCTCTTTGTAGGTGAAGTGGTCAAAAGCCCAGTAGATGAAGGGGGAGAAGTGGCAAGTAAACAAGATCTGCATTCTAAAGATTTCCCTATGATACTACCACAAAAAGGGACAAAACAAAAATCCAAAACAGAAGACTGTACAGCTCCTCCATTTATTAAGGATTTTACTTTTACCATCAAGACCACCTTTAAAGAATAAGCAGAAGGCAAAACAGTTCAAACCAATATTCTATATCACAACTAACATTTTCTGTGAGCTTTTCTTGGTTTCTGTATTTCAGCTACCTTACCTAATCCTGGGGAATCCCATAAATGTAAAACTGTAAATATTCTTTTTAATTTTTTTTTATTTTTTGTAGACATGGGGTCTCACTGTGTTGCCCAAGCTGGTCTTGAACTCCCAGCCTCAAGTGATCCTCCCACCTCAGGCTCCAAAGTGCTGAGACTACAGATGTGAACCACTGAGTCCAGTCTAAATATCCTTCTTTAATGATTTGTCCCGCCTCAGTTTCTCCAAGCTTTTCTCATAACTGTAGTTCATGGGCTCTCCAATCAATTAAAAAACACAGGAAACCCTTAATGGTTTATAGCCAGCAAAGCCAGAAGGAATGAAATACTGTATCGTTCTCATGATGGACTCAAACGAGAAACATTTTAAGAATACAAAAGAATACTGTTGCAGTGGCTTTTTACATTTTACCCATAATTTCTCTATGATGTTTTTCCAGTGACTAAAGTAATCTCTTTGAAAACATAATGCCATCATTTTATGCACGACAGTGACTGTAATAAATTGAGTTGGAAAACATTTACTGACTATGCACTTTGGGCTTAGCTGTGCTAAGGGCCCACAGGGCCACCACAAACAGTGGTATAGATTGTGCCCAGACATGGGAGCCCAGTTGAAGGGGCAGCTGAAAACCACCATGTTGTCCTCCCACCGAAGCCAACACTCCGGTGCTGACTACAGCAGCCTAGAGAAAGGGTGGCTTTTTTGTTATCCCTCTGTCCCAAGGGACACAGTTTTGTGACAAAGGAAGCTCAGGGAATAAGAATACAGGGAGCTTATAATCTAATGGAAGATAATTTCAGTGAAGGGCCACATAAATTACCTGAAGTTCAGTCTTTTTGAGATGAAAGGCAAACAGTTGAGTGGTCCTGACTACTCCCTTTATAGTTTCTATATCTGACCAACTTTTTGGTGGCCACTTTCTAAACAGAGAGTGATTGGTTGTTTTTACCATCCCTTCTGCCTCCTCATTTTTAACCAAAATCATGATATGTACTTCCCATATTGTAGAGAGTAAACGAGAACTGGAAGACCCTATGAAGCACTGTGTGTTGGCGACACTCAAAGCAGATGGGCTCCTAAACCTTCTTCCCCATACCTACTATGGGTCAAGTACAAGGGCACTGTCCTTCTCAATCCTCAACTCTATGGGGCAGGGCCTGAGCTCCTTTGTCCAGTTCAGGGAAGTGAGGCTCAGGGACACAACACATTTGCCTCAGGCTACCCAGCAGCTAATAAGTGACCCCAGGACACCATGTCCTCCCTGGACACTAAAGTGGTTTCTTTCCAGAGGAAGGAAGATGGGGACTGGAGTAGGGAGCCTGTGTATTCAGCCTTCTTCTGTAATGCCCAGCTCAGCTCTTGGCACATGGCACTGATACTTGTCGAACTGAACTCAAGAAGGAAAGTTGGGGAAAAACCCATGCTTGAGCAGGCACCTCAGAGGAGACAAGTGAGGGGGTGCTCTCCCTCGGGTGACCTCACTTGCTTTACCCTTGTCCCCTAACTGCTCTTGTGTGAGCTGCCCTGCTCTCCCTCTCTTCCATCCCATTTTCCATCAACCCTCTGGGGCTTGGCGTCTTTTGTTTCCAAGTCTCACGGATAGGCAGAAGTTCAAACTGCTCCCCACAGTCTCCACTCTCACCTGCCCACTGGCCTTTCTCCAGGTTCACTGCCGCACCTGCACCAAGAGACACAAAACCCCTCAAGGAAAGTTTCCCATCCATCTTCCTGGTGGTCTTACATTTCTTTGCCAATAAGGCAATCTGCTTCACAACACACTTCGATATATTTGACATCTGTCATAAAACCCAGGTCAGGCAGATCTGTCTTCTGTTAAAATAAACCATTCTACAAAGACACTTCCTCTGCTGTTAGAGCCCCACCAGAAATAATTATTGACATATTGTCCACACGTCCAGCCAACCCTCTTAATAGAAGCCATAAATTTCTGGTGCTGGTTTCCCCTACACGTATCAGAGAAGCAAGGTAACACTTAGAGAACCAGAAGGAAACCTGAAGGGGAAGCTCTGTCTGAAGTGACTGGCTTCAAACAAATACCTTCCTTTAACATCTTTCAAAAGTTAATGACTGTGGCAACACACAGCTGTGTCTTAGTGATGGAGCATGAATTTTCTCACAACATTACACTGAGATGAGTCTTATGTTCACACAGCACAGAAAGGAGTTGATAGAAGTTTTCTGTGCAGTGGTGATTCCTCTAGATTTAGGGTGGGCTCAACCTTTAGCAAGGTTCTATTCTACATGGGGCAGAATTGCGGGCACTCAG
Organism: Nomascus leucogenys; assembly: GCF_006542625.1. Classification (NCBI taxonomy): domain Eukaryota; kingdom Metazoa; phylum Chordata; class Mammalia; order Primates; family Hylobatidae; genus Nomascus; species Nomascus leucogenys. Next base: position 114,900,972 of record NC_044386.1, read on the forward strand.
AGTCCCAGACGTGCTATGAGTATGAGAGAGCATTGATCACTTCCTGTTCTCATTGATCCCTTGACAGGCACCCATACAAGGGACTGGTCTCAGTTTTCCAAAAACCTGCCAGTTGGAAACCCTGTGAAATGGTTTGTCTGTGTCCTCACCCAAATCTAGTCTTGAATGGTAGCCCCCATAATTCCCACATGTTGTGGGAGGGACCTGGTGGGAGATAATTGATCATTGGGGCAGTTTCCCCCATCCTGTTGTTGTGGGAGTGAATAAGTCTCAAGAAACCTGGTGGTTTCATAAGGGGAAACCCCTTTCACTTGGTTCTCATCCCCTCTCTTGCCTGCCGCCATATAAGATGTCCCTTTCACCTTCCACCATGATTGTGAGGCCTCCCCAGCCACATAGAACTGTGAGTCCTTTAAACCTCGTTTTCTTTATAAATTACCCAGTCTCAGGTATATCTTTATCAGCAGTGTGAAAACAGACTAATACACCCCATTACAAGATTACTAAGATCAATGCTATGCTCAAAGGTGTTTTAGCCCCTTTGAACCTCTGTGGGTCAAGTACATGGAAGACATGGACATATATATATACTTCTTCCTGCTGATCAGTTACAAGGAAAAAGCCTGACTTTTATAAAGGGAAGGAGGATTTTAGAAACACGTGCTGACTTGGCTATATTTTTGCTGGCGTAAGGGATGAGTACTTCTTTTTGAAGGTATTTACAAATGTTTCCTTGAGGAAATATTTGCCACAGAAGTGACATTTTAGCAGCTAAGATGTACCACACTGAACAAAACATGTTAGCTGAAACAAATGTTTTACTTAGGGGAAAGGAAAACTTGCCGGCATAGATGAAGCTGCAAATACTTTCTAGATTCAAGGCCAGCTTGACCATGTGAGCAGCGCAGCAGCTATTTGGTGGAGGAGGGGATGGTGTGGAGAGCCCGGAGTTTCCCCAAAAGGACTCTTAGGAACAGAGATTTGTGCAGAGAAGAGAGAAGCCCCTAAATATCAAATGGCAGTTACAATAAAGTAATAATTTCTAGCTGTAACATGTTTCCACATTCTTCTTTTCATCCAAACCTTGAACGGGTGCCAGATATTTTTGTTTGCACACACATAACCTGCTTGCTCCATGTTTAAATGAGAAATTGACTGTCTTGTTCAAACTGGAATAAATTGCTGAAAGAAATATAAGTGAGGCTGGATGCGGTGGCTCACGCCTGTAGTCCCAGAACTTTGGGAGGCGGAGGCTAGTGGATCACTTGTGGTCAGGAGTTCGAGACCAGCCTGGCCAACATGGTGAAACCTTGTCTCTACTAAAAATACAAAAAAATTAGCTGGGCTTCATGGTGGGTGCCTGTAATCTCAGTTACTCAGGAGGCTGAGGCAGGGGAATCGCTTGAACCCGGGAGGCAGAGGTTGCAGCGAGCTGAAATCACGCCACTAAACTCCAGCCTGGGCAACAGGATGAGACTCCATCTCAACAACAACAACAAAAAAAAAAAAAAACAAAAGAAAAGAAATACAAGTGCTTAAATGACTTCTTCAGGACTGGGAAATCATCTGTCATTTGGACTTTGAGTTGGAGTATTCTAAAGAAACTTGTTGTTTACAGTGATGCTGCTAAACTAAGAATAAAGACCGCTGTTGAAAGAGATGCTTTAGCAGTATCTGGATGAGAGATTAACTCCACAAGAAGCAGCGGAAATCACCTATTTCCCCTTGTCCAACCCACTCAACTCAAACCACCCAAAACTGTCAGCGGATTTGAAATGACAGGAAGTGCCTAATTTTATGACCAATAACAACACTGATGGTTAAGGATGTTAAGATAAGGGTAATTTAACTCATGTTTCTAACTATGAACAAATCAGCGGCAGGAATCAGAAAAGCACCAGCAATGGCAACTGACTCAAAATGATCAATCTTGGATGTTCCAGACCACAGATTTTCAAAGCAAAGAGTAGTTCATTTTATCTCAAGTGGGCATCCATCTCGCCATGCAGTCAGAGTTGTACTTCTTCACCAAAGTTTAAGCTAGACAAACATGTCAGTGCCAAGCAAGACTTCCCAGCCTCCCAAGATATGAGAGGGCATCTATTTCTGAACTCAGCAATAGGACTGTCATCCATTAGTTGGTTCCATGTAAATGGTTGCTAAACAGCAGGCCACTAGCAGGCATTCTGAGAGCTGTCGGATCCCCTCACGTGGGCTCACTTTCCCTTTCATACATAAAGTACCTCAACAGGATGACTGCAGTGAGTTCCGTGCCAGTGGCAATGGAAGTCATGCCAGAAGGTTGTTCATTTTGCACAGCAGACTTTGGGTGATTGACATACTGTAGAAAATGAGTACATTTCACATCAAGGTTTTGGCACGTTGCTTACTTTAGGAGTTGGGGAGGGGACACCTTCTTCACTCAATGTCATCTACACAAACAGATGTGCTATGGAAGAATTCTCCCACCTTCTTGCCAGATTTTGACATGTGGCCTGATGCCCATGTTTGGGGGGAATCAGTGGCTCTTCCCCTATGACTGAATATAAGGCAACATATGTTGGTCCTTGAGAAATGGCTCACCTCCCTTACAGAGGCAAAGAGCTGGGTTCTGATCCCAGGGACTGCTCTGGTATTTGCTGCCCATGTGCAAAGAATGAAACAGCCTCCTATCTACAAATGATGATTTCTCTTGTTTCAGTGGTATGGCTTCTCAGTGAACCTTGGCGTGCCTCTTGGGTATTTTCAGTTCTGCAATTATGATTTTGCTTTCATCCTATCCAGCACAAAAAGCAAATGACACTTGTCCAGGTTTTAAAGTCCTTCCCCTCGACGTGCCGATATTTAAACACTCTAAGACTGCACACTTTCTGTGTTGTCTTCAGCTGCTTAAGCCTAAATCTTGTGCCTGTAGGTGGGGAACGACTGGATACTATTACCCTGATAGCTGATGATAATATTTCTACATCCATTGCTAAGCTTCTTAAGTTTCTTCTTCACCTTAGCAGTGTTTCACATATCATTTTCTAGAAACCGTATTCAATGTGCCTTAGGTAAAAAGTAAGATTCGATACTGCGTTCATGGGAGATTATCTAGGACTAAGCTGCTGAGCGAATGTCTCAGCCTCGCTCATCCAGTCTCTCCATAAATGCACCTTTATATATCTCTCAGGGGTAAACTGGGTCACTTGATGTTGTTTCAGAACATCTGGAAAATAGTCACTGGGGTGGAAGGGCTGTTAAAGCTCTTTGTGCTAAGGCTCAGGGGATATAATGAAAACATGGATGTGACACATACCAAATGATTCTAAAACATCCACTTGTTTGTAAGTACCCAAACTACTCATTATCTGCTTTTACATCAAATAACAGGGGTTTGGCAAGGATGCTGAGTTCAGATATGTATTATTACTCCTCACAAGCTTAAAATCCCTTTTCTGGCATTTTGGGGCAATCAAGAACCTAAGAGCGACTGAATTGAATATCCATTTTGCAGTCCTAACCAAGGCAAGTTCCAGAGGGGCAAAAGCATGCAGATGAAGAGGGTACAATGATGGTTGTCAGGAGCTGTGCATGAGGAGGGACACGGGAGAGTTACTGAAAGGGTGCAATATTTCAGTTATGCAGAGTGAATAAACTTTGGAGATCTAATGTACAGAAAGTAACTTAGTTAATAATAGTGTATTGTATACTTGAAGTTTGCAATGAGAGTATTTTTTTGTTTTCTGTTTTTTGTTTTTGTTTTGTTTTTTTTTTTTTTTTTTTTTTTTTGATACAATCTTGCTCTATCGCCCAGGCTGGAATGCAGAGGTTCCACTCACTGCAACCTCTGCCTCCCAGGTTCAAGCGGTTCTCCTGCCTCAGCCTCCCGAGTGGCTGGGACAACAGGAGCACACCACCACACCAGGCTAATTTTTGTATTTTTAGTAGAGACGGGGTTTCACCATGTTGGCCAGGCTGGTCTCTAACTCCTGACCTCAAGTAATCCACTTGACTTGGCCTACCAAAGTGTTGGGATTACAGGCGTGAGGCACTGTGCCTGGCCTGCTAAGAGAGTAGATCTTAAATGTTCTGACCACAAGGGAAAGAAAGGTAATGATGTGACATGATGGGCATATTAACTAGCATGATTGTGGTCATCATTTCACAAGGTATATCAAAACCCCACATTGCATGCCTTAAAGTTAGAACCTTTTTTTTTCTTTTTTTTTTTCTTTTTTTTTTTTTTTTTTTTTTTTTTTTGAGACAGGGTCTGGCTCGGTGGCCTAGGCTGGAGTGCATTGGCTCAATCTCAGTTCACTGCAACCTTAGCCTCCCGGGCTCAAGTGATCCCCCACCTAAACCTCCCCAGTAGCTGCCACCACACCTGGCTAATTTTTGTGTTTTTGTAGAGACAGGGTTTCGCCATGTTGCACAGACTGGTCTCGAACTCCTGGGCTCAAGCAATCCACCCGCCTCAGCCCCCAGAGTGCTGGGATTACAGGCACGAGCTGCCATGTCCAGCCTAAATATACAATCCTTATTTGTCAATTACACCTCAATAAAGCTGAGGGTAGTGAAGAACAAGCACAGGACTGAGCCATGAAAAACAAGAGCCTACAAGAGACTAGCAAGTTTCCACACAACAGATCTGATATCGTCTCTATTTGTAGCTATTTCCGGATCAACTGCCAAACGTGACCAATATTAAAAGCAGCCAGCAAATTAATAGCCCTTACCTTCCTAAGCCACTTTATTCACCGGCTCTAAGACTTTTTTCTAGGTAGAGATTCAAAGTTTTCAGGTATAAAAAGTCTTTCCTGGAGCATCTTTAATTCTAAGCCAAGGAACTTCTTAAGTGATTGAGTAGTGTGTTTTGTGATTCTCACTTCCCTTAAAATATTAATTAAGAAAACAAATGAGAGCTTCTCCTTAAGGGGTACACTGAGAGTTAAACTGACTGGCCTTCAATGCTAGCCATATTGCACTTTCTTTCCTGATTAGCACGGGTGCCAGGCTGTTTCTTCAAATTAAGACAATATGCTTATAGTGATGAGCCGTATTGGCCATCTATCTTCCTTTTGTGATCTGGCTCTCGTCGAGCTGAAATGAAGCCATTTCTTCTGCCTGGGGCTGATTAAACACAGAGTAAACCCAGTTCTCTAAGGAGGCTCTAATGATTCTCTGCAGAGCGCGTGTCAGCCCGGCACCTGCAGGCTTCAGCTTCTCTGTTTCTATCATAAAATGAAGCATCTGTTTCGGGGAGGTGATATCTTTTTATCATCCAGTGTATCGCTCTGGTCGGAGTGGATGCAGCTCATTTGGTACACAAGGCTGCTGCACCACAGGTAACAAATGGTCCCCCAGGAAGTTCTGCTCTCATCAGGGGTAAAAAGGGCACAGCTTTGGGAAAAACTTTTGGTAAAAGTCTTCCTGGCTCACATCAAGTGGTCTTCTTTTAGTAAAAACAGGTTAGGAAGTGTAAAGGGGAATCCTTGAAATAAGGCAATACTTTATTCATCAACTCATTTATTCATTCATTCAATGAATATTCATCAAGCACCAACTAGGAGCGATGCCTCATGCCAGGATCTGGGGAGAGAGAATAAATATGGCAGATGCAGCCTCTGCCCTGTTGGAGGTCAATGCTGGTGATGGAGACAGACACTAAACAATTAATGGTGAATTAAGTACTTAATTACCACTGGGAAGGGTATCCCAAATCGGAAGGTACGCTGGGAATCTATAAGGGGGGCCTGATGCTTTGGGGCTTCAGAAAAGACTCCCCTGGGGAAGGGACATTTAAGCTGAGATCTCAAGGACAAGACAGAACAGTGAGTTAATACAAGGGTGAAAGATTGTTTTTCAGCCAAGGAAATGGCATATTCAAAGGCCCTGGGGTTGAAGGATGACACTGTCCCACATGAGAAATGAGAAAAAAAAAAAATCATTGAAAAGGAAAATGGCTAAAGATGGGGCTGGTGACACGGACAGGAATGAAATCAGGCGGGCCTTTAACGTAGAGCTTTATCCCAGGAGCAAGATAGGCACGGGCGGTATGTGCCAAGAGCTTCTCTACCATTTATCTAGTAGGAACCACATAGCACTTTCATTGCCAGACACTGCACAGACACATTTAATTTAGGATTTGCAATCAATCGAACATTCTTTCAACAAAGACATTTTAGCCACACCTTGTAGGTGAGGAAATTAGGACTCAGAGGGGTTAGGGATGGGCCAGGTCCATGTAGCCAGCAGTATGGGCCCAGGTCTCCAACCCAGCTCAGCCCAGCCTTGCTCAAGTCCTGGCTCTTTCCTCTGTGCTGCCTTCCCACCCGTGGACCAAATAATGAACTGCTAAAAGTTTGTGATGTTTGTGCAACATTGTACTTTTTCCAATTGTTTGACTCTTCGGGAGAATTTACTTCGGGAGAAGTTACTGGATTGATAATATTAAAATAATAATAGCTCTATTCATATCATTATAGAATTAAAGATAGTACAGCAGATTTACCTTATCTCTTAGAAAGAATTCTTGGCAAGAAGGGATTAAACTAGTGTCATGTAGAAACTCAAGGCCTGAGATCTGGAATTAGATTGACCTGGGTTCAAATCCCAGCTTCTCCAGTTACTGACTGAGTAACCTAGAGCAAGGTGGTTACAAATATTGAGACTCAGTTTCATCCCAGTAAAATGGACATATTCACATCTACTTCAGTTTGTTGTTACGAGGATTGAATGAAATAGCTATGCAAATAATGTTCCAAGTTCCTGAGTGGCTCAGTCCACATTCGCACCTATCGTCACCACCACCACTGCCACCATCTTCTTCATCATCACTGTTAGTTAACAGACTTGCCAGGTCGGTGGGACATGAGACATCAAAGAGCTCATCTCTTTCCCTTGGCAGGTGTTTTTGAACCTATTGCAAGTGTGTTTTCCATTTTCCTGCTCTCTCATTATTGAAAGGAATGTGAACTCATCCCTGGCAGGTAGCTGAGGACTAGGTCTGCCTAAGAATGTCATGCAGCCATTAAATTCAAGAACATTTGAAAATGACACAAGGCAATTCCAAAAAGACTTAAATAACTCTACAAAAGGAGATATAGATGAACACAGCTGGATACAGGGCATTTAAAATGTACCCGTCTTTTAAAATAAATAACTATACCAGATGGGAGGACTTCATTTTGCTTTGAAAACTGCTTTTTTGTCATTAGAGTTTTTATGCTTTTAAAAATTTTTTTGAGGCACCAAACTGATCATTTTTAAATAGAACAAAGAGTTCACATGCAAATATTATATAAATATAACATAGGTGTGTATAGATGTGATGCAAGTTCCCCTGAAAAGTATATAAAACATCTAAATTGGGAAAGATATATAGACAAAGCCATCTGCTCCCTTGATGGTTATCTGGATTTCACCAGAGTACCTGCCATGCCCCTCCTTAGGCTGCTTGTAGCCAGGTTTATACAAAAAGATCCACAAAAATCACTTAATAAATTAAACAATGCTTATAAGAGCTCCCTGTCCAGTGCCTGGCATCTAGTCAGACTTTGATCAATGTTAGCTATTGCAATAATACAACAATGATACTTTAGGATTGTAAAAGCTTTTCAAGTCCTCCACTTTAATGTCTACGTTTCACAGATGATAAAACTATGGTCCCAAGAGGTCACGAAGCTTTCACAATATTTCAGAGCTACTAAGACCAGAGCCTACCTGTAAGGGCATGAAGAAGCTCAAGCAATCTGAGATCTGAGATAACCAGAAAGTTTCAGAATGCCTAGCGCTCTTAAAGAGCTATTCCTATCTCATGGGATTGTTCTTTCATCACACTAATTCCACTGGCATTCCTTTCTTCTCATCTGTCCCCACTAGGTTCTGTGAGGGCAGGGATTGTGTATGCCTCATTTCCCACCTTCTCCCCAGCAGCAGCACAATCACCTGGCATATGGTATGCATTCAATGAAACGTTTGTAAATTGGATGGAAATGTATCAGCACATAAACAATGCCAAAGGACATGCCAAACTCTCATGATGTCCATCCCAGAATGACATGCAGGACTTAGTTAAATGTTAACCTTTTATGACTTTGAGAGATTAGACAGTTTTGTTATATAAAGAGGTGCTGAACAAAAACACAAGGTAACATGTGCCCAGTGAGTCAAGCTTTTTGTGGCTGATCCCTTCTCAGTACAATTTCCTGGCTACCAGAGAGAGAACTCTATCTACAATGAACAAAACCAGGTTTAAAAAAAGTTAGATAAAGCAGAAGCTGTGGATTTAGTGGAGAACTCTATACACTATAGACATGCTGATGACCACCTTCAGGCAGAAGATCTGTCCATCTGGAAATCTCATCGCCAATCCCACTGAAATCTGTTCACGGTTGTCTTAAATGTGGTTTGATACTCACTATGGTCCTAGGGGCAAGGTGCCAGTGATGATGGAGAATCCTGTGTCTCTATAGCGAGGCTCTGTCAACTGTCACTAGCCCAATCCATAAATTCAAACACACGATTTGTCAGCAGCCCTTCTTCCTGCCAGGCTTGCAGGGTAATGCTCCTTTCCCTCAACATAAAGTGTCCAGAGATGGGCCACAAGAAATGGATGGGGTGAAAGACATGCCCGGAATCGCAAATCACTCACTCTCTCTGAAATTCAAATTCATCATCTATAAAATAAGGACTGTAAGGCTTGCCCAATCCACCCCACCAGATGGGTGCGAGGTACATAAAAGGCCACTGACAGGCATCTTCCAGAATGTAAAGTTGATACAATTATAAACTGGTTTTCATGTCTTGAGAGCCTCCCACTAGGTGTTATAAGGTTAACAAAATGAATACCACACGGCCCTGCCCTTCAAGGAGATTATAGTGTAGAAGCATGGTGAGTTGAAAAACATAGAAAGATAGATATAGAAACACACACACACACACACACACACACCTGTTCTCTTCTCAAATATTCTCGTAAAGAAATCCAATATTAGAATATGCTGAAGCGCATATTAAATAATCTTTGTTTGATTGATATTGACTACTCTCAATTTCACTCGAATCAGCATATAAAGTTTTACACCTTTAGAGGAGAAGAATAAAAAACTTATAAATGGAGTCCTTTATATGAAATCCTATAAATTCAAAATCAGACACTATTAAAATGGACGAGAAAGATGTTCTGGAGTACATATCTGCCTCTTATTTCCTGTACAGGACCTGTGCTTTCTGTACGAGTCCACGAGATCAAAGACTTTATGGACAGAAGTCATGTATCTTCAACACAGGTAACGGACTTGCGTTCATGAAAAGTTGGGGGTTTTCCTCCCTTATCAGACAAACAAGCACACTTGACATTTTGCCAAAACTGATTAGATTACATCTGCACTTAACTTTGCAGTAAATGCAACAACAAAATCTCTAACATTTATAAACAAAAGTTTCTTTCTTACTTCAGAGTTCAAGACAGGGAACAGCTTTCACTGACTCTTAGACATACTACAGCTTGAATGTTACGGGGACATAAAATGTATTTATTGTTGCGGTAGCTCAAAATTTCCATCCCACTACATTTGAACGCTGATTTGGGGTTTACAAAAATAGCATCAGCAACATTGCCAAGGAGATCCTATAACCTTAACCCAAAGTAAATATGAAAGTAGAAAAGAAATGCAACCTTTTTAAAGTTCTCTCTATGCAAATATCATGCAGAAGTCACTGACTACTGAACACTCCCACGCCTCTCCAATATCTGAACCACCCCGGAAAAATATCATGGCAATCTCCTTGTTATTTTGATCTTTCACAGATTTCCTTTAATTATTAACTCTTTGTGTTGGTGTCTGCACCTACAGCCATCATCTATAGGTGGTAAATTTATTAAAAGTCCAATAGAGTCCTCACCACAAAATCACAAAAGAAGCTATTTATAAAACCTCTGGGTCTATTTACATTTTGAGATCAAATTGTCACTCTATGCCTGAGCCATCCGTTAACAGGAAATATATTAATAGTAGTGTGGCATGTGCTAAGACTCATGGGGCTACAAACTTCCTACCCTGCTATCCCCAAAACATGTATCTGCGTGAATTTATGTCCAACACTGCCAGGGTTCTGGACTAAAAAAGAACTTTGGAACACAAGGTTCTGGGAAGACATGGGAAGCCAAGATGGAAGAGAATGCTGTGTGTTTCCCAGACAGTGCCAGAAACTCAGTCTGATGTGCTCTTTCATAAAAGCCATTATGAGACTCCGGTCCAAATTGTACTGCCTACAGGCTGAAGTGATGAAGTGAGACACACAGACAGACGGACCTGCCCCACACACTTCACCACAGACTTCACAGCCACTCTGACTCCCCCAGGAACAACAGTGGAGAACTGCTGAGCCCAGTGAAGCCCAGATGAAGCAATAGAAGGGACCAGCCACGAAAGGTGGTCTTGTTGGGGCCATGGAAGGGTCTCAAGAGCTATGAATGTTCATTTGACTTCATGTATTCCCATAACTGAGACCTAGGAATATCCAGGTGCCCTTTGTGCATGGAGTGTTGGATTGAACATGCATTACCCACCTAAAACATGTACACAAAATTTGCTAAGTTTAAATTTAAAATTTGAGCATCACTTCAAGAATACTTGGCGCTAAGGTCCCTAAAATGCTCATTGATGATTTGAAGCTGAATAAGAAAGCCTGTCCCCAGGGTTCCTTTCTCTAGGACAGACACACCACCAACACTGACATATCTCTTCTGTGTATTAGCAAACAATTTTGTTAGCATATCTTCATACAGCTTCTAAGAGACCTAAGTTATTAACACTCATTTAGTCCAATTGTGTAAACACTGGGAGAATCCGGCTGTCTTTTAAAATGCATTCGATATTCATAAAACCTAAAAAGTATCGCTCACCTTCACAAAATGATTGGTGTCCATAATTGTGAGTGTCAATATATGTCTAGAATTTGGCATTTACTTTGTGATACACAATGAAGAAAATAGAACTAACTACTCTTGAGAAAATAACTCAAAGTATCTAGGTGAGGAATAGATTAGTCCATCAAGGATACAAGTGAGGAAAACTTACTAACTGTAAAAAAAAAAATAAAGTTGCAATATCAGAAGCCTTTTAGTAACACAGTAGCCTAAACAGAAGAGAACAATTCAGAACTAAATTGTTTCTTCTAGCTTCTGGCCAAAGCTCTGACAAAAAAGAAACCATCTAAATACCAAAGAAAGTTTTATTATATATGCTTTTTGGTTTTTGTTTTGCTATACAATAGATTATTAAAATTTATACTTGTAAAATTAATTACACAAATCTTTCCTCCCACACCATTCTTGTCCCCTTAGCAGTTATTAAAGCAGGTGTGTTTTCCCTGAATTGGATAAAATATCATCAAGGTCCAAAATTAAAAGATAGAATTACTAGCAAACTTTGATAAATTCTAGAAATTGATATAAGAATAAAATTATATCATCTCTTTAAACAAGACCATTGAGGACTGGACGCAGTGGTTCACGCCTGTAAACCCAGCACTTTGGGAGGCCAAGGCGGGCGGATCACGAGGTCAAGAGATCGAGACCATTCTGGCCAACATGGTGAAACCCCGTCTCTACTAAAACTACAAAAATTAGCTGGGCATGGGGGCACTCGCCTGTAGTCCCAGCCTCTCAGGAGGCTGAGGCAGGAGAATCACTTGAACCCAGGAGGCGAAGATTGCAGTGAGCCAAGATGGCGCCACTGTGCTCCAGCCTGGAGACAGAGCGAGACTCCGTCTCAAAAAAAAGAAAAAAGACTATTGAAAAATTTTACCCAGTTAATTCAAAGCTTTTTCGTGTGGCGGAAAACAACAACAACAACAGCAAAAAAAAAAAAAAAAAAAAAAAAAAAAAAAAACCCTCTTACTATGAATGAATATTTTAGCATTTTGAAAGCAAGCCTTTGTGAGAAAATTCCATAAACAAAGAAAACTTTTAGGTGTGTCAAATTCAACAATCTGCTTATGTTGGTGACATGAAACACATTAAGTCTTTCAGGAGGTCCAACTTTAAAAATATTTTAAATGACCAATGACATGCAAGAATGAATTTGCTTCACCCTTTTCTTTTTGATATCAGTGATATATTAAGGAAAAGATAAAGTAACTCTTAACAAAGTAACATTTTATTTCCCGTGATTAGGTTTGTTCACAAATGCAACAGGTATAACCAAAGTTTTATTAAGCAGTTAAATTTCCCATCTTGGTAAAAGACATCCAGAACCAGTCCACATTTGTATTTTAAATGTTTTTGTTTAACTCTTCTGCAGAAAAAAAAAAAGTGTTCCTCAGTCATTCATATGTGATACTAGATTCAGTGGATCTTGCAAAATATTATGTAAATATTTGAAAAAATCTGCTCTTTTCAATTGCAATAAGCCAAACTGTAAAATGCATATTGTGTGGCCGTGTAGATTTCCTGTTTCAGATTGGATGATGCAGGCAAAAGTACTTTGTAAGTGGTAAATAAAGTTCTGCATATTTGCAAGTTATTCAAACTACTTGTGAAGCTTCCTACATGAAGTTGATGGTGGTGATGATAATTAATAACAACAGCTATTATTTACTGAGTGACTGTGCCAGCCACCATTCTAAGCATTTAACATATATTTGCTTATTTATTACTCAGAAGAATTGGTGGAAGTTTGGTTGAAGTAGATACTCTTATTATTTCCACTTGACAGATAAACACTGACAGTACAAAGAAGTAAATTGCCTTAGGTCATACAGCTCATCACCTTATGACTATTAAAGTAGTTCTTCATGCCTTCACGCAACTGTAGTCACAAATGAAAGTGCTGGCACAGAATTTATGAATTACTGTCTAGTTAGAATATACGATCCAGGTAACCCAACCTATGGCCACATTTCTTTTTGGTTATTAAAGTAAAAGCACACACGCAAACTTATTTAGATACCCAAAGATATGGCAGGCATCTTTGAACTAATGCACAGACTTGTTCGCTTTGTTTGAAATTGATTCAAATGAGTCATATGATCTGTACAAATGCTCTTCCTGCTCTAGAGTGAGACATGCTAAAAGTTTAATAAATGAGTGTGTGCTTCCCAGTGTGGCAGTGTTTGCCTTTCTTACTTGGTGTGTTACTCAGAAATCTTTGGTTTCCTGGCTGGGTGCAGCGGCTCACACCTGTAATCCCAGCACTTTGGGAGGCCAAGGCAGGTGGATCACCTGAGGTCAGGAGTTCGAGACCAGCCTGGCCAACATCGTGAAACCCCATCTCTACTAAAAATACAAATAATAATAATAATAATAATAATAATAATAACCGGGAGTGGTAGTGCATGCCTGTAATTCCAGCTGCCTGGGAGGTGGAGACAGAATTGCTTGAGCCCGGGAGGTAGAGGTTGCAGTGAGCCAAGACTGCGCCACTGCACTCCAGCTTGGGTGACAGAATGAGACTGTGTCTCAAAAAAAAAAAAAAAAACTTTGGTTTGCCATGAGTAAAAAGTCAACTCAAACCAACTAAAACCAAAAAGGAGAAACACATTAGTTCCAATAAGTGAGGAGTTTAGAGAGTTCAGTTTTCAGGTGTGGCTGGATCCAGGTACTCAAGTAATGTCATCATGCCCATCTCACTATTGCTCCTGCTCTGTGCTGCTCTGCTTCTTTCTCCACTGGCAGCCTTAATCAGGCTCTCTTCACTGCAGTTAATGGTTTATATGTGGCTATTCTAGAAGTGAGCATACTTCTTTCTTTACATCTCCAACCAATGTCTCAGGCAAGCCTTGTATTGGCAGAGCCTGGTATCATGTACCCATCTCTGAACAAATCACTTCCTTCAGAAGAATAAGACATCTGACTGGCTAATCAAGAAGTAGGAGGAGGAGAAAGGTGGGGGAAGAGAAGAGAACATAGAGAAGATGATGGTGATAAATGGACATGTGACATAAGAGTAGCCTCTCGTAGCCCAGAGGTATCTTGCTGATTTTTATCTTTAATGTTATCTCAAAAATTTAGCTTCCAAAAAACAAAAAGAAATAGACCATTCCATCTCCTCTTTAGGTTATGTTCTTTATTTGTGCCTTATTTATGTTATTTAAAAGAAAATAATACAGAGTAGCTTTGAACAAGGCAAGGCTTATATGGATGATGCCATTTAGGAGCGAGATAGTTTCTTTCTCTGCTTCACTGTACTTGGTGATAATTATAATCAGTGCCCATGGTGACTCTTCATTGTATTATTCCAATAAATTCACATTCATATTTAAAATCATAAATTAACAAGGGTTACTACAAAGTGTGCCTTATTACGCATTTATAATTTCTCAGACACAAGGAAAATAATGGGTGTTTCCCTGTGGTCATTTCTCACATAATAATATCCTTCCGCCCTGCTGCATACAAAGGTCCCATTGATTGGAAGAGCAGCTACTTGTGTGCAGGGCCAAAGGATTGGGGAAATTCTCAACTGGTTTAACAAGAATGAGCACCACACCTTCTGAAAGGTCTGCAGTGACCAAGTCACAAAAACCGGGTCTACACTGAGAATTGGGAAAAATTAGAGAAGTGCCTTTAGGCAACTAGAAACTGAGAGACTGAGAGTTCAGATAAGAGCAAATGAGTATCTTGGGCCACGCCTTACATTTCTCCTGAAATTTCTTCCCATTCTCAACAAAGAGAGAGAGAGAGAGCGAAGGGAGAGCTATTCCACAGCCACATGGGTGCAGGTCCTCACACCCAGCTCCTGAAGCCCCCACAGCATTACTGTGAATTATATTCTCCCCCTTCCCTTGACTTTTTTGTTGAACTTTTCTTTTTCTTTTAGACCCAGGACAGAACATTGAGTAAGTCATACTCCTCAACTCATAGCACGCTATCATTACAAGTGTGTGCCAAGCCCTTCACTCATTTGTTCATTAACTTTTTCTCCCTTTCCCCTTCCATTTTCCTCCCACAACCCATAAGCAATATCATTATTGTGTTTGATGACATCCTTGAGTTTGTATGCATTCTCATAAGACACCCCAAATTTCCTTGTTCTATGTACCTTATATACACATGTTTATGTATAAGCATATATATACATATATATACATATATATGTTTATACATAAATGGTGCCCATAGACGTTTTTGTGGTTTTCCTCCCTCTTAGTCAGTTTTTAAGATTTAATCTGCACTGCTTCAAACCGCTGCACAGCATTGTATGATGAGCCTCCCTGACATCTCATTACCCATCTTCCCAGCAACGAACACCTCAGTCACCACCATCCTCACCACCACACTCAATGCTGGGATGGGGTCCACTCCCAGGAGCAGGACAGCTGGGTCATGGGGCTCATGGATCGGTCTCCATCTGACTTCCCTGCCTTGACTATGAAGCACCCACCATGATGACAGTATCAGGTTCATAGCATGTGAATAGAAGAATCGGGCTCAAAGAGGTTAAGTGATATGCCTAACTTCACGTCGCTAGTTAAATGCTGGAGTTTGGATTTAAAGCCAAGTTTCTCTGACTCCCAGGTTCGCATCCTTCCACCATACCACACTGCCTTCTGAGACAGCTGCGTATAAAGGGGTCCTGGAGAACCTCTGACTAGCCTGCACACTGGGAGGAGTGTGGAGCCTCAGGAAGCTCGTGCCATTTGTAGGAGGGAGGAGCCTGGCTCCTCCTCTTCCTGGGTGGTGCCTGGGATTCAATCTGTGAGGTGGGAAGCCTATACTAGCAGGACTCTCACTATGCTGAGAATCTGTTTCCTCTTTTCTTTCCTTTTGCCCAATAAATTCCATTTTTCTAACCCTTCAAAGTGTCTGCAAGCCTAATATTTCATGGTTGTGTGACAAGACCCCTATTTTAGCTGGACTAAGGAGAAAGGCCTACAACACTTGCATACAGATCTTATGTTTCAATATCCTAGGCTATAGGTAGCAAAGATTTGGTTAGCAACCTTTCTTGTAAGAAGGCCAGAAAAAGTATTCCTTCCCTTCATCAGGCATCCGTCCCCCCCAGTGCTTTCAGGCCTGCTGGGAGTGGAGAACAGGGCCGGCCGCAAGGTCATTGTATAATCAGAGGTGAGGGAGAGCCCCACTGGCTAGGGGCCAGGCAAACTTAGGCCTCCTCGCACCCCTGATGCAAGCAGATTAACAGCTGCCATCTGGCAAGCACAGTTTCTCCATGCAAACTGCAAACCTCACCCCCTGGGTGAATCACTGGTGTGTCCAATACCAGTCAACCCCGATGAAACTCTGATGGCTCTATTAATGAAGATGAAAACTTGAGATACGCCAAATACAGATTAAATGGCGTCTTGGTAACATGATTATCTCTGAATTACTAGCGGCAGAGTGAGACGGCCAAGTGACTAATCTTGGGGAAGGCCGAGTGCTTTGGACAGAGGATTCGCTACTCCAGCCCCAGGGCATCATTTGCTGTATCAGAGTTGTATTTTACTGCAGGGAACACCCAAGAGTGGTGGCTTCCTCTGCAGTAGAAAGTCACTCTGTTTCCAGGAAGATTTAATTTCTTCAAGTTCTGAGACACCAAATGCAGAATGGTCTGAAACAAGATGACGAGGGTGTATGTCACGAAAAAATGAGGAGGAATCACAGGAATCTGGCAGATGCTCCTGTCAATTGCATTGTTGAAATTAACAGAAATGAAAGGATAGAAATGATTGAGAGGAAAGCCTAAAAGCCACAAGCAAAGTCATTTTCTCCTGTTTTCTTTCCACTTCTGTCTTTAGCTCTCTAATGTTTAGTAAGCTTTTCATTCTTTTTTTCTTTTTTTGACAGAGTCTTGCTCTGTCGTCCAAACTGGAGTGCAGTGGCACAGTCTTGGCTCACTGCAACCTCTGCCTCCTGGGTTCAAGCAATTCTCCTGCCTCAGCCTCTTGAGTAGCTGGGACTACAAACACCTACCACCACACCCAGCTACTTTTTGTATTTTTCTTTTTTCCCGAGACGGAGTCTTGCTCTGTCACCCAGGCTGGAGTGCAGTGGTGTGATCTTGGCTCACTGCAACCTCCGCCTCCTGGGTTCAAGCGGTTCTCCTGCCTCAGCTTCCCCAGTAGCTGGGATTGTGCCACTGTGCCCAGCTAATTTTTGTATTTTTAGTAGACACGGGGTTTCACCATATTGGCCAGGCTGGTCTTGAACTCCCAACCACAAATGATCCTCCTGCCTCAGCCTCCCAAAGTGCTGGGATTATAGGCATGAACCACCATGCCCAGCCTGTTTAGTAAGTTTTTCTATGCTAGTGCTTTCAATCCATTAGCACATGTCACCTCTGTGAGATGGGCGTTGTCATTTCCATTTTCCATGTGGGAAAGCTAAGGCTTACAGTGTTCATGACCAGACACAGTGGCTCACTCCTATAATCCCAGCACTTTGGGAGGTTGAGGTGGGAGGATCACTTGAGCCTAGGAGACTAGCCTGGGCAACAGTTGTGAGACCCTGTCTCTACAAAAAAAATAAAAATTAGCCAGGACACCTGTGCTCCCAGCTATTTGGGTGGCTGAGGTGGGAGGATCATTTGTGCCCAGGTGGGTAGGGCTGCAGGGTGCTATGATCTCACTGCTGCACTCCAGGCTGAGAGACAGAGTGAGACCCTGTGTAAAAAAAAAAAAAAAAAAAAAAAAAAAAGTTAATGACTTGTTTGACATCACACATCAGTTGGAAAAGGGAGGTTAAGACATTTTCATGTTCTTTTTGTTTGTTTGTTTGTTTGTTTTTGAGATGGAATCTAGCTCTGTCACCCAGGCTGGAGTGTAGTGGCGTGATCTCGGCTCACTGCAACCTTGCCTTCCCGGGTTCAAGCAATTCTCTGCCTCAGCCTCCTGAGTAGCTGGGATTACAGGTGCCCACCTGCATGCCCAGCTAATTTTTATATTTTTAGTAGGGACGGGGTTTTACCATCTTGGCCAGGCTGGTCTTGAACTCCTGACCTCGTGATCGATCCACCTCAGCCTCTCAAAGTGCTGGGATTACAGGTGTGAGCACCGTGCCCAGCCCATCTTCTTTAAAACAGATGATCGGGACTTGTCAAGTGATGATGATATTAGAGGAGTGGGATTGTTAGTAAATATCTGTAAATAATTTGGGATGGGTACAGTGGCTTATACCTGTAATCCCAGCACTTTGGGAGGCCAAGGCAGAAGGATGCTTGAGTCCAGAAGTTCAAGACAAGCCTGGGCAACATAGTGACATTCCATCTCTACAAAAGATAATTTTTTTAATTAGCCAAGTGTGGTGGCATGCACCTGTAGTCCCAGCTACTCAGGAGGTTGAGGTGTGAGGAGCTCTTGAGCCTGGGAGTATAAGACTGCAGTGAGCTACTATCACATAGTTGCATGCCAGCCTGGGTGGCAGGGTGAAACCCTATCCAAATAATAATAATAATAATTTTACAAATAAAGTCTCTTTTTCTTTTCTTTTTTTTTTTTTTTTTGAGACAGAGTCTCGCTCTGTCGCCCAGGCTGGAGTGCAGTGGCGCGATCTCCGCTCACTGCAAGCTCTACCTCCCAGGTTCATGCCATTCTCCTGCCTCAGCCTCCCGAGTAGCTGGGACTACAGGCGCATGCCACTATACCCGGATAATTTTTTGTATTTTTAGTAGAGACGGGGTTTCACCGCATTAGCCAGGATGGTCTCGATCTCCTGACCTCCTGATCCACCCGCCTCGGCCTCCCAAAGTGCTGGGATTACAGGCGTGAGCCACCGTGCCCGGCCTCTAAAGTCTCTTTTAACGTAGCTGGAATTGTGTAAGAAAGTCTTTACCCAGCAAATAAGAAATGGACTATGAAATCTCCCAGAATCTTATTTAGCCCTTAAATAGCTATAAATCTCCTTACAGTTTAGCCATGGGAGGCCCGAGACATGAATTGGTGGCATGGCACATGGTCTAATGTGCATATTGTATGAAGTTATCTAAATACATCTTGAGAGAGCCCACGCTTTCTCCATTCTTTTGAAGTACATTTCCATGCATAGCAGACAGATGAACAAAATGCTGGTTCTAGGACCTCAGATATACTCTACCTGTTGCAATCAGATGCATAACTGTGGTAGGCCTGCTATTGTTTACTTTTCACACTACCACCAGCAACTTTAATTTTTGGTTAAGTTCACAACATCTCTTTCTGGAAAAGCAAATGAGATCACATTCTCCATTCTCCCGGTTAACAGTGTCATTATCACGCTGCAGATTCTCAAACAAACAGCTAAATTCCACTGTCATTCCGAATCCTTTCTCTTTCTTTTGTAATGCATTCACAAACATATTCAGTCTTCTGCCTTCTCAATGGAGAAAATGTTATAGCAACTACCATAAGCGGTGCATAATTGTAAACGGCTTTAAAAAGCCATATGGAAGGATGAATAATCTTCCTCTTTGTTTCCATCTTTCCTAAATATTCTTTCGCTTTGTGTTTTGCAATACCTTTTGCACCCAGCTTCGGTCAAAATTGTTGTTGGCCATTTGCCAGTTTGAAATGTCCTACAAAACGAATTGCTTCTTTTGTAAATAAGAAAAATCTTGGTAACTTTGGAAAATATTGCTTGGAAATACCACACTGGAGTTATAGCTAGCTGTGAGCACTTTCTGTGGGGGCAAAGGAGTGCGTGAGTTTATTGTCTGTTCAGCATGTACAAATCATGATCCAGGTAATATTTTGTGCTTGCCTTCATATCTTCTAGCGGCTGTAGCTTGGGGCATCGCAAATATTCTTTCAAGAAAACACCACATATTTCCTTTCTCAAGATGGCCTTTCATTTTGGGTTAAATTTTCAAATAACACCAGTACCAGATGGAATTTGGGACAAATTTTTAACCACTGATTTATTGGCTGAGGCTTAATGAGGACACCATGATATTCAAATGAATAAGTTCACCCACTTTCATTGGCTTCCTTTTCTTAATTTTTACATGAAGAAGTTAATTTAGTCCTCTAACAATTTAAATGCCAACCTCTTCTAAAATTATTCTAACAAGGTAACTTCTGATTTGGCCACTTTTTATCTTTTCTCTTTCTCCTATCACCCTGTGCTTTTCAGGGTGAAATATCTGTAAATGGCACATCAAGGACAGATAACAGAGTTGCCAGTTCATTCTCAAACCAAAGCAGTCATCAAAATTAACCCAATAATGCGCTGCAGGGCACTTTAGGGTATATTATCATACAGAAAATAATGTCTGTAATTTTTAGGGACTTAGAAAAGACAATGGAAGCACACCAAAGGGGAATTTATTGAAGCTCACATTTCTTTTTTTTTTTTTTTGAAATGGAGTTTCACTCTTGTTGCCCAGGCTGGAGTGCAATGGCACTATCTCAGCTCACTGCAACCTCTACCTCCCAGGTTCAAGTGATTCTCCTGCCTCAGCCTCCCGAGTAGCTGGGATTACAGGCATGCACTACCACGCCCGGCTAATTTTGTATTTTTAGTAGAGATGGGGTTTCTCCGTGTTGGTCAGGCTGGTCTCAGACTCCCAACTTCAGGTGATCTGCCCACCTTGGCCTCCCAAAGTGCTGGGATTACAGGTGTGAGCCACTGTGTCCAGCCTAAAGTTCCCATTTTAAAAGAGAAATAGGTTTCTATTTTTGCCCATTGAAAGAAATTCTATACATATATACACTATGAATCACTATGTAGGATTATTAAAGCAACTTTCAATAGTTTTCTTCCCAATATATGATTCTTCTTGAATCATATATCTTAATACAATATTCAAAATTATGAGAATAAAATTTTGAAACTTTACTGAAATGATGGACTACTTAAGGCAGGATTAGATTAATGGTCACTTAAAACTGTATCTCTACACTTTCATTCATGATGTAGATTGTTTTTTATTTTGTCCTCTGAGAATTAGCTGAAATAAGATGTATTAGGCCAAGATACTTGGACAGGAAATTGCCACTAGGTATGAACAAAAGACATCCAAGCTCTCCATTCTAATGAAAACGCAATCAGCCATATCTGCACTTAGAAGAAAAGACAAAACATGCAAACAACTCAGATATTTTGAAAATTGTCATTAAAACTCAGCTTATGCATAACTCGTAGTGAGGGGCATCTAACTAATCAATGAATGAGAGGTACAAAGCATCAAACCTTGATAATTTTCAGTTCCTCTCTCACAGACTTTTAATACCATCTTAAGAAAATATCCATTTAAATGTTTACCTAAATTCAGAAAAAAAAAAATCTTATGTAGATATAACATCTTGAATCTCCTTAGACACATTGAAGAGACTACTAATAAAAGCTACTCAGAATCACTATATGAAATAATGCAGGTGCTCTATGACACACTGGGTCATGTCATAGCCACATACTGAACAAAAATACAGTTAGTAGAGTCTGTTGGGTACAAGACATGGTAATTCTTCATTTTTCCACATGATATCTCAAATCGTGTTTTCTCTGAAAGCCAAGTTCTATCTTGGGAAAGACTTCATTTTAAAGACCAAAGTCCAACATTACAGAATCTTAGAATTCAACAAAAATACAGAGAATATAGTTTTAGTGCAAATTTTAATTGAGACCAACCTTTGCTGATGTCACTACAAGCAAATACACTATCTTAAAAAATATTAAAATACACAACTCTCAGACTTTATTTCTGTGTGTGTGTGTGTGCACGTGTGTGTGTATACTAATGCAAGTCTTTTCTACAAAGAAACTTGGCCACAGAACTCCTTCTTCTCTGGGAGTGTTGTATTTTTGTTTTCATATGTGGCACTGTACGTATTTCTATAGTTGTGAACAACTACATTTGATTAAAATCTGTCAGACTTATCTTTTTAGCAGGAGAAAAGAAATATGTGTTTCTCCAGAAAGGAAATCAATGTGTCTTTATGATAGATGCGGAGTGGAAAGCTGGAGACTGTTGCTTTAAGTGATGAAGCAGAAAGACAGGGTAGCTATCACAATTGGCTGCCGACATAATTGTCATGAGGCAAAGCCCTGTTTAAATATCATAATCCTTGTTTATAGGGTAGACTTAGATTCACTGACTTAGTAGTTATTACTCCGACTTGTTAAGTAACAAAATCTTGCATCTGAGGTATCCATAGTTTGCTTTGTTTAAATTTCTTTAGCAACATACTTTAGCCAGAGTTGTGCTCTGTTGCTTTTCTGCAGTACAAGAAAGATTATTTCCCTCCTTCTAGGAAGGCACCAGGCTTTCAAGGCCCTGTAAATGTGCCAAAGAATCTCCCTTCTCAAGGCAAACAGGAGAAACCCAGGCTATGCCAGAGACAGATGTAGCAGGACGCATACTCAAGGAAGGATGGGAGGCTGCTTCATGACAAAAATATGTCCAAAGGTCTTCTCCCTTCTGTTGGAAATCACTTTCCTCCCTGAGATCCCCAAGGTCTTCAGATAGAGCTATGCCAGATGGAAAAGAAAGCCTCCGCCCTTGCATTGTGAGATTAAGAGATTCCCCATTCAGAGATGGTACAGCCAAGCAGACACCCTATTAAGATAGCCTAGGAAAATTAGGTGAGCTCTGATGTCTTTGCAGCAGAAGTATGTATGCCTCTATGGTTACAGCCAGCAAAACCATTCTAATGAACTTGTAAAGCAATGTCAAGATCTATGAACTCGCACATCAGTTGAAATTCCTATATCTTTTGTCTTATGAATGAAATCTGTCAGCAAAGTATTTAATGTGTTTATCTGCAATCATTTCAATAATCACATTCGATGCATAAGCCCCTTTTTTACCTAACTTCTTCTAAAATGATATGTTGATTTCTGGTCCTCAATGAATGTTTCTAGAAGGCATTCTATTAATATGAGTGTGTGCTCAGCATATTAACCGAGACCTGATTAAATCATTAAATGAAAAGACATTGTATGCAAAGCACCCTAGTCAAGGGTTTGGAACATGATAGGCACTCATCACAGGCCCATGGCCTAGTCATCACTCCTCTCTTCAACTTGCATCCTAAAAATTAAATCAATAAGCACAAATAACTAATGCATTTGCCTAAAGCTAAATGACTCTTTTCCACCAATGTCCACTCTCTACCCTTACCCCACTCCTGCAATCACCGTTATTCAGAAATCAGGATTTAAGGATTCATTGACCACCATCACATCCATTACAACTAATTGGAAGCCTTTCTATATACTAAAGAATTGTAATAACTAAGACACATTCTTGAATTCTGGTAATAGACTCTATCTAGTAGTCGTGTCATAAGTTTTTGATACACTGATGGAAATTAATTTGCTAAAATCTGTTTATAATTCTTTATTGAAATTGGTCTTCAAATTCTGTACTGTCTTTCCAAGTTATCTTCACAAAACAATTTGAATGTCATTCCTTGTTGTGGTCAAATAAAGTTTATATAATACTGCAAATGATTTTTTTAAAAGACTATAATGTCATCTGTAAAACCATCTGGGTCTGGTGCCTTTTTTAATGCAAGGTATTTCACTTTCCAGCCTCTTCTACTAATAATTGATTTATTCATATTTCCTATCTCTTCATGCTATAACTGATTTCCAGAGTCTATATTTTTACTTAAAAAAAATCCATTTACTCTAGGCTTCCAAATTTATTTCTGTGGAGTTGTACATAATATCCACCAGTAAATTTTCTTATCTTCTTCATATCTGTGGTTGTAGTTCTTTTATAATAGTACATTCATTTCATTTTCTCCCTCTTTCTCTCTTCCTCTCTCTCTTCAGTCATAATAGACAGAATTGTATCCAGTTCATCAATATTTTTAAAGAGCCTAATTTTGATTTTACTTACCCATTTTTATGTTTGTCTTCTATTTTGTTAGTTTTAGCTTTTATCTTTATTAATTCCCTCCTTCCGCATTCCTATTTTATTGTTATTTTAGAATTTAAGTTCAGTATTTTAAAATTTATTTTCAATCTTTTTTTAACAAAAAACACAATTTAAGGGTATAATTTTTGCCTCAGTACAAAGATGTTTGAATGTCTTATATAGTAGGAAATATTCTTATTTTTATTCCTCTAATTCATAACTTTAATTTGGTTATCTTCTTTGATCCAAGGATTATTTAAAAGAGTGTTTTTAATTTTAAGACCTTTTTATCAACTTTTTATGCTCATGTCTAGTTTTACTGCATTATGATCAGAAATGTAGCCTATAAAACCTCTACTTTTTAAATTTTATTTAGATTTTTTTATGTGGTCAGTTACCTATTAACTTTTACAAATGCTTTATGGACAAGATTAAGATAAAAATTCCTGTAGAGTACCTTGATAGGCACACACACACACACACACACACACACACACAGATCTATGCAAATTCTCCTAGGCAATTCTCCTGCCTCAGCCTCCTGAGTAGCTGGGACTACAGGTGCCTGCAACCATGCCCAGCTAATTTTTGTATTTTTAGTAGAGAAGGAGTTTCACCATATTGGCCAGGCTGGTCTCAAACTCCTGACTTTTTGATCCACCTGACTTGGGCTGCCAAAGTGCTGGGATTACAGGTATGAGCCACTGCACCTGGCCTGTTGTTTTCTTAATCTACCAGATACTGAAAGTGCTTTATTAAATATGCCCCCTACAATTGTATTCTTTTTTCTTTTTTTTTTTTGAGACAGAGTCTCACTCTGTTGTCCAGGCTGGAGTGCAGTTTTACTTTATGTGTTTGTCTCCTGTGTTATTTGATATTTTGTGTTCATCATATTTCCTTAATAGGCTATGCCTTTTATCATTACGTAGTATATTTCTTTGAAGTGTTTCTCGAATTCAAACTTTCATCCCGGTTGACCGAATACCTTCGGGTTTGTTGTTTTGTTATTCTTTGAAGTTGTCTAGGATGTCTTTGCCCAACCCTTCATTTACAGTATTTCACTTTGTCATGGGAATAACTCTTGTATGGGGTATTAAGCTGGGTTTTGTTTTTTAACCTAGTCTGACATTTGAAAAGGAGTTATATCCACTTATATTTCTTGTAATAACTGATCTACTTAATTCCTCCATCTTATATTTAATTTCAATTTTTTTACATTCTGCTATTGCTTCTTTTTTGCCTGTTTTTATATTTTTTTGCTGACCTTGTTAAGTTTCTCTTCGTTTCTTTATTCCTCCTGATAATTTGGGAGGTATTTTTGTTTGCCAAATGTGCTAAACATTACCTTCCATCCATAACTACTGAAGTTAATGTTGACTCCCCTATTAGCATATCATTATTAAATAATTATTTCCTCCCACTGTGATATTAATTTCCCTACCCCCTACCATCACACACAGCCACACCTCTTAACTCCAGAGTTTTTCCCAACATCTCATTCTTTCTGTTCCAATAATCCATACTCACCAATATTTTACAACATCTCAATTACATCATTATCATGATCCATTGTTTCCGATCCTTTTGGTCTTGAGATCTCCATTGTTTTCAGTTGTCATTTGGAGTTCAATGACAGTCATCATTTGGGTAGATAATTTTCTGCAGTGTTTTCATCAGAAAGGCCATAGGGGTAATAAACAGAGTCCTTACCTGTTTCCAAAATAATTTTCTTTGGAACCAAATAAACAATATTTCCTTAATTATATGCTTCTTTGATTTCAGACCTTTTCTCACAATAGATTTTATTTCACCATTTCTAGCTTTCAGTTGGCTTTTCTCTATACACTTAATTTTATCATCTTTCAGCTTTCCATATGGCAGACGAGCATAACACTAGTCCAATTCTCCTTTAATTTTTTTGGCTTTTTTTTTTCCTTTTGTGGAGAACGGGGACTCATTATATTGCCCAGGCAGGTCTCGAACTCCTGGGCTCAAGCTATCTTCCCACCTCTTCCTCCCTAAGTGCTGGGATTACAGGCATGAGCTGCCACATCCAGCTCTCCTTTATTTTCAACTAATCAGAATGCTCTATTAGAAAATGTCATTAGCTTAGGGGGGTTTTTAAGGGAGAATTTTGTTTTGTTTCTGTTTTTGGATTTTTGTTTCGTTTTGTTTTGCTTTGTTTAATATAAAGTGTCATAGGTCAGGTTCCCTGGGAAACATTCTGAGATGGGGATTTGTGGGCAGGAGGAATTTTACAGAGGAGTGCTCTTGAGAACAATGACTATAAGGGATAAAGAGGCAGGATTGAGCAAAGGGAATAACTGAGTAGCTGCGTGCAGCCTTAACAGAGGCCTCAGCTGATCTTATGGGAGCTGAGTTTGAGTTTTCGTATTGGGACAAGAGAACCATTTCTTTGTACGTTGCATCAACCAGTATTGGATATGGACAGCAGTGGGTGAGGAGTTAGCGTGCCCCAGTCCTGAAGTGGGTATCTGGGTGAAACTCCACAGTGTCTAGTATGCTTAATAGTCATGAATTTAATGAGGATATGTCGAGTTACATGTTTCTGTTTGGATTTGTTTTGTTTTGTCTTAATTCTTACTTAGACTCAGCTCTTGTAATCAGGAAACTAATGTCTTCCTTCAGCTCAGTGAAATGTTCCTTCATTTTGGATATAGTAACCACTTTTCCACCCTTTCCTTTTTTTCTTCTGGATGGCTTAATATTTGCATGTTCCATTTCCTGGACCTGTGCTTTAAGTCACCTACGTTTTCACTCATGTGTTTCCATCTTTGTGGCATGTTGTGTTTCCTTTTACTTAATCCTCCAGCTCTCTAATTCAGTTGCTATCAAGAATTACGCCATTTTTCCCTCATTCATCTAATAGCTATTTCAATGCAGACATCATGAACGCAGGTTCAGAAGATCTTTGTGGTGTTTCAATGACATGTCTTTGAGAATGCTCATTATTTTCACCTTCATCTCTTCATCTCTTCTATCAGCAGTGAGTCGTTTGTCCTAACCATTTGGGTTTCTCTCCTCTAGTTCCTGAATCCCACTGGAGAAGCTACGGTTTTTCTTGAAGGTCATGTTCTATTAGTTTGTATTGGTCAGATGTTTGGTTCTGGGCAAGGAGAAAGTCCAAAATGGTAGGGAAGTTTCTCTTCCTGTTACCATCTGCTGAGGCACTGAAAAGACTGACAGGACACCCAACTTACCAGATGCAGGAGCTCATCTGCTTGTTTCTGCCTCACTCCTCCAGGGCTACCATAATTAGCAGAAGTAGAAGGTCCTTCCGTGGACCACATCCTGATGAAGATATGTGAAGGGTCTCCTTCAGGAGGCACACAATCTGCTCTGTTTGCCCAGACCTTGAAAAGAGGCTGGCCTTCTCTTTCTTTGCTCCTACACCTCTAACTCAACCCTCAGATGTCTCAGCATCCCCATTAGCATCAGTTTCACTATCCCACTGGTGGTCTTGGTACCTCATGGCTTGAAGGGGCTGAAAAGGGAAGAAGTGTTAGGGGTAGACACTCAGGCAGTATCCCCAAAGAATGCCCCCCACCATATTTTTCTTAGGTTCTTCTTCTGAAGTGAGCTGGTCTCATCTTCCCTTTCAAATGCTAAGTTTCTTGATAGCAAGATCACATCCCCTATGCCACTGCATTTCTCTCTGCAGCTACCACAAATGTCAGGCCATTGTAGACACTCAATAAACAGGGGCTGGCCTTGACAACAAATCCTGTGATCCTATTTGGTGCATTTCATAACCTTTCTGGCTAAAAGTCACAGTCTAACTGGCTGGAATACCATGTGTGAAACGTGCCTGAGTATCTAACTCAGGGAGGCCCATGCATATCTACCCACTTATCTTCCAAGAATCAGGTGATGCTGGAAAACTGAACACTTAGTGGAGTTGGTGCCAGTACCTTGGGGGATAAGGAGAGAAAGTGTGGCATTGGATTTAGCAAGAGATTGGAGCTCCAATTCCAGTCTTTCCACTTAACAGTCAAATGATTTATCTTCTTTGAACTTCAATTTATTCATATATAAAGTAGGTTAAGAAAATAGTCACTTCTTCACAAGGCTGTTACAGGGATTAAATGAGATCATGAATTAACATGCCTGCTACATAACAAGAGCTCAGTGACTGTGAGCTTCTAGCATTCTTGTTATGACCATTATTGTTACAGTGGGGAGAGGGAGATGGACTGGTCAATAGTTGAGGGGCAGAAACCAGGGAAGAGGAAGAGGAATGAAGAAAAGAATGAGAAAGGGAGGACCTTAACTCTGAGTCTTCACCCAGAGATCTTGAAAACATTGGTTATTTAAGGAGATTTTAATTCCTTTTCCAGTAATAGTGACATTTCTGCAGACTAGGTCCGTATTTTGTTTCCATTTTCCTAAATAATGTCACATCAAACCTCCTAAGAGAGTGACTTTCCCGCCCAGACACCTCAAATAAGGACAGAGGGATGGAGTGGATGGGAGGAGGTGAGATGGGGCAGAAGTAATGCAGCCCCCAGCTCGCCAGCAGGTGCCCATTGTTGGAATTCTTCGGCTGTAATGGTCATTCCCATTTCTCCCATGGAGAAAGACAGCATCTCCTTTGACATTCTTTGTGGGTAAGGTGAAACCAGGGCAGGAGGAGCCACAGCCCATCACTTTCTGAGTTGACCAGAGACCTCTCAGGGGCAGCCTGGGCTCCTCTACCAGATGGCCCGGGTTCTAATTCTAATTCTTCCATTGAGTAGTTGTGTGACCTCAGGCAAGCTACTTATCCTCTGTGTGTCTCAGTAAAAGGATGCTTTATTAACAAATTTTTATATTGCACTATTTAAAGGACTTTACAAATACAAATCCATTTAGTCCTTATAGCCATAGAAGGTAGGTCAGGGCCAGGTGCTGTGGCTTGTAATCCCAGCACTTTGGGAGGCCAAGACAGGTGGATCACTTGGGGTCAGGAGTTCAACACCAGCCTAGCCAATATGGTTGAAACCCTGTCTCTACCAAAAGATAAAAAATTAGCCAGGCATGGTAGTGTGAGCCTGTAATTTCAGCTACTCGGGAGGCTGAGGCACAAGAATCACTTGAACCTGGGAGGCAGAGGTTGCAGTGAGCCAAGATCATGCCACTGCACTCCCACCTGGGCAACAGAGTGAGACCCTACCTCAAAAAAAAAAGAAGGTAGGCCAGACAAAATGTGGTAAAGATGAAATGGTTCATATACACAACGTGCTTAGAGGCCCCTGTTTGGTACATGGTAAATGTAAGCACGATCCGGTGTTGTCATTATCATTGTAAATGCTGTCCATTAGCTGCCATCATCTTCTTCTCCATCTTCCAGGGGTTCTGTTGTGGTATAGCACTTGAGGGCATTTTTCCCTCCTCATTCCACCACCAAACTCTCCTCATTTTTTGGAGGGGGGCATATCTAATTTTATTTATTTATGTTTTTTTTTTTTGTAGCAATTTCAACTTTTAGATTTAGGGGCTACATATGCAGGTTAGTTAAATGGGTATACTGTGTGATGCTGATGTTTGGGATACAGATGATCCCATCACCCAGGTAGCAAGCATAGGACTCAATAGGTAGTTTTTTTAGCCCATGCTCCCTTTCCTCACCCTCTGCTCTAGCAGTCTACAGTGTTCATTGTTTATGTCCATGCATACTCAGTATTTGGCTCCCACTTACATGTGAGAATGTGCGCTATTTGGTTTTCTGTTTCTGTGTGTGTTTGTTTAGGATAATGGCCTCCAGCTGCAAACAGGTTGCTGCAAAGGACATGATTTTGTTCTTTTTGTGGCTGCATAGTATTCCATGGTATATGTAACCACATTACCCAATCCACAGTTGATGGGCACCTAGACATTCCATGTCTTTGCTATTGTGAATAGCTCTGCAATGAACATAGAAGTGTATGTATCTCTTGGATAGAAAAATTTATTTTCCTTTGAGTATATACCCAGTAATAGGATTGCTGAGTGGAATGCCAGTTCCATTTTTAAGTTCTTTAAGAAATCTCCAAACTGCTTTCCACAGTGGTTGAAATTGTACATTCCCACCAGCATTGTAGAAGCATTCCCTCTTCTCCACAGCCTCACCAGCATGTTGTTTTTTGACTTTTAATAATGGCCATTCTGACAGGTATGAGATGGTATCTCATTGCGGTTTTTAATTTACATTTTTGTAATGGTTAGTGATGTTGAGCATTTTTTCATGTTTTTTGTTTGCTTGTATGTCTTCTTTTGAGAAGAGTCTGTTTCTGTCCTTTGTCCATTTTTTAATGGGTTGTTTGTTCTTTGCATGTTGAATTGTTTAAGTTCCTTATAGATTATGGATGTTAGACTTTTATTGGATGCATAGTTTGTGAATATTTCCTCCCATTCTGCAGGCTGTCTGTTTACTCTGTTGATGGAGTCTTTTGTTGTGCAGAAGCTCTTTAGTTTAGTTAGATCCTGCTTATACATTTTTGCTTTTGTTGCAATTGCTTTTGTGGACTTAGCGAAGAATTCTTTACAAGGATGATGTCTAGTAAATATTTCCTAGGTTTTCTTCTAGAATTTTTACAGTTTGAGGTCTTACATTTAAATCTTTAATCCATTTCAAGTTAATTTTTGTATGTGGTCAAAGGCAGGGGTCCAGTTTCATTATTCTGCATATGCCTAGCCAGCGATCCCAGCACCATTTATTGACCATTTATTGAATGCTCTCCCTGCTTTTGAGACACAGTCATTTTAGTATTTCCATCACATTCTTGCCTCCCCTTGACACTGCTTACCTTTACCATCCTTGTGTTCTGAATCCCTGCTTCTTCCAGCTAATTTAAATGGGTTCCAACTCTCCCCAGGCCCACAGTGTGCCAAGCACAGTGCTAGATATTCTCACCTACACATAGCCTAGGGCTTGGGGAAGCTGAGTGTAAACATCCATTCATCTCCAAAACCCAGTCCCATCCAATTTTACCAAATAATTTAAAAATATTCCCCTCACCTTCCCAACTTTTTTATTCATCACCCTTAAACACTGAACTGATTTGTTTACAAGGCACATCATCTAAATGTTTAAAGATTCATGCTAACTTAGTGTATTTATATATGATTCTCAGCTGTCTGTATCTTTTAATTTTTTAAAAAAGCTAGTATGTGAGCTGCTATTTATCATGTAATGTGCCTTCTTGACTGGCGGTAGGTTCTTATTCAAGCACATAACCTTAAATAGGGCTAGTGACATGGATGTATTTGCTATGTTAAGAGGAAAAGCTGGTTACAAAACATATGTAGAATAGCATGCTATTTTATACATCTGCAAAGATATATACCAATGCAATCACAATGGCTAACTTGTAGAAAAGGAAAAAGTTCTTTTTCAGGGTATTCTTCTTAGTTTGGCTTTTTGTATATTCTAATTTTCCTTTGTTTTGAGTATGTACTGCTTTTGTAACGCCACAAAGAAGGACAAGAAACCATATTTTGATGGGAAACATGGTTGGAACTTAGCCAGCTGAAACCATCCTCAATAAAGCCTTTTATTTTTTGTTTGGTTTTATTTTGTTTTTTTAAGATAAAGTCTCATTTTGTTGCCCAGGCTGGAGTGCAGTGGCATGATCACTGCAGCCTCGAACTCCTGGGCTCAAGCAATCCTCTTGCTTCAGCCTCCCGAGTAGCTGGGACTACAGGTGTGTGCGACTATGCCAGGCTAATTTTTGGGGGGGTGAGTAGAGATGGAGTCTTGCTATGTTGTCCAGATTGGTCTTGAACTCCTCAAGCAATCCTCCCATCTTGGCCTCCCAAGGGGCTTGGATTACAGGCATGTGCCCCCACACCTGGCCCCATTAAGCCTTTAATCTGCTGTCTCATCAGGCTGTGCACTTGTCTGAAAGATGGCTCTGTTTATTGTGTCCTATCATGTTGTTAATTACTTCGAACTGAAAACAACTGGGTGGCAGTGTCTATAGCTATTTAAGATTCTTTTTTTCATGTTTTGAATCCATTGAAAGGTATATAAAATTTTTTCTGATCATAATGATGAAATCAAGAACAATCAGTCCTATGTGTTGAAGGCAACATTGACTTCCCTAGCTTGGTGAATGAAGAAAAACAAAGGCTGAGCTAAGTCCTCCCACTCTGCCCCACCAGCAGCATCTTAGGATGCAGGGCACACTGAAGGCCCTTGGCCACGTCACAAGCAATCTCAGATGGAGGGTACTTACTCTCTCACCCCATTTTCTTCCTTGTATAACTGTGCAGTTTCTTAAACTACCCTTTGCCTCACTACATATTTTAATCACATTCATTAATTTTCAAAGTGCCTATTTTTCTTATCATTCTAGAAGTACACTCCATATAGTGAAAGCTAATGAGCATGTGTTCAGGAAACAGTGAAGAGCTGAATTTAGATTTTTATTAAATTTGTATTTTATTTTTTTCTATTTACATTTTTCTGATTAAAAATGTGGCTTGTATTTTGCTTACTTCTACAGGAAACAAAGAGGGTGGTTATGTCTGCTCAAAACCAAGCATGTATCTGAAAAAGCAAAATTTCAACTAAATATCCAGACATTACATCTTTTTGCTTTTTATTTTGTTTTGTTTTTTGAGACAGAGTGTCGCTCTGTCACCTAGGCTGGAGTGCAGTGGCGCCATCTCAGCTTACTGCAACCTCGGCCTACCGTGTTTAAGTGATTCTCCTGCCTCAGCCTCTCAAGTAGCTAGGATTACAAGTCGGATAATTTTTGTATTTTTAATAGAGACAAGGTTTCACCATGTGGGCCAGGTTGGTCTCTCGAACTTGTGGCCTCAAATGATCCACCTGCATCGGCCTCCCAAAGTGTTGGGATTATGGGTCTGAGCTACCGTGTCCAGCCCCAGCTATTATATCTATTTAATATCAATACATGAAGAGCTGGGTTGGTGTGTGTTTGCTTTGCTTTTTGTTAGGTTGATTGGCATTATGTAGAATGCCACAGTGGAACCAAAAACTCCTCTCTACATCAAAAATTAGAATAAAATGAATTTAAATTTTTTCTTATACTTTTCTCAGGTGCCTTTGAAAAATATTAAGGGCACTAGTTTAAAGCTATAAGAGGCATATGTTTGTAAGTAAGAATTGTAAGAACTGACATAACTGAATATTAAGAATTACTTTAAAAGCTAAAAACTTTAAAGAAATATTAGCCTGGAAAAGTGGAGAATAAGGGTGATTTAACACTTAGTTCCAAATAAGTAACAGATTGGTAGACGGTAGGCATCTTGTTGCCATCCCACTTAAAGACAAGGACTCTTGAGAATTGCCTTTAGATTCTATCGTGTCTTTGATCAGACATAACACAGTGCTGGACACGTAGTGAATGTCCTTCAACACCTCCTATTCAGCATACCTCCCATATGTATGCAGCCACTGTGTGACCACCTGGGGCAGGTAAACAGAGCTGCACCATGCTGCCACAGAACTGGACCCAAAGTGTTCTGAGAAGTGTCCACTAATAACCCAGACAAGCATCAAGGAAGAGAAGCTGTCAGAAAGGGCAACATCTCTAGGAGTAGCTTTTACAGGTGAAGAGAGACTGTGCAAGTGAAAAAAAGAAAGTCAGGGAGTCCAGGCAAGGGGAATTGCATGGTCAAAGGCACTAAGGTATAATGTGCCTGGCAAATAGACTTCTGCAGGACTAGAGAGCTGGATTTGTGAAGAGATGGCATATTAGAAGCAGGCCCAGGCCATGTTAGCAAAAGTTTTTCTTGTACACCATGTTAAAAGTCTGGGTTTTGTCTCCAAGACAATTGTAGAACTCTTACAGTAAGGACTCTCTACAGAAAAATGACATAATCTTATTAACATAATAATGTTTAAAATATCACTATAGCAGCAGTATGGAGAATAGAATGGTAAGGAATGAATACTGGACATTGTTGCAAGGTTCTAGGCAAAAAAATTTTTAGGAACTGAATTAAGACAGTGGCTGTACAGGTAGGGATGAAGAGAAGGAAGTAGAGTCAGGAGATGATAAACAGTGCTGGCAGAACTTGTGAATCGCCTTGAGGAAGAGGAAAGAGGAAGAGAATCGCCCAAGACGACCCTAGGTTCTTGCATTGAGTGACTGAGTAGATGGTGGCTCATTTTCCCCAAACAGGCAATACAGGAGGAGATACAGATTTGGGGGGGCTACCAAGGGAGATAATCCATTTAGTTTCCTAGTTGTAGAACTTAAGAGTACCTCTAAGGAGGAAGTCACATTTACTAGCATATAAGAACCATGAGAATGGGGACTTTGTTCGTTTCATTCACTATGTCCTTAGTGCCTAGCACAGCACCCAGCAGATGATAAATCCTGGTAAATTCTAGTTGAATGTGTGTTCCTGGACACATTTTTGGGTCCAGGTCTCAGCAATTATTCAATGCTCTTTGGTTTTCTTCCATAGAAAATCCTAGAACCTCCTTTGATGTTGACCAAGGTTGTCTTGCATCCAGAAATAAGAGATTCTGCTCCACGCTCACGGCGGTGAGTTACAAAACCATGACTAAGATTCTTAATGGTCTTATCACTATTCGTTAACACATATAAGCAGGGCTAGTTAATTGTTAACTGACAAAAAAGCAAAAACTACAATAATAAAGTTTGAAGTGGTCAGAGAAGAAATAGTCACTGGAGTGAGCCTCTAATATTGTAATAAGACATGTGGCTTTCAAGCTGCCATTGAAATGATTAGGAGGCGGGGCGTGGTGGTTTATGCCTGTAATTCCAGCACCTTGGGAGGCTGAGGTGGGAGGATTCCTTGAGCACAAGAGTTTGTGACCAGCCTGGGCAACATGGCAAGACTCTGTCTCTACAAAAAACTAAAAAATTAGCTATGCATGGTGGCTCACACCTGTAGTCCCAGCTACTTGGGAGGCTGAGGTGGGAGGTTCACTTGAGCCTGGGAGGTTGAGGCTGCACTTAGCTGTGATTGTGCCACTGCACTCTATTGTGGGTTTCAGAGTGAGACCCTGGTCTCAAAAAAAAAAAAAAAAAAATTAGGGGAACCAAGTATAATTGTTAAGAATGAATATGAGCCAATTTAATTTGGTTTTAGAGTACCAACAACTCTAAAAGGGATTGTTGCATTAAAACAAGAAACAGTGAGAAGTACATAGATCAAATAAAAACCTGGAAAAAACTTTAAGAAAAAAGAAAGAAAATCTAATAAATGGCACTGCTACTTGGAGAAGTTGGAGCAAATCTTCCTTGCCAGGGAAGCTTGAATTACCTGCCTATCTCTTTAAGCATTTTTGTGTACAAATCAAACACAGATGGCCCATTACGTTTATGACCTCACTGTCGATTACTCTAGATGGAGCATGCATTAATTATTGAAATATTTTCATAGTATACAAGTTTTTAGTGGGCTACATTGCCACAGATAATTTCAACTTTCTGATTAGAAGCTGGTATAAACAATTTTATTTATGAGAATTAATCTCTTGAATGTAGTAAATGCTACGAATACAGTAGTGATTTTCTTTTCCCCCATTTAACAAAGCCAAACTAGGAATCCTGGCCTCTATCCTTGAAACTCAGCGTTATGTTAGCATTGCATACAATACATAAACTCTGCCAAAATCTATTACAATTGTAGTAAATTTTGATTACCGGAGTTGTTTGCTATTTATGTCTACAAGATAAAGATAATATTGGGATAGCCCTCTTCCATTCAATGTATAAATTACTTCCATAAAATATCTTGTTTTGTAAACAGTAAAAAAAGAAGAAGAGACTAAACTTAGTTGAAGCTTCAAATTGTTGCATCTACTTTAGTTCAAGTCAATAAACACTTCAGATGATGTGGAAGTCCACGGAAGGGTTTAGACTTTTAATGGTGCCCTGGTTTATCTCTGGCATGATAAACAAAATGCTGGGGTCATTCACTGATAAAGAACAATAAAAACATTCCAGTGAAGGAGTGCTCGGAGAGAAGGCACCTGGAGAAACATTTTGCAGGACTTTAAGGAAGACGCGTATTTTCTATCATTCTGGAAGAAAGCTATTCATTCAACAAACATCAACTGAGCACCTATTGTGTGCTCAGGACTTTTCTAAGCATTCGTAGTGCTTTGGGAGGAAAAACTAAACTCTCTTTCTGCCAGGTGTAGATTCTAGCAGAATTGATTACCTCCTTAAATCCTCTTTGCACAGAGAAGGAAGCTGAAGCTTAGCAAAGTGAGCTAACTACCCGGAGATTACTCACACAGAAGGCAGTGAAGCTGAATAAGAGCCCGGGCCGTGTGGCTCCACAGCCCCTGTTCTTCACCTACCGTATCTCAGTTGCCTTCACCATTTTCAACCTTTCTCTGGCTCAAAGGTCTATTAATCTGGGTCACTGTGAATTTATATTTAAAAGTAGGCAGCTGGACTTCCTTCAGTCCAGGTCTTCATTTAGGTCAGTTAACTTTTAAAAAATAGTTATCTGTATTTCTTCTTTCTGAAATTCACCATAGGAAAGAATGTTCAGGCAAAGAATGGCACAAATAAGATAGGCATCGCAGAAATGCTGATTTCACAGCCCAGTGGGATATAGTGGCCCTAGAAGCAGCAAGCAAGGTCAACATGCAATTATTGGTTTCTTTCTCTGGCCAAAGACAAACAGGTATAGAAAATTATACTTCTAGCAACACACAGATAGCAGCACTGACGGCACTGTGCTTTCACAATGGGTTGCACAACACAAAAGAGAGAAATTCCTGCATACCTTGGGGACAACTAAGGCTGGAATAATATGATCCTCAACCAGAATAGTGCAAGAAGATGGAAATTTAGCATATGTATTAGGTGAGAATCTTCCACCAGTGAGTAATGCTTACATATAAAACCCCTCTAGCAAACATTTATAAGACACACTGCTAATGGAGAGAATTCATGTAAAAATTAACAATATATTAATTAATTCAATGCTGTTCAATTAATTTTGGATATTCATTTCATTAAATTAAAAAGTAATGCATTTTCCTACTGCTCATAATAAAAACTCTCTCAAGATTTGTTTAGCACTTTATACATTTAAAAACTCTTTTGCTATTGGTGGAAGAGAGAGGATCAGAGACATCTGACAACTTGTCTGAGGTCATGTCAAATTTGGCAGGGAACAGCCTAGAATCCAGAGTTACTGATTTACACGGTCAGTCCTCGGACATTCTTTCACATTATTCTTATTTGATCCCCAATAAAGTAGGTATTATCGTGTTCACTGATCATAGGAGAGGCTGAGGCTTAGGGATGCAGAACAAGTCAATGCTCAATTCCTTTCCAAAAAATGTAACTGTGCATACAAATTCTATTAAGGGTGTGTGGGTAAGAGGGCATGGTTATTGGGAGCCAAGGTGTGCAAGAATAGAACATAAAATATGCAATAATGTACACGGTAAAGAAGTTGTACCATGGTAGAAGAAATTAATTTTATCTAGAATAAAAAAGAAAGGTCCAACCAATTATAAATACAACTGAGTGTAAAAGCTATAATGATATTGGTTGGGCGCGGTGGCTCATACCTGTAATCCCAGCACTTGGGAGGCAAAGGCAAGCAGATCACTTGAGGTCAGGAGTTCGAGACCAGCCTGGTCATGGTGAAACCCTGACTCGACTTAAAAAATGCAAAAATTAAGCAGGTGTGGTGGTGGGTGCCTGTAGTTCCAGCTACTCAGGAGGCTGAGGCAGGAGAACTGCTTGAACGTGGGAGTCAGAGGTTATAGTGAGTGAGCTGACATCACACCACTGCACTCCAGCATGGGCGACAGAGCAAGAGTCTGTCTTAAAAAATAAAAATGAAAAAGAATTATAATGATATTGTGTATTGTGACTGGTTATATAGTGTCTGATGTTATGGTTCCTTATGAGATCACGCAATACAATTACCTTGGACACTTGAGAAAAAGTAGAATCTTGTACCTATGGAATCAGACACTTTGGACATAGACAGCATAAATCTGGTTTTTAACAAGCTGTATTAGGGGCCCATGGTCTAAAATCTTGCTATTCAAAGTACGGCCCATGAGCCTGCAGCATCAGTGTCACCTGGGAGTCTCTTAAGAACGCAGAAACTGAAACCCAACCCCAGATCTACTGACTGAGAATCTGCATTTGGTTAAATAACGAGATCCCCTGGTGATTTCCTCTAGTCTTTACAGTTTGAAGAGACTACAGTTTGCTGGCTTATGGCATCCCTTCCTACCACACATTCACCTTATCAGAAAAAAAAAAAATAAGTCAGCATGACTTGAGCTGTTTTTAGTGAATCCATGAGGGATCTAAGCGAACTGTTTCTATTTCCAACTTCCTTCTCAGTCTAATGTTCTAGATTTCCAT
Source organism: Nomascus leucogenys (assembly GCF_006542625.1). NCBI lineage: Eukaryota > Metazoa > Chordata > Mammalia > Primates > Hylobatidae > Nomascus > Nomascus leucogenys. The sequence goes on from NC_044386.1 coordinate 114,939,073, forward strand.
CATCCTCTGATAAAGCTTTACCAAATATCCAATTAAAAATGTATCCTAAATTCTGTTGAAGCTCAACATCTAATTCATGGGCCATCAAGTGTTTCACTTCCAAAATTCACCTTCAGAATATTTTTTTTTTTAACGTAAAAACCTTATTTGCATATCTCTAAATTTCCACTAATTCTTCCATTTTTTACAATTCCTCAAAGACTAGTAAGGTACATTGGCAATCCCACTGGCTACTTTTCTTCGTCCCCTCATAAGATAATCAATCTATTAAAAAATCAGGATATCTGGGTGTGTTTTTAGTAGCAGGAATAGCTATGATGTGTTCCACCCTTATACTGAGGCTTCAGGTTTCTCTTATAAGTGTTTGTTTAAGGCTGGGCACGGTGGTTCACACCTGTAATCCCAGCACTTTGAGAGGCCAAGGTGGGCGGATCAACTGAGGTCAGGGGTTCAAGACCAGCCTGACCAACATGGAGAAACCCCGTCTTTACTAAAAATACAAAATTAGCCAGGCACGGTGGCGCATGCCTGTAATCCCAGCTGCTTGGGAAGGCTGAGGCAGGAGAATCCCTTGAACCTGGGAGGCGGAGGTTGTGGTGAGCTGAGATCGCGCCATTGTACTTCAGCCTGGGCAACAAGAGCAAAACTTCGTCTCAAAAAAAAAAACGTGTTTGTTTAAACCAGTCTCTTCAAGTGAAATCAGGGTGGTTTTTCAGTTTGTCCATCTCAAGTTCCTTGTTTGCAAGAGCAATGTGTGCTCTTCCCTAGTTTTGGGGGAACCCCTCCAGCTGCCATTCTGAGGCTAGGAAAAGACAGAATCCTCTTTCTCTGATGCAGCTCTCACCACTCAGCTAGGAGTAATACAGCTACTGTAATGCTTGGATTTCAATGTCCACTCAATATAACATTAACTTTTGTTTGTTTGTTTGTTTGTTTTTTGAGATGGAGTCTCACTTTGTCATCCAAACTGGATTGCAGTGGCACAATCTCGGCTCACTGCAACCTCTGCTTCCTGGGTTCAAGCGATTCTCCTGCCTCAGCCTCTGGAGTAGCTGGGACTACAGGCACGTGCCACCACACCCAGCTAATTTTTGTATTTTTAGTAGAGATGAGGTTTTGCCATGTTAGCCAGGCTGGTCTTGAACCCCTGACCTCAAGTGATCCACCCGCCTCAGCCTCCCAAAGTTCTGGGATTACAGGCGTGAGCCACTGCTCCTTGCCCACATTTTAGAATTTTTTAAAGAAATGAAATAACTTCTCAATCTATCACGCTGACAAGTTCACAGTCCATAGAAAGTTAAGTTTAAATATGGGTTTGCCTTTTAACTGTCCGTAAGATTACCCTAAAACCTTTTTCAATATTAATATAGACTTTTATAACATTTTAAAGCCCATATAATATTTCAGTATTGATATATGTATGGACTCAATCTACTATTCTTGGACATATAGTTGGCTTCCAATTTTTCATTATTATACATAAATTCTAAAAGTTAATTTTCGAGATTTAATCCCAATATTTGACAGTTATCCTTAAAGAAAAAAAGAAAAAGCTAGTGCAAGATCAGGATTCCATGGCTGACTTCCACCAGGCTTCTCATAAATGTATACCATTAGTTACAGGGGGAACAGGCAGAAAAGGGTAGAGAAAACTGTATAAAACAGATCCTTTTTATCTTAAAAATCAGCTGAAAATACATGTTCTACTAATAGACTCAAAGTATCATTTTCATCTCTGAATTGGTATACATAACATAGTCTAAATATGTCATTAATATATATGGGGTTAGCTTCTTTGCACTTAAGGGTCCTGAGTTACAAACAATCCAGGGGTTATACAGGAGGCCATTTCCTCATTAGATGCCTGCACTAGAGTAGGAGCTGAACAGAGACTTAACTGTAGCATAACATTTTAATACAGCTACAATGAGATTACATTCTCACATTCTGTTTTAGACTGTGGAGTGGAAAATACACCCACCACTTAGAATGTGTGTAACCCTTATTTAGGTTATAGTGGGTTGAGCCATTTCACTTAGAACTCAGAGGTTAGCCCAACCTCTGACTGCTGGTTTCCCTCTCCGATTTTTTTTGTTTTTTAGACAGAGTTTCACTCTTGTTGCCCAGGTTGGAGTGCAATGGCGCGATCTTGGCTCACCACAACCTCCGCCTCCCGGGTTCAAACGATTCTCTTGCCCCAGCCTCCCCAGTAGCCGGGATTACAGGCATATGCCACCATACCCGGCTAATTTTGTATTTTTAGTGGAGATGGGGTTTCTCCATGTTGCTCAGGCTGGTCTCAAACTCCCGACCTCAGGTGATCCGCCTGCCTTGGCCTCCCAAAGTGCTGGGATTACAGGTGTGAACCACTGCACCCGGCCTCCCTCTCCCATTTTAATCCCTGTCATTGTCTTCTATTAACAGTCACACTCATTTGGTAGAAAATGAGGAAGACAGGAAAAGCCTCATGGAGTGGCCTGACTTTGAAGACACGGATTTCTCTGCAGTTGAGGAAAGAGCATTCTGGCCAAGGGAAGAGTAAAGAGGCAGGAAAGTTGAGGGAAGGGTAACCGTTTCATTTTGCTAAGTAAAATATACATGAAGGAGAAGAAGAAAGGAAGTTTTAAAAGACAAGTTTGGGAAAAAATCATGGAGGACTTTGAATGGCAGGATAAAGGGTACAAGTAGTAAGAAGAAGCTATGTTAAACGATAGCCAATCAAAACCAGATTGGGGCCAGGAAGGATGGTTCATGCTTGCAATCTCAGCACTTTGGGAGGCCAAGGTGGAAGGATGGATTGATCCCAGGAATTGGAGACCAGCCTGGGCGACATGGTGAGACCCCATATCCACAGAAAATAAAAAATAGTTAGCTGGGCATGGTGGTGCATGCCTGTGGTACTAGCTACTCCGGAGGCTGAGGTGGGAGATCCCTTGAGCCCAGGAGTTCAAGGCTGCAGTGAGCTACGATTGTGCCACTGCCCTCCAGCCTGGGCAACTGAGGGAGACACTGTCTCTTGAAAATAAACAAACAAAAAAACTAAAAACCAGATTTGTACTTCATGAAGATTTAGCAGGGTAAAATGGATGGAAGAAAGAGGAGACTAGCAGAGACAAATTAACAAGAAGCCACCAGAATGATTTAAAGGTGAGTCTGAATGAAGAGGCAGCAATAAGTCTGGGAAGGAGTTCATGGGTGTAAGATACTGTGCAGAGGACCAGAAAAACACTGGGTGAAGGGGATAAGGAAAGTTGTTCCCAGGAGCATCCCCTTCCTGGGCCCTAAATCCTAAACAAACACCCGAAGTCTGATTATAAGTCTTTCTACCTCGCCCCCAAGGCTGTCTCTGAAAATAGGAAAAATGTGTAGGCCTCAGCTATAAAACTGGCAGAGACAATTGTTTGAATTTGGACATCAATGTTATGATCAAAATGAAAATGTGTCACTGACTTTATTGATGCATTTTTAAAAGATGAACAGGCTTCGTTTGTTGACCTAATGCTCCCCAGTTTCTGAATGTCTGGTCACCTCAATGGCCCTGAGCAGCCCCGTTTCTGAACATCTGGCTATGCCCCCGTGATTAGCCTGCCTGGCCCCAGCTTGTCCTAGAAAAGGGAAAGCTCAGTAGAAAAGGCATTCTGGATGGTTTCCATCTTCTTGGAGAAGCAGAAACAAAATTATTAACAGAGAATGAGACTGGCTGTAGCAATGTGTAGGTTTCAGTAGAGTTGAGAAAAACTGTATCAGAGATTAGGGTAGGACTTTCATTTAAAATTAAAATTGCTGGATAATATGGCAGTAACTAGTAAAACATAAAATATGTATACTTATGACCCAGCAGTTTCACTTTAAGTGCCCATGCTAGAGAAGTACTCATGGCATATGAGTATTGTATTATGCATATGAGCATATGACAAATACTAGAGTACATAGGAAGTATGTACCGGGATCTTTACTAAAGTGCTATTTATAATAGCGAAAAGGTAGAAGGAATCTACGTGCGCATCACAGGAGAAAAACTCTGAGAGCATGGTCTACCCGCATCATGGGAAATTCTCTAAGCAGTAAGAAGGAATGGGGTATACCTGTTTCTCCTAACCAGGTAAGATCTCCAAGACATGGATAAGTGAAAATAACAAATGTGCAATGATACATACAATATGGCACATTTTGGTGACTCATTTGGACAGAAAAGGGACTGGCAAGATGCACATCCTTGGTAACATAGATCACATCAAGGGAGGCAGAGAAGTCACAGCAGAGAGCACTTTAGCCTTATCCTCTAATACCTTAATATTTACAAGTAGAATGAATATATGGTAATTGTTTGGTGTTTCAAAATTTATTTGAAAATTTTAAACTTCTTAGTTCTAAGGAGTCCCTTTTCACATTAAATATCAGATCTTATGCCAAAGACATCTTTCTTTCAAAATGATCGTTTAAAAAAGTCAATGAGGCACTGGTGTAATGCAGGACTTAATGGTTGAATAACAATAGAAAGACAGAAAGATAGATACATAGAGAGATAGACAGAGAGACAGAGAGATAGACAAATCAGCCAAGCTACTTGCATAGCCAGTTTCCCTAAGAGCTGCAAATTTTATGCAAGATTATCAAGGCAACTCTGTTCAATATAATGATGGGGCCCCCACAAGTTAGGTAGTGTAGCAAAATAAATATCAATGGCATGCCACTGAACTGCCAACACAGGCAAATTCTTGCATATGTCATATTTAAAAGGCAGAGTGAAACATCAGGAGGCTGAGATGAGGTCCAGGAATGGAGCTGATTCAAAATCAGAACTGAAGAATCTAGGCCAGGTGCGGTGGCTCACGCCTGTAATCCAGCATTTTGGGAGGCCAAGGCAGGTAGATCACGAGGTGAGGAGTTCAAAACCAGCCTGGCCAAGATGGTGAAACCCCATCTCTACTAAAAATACAAAAATTAGCCGAGTGTGGTGGTGGGCGCCTGTAGTTCCAGTACAAAGGAGGCTGAGGCAGGAGAATTGCTTGAACCCGGGAGGCGGAGGTTGCAGTGAGCCAAGATCATGCCACTGCACTCCAGCATGTCTCAAAAAAAATAAATAAATAAAAAGGAATCTAGACTGGAATTTATTCACTGGAATATTTTTCTAGGTTCAAAAATCAGTGGTAGCAAATTATTTTCTAAATTGGAAACTATATCTGCAATACTTTTATATCGGTTCCCATTTAGAGGACAAGGTAGAGCTAATGCAATTTTAATACAGTTTAGCAGATAATGATTATTGGCAAAATCATCTTTTGCTCCCTTAGGACTTTTTCACTTAAAAACTTGATGGTGTTTGGGGTAAAATGTCATAAGAGACATTCTAGCACATGACAGAAAAGAAAATATTAACTCACTATGTAGCCAAGAGATGGATTAATCTTTCAAGCAATTCAAAAAGAGAATTGGAACATGAACTCTAAGAAACAGTTCAAGTATCCTGAAAACTGCTAAAATAGCTCTGTTTGGTGAATCTCAGGTATTTTGGTCGCATCGCTTCAACTCCTTAATTCAGAAGTTAAGTTTTAATGTGAGTCGTTTCAGTTTTCATGTATTTAAAAGTAATAACCACTGAAACAGTTTTTACAAAAATACGTCTTTGAGCCTAATGTTGAACACAGTCTGCATTGCTGAGCTTGTGAGAGTCACTCTGGGAAAAGGGTGTTTAATGAATAACTTTACAGTAAAAGGCTTGAAAACTTCCTCTAAACATTAGACCCGTGCTTGCTTTCTGAAATACATTAACAGCCTCCAGAAGCCTCATAGATGCTGGCAAGCCCTTTAGGCAGACTTTTGAAGTCCCTGACATTTGTGTGCAGGGAAAGGTGCCTGCCCGCTCTCCACCCCGCCCCCAGCCCCTCCCCCCACCCAGGCAGTGTTTGGAGATCCTGTTGACTTAGGAGTTTTGCTGGAGAGAAAGATTGATAAAGCAAAGCAATCGGAGTTATTTCCTATGCATGAAATTGATTAAATGCTTCACTAAATGGCTTATAAATTTGCTTCTCATATTTCTGTCACCCACTGAAAAGATTACAGAAACTCTGCATATAACTATGTTGTATACAATACCAAATTACAAAAGGTTGTAAAAACTAATGTTTTGTTTAAAGTTTTGAGCAGGACCATATGCCTTCAGTGACCTTGAGTAAGCTATTTTAATTCAAAACATTTCAAAGAATATAAAGGGGAGAAATATCCAACTACATAACAAATCAGACCAGTGGTGGGTAGATCTCCGGTAACTATGTTGAACTTCTGCTCTTTTCTGCAAGGGTGTACAGTGAATCCCATCATACAAACGCCTTATGTCTGGAAAGCTTGGAAGCACGTGTGGTGTCAATGGGGATATATTTACAAAGGAGATGAAAAAAAGGGCTTTAGGACCTCCCAAGGTTGAATCTGCTCTAGTATTTTTAGTTGAGAGACACATCCTAATGAGTTCTGAGTGTAGCAGAGACTTGTAAAACTATGTAGAAAAGGTGACAAATATTAACAAGGGTGGTGGGGTTGTTTTATTTTGGAGGAATTTTTGTTTGTTTGTTTTTAATCTTTACATATCTTTCAAATGTCAGCTAAGTTCTATTCTTTCTACCATGTGACAATTTCTTCTAACAGTTGGAAGGGATGTTAGCATAGAGGCGATTTATAAGCAAGCAGGTGACCTGCAGATGTTATGGGGAAACTGGCCCTTTTCTTAACATGGCCTTAAAAGTACCTGCACTGCTACAGGAAAAATGATATTCTTTCATAACATTTATAAGACATCATGTCCCCAGCAAGAATTAACATTTGGCATTAATGCACAATTCTGGCCATAACTTCAAGAAAAGAAATTTTACAACCAGTAATGTGCTTAAATCCCTCCTGACCTGCCCTCTGTAATACATATCCCCAAACTTTCACCTTCAGAAATAGCCAGTGGGGGGACAAAGATGGCTACCACAGCTATGGCCATCTGGAGCCCCGTGAGCTAGAAAAGCCCAGGAAAGTACTGTCAAAGGAGGGGCCAGAAGTACTTTCTAACATCAGGCCCAGCCCAATGCCCGTCTGCTCATGCAACCAGTTTCTGGGTACAGGCAAGTATTGCACTGGAATTATCCCTCATATATGAAAACACAATGTAATCTCACTTAGCAAAACCCAGGTTTCTTTCTTTCTTTTTTTATGAGTACCTGTTCTGGGAGATATGCCAAAAATTCAGGGATAATTTAACCAAACCATCAACAACTGGACAACTTATTTAACTCTTTGGTGAGTGTTACATGAACCTTTTTGCTGGCATCAAGCCACCACATAATGAATCCTGATGCCAGACACAGAGGGTTTGATAAATTAGAATAAAGGAAGAGGTTCCTTACTGTACAACATATAAAAGAATTAGCTTCTACCAACAGGTATTTGCCATCTTAGAAGAGAGGAATCTGTGTCTCCTGAAAGTCTATTCCTTGAACACCAATGCTACAAGCTTATCCTTTATAAAATGGTTTGGGTAATCAAATCTATTGAAGATCAAATGTCCTGGGGATTCACAGTGCATAGTAATGTGCTGGAGGCTTTGGGGGCCCTGCTGCAAATAATCCTATTTAACTCAGGTTAATCTACTGTTTCTCACTTGACCCCAGACATTTTCTTAAATCAATGTTTTGAGACATGAAATTACTTTTTCAAACGTATTCTGGAGAACACTGATGTAAATCTACTGCATGGCTGACAAACGAGTCCACCTCTTTTGAAAGTTTAGCAAGCCCCTTTAGGAGGACCCTTGGCTGAATAAAGGAAGTCTCAACTCAACTGCAAGAAGGTCTTTGCCATTCCTCTTCTGAGGATATGCTGACCTTGGGCCATGCATATTCTCTTCTAATTAAGACATGTTGCATGTTCTGTGGCTACCAAAGACTAAAACAGCAGACCTCACTAATTTGCCCATGGGTTTCACAAATGGCGCTGGTTACCTAGATAAATATTTGTCGTACATCAAATAAATGCTTCACGTACATTGATTTTTCTTATGGACTCCTTTTCTTTTAAGATTATGTACAAATCCACTCTTTCTTTCTACTTCAAATAATAGACAAAAGCTATGTTTATTCTTCCTATTCTATAATCAAAGTCACTCATACATCAAGATCATTCAAGAAAGCCTAGCAGTATGCAAGTGAATGAGAGTGGCATGATTGTGAAGATAATCTTGGATCTACTCTAATTGAATTTTTTGAAGTAAATCATTTGCAAACTCCAGCATTCTAACTAGTACAAGTAACAAATTACCCATGAGGAGCCTCAGAGGCTACAGATGACAGAGCTGTGTTGCAACACCTTGGCAAGGATCTTTGTACTACAGCCTTGGTTCTCAAACTGCAGAGTGCATCAGAATCACCTGGGGGCTGTGTTAAAACACAGATCTCTAGGCCCCACCCCTAGTGAGTTTCAGTTTCAGTGGGTTTAGGGAGGGGCCCAAGAATGTGCATTTGCAACACACTCCCAGGTGATAGGGATGCAGCTGCTCTGGCTGGGGGACAGCACTTTGGGAATTACAACTGTACAGCAGTTCCCTAATGCTCCCGATCAGGATTACCTGGAAACTTTGTTAAAACCACTAAGTCCCACCCTTAGCCCCAGACTCCTGAGATGGACTCTCTAGGAAGGAAAGTCAGGAATCTGTATTTTTGATAAACTCCCCAGGGGATTCAAATCATCCAGCTCTAGACCTCTTCAGCCTGAGAAGAGGGGCTTGCCTTTTAGATCTGGGCCTGAGGTCTTGAACCTTTGCCTGCCTCTGGGCACACGGACTCTCCCTGCTAGAGGCCCCTTCAAAGTGCAAGCAGGATGAAGACACGTGAATGCCTCCTCCAATAACTTGTCCAGTAATTGGTATATTGATTGCTAATGTCATCATGTTTTAGTATATATAAACCCCTCACTCTATTACACAGCCCCCAACAATCCAAAAAGTCATTGTTTATTCATTGTGACTCCCAAACTGGCCCTTGTCAGCTCCTGCTGGAGGGCTTGCTGATAAAAATCAGCAGATGATTGGACGCACACATTCTTAACATGACTGACCCATGACATCTCAGAGGGCAGCTCGAGAGCCTGTCATTACAGTACAATACATTTCTTTCTTCCTTCTTATCTAGCCCAGATGACTTCGAGATTTTTATTAACTCATTAATGACTGAAGATGTCATTAGAATCAGTGGGAAGGGTTATTTTTTCTCTCTCTCTTTTTTTTTTTTGTTAAGTGGGAATAAGTGTGCAATTTGCTGGGAAGGGGGGAGGGGCTCATTGATGAAACAGCTAAGACAAACCTAAGTGGAGAGACCCTTAGACTTTATTAGAATCTGAAATCTGATTGACAGGTCCTGGACCTGAAAATCTGCAGACAGAAACACCAAGTTGATTCAGAAACATGTTGGGAAGAATGGGACAATTTGATCAAGGAAATAGCGACCCATAAAATTCAGTAATTTTTATTGTGTTGTGGACCCAATCTTTCCAACATAACAGCTAAACAAACAAACAAAAACGTCAGAGTAAAGCTACTGAAACCTCTAAATGTTTCTTAACCTACACATTCATTAAATCATATCTTGTTTCTGTGTGCCTTTAACATTCACATCTGCAAAATTGCTTTTAGAAATCAAATTAGACCTTTTGAAGGCACTTAAATTGCAACAACCTTATGTTTTTTTATATACTCTTGGGTTTCAGCCTTTTCATCTGGGTTGTGTGTCCAATTAATGGGATATCTCAAGGAAGCACTAATCATTTTGAAAACTTAAGAATATGAAAAGCAAGCAGACTATTTTCATTATAACTGATTGGATTGAGAATAAGCTGCAGAGGAAATGTTCAATAATTATGATAACTTTTTTAGAGGAGATCACAAAAAAATGTCAGTCACAGAAGGTGCTTTTCATTGCGACAAAGGCTTTGAAGTCCGGTTTCAGTAGATTCCTCTTCAGGGTTCAGCCTCAGGCATGTCAGAAGGCTGCTCTGAGAGTGGGTTTTACACTGATTTTTATCAGCCCCAGATAATTCACTTGGCAAAGAAAACATCTATTACTAGATGTATCTCATATGTTACTGAATGTTTACTAAATTTTACTACTGTCAAAACATATTGTAAATGAACAGACCCTCATAAGAACCAGGGAAATCTATTCCTCAGAAGAGAAAATGGTTGTCTGAGGACCTAAAAAGATTTTTGCCCAAGGAAATTAATGCCAGTAAACTATGACCAAGATTTAAATACGCTTTAAGCCAAGCTTTACGCTTAAATCACCTAATTACATCTTTCTTTCTTTATTTACCTGGTGGAGAATTAGATTCATTACATGTTATGGTAAACAGAATAATTAGTTAATATTTACAGATTAATTAAACACAATCATTTTATCTAATTCAGTAATAACGGTGCTGAATTTTATTTTTCGCATTTCTGAACATGATGCCAAACACCCAGATGAAACCTAGGAGGAGAAAAGAGTCAAAAATCCAGATGTTATTAAAAGATCCAGATGTATGGTATCAAGTAAACAGAACATCAAGGATTTTTACTTTTTTTTTCCATTTTCATCCAGATGTTTGGTGTCGTATAGACAAAGTCTTCATCTGTTCAGTCACAATCACAGCGTTCTTTAATATCATTTGCCAATATTTCACTCCCTTCTTCACAAAATGATCTCTGAAAATCCTGTGTAATTCATTCACGAGGAGAACAGGGATATTTTCTTCAGAAACAAAAATATAATGCCTAGTGGATTCATAAGACAAGATCACCATCCAGGATGGTGCCCAAGTCTTTATATTGAAAAAGATTTCATATCTGCATTTTTAAATGATGAAAGTTAATTCAACTTAAATGGTTGGAATGGCAACTTAATTTTAGTTGACATGCACATGCAAATTTCAGTCCTAGTAAGTAGCTTTGGAGAATAACAGGCTCTGAAGTGTAAATGATGGTCATCTTTTCAATGGGATCCTTTCCCGATTCATTCACTTATCATTAAATCCTAAAAGAGATTACCTGCCATTTTAAGAATAATTTCTGCTCTGCAACTTTGGGTACCTTAAAGCACTGACCCAGGGACTTAAGAACTTGATGCTGAGCCCCAGCATCTCATTTTTCTGTGTGACCTTGAGCCAGTCACTTAACCTCTGAGCCTCAATTTTCTCTTCCTTAAAAAAAAAAAAAATTAAATAATAGACCTGATTCTAGTGAACCCAAGGATCTAAAAACAAGAACTTGGGGAGGGCAAAATCCTTTATGAATATAAAATTATCAGTAACACACAGAATATTTTATTATGAGTTTTACATATCATTAATACATGAATAGTATTACTATGTAAAAGTGTCATTACTATTAAAATGAAATCCAAGAGGGCACAGTAGATACAGTCATGCTAACAAGACCTGGTCAGCTATTTACTGTTTACAAATTAAATACAGGAATGACTATAATCCCTGGATGTGCAAAGCAATATCAGATTCTACTTCCTTGTGCTGCCGTGTTTCACCACGCTAAATCTGAGAAATAGTTTGAGTGCTACCCTTTTCATGGTACTAAACGGACTAATCGTAAGACACACTGTATCTCTGATTACAATAGGACACTTCTGCCAATCTAGGACCCTATGCTTGGCTGACTGGTGGACTTAATTTTGACAGACACACGTACCCTCCTCCCTCCTGGCCAATGGCAAAGACTCAAGCCTTTGCATAGAGCAAATTGTTGCTGCTGAATACTCAAACAGATCTCATGGTTTCCATCATGGGAGATTGCTTCTACTTTTTTTTTTCTGTTAGTAAAATGTACATCCTAGGAAGTTATCATCAAAGAACAAGCTTTTTGCTAACATTCCTCTTCACAGTATAAGAGGGTTTCTACGTGAGAAATCAACTCATGCACTTGTAAAATGCTAAATAAGCACTAAAAATCTCTGAAACACTTTAGTCTTACACTTTTCTGTAACGGTGCCGAGATTTTGGGAAGAGACATAGAAACTTTTGAGTTGTGCATTTAAGATACTAAAAGACTCTGGAAGTACAACAAAGGGAATAAAATAAACGAAAGGAAGATAACTTCGTTAATTTTAAATTTAAAAAAAAAATCTGCAGTGTCAAGATGCTACAGTCAAAAAAAACAAAAAACAAACAACAAAAAAAACTCACACATCAAGAAATTTCTTTCAAAGTTTAGCCCAACTCTTTGCTCAATTATATGACTACAGAGAAGACGGGATGAATAATCAAGTTTTAGTTCTTCAACGTTGAAGGCACAAATCACTCATTAGCATGTTGCTCTGTTTGATGCAACTTATTTTGAAGAGCCAGAAATCAATACAAAAGGAAACAATAATAATAAAAGGAAAGATTTCTACTGTCATAATAGGGAAAGGTGTGTGAGCTGGAAGAAAGTACAGTACAGAAGCCCATGACAAGTCATGATAAATGGGTCTTTATAAAATTCATGTTTAGGCAGCACTAGGCCGCGGATAATGCCATTCGTCATGGCAACACGAGGCCGCTAATGAGCCCTCATTGCATATTCATGTTGGTGGCGTTTCTTCCCTCCCACCCTGAACTAGTGCCTGGAAATATCTCCACCTCCAGCTGACGCTCAGCTTAGGTCTTCTTCTTCTTCTCTCTCTCTCTCTCTCTTTTTTTTTTTTATTTGTTATGTTGCAGCAATTACACTGTAAAAGTGCTGCCCAAGATTGATTGCTCTGATCTGTAGTTCAATTGTAAATTAGAATACACATCCCCCCAGGGACACACGGCCCCTATTTGTGATTAAGAAAAAAGCCCCATAATAGACTAATAGCTAAAGTTCTCTCTCTTTTACTTTCAGGCAATTAGCTTGATGAAATGGCCTCTTTTTGTGTACCCTGGAAGTGTAAACCGATATCATAATGAAGTATATGATGTTTATTCTATTATTTTCACCTTGCTGGGTATGCAGGAATGCATAAGTAATGGCTGCTTTGTCTAGTACGTTTACTGATTCACAAGTAAACTATTTCTTAAAGATGCAGTGTATGCTTTCTGAGGCTTGAGTTAAGCAACTCCTAACTGTGGATTAACCTTCACGCAAATGTCTACTGCAGAGGAGGAAAGTGAATCCCCCAGGTTGGGGGAGAGCATGATGCTGATATTCAAGAGGCCTCCAGCCACTGGGGCAGCTCTGGGATGGACGTGGTGACAAAGTGCAAGTGCCAGCACTCAGGATCAGTGAAGACACCAGGGTACTTTGGAAAAGTGTCATATACCGATTTCAGGCCCAAAGAGACTCCACCTGACTACAGTATACTCTTCATCTCCCCCAGTTACTTGTGGAAGACCAACTCACTCCCGGCTGTAGGGTGGCTGAAGCTCTTCCTACACAATGGTTATACAGTCTTTTTTTTTATTATTATTATTGGATTGCACCCTTGAGCCCACCACCCAGCAAATGTAAGTCTTGCCAAAACGTTGGCAAGAAAATATTCTTCAACTTCCTACATGCACCAGCTGACACAGAGCCAACGAATCCACCTGCAGTTGGTGCATTATCAAAGCTATTTGTGTTCTTCCTATGTAATATTTTAATATTTGTTTTGTTTTCATCCATGAGGATCTCAAAATTAGAGAATAAAAAAGGGTGTCCTACATGACAAGATACAAAAAAAATAGAAAAGAAGACATAGAAGAAAAAAAGAAAAACAAAAATCTATCTTTCTCTAAAGCATTTTATGGTGGGTAACTTACCAAGAGGTTAATTACCGTTTCAATTCTACATTCCAGTTGCCCGCTGTTCATCCATAACCCAGTTCATTTCACCCTTCAAACCCTTCCTGGGTTTGTGTTGTCTAAACAAATCCATCCTTCTCTTCTTTAATATGAATCCAATTTGAGTTTCTAGAAAATATAAGGAAATCATTTTTATGGCAAAGGATCTCAATAATTTTTAATGCTGAGTTTGATGTGCACCTTTTGATGTCTTATATTTTGAAACTAATATGTGAGACGTTGTTTGTCACATATAAAATGTGCTTGCCTTTCCTCCAGTTACTTAGCTCCTTCTTGATTAAATAAAACATTTTGGGGAAAGTTTGTTACTATATTCTGGAAAGCAATTCTATTGTTACATAATTTCCAAAAATACTGCAAAGTGAGTTACCAAGAAATATTTCATGAAAATTTGCTTTATGCCTTCTTTTCTAAAAATCAAAAGTTTTTATCAATCTTTATTTGGGGGGCTGACTTTCTCTTTAATTTGTACAACATTGAACTGCCTTCTAAACTATAAACCTGCAACACAATAAGTGTAAATTTTCACTGCTCTCAGAAACTTTTGCATGTCTAGCCACATTGCCATATTTGAAATATGCTATTTTCAATTTTCAAATGATATTGAGCTTGGGTAGGGCCTCTCCATTCACCTACATAACCTGGCACATTTTTAAGTACGCTTTTTCTGGAATAACAATGCCTCCTATTTACAAGGTGCTTTATAATGTTTAAAGTTTTTTCAAATAGATTGCCTTATATAAATAATTCTATGAGATAAATGAGCCAAATAACCTTATTATTACCACAAAGTTAGTGGGGGAAAAGTTATGACTCAGAGAGGTTATGCGACTTGCCCAGGGTCACAGGTTAGTAAGTGCCAAGTTGATCCTTGTCCCCAGGTCTTTAACTCCAAAACGTGAGCTCTTTCTGGTACGCAATGCTGCCTCTTCACTAGGTATACATTCCAGAAGCAGCAGCTCACCAAAATCTCACAGCTCTTAACATAAACAAGATCTGTGATCTTTATTTATACATGGGCAAGATTAACAAATGAGTTTAAAGACACATGTGCACACACACACACAAGCCCTTCTTGATAAAAACACCCAGGAAAAAAAGTAATGAAATTCACACTGCTGCTGGGCACGGTGGTTCACCCCTGTAATCCCAGCACTTTGGGAGGCCAAGGCGGGTGGATCATGAGGTCAGGAGTTCGAGACCAGCCTGGCCAAGGTGGTAAAACCCTGTCTCTGCCAAAAAATACAAAAATTAGCTGGGCATGGTGGCGCATGCCTGTAATCTCAGCTACTCGGGAGGCTGAGGCAGGAGAATCACTTGAACCTGGGAGGTGGAGGTTACAGTGAGCCGAGATCGTGCCATTGCACTCCAGCCTGGGCGACAGAGCGAGACTCCGTCTCAAACAAACAAACAAGCAAAAAACAGAAATTCACACTGCATTGTTACCTATCAAACAAAATTTAAGTAATCTACATTAGATTACAAATATATGCTTAGACTGGGTACATACCAGGCACAAAATTGAAGCAATTATCTACATAATTCAAATCCGAGGGATGGGAGATTACCACTCTTCTCACAGTCCATTAATTGGTTTTGTATGTCCAGAGATTTGGTTGAGCCTTTTCACCAAACATCTCTTCAGGCCTTTGCACTGCTATTCCCTCAGCCCACCATTACACCATGTCACGTATGTCCATCTGAGTAACTCAGTCCTGACCACCAATCTAGATTCAGCTCAAAGATCACTTCTGCCTGGAGACATTCCCTGACTTCTATCAATCCCTTTATCCCTGTTCCAAATACCTCTTTGGTTTGCTCTCCGCTAAGGAGCCTCCTTCATCCCAGTTTTGAAGCCAGTGAAGACAGGATTCTTGAAGCCAGTGAAGACAGGATTTGGATCTAGAATTCAGCAGATATAAAGATTTTAAAGGGTGTGCTGGACCTGTCTGCCAAGGTACCTCCCATGCTCAAGACCCTCTGTCTACCAAAGAGCCATGTTCAGAGCCCCGGGATTAGCAAAGCAGCTCTAGGCTATTCTTTGCAAAGCAATGGCCACCATTTCAGTCAGCAGTGGGCATCCAACCCAGTTTGCCCATTGTTGGAGCAGCCTTGAGATGACAACTTCACCAAATAAAACACCTAGAGCAGAAACCACTGAAGAAGACAAAATCATGTCGGGCATGATATTTTTTTTTTTTTTTTTTTTTTTTTTTTTTTGAGACGGAGTTTCGCTCTTGTCCCCCAGGCTGGAGTGCAATGGTGCTATCTTGGCTCACTGCAACCTCCACCTCCTGGATTCAAGCAATTCTCCTGCCTCACCTGCCTCAGCCTCCCAAGTAGCTGGGATTATAGGCATGTGCCACCACACCCGGCTAATTTCTAATTTTGTATTTTCAGTAGAGACTGATTTTCTCCATGTTAGTCAGGCTGGTCTCACAATCCCCACCTCAGATGATCTGCCCACCTCGGCCTCCCAAATTGCTGGGATTACAGGCATGAGCCACCACACCCAGCCCAGCCATGATTTTTATGAGAAATGATTGCTGCCTGAACTTGAGAAAGAAACGACTCCAGAAATGATCCCAAAACACTGTATAGATACTTCCAAATCTCAGGTGTAGCATTACCTAAACATAGGAGAAATAAGGGTATATGTCACTATTTCTTTCACTTATTCATGTTTTCATTTATTCAATAATTCATTCAAGAAATGCTTATTGAGCCTTTAGCCTTCATAAAAATGACATCATTCTGGCCCTCATGGAACTTACAATTTAATGGGAGAGATAAATATTATATAATCACACCAATGAATAGAAAATTGCATACAATAATAAATACACAAAGTAAAAGTAAGAGTAAAGTGGACCTTACAGTGAAGCCTTCGTATAAACAAGTGCTTCAGTATAGAAGGTCTTGCAATAGAAGCCTGAAGAATGAGGTTATAGATAAAAGTATCAGGAAAAATGAAAACATTTCCAAAAACATGTGAAAAGGTCCAGGAGTAGGAAACAGCTCGGAAGTTAAAGAAATAATAAACAGGCCAGCATGCTTGGACCACGAGGACCTGGAGATAAAGCAGAATGTGATGAGACATAGGTGAGCAGAGCCACATCACATAGGGCCTTGTAGACCACATGCTTAGGTAGGAATTTTGGATGCCACCTTAAGTCTAGTGTAAAGCAACTGAGGGGTTCTAAGCAAGAAAGCCCAATGGTAAGACCCACAGCGGCTTGGAGGGTGATAGTGTTATCTCATTTTGAATAAGAAACTTCAATTTGTTAGGAAAGAAAAATAAAACTGTTATATTTTTCCAACACCAACTAACCAACCGTGCTCTAGGAAAACACTTCACCTTCACTGGGGGAAAGCAAACCCCTCTTCGCCCCAAGTCTTATGTGAGCCCAGCACCAGGCCTGCCAGCATCGAATGGAAAAGATCTGACATCAGGTATGATATCAAAGAGCTTTTTTTTTTTGAGACAGAGGTTCACTCTGTCACCCAGGCTGGAGTGCAGTGGTCACCGAAGCCTTTACCCCCGGGATCAACTGATCCTCCCACCTCAGCTTCCCAAGTAGCTGGGACCACAGGTCCACGCCACCATGCCCAGCTAATTTTTATATTTTTTGTAGAGGGGGGTTTCGCCGTGTCATCCAGGCTGGTCTCAAACTCCTGAGCTCAAGCCATCCTCCCACCTAGGCCTCCCAAAGTGCTGAGATTACAGGCATTAGCCACTATGTCCGGCCTTCAAAGAGCTTTTGAATCAGTTCGGAGAAACACTGACTGCTCTCGTGATAGCAAGCCATCTGCTAAAATGCGATAGCACAACTGGAAGATGCTTTATGGGGTCTGCATGAAATATAGTCAGAGATTGGTTCAAAGAACCCATAAAGTAGTCATGCTCAGCGTCTTGAGATGCTGGCCTTGACCTCATGACACACTCCTGAGTCACTTTCCTATACCCACTGATCTGGTTAGGACCCACCCACGCCGAACCACAGCTCCCTGTTAGAGCACGTTGCTGTCATCACTCATTAATGGTCTTATCTCCTGCACTCAGCAGTGAGCTCCACAGAACAGGAAGAGCATGCATCTTATTCACCTAATGCCTAATGCCTGGTACAGTGCAGGGCACTTTTAGGTGCTTAGTCATGTTGGTGTGTTTCATTTGTGTTATGGTATGTAGCTACGTGTTGTAATTGTTGATTGGCTTTTCTGTCTCCTCCTGTGAGTTATTCACAAGTATAATCCATGCCTCCATCTTTGCATCTCCAGTTTATCAAAGAGGCTGGCTCATAGTTGCTCTTGATTAGGATTGATTAATTGATTAGTTAATTAACATATGGATAAAGCAATTAGGTATAAAGGACCTTCCTAAATGCAACCAGCTCTACTTCTCTTTCAGTCAATCACAAGATGCATAAAACCACATTGTCTGAGAATCTTGCATATCATCAATATTCATTGGTGAGAGATGCTTTCTTAACGCTGGTGTTTTATGCATTTCTACATGTTATTATACACCCCAGAAAAGAGTGCATGTAAAACTGCTGAAGCCTGAATAAAGCCTCTGACTGAGTTAACAATATTGAATCAATTTCCTCATGTTTAGAATGTGCTGTGGTTATGTGATATGCTGTCTTTGGGGAAAGCTGGGTGAAGGGTACAGGGGATCTCTCTGAATTATTTTTACAGCTTCAGTGAGTCCTATATTATTTCAAAAAAAGTGATAATTTTTAAATACTTTCTGATTTTTACGTTTATACTTTTACATATATTTGTATATATTTCTATAATATCTAAAATGTAGTTGAAATGTCATAAATAATAATTAAATGATGTTTTCATATATTACACTAGCATACAGGAAAGAAAATGCCCTAATTTGGGGCACTATTCTTTTTGTCTGGCTAGGTTGGCATTTAAAATATGCTAGGAGAGGAAGGAGATGCATTACTTTTGCCTGATTCAAGCATATTTTCGAAATGATGTTTTCATAAACAAAGTGCCAACAGCTATGATCTTATCTTCTCCTTTTTATCCTAATTCAGGTCAATAACAAGTATTTCTGCTCTCTTCTGCAGATTCTAGGTTTTGGAAGACAGGATGCAATTATGAGCAACGGGGAACTGTTAGTGAAAAATTCACCAAGAAGTCAGAGAGTGCCTTTAAACTTCTTTCTATCCAGTGTTGTCCTATTAAGAAAATGTCAGTTTCAGAGAGTGATGTTTTAAATAAATAAGGCTAGCGTTTACAGTATCGCTGGACTTTTAAATTACATGTTCAAGATCCCACTGTTGGTTACATGGATAACAATGTAGGTCATCACATCTAAACTCTGAAACATGGTAGGCAATTCTTCTACTACCTGAGAGATCTGAAAGCCACCAACAAAAAAATCCATACGGCAGATTAAGGTAAAATTTCAATATGTCTTAAACTGCTTAAACATGTAAGTTCAACTCCCCCCCCAAAAAAAAACTCTTTTAGCATAAAGAGCTGCAGTTTCCAATACTATTCAATTAATTAGTTTCCTGTAGTCAATCAAATGAAAATTCTGAAATAGCCTGTAGGTGTCATAAACCTAAAGTCAAATTCAGAGACGAATGACATTCTCCCATACGCTTCCTTCTTTTTCTGGAAACTGCAAACTCATTAGTAGGTACATCTAAGAAGTATACCTGCCCAGAAGTCCCTGTAGTTTTGTGATAACCTATGTAAAATAAGTTCAGCCCAAGGTGTGGCATGGTAGCTTCATTCTACAGACCCACCGGTTTCTCCCGGAGAGGTTCTGAAGGACACAGTAAAATAACCAGGTGCAGGGAAAGAGTGCCTCTCTGCTTGCTAAAGCTCATTAGAGAAGGGCATCCATCTTTACTCCTTCAGGATAATATCTATGAGCTGTAAAAATAGAGCTTTACTTAGTAAAGGAAGGGGAGAATAAATGCAAGAATGTTCTTAGGATCTGGCATATTGAATAATGAATCAAAGAAGAAGAAACTATAATTACCTCTCGTTCTATCGAACAGAGAAATTTCTTCCACACGATCTTTTGTGTGGCAAGAATAAAGCTTCATTCCAAAGAAAATCCAGTTAAAATATCCCAAAAGAAATAAAATACGAGATCCTGCAGCTCTTTAATGGTTGCTGCTGGCCAAATCTTGCAATTAGAATCAGTCACTTTAAGTGCTGAAGTCGTACAATGCTAATAGATCACTTTATAAAGTGAGCAGTTTTTAGGGCCGGGCGCGGTGGCTCACGCCTGTAATCCCAGCACTCTGGGAGGCCGAGGCGGGTGGCTCACTAGGTCAGGAGATTGAGACCATCCTGGCTAACACGGTGAAACCCCGTCTCTACTAAAAATACAAAAAATTAGCCGGGCGTAATGGCGGGCGCCTGTAGTCCCAGCTACTCGGAGAGGCTGAGGCAGGAGAATGGCGGGAACCCGGGAGGCGGGGCTTGCAGTGAGCCGAGATTGCGCCGCTGCACTCCAGCCTGGGTGAAAGCGCGAGACTCCGTCTCAAAAAAAATAATAAATAAATAAATAATAAAGTGAGCAGTTTTTTAAAGTTGTATTTAATTTTCCATCATTACAGTACTGAATGCCAGTTGTGTCTGTCCATTCTGATACAGGTTCTTAAGTCTCCAAAGGATACAGACTACTGCTTGCCTAGGCATTGCTTAATTCTGGCTTTAATTCTCAGAGGCCTGAATTAGAGCTGTAAAATGGACTGTATTTCAACTTTTTCCCTAACTGTGTTTATTTTTATTTTCAAACCAAATGATGACGGCTCCTTTTTATTTCATAATTATTTTATTTCAAAAAATAGAAATTGAGGTGAGGAGTGTATGTCTGAATGTGTGTGTGCACATGCACACGTGTGTGTGGTTTTCTTTAAGAAAATGAAATGAACCAGAAAATAAGCCCTTAGCAGTAACCTAAGAAATAAAACAAAATCATTTACAACACATGGGATTGTTGCAGGATATGTCAAGATTAGATGGTTTTAAGGGAGCTATCCTGAATGTGGAAGCAATTATAATGAAATTCATGACTCATTAGCAAACATTCCATATTGTGTTTCTCATTTCTGGGTCAATGTTACTAGGAAATATAGACTTAAGATTTAGATGTTTCATTGACTTCAATGCCAGATTATAGATAGTTGGATTGTACAATGACATAAAGAAAAGACTCCAGGGTTTTGAAGTTCTTCACTTCTCAGATGTAGGCAATTTGGTCTTAAGATACCTATGAGCAAAGTAACTTCAAAAATGTATTGGTAAGAATTAAGTTGGTGATAGAAGGGTTGTCTGTAAATGTAAAGAATTACCTGGTGCAAATGCATGCTGGTGGATGTCGGTGGGGATTTTGCCTGCACACTGCTTGGTATGCAAAATGGCTGGTGAACTCAAGCACCCAGTACTGTACGTAATGGGAACCAGATGTCTAACAGAGAGAGAAAAATATTTTATAGCAATAAATGTGACATTGACTCTTAAAGGGTTTGCTGTTTTTAAACAACTTCCCAGTCTTACTTTCCCTCATATTTTAATGTAGTTTAAAGTAGATTGCGTAAGGAAATTATTTTCATATTTTAAAAGAAAAAGTATTTAACTTGCCACTAACTTATAAAATGCAGACATAAGGAGGAATGATCTGAATAAGATAATTTTGGAATTCATTCATTTACCAAAGCACTATGCTCAGCAATGTAAAAAATAAAAAAATATATTAAGGCAAATAAAGCATAATTCCTCCTGCCCTTAAGGAACTCAAAACATACTAGATGTGATAAGATGCACACAGCTGGATGGGGACATGGCACAAGCAAGCCCTAGGAAAGATGCCCAGAGTGCTCCGAGAATTCCAAGAAGGAAAAGAAAAGGCGATGCGATGGCCAGCAGGTTCCATGAAGGAGGGTCCCACTGGTCCGTCCTGTATCCTGGTCAACATCTCCCCCATCCACCCCCTCCTCTTCACGGCACTAGGCCACCTTGGTGAAGGCCCTCCTGCTCTCTGGCCAATGCAGCGGTCTCCAATAGCTCAGCAGCTTTGCTCTCTCAGTGTCCCCACACTCACACTCCATGCAACCCTGACTTTGCTACCAGGGTAGTTGTTCAGAAGCACTAATCCAGCTGGGAAGTGGGGTGCCCCAATGATTAGATTGCAAGCTCTGTAATGAAGCTTGGGGTTCACTTCCTGCTTTGATGTTCATTGGTTGTGACCTTGGAGAAGTCACTTAACCGATCTCCCTAGATCTGCTTTTTCGCCTCTGTAATAGCACATGTATTATATGCTTGGAGTCAGGATTTCATGAGCTGCTGCACACCATGTGCTTTCCACAGCACCAGCATGGAGTTGGGGCACTGTTGGAAACTCTTTTAGCTGTTATCTGATCAGTCATCCAATCTAGTTTGTTTGTTTGTTTGTTTGAGACAGAGTCTCATTCTGTCACCCAGGCTGGAGTGCAGTGGCACAATCTTGGCTCACTGCAACCACTTCCTCTTCTGCTTCCCGGGTTCAAGGGATTCTCCTGCCTCGGCCTCCTGAGTAGCTGGGATTGTAGGCACCTGCCACCATGCCTGACTAATTTTTGTATTTTAAGTAGAGACAGGGTTTCACTATGTTGGCCAGGCTGGTTTCGAAATCCTAACCTCAAGTGATCCACCCACCTTGGCCTCCCAAAGTGTTGGGATTACAGGTATGAACTACTATGCCCAGCAGGAGAACTCATTTCATTCCCTGGCTAAAAGATCAGCCATGCCTCACTGTTACCATGGTGGAATAGGGGCTAATTATTGTCAATTCTTTCATTTTTTCAAGGTAAGACAGAAATCTGTATTTTTACCTAAAATCTACAGTGTTCATTTTTGGTAACTAAAAAGAAATCAAATACTATAACTTTAGAACAACTAAAACCCCCTGGGGACCAAGTGGCTAACTGCATGCAGACCTTGGCTCATGGAATGCCTTATTCTGGGATTTCCTTGCAGGTGCACACCACCAATCTGGCACATTTAATTTTGCCCTCTAATTGTTTGCACACCTACTTCCCTAACAAACTATGCCCTTGAGGATAAGGATCATTTAGGGTTACCTTTGTCTTCCCAAGGTGCCTAGCACAGTGGGTGGCTCAAAGAAGCCTCTCACTAAATTTCACATTGATATTTTCCAGAGCCTTGAAGCCAGGGAAGGGTCTGTCGATGGCAGGTCATTCCAGGCACATCAAAAGATAAAGATATTCCAAATGTTCTTGTTTCTAGAAAGGAAAGATTTTACAGATACTGTAAGCCTTAGTCTACATTTGACTTCCTTAGGACCATCTGGAACTCTTCCTATGATGGCTGCAAAGTCCACTCCATCATTAGCAACACTCCAGCCAGCTCTCAAAATATAAACCTAATCCATAAATCTGGGCTATATATAAACTTAATCTATACCTGACATGTAGGTGAATAGCTAAATGAATTAATTAACTTTACCCCAAAGAGTCCCAACTCAAATGTCAGATGTGACGTTTTAATTTTGTTGGAAAGTGAACACAGACCACATCCTGGACCCAGAAAGAAACATGTTTTCTCTAAATGTGAGGCCAAGAAGAAAATTGTTAAGGCTAGGGTGGTGGATAACACTGAAGATTCAGAGACAGCCATCCTAGTGTATGTTTTTTTTTTGTTTGTTTGTTTTGTTTTGTTTTGTTTTTGAGATGGAGTCTTGCTCTGTCGCCCAGTCTGGAGTGCAGTAGTATGATCTTGGCTCACTGCAACCTCCGCCTCCCGAGTTCCAGTGATTCTCCTGCCTCAGCCTCCCGAGTAGCTGGAATTACAGGCACCTGCCACCACACCTGGCTAATTTTTGTATTTTTAGTAGAGATGGGGTTTCACCATCTTGGCTAGGCTGGTCTCAAACTCCTGACCTTGTGATCCGCCTGCCTCAGCCTCCCAAAGTGCGGGGATTACAGGCATGAGCCACCACACCTGGCTCCTAGTGCATGTTTTAAAAAAAATTTTATGCCCATAATCTTTGATCCAATAATGCAACTTCTTGGCATTTTTCTCAAAGAATAATCATGTGCAAATATTTGACTGTAAGGATGTTCACTGCCGTTCTGTTTATAATGTTGAAAATAGAGGCCGGGTATGGTGTCTCATGCTCGTAATCCCAGCACTTTGGAAGGCTGAAGTGGTCGGGTCACCCGAGGGTAGGAGTTTGAGACCAGCCTGACCAATGTGGTGAAACCTCATCTCTACTAAAAATACAAAAGAGGCAGGAGAATTGCTTGAACCCAGGAGGCAGAGGTTGCAGTGAGCTGAGATTGCACCATTGCACTCCATCCTAGGCAACAAGAGCAAAACTCCATGAAGAAGAAGAAGAAGGAGGAGGAGGAGGAGAGGAGGAGGAAGAAGGCGGAGGAGGATGAGGAAAATAGGAGGGTTGTTACAGGAGTAGTCACAGAGTACTGGTTTCATGATTATAAATAATGGGAGGTGAAGTCTACTGAACCCTCACTTATATGACAGAAAATGTGCTATGAGCTTTAAGAATCATTACATCATTTAACCTTATTGTTGTGCCTATCTTACAGAGGAGGGAACTGAGTGAGGCATAGGGTGTTTAAATAATTTGCCCAAATCACATAGCCAACAAGTGTTCAGGGCAGGGCATTTGAACTCAGTACTCTTTAACACCAGAGCTCAAGCTTCTCCCACAAATTGCACTTCTCCCATAAATATTGAGACATCCACAATAGTCACTGTGCAGCCATGAAAATTATAATCTAGGAGGACATATGATGACTCAGAAAAAAAAGATGATGTATTTTTCAGTGAACAAAGCCTGTGCCTGTCATTCTGCACAAGCATTGTTAGATGAAAATATCAGAATCCCATAGACATTGCTCCATTAAAGATGAATATTAGGTAAGGATGCAAGGCAATTCCACAAAATTTGCTGCAGGGATCAGTGCCAGGATACAAGGAGTCTCTGCCCCTAGAACTCCGCCATCTCTTCCTGTGCTTCTCACTGTCTCCTCTACTCATCTCTTGCCAACCACCTTCTCCACTAAAGCTTTAGCTTTCAAGGTACAAATTCTAATCCCGTGTTGATATGGCTTGGCTGTGTCCCAACCCAAATCTCACCTTGAATTGTAATAATCCCCATGTGTCAAAGGAGGGGCCAGGTGGAGATAATTGAATCATAGGGGCGGTCTCCCCCATACTGTTCTCCTGGTAGTGAATAAGTCTCATGAGTTCTGAAGGTTTTATAAAGGGGACTTCCCCTGCACAAACTCTCTTGCCTGCTGCCATGTAAGACATGCCTTTGCTTCCCCTTTACCTTCTGCCATAATTGTGAGGCCTCCCCAGCCATACGGAACTGTGAGTCCATTAAACCTCTTTCCTTGACAGATTACCCAGTCTTGGGTATGTCTTTATTAGCAGCATGAGAATAGACTAATGCATATGCCGATGTGCTATTATAGCACCAGTCCTGCATACAATCTAATTTAATCCCAGGGAAAGAGCAGGGACTAGCCCAGCTGGGCCAGATGTCCACGCCTGTTCCAATCACCTGGGGCCAGGGAATAGAGTTCTGTAGAACTGGTTCAGTAAAATAGGAAGTAGCTCAGATGAAAGCATTGACCATCTAAGTGGTAAGGCTACTTTTTTGGATATAAAAACCATAGTTAGAAAGAAAAAAGATGAGAAAGGCCCACATCAAGTTGTTAACCATGTTTCTGTCTACAGTGTTTGTTTTCTTATTTTTGCTTGTCTGTGTATTCTAAATTTTCTAAAGTGGACATACATCACTTTACACTAAGAGGATAAAAGAGACCCAACCTACATGGAGATTAAAAATGAATGTCCCCTGGCCAGGCACAGTGGCTCATGCCTGTAATCCCAGCATGTTGCGAGGCCAAGGTAGGCATCCGCTTGAGGCCAGGAGTTTGAGACCAGTTTGGCCAACATGACTAAAAATGTTTATATTTTTTTTAAAAGGCGGTCAGGTCACCCGAGGGTAGGAGTCTGAGACCAGCCTGACCAATGTGGTGAAACCTCATCTCTACTAAAAATACAAAAGAGGCAGGAGAATTGCTTGAACCCAGGAGGCAGAGGTTGCAGTGAGCTGAGATTGCACCAAAAAAAAATATAAATGTTTATATTTTTCTACTAAAAATGTTTATATTTTTAGTAGAAAAAAATACAAAATTTTTAGAATTTAGTAGAATAATACAAGAATTTTTTGTAGAAAAATTTAGTAGAAAAATACAAAATTTTTCTACTAAAAATACAAAAATTAGCTGGGTGTCATGGCACAAACCTGTAATCCCGTCTACTCAGGAGGCTGAGGCACAAGAATCACTGGAACCTGGGAGACAGAGGTTGCAATAAGCCAAGATTGCACCACTGCACTCCATTTGGGGCAACAGAGCAAGACTCCGTCTCAAAACAAAATAAAACAGAAACAAAGAATGTCCCAAGTGGGTGCTATTAGGAGACTGAAGGTCCAAATCAAGATTAAAAGTAATTTCAGTGATGATGGAATATAGTAAATACTTACCAAAGAAAGGTTAGCAGCTGAACAGCAACCCTACCTGACAGCCCTTGGATTGGAGCAAGCTTCATCATGAAGATCTCAAAGCTGTATCTGGTGGAGATGCCAGGCATTGTGGCACCAGGGCCCATGACACTGTGCTGGACAACTGGCTCCTGGGATAAGACAAGTCAGAGCAGAGAAGGGCGTGAGTCACGTGGAATATAAGATAGGATTTGAGGAGGCAAGAGACAGTGGCCATAAAGAAGGAAAACAAGATGAATAGGTATATTTCAAGCAGTTGACTGAGGAATGAGACAAGGGCAGAGAGAAGTTCACTGGTCTGAAAAATGGCTATGGAGTAGCAAGTATGTAGGGAAGGAGACGGGGAGGCGAATCTTTTTCTTTTCTTTTTTTTTTTTTAATTTATTGCTCTGTCACCAGGCTGGAGTGCAGTGGCGCGGTCTCAGCTCACTGCAACCTCTGCCTCCTGGGTTCAAGTGATTCTCCTGCCTCAGCCTCCCGACGAGCTGGGATTACAGGTGCCCATGACCACACCCAGCTAATTTTTTGTATTTTTAGTAGCAACGGGATTTCACCGTGTTAGCCAGGATGGTCTCGAATCTCCTGACCTTGTGATTCGCCGGACTCAGCCTCCCAAAATACTGGGATTACAGGCGTGAGCCACCGCGCCTGGCCCGAATCTTTTTCATGCACAGAAAGGATAAAGTCACAGCAGAAGAACAAAAAAGCCAAGGTTTTTGGACCATTGCAGAATGATGTAATTGAAATAAAGTACAGTTGGTCATACCAAGGCGGGGCAGAGGAGGATAAATAAATCATCGAGCACAGACATAGGAGTTTGAATAAGGCGAGGAAGCACCCCCACTCCAGAGTGAGGGAACCTCAGCCACTGCTGTCCTATTTGCCTTCAACGCTCTCCAAATGATCAGTGGCCACAGGCCTTCCGAAGTACACTCTGCCTGTGACCTATACGAATGCGAGTGTTCATCTTGTATCCCACTTTGTACACGTTCTTCTATCACCTCACTCACCTGGTGAATGGGTATTTATTTTATTACTTTTCACAGAATACTTAATTGACTTCGATAGCTCCAACGAGATTGGAGATTGGAAGCTCCTGGAGATCGAGGGGCTGGGAGTAGCTGACACCATGATTGGATGCTTTAGCAGTTTTAAAACATGTCCACGAGTTCTTTAACACTCCCCACATCCAGAGGAGGTATCTAAATGCCCTGCCCTTGAATCTGAGCTGACCTTAGCGATTGGTGGACAATAGAAAAGGTGACTTGGTAGGTCAAAAAGGATAATTTGGGCCGGGTGCAGTGTCTCACACCTGTAATGACAGCACTTTGGGAGGCCAAGGCGGGCAGATCACTTGAGGTCAGGAGTTCGAGACCAGCCTGGGCAACATGTTGAAACCCCATCTCTACTAAAAATACAAAAGTTAGCCAGGCATGGTGGCGGGCGCCTGTAATCCCAGCTACTCTGGAGGCTGAGGCAAGAGAATCGCTTGAACCTGGGAGGTGGAGGTTGCAGTAAGCTGAGATCACGCCACTGCACTCCAGTCTGGGCGACAGAGTGAGACTCCATCTCAAGGAAAAAAAAAAAAAAAAAAAAAGGATCATTCAGCCTCAACCTTACTCTCTTGGGACACTCATCTTTGGAGTCCTGAGTGGCCATGTAAGAAGTGCAAGGATGAGATGCTGTGAGGAAGTTTGGATTACATGGAGTGACCCCATGCAGGGGTTCCAGTTGACAGCCCCAGCTGAGGTCGCAGCCATGGCCAGCATCAACCAGCAGACATGAGAGTGAGGCAACCTCAGTGATGACTCCAGCCTTGGCCACCGCCAGACCTCATCCTTACCCTCAAGAAAAACTGTGTGGGAACCACCCAGCTGATCCCAGTCAACGCTCAAAACAATGACAGATCATCATAACTTGATTGTTGTGGTTTTAAGTTAATAAATTTCAGGGTGATCTGTCATGCAGAAATAGATAACTGGATTAGATATCGTTGGTTCTCAGTAAGTTTCTATTAAATGTCATCCAATAGCAGATAAGAGAAGGTAACATTGTCTCTTGATCTTTTTCTCCCCTTTTGTCTAACTCCTTGCTATTTTGTTCCTTGGTCAGTCTCTCCTTATATCCTCTGTCTCTCTCTCACTATTTTTTTCTCTCTCTCTCTGCAAATTCAGAATTCTCCCCCTTTTTTGTGGCCATGGAAGCTGGAGAAAACAGAACTTCCATCCAGATAGCCAGGGCTCTCTCTATATCTATAAAAGGCCTCTATTTTCTCTCTTTTGGCATAAAGAAACTCAATTCCTTTGTTTTTAACTGCTCCCATTTCTCTGTTCTGTACTGACTTTATTCCTCCTTCCTGAATGATCTTTGAGTCTTCTGTGTACTTTTTAGGTTGTAAAACAAAGAACAAGACACCCTACCCCAGTGATGATCTTGGCTATAACATTACCCTCATCTGGAAAGCGCTGTTATTTTTGGCCACCTTCGGCTCTTCGTGTAGCTGTTCCACCCCTCTGCTGCAGGAGCTCCGACTCACTTCCCCAGGCAGTCCAGGGGGTCTGCAGACAGCAGCTGCATCGGGAGCTTGAGTGGGAAGATAGCAAGCCGGGTGGTCAGAAGAATCTCTGTGAGGATGCAGCTTCAAATGAAGCAGTGTGGGCGGGAATGCACGAACCCTGTGGCCTGGAAGCTGCCTGGCTCGCCTCACCCAGAGGGCGAGTGACTCATAGAATGGTCTCTGAGCAGCTGATAAAGTATGGAGGCTGAGGGAGACCCAGAAACTGGACTGGAAATCTTCCCCCACCCCCAATGTGAAAGGACGTCTGTTCCATCTGCGTTGCCCCTCAGAGGTGCCCTGACCACTGCCTGACTGTGTCACCCTGGGGCAAGCCTAGGTGGGCACGCGTGAACTGGTTCACACCCTTGCTCAAACATACAGCATCGTGCATGAGCACAGAGCTGCTTGGCAGAAAGAGGAAGAAGCCAGCCCCCAGGAATGGCAAACACGTTGCAAAAAGGACCGCGTGCAGGGTTGGCTGGGTGCACTAGCAGCAGGCCAGGGAATATCATCTCAGGTCAAGGAGAAAGCCCCATGGCCAAAAATAGCTGCCCTTCCCAGTTGCCACAGTGTCTAAAATTATACCATTGGAGATTTATTCCTTTGTGCACCTCACCTTTGCTGGGGGTGGGTCCGGGGAAGACCCACGAAATGTCTTCACATTAAGGTGCAAAAGGTCTGGCAGCTCCACAGAGTTATTTGGGGGCAGGAAAGGAGGGAGGTGTTGAAAGGGCAGGAATAAGGAGAGGAAGTGCTGGGAAGGGACAGCGCTGGGCAGCTTCTCCTATTTCAGAGTTTTACCCTGAAGGAGCCTGGCTGGCAGCTACACCATAAAACTGAGGCCTAAGCAATTTGCCAGTAAATTTGAACCATGCATATAAACAATTCTAATAATTTATTCCTTGAAATGTTTCCTATAATACATTATTATGCAGAGCTGCACATGCTGTATTTCAAATTGCCTAAACTGAAAAAAAAAAAAAAAAACGTACATTAAGGGACAATTAAAAACAATAACAAGAGGCAACATGAGGAAGCAGTGTATGCATATGCCAGTCAGGCTGGAACACAGAGGGAAGCTGAAGGCAGCCAGGCAGCCCGGTGCAACCAAAGGCTTGGTTTCTGGGGCAAGATTCCCTCGGAAATTCAGGCAAGGACTGTCTTTATACATAGAAGTTTGGATAACTTGACCCCAGAAGATTAAGCAGTAAACAAAATAAAAGCAAACAATCACTATTCAAAAGCCACATCCAGTCCACTGCATCAATACACAACAGCTCCATTGTAAAAGTTCCTAAGACGTAGATAAGAATTTCAGAAAGGTAAGTCCACCCTGCTTAAGCCACCTCTGGGACAGAAAGCGAAGTCCCATGGATGCCCTGGTGGGCTTTAGGAAGGGGCAGGGATAAAGTAGGGAATGGAAGGAAGCAGAACATGAGGAAGGGAGAGAGGAAAGAATGAAAGAGCAGAGCCTGACACTGGGAACAGCTGGTTCCCTCAAGAATAACCACACCTCTACACCATTTGGCAGTTTAAAAAGAACTTTCATGTTAACTTTGCCTTCAAACCTCCAACTCCCATGAAGGAAGGAAGTTTACTCTCATTTTTATAAAGGAGGGTTGTTTGGATGAGAGCAATTAGGTAACTTGCCCAAGGCCACACAGCTGGTAAGCTGGGGACCACGGTCAGGTCTTGAAACCCAGTCCAACTAACTACAGCCCCCGCTTTGTTTATTCCCACAGTGTTGGGAGTTACAGAACGTGGGGATTCAAGAAGTGATCCTCCCAAATCTGCTCAGTAAATTCCTGGGGATTTTAGTAACTAAGGCTTTCCTTCTCCACCTTAATTCATTCATGCACTCAACAAATAATGATTGAACCTCAACAACTACTGGGCATTGTTGTGGAGCTGGAGTTCACCTTCATGGAGATTTCACATAGGGCGCTCCTTGACAGCTGATGGCAACTGTCACCTTTTCAGAGAGCCACTCCCTGACTGTGCAATGCAAATCGGCTCCAGCCACTCTTTCAATCTTCCCATAATACTTAACACCATCTGAAACCATGAGGTTCATAGATTTATTCACTGTATTACTGCTTATCTCCTTCTCTAGAAAAGTAGGTCCTTCAGAAAAATGACCCAGTCTTATTTGAAGCTGACTCTCCAAAATTAGAACAGTTCCTGCACATAATAGATGCTCAGTAAATATTTGTCCAATAAATGACATTGAATACCAAGGAAAGCTTTTTACCAGTGTCTACTATCTTCACAAAATAGTGTGAGACTACTTACATAAATCATTTCATTAAATCAAGATTATATATGCCAAAATAGAAAATATATGAAGAAAATAGGGTTTTAATATTAGTGAAGAAACTGCTTGGAAGAAATAAGGGTCAATTTGAAATGCTTCTATCCTGTGCCACTTAATGCAAGAACAAAGGCTATTCTGTGACATTAAAAAGCAACAAATTTAAACCCAAGAAAAGGAAATACTTTTTAAAGCAGCGTATAATCTACCTGTGGAATTCAGTGCCGCAGGATATTATTGAGGCAAATAGTCTAGCAAGATTCAAGAAAGGATTAGACATTTATATGAATAGGAATAATATTGGCAATTACACTAACTAAGTTAAAAAGTTACAAGGCATGTCCGTCCTGGGCTCCAGGGCATAGCTGTTCACCAGCTGGAGTGAGGAAGGAATTTCCCCCTGGGATGGAGCATTGCAGAACTGGCCAGATGCACGATGGCTCATATTTTTGCCTTCTTCTGTAACATAGGCAGGGACCACTGCCAAGGGGAAGTTTCTAGAGTAGATGGACCAATGACCTCTAAACATGGTGTTTCTGTCTTCTCCTTGAACGGTCCTGAATAGGAGATGGAGGTTGCATGTAAAGTCTTTTGGGATTCATACCTGAGAATTTTTCAATTTCAGAAAACAGAAATTGACGGGTAAAAATAACTTCACTCTTCCTAATGACGAAAATATTACATGGAATGAAATCATGCCCTGCCTGTAATCTTATTAGCAGCACAGCCAATAGCGCCAGGAGGCTGCCTGAGCAACTTCCAAACCTCAGCACATCGGAGTCTTTGTAGAATCTCATACAAGGACATCATCTACCCGTGTTTTACTTCCATCTATCACTGTGCCTTATGCGCATGTGCTTAACACAGGTGTTTAACGAAAATGCATTTCTGCAGATGTGAACAAAGCCTCTCATGATGCTGTCCACTCACCTAGCGAAGCTTCTCTCTTTATTACAGAGTCAATTACACTGCCAGGCACAACCTTTGATTCTTGGTGATGTATGCCATGCATTTTTTTCATTCTAACATGAAAAATCCAAAAGGTAGTTGTTAGCTACGCAACCAAATACGAGTGTTCACAATGGTATGGTATCATATTAATGAAAACATTGAAACTAAATTATACATTATACTTGCTTACTTTACCAACCTCAGTTTTCCAGGTGTAGACAACACTCAGAAAAAACTGTATCAGTATTTAAATTATTAGAGATACAGGCCAGGTGCGGTGGCTCATGCCTGGAATCCCAGCACTTTGGGAGGCCCAGGCAGGTGGACCACTTGAGGTCAGGAATTCACGATGAGCAGCCGGGCCAGCATAGTGAAATCTCCATCTCTACTAAAAATACAAAAATTAGCTGGGCATGATGGTGTGCGCCTGTAGTCCCAGATACTCGGGAGGCTGAGGAAGGAGAATGGCTTGATCCTGGGAGGCAGAAGTTGCAGTGAGCCAAGATTGTGCCACTACACTCCAGCCTGGGTGACAGAGTGAGACTCTGTCTCCAAAAAAAAAAAAAAAAAAAAAAAAAAAAAAAAAAAAAAATTATTAGGGAAAGGAAAGTCCTTTCTCTGAGGTATAAAGAACATTCTGGAAGCCAAAACAGAAAGGGAAATGTTAGTTTAACTCTTAAACCAGCAATAAACCTAAAATTATCAAAGTTTCCTGAAAAAAAAACGATAAAATATATACAGCAAAATGTTGAATAATGTTAATATATGTGTTTTTCTGGAGAGAGAAAGAGAAACCGTAGATTCCATTAATATCTTCAGCTTTGTTCTCACACGGTGTAAGTTAAGAAAGTTAAGAAACACTAATCTAGGTCCCAGTCCAAAAGAAAATTCTCACCTAAGTCTGGACAAAGTCCTTTCAAAGTCCTTTGCAACTTCGTGTAAGACTTGTTCCCTTGAACTTTCCTTAAATTAGCAGAATAGTATCAATTAGATTATTTTGGTCAAAAATCATTCATATAGGGTCTAATTCCCATCCAGAGGAAAAAAAGCCTTAAAACATGTAAGTGTTGAAGGCTACCTGTCATTTTATTAACTGGTTGCAGATAAGCTTTTTTAGGGTTGGCCGTTTTCTCAGTCTAAGCTTTCCTAGTATTTTTTCATGTGGTTATTATAAGAGAAGAGCTTATCTGATTTTTGTTTGTTGGTGTTGGTTTTTCTTTTTTTGGTTGTTAATGTTTTTTTTTTTTTCTTATAACCACATATTATGAGGAATGATAAGGTATTATAAATTAATAGTGTAAGCTCTGTAATCAATTAGGATGGGTTGAAATCTCACACTAGACTCCAAATAAACCAATTAGTCTCCCCAGGCCTCTCTTTTTTAATCTGTAAAATGGAGATATAATAATATCTACCACACAATGTCTGTGTACAAAATAAATGAGACAATGCCTATAAAACATGTGGCATTGTGCTTGTCATATATGAAGTGGACAATAAACATTACCCATTGGTATGACTATGTATATTTTGCCTATGTATTTATAAGCATTAAGAGCGCATATCCTGTTTCCTTATTATCACATAGTTCTCATACATTTTTATGGGCCCTTGATGCACACTGTGAATGAATTTCCAAAAGGGTTTTGCTAGTATATCCTATCATAGCAATATGACAGTGTCAGTTTTACCACTCCTTGGTTAAAAATGGGAATTACTATTAACCAGGAATAAAAGAAAAAGACCAAAAAAAGAAAGAAAAAAGCAGGGAAAAAAAGGAAGGCAAGAAAGAAAAGATAATTAAAAAAATTTTTTTAATGTGTACATGTAAGCTTTTGTGTTTCTTCTATATCTAGGAAAAGAAATCTGTGAATGTTCAAACTTCCGTTCGACATCAGCCAGTTTCTGTCCAAACACTTTCTCAAAGGGTCGTACTTCATCTTTCAAAAAGCCTCATCCTACAGTCACACACCTTGTAGTTTTCCGGCTGAGTGGACTCACAGAAGGGAACCGTGGTTTCCTGGTTCTCTGCCAGATGTCCAGTGGTCCCACGAAGGCCAGAGATTCAACTGCCTGCCACCCTTGTGAAGACGTTGCATACAGGACGATTCCCAGAGGAACTGGGACCTGGTGAGGCCAATATACAAATATTTTCTCGTAAGGTAGGATAATGCAGAATGACACAGCCCGCATCTGACCACAAGTCATGGGAGGTGTAACCCAAGGTGGCTTATCACCTGAGCTCTGAAAGGGATAATCTGGGAGGAACAGTTGGTTTGTGCAGCTTTTCAAGAGACTTAAATAATACCTGGTTTTGTGGGAAGAGAAGGAACAAAAGAAAAGAAAGCAAGAGCCCGGGCATGATGGCTCATGCCTGTAATCCCAGCACTTTGGGAGGCCAGGGCAGGCAGATCACGAGGTCAGGAGTTCAAGATCAGCCCAGCCAACATGGTGAAACCCCGTCTCTACTAAAAATACAAAAAATTAGCCAGGCGTGGTGGCGGGTGCCTGTAATCCCAGCTACTTGGGAGGATGAGGCAGGAGAATTGCTTTAACTGGGGAGGCGGAGGTTGCAATGAGCCGAGATCGCACCACTACACTCCAGCCTGGATGACAGAGCAAGACTCCACCTAAAAAAAAAAAAAAAAGAAGAAGAAGAAAAGAAAAAGAAAACGAAAGCAAGATAACACTTTAGTTATGGGTACTGGATTTACTGCATGTCAGAGTGGGGAGATTGACAGTGTTGACTTGGAAATATTCTAATGCTAGACAACCAAATGGAGCCTTTTCCTCACCTTCTCCACACTGATGTCTGGCTGGCCCCCTCTTTCTTTTAAAACAGTTCCTGAAGAGGCCCCAAAATTCATTTGATGTCTGTATGAGCACTGTTCTAATAAGAAAACTGTGAACTCCCTGGTTTTTTTTTTGTTTTTTTTTTTTGTTTTTTGTTTTGTTTTTTTGAGATGGAGTCTCCCTCTGTTGCCCAGGCTGGAGTTCAGTGGCATGATCTCGGCTCACTGCAACCTCCACCTCTTGGGTGCAGGCAATTCTGCCTCAGCTTCCCGAGTAGCTGGGACTACAGGCACGCACCACCACCATGCCTGGCTAATTTTTTGTATTTTTAGTAGAGACGGGGTTTCACCATGTTGGCCAGGATGGTCGCGATTTCTTGACCTCGTGATCCACCCGCCTCAGCCTCCCAAAGCCTCCCTGCTTATTCACACAAATCACCGGATGAGAACTCTCTCCCAGGTGGACATGATTTATAGGGCTGATTCAACAGCTTCTCCTACTTTAGTTACCATGAAGGACTCACATTAAAATGCTTAGAAAAGATGAGAGTTGGGCTCTTTTGACTTTTGCTGGTGTTGTGGATTATCTGCTATATTCCTGAATCTGATGCTGGTTAAAGAGGTTGAGAGGATTTGCCCTCCAAGATGGGGACCACTGGCAGGACCTTTTTCCTTGGCTCTGTAGTCAAGCCACCCACTGCTCCACTTACTACCTGAGTGACGCCAGGCAATCACTTCACCTCTCTAGACCTCTGCCACCTAATTCAGTACATGGAGATAGTCACACCTGCCTTGCAGAGTTATGGTGAGGGAAGCGCCAGCTTCTGGTACATGGGAGATTTTATTTATACATGAACACATGTGTGCGTGCATACACACAGATGTGTACTTCAGTTTTTGAAAATCATCTCCATCTTTATAGCTCACAAGGTGATTTTTGAAAAGTCAATCAAGAAAAGAAGAAAAAAACCATCTTCCTCTGCAACAAGAAAAAGCAATTAAACGTCAAATATTAACTGTTCCTGGGAGTAAATTTTTTTAATGGGTTAAAGGCTTGGCCATTATAGACCTCCAATATGTAATTTCTAAGAAAGGACCAGGTAATATATTTTTTTAAATTAAGTGGAAGACAAAATGCTGGAAGCAGTGAATCCATTCAGAAAGCACTTTTTTATCCATTTTCAGTAGCTTCCCAATTGCATCATGCCTTTTAAGAGGCCCAATTTGTTTAACAGCATTTTATTTTAAACCTTTACTTGTGAAAAGCATTGATTTATGATAGGGCTGATTAAAGCAATGGTGTCTTAAGCAATAATGATTTCAACTATAGGACTTTCACCAACGTGCATTATTCTGATTTGCTCTCCATTCTTGCCACATTTTTATTCACAAAGGAAGGGGTAGGGATAGGTGATGTGATTTTGAAAAGTCCCTGGACAAATTTACTATCAGAAGGGAATGTATAGACAGATGGACTGATGGACCTTTTTTGATTCTGTGAATGTCTTGGATTTTAATATGTTCTGACAAAATCTTCAGCAGCTCCCTGATGAGCCCCTACTTGGTATCATCAGGGTTATTTAGTGCTTAGATTCAGCTCAATTCCCATGGGAGCCACACTGAGGTTGTAGAAATGTGCACACTACAGATTCACTCGAAGCCTAGCACTTAGAGTCTTCTCTTTTTGTGAAGCTGGAGAAAACAATTAAGCTCACACTTAGATCTTTAACTTGTTCAAAGCCAACAGCCACAGAAAGGCATACTAGGCTGGGCATGGTGGCTCACCCCTGTAATCCCAGCACTTTGGGAGGCCAAGACAGGTAGATCACTTGAGGTCAAGAGTTGGAGACAAGCTTGGCCAACGTGGTGAGACCCTGTATCTACTAAAAATACAAAAGTTAGGTGGATGTGATGGTGGGCACCTGTAATCCCAGCTACTCGGGAGGTTGAGGAATGAGAATCGCTTGAACCCGGGAGGTGGAGGTTGCAGTGAGCTCACGCCCCTGCATGTAGAGACATGGCAAAACCCTGTCTCTACAACAGATACAAATATTAGATGGGGATGGTGTTGCTAGTCCCAGTTACATGGGAGGCTGAGGTGGAAGGATTGCTTGAGCCTCAGGAGATAGAATCTGCAGGGGGCTATGATCTCACCACTGCACTCTACCCTGAGCGACAGAGTGAGACACTGTCTCAAAAAAAAAAAAAAGAAAAAAAGAAATAACGTGAAGTCAGCCTGGAGTCATATGCAATGGAATTCAGTGCGTCCATCTAAATCTAATTCAGAATGCAACCTAACATGGTGGTGGTGGTGGTGGGGTGGGGGGGGGGTTGTTGGGAGGTGCAGGGGGCAATCTATCACATTTATTAATAATGGCAACCTGTGAAGGAGCCCCGCCTAACGGGGGCTGCTATTCCTGATAGTCACTATGCACAGCTGTTGACCAAACAGTGCCACAACTTCAGAATTCAGAAATTCATATTGTTATGCAAAGTTGAAGCTTCTTGATTTTAAAGAGTGGATAAACACTGGCCCAATTCAGCCTGCAGGCTGCCTGTGCAATGCTCCCTAGTTGGCGCACAACTGGCCAATCAATCAAGTTATTGAAAGGAAGATAGGCCCAAAACAGCATCATGCTCTGCAAGAACCTTTTTAAAAATGATCAAAGTGGCCGGGCGCGGTGGCTCGCTTGTAATCCCAGCACTTTGGGAGGCCGAGGCGGGTGGATCACGAGGTCAGGAGATCGAGACCACAGTGAAACCCCGTCTCTACTAAAAATACAAAAAATTAGCCGGGCGTGGTGGCGGGCACCTGTAGTCCCAGCTACTCGGGAGACTGAGGCAGGAGAATGGCGAGAACCGGGGAGGCGGAGCTTGCAGTGAGCCGAGATTGCGCCACTGCACTCCAGCCTGGGCGACAGAGCTTGACTCTGTCTCAAAAAAAAAAACATAAATAAAATACAATAAATAAAAATGATCAAAGTATTTCAATTCTTCTACTATGCAAACATTTAGTGGAAATCTATTATGTGCTAAGAACCATGAGTGGAGTACTGGGAACACACAAAAAGAATAATATCCATTAGCCCTCAAGGGGATGACAGTCTATTATTTACATATATGAACTATGAAAGATTTGGGGTTAAAAAACTAAGGAGAAATGCAGTCTAATATTGAGTCCCAATCCATCACGTTTATTTTTAGTTAAGAACCTCCTTTATTACCCTTTAGGTAAATTAGTTTGTCCCTATTCTCTGCTTTAAAGTATCATTTTAATTTGAGAGCTAGTCCTATGAATACCAAAGTCCATGTAGGATATATTCCTCTTAAAATCCCCAACAGCAATTGGAAGGGAAAATTCCAATCACACCTTGATAGAATTTTTCTCCATCAAATCAACTTTATAGATTTCTTAATTAGGCGCTGATATTAACTGAGCCCTCGCATGATTTAAATCTAACTTTTAATCTCAGCTATTCTATGCTGCTGTAGTTTTTATGAGAGTTGACCGGCAAATGCTTTATGCTTTAATGTCTCTGAAAAATCACCTTAATAATTTTTTAAACTTTTTTGGGGGGAATAGAAGTCCCAAGATGCAAATGAAGGCATTGAGGTCCGGCTATTAGAATTTGTGCTTTAGCACTTGAAAAATTATGTGCCAAATTGCTTTACAGAAGAAAATCAGATCAAAGTTAAGATTCTGTTTGAACTTTGTCATTATTTCTCAGACTCCCTTTTTAAATGCCTTAAACGTGCCTCCGTTGAAACGTATACGAACTTTTTCTCTCTTGTTTTCAGTATGTTGTTGCCATTTATTTCCTTCTCTGATGGCATTGCCTGAAGGAAAAGCTCTCACATATCACCACTGTGGGCAGGATATGGAAACAGCCAAAACAGCTGGTGCACTGTGCTAAGAACTCGGCATTGAATTGATTTAAACACAGCATTTGATACATTCTCTACCTTAATAAGAGGCTATTACAGGAGACCTCATTTCTTCGTTGCATGAAAGTCCCAGTCAAACTTGAGTGTACAGTTCCCCTTTCCTTCCTCTTCTTATCAGCCCATCCCCGCGAAGTTCTTCCCAGCGAGCATTAAATCATAGGTAATGTGCTCTACCTGCTCTGGACACTGGATATTGTAAAGCATTGGAACCTTTTTATTTGCTTTACAGGGATGACCATTCTCATAAGGTCATTGACTTTCTTAATTAGAAGCTACTTTGGGGCTGAGCGCAGTGGCTCACGCTTGTAATCTAAGCACTTTAGGAGGCCAAGGTGGGTGGATCATGAGGTCAGGAGTTCAAGACCAGCCTGGCCAAGATGGTGAAACCCCATCTCTACTAAAAATACAAAAATTAGTCGGGTGTGGTGGCAGGCCCCTGTAATCCCAGCTACTCGGGAGGCTGAGGCTTGAACCCGGGAGGCGGGGGTTGCAGTGAGCTGAGATGGCACCATTGCATTCCAGCCTGAGTGACAGAGTGAGACTCGTCTCAAACAAAAAAAAAACAAAAAACAAAAAACAAAAAGAAGCTACTTTGCCCATTTTCCTCCAAATCCTTTATGTGATAAGTAAAGGAGAAAAGACTGGGAGAAATGAGGTGACTTGCCCAGAGTCACGCAGCCAGCTCCTGTGACTTCATGGTCTAGTCCTCTCTTGCCCATCTTCAGGAGGATTCTCAACCAATGGAAACCAGAAGCATTCTAATTCTGATCCAATCCTGACCTGCTAATGACTCTTCCTCGCTGAACTGCTTAACAGAATCACTCCTGGCCGAACATCACCCAGAGTGTGAATGTGGAGAGGAAACAGAACTTTCATCTCAACTCCTCCTCATTTTACAAGAGAACACTGAGGCCCCCAGAGGTCTTAAGAGTGAGTTCATGTTAGAGGTAGGCCTAGAACTCACAGTGCTGACCCCCCAGTGCAGCTCTTTTCACTTGAATACATTCATCTAATTCAGAATGCATCTATCATGGGGCCCATTCTATCACATTTATTATACATATGTCCTTTGTCATCTTTCAGGTAAGTTTGTTTCTCCCTTTGGTCTGCTTTGAAGCTCCATTTTAACTTGAGAACTAGTTCTTTAAATGCCAACATCTACATAAGACACATTCACATTA
Organism: Nomascus leucogenys; assembly: GCF_006542625.1. Taxonomy (NCBI): domain Eukaryota; kingdom Metazoa; phylum Chordata; class Mammalia; order Primates; family Hylobatidae; genus Nomascus; species Nomascus leucogenys. The sequence continues at coordinate 114,979,214 of NC_044386.1, forward strand.
AAATCTCCAGGAGCAATAGGACGATGGTCCATGGGACCCAGAGTTTAGGCACCTATGCGATGGAACTACAATGATTGGCAGTGTGCCTGGCAATAGCATGCACTCATACCTCAGACAGATTCAGGGCAGATCCGAGGAAGTAGTATCATAAGCTGTGGTCAACAGAGATACTATGATGTGTTTGGACTGTCTTCATACTAATGTAATGTTTGCACTCGCCACAGATACACTTAAAATACTAGCTACAGTTTATATATTTTTTCAATGATCTTGTAATTGAATCGTGTTCGATAATTTCAGCTGAAACTATAGATGGAAACTGGACCCATTAAAGAAGGAGTTAGATCTGCCATTTTTTTTTAAATGTGATCTTCCAGTAAGCGGCCTCTGGATATAACTACAGAAAATTAACACAATAAGTAAAGCCTTATAGAACAGCTATTAACTGATTACAATAATAAAAACCAAATGGGGGCCTTAATTCTGCCCCTCTGGGAAAGCAGGACAGATAAAATAAACAATAGAAAAAAAAAGCATGGAATAAAGGATAATTGATTTTAAACAATAACACAGATACCTCCCATTATGTTTAAAAAGATACAGATCTCTATCTTCATTTTGGGAATGATAGGGGTAAATTCTTATTTTACCTCATTAAGACTTAAGTTTGATACTAATAGGGGTGCTTTCCAGGCTAACAAATTGGAAAAATTAAGGGGTGCTGACAAGGAGGTTCTTAAATGATACCAGGCACATGGCTGTAATGACTAAATTTACTGTTTTACCAAAATTAGGAGCCCTTCTGGTCTCCCTCAGAGGAAGATAGAATCTAAACATTCACAGTTCATGCTCCATCAGGGTGGGACAGGAAGTAGGATCCAATAAACTCAGCAGTCAAGGCAAAGGCCAACCCTAATAGAGGAGAGAAGACAGGGTTTCCACTACCTTGGGCAGAGGCTGGGGAGCCCTTTAATGGCACCCCCAGTACAGTAATGCCTGTTGACTAAATCCTAAACTTCTTGAGCATGTTTGGGGTTAGTTCTATGTAGAAATTCATAGTAAAGTCTTTCCATTTGTTATCTAAACATGGACCATGTTCCTGCCTTCAAATCTGGCCAGAACCTAACAGCTTCTCTTTTAAGTGCCTGCTTAGGTGCCAAGTGTCCAACTAGATGCTTTCCAGAAGTTGTCCATGATTCTTACATTATCCTAGCAGGGGAAAGATGCTCAATTTAGAGTTGAAAAAATGGAAACTCAGGGTGATACAGAGATGTGTTTGAGATCTCACGGTTTTTAAGCTGTGGCTCATCCCAAAGGCCACCTCTGCTTGGAGAGGTTCACCATTCCACCTCTCCACGTGTAACCAAACACTCTTGCTAAACATTGCTATTTTTCCCCTCAGTCTATTTTCACATATTGTTCTAACCAGTCTAACCCATGGAACCAATTCTTTTTGCACGGCACATGCAAAATCCCAGGTTAGTTTTACTTTTCCCTGGCAGAAATCCAGCATAATTAAAATGAAATGACCACTTCTATGTGAGAAAAAAGTTTAGCATTTCTTAAAATGGAAAAATAAAAACTCTTATGCAAGACACTAACTTTTAAGGTGGCAGAAAATAGCGAGGTAGTTTTTTATGATTTACTAAATAAATCAAGGGTGATTCCAATTTTTATGGTTTTGGTCCAAGAATTGAAGGAGAGTGCTCCTGCTGTGAACCATGGGTGTTATGACTCAAAAAGAAGCATCAGTAGATAAGTAATGAGGCTGTGTGTACAGAGATAGAACATTCTTGTATACAAAAAGGGTAAGACGTATTCAGCACTGAGCAGGGAGGACGGGGAGCCATACATTGGGACTATGGTAGAGAAGGTTCAGGAATGGAGATTGAAAGTTGAATCCAAAAACACATCTAAGAGCCAGAGCTTATCAAAAATACAGTGTATTCCTAGCAGTGAAATATTGAAAGCCTTCCTAATGAAGAATCTTTTTAAATAATTTGGAAGTTCTAATCCTTTGCAATAAGACAGGAAAAATAAAGAAATTACATAATTTTGGGAAAGGAACAGAATGATCATTATTTGCAGATAATAATGTGATCTACCTCGATGATTCAAGAGAATCAAATTGACAAATTATTTGAATAAGAAACCAGTAAAGTGGCAAATATGAAATAAAAATGCTTAAAATGCTGAAAAAATAATGTTGCTCAGCGAAGTCATGAAATTGAGTAGCAAAACTGCATGCACAATAGCACTGAATAAATGTGAGATTTTATTGAGAAACTACCTGATGGAACTACAACTTTATAGAAGTTCATATGAAAAGATTGATGAGAAGGCATGGTTTATTTCTACCTGAGAAAACCTGGTTTTAAAAAGACCTCTAGGCCGGGCACGGTGGCTCACACCTGTAATCCCAGCACTTTGAGAGGCCGAGGCGGGCAGATCACGAGGTCAGGAGATCAAGACCACGGTGAAACCCTGTCTCTACTAAAAATACAAAAAATTAGCCGGGCGCGGTGGCGGGCGCCTGTAGTCCCAGCTACTCGGAGAGGCTGAGGCAGGAGAATGGCGTGAACCTGGGAGGCGGAGCTTGCAGTGAGCCAAGATCGCACCACTGCACTCCAGCCTGAGCAAGACTCTGTCTCAAAAAAAAAAAAAAAAGACCTCTAATCCACACACATTAATCTATAAATTGTACTCTCTCTCTCTCTTTTTTTTTTTAATCAGAATCTCTCTCTGTTGCCCAGGCTGAAGTGCAGCGGCTGTATCATGGCTCCTGCAGCCTTAAACTCCTAGTCTCAATTGATCCTCCCACCTCAGTCTTCCAAAGAGCTGGGATTATAGGTGTAAGCCACCGTGCTTGCCTTAAATTGTATTTTCTAACATTTAAACTTGAAACTGGATGCATTCTTATGGAATAGCAAATAAGAAAGCATCATCCAGAATACCAATCTTAAAGAGGGAGCGCTTACTTTACTAGATATAAAACCATATTCTTGAATTACAATAATAAAAACAGAATTTTGGCAAAAATGATGGAGACAAAAAGATAATAAAATAAACATGAAAACACAGAAACAGGCCCAATAGCATACATTTAGATCAATAAGGAAAAGAAATTTTAATGACCAAAAAAAATTCCAGATAAATAACATATTTAAATGTTTTTATAAATAAAAGGAGCCACAAAAGCACTAGTAGAAAATATAGGTTAATACTGATTTTACTCTGGGATAGGCAAAGCCTTTTAAAACATAAAGCAGAAGGAAGAATAAAGGAAAATATTTATGTACTTAAATTCATCAACATATCCATTAACAATTAAAAACCAAATGACAAAATGGAGAAAATGTTTGCAATATATGATAGTGAGAGAGTTGATAAACTTAATATGTAAAGAACTTTTATAATGTAATAGAAAATTAATGAAAATTTCCTTGGAACTACAGGGCAAATGTTAAATAAACAAATATTTTAAAAAGCATGCAAAATGACCTGCACACAAAACCAGACAGAGTCAAGAAATGTAAAGAAAGTTAGCATCACAAATAATCAACATAATACGAAGCACAATGGGATGCTATGTTTCTTATCTTTTGGGGGGAAAGAGTTAATTATGGTTCCTGAAATCTTTGTTTGTTCGCGTGCACCCTGAGTGAGAATACAAATCGGCAACTTTGGAGGGCAACTCTACAAAATGTAGCCAAAAGTAAAACAACAAAACAGAAAGAAGGCTTTGATCCATGATTTTCACATATAACAATTTATCCAGAGGAAATGAAGATACACAGGAAGATTTTATAAGGGCAAAAAGTTACAAATGGTATCAATATCTAACTGGAGGTTAGAGGAATGAATGAGTTACAGCCTCCACAGATAAGGAAATGCAATGCTGGCAGAGAAATCATGTTGTGGAGGCTGGGCACAGTGGCTCACACCTGTAAACCTAGCACTTTGGGATGCTGAGGTGGGTGGATCTCTAGAGCTCAGGAGTTCGAGACCAGCCCAGGCAACATGGCAAAACCCCATCTCTACAAAACAAACAAACAAACAAAATTAGCTAGGTGTGGTGGTGCAGGCCTGTAGTCCCAGCTACTTAGGGGAGCTGAAGTGGGAAGATCGCTTGAGCCTGGGAGGTCGACACTGTAGTGAACCCAGATCGCACCACTGCACTCCAGCCTGGGTGACAGAGTGAGACCCTGTCTCAAGAAAAAAAAAAAAAAGAAGAAGAAGAAGAAAGAAAGAAAGAAATTATGTTTTGGAATAGTTTTAACAAAATGAACAAATATTTACTATGACTTATCAAATGGGAAAAGCAGTTTGCAAAATAGTACACTACAGCAGGGCCTGCACTATAGTTCCAAACACACAAATATATGTGTGCAAAAAAAGTAGAGGAAAAAAATTAGAAAATGTCTATCAAAGTGTTCACAATGATTATATTTAAGTGGTGAGATCAGAGGCAATTTTTATTTACTTCTTCATGCTTTCCTCTAATTTCCAAATGTCTTACAATGGCCATGAATGGTCACTCTTAACCACTGTACCTCTTTGCAACTAAACACCAATATTTTCTTGTGTTTGTTTCAGTCCTACTTTGCCAGAAATGTGCAGGCGTCAGGTGGACTCTACCTGGAGAAGATGCTACAGGAGAAAGTGAACCCGGACCTCGAGGCCTCTTGAGCTTGTGAGTCTATGCCTTCACCTTGTTCTGGCTTTTTTTTTTCTTTTCTTTTTTATCTGTTCTCAGAAAGCTTGCAGCTTCCAACACCATTTTATTTGCTCCTCCTGTGAGTGACAGACCAGTGTGTCCCAAGAATACTTAATGTATTTTGTGTCAGGGGCCTGTGGGTCAGTAAGGTTATTAATAAACATCGCCTCTTGTTCTAATTTAGGTCCCTCCTCTCCTTCATGCCTCTCCTCCTGCCCTGCTTTTCCTTTCGCTTCTCTTTCTGTCTGACCCTTTTCCCCTTCTCCCTGATATAAAGCATTCAGCCTTCATTTCAGCTCAACTTCTGGCACTTTTCCCATGACGCTTTTTTGATGTTGGGTGGTGCTGTTACGTTTTCATGGAGAATTTAATTTTGGAGGAAATGCTTACCGTCCTAAATCAATTTTATGCAGGCTGATATGATGCTATGATCTGACAGGCATGGGAGGGTGAAGGGATCACTAAAACTGAGGCAAAATGTAGATGAGGAGGGAGAACACCTTTTTTTAAAAACGAATTTCTGTTTGACAAGATTCACTGACTACAAAACTAGCCCAGAACCTGAGAGGTCAGTATCATCAACCCTACATAAAAACAAGTGACGTTTGAAGGCAGAAGGCATATTTGAATTTTGGTATTTTTTTTTTATCTTTAATAAGACAAAAAGAATTTAACAAGTTTATTGTGTATATTTGAATATATGTATATCAATTTTATGTTCCATTAAGAGTTTGATTGACCACCTCAACTTACACTTAGATAAGCCTTGTTTTATTTGTGCTGATTTTATTATACAAATGGAAGTGGCGACATTGCCATCATCACTATCAAATTCTCACGCACACACTCTTCAAAGTCCCCGAATATTGTCCAAATCCTGTTTAATTTTTTTTTTTAACTTCTAACATTTTCTAAGTGCAACTTCAAACTGGAGGTTGTTTTGTAAACTGAAAAAAGTCAACTCCCCAGCAATACACACACACACACACACACACACACACAAATGCATGTGCTCTTTTCAATTTACTAAACTTCAGTTACTTTCTTCTAAAAAACACAATATTGCGTCTCCTATCTGAGCTCTATGGGAGTTACACGTGCCAATGGGAGTTTACTTAACAATGAGGAGGCAATATTTTTATATAGGAAAATATGTAAAGAGAAATGCATAATTTTGTGTTGAATTACTTATACTTTTCAAATTATTGTATTTTTTCATATTCAAGAACACATTATTTTTTAAATATAACCTAGACCACTGTTTTCAGAATGAGTGGTATGAGTGATGTCATGTTTTAACACATGATTAATTTGACTTCAAACTAGGGTCCTCATATTGTGAACTACTTTTTTTAAATGAAGAAATGACAAGAAAGCTAAATTTATTAAGGAAAAAGATAGTTTCCTTTTTCTAATTTCATTATCATTAAACATACTAGTTTTATAGCATTAACAGAATTGCACCTGATTTTTGGTCTTTCCCACATTGAGAAAGAAAATCTGTGGGAACTCTGAATGAATTAGGCATTCAACTTCTTAACGGTCACTCTTAACCACTGTACCTTAACAGCCAGAGAGGCAGGATCCTAAACTCAGCTAAAATCTCCACTGGAAATAGTCATACTTGACTGAATGTCTAATTTGGTTCTTTGTTTACTCTTTATTTTTCCATTTTTCTTTCGATTAGATCATTCTTACCTGTTCTATACCAATAATCAAAGGGTGAGTATAGCTTTAAATGTGTTCTGTTAAATGCATAGTCATTTGTTATTCATGGAATAATAGTTAAGTTTTTTTAAAGAGAGTATTTTTCTTAATATTCATAGGCTCGCATAAGCATTATTAGGAGATGGTGGGGAAGAAAAGATGAAAAAGAGGAAAGAAGCTTTTACTGAGTGCCTACTAAGTAGCACACGCCGCAACAGTTGCAGGCATTCGCTCGCTGGTGCATGTATGGTGTGCTAAGTGCTTGCTGATGTTATCCTCACAGCATTACTGTGAAGTTCCTGTCTTAACCTTAGGATATATAGATGAGAAAAATGGGGCTTAACGGCCACATGCCCAAGATACACACTTAGTGTGGCACAAAGCAGGGATTCAAACCAAGGCTTTGCTTGTCAAATGACGGCACTTCCGATGATTAGCAACAGGCTTCATTGTTTACAGCTGTGAGGGCCGTGACTCCAAGGAGGAAGGATTAAATCCTGGTGTTTGCTGCAACCAGAGCTTCTAAGCTGATTACTTAGAAGATATGATTTGAGGATATCTGAGGGGCCAAAAAGACCTTGCAAATAATCACATGAGATAACACGCTGGAAATCACTGTGAAAGGTTTAATATAGCAATCATCATATTCGCATGACAATATATGTGGGATACATGATAACACCCATAACAAATGTGATTCAACTCGGATGTACCAGCAACTTTCAAAAGATGAGCATCTTTGTGCCTTTGTTTTACCTATCTTAAATTTTCTATATTTAAAGGTCATTGGTTCCAAGATGCTCCTTTAAATTTTGATAAATAAATGTTCTGAAGGTCATCTATGGGGAATTCTTCCCCCTCACATAATAAGGTTGGATGCAAAGCATGGTTTTATGCCCTGTAGCAGACTTTATTTTTTTTTTTTAATGCCCACTCTGTTTTAGCTGCTTCCAAGTCCCAGCCTGGGATCTGCAGGTTGTGGGACAAGGATAAAGAGTGTGGTGAGTATCAGGCTACAGTTCTCAATGCTCGAGGGATAAGATTTCTTATGAAAACTGGCAGCTTTTTTGTTCTTCCTCAGCCTTTTTAACACACAGCCAGGTCTCTCTGTTCAGCTGCGCCCACTGTGCTTGTGACTGTACCGGGCTAAATTTATGCCACTGACAACCCCTATTGAAGTGTCTCGGTGGCACAGAGTCAGTGGGAGTTATGTGTATATAAGCACCAGCAGACCTTGGCCCGCTGAGTGTAATAGCATATCTGCCTTGGGAGATTATGGGTATGATATGGGCCATGTGTAATGGATAGGGCAGTCTGTGTACAAATTTCAAATGACTTGCTACACCCCTTTAGGATGGTTGCTGTCAAAAGTATTAGCACGTTACACACACAACAACCGCATATCATATTACCCATGGCCCCTGCTCCTACAGAATGGCTCCTCCCACCTCTTGCAGTAGGTAATTGCTTCAGGGGTACCTATTGAACACATTCAAAGGAGAAAACACTGGTGAATTTGATTCTTTGAGCTCGACTGTTTTAATATAGAAGTAGGAAAATACCGACTGTGTTTAAATTAGCACGGACAGAAGTTCAAAGGGAGTTACGTGTAAAAGATATCTCTGGAAGATTTAAATTTTCAACCTGATGAGAACTGGCTTTAACATACTGAAACTGAACCCAGGGGAGGGTTACATGGATATGCACCTAAAAATCAAGACATTCCCTGATGGCAAAACTTCACTTGTGATGTAAACAGAAAGGTAGGAGGATGCAGAAATTTTCACATCATGAACGATGTCTAAAACATTTATTTTTTAATCATATATTTTTTGAATGAATCTGCCTCAGGCCTAGGAATCTACAAAAGTTGAAACAAAATGAAGATCTGATTAGGAAACACTAGCATTCCTTGGTTAAGCTCCTTTTCTTGCTAAAAGTAGACAGTATCCCCTCTCAGACTAGTGTAGGCACAAATTAAGCAGAATGCATTCTTCTTTTCTGAGTTGAGAGTAGACTTAAGTGTGTGTCTTTTCTGGTCTTCCATGATAAAAGAGGCATGATAGATTAGGTCAATAAAGACACTGATGCTATTGTCGTTCACAGAAAGATTAGTGGCAAAATGACCACCATGGAGATGGTCTGAGGTTGAATGTACACAACTTCTCTTTCCATGGTCAGGACTTCTTTTTTATAATCATGTTGAAAATCTGTTAACATTAGGAGCCATGGCATTGAGTGTAGCATCTGCTTACATGCATGTCTACAACACTATGGAGACCCATTCATCATATTCTCAATATATTAGCAGCAAATGTACTCCAGGCACAGTATCAGTCTCTGGAGCTACAGATATAAACAAGACACTACCCTCTCCTTAGGCATCTTGTTTCAATTTATTTTATCTTCATTAATAAATAGTGCATTCTATGTGCCAGTCACTAGTCTAAGTGCTTTATATATCTTAACTCATTTAATCATCAAAACAACCATATGTGATAGTTACATTATTATCCCCATTTTAGAGATGAGGTAATTGAGGCATGGATAAGTTAATACACCTAATGCCACACACCGGTATATTGGCAGATCCAGTACTTAAACCCTCGCAAATCTTATTCCAGAGACCCTGCCATTAACCACTACTTGTGAGTTAACTGAAGAAATAAACATGCAACCATTTTCAACATAATCACTAGTCACACCAAAGACCCCAGAAACTCCAGAAGCCCTGGCATCTGCAATACTTAGTTCAATGACTGGGCAAAACTGTAAAAAAGAAAAAAAATGCTAGTAAATTTGTAAAGGAACAAAATATAAAAGAGACAGATTCTAAAAGCTACTACAAAGCCAAAACAAAATGAAATTTAATGGGGATAAGTGTGAGACGTTCTTAAATGCAATAAATCCCTTGTACAAGCCCCAGATGATTAAAATTTGACTCCAGGATATGGAGGCTCTTCCTTGATGAAAGGCTCCATTTAAAGCCAATCACATGGTGCAGTGGACAGACACTGTCCCTGATGGTCATGTAACTTCTGAGTAATTTACTTGTTTTGGGACACTTCTTAAGAGACTGGCAAACCAAGGCCAACTCAGGGAAGCAAATCTCTTGAGTCTATGTCATATGCAGAACTGGGAACTTTAGCCACTAAAACAAAAGCAGTAGATTGAGGGGCATGAAAGTTTTCAAAGATTTAAAGGTCTATCATATGGTAAAGGGATGAGATTTCATTATATTCCTTCTGAAGATAGAATCAGACAAAAGAGAAACATATTTCGAATACATCAATTTTTGCTTTCATACAAAGAACAAAGCTTTCTAAAAACAAAGTTCCCCAATAGTAGCAGCCTCGGAGGGCATGAGCCCTTCCCCTCCATCTCTCTAGTTGGCCCTGGGTGAAGGCAGCCTTCACCCAGACCTTCTCACGTTTATGTTACCTTCCTTGAATCTGCAACTCCTGAAATTCGCTCCATCTGCATCTGTTTGATCATCTGTCCATCTCCAGAACTCTGGGTTCAGTGGAAAGTTGGACCAATGCCCTCCAAACTTCCTTCCAAGCATAGAATTCCATGACTTCTTGATTCCATTATGGAGCCTTGAATTCCAAAAAATTTTAAAAGCAGATTATCTGTTTTATAGATGGAGGAGTGTCAGAGTGCTGAGTAACCAGCCAGAATGAGAGGCAGACAATGACTCCCTCTCACATCTAGATTCCTGCTCACACTTGAATAACTGCTTCTACACAACCAACCTTAACATCGTTACAGAGCACCGTAGTCCTAACCTTATTCCAGAAAATTGGTCTGCTCCCCAGTGGCCACTAGATCATTTAGCTGAGAGCTTACTATCATTTCTAAGTTAATTTGTGAGTTAATTGTAAATGTCAGGAAGCTCTGACTTTGCAAAAAATGGTAAATTGTTGAGATAAACCAGGATCCGAAAAATCCTAAATTGAATAAAGTTTGTTTTTTGACCAGTTTTTATCAGAAATATATGTTGACTTGTGAAGGGCCTGGAATGGCATCATATTTGAGTTGCCTCAGAAGATAGCCCTGCATTAAGTGCAGACAGGATGATGGGATAAAAAGTGCTTTCCAACTCCAAGACTTGCACAATACTCCACAGTCACAACCTCTGTCGTCTTTTTATGTAAATGGCTATCCAACCAACAGAGCTTGAAAAAGAACGACTGAGTCTCTGCCTGTGCTTACAATTTGATGGTCTAAGATGGTATTCAGTGTGGTTATGCTTCTTTTGAGACAGGGTCTCTATCTGTCACCCAGGCGGGAATGCAGTGGTGCGATCACAGCTCATTACAGTCTTGACCTCCCCAGCTTAAGCTATCCTCCCACCTCAGCCTCCCAAGTAGCTGGGACTATAGGTGTGAGCCACCACATCTGGCTAATTTTTTTTTTTAATTTTATGTAGAGACAGGGTCTCACTATGTTGCCCAGGGTGATCTCCAACTCCTGGGCTCAAGTGATCCTCTCGCCTCTCCCTCTCAAAGTATTAGGATTACAGGTGTGAACCACCACTCCCAGCCCTGGTTACGTTTTTTTTGTTGTTTTTTTTTTTTTTTTTTAACTCTAAACACATATGCATAGCTATAGCTACAGGTAAAATCATGACTTGTCTTTTCAATACTGCTGCATTGGGCAGTCCTGCTCTTCAGGAATAGATACCTCCTATTTCTTTTCCTTGTCACTTAGTTATTTTCCTCCTGTCAAGGTCAAGCCCTTAACATCAAGATTATGTTAAAAGAGAGACCAGTGTTTTCAAAAACTTCTGGAATTATCAGGGTTATGCAAAATGGAGACTGGTCTTCCTTTGTAGAGGGAGAAACCTGCACCTCCATCCCAAACGGTTCAAATCTCAACTTCAACTTGGGAGTTTTGGCCAAATGTTTCAAATGTCTCCGTTTGGCCCATAACATCGTATTTGCCACAATCTTATGTCTGATCATTCTCAGCAGCACAATTCTCCTGGTAATAACTTCATTTTCTACCATTTGTGACTGATTAATCCACAATGTATTGAAAATTAGAGTTAAATTGGAATGCTATGGTAATTAAGCACAAGATGGCAGGGAGCCTTTATTTTCCAACTTCTTTTATAAATAACATTTTTGAGGAGTGGCAAGTTGAAAAGCTATATCCTGACACAGTCAATTAGACTCTTCCTGAATGACAAAACCCATGCCTTCATGGCAGGGGATCTATGTGCTAACTGTGTTACCTAGAAGATGATATTCAGTTCCCCATGCATTGACATTTTAGGGAAGGTAACACAGGGCTTTTGCTACATGCCTTCCTCTATTCTCAGACACACAGGTCAGAAAAGAAGTCAATGTTAGGCTGAAATTCCTGTAAATTACAATCTCCAGTTTGTGGACCAGAGCCAAAGGGCTCTTGGCTACAAAGTGTAAACAGATCATTGTTGCTTCTTAATCTGGATAATTGGTCCCAAATGCTGTTGCCACTTTTCGGATCAATGGTTTTCGTACTTTTTAAAGAATCTGGAACTTTTCTCCATTGGCAGGGAAAAGTTTGAAGTATAATTCAGCCTTTTCATCGGCACTAAGACTCCTATAAACAGCTAAGTGATTTCATTTGGGGGCCTGCAGACACAGGAGGCTTGGGGCCTACTTCGAGAGTCCCACTCCATTTTCCCATGTCCATCCAGCTCTCCTTAGCTCCCACATTCCAGCTAACCACTGGGTGTTTACTTAACATGCACAACTTCTGAAAGAGCTGAGCAGACTCGGCCACCTCTTGAAGATGTCGGCCAGATTTCAGACGCAGGGCTATGTCTGATTCCAGCATAACGTGCTCTTATCAAAACATTCCTTGAGGGTGATGTGCTGTAATGAATTTGGCCTAAAATCAGTTGTTTTGTGACATCATCTCCTGAGCAAAATCCTGGGGACGTCATGGGAGAGAAGACAGCATGGTGTTCTGGGAAGAGACCAGGCTTAGGAAGGATTCCTAGGGATACCAACTGTCTGACCCTGGGCCCCTCAAACCTTTGTTTCTCTACCTGTAAAACAGACATAATAGTATATACCTTGTAAATTTATTATGAGGATTAAATGAGATAGTAAATATAAAGGTTATTACTTTTAGGGGGACATTCCACACATTATTATTATGTAAAGCATTTTTAACTATATTTTTAAGCCTGTCTTTCTGCTTCAACCTACACAAAGAAAGGAATAAAATTTTCTTTTCCTGTGAAATGCCTGGCTTGGACTTCAGCATTCCAAGAAAATATAACTTACACTGTGGGTCTTTCAAGACAATGACAAAATCTAACACTGTTCTCTTAATTTGTTTTTCTCTTAGACCTTCCTCTTTGCCTCTTTCCAACCGCCCTAGTGACGTTTTATGCCATTGTTTTTCTTCTAAATACTTCTAGAACACTATTGAGTTCTCTATTAACTATTACTTGGCCAACATTCTACTTGTCTAGTTCTTTTTATCTTCCCCTCTCACCCTGTCATTTTTGTATTTTTTCCTTTGAATTCCACTCAGTTTATCTCTATCTCTTCAGCACTGAGGCATCCTACGTAATGTAGTTTTCCAAGTGGAAGCTCAGCAAGGACTTACGGGAGATTTGGGAAACCAACTCCCTTCCTACTTCTGGGATAAGAAGATTAGACAAGAATGAGCTTGTCTACTTTGGCTTTCTCCATTAAATTTACTACTGCCCTCAGTCATTAAAAAATGGGAAAGCATGCCTCCCATTCACAGTCTGCAGCAGTTTGTTTTCAAACAACATTGCATACGCATTTTCTCTAGAGAGGAGGTATGGCATTGTACTTAAGTACAGAGATTCCAGAACCAGACATCTGGGGCTCAAATCCCTTTTACAAGCAGTATAACCTTGGACCAGTTACGTAACTTCCCTATGCTTAGTAGTCTTTCTCATTTTTGCAAAATGGGAGTGATAGTATTTGCCTAGTACTTTCTATAGTAAACCAAACTGAGTTAGTATGTGTAAAATGCTTAAAACAGTGCCTGATTATCGTAAGCACTCAAGAAATGTGAGTTAATAATATTTCATCCTCATTCTGCTTTTTAGAAAATCCTATGTATACTTAACATCCAAATGCTGCTAATTTTCCCTTTTGGACAGTCTTATGTGGTCATCTTTCCCTGTACATCATTGAAAATGTGCTTTATATACTGTTCTTCCCTAATTCAGAACATTATGAAACAAAATAAGATAAAATAGCAATTCCAAACACATCTTCTAGTTTACTCCATGCAACCCATCATCTATTTATCATCAGCTAAAGTGGGATGAAAGTTTTATTATGAACCCAAAATGCAACCGTAGTTTACCCCAAAGTTAGTAAGTCTGGGTTAGGTTTAAGAAAACCTGGTTTGAATTTTAGGTGAACCTCCTTTCTACTCTCAAATGCCAAGAGAAGATTTACAGTTTCAGGTGGACACCAAATGAAATTTGGTAAGTTCATCTGTGCTTTACTTTGAGTTTGTCATTTGAATGAACTCAAATTTCGTACAGCTTAATCCTCATATTTACAGTTTTTCTGCCATTTTCACCTCACTTGATAAAAAAAATTAAATAAAAACTGAGACATGCTGTTCAGTATGTGAGCAAATTGCAATATTACAGAATGCATACATTCCTTTGTCTCAGTGATAAATAATTATGGAGAAAATATCACATTATTGGTAAAATGTGCTTCAGTGAGTCAAACCATTTTTGGAGAATCTTCTTCTTTATCTACTATGACATTTATTTGCCATGAAATTCCAAACTGATCAGAAAATAATTAGCAAAATTGTCTGTTTCCATCAACATTTAAATATCTGCATTTTGCAGATCAGTTTTATCCCTGACTCAGTTAAACTGTGATTTTAAAATCAAATTTGTATAATCTAAGCTTTCTTCATTTTTGCATTTCATCCCCCAGAAGTCAGAAGCCCAGACTTTAAGCTAGCTAATTTCCTAAAATTATATGCTAGAGGTTTGGGAAGATTTAAGGATAGATATTTTATGTCAAAATGATAGGTTCACAGTTCGTGATTGATGATCTTGTACATATAAATGATATATGCCCATTAGACACAGGGTTCTTCTAAGATAAGGAGCTTAAGCAAAAGTGAGCTTAGAGAAATTTCTACATCCTAAATTTGCAGAGACAGGGGCAATATGCTTCCAGTTTCTGTTTTATTATAATGCAAAATAATCTTAAATAACTTACATATGGAGATGAGTATATCAAGGAGCTCTGAAAAGATTATTTTGCTTAAAACTGCCTGTTTCACTACAACAGTCAAGTAGAAGCTTTGTAGTTACATTACACTAAATGCCTACTTTTTAATTTAACTAAACAAAGTTATACTTGGATAAAGTTTTTTCCTTTAGAAATGTATACTATATAAAATTCCCTTCAAACACCACTACTATCTTTTCATAAGTTAAGTACGTTTTGTACTATTTTAAAAATTAAAACCTGGAAACATAAAAGTCTTTTTTTTCTTCGAATTTGTAGTCCCCAAACTACTGCTCATAAAAATAAACTTTACGACATCTCTGAGAATCCAAAAGAACCCCGGTCAAGATTTTTTTGGCTAGAAAAGAAAGCAGTTTTGATATTCAAAAATGTGGCTGCTCTTAGTCAATCCCCAAAAGAGAAAAATCAGCTAATCTTAGCAAGATGGTAAATTTAAGTGATTCTGTAATCTAACGTAGTCCTAAATCATGTTTTAAAATATGATCAAACAGTAGAGACTGGGAAAAGACAGAAACTTTAAAAATAACTCAAAATAGAAAAGTTGAACATTTTTTTAAGAGGCTTTTCTGTTTCTAAATTAAAGCATGAATAGTATCTGAAGAATGGCAGCAAAGTTTGTGCTGGCATATTCCACTTAACAGCAACAACAAATTTCACTTAATGTATTCTACTACTGGACCATATAAAACAGTATGAAACATCAGATTTTTGTTGGTCAGATCTTCTGGGTGTCATCCTAGAAAACAAGCCAGCTATGGACTCAGCCATACACAGGCACTAACATTCATGGAACATATGACTCTGTACACACACACACACACACACACAAACATATATACACGAAACCTGACCAGGCTCTGCTCTGGATCCTTGATAACTCTGGCATATTGTAAGCCCTGGAAAGAATTTTAATCTACATGGTTTGAAAATAGGGGCCTTTTAAACATGCTGCATACAATTTGTGATGGTCATCTCTAAAATGCGGTTCCATTATCCTTTTCCATTTTGAATGAATGAGGCTAATTAATTTCAGGCCATACTTGATGAGGTCAGCACCATACGAGGGGTGCGTGCTAGACATTGCTAATCTCTTTCAGCTGAGAGTGATGAATTAAAGATGAAGCATGCCTTTGCAGGCCTAATTTAGAATGTATATCAAAAAACCTACAGCAAATAATACTATACCCTACAACAAAGGAAAACTTGTTCTCTCAGGCTCCCTGAGTTGGGTTGATTTTAAAGACATTTTCGGTCGTCTTTGGAATTCCAGCTGTGGATGGGTGAACCATATCAAGAAAATCAAGCCATCTCTCACACATGGCCATGTGGACAAGAAGTGGGATTAAAGGAAAGAAAGAAAACAAAAACAAAATACAACAATCTGGGTTTGATCACTTGTGTATTAAAATTCCACCTACACATTAGGCATTTTTTTCAGAGCTACCAGACTAACAAAGATCCCAAATTAGCAATACCTGTATTCAAGCAATGACCACCCAGCTCTGCTGGGACATTTCACAGCAATGTGCTAAATGAGGCAGCCTTGTTTTTAAAGCAGATATCCTAATGAGGCTTATTAGGTTTTTCCATGTCTCTATTTTGAAAGCCAATAGAGATTGACCAGGTAGATAATGTGATACCTTTTATTATGCCAAGAAAGAAATTGTAATACAGATGCCTCGAGGCCAAAATGTTCTTATGAAAGTTAATGCTAAGCCAGCTTCTGAATTGGGAAAAGGAGGTACTTGCCCATCTGAACTCTAAAGAGAAGAACGAATTAGTCATAATTTCTTAAAGATGACTATTACCTATTACAAGTCCCTAAGGGTGGCAAGGAAGGTGGTTTTGCCCAGAGACTGGGGAACATAGCTTGCAAAAAGTGTTTTCAGCCTATCTAGCAAGAGAAATCCTGACAGGTTATTCTAATGCATTGGAATTTCCAACTAACTGGTGGCACAATGGCTCCTGACTTTGTATCCCAGTAGCCCTCATTAGAACAAAGCTGCTTCGAATTAGGTCCAATCTGCATGCTGAATCAATCTTTCATCCCTTTGATTGCTTCTGAAAATATTTATATTTCTTAATAATGCACATTTTGTCTTGCAACTTCTGATTAAATCCAGACGGAGGTTCCAAAACAGGCAATGGATATGAAAGGGTGATTTGGGACAGGAAAAGAAAAATTAAAAATACAGGTTTTTCCCATTGGGGAACCATCAGAGAATATAAATCTAGCAATTTGGGTGATGGAGGCATCAGAGGAGCATTGTAATAAATACAGATCGGGGTATTATTGTGACTTAATGGAGATGACAGAATATTCTTATTACTGTGTGATTCTTCATCGCAGCCTCCACTATGTAACTGGTGAGTTTAACAGGTTTTATGAAAAACTATTGTGAGAGAGACCTAGAAAAATTTCATATTACAGCCAATAATAACCCAATAAAAGCATCACATCATAAAATAGGGAAATGGTTATGATAGGGACATGATCAGATAATCTAAAGTGTTTTTTGTTGAGCAAGGAGCATAGCGTAAGGAAGACGCTTTCAGGAGGTGAGGATTCCTGGTTTGGGGGGCCAAGAGAAAGGGGTCCAGTTTCAACTGCATCACCAACCAGCTCAATGACCCTAAGTAAGTCCCCTAACCTTTACGGACCTGTTTTTTTTTTTTTTCTTTTACTTGGAAAATAATGGAGGTAAGGATTTTCTTGCAAGTTTTAAATTCTATGGTTTTCTAAAGAACCATCGTTGTTTTAAGTATTCAGTGCTCTCTGGAGGCAAGAAAAAGAAAAAGGAGACTTCCTCTAATGCTGAGTGTCCTCAAGACAGTCTCCAAGAAGGGGGAGCCATGCCCTCTCACAGTGCACTGTGTCACACGCTCCTACTCACCTCTGCATAGATGACTGTTGCTTCTCTTTTCCTCTTTTTTCCTCTTGGGCACCATAAGTGAGAGAAGCACACAAGTGCAATGTCCGTAGATCCATTTGACCCAACCAACTCATTTTAGAAATGAGGAAAGTAAAGGGCATAAAGGTTGAGGTCACCTACTTAGTAACTGGTAAAGCTAGAATGTAAGCCAAGGTCTCCTTATTTCCAGACCAGTGCCTCTTCCTCCATGACACACTGCTGCGGAGTCTAAGGAATTTTATATTCTGAAAAGACGTGGGGTTTCTTGTGACCATTCAATACAATCTAAGACTTCTTGTAATTGGAAACAGGAACATAGGATAGGGCAGCAGCTTTGAATTCTGACTTCCTGGATTTGAATAATATGCCTCCACCTTACTAACAATGTGAATTTCAGGCAGGTCCTTAAACTCTGTAAGTCTCATTCTGTTTGGTTTTCATTCTTTTCTCTTGGATAATAGAAATAATACCAGTATTTACCGCAGAGAGTTGTATAGAGATTAAATAAAGTAATATAAATAAATGCTTACCATAGTTCTGGTATACAGTAAATGTTAGCTGTTATTAGTATCATCATCCTCCTCTTTATTTACATAATGATGAGTGAAAACATCCTGAAAGAAACCCAGAAGGAATAGGTTCAAATTCTGACTGTGGTCCTATTGGCTCCATGACCTCAGTTTACTCATCAGCAAAATGGGAATTCAAAATCTCTTCTTGTACAGGACTTCAGTAAAATCAAATGAATCATGCATATGACCACATTTTTTAAACAGGTAGAGCCCTATAACAATACAATTGTTGATGGTTTTATCAAAACATAATTATCCCCAGGTTGGAAAGCCTCTGGATGCTCAGAGTTGGTTAATAAATAATAAAATGAGATCATGCCCCTGCTTTGCTTCTCAAATAAATCAACTTAAAAAAGAAATATCTAAAATACCATTAAATCATAAAAGAATAAATGCATGTCCCCAAGTATCACTGCCATCTATTGAATTCAATTGTACTGTTCTCAACTTAAACTTGCAGTTCTCTCAGAATTTGATCTTACCAGAGCGTTAGAGGACTATTAGGTCACAGGGTTTAGAACAGTAAACTCACTCTCTTCTTTGCCTTCCAAGTAAGGGAGAGAAAGATCTAAAAGTTAAAACACACACACACAAACATTTTATGAAATGTTAAATGATGACCTCCAAGAAGCCTTCGTACCCTCTCTAAAATACCGCCAACCTTTGCTATTGACCAGCTGCTTATTGTGCATAAACTTAAAAATATATTCATTATTGAGATATAATTTTGTTTAAGCTAAAGAAGCATCAGGGGATGGGGAATTGTTTTGTACATGGGATTATTAAAGAGTTGGGGCCTAAAAGTGTATGTCTATTTTAAAAAGAAATTTTCTGATTGCAGATAACTTCTCAATTTGATTTAGTGTCGAACGATAGTGATGGGGTTGATAAGTGAGCATTCATCGGTAATTCATCTTGTGCTGGTAGAAATTTACAGCAAAGCAGTGCTTTCCCAACAGTGACAAGCCCTATTAATCTTCTTCAGACACATTTCAATAGGTGTTCCCATCTGTGGCCAACATCTAAACACTCTGGCAACACTGGCGACTTGAAGACACCTTCATTTCAAGTTACACTAGTGAAAACGTGATACTAGATTGTACTCTATTTTTTAACCTAATTCTCTCTCTTCATTCAATTAGCCTTTCTTGCCTGGATTTTTCTGCTCATGTGTAACATCATTTCCCAGGGAGAGTACTCAAAGATTTGGTTTCTTAGAGATGCACAATCTCCCCCAAGGTTAGCAACCAATAACTTTTTTTACAAATTAAAATTGCATAGATGCCAGTTCTGACAGTCATTGGCCTCTGATCATGCATGTCCTTAGAAAGTAGAACCTGTTCAAATAAAGCCCGCCTGTGCATCAAGAAGGCTGAGGAAAAGGGGAAGGCTATAGAATCCATTTGTGTTCATATTCAAAATGCACTTTATTATTCTGAGCTATAATGTAAATTTCAGTGTGAGGGAATGCTGGGAAAAGGAGAGACAATTAGAAGAGTGTGGTGAAAAAGAAGCCCATAATTCAAAATATGTTTGCCCAATATATTCAGTCCATAGGATGAAATCTCTCTCCTGTCCTTTTGCATACATGGGAGGACCTCCTGTTAGAGCAGGAAATTAAATAATCACTTTAGTAATAGATTATTTCACTTAAATTGGCTTTATTCTACCAGCAACATGCTCTGGCTGGCTGCAAGCTCAGACTAGGTGAAAAATGTGGAGGGGTTGTTTGATTTTGGATTGCACCTAAGTGCTTTTTTTGTGACATTTTCAAACTCATAATGGGTTTGGTCTGGCAAAAAAAAAAATTGGATTTGAATAGCATTTTTCATGTGCACTTTAGAAATCTTTCAAAAGGAAAATTCTCTGACACATTCTTATTTAGGAAAGGTTAGATACATCTGTATAATGGATGGACTTTTTTTAACTTCACTGAACTTTTTTGTCATATGTGATCTGAATATATATATATATATACACACACACATATATGTTGGGGAGAGTGTGTACACATGCATGTGTACCCCTATGTGTTACTGGTTTGTATGTGAATATACTTACATATAATAATATAAGCATGCTCAAAAAATGTCTCCCTCCTTCACACAAACTGTTTTTCACAATGATCATTTGAGTTTGTTGTAGAGCTCAGTAACCTTATTGTAGGTGGCAAGTTTAAATGTGCCATATTAATAACTTGTTATCCAAGACAAATTAAGTTCTTATGTGTCAAAAGCACTCGGCACTGGATTATCTACAAGACAAGTATTTATTGAATAAATGTTGAGTCCAATTTCATTTTAATGTGACTGACGGTACGTTTCAGCCTCTTAGGCAGAGATAAAAACACTCAGACCTGTAACTGTGGTGCAACATTACACCCAACTTGTCTATTTCTATTATTGTCTCTTAACTTAGAATATGGAAAGAAGGCTTTTTTTTTTTTTTCGTTGTTGTTGTTCTGAAGAGCAAAGAGAAAGATAGAAAAACGGCTGGCATTCAGCCTAAAGAGAAATCATTGAAACAAATTAATCCTATGCTGTTTAAATTGACATGGTAATCCATCATCAGAGAAGGCAAACTCTGAAAGCAATCTAGAATCTGCCCTGCTCTTTCACTGGCCCTGGAGGCACAAAGACAGATAGTAAAGAAAGGAGGGGGGAAATCATAAAAGTTAGGAATGCCTGAGAAAAGAATAAAATTGGTGGTATCAGCTCTCACTGTCCTGCCTCTGCAAACCTCCTTTGGAAAGGAGAGGTTAACTCTCAACAGTTGCTTTCCCAACTTTCCCTCTAAGTGGCAGGTCTCTGGAGCTGAGCTCTAAAAGTCTGCCTCCTTCTCTAGGCTGCCAGGCTGCTCACCTCAGTCTAATCATTGCCTGCCGTGTTTAAAAAGTTGACCAGCCAGCAGCTTGGCAGGACCCACAGAAACAGTTCAGTTTGCACAGAAACTTTCCCAACATGGTAAGGGGCTTCATTTATGGGGTTTAGGATTTGGGTTTCTTTTTATTTTGTTTTGTTGTTGTTTGGGGTCTTTTGGTGGGAGAGAGTGAGAGGGGGACTTTTTCTTCATTTTCTTCCTCCTGTCTTATTTTGTACTTGATGAAAAAGCATGTTATTGTAATTTTTAAAAGAAAACTTTTGTAACGTCCGTAAAAACTTAGGCAAGACATCATGCCCTGTCACTTGTCTTTTATTTTGGAGGCTTATTTTTCAAATCTCTCTGCACTTCAAAAATCCTGCAATGTTCAAATTTGCTTTTAAATTCAAAAAGTATACAAAACTGTAAAACTGAAGTGTCCCATCTTAGTAGACAGTTAAGGTTTTAAAAGTAAAAAATTTTTAAAAACTTATTAAGAGCTCCATTGTTCAAACACACTGAATCCTAAGAATTGTTTTTTCTCTTGAGCTTAATTTGTGTAATGTTTATGTGTTTTGTTTTTTAGAGGAGGAGACATTTTACAGAACATACCTTTCTCATTATTGCCTGGACATACCAATTTGAACACAAAAGTGCATATTATTTTTTCAATTTAATAATGCATTCGACTATAAAGGCGAGACAATTTGAAAATATTTTTAACTTCAAAAATTCACTCTGTTAACAACAGACAGTATGTGAAGACAAAAACCCAAATATCTTTGTACCAAAAGCAAAAAGGCAGAAGGATATGAATGTAAACCCTACCCAACAACTGCCCTATTTTAATTTATCTAGGATAGTGTTTCTTCTAGTTTATTTTAAAAAACTTAGCATGCTACTGAAACTTCAGAATAAACATCACACCTCTTTTCTATGATTAGAATTTTTATTCACTTATTTTAAAAAGGGAGTGAATAATTCTTGTATACTGACTAATGCTTTTTAAAATACGTAAGCATAAAAGACAAATTAAAGGCATTTCGAGGGTAAATAGGAAAGGAGGGTTAAAGACTCATATTAAATATTCATTCACCCACAGCCATGCCAGTTGCAATTTTAAGAGTTGTTAGGAAAGAAGAACAGGTTTAGTTGTTTGTTTTTAATAGAATCTGGGGGGTTGAAATAGTAGCTCTTCAATAACTGAACATTCAAATTGCAATTCCTGAAAAAGATTTGATACTTTTAATTGGTTTTCAATTTATATATAGTGTAGATTTTAGCAAAATAGTATCTAATTTTAAAAGTCATTAAATTAACCAAAATCACATGTAAGAAAATCAATGAGTAAATAGGCATAAGTCTTTATCACTCAGAGGAGGCTAAGAAGAAAAGTACCTTTAAAATCCTCACTACTTAAATATCACAATACTACCATCTTTTTAATTACTTGGTAATGTGGCAACAAAGTATATGCAAAGAAACTGGAACATATCTTTAGAAGTAAATAAGTTATTAACATACATTCTACAAAGAAACAGGCTTCCCCAATTTTGCTAACCTCTTCTCCCTGAGGTGATGTGATGTGGTCCTGCCAAGAAATAACCAATGTGTCATTTTTCACTGAATTCAATATTCCCTTCCTTTAATGTTCTCAGTTTTGCTTTAAACTATTTAAAGTGACTTCCTCTCAATCAATTTACCTCAGTCAAGTACATAGAAATCTCCTAGATAAGGTTGATTAATTTATTATGAATTATAATAGATGGATAGGAAAAGTATCTTTCCCTACCTTGTATTCAAACTAAAAAGAAAAGTATAAATTTTATTTAAGCAATACACTTTGTAAACTCTCAAGCTAATACATCCTATGATCAAGAAGCTGAATATGAAGTTAAACAGCCTTCTCTTAATTTTACACAGAAGTTCTTTATTTATTTTTAAGACGCACCTTCAACTTTTCAAGAAATCAGCCTTTTAAGAGGAGAAATGAGGTTGTAATTAATTTGTGCATGTTTCCCTATTATGACAGTATGTCTGTCTCTGTCCACCTACTTACTCCTTTATATTGAAACTGTCCCCCCCCAAAAACAACCTTATAAAAACCAATAGAATGGAAATCACTCCTTAAACTATTTTTCTCCAACTGCAATTCACCTTGAGTTTGTGTTTCAAGAAAATTAAATTAGATCCCTTTTGTTGTTCTGCTTGTATTTTCTTTAAGTACTGCTGATGCAGCTAATTAACCATATTAATTTATCTGGGTATTTGCCTTACTAACACCTTCACATTTAAATGACTGGCACTTGATACCATTTGATTAATGCTTTTTTTGACATACCAAAAATTAACTGTCATTTAAAAGATTTCATTACCAGGCTCTTGAGAAAGAGAAAAATATAGAACCAGACAATAATTCCTCACTCTGTCCACTACTATGAACTGATGTCCACATGGCTTTAGATGTCTTTGGAACTTTCTCAGCAGGATTTGCCTTACAATATAATATTAGTATTAAAAGCATGTATAGCCCACATCACACTTGGTTAAATGGGCAGAGAGCCCCCTTATGCCATCATCTCTAGCTATAGCCTGTTCTCCTTTAATTCTTCAATCCATTGAAAAGTAAAATAGAAGGAGTAGCATATCCCTGAATTTTTAAATATTTAGGCAAAAGATGCTCACCTTTTATTTAAATGCCCTGCCAAAGCTACCAAACTACAAAATTGATGGTTTTACTTTGAAGTGTCTTTCTGTAATTTTGCAAGCCACAACAGCTCTACCATAGCTAAGTTGCTTCAGCTTGTATTTCAACAATGGTGACTCTAAGGAGCTCATTCAAAACTCTTTTTTGCACTGCCTTCTGCCTTTTTGCCAGTACACATGAGTGACAGCCCCTATCTAGTGCCTGAGTATATGAACCTTTAATCCATCAAGGAACTTCTAACACCATAAGAATATACACACCCACGTGCATACACCTTCATGCATATAACTATCAGACAACTACCCATTAGAATGCCACCAGGTTTGAAACCAGCGGAATATATTTTTCTAATCTCACCCAGATTTTATGGCTATAATTTCGCTACTGACAAGATTCTAAAATTAGCTTTTATTTAAATAAACCATGTATTTTTTTTTAAAACTCTCTGCCACAGCAATCTACTGTTGTAGTCATGGTTAGAAATATTTTTTAAATGGACTGGGCGGTCAGTTAAATACAAGAAAATATTTCGCTGTATTATAGCTTCTTATTCCCTAAAGTCCATCTCCATGGAGTGTGCTGCGGTTGATGGATGAGACTGTTGTCTCTCTGAATGGAAACCTGCTTTCATAGGAAGGGTGGAGGTGGGAGAGGACCAGTGAAGGGCAGAGCTCTAAAATTCTGGCAACTAGAGTGAATATACCCTTTCCTCCTTTCTTCCTTCTTCCTTTACTCCCTCCCTCCCTCGGTTCCTTTTTGCTACGTCTCCTTTTGGTAGATTAGTGTAGTTAACCTTCGTTCCGGCCAAGACCAAGAAGGGTTAATGGACACCCGGCTCCTGACACCTTCCAGGTCAGCTTGGCTTGCGAACTTCCAACGCAGGAATTAGAGGATTACCGAGGAAGGAATGCGAGGTACCCGATAGCCTCACACCTGAACACGGTGGCTTCAATCCACTGGGATTCATAAAAAAAAAAAAAGAAATTCTCTTCTGGAAAATGGTTAATTGGATCTGCAGCTATATTTCCTGTTGCACCGAAGAGCCAAGCAGGGCAGCCTGGATTGGATCCCTCAAGCTGCCAAGAAAATCGAGCAATTGGAGGGTGGTGTGGGGGTGAACCTTTCTAAATAAATAAACAAACGTAGGTAGCTATCAGTTGCTTTAGGGAGCGCAGATATTTACGAAAAGGCCAGGAGCGGGAAAAGGAAGAAGGAACGAAAAAGATTCTCCCCTTTTCTTACCTTTCGCCCCTCCTTTCCCCTCCCGAAATTTGCGCCTACTTGATTATTTGCAGCTGTTTCGAACCTCAAGGTTTGTTCACAGTAGCGAGGGAGACTTGCGCTTGGAGAAGTGAAAAGTCATTTTCGCGCCAGGACTTCGCTGCTTGAGTTTGGGGGTTTTGCTCTCCCTCCCAGCAAACTCCCTTCAAAGCCTTGCTAACTTCGTCAAGCCCTGCCAGCCTTTACTCCTTGGCCACTTGGGTTCGCAGTACCCAGCCAAGGGCCCCGGGCGGGTTTCCATCGCTGGGGGTGGCCTGATACCCCCAAAGCTGAGTTCCCGCCTAGGAGAGGACGCAGACGTCCTGGGGCTTCGTCGGTGTCTGTCACCCAGCCCCCTGCCTTCCTCCTCGGCCTCAGATGTCGTCCCACCTGCCCACGAGCAGGGAACCTGGAATCCACTCTCCCGGCAGTCCCCAGCGGGTTCTGCCACCCGGCGGCCGCCCCTGACACCGAGTAGGTGGGAGGAAGAGGCAGCTGGCGGGGATGGGCCATTGAGACCTCTTGAAAAATATTAAAAGACAGGATGGGTAGAGATTTCTCCGGGAGAAAGTTCGAGGGTGCATCGGGTCGCGGCTGGGAGGAGTACCCGAAATGCCAGCAGGAGAAATGCAACTCGTTTAGGCCACACCTTTAATCCCCGGGGCTGTCTGGAGAGACTGCGTGTGGGGGACTTGCCGGCGTTCCCACACCGCGCCTGCAATCCACTCCCGCGGCTACCTGGCCACTGCCACTCGCGGCGTGAAGCCAGTGGCTCTCAAGCCCTCGGCCCCGCGGCGGCCCGCGCAGCCTTCACCCGGCGCCGGCACCACGAAGCCGGGCCGCAGTGGACTCCCCGCAGCTCGCTGCGCCCTCGCGTCTCCCGTCGAGGAGGGAGGGAGGGACGGAGGCCCGAGCCGGGGAGCTCCCTGGCGGTGGTCGGGCCGCCCCCCTTGAGGCCTGCTGCCCGCTCTCGGCCTCGCCAAATCCTTGAAAGCCCAGTCCCCCTTCGTCACCCCGGGGGCTTCTAATCACTCGGCATCGATTTCCCTAACTCTTTTCATCCTGTTGAAGACACATCTTAAAACACTCCAGCCCGGAGTGTGCTCTGGGCTTTATCCACACTAATAAAATGATTTACCCTTCTCTCCGCGCTCTCCTCACAGAGGAAAATCGTTCGAGCCCCGGCTATTTGTGTGTGATCAGTAAATATTTAGTGCGGTGACATCCTTAGCCAGGCTTCGGATCGATTCGGGGCCCACCGGGAGGTGCGCACGGTCCGGGCGGGGCCGCGCCGAGCTCGCCGAGGGGGCTCCTCCCGCCCTCGCCGCCGGCCGCTGATTTACGGCCCCTGCAACCAGCTAAGGGGGGCGAAAGCGCGCCTGGAAAATTGGCTTTTCAACCTTTTACTTTTGACATTCAGCCACTTCCCCAGGCTCTAATTCTCGCCCCCACTCCTCCCTCCCGCCCTACTAAGGGTTGCCCTGTGCGCCCTGCGAGCCCTTCCAGCGGCAACGCGCGGCGCTCGCGCCCCCTCGGCCCGGGACCACCTATCACAGCCCTGAGTGGCGACGCGGGGAGGCCCCGGCCCCTGCTATGGGGGTCGCCTCCTTGGAGGAGAGATGCTCTCCGCCCGCCCACACCTCAGAGGGAGGAGAGGGGGTGGAGAAGCCCAGAGCTGCATCAGCTGGACGACGGCCGCTCTCCCTGCTACCCTTTCTCCGACCCCTCGGCCTTTCTCCTGCTCTAGAGACTGATCTTCGACGTCCATCGGGCCGGATGGCGTCGGGCGGGAGCGATACTTCCCTCGCAGAAAAACTCCCCTTTCCTAAGATGAGAAAAAGCGCTTAGCTTGGAGGTATTAGGTGGACGCCTCCTGCCCTGATAGTGGCTGTGAGAGGGCTGCGGCCGTGACACTGTCTGTGTCCCCTGGCCCTCCTGGCCTTCCCCGGGAGCAGACGATTTCATTATTGCAGGGCCGCACTGTGGACCTGGCACATCGGGTAGTGGGCTCGACCTGGAGTAGGGCACTGCGGGGTCCCGCTGCGTGCTACGAAACCTGATACCTCGGTCTGCTACGTTGCCCGAGTAAGATGTGAGGAATCCCGACCCTCAGACTCCACTACTCTTGGGCCGGGGCTTCGGGCCTGAAAGTCTCCGGCATTGTCGCCCACCTGTTAGCGAGCTTGTTCCCCTCTCACCTGGGGCCCGGGCCTTTGCAATTCCCCTGGGGCCCAAGGAGGAAGGGGCATGACCTTGCTGGGTCTAGGCACCTCTCCAAAATGCTAGCGCCCTCTCCTTTGTCCTACACATGATTTTCTAAACAACCTTATCTGCAGACCATATCTTTATACTAATGCATACTTAATTGGTCCGTCTTGACTGTCCATATAAAACAATTTAATTAGGGTGCTTTCTTGCTTTGGAGAGCAAAGAAAAAAAAAAAAAAAACCCTGCCCAGTGCTTATTGTATTTAGCACCAATACAGGCAGAAAATGTAGCACAAGTTTTTGGTTGAAAGAGCACCTCTGTGCCCATTGAAGGGCGTTGATCCGAAAAGACAGAAAGGACAAGTAAAATCGATTTGAAGCGACCCTCTCTGTCCCTTTCACACCATTCAGAAACTCCATTCCTTCTAAGACAAAGACCAGCGCCTTGGGAATTCTCAGGGAAAAAGAGGACTCTAGTCCCACAAGCCTAGGGCACTTTTTTTAAAAAAAAATCCTCAATATTTCACTTAAAACCCACACTTGATGCTGTGCCCCCCAAGTATGGGTTCCACAGATGCCCCCTCCAAAGTGCCAAGCTGCAAGGCTGACAAACCCCCTCTCCCCTGCCTGTTTGGCCTTGTGGCCAGGCCAGGACAGCCGTTTAGGGTTAGTGCAGCCCTCACCTTTGACCTCCTAGATTCGAGTGGCTGCCAGCACTACAACTCTGGCCAAAGTTAAAAGGAAACCACAACAAAAAATTTTTTCTGCTCCCAAACCCAGGGAAACCAGTTCTGGTTCAGCCGCCTGAGCCACCTTACCCAATAGCAACCTCCATCTCTAACTTTTTTTTTCTCCTTCTTTTGCAATGAACTGCCTGAGCCATCTCTGAAGGAGGGAATTTAAGTTGTCAGGGCTCCATGGCTGGGTTGTGGGTGGGGTGAGTTTCTTGGTCTAACTGGTCCTCCATTAGGAATCCCCGAATGCCAGGTTATCCCATTGGTGCCCGAGCTGGGGAAGGCAGTCATCGATCAGAACTGGCAGCAAAGGGAGAAGTGAGAGGAGTAAGATGGGCAGGGAGGGGAGGGAAAAGGCCAGGCTGTGATCACCTTCACCTGCCCTGAGTCCAGCCTTCCTGTTCAACTATTCCTCGACCTTCTGCTGGGGATGAAGGGGGCGGGGGCGAAAGGGAGGGGGCACCCCCGAGTTACACAAGTGGCCTCCTTCTACTAAGAGAATGAGTTCACCTCCTCCCCAGAGGAGCCTCACCATCCATCCACTCAGTATAACTGATGAGACAAACCGCAAGGAAAAACTTCTGTAGCCCATATTTATGGTATTAATGAATAGTTAAAAAAGATTTACACTTCTTATGATCAATATTCTGAGTTATTTTGCTCAAAGTATATAATTACAGTGTCTTCAGAGTTTTCATCATTGTTTGAGGTGGCAAAACCATTTGTAATTTTCATTAGCCAGTAAACATGTAATTAACATTCAGCACTGTGTTTAACTTAATTCCTGTTTAAGACAAGGACAAGAAGCAGCCGAAGAGCGTTAGTTCCATTTGTCAAGTCTGACATAGATCTTACCATAACAGTTTCCTAAAATAAAAGATCCGTGTTTCCCCATTATTCTTCTCTTAAAACAAAACAAAACAAAAATCCATTAGTTAAAACTGTATTAAACTGTGAGAGGCAGCATAGTTTATATTCAATTTTCACTAGTTACCGTATTCCTGCTTCCTTTATTCGTTTTGGGGAGTAGAGAAAGGGAGGGGGTGAATCAAGCATTCATTATCTGAAGGCATGGAATGGGGAACCCCTCCCCCCAAAAGAAATAGATTTCCTCCTCAGGAAAGTTCTAGAATAAGGACCGGAAAGGGGGGAGGCAGAAATCCACAGGGGAGAGGGGGAAAAAAATCACTTGGGGAGACTTGAGTTAAAAGTAGAAAATGAGGATTCCAACGGATTCCTAGGAAAAATGTTGCCCTCTTGTCTCAAGTTCTATCTTTGATCCAGGACGAGGGGAGCCTGTCTGCCAGTCTGCGAGGCTGATGCTTTTTCCCCCTCCTCTTCCACCTCTGTTTTTTCCCAACTTGCTTTAGGATTAGCCTCCATCTCTCTCGACCCCAAACAGTGGAATTTGGCTGTGCCTTGGGTCGTCTTGCTTTGCAATATCGCCTATAGTTGTTGGCGGTTTTCTGCTGAGGCTGAGCCGTTTGCTCCAGCCTCCGACTAAACTCATTAAGTTGGGAGATTTTTTTCAATTGGACGGGTGTTTTTAAAGTCTCGTCTTTCCAGCCCCAAACAAGGTGTAACAACGCTCTCTTCCTTCTAAGGAATGAGATGAGAGACAAGGATCACTCCAGACATCTCCTACCTACGGTTTGGGGTTTTTTTTCTTAAAGGCGAGGCTTGCATTCCTCAGCAGCTATGTACAAAGCTCCCTGAAACCTTGTCTCTCTAAAGTTAGTGTGCAGGGTTTTCCAAGGCTGAGAGAGCCTAATACATGGGGAAGCACTTCCTTGAGGTGGAAGATCTCTCCCTTCACCTTTCCTCTTTTTCCCTGCAGGCTAGTGCCTACTTTTTATCAGTTTGCACAATCGCTTAGATAAACACCGAGGAGGAGATTCTCTTTAATTATCAAAGACACATCTTTTCAGGGGGCCAACAAAGCATTTATTTCACCCGCCAAACTAAAGGAGAGTTATTCCAGTTTAGGAGGAAGATGCAAGCGGTTTGGGACCTTGAACAAGGCAAATATGGTTTTGGTATGTTTACTTACAGTATTTTTTTTCTCTCTCTCTTTCCTTTCTCACTTTTCTCCTTGTGCTGTGTGGGGTTGGGGATGACTTGGGGCTTTTCAAAATATCGGTTTGCTAACGTGTATGAAATGCCGAGGGCTGTGGTCTAAGGGGTTCGGGGAAGGGGGGAACAGAGTCAATTCAATGCATTGCCATATTTTATTACATGTGTGTGGTAGGAGAGATGGTGGAGGGGGAGAGGGGGAAAATACAATTGCAAAGCTGCCAAAATATGATTAAACCGAAGCGTTAAGACTGCGGAGCCTCCTATCTCCTCGTCCTGTCTCCTCAAACTCATTTCCTTCCACAGAACAAACTAAAAACCAGTCCTATAAGCGTGGTTTTCCAAGCAGCAGATGACTCGGTTTTCTAGCAAAGGAGCTGCTAGGCTCGCACTAAGTATCAGAATTTACTGTTCGCTTTGCCTCTGCGCTTCATTTTGCAACCTTGTGCAACTGACAGCCAGGCAGGCGGGGAGGGAGAAAAGCCTAGCCCGGCGCCCTCGGCCACGGTTCGGGTAGGCGAGCGCTCGGTTAAGCTAGAAGGAGAATCGCGACGAGAAGGGTACTCACCATCGGGCGGGGTGGTGGAGCTGGCGTGCGGATTTCAGGCAAACGTTTACCTTTTTGCTGTCTATTACAACCGCGCCGGGCTGACTTAAGAAGCAATTCTGTGCTCTGTCCAGAACATTCAAGGAGCGGTTCCTCATTTTAAAAAAGCCAGCGAGAGAGACGACAGAGACAGAGAGAAAGAAAAAGAGAGGAGGGGGTGAGGGGGACGCACATAAACCCAGTTCAAAAAAAAAAAAAAAATCACCTCTTCGCCAATGACTCGGGAAACGCAGAGGTGGCGAGATCCGAGTACGGTCCAACCAAGCCAGAGCCAATTAATTTTAAATCCTGAAGAATTATTCAGATTAAAATGTACAGAAGTTTCGTTCTCCTATGCCTACGTGAGTCCAAAGTCGTTTCCCTTTAAGAGCTCCTTTTCTTTTAAAGTTGAATTTTAGGCAGCGAGGACTCTTACACTAGGGGGCAGACAGATACTGTACTTGCTCCAATCTTAAGCAATTTTTTTCCCTCCCAGCATATGCTC
The DNA here is from genome assembly GCF_006542625.1 of Nomascus leucogenys. Classification (NCBI taxonomy): domain Eukaryota; kingdom Metazoa; phylum Chordata; class Mammalia; order Primates; family Hylobatidae; genus Nomascus; species Nomascus leucogenys. The sequence continues at coordinate 115,010,320 of NC_044386.1, forward strand.
TGATTTAGCACTGTAAATTTTTCAGAGGACCTAACTCTGACAGCCCCTGGTGATTTTCAAAGTACCACAAGCCAGTGGTTAAAAATTGCATTGACTTGGAAGTTCAGAGGGACACAATGGAAGCCCCTTTCCCTATTCATGGAGCTCCAGTGTGGTGGAAGAGAAAAACACACACGGACTAGATTGAGGGAAAGGAGGAATTCAATGAATCCTGGAGGACGGAACTGGTTTCTACTGAGTTCAGAGTTAAACTCGGCATTTGCTGGGGTCTGTATTCATATTGTGATTTAATCTGTAAAGAAATACAGCCCATCAGGCCGCTTTCTGCAAGAAAATTATATTCCTGGGTGTTGAGTTTCTTTCTTTTCTTTTTTAGATTAGGGCAAATGTTGTCCCAACTTTCTCTAGGCAAATTAAAGCTTGCCATTCTTCTCATTAAAATAAATTTACATCTGCAAAAAAAAAGACTGAGTTGGATTTTTAAAAAACAACAATAATATATTGATTTTATCTTCTCAGAGCTTTTTAACCTTAGACGCACAGCAAGTGAGCATCTCTGGAGAAGACATTTTAAAATATTTTTGCCCTTTTTTCTTCTCAGTCTGTAGTCTTGTCTCTTCTTCTATGCATTAAAATTAAGTATAATTCATACGGTGATTTTTTCCCCCTTGTAACAGCATTTCATAAGTGAATGAGTCCTAAAATACAGAGTGAAACACCCCTGACTTTATGGCAGCCCTGTGATCATTTGCCAAGCAGGCTCCAATTTTTTAAGATATGGTTAGGAAATTCTTCCATTTCAATCTGAGGCCATCAGAACATACTTCAAATTCCAAAAATCTCTAAGTGGACTGGGGAAGCTCTTCCTCCTCGCTTGTCCCTTCCCATGTTTGTAAAAGGTAATCTGCTATGGAAGTCTCATTCAGGAGGCGAGATTAAGATTTCCCTATAATCAATTATTTTCATCCTCTATTGAGATGGGAATGCCCATTAGATTTCCTATCTCAACCCCAGTCTCGTCACATCTCAGCTGAGCTTGTCCCGAATCTACTGACATTTGTAACATTAGCAATTCCTGCATCATAGAGGTTGGAAGGGAAGACAACAACTACCCAAAACCTTCTCCTCTGTAATGATTTCTTTCCCATCCTTCTTATCCTCTTTAGGAGAAAGTTATATTGTGTCTCTAATTAACCTGAAATTCTCAGCTTGGCTTCACTCTGTGGCAATCTTATTACACACCAGGTTTATGATAGTTGAGTGTCCACTACAGATTTGTTGGGCTTTTTTATTTTTTAACAACTTTCAAATAAACCGAGAACCTGCAGCTTTAGTGAAATACGTGATTTCATCGGAGAAAGAGTAAGGGCTGAGGTTTCAGGAATGAAGCTTAAAGAAGATTTTTCCTTTCCTAAAAACCAGCCCCTATCTGCCCAGATCTTTAGTCCTTACCTCATATTCTGCCTATGTGTGTAAAGAGAATTGAATATAAAATGTAATCTATACATGTCAATTATATGTATGGTTTATTTTTAAAATATCTTTATCCTGTCAATTTTTTTCAGTTACCAAGGATGTTTTCTGTGGTCGTCATTTACTCTTCATATGTGTTCATTTCTTTCCTGGAGCTCAGCATCTTTTGTGTAAAATATTTTAATTGTTCACAAACCTGGTTGGCTTACCGGCATAAGGTTTTTTTCTTGGTGCAAAGTGTGTACAAAGGAGACACAATTTTCTTGTATAAATGTGGAATAATGATAATTCACTAACTGGTCATAAACAACAAGTTTACTGCGTTGGAATATAGTGTGTTCTGAGAGCAATTCTACATGTTTGACGTTTAAAACCAGACACCCTGGAATTCAAAGACACAACTGTCTCAATTATTTTAGCACATGGAGCAGAATGGCAATAGACTATGAAGTTGTTCTTTTTGCAGTGACTTCTTGAGGTAGAATATGGCTTGGGTTTGGTTCTTGTGACCTGTACTAGTATTATTTCCCATTTGGGGCAGAATCTCTGGGTGCGTTTTAATGACTATATGAATGCTTAAAAAGAACTTGAGGAACAATGAAGTCCGTACTCAACTGTTCTATGACCTAGAAGCATAGTCAGTGAAGTCTTTGTCTGTGTACATTGACAAATGTGCATCTGATACATGTGCGCTTACATGTGTGTACAGAGGGTGTGCACAGGGGAGGCTGGGCGGCTGCCTCCTCCTGTCCATCAGTGGGCAGAGGTCTTTCCCCTCTCACCATGACTGGGTGTGTGGCAGGATGTTGGCTGGAGAGTTAGCTAAAACCAGCGAGAGAGGGTAAAGTTGAGGAAAATTGATTTTAATTGCATCATGACAATCAGATGAAGTCTACTTCTGCTTCTCAGCATCCGAGATGCTTTATTTGGGCAATTAAAATGTCAGGCCACATACCTGTGAAATGTTAACCCTACAAGGAATATACAGAAACAGAATGGCCTTTATCCTCTGAAAAGAATATATATATATATACACACACACATATATGCCACCAAACCGAACAAGCGATCAGAGTTAATTAAGAGAAGGGTTTGCCATGACCCGGATTTGGCCAAATCTTTCGTTTGGAAAATGCCTACAAGCTCAGTTCGTGGCACCTTCCCACCCTCACTCCCTACCCCTCTGCAAAGAAACCAGGGAACTTTTCTTTGGCATTGTGGGCACTAAGATGCGCCAGGAGTCCCGGGTGGTGCGCGAGCGGCGGATTTCGTGACATCGCCAAGTTGCGAGAGGCAAAGTCCCCGATTCCATCCAAAGCCTCTCGCGGAGCCTTTAAGAGACGTGTGTGCGCGCTGCGCTAGTCTCCCCGCCGGGGCGGAAACCTCGGGTGCGGGAAGTGGAGAGAGCAGAGGCAGCGCTCGCAGGACCAGCACGGGCCCATCCCCCGCTCGGCGGCAGCGGCGGCGCGGCCACCCCGTCCCCGCCCCCCCAACCCCCGGTCCCCCGCGTGCCCCGCGCAGCGCCAGCGACGCCGCTCGCGCTAGGACCGGGCTGCGCCCGCGGCCGCCATGGCGGGGCCGCCGCAGTCCGGCCAATGACGGCGAGGGGGCGGCGCGCGCGCGCCTGGCCAGGCCAACCCCGGCTGCTGCCTTATAAGGCGCGCCGTCGCCATGGCAACGTGCGCTAAGTTGCAGCAGTCGTGTCAAAGTTCACTATATAGAGAGCTCAGTGAGCTGATCGCGGAGAAGCCACTTCTGCCAGCCCCGGCGCCTATAAATCGCATTCCCTCCCGCGCCCCCCTTTTTAGCATATTTGATCACTTTGATTCTCTGTTCTTTTCTCTCCGCGGTGTGTGTGTGCGTGCGCGCGTGTGTGTTTTCTTCTCCTCCTCCTCCTCTCCCCGAGTTGCCTCCTTTCTCCGGGTGCCGTGCTGCCTTTTTTCCCCTCTTTCATTCTTTCTCTCCGTCTTTTTCTCCCCCCTCTGCGCACGAAGGATGTGCTTCTAGGTGGTGATCTGCCCTCCTCTCTCTCTTTTATCATTTCTCCCCCGCCGCCGGCGAGTTGACTCTTTCCCTATGTGTGTGAGGCGGCGGCGGCAGCAGCAGCAGCAACGGCTCCGGCGGCGGCAGCAGCGGCAGCAGCGACTTCAGCGGCGGCGGCGGCGCTAGACGCGGCGGCTCCGGGCCCGACCCGGCGGCTTCGGCGGCGGCTCCGGCGGCAGCGGCGGCCCGGGCGGCCCGCAGGGAACGGCGAGCGGCCTCCACCCAGCGACTGAGGGCGGCGGCGGCCGGAGAGAGCGAGGCGCGCGCCGGACGCCCGGGGCAGGCGGCGGCGGCGGCGGCCCAGCGCCAGGACGACGCCGCGCAGCGCCCGACGCGGACCACTTTCATGCTGATTCCCCCGGACCCGGGCAGCGCTCCGGCCACTCCGCGGGCCGCCGGCCTCCGCCCCGGCCTGCCTGGCTCCCTGGGCGCGCCCGCACCCGGCGCCTCCGATCTCCTAGTCCTCTTGATTTCGATGGCTTTCCTGAATGGCTGACTGTGGGCTGCCCTGGACTTGGCCCCCGGACAGTCGCCTCTCCTCCTCCTCTACCTCCTCCTTCACCACCACCTCCTCTTCCTCCTCCTCCTCCTCTTCCTCCTCCTCCTCCGCCAACTCCTCGGCTGCACACCAGCTCTAACAGCGAGAGAGTGAACGAGAGAGGGAGGGAGAGAGTGAGAGCGAGCAAGATCTTTGGAGAGATTTTTTTTTTTTTTTTTTTTTGCCTCCTACTTCTGTCTTGAAGCCAGACAATCGACTTCAGCTCTCCCTCCCCTCCCTCTTTCTCCACGTTCTGCTCCCACTCGCTCTCCTGTCCCCTTCCCCTCCCCTCCCGGCGGAAAGCCCCCCGAAACCAACAAAGCTGAGCCGAGAGAAACAAACAAAACAAACACACCGGGCCAGACAAGCAATCGACAAAACTTTGCAAAAGCAAAAACAAAAAAGGAAAAACTAACCAACCTCAACCAACCAGCCCCCGAGCCACCCGGGGCGCCCTCCCGCGCCCTCTTGCACCCTCGCACACACAAAAGGCGGCGCGCCGGAGCCCGAGACCCGGGGAGCCGCCGCCGCCCCGCCGCCGCCCGCAGCCAGGGGAGCAGGAAGTCCGGACGCGGCCCCTATAGATATGGCAATGGTAGTCAGCACGTGGCGCGACCCCCAGGACGAGGTGCCCGGCTCACAGGGCAGCCAGGCCTCGCAGGCGCCGCCCGTGCCCGGCCCGCCGCCCGGCGCCCCGCACACGCCACAGACGCCCGGCCAAGGGGGCCCAGCCAGCACGCCAGCCCAGACGGCGGCCGGTGGCCAGGGCGGCCCTGGCGGCCCGGGTAGCGACAAGCAGCAGCAGCAGCAACACATCGAGTGCGTGGTGTGCGGGGACAAGTCGAGCGGCAAGCACTACGGCCAGTTCACGTGCGAGGGCTGCAAGAGCTTCTTCAAGCGCAGCGTGCGGAGGAACCTGAGCTACACGTGCCGCGCCAACCGGAACTGTCCCATCGACCAGCACCATCGCAACCAGTGCCAGTACTGCCGCCTCAAAAAGTGCCTCAAAGTGGGCATGAGACGGGAAGGTATCGGCCTCTCATTTCTCCTTCCCTCGTCCTGGGTCCCGGGGTCCTGGGTACGTTTGGCTAGCCTGCTCTGGGTAAGGACAAGAAGCCCCAAGCTCTGCTCTTCGTATTGCAGCGGAAAGGGGTTTTATACTAGAAGCGAGTTCTGCATTGGAACCCAGACCCCAAATCTGCATGCTTTGGCCGACTGATTTCCTTCTTTACTCTCTCTTTGGGCTGTTTTCATTTCCTTTGCATTGATTGTGAGTTCACTGAAGTCTGCCTTTCTGCAAGGGATGGGGTGTTTGTTGTTGTTGTTTTAAAGCCTAGTTTACTTCTCTCTCTCTCTGCCCTTGTTTTTCCTGCATGTTCAACATGTCCCTCCCCCTCACCCCTTTCCCCAGCCCCCACCCTCTCAAAAAAAAAAAACCTGAGATTGTACTTTTGTACAGGAGGTTCAAATTACAAATGGCAATTTTATGCACTTCGCCGTATTAACGCTGCCGCCCGGGCAGCGCTCATGTGACCCTCCGTGGATTAACATTCTGCTAAAAAAAAAAAAAATACCTCTGCTTTCTTTTTTCCTTTCACTTTTGAAACGAAGAGAGCGCGATAGGAAGTAGGAAAGGGTGGGCGAGGGGCCCTGGGCGGCTGCTTTCGCTCTGCGCGAGTTGGGTCTTTGTGATATAAAATTCGCCGAGCGCCGCGAGCCGTGCTTTGCCAATGGCGCGCTCGGCGCGGGGCGCGGGCTCCGGGTTGGGGCGAGCCAACGCCGGGGTTTCTTTGTGTTTCTGCGAGAGCGACTCTCCCGGTCCGGAGTCAGATAACAGCCTGAGCCCGAGCCTCGCCGGCTTTCCCCGGCCCTTACAGGCCCTGCCCAGGCTCCGCTAATGCCGGCCGCCTGCTCCCTGCCTCTCCCGGCTTCCTCTCTCCTTAGCCGGCCTCTCTCTCTCCGCCTTCTCCCTCCGTCTCTTTCGCCGAGCACACTGATTAGACAGACGCCAGACCTCCGCTCTCTGCTTGTCTCTCACTGGGGGTTCCCCGCCGGGCTGGGGCTGGGGCTTCGGGGTTTGTGAGAGAGTCGTTCCGGAGTGGCCACAGGCCGTCTGGGGTGAACCCTCGTGCCTTTTGCAAAAGCGTCTCACCCTCCCCCCAGACTCGCCCCTCCCGCTCCCTCTCCTCCAATCAATAAGAAATATCAGCTGTTTAGCAGTAAAGAAGAAAGATGCCCTCAGAATGCTACATCCCGCCCACAGCGCCGGGGACCCCGAGGCAAGGTGGCCAATTCTGGGTCCTCGGCGGACCAGCCCCGAGCGGGCCTCGGAGGCAAGTGTGCCCCTCTGGCCCTCAGAGCTCGCCTGGGTGGTGGTTTGAAAGGAATGGTGCCAAGAGCCTGGCGACTCCAGCTCTGTGGCAGGCCTGCCTGGTTCTTGCGCTGCTCAGGGCCTGGGTCAGGTGGGGGTCGGGCTGGGGCAGACCCCGCCGGGGAACCTGGGGACTGAGGCTGGTCATTAACTGTGGAGTGTCTCTTTTCCTCCCCCGCAGCGGTGCAGAGGGGCAGGATGCCGCCGACCCAGCCGACCCACGGGCAGTTCGCGCTGACCAACGGGGACCCCCTCAACTGCCATTCGTACCTGTCCGGATATATTTCCCTGCTGTTGCGCGCCGAGCCCTATCCCACGTCGCGCTTCGGCAGCCAATGCATGCAGCCCAACAACATCATGGGTATCGAGAACATTTGCGAACTGGCCGCGAGGATGCTCTTCAGCGCCGTCGAGTGGGCCCGGAACATCCCCTTCTTCCCCGACCTGCAGATCACGGACCAGGTGGCCCTGCTTCGCCTCACCTGGAGCGAGCTGTTTGTGTTGAATGCGGCGCAGTGCTCCATGCCCCTCCACGTCGCCCCGCTCCTGGCCGCCGCCGGCCTGCATGCTTCGCCCATGTCCGCCGACCGGGTGGTCGCCTTTATGGACCACATACGGATCTTCCAAGAGCAGGTGGAGAAGCTCAAGGCGCTGCACGTTGACTCAGCCGAGTACAGCTGCCTCAAGGCCATAGTCCTGTTCACCTCAGGTAGGAAGGAGCCCTGTCTTCTCGTGCCCATGGGCTCCTAGCCCAGAGTTGGGGCCCAGAGAACTTGGGAGTCCCCAGTGCAAACCCAAACTGCTCCTTGAAAGGCCAAACTGTTGAGTGCACCTTGAAGTGGGGACTTTGTATAGCTGCTGGGCACTACCAGGCCTGTCCTGGGGAGAGGAGTGGAAGGCTGGACTGCAGAAAGGATGCTTCAGATAGATTCCCCAAACGGGCCATAGGGCAGCCTCTGCTGCCTGTTTCACCCACCTGCAGTATCCAGATTGGGATGCCCTCTGCTGCTCCCTTTCCTGAGCCCAGGCCCTCTGGGCCTGCTGGGCCCCAGGGAATCTCCTCAAGCCCTCGGTTTTCTCTAGCGCCCTGGCTGGGCCTCCAGGAGATGCCCCTGGGCAGTGGAGCAGCCCTGACGTTGTTTCTGCAGGGGAAGGTTTGCCTGCTAACTCCGTAGGAGTTGGAGCTCCAGGCAAATCCAACCTGAGGGCAGCAGTTTTCAAAATCATATTCTTATTGGAATAACGCAGACTGCCAGGAGAGGGGAAAAGATCTGTCAGGATGGGGCAAGAGGAGCAAAGGGACCGTCATAACTCTTCAGAATGTCTGCAGGAGGTTGAAGACTCTGGCCTCTTGCTTCCCCTGCCCAAGCAAACGCTTAAGGCAGTTTTCAAACAACCCAAAGTGTATGCCAACTTGGGCTGGATATGGATATTGCTAGAGATATAAAACCATCATTGACTGCATTATGCAATCTAATTAGTTTGCATGCAGTTTAACCTGTGTGAGTAATAGATCTGATCTTAATTAACTCTTGAGGCAAAATGATTTTTGAAAGTGTCTGGCTTTCCATTTTGGGCCACACCTGAGCTTTTTGGCTGCCTCCAGGCTGAGTTCAGCATAGCCCAGGTGGATGGAAATCACCAACCCCCTTTCACATTCTCGTACTAAGTTGTCAGCTGATCCTTTTGTCAGTCATGGCTGAGAGGGGAAAGGGGTTCCCGATTAAGAATAACAAACATTTGGACATTAGCAGGGCTTGGAACCTAGTCACCCACTACAATTTTTTAAGCTTGTAACAGGAAACGAGGAGAGATGTGTAGTTTATGTGGCAAACATAAAGGAGGTCCACAATCTCTTCCTTATTGTTTGAAAGAAGTCTGGGGAACTAAGTCATTAGCTGAACAGCTTGCAGGTTCTTAGTCCTCAAACTGCTGTCTTGTACATTGCTGCTTTCCACATAAAATCTCCCCACACAGCCACCCCAAATTCTGCCTTTGGAAGTCCTTAGGTAATTAAAGGCCAGTGTCTGGGCAGGGAAGCTGTTTGCAAAGGTTTGGATAGGGATTTTCTCGAGTGCCCCTCATATCTAGAACATTTGCCTGCTGCAGATACACAGACAAGATATTTCCCTACCTCATAGCCACCTTCACCCCTGTCCCACAACCCGACACCTAGCCCACCTTCTTGGACGGTGGAGGTAGTTGTTAATTTCTTGATATCATTGCTAGCTCTTAGCCTTACCCTTGGTCTTTCAAGGAAAAAAAAAATGCCTGATACTGTCGTTAACAGTTTAATTTATGACTATTTGCAAAATGCGGAGGCCTGTGTGGAGAATGCAAATCGCCTCACAAAGAGATAAAGGTTCCTGTTATCTGATTCAGAGGGAGACACACAGTTCTGAGGATGCCAAGGGAAGGAGTCCTATGCAAACAGATCTTTTAGTTCCTGTCCACAGACACCTCTACATTCTGTAGACATGCAGAGTCCTAGATATACATATGAGGAGGTGGCATGTGTGTTCTGGTTCTTGGGGTGGAGGTGGTGGTGGTGATTTTTGAATATCTGTTTTAATGATTCACAATATGCATGTGTTAACCCCAGTCTTGTCTGGGGAGCCCTGAAAGGTCAGGTCACAACCTGAACCGCCTTTACCAAGAAGCTTCTCATTTCAAAGGCACTTATTGTATTTTCACGTATCAAAAAAGAAAAGTGTTTTCCTGAAGATAACAGGGAGGGGGGATGCTTCTCGGAGGGACCTAGGTTTTAAAAAATAAAGGGGGGTGGGAGAAAAAGGGAGAGAGAAGAAAAGGGGGGAAAAGAAACAGCTCAAATGAACAGAGAGATCACAGTTCGCATGGCTGCCCTTCAATAGGCTAAACTGACAAGATCAGTTTTAAAGGGCCACTTAAATCAGTTTCAAAGACTGGAGAAAAATGAGTCGCCCTCTTTGGGGGGAATCTGAGGCTGGATCGTGGACGCCATTACTCGGGACTGGGCCAGGTTGTCCACCCCCAACCCCCACCAACCCCTATATAATTATAAGCCAAACTATTATTTACAGAGGAGGAGGGGAAAGAGTGCTAGTAGTTTTGGTTTCTTCTGTTTACTGACTTGGGCCAGATAGACCCAATGCACTTTTGCTTGGGCCTCTCAATGACCCAGGCTAAGGACTCGGGCAGTGAAAGCCTGTAGCACACTGAGCTATGTTTTATTTTAAAGCAAACACTTCTTCAGGACCGTCTCTTGCTCTTTCTTCCCCCACCCCACCTCCCCCCCCCCTTTAAGTTTTCAGTACATAGACATTTGCTCCAACTCCGGTTGGGGCAGTTTGACAGAGCTCTGTGCACACACCTCATGTGACCCAATTCAAACCTCTTAATCTGATGACTGAATTCTTCTTCTTCTTCTTCTGTTTTTAAACTTTCTTCCAGATGCCTGTGGTCTCTCTGATGTAGCCCATGTGGAAAGCTTGCAGGAAAAGTCTCAGTGTGCTTTGGAAGAATACGTTAGGAGCCAGTACCCCAACCAGCCGACGAGATTCGGAAAGCTTTTGCTTCGCCTCCCTTCCCTCCGCACCGTCTCCTCCTCAGTCATAGAGCAATTGTTTTTCGTCCGTTTGGTAGGTAAAACCCCCATCGAAACCCTCATCCGGGATATGTTACTGTCCGGCAGCAGTTTTAACTGGCCGTATATGGCAATTCAATAAATAAATAAAATAAGAAGGGGGAGTGAAACAGAGAAAGAAAAGGCAAAAGACTGGTTTGTTTGCTTAATTTCCTTCTGTTAAGAAAGGATATAAAAGGATGTTACAAGTTTGCTAAAAGAAGAGAGGGGAAGAATTTAATGGACTGTGAATTTCAAAAAAAAAAAAAAGACTGTCAAATGAACTTTTACAGAATGCATTAAAAAAAAACTCCTGTGTCGGTCAGAACAACTTGCTACTTATCATTTTTGTATAAAAAGGAAATTAGTCTTTTTCTTTTTTTGGTAAATTTTTGAAAAATATTGCTAAAAGTGCATTTAAGGAGATTGGGAGACAATTAGCAGAATGGAGAAAGTAAGTCTTTTTTTTTTTCCAAATTATTAATTGTCCTGTGTCTATGTACCTCTAGCTGTTCTTTTTTGTACTTTTCTGGTTCCAAACCAGTTTATTCTGTGGTTCTATAATAAGTTTTGATATAATCTTGGCTTCTTAAAAACTGTGTATCATTAAAATATATGTTCTGCAAGAATTAAAACTGAGTCCATGAAAATATCATAGGAAGACATAAAACTTTAAAAGGCAACTCAAAGATGATGGAAACGCACTTACAAGTGGTGACCAAAATTTTTAGGTGAAGTTGAGCACTCTAATTAGAGAACTGGAGGAACCACATATAACACTTAACTTCCCCTACCCTGCCCCTCCCCAAAAGATACCATGACAAACCTAGCTTTTAAAAAATATTTTAAGAAAGAGAATGAACTGTGGAATTTATTGGCAGCCAAGGAATGTGTCCAAGACACATGCTGAGGTTTTGAATAAAAAGTGAACTTTTGTAATCTGAATTGGGTCCCGCTTAGTTCTTGAATTGTTATGAAAATCCTATATCTGTTTGTATATTTGCAAACCCTTTGTATTATAATTGTTGATATTTTCCCTTTTTAAAAAATACCATTGAAATCAGCATGACAAAAATAACACTGTTGGCACTTATAGGTAACGTGATTGATTCAGTATCTTAGAGTTTACAGTTTGTGTTTTAAAAAAACTGAAGGTTTTTTTTTAAGTGCAACATTTCTGTATACTGTAAAAGTTATAATAACTGAACTGTTTGGTCGAGTCTTTGTGTGTTATATTCCAAGGAAAATTGAAAGTATTCAGAAATTAAAATATTATTTGATATCTGAAACCTGGCTGTCCCCACTCACTGTCTTTACATCTAGAAGAGCCCCTGTGAGCTCTCGCTGAGCTGGCCGGGCAGGGGGCGGTGGGGGGTGGGGGGCATTTGTTTACTCCCCTCAGTCAGTTTGTTCAAAGGTGGACTACTGTATTTGCCTGTTCAATTTGGGTGTGTGTGTGTTGAGCGGGGGAGCTGAAGTTAATGGTTTATCTCTGGTTTAGGAAGTGCCATACTGATATAGTAAACCACCCCCATTCACCTAATCCTCCTTTTAATTAAAAATGGATTTTCCAGGAAAAGAAAAAGGGCCCTTAATATTTGTCACACTTAAGTGCCTGCTTAGGGAAGGTATTGTGAAAAAGTATTAGAAATCTTGAGATCAGTATCTATTTTATGATCAGAAAAAAATACTCTTTTGTACATTTCTGACAGTTACTCAGAAGATCGTTCAAGCAAGCTAATCACAGCATTGTAACTAGAGGACAGTTATTTGCAATGAGTTTTTCCTTAAGTAGGTGCGATTTTTAAAAATATTCTGATTCTACTCTAGCATGGTTGTTGAGAGAGTTTCAAATTCAGTGATATAGGTTATAAGACTGAAAGGTCTATTTTTAATGTATATATGATAACTTGCAGTTGGTTTCCCTCTCCCCTCCCCCCTTTACCTTCAGTCTGTGAGAGCATGACCACAGGGTCAAGGGAATCTTTTCCATTGGAGTTATGTACATAAAAACACATCGACATTTTGACATTTCAGATTGTGTGGCTACAATCTGTGCTGCTCCTGGCATCCTTTGTCCTTAGAAGCCAAATTAAGGAAGAGAAAGCAGGACAGAGAAAAAGAAAGAAGGAAGGAGGGAAACTTTACAGGGTGTGCTGATTTGGAAGTAGTAACTATTTCTTTTGGAGTCTTTTTTCATTTTTCCTTTCTCTTTTCCTGGTTTGGAGGAAGCTCAGTGCTGGGAGCTTGCAATTTTGTTCTTATTCAAGGTTTCCAACCCACCCCCCACCCCACTCCCCGCACCGCCAGTACTTCAGCATGTTGTGGTTTAATTTTAAGTGGTGGGGGGGAGGACTAGTGAGGGAGGTGAAAGAAAAGGGATCATTTTGTATTAAACGTTAATATTCAGATCCAGTCAATAGACGCAGACTAGTAAAATCTGATTTGTGCAGAGTTCTCCATCTGACTCTCACTTATTTCTGTAGATATATACACATATAAATACAAGTATGTTCTTATGGCACAGTATTGCTGACCTTTAGTTCGAGGTTTTGTCGGTTGTTGTTTATTTTCTTCCTCTTGCAAGTGCTATCCATGTGAGTGTGTGAAGTTCCTCTAATAAGTAAAACACAGGCCCTTTTCCTTGTTTGTTTTGTGTTAGTTTATTGTAAACAGCCATTTGTTGTAAATTATTATTGGCATTAAATTATAATTTATGATTTTCAAAGCAAAAGACAATCCCTGTTTTATTATGCTTTAAGCATGTGTTCTAGACGTTGGAAATCTCTCTCGCACTCTTAAGTTTCAGCAATGAGCTTGGGGTCTGCGAGGCAGAAAAACAGGACCCAAAATTTTTCAACCGGTTAAAACAAACCCCCTTGTATATGTTTAGAGTGGCTGGAGGAGGATCTGTTTAGAGTCTTGAGTTCGGTTTAAGTTTATTGCATTTAAAGAAAGTTTTTCTTTTCACGCTGAGTTAGAACAAAAGATCTTTGCTGCGACTGAATTGGACAAAAGACGAGGGCTGGGACCCAGCGAGCGCGTTCTGTGTGAAATTGACGAGATCTTTAAAAAAGCTGCTAAACATGGCGACTCTTTCCCTTTAAGTGTCTCTTTTTCCTTGCTGGGTTTTTTTTTTTTTTTTTCATCTGATCTGAGCTCGCTTTATTTCTTTTCCCAACCCCGCTCCCCCTCCTCCTCGTGGCCCTCGGGGGTGTGAGAGAACCCAGTTAGACGCGAAATGCAACAATAGTGCAAGGAGAGAGAGGGGCGCTCGCTGCTTCTCGCCACTTTCAAACAAACCTGGGGGAAGATTGAGGCCGGGGGGGATTCCAGCCTGCTCGCTCGGCTCGCGGTCGCCCTGCCTCGGCCTTTCACCATTAGCTCTCCCTGGGCCGCGAGGAGCTGGGGCTCAAAGTTAGCGGGCGACGTCCGAGGCTGGTTCCGCGGAGACGGCTGGGTTAGCATCCAGCCGGCTGTAAGGACGGGGGCCTGGAGTTGGCAGCTGCTGCGGGAAAGTGCCTGCCCCCCAGCCCCCGCCCCCACTTACGTGCGGCAGAATTCCGCCAGCGCCCCGGGAAAGTCCGGGGTGCCGGGCGCGCGGAGCTGCACTCCTGGGATGTGCATTAAGCGGCGACAGGCGGGGGGGCAGGGGCGGGGGCGGGGGGCGGTCGGGGGAGCTCGAGCGTGTGAAACTCTGCCTCGAAGCTCGCTTTTGACTTGGTCCTATGAGCTGAGCCAACATGGCGTCTCCCATTGCACCGCGAGCGCCGGGCTGCCAGGCACGGCAGGGCCGGGTAATAGAAAACACATTGGTTACCAAAAAGAAAAAAAGGAGGGCGGGGGGCGCTAAAGGCCATTCCGTCTGCAGGCAGAAAACCCTCTTTTAAACTCTTGCTGGCAAGTGAGTCCGGTCCTCGATTCTTTAATTAAAGCAACAGAATTCGTAAGGAAAATATTGGTAACGCTGTACCCTCTCCCCTCCCCCTCCCATATTCAGGAGAGTTGATTTCCTGTCTCCTCTCCTTCCAAGAACCAAATTAGAAAAATAAAAAGTCTGTATCCGCAAATGATCTTAAATGTTTGAATGGTATAGGGGGATGGGGAGAGGACGGTCTTTACAGACCTCGGTCAGTTCTCGCGCTCATTAATGCAGGGGTTGCGCCGGGGTTTGCGCGGGCCGGAGCGGAGCTGGGGCGCGGTGGGGAGGGCGGAATGCGAACCCCGCTGGACTTGGGCAGAACTTGCTGCTTGCACGTCCAAGTTGTGGGAAAGGTGGCTTTGCGGGCGGAGGGTTGATTGGGGGGTGGAAGGGTCTAGCAGGGGCTGAGGGCCGGTTCCAGGCGGGTGGTCGCAGACTCTAGAAATGTGTGAGCCCGCGTGGACTGTACCCCTGGCAGGAGAGCGACTGCAGCGGAGGACCCTCTTTCTCTAATAGGTTTGAGAGTGGGCAAGGGCGGCCGTGGGACAGACCTGGCCTCCTAGAGAGAGTCTTCTGAGGGTCTATGCAGAGATGGTGGATCCGGGCCCAGGCCCCGTTCTCGGGCCGATGGGATATCGCCCCGCTACGTCCGCTCCATCCCCAGCCCCGGCCTGGACAGCCCTCTCCCTCAGCCGCCTGGGATACTCTCTGAATTCCAGGCCTCGTCAAGATTTATTGAAGTTGGGCTTAAAAAACGTGCTTCAGATGATTTTTCCCATTTTCTCAGATTTCAAAGGCTCCCTGCAGTGCGGCTGCCTAATTAATGGTGAAATTCCACTAAATCTAATTATGCAGTAATTTTAAAGCAGTTAGTGCTGGGCGTTGGTTTGTAATAGGACCCCAGTTTTTTAAAGTTTGCTTACTGTGTTGGTTTAGGGGAAAGCTATCTTTTGTATGGTAAAGAAAGACCGGGAAATAGTTCTACTGGAGGAACCAGAGGGCTAAGAACCGCTCCCCACCCCACCTCTATCTCCATCCCCAATTCTATCTCGTTTTCCTTCTGTTTTTTTCTATCCCAAGCACACGCTAAAAAGCTAAGCAAGGTGCTAACCCAACAAGGAGACCCTATTTCATAGTCAAAGGGGAAAGGGAGAATCTTTCATATGGGGACACAAAGGGCTTGGTGTCTGTCCTGGAGGCCTCTGTAAATGCCCCCAAACCCGGGAAGGGATTCTCATCTCCTCTAATAGAGAACAGATTTCCTCCTCTTAACACCCATTGTCATTAAGGCGCAAAGCTGACTCTTGGAGTTATAAATCTTATCGTCCTTCTGATAACACACTTGTAATAAGTTAGCGTCCTATTCAAAGTGAATTGTAAAACTGCCTCATTTAATATGGCATCTGTGTCATTAAAACTTTTATTTTTCTCCCCTTCGTGTCTTGCAGGTTTGGCCTTGGGGCTAGCGCTGAAGTCTCTGCCTATGGGGCCTCTGGGGTAGGGCTGAGGGGAAGAAAGGTGTGAAAGACGGGCTGCCTGGATTCAGCCTCTGGATCTTAGACCGGGGTGAGAGACCCGAGGCAGAATGGGCCTGGGGGGTGGTGTCCCTCTCTCCCATCTCCCCCGGAGCGGCCCCCTCGAAATGACGTTCCTTGAAAGAAACATGCTTGTGATTAGCTAAGCAAACACATCTGCTTTCGGAGTTGGGCCTTCGTTAATTAGCTGAACAAAGGGCCGTTTTGCTTTTTACCTTTTGCTGGGGAGAGTGTGTTATTTCAGGAGTGTTGCGGGCCCTCCTCTTTTCAATTGCAGCCACGACGTTAATTTTATTGGGATTACTGATGGGAAATGAGGTGGCGCAGGCTTCCGAGAGGAAAAGCTTGATCATTACCCCCTTTGGAACTATATTTTTCCACCCAACCTCCTGCTTGAGAGGAGGGGGTGGGGGGCGAACTGCGCAGCAAGTTCGGAGCAATTGGAATCAGGCTCGCGGTGCGCTGATCTCGGGTGACAGAGCGTGTGTTGAAGCTGAACTCTATAATTTGCGCTTCTGTTCCTTTATTAGGCCTGGACAACGAACTAATGAGCTTTGGCCCAGTACAATGTCACTTGTATTTATTTTCTTATGGTAACTTTGAGATAGCGGAAGTGTTCTTTACCAAGAGCCAGGGAGGGCCCGGAGTCCTGCCGGCTGCTGTCCCGGCCCGGGTCGGTGGCTGCGTCCCGGGGGAGCGAGGGCGCGGTGAGAGCGCGAGCAGAGCCGGCAGAGCTCGGGGACTGGGCTTTTAGGCGAAGCTAATGGGGCCCTCAGGAAGGCGTTAGGCCCTTTGGAGGCCCAGGCATCCCTACAGGACCAGCTCCCTGAGGATGAGGTTGGGGGCGCGGGGCAAGTCCAGGGCAAGTTCCCAGGCACGAGATGATGGAAGGCGCGAAAGTGGCATGGCTTCTTCCTGGCGCAGAGCAGGGGGTCCTTCCGCAAAGACTTCCAGGCCAAGGAGCCGTCTGAGCAAGCAGATCTACTCTGCCCGGTGGCCTGGGCGTCTGCTTTGTGCTGCAGGAGCCTGGCCCAGCTCTGTTGCTATCTGGGTTGGGGGTGAGGTGGGGTGAAGAGGATGCTTTAAAGGAGTTCTTGGGGTCCTCGGCATGCGGGGACTCCCTTCCTTCTATTTCTGATTTGGCCACTCCAAAGGGTCGAAGTTGGAGAGGCCTGGAATAAAGTGAAGAAACAGTAGGGGCTGGAGGGACAGAAAGGGTCGGCAGAGGCAGTGCGGCGTCCCTTGTTCCCTGGCAGAGAGAATACGAGCCCACCACGCGGGGCTTGTGGGTGGGGGGCAAGGGAGGGGAAGCCCCAGGAACTGCGAGGGGAGCGAGTACTTCTCTCCGCAGCCTGCCACTTCCTGAGGCTCTAGCCTTGCTCCCGCCAGGCAGCCCTCTAATAACGCCTAGACACCGTGCCCCTGCCTGCCCCATCTCTCCTTGCCTCTCCTCACTTCATCTCTCTGCCTTACCACCCCCTCCCCACCTTTTCCTTCCTTCCTGCAAATGGGTGTTAACGTGGGTCTTTATGTTCTGTCTATAACTAGGATGTAATCACGCGCCCCATGCCTCTCTCTAAAAGCATTTAATAAATGTCTATTAAAGCGCTACAAATGTAAGATGAATTTAGTGGCGCGGCTGCCTCCCTGAATCCGAACGGTAATGATGGATTTATCAACGGGGATTCGCCTTCAGCCCAGCGAGGGAGGTTTACTCAGCAAATATGTCGGCGAGCACCCACCCAAATGCAATCGTTTGACCCCCTGCGGACGATAGCTGCCGTGCCCCTTCCCACCGCTGGTCCTGGTTGGCCAGGGTCGCTCGGGGCCAGAGGCTGGCCCGGATGACCAAAGAGGTGGCCTCACGGATCCCTTGGCCTCTCGCCCCCTCCTCTGTTTCCTCCACTCAGCCTGAGGCTCTCCTGGCAAGGGGGATCAATCTGGCGTGTAGGTTTGGTGGGGAGGGAGAGGGTGGTGGCGGTGCCAGAGCACAAGATGAAGTGTGGGCTGCCTTGGCGTTGCCAGGAGACATCAGTGGGTGCCGTCGTGCCCTTCTTAGTATGGAAGGGGCACAACTGTACCGAAGTCTCTGAGTGTGAGCTTAAGTGCCCTGGTTTTGACCAAATCTTAGTGTCTGGGATCGTGGCTGACTCGGCCCAGCCCTGGGCCCCATTGTAGGAAAGGTGGCTGTAGGACAGAAGCCTCTGGTGCCCAGCCCCTTGGAAGGGCTCAGGTGTGCCCAGAGCGAGTGCCTTGCATGCCCATCCTCCCGGGGCTCCCCAGACCCCAAGCCAAAGCAGAGATGCCTGTTATCAAAGGTTGGGGAAGAGCCTCCAAGGAAGGGGCAAAACTTCCATATCTCTTTCCCCCAAACTGATCTGGCTTCTCCTTCACCTTCCCCCACCGAGGCCACCCGGCCATTTTAAAGTTTAGTGGCTGTGGACTTTTAGAATTTGGTTTGGGCTGTGATCCATACCGCACAGACCCAATGACCACCAGCTCTTTCTTTTTGTCTTTTATCTGCTCTCCTTTTGAGGGGGAGGAAAGTGCTGGCCTGTTCCATCAAGCCCAGTTCGCATTTGCTTTAGCCTCTGATTTCTCTTTCTTCTTTGGAAATTTCATTGAGATGTCTCTGTACTTCGCTTGTCAGTTATCTTTGTTCCTTTTAAATAAAGGGCTTTTAAATGGACTTATTGCTCCCAGCGTGGGTTCCTCTCTCTAAATGTTAGAAAATTGTGCCATCTACCCGCTATGCTGAGTACTGTCACACTCGGAGACCTCGGGGACCTCCGGGCAGGCTTCAATGCTGCAGTGTCAGGGGCCGCGGGCAGCAGGAGGAGGGGGCGGCTCACGTGGATTTTTACAGATCTCCGCCTGCAGCCGGCCCGCGTGGCCACGCCAGGGCACGGCCCGAGACGCGCGCAGCCGCCAGCTTGATGGCGGCCGCGAACTTGGCTGCAGCGGCAGATCTCCGACCAAATCGCAGGCGTGGCTGGGACTCTTCGCTTCTCCAGGATACAGCTGGCCGAGGGGGAGCCGCGGGTGGTTTTGGACCCCAACAGCAACTGGGGGTCAGGGATAACGGAGGACAATGGGAAAGGGAGAGCTGCCTAGGAGGGGGAGAGGGGTGGATTTTGCCGCGCCGCTTTGGAGCGCTCCCGCGGCGTCTCCAGGCAGGTCTCTTTCCTTGGGGGATGCCAGGCTAGGGCAGCGGAGAGCGAAAGCCGCGGAGTGGCTTCCCTGTCTCTTGGCCAGAGAGAGTTCTGGCCAGGCAGTTCGGCTGCAACTTTCAGATCCATTTTCTCTGGTGGAGATATTTCTGGTGTCTTTTTGTAGGCCAGACTTCTTTCCTTTAGGGGAGAGTGGTTTAGATGGACCGAATTTGAGCAAATCAGGTGTCTGATGTGGGGTCCCTTCACCCCAACCCCACCTCTGCAAAACACCCATCCGCAACCGCAGGTTCTTTTGAATGAGTTAAAATGGATTAACAATTTGGATTTTATTATGTGGCTACCCCTCACAGATGCCTTTTTTGTTGTTGTTTTGTTTTAACCCATTAGGAGTATTAGCTAAGATTTCCAAGTGTCAGTTGGGTATTTATGCTTGTGGGGGAAAAAAAATCTCCGATACGGTTTATGACTTTTATTACATGCTTCACACTGTTCGAGAAATGGAGTTTTAAGCAACATACAATTAAATCTATATTGCTCTTTGGAAAAGGGCCAAGGAACTCAGCAATCAATTAGTTTAGATCTTTTGATACTTGTTGCTAAAATCAAAGTATAAAACTACAACCCTGGCTATACCTAAGAATAGCTTCTTTTCCTATTTTTTTTTCAAGTCGTGTAGCTATCACGTAGGAAATGGCAGCTGCCTTATTTTCCCAAGTTTCTTTTTTCTGATTCTTCTGCATAGATTAGCCTTTAAATAATCAAACTATTTTCTTCCCCCCCCACACACACCCTTTTCTCTCATTGCAGTTTCTCATCTGCCTTTATCTGCCTGGTTTAGTTTTTAAAAATGCATTTATTTGTAATATGTATTATTTTTAAAATAAATGTTCCTTATCCTGTCTCTTTCTTCCTCCTCCCCTTGCCTGGCAGTAAGAAAGGAAACTATGTTGTTTAATAATCACAGTAATACAGTGGTTTCTAGACAAAGGCAAAATTAAATTTTTTATAACCACAACAAGAAGGGAATCAACCTCTCTTTCTCTCTCTCTCATCTCTGTCTCTTTAAATAAGCAGCTTAGGAAATAATCTCCCGCACTGAACAGAAACTGCTTCCTCCTTGAAAATGCCACCGTTCCCACCTCCCTGGCCCTCTCTGGGCCAATCCCTTGGGCTGTCGGCTGTCTGCCTGTCCAAGGCCCTGGTTGGGGGTGGGGGTGCGCCTATGGAGATCCAGGGGCGTAGTGAGAAGGCAATGGGGTCTCGCTCGCCTACGTGCGGCTGCCGAGGCGGGGCTGACAGCAAGTTCTAAAGAGGGGCAGCTAATTTATTAAGTAATTCTTACTTCGCTTCAGCATCTTCTCCCTACAGCTCCCGAGGCTCCGGCGAGGAGGGGGAGGGGTCTGGGGCTGTGCATCTCCCCCTCCGCATTTCCTTCTCCGCCTTCCAGGCTCCGCCAGCCCCTTCACCAGCCTCATCACTAATTAAAACGCCCTGTGGCTTTGGGACTGAGTAGGCCGGTCGTTGAACTGTCATCTCCGCCAGGATGGGAAATCTAGAACATCCCCTCTTCTGCAAAAAAGGTTCCGAACCCAGTGAAGTGATTGGGCGGAGTGTCATTAATCTCTCTCCAGAAGCTTTCCTTTTCCTGCTGGAGAGTGAGGACTCCGGCCTTTGCCTCCACCCGACACAGTCGCCCTGCTAGGCCCCACCCTCCCCACTGTCGACCCCGCCGTTGTGCCCATCCATATGCCCTAATTGTGAGGAAGTTCTGGGAAACATTTTCTTTGCGCTAATTTTATATTTCCCCTTTCCCCCTTGCAACATTAAACATAATTTTGCGCTGTCACTGTCACTAAGATTGTGGTTTGCTGATGTCTCTACTTGGAAACATGACCCCTTCGTCTCCGACAGGGAGTCCTCCCCTTGCTTGCAGCCTCTAGGGCGGCCCCTTCTCCAGCGGGGACTTGAGAGCGTTTATGAAAATGCTGGGGCGGGGGGTGAGGGGGTGGGGAGGTACTGATAGTAGTAAAGGCCAGAAGGGTTCCTACCAGAACCCTACAATCATTCCAAACCCTCTTTTCCTGTGACAGCAGGAGCAAATGTGGTTTTGATGTGCGTTTGGTTGTTGGCTTGTTTGTTTAATAAAATCCGTGTGTGTGTGTGTGTGTGTGTGTGTGTGTGTGTGTGTGTGTGTGTTTTAATGTCTCAGTGTATGTGACAGGAAACCACTTTCAGAATTTCCCTTTGAATTTCTTTTTTGTTTGTTTGTTTTTGTGTCTGTCCTCCTCAACTTCTCTCTTTTCTTTATTCCCCTCCCCACTACATTTTCTCTGGCTAAGCAATAATCCCGTGGCCCAGTGGCCACGCTCTGGAGATAAAATCCATTTATCCCTTGTGTTGCCTCACCGAGGCCCGGTTATCCAGGGCCTTTGGCGACAGACTGGAACAAACAGAGATGAAGATATTTTTTTCGTTTTCCGTACCTGCTCCTCCCTTCCTTCAGTGTGCCAGCCTAGAGGGGCTCTGGAGTTGAACAAATGTCCCCACAACTACAGGTTTGCTCTGGTGCCTGGTTGTGGTCCTAGTTGCTATTTGTTTGTCTCTTTGGAAGGAGCTGTTAGTTACATTCTGCTCTCCACAACAGTCTCAGAGCTTGCTTGCACCATGGTTGGGAGGCTTCAGAGCGATTATCTCATTTCGCTGGTGCAGAGGGAAGCTGCTGGCAGCCCCTGGATCAGACATTCAGTGGAAGGCCCATGTCACAGACCCAACCCGAAGGTTAATTTCCCCTCATTAGCATCTCCGTAGTCTGCTCCTTGCAAGGGATCTCAGGTCCTTGCTGCTATTTTCTCCCTTCTCACTCTTTCTGAGGAATTCACTCTCACTCATGGTCTCCTCATCACAACCTTACATTCTGCCAGGTTCCTATTGAATCCATAGACTGATTGCTGAAAACCCATTTCATCAGTTTCCAACCAGTATGCCTATTTTTAATCCTAGAGCCCCTCTCCTCCATCTGTATCTCTCTATCCTCAATGCACCTCATTTACAAAGTGTTCTGCTTTATCCAAATTAGTTCACTTCCCCCCTTTTACTTTCTCATACCCCCTCATTCTTTCATTGAGTTCTAGCAAAAACAAAAGCTACAAAATGGCAAAGTTTGATGGGTTGGGGGAGACCATCCCAGCCATTTAGAAAGAAGCTGGAGGTTTGTAATGACAGAAAAAAATGACAAAGAAAAGAGAATTGCATTTGTGGCTTAAGTGGGAGAATGTGTTTGTGTGTCTATATCTCGGTGTGTTTTTAAGATTTCTTTGAACTGCTTTTGTGCTGACCCAACAAAGGCATTTGCCGAAGCTAGTCACGGTGTAGGAACTTTGAGTTAACCTCTTATATCAAATGAATCTTTTCATTTAGAGACCAATAAATCTCAATCTCTAGCTACTTTTTGTAGACCCAGCTTGGGTTCAATGAGACAAAACTGGGGCTTATAATACAGACCAGATAAAGTTTGCCAAAGTTGTTTTTTCCCCTCCATCCTTTTTTACCAACCTGAAAAATCTCCCCATCCAACAAATTAAAGCTCAACAAATAAAAGTAGCAGCTCTTCCTCAGTGAGCAGAAGGTTGGGAATTTCTTCAGCATTTCACAGCAAAGCCTTTTCACTGAAATGGTTTTCCATACTCAGAGGCCGAAATGATTTATAGTTCTTCAACAAGTCATTATTTGGGTGTGTTTTTTAGGTGGGGCTGAGACAATCTAATAATCAATGTAAGACGGGTGGGTGGGGGGATTGGCTATGACCAAAAGAAGAGTTAACACCAGAAACATGAAAGCCAGTCTGGTCTCCAGGGATTGAATTTGGGAAAGAGCCTGCACACGGCTGCTCCTGGGCCATAAAGAAATACATTGTTAACAACAACAAAACAGACAATGCCCTGAGCTCTGCCTGGATTCAGAGCTGAGCTACTTTCAAGATATTTTAGCAGCACTGTTCATTTTGAAGGGGTTTCTGGGCCATTTGAAATTCAACCTTTAGCCAGCCTGCTCATGGGGTATGGTTACAGAATTCATTTTCTGATTTACTACCCCTCCTCCTGTATTTTCTTTATTTCCTGATGACCTCCCATGGGGTTAATCTTTTTTCCCTTTCTTTTATATTTTCCAGTTTTGTTCTCCCCACAAACGACTCAGTGTTTTTCCTGTTTCTGCTGATCACTCATTTGCTTCCTTTCTCTCTTTCCTTCTTTAAGAGCCAGAGAAAAATAAAAAGAATGAGAAGGGGATTTCCAAATCGTTCTTTTCTAAGCATTATTAATTACCGTTACAAGGCAAGAGATTTTTAACCAATAAAGTTGTAAATTACCACTGACTTTCAAATATTTCTCATTTGTCAGCTCTGATTGATTTGATTAATATTCCACTATGAAATAATTTCAACCGCACTTATAATCAGTTCTACTCATGAAGCAAAGAGCAGACTATCACTGCTGTATGGGATCCGACCACTCTGCTTTTACTCTTAATGTGAAGTTTGGGGTTTTGTCCTGAGGCCCGAGGTTCCGGGAAGGTGTACAGGCCGTTGAGTTTCAGCGATGAAGTGGACTGGCATATCTCCATATATCCAGTTATTTATATGTAATTTTGAAAACTTTGTTCAGGAACCTATTTGTATTGAAATAACAAAACGGCATCATTTCCTTGCTCTCCTGAACATTTTTTTTAAACTGAATATTCAAGGCTGAAGGAATGAATTTTTAAACAGTTCCTAAATCCAAGAAACTCATTCGAACCCTATTAATTCCTATCCTACTGGATAGCATTTCTGAGAAAGAGTGGGCCTACTCTCTGCTCAGACCTATGGGAGATTCGGGTTACTGGTGGGGAAAAAGAGTGTGTGCAGGGACAGGCGGGCGGGAGGGGCTCAGCACAAGACAGGGGCAGCCAGAAGACTCCACTTTTGGGGAATGGGGTTATAGTTTCCCAAGGTCCTTTTCCGTGCCACCGTCATATCCAGAATGTAATTTTTGAAGCTATCAATACCCGCTGCCTCCAATACCTCTCGAGTTTTAATCTTAATTATATTATTAAGTGAAGTACCCTGCTGTCAGGGCATTGAACATGATTTATGACGTCTGCCTATTAGGGGATCGATTGTGAATATCGCTACTATCATCTATCAATATTCTCAAGCCGAGGGTATTTCTCGCTCCACGGTAGTTATTTGTAATACCGAAATGATAGACTGCAGGAAAAGACTACTTCAGAGGACTAGCTTTTCAGGAGCAGCAGAGAGTTAGTGTGGTGAACCAGGAGACTCGGAGAGTTCCAACCACATCTCACACCCAGAGAGAGTTTAAAGGTTTTTTGTTTTTGTTTTTTAATGTAAAAACCAGTGAATTCTCTCGTGGGTCTAGTAGAAGAAAGCAAGCCAGAGTCGTTTTTAGGGAAAGGAGTAACCTCTGCAGGTCGATATCAGGGGGCGAGCGTTTCTAGCTGCCAGGTGATTTGCAATCAGACTAGAAGGAAACAACCGGCAACCAGGGGCCCCTTTACAGGAAGATGGCTGGATGAGGGCTGCTGAGGGGTGCTGGGGGTAGACTGTGTATTTCTGCAGCAGATGCCCGGTCGTACCTATTGCCTGTGGATTCGGAGGTGGTCAGTTTCTGGGATCAATTAAGACTCGCTGGCTGAGCCCTCGCTGCATCGCCGCTTTCACCTGCTCCTGCCTCCTCTGCATAGGTGGAAGCGGGTGCGAAAGACCTAGTGGCCAGGCCCGAGGGAGCCTGAACGCAGAGGCCTTTTGTCTCCAGACAGAGAGCAGCGCCTGCTTTTTTCCACTCTCACGGGGCACGGCACTGGGTCACCAGCGAGTCTCAGCCTCCAGCGTTAGGGGGATGGGAGGAAGAGTCAGAGAATGGAGCAAAACTCCGGTTCTGGCGGCCTGGAGCCTGGAGGCTAGAACACCCCGGCGGGGTGGGGTGTGGAGAGCGGCCTGAGTGCCGCGCCTGGCCCCTGCCCTGGGTGCGCACCAGGCCGCCAAAGCCGGGGGCCGCCTTCTCGGCTGCTGAAGCCCGGGAGTCAGTCAAGCGCCCTCTGGCACCGCGAGGGAGGCGCACCTCGCCTGGTGCAGCGTTGCCGCGACCTGAGCGGGAGGAGGCACAGGACGCAGGGCTCCTGGCCCGGCTGTGGGCTTGGCCTGGGCGCACGGAGCGCTCCCCATGGGCCCGAGCCTGGCCTCCGAGGCCCTCTCGGCCCAGTCTACGTTCCTTTAAGGACTTCAGCGCGAAGAAGAGCGAACGTGGCTAGAACCTGTTGACCTCCCCTCTGGCCTGGCAGTCCGCACAGCTCGTAGCAACACTGGACGGACTGGTTGTCACGGGACGACCGCGGGCAGGTGGGGAGGAGGCCTTGGTCTGGCTCCTGGATTCCACCCTGGGACGGACGGGGAAGCGGAAACCTTGACCTCAGCCACACAAGGACACCTATCTGGCTGGCTGCCTGCCCTGGCCCAGCCACCCGGCTCAGAGGCCTACCCTGGGCCACAGTGGTTTGTCCTCAGGCTTGGAGGCCCCAGAGATGTGGACACAGTGACTGGCACATAGTAAGCGCTTAATAAATGTTAGGTTGGCGGTGTCAATCATTTATAGGCACATCCGGTTT
Source organism: Nomascus leucogenys (assembly GCF_006542625.1). NCBI lineage: Eukaryota > Metazoa > Chordata > Mammalia > Primates > Hylobatidae > Nomascus > Nomascus leucogenys. The sequence continues at coordinate 115,035,642 of NC_044386.1, forward strand.
CCTCCATGGGCATCTCCCCTCTCACACACGTTTATTCCAGGCCGACAACATGCCTAGCTAGGTCCTTAAGCACCGCCACTCATACCCAGAGGCCCATCAGCTGCCTCTGCTCCCTCTGAGCCCTGGAGCTGCAGCCCTCCACCCTTGACATGCGGGAGAAAGCCAGAGGCCCCTAGAGTCCCCCCTCGGGGTATTTTCCAGGCCTGGGACACCTGAGCAGAAGCACAGAGGCCTGAAGAAGGGTTAGCAGGTCCCTAATATGCCCCATCCATGTCAGCACCAGAGGAGGGGAATTCTGGTTAAATAAGAATATTCTGGACAGGGAGATTGTGGTTAGTCAGTTAAAAGAGAGAGAGAATCCTTCAGTAAGGGATGCATGTGTGGGAAGAGTGGGGGGCACCTAGGGGCAGGCTGACGCAGAAGAAGCAATAGAGGCTGAGTCAGAGCACAGCAATGACACCTTTTCCTTCCAGAAATAATTCTTTAGTTAAGCCTTTAATCGGCCTTCGGTGAGCAGTGAGTTGTGGGACGTAGTGCCATTAACTATACATACAATGTTCATGTAACCAGATTTTAATCATTTATGATCTTAATAAATAAATGCTGCCTTCTGATTCTTTTTATTATCAACGATATTAATACTGTTGTTGTTGTTATTTAAACGAGATTTTAGTCCCGGTTCGTCCCCAGAGCAGCTGCAGGAGCCGTGCCCAGGACTATTGTCACCTGCTGTGCCGTAGCTCAGACTTCAGCCTGCTCGTCTCCTCTTCCCTCTTCCCCGGATCCCCCAGGCTGATGGATATTCTTCGGTCGGGGCCCTTTTTAAAATGACCAGTGTGTTATCAATATAGGCTACCCATCGTCTCTTCGTTTCTAACCATTTTGCAGCGCGAAGAGAGAGACCCAGGCGCAGGCCAGGCGGCGCGTGTCACTCGGTCTGAATTGCACCGTAATCGCCAAAACCTTGGCCTAATTTGCAGCTAATAGATCTCGAGCGAGGGAGTCGGAAAGAAACCAGTGGCTTTGGAGGGATCGGAAATTAAGGGACTGGAAGAAGGATGTGATTCATATTATTCTCCCCCTCCCCCTCCTGCACACGACCATGTGTCTCCTGGCTGGGCCTTTAGGGACGCGGCCCCTCGCTCTCCGTGGCCTGTGTCCCTGTTGTTCGCTTCTCTCCCAGCGGACCACTGTGTCTGGGGCGCCGCGCTCTTCGGTGCGCTCAGACCTCGCGCCCTCCCACCGGCTTCTCCCAGTCCCCGGGAGGAGGCGCTGGTGCCCGGGCTGGCCTCTGGTCCCTCCCAGCCGATGTCCTGGAGCCCCCATTCACAAAACCCCTCCTGGAAGAGGACACACACACACACACACACACACACACACACACACACACACACGCACTACGAGAAGGGGAGTTTGATCTTGTCTCATTGGCGTCTCGGGTCTGAAAGGAAAATCGTTTGGGTAAACAGCCAAGCTTCCAGGCTTAACGCCCGGCTCCCGCCCCCGCCCCTCCATCCCCTCCTGCCTCCCCCACTCGCCTTCAACCCCACCCGCCACCCACACTCGGCTCCGCAGCCGGGCCCCGAGCGAGCTCCGCGAGTCCTGGCGAGAGCCGAGGGCTCCCCGGGTTCAAAGGGCCGCAGCCCCGAGGGAACGCCCTCCTTGCTGTGCCCCGGGGGGCAGAAGCGGACTGCTGGGCGGTGGGACCGGCCTGGGCCACGGTAGGAACCGCGAAACCTCCCGCTTCCCTAAATAGAGCTGGTCTCGGGGGAGGGCGCCGGGGAGTTCGGAGCCCGGAGGGACATTTTTGCCAAGACCGAGCGGAAGCCGAGCCCGGGAGGCTGGCTGCGCCTAGGAGTTCTGCCACAGGTCCGACGGGGCACCCTGGGCCCCAACGGCCCGTCACAGGCGTTTGCACATTTGTGTGCACAACCACTGGCGGGGGCGTTGAGCCTCTGCTAGCCGCCTCGGGCTCCGCACACCCTTGGGTGATTACCCGGCCCCCACCTCCCTCCAAGCGACCTCGGCTCCAGGAAAAGGCTTTAATCTGCTATTAAGCGTTTTCCAAAGTTTCTTTCCAAAGGAGAGTTCTTCACTTAACTGGCTGTAAACATAATTAATAGTTATTAACATGCAAAAAAACCTTTGTGGTGTTTAAAAGGATAATGGTCTCTCTCTAGCTCACACTCTTAAGCGTGGAGAGAACCTTGAAATCTGAAAATATCCTGATTAGATTATTAGAGCTGATTATACAGTGATTTTCCCCGTTCTCTAATGAAATTCTTCTCTCTCCTCCCTTCCTCTGTCTCTTGTTCTCTTTTTCTTTTTCTCCCAGTCTCAATCTCACTCTAATCCAGGAGTCATTAGCAACACCCTCTGGCTACATGTTTTGCATCAGTGAAACATTGTGACATAGTTGTAATACAAACTCGGCCGCCTTGCACTGCATCTTGCGGTAGGAAGTGTAATAGCAATAAAAATCATTTTTCATCTCCAGGCATTATTGCGTGAAAATAAAAAACCAGAAAACCTGAATGTGAGAAGAGGAAGGGGTGGAGAAAAGAGAAATGAAGGGAGAGAAGAAGGGAGTGGAGGGGGGGAAGAGAGAGAGAGACAGAGAGAAAGAGAGAGAGACACAAAACCTTTTCCAGTTTAGAACTCCTTTTCCAAACTGTAGGCATGCAGATTCACACATATCATTTTCTATTCTTTCCTCTCCTCGGTTTTTGTCCTAGTTCCTCATTGCTGGCCCTCAGTGGGCCCCAGGACCCTCTTGGGAATTCCCTCTGAGCTCCCATTATCTCTCATCAGCTGCCTTCTCCCCATGTTAGCACCAACCCCCACCCCCACCCCCATGCCCAGGCCTCAAGACCCCCAGGGCCCGGGCCACCCCTCCTTAGCTGGCAGTTACTAGGGATGCTCATTCAAGTCCTGCTAGGAAATTGGGGCCTTTCTCCTGTGTGGTCTCACAGGAATCTTTCCTAGCCTGATGGAGAAGAGACAAACCAGCCAGAAAGCCAACCTGGCTATTTTCCTGGCGCAGCCGTGTAATTTCTGAGCAAGATCTGAGAGCTCCTAATCAGCAAGGAGGAGCCCTGGTTACAGGGAGAAGGGGCACTCACTCTCTCCCCTGCCTGCCCTTTGGGGGCTCACCCCGCTAACTCAGGGGACTGCGGAGTTTCAAGAAGAGATCTCTATGTTGGGATTGCTCAGGCAGGGAAATACAGGGGCTTACACAACACCACATAAACTCTATCTCCACCCTATAGTCCGCAGTTCGGCTCCCATTATTTGTAGGATCCACAGAGCTCCTTTAAAAAAAAAAGGATTTGAAATTTGTAATAAAAACTACATTAAATAAAGGTTCTGTACCTCCCTTCAAAACAAAGAAACCACACAAATCCTCACTGGACCATGACAGACATGCTATATTTTTAAAACCATGTTTGACATGTAACATTTGCTTTAACTTATAACACCCATCTCTGGGATGGTGCACTTTGAAGACAAATTGAAGCAAAGGCTCACCATATACGTAGGTTAAATTTTCTGTATATTTTATGGTCGTGTGGATATAAGATTGCGGCAAACCTGTTAAGTTATCAACTGGATAAAATAGTGTCAAATGCCCAGTTGCACCTTGGAAAGAAAGGCTGTGTAATTTGCAATTCTTGCCAGTTGCTACTTTCACCGGCGGATAGGTGTCCATGTTGGGGGCTATATTTTGTGGTTATTTAGTCAGCAAAGCCAAAAGCTGTGGGTACAGTGTCCCAGTAGGCTGGAGACTGGTACTGCAGAACCCCTCTAATGCTAGACTGACCAGAATAAATGAATTTTGGTGGAAATCATAATTGGGAAGGGATGACTTTATAGGCACCACCTCATGGGAGATATCTGCATTGGCCGCAGCTGAATGACCCGAAATGCACGGCGGCCCGAACTAGTGGCTGCCTAAAGACCATGTCTCATTTATTTTATCCTTTCTAGGAAAGCAGCTCCCCAGCTTGAGTGACTACTTTAGACTTGGTGAAATTGTGCCTATATATTTTTCTCCTTCTTCTGTTATTTTCCCTTCATCCCAATGCAGCCACTGTGGGATCTGTCGGTCACAGATAATGGTTTTTAACCTGTCAGCAGACCTGTGCGTTGCGGCTTCTCTGAGGGTTTCGATTAGGGAAAAAGTCCGGGTGACGTACAAGTTAGGCTGCAGCAGGCTGGGAGGCTTGGCGGCGTCATTCCAGTTTCTGCAGCGAGGTGGCGCTCCAAGGTACGGCAGCGCGCCCGGGTTTTCTCCACCGAGCGCATCCGCCGCCGCGTCCCCGCAGCGAGGCAGCGGCCACCGAGCAATGTTAACTCGGGGTTCCTAAAGCCTCTGAGCGGAAAGTCGGGAGCGCTCAGACCCACCTAGGCCGAGCAGTCCGCAGGGTGGGCGAAGGCCTGAGGCCACGACTGGGGAAGGCTGGCGGCGGCGGGGAGCGCTGTGATGGCGACGGCCGCAGCACACTCCGCGCGCCGCCGCTCGGTGGAAATCTTCGTAATTCCCGGGCGGGGCGGAGGCTGGGGCTGCAGGTGCCCAGGCTCGGGGAGAGGCGCGCTGGAGTCAGCCTCGTCCCAGGCACACCCAGCAAGCGCCCCATCCACCACAAGCTCAGAGATGTAGCTTAGGGGTTTTGTTGTTGTTGTTGTTCTTTTTCAAAGAAAAAAATAAGGAAAATATGTGTTCTATCGTTGTCCCCCAAACTAAAAAAGAAAAAATATATAGTTTTTGGGTTTTCCTTTGCTTTCTTCTCTTCTCTGATTTCCTTTTTCTTCCCTTCCTTTTCCTTTTATTTTCTGTAGTTTTTTTTTTCTTACTTCTCCTTTCGCTTATTTTTTTCTGTATTCTTCCCCCTATTTCTTAGAGCTGGGTGTGTGTGTGTGTGTGTGTGTGAGAGAGAGAGAGAGAGAGAGAGAGAGACAGCTTGAAAGAGAGAGAGAGAGAAAGTGAAAGTATTACCACCGGCTGGTAATACTAGAAGGCTTGGGCAAATTGTAGCAAAATTGAAGAAACTATTTCTATTTATTGAACGGACTTTAGTGCGTACGATTTCATTCGGATGCTTCTGTTCTTTCTGGGTGTCTCACAAGCTCTGAGTCAAAGATGACTGGGAGAAAATGGCTCTTACTCTGCCACTCCGAATCTGCGGTCGTGGGGGCCCTTTAAAATCATTTTTGAAACAGTGATAGAAGTAATAATAGTAATAGTCCCAATGAACAGCGTTTCCTTCTGGCATGAATTTTCTCGTGGTTTTGCAGCCTGGTCGGCGGGACCCCAGGAAAGCGGGCGGGCGGCGCGGCTGCTAGGCTGGGGCCCTCCTGTCAGCAGCTGGTTCCACGGGAATCCCCTGACCCGTGAGCTGTCCCCCTCTCTGTGGCCCTGGGTCTCGGGCCTGGGCCCTCGCAGCTGCTGGGATGCTTTGCTGCGACAACACCCTGCCTTCCACATGCAGCCGCTGCACTTCTCCCTTGAGTCGCATTTCCGGCCACCTCACCTTCCTTGAAGTTTTCTAGTATATAAGGAGGAATTTTCGGCCCAATTTAGAAGTCTGCAGAAACTCAGAGGGTCAGGTCATTAGGAATGTTAACGCGGCGACCAAGAATTATAAACATGATCTGAAAGTCTCTTCCAATTCATTTCTTCAAGTATTTATTTGAGCTAAGTGATGAAAAGTGACAGTTGTGAAATAGACAGCTTTTAAAAGTAATGAAGTCAGATGAGGCTTTAACCTGTCGATTGCTATAAATCAACTTTGAAAAAGAGGAATGAAGAATGTTATTTGAGCACCTAACCGCCAGCATTTGCTTTGCCGGCTGTCGACCCTGGAGTTGGTCTGCGAGCACCTTCCAGGAGGCAGGACCTAGTGAAGCCCTGCACCTGCAGTGTGACCCTCAGGTGACATGCAGGATTGGGGGCCGTACTGCCAAAAGGAGACATTTTCGTGTGTGGGGGAAGGAGAACTCCATTTCCACTCAGACTTTTGTCATGGGTTTGGGCTATGCAACGTATCTGGGCAGGTGACCCCAGCCCCTAGCACAGTTGGGAATTCAGAGAGGTTGCCACCCATGGGGCTGAACCCCGAAATATAGATCGGCGCCCAGCCCAGCTCCCCAGCTGGTTGAGGGCGTCTACTTCCTTCTTCCATCCGGTTGGGGAAAGCCCAGGGCCTGCATGACGCCCTAACTCTTACTAAACCTTTAGAAATGGTGGCAGCAGGGTGAGGAAGATGAGGAGACTAAATTTCCCCAGGGGTGGGTGGGTTGGGCCGGGGCTGAGTTATCTGTAACATTAAATGACTCTCTTCTGTGAGGGAAACCCGGGAAGGAGGGGTCCTGGGGGCCTGGGGGCTGAAGGCAGGATAGAGCAGGTGTCTGAAGTTCTTGTGGGGTGGGGAGAAGGGTCCCATTCCCGGCATGGCCCCGTCAGGGCATCCAGAATGCCTTCTGAGAAAAGTGAACTGGTTGGGTGTCTTAAAGTAAACCTCACACATTCTTTTGGAGATCTCAGTTCCCTACGATTGCAGTTTCAGTCTTAGCCGGGCTTAGGGACGCTATCCTTTTCACAGTGACTTCACCCCACTCTGTCCCTGTCTGCACTCCAAGCCTAAGCCGGGCAAGAGTTCCCGGGGCCTCTGGCCCTCTGCGTCTGCTAGTCTCTTTCGCCCAAGACTCCCCGAGGTGGGGAGAGCACTGGTGCTCCCTGGAGAAATCAAGGTGTCCAACATTCTCTCCGAGGCGAGGCTGCTTGAGCGCCAGCAACAGGTCCTGGCACTTTCTTCCCCGGCTCCTTCACTCCGCTTGCTCTCCATCCTCATTTCTGGGGTCAAATGGGAAAGAGCGAATACTCCTCGACCCCTCTCCCCCCTTGACTATCCAAAGCAGCCCGAAGATGGCGAGGAGACTGTGCCGGGTCTTCAGGCAAATGCCCCGCTGGGTGGCTACAGAAATGGCCTGTGACCTGCACACGCCTCGGAGAAATTCCAACTCTTGGTTGAAGACTCCGACTCAGAGGAGCCCTCTGAGGATGCGCCCCTGGAGAAAGTGCACGGAGGGGGAAAGTGGAGAGAACCACGCCGTCCCCAGGCGCTAGCCAGCGACTCCCGGGTCAGCAGGGCCGGTGGCTCCATTCGGCCCCACCCTGGCCTAGTGACTCTCTGCGGCCTTGGATGGGTGCCGAGAGGTGAAGCCGATCTCAGGCAGCACCCCTCCCCTTGCAGGTCTCATTTCCCCTCTCTGGGGACCTGGATGCGGGAAGCTGGCCGCCCAACTCGGGCTCTATCGGCGTCCAGCCCGCCCTCGGAGTTAGCTGGAGCTGGAACCTGGCGGCCTCGGGGGTCCGCAGCAGGCTGTGTGGCCACCGGCCTCTGCCCGCTCCGCTAGCGCCAGGGCTTCCCGCACCCCAGGCTGGGGCAGCGAGGGCGAGGGGGTCTCCTAGACCCGCCCGGGTGACGGCGGTAGGGGACCAGCAACTTCCATTTTGCGACCCCGAGAAGGGAAACTCAACGGAGGGGGCCGGTCGAGACTCCTCCTCCACTCCGCCCCGAGGCAGCCTGGCTAGGCTAGCGGCGGGTCTCCGCCCGCCCGAACGTTTCCATAAATCAGGCCGCTGGCAGGCTGCTAATTAGCTCGACCGAAAAGAATAGAAAGAGGGAGAGTTCGGTAGCGCACTGTGGGGTGGGGGTGGGGGTGGGGGTGGGGGTGGGGACTCAGTAGGTGGGAGATCAGAATTTCTCTAGGACCATTGGGGGACTCCCTGGGGTACCTCAGCAACACCCCCGCCCCGCACCCCCGGCCCAGGCCACCGCAGACCACCTCCCCCCCAGCCTGGGCCTCCAAGCAGGGGCTTCGGGCTCACAAGCCTCCCGCACTGCGCTCCCCAGCGTTCGACCTGGCCCGCCCACCCACGCCGAGTCCCCCTCTGCCACTCGCTGAGCAAGCCCAGCGTTAATTAACTCCCCTCCTTGCCCCCTGCAATATCGGAAGACTTTCAAAACTCATCTCCAAGTGTTTCCTTTTTAAGCCTAAAGCTTGGAACAACCGCCAGGGAAAGAGGGGAGCTGGGTCTAGAAGAGTCGGTCACCTCCGAGCTTTGGGGCAACAAGACTTCCCCAACGATTGTGCGGGTTGTGGGATGAGATGCAGCAACCCTATTTCTCCATCCGCAGTGAAAAGGCAAGACGATCAATCAAGATTAGAAATAACATTTAAGTTGGATTATTGATTTCCATGTAAATTGCGAACAGAGGATGTGGCCAGTGAGAGCGACTTCTGTTTATTTTCTCTTTTCCTCCCCCATCCTTCTCCTAGCTCCGCGCCCCTCCCAGCCTTCCCGCCCTTAGCCGGGAAAGGACTCTGAGATGACCTCACCACAGAGACCCGCGGCCTCCCCGCCCCCGGCCCCGGGACCCCGGAGCGGAGATTGACAGGTGTCGCTCGTTAGGACAATGCCTTCCAGGTGCCACTGTCACAGTCCCATCCTTCCTGACCCGCCCTCTTTTCCCCCTTGCCTTCCAACTCTCATACCTCCCCCCTTTCTCCTCTGGGGGAAGTTCTCACATTCGCACTCCCAAACCCCAGCTTCTCGCATCTGGGCACAGGGCCCCAGGTCTAGAAATGCGGGCAGGGGGTCGGCACCGAAGGGCAGGGGTGGCAGAGGCTCCCCCTGCTGCCTGCCGTGGGGCCGCTCCGAGGTGCCAGGAACTCCGGTAAGGGTCCCGGCGGCGGCAGCCCGGGAATGGGCAAAGAGGGAACATGCGTGTATTGTAAAGGAACCAGCGCGGTCTCTGGACTTCCCTGTCTTCGCTCTCCACCCCCGCTCCCCCTCAACACACACATAATATAACAGACGCGAAGATAATCCTGCCATCTGGCAAATCCCAAATTTGGCGACCAAGCTCGGAAAGCAACAGCGACGGCTCATCCCGGGAGTAGGTGGCTGGTCCTGCCGGACTCTCCAGAGCTGAGGCAAGGGCGGTGGGCTCTGCCCGCACCTGCCCCCACCTCTGCCCCTTCCCTGCCCTGACCCAGTAGACTGTGGGGTTTTTCTCTCGCACTGGGCAGCAGTTCTGGGTGTCTGGAATGGGGGAGCTGTAAGTGTGGGGCTCCGGCCCCACTTTCCACCAATACTTCCTCAATGAGCTAAAACCCAAATTCGGCTTCATTATGTACAACCGAATGTAATTTATAGCTAGGCGGTCTGTCGGCGGCGATTTAGATCATTTGGTGATAAGGATCACACTTATTAGATTTCTTCAAAGCCGATGGGGGTTTTCTATCTTTTTTTTTTTTTTTTTTGGAGGGCATTTGTGCTAAATTGCCCAGTGCTGGTGTGATAACTGTCAAAAGTTTGACATCAAAGGAGCTAATATTATTCAGTTACCAGAGAAGCTGTCTGTCTAAATAAGAATATCTTAATTACTGCATCACAAAGGTAGAAAAGGGGTCGGATCTGAAAAGGGGAGAGGCATTCAGCCGCTCCTTTTGATGCGCTATCTATATTAGACCGATGCGCCGTTCTTAATCAGGCCTAGTCCGATTTCCTTTCCTCTCCCGGTCGGTCCTCTGAACTTTATAACTATATGTAAACACGTTGTCAGTGGGGACATAATCTTCTCAGGTTCTTATTAGAAGAAATTTCCATCCTCTCCCGTTCTAGATTAGGCAGTGGAGTCCGCTCCATCAATGAAGGGACTAAGGTTTCGTGGACAATAATGTGGCAATTGTTGATGGTTTGTGACCCATAAAATGTGGAGGTGACTGTTCTGGCTTTGGTATGTAATTATGCAAAACACTTTCCATAAAGACTTGCCATTCGATCTAATGGCAGTCCCTGCGGTCTATTTCAAAAAGGGAGGGTCTATGTACAGAGAGAGAAAAGTAACATTTGTTTTAACACAGGTTTTATAGGGGGGATGGATAAATACAAACACATCACAACGCCGCCCAAAGTATTTTTTCGAGTCAAATTAAAATAATGATCAGGGGGTTTAATAAGTTAATCATAGCAACATGGCCTATCCAAACACACAGGGAGGGGGGTTCAGGCTTCAGCCCACCACCTCTCGACCTGGGACTGTGCTTAAGAGTGGCGAGTCACCCCTGGGTTCTGTAGAGCTGGAGCTCGTCCCTGTCTCAACTCAGTCCACCTGGGTGCTGGGCTGGGCTCTAAAGCCCCGATCTGGGGCTGAGGTTGGGGGAGGGGTGGGCGGCATCTGGACCCCAAAGGCTTGTCCCTGGAATTATTTGGCATGGGGCATTTTAACAAAGCAGCACTCTTTGAAGAAGCGTCCCCCATCCCCTTTCCCTTTAGTGCCCTCAAGCTCCCAGGATTTAGGTACCCACAGAAAGGCAGGCGGAAAAACAAGTCCCGAGACAGGAATGAGTCTGACTGTTTCGGGTGGAATGGCTAAACCTGGCGCCCACGCTCAGAGGGCCAGCAGCTGAGCACACTCGAATCAGCTAAAGCTGCCCCCAGCACTTTCTCAAGACACCTGAGGGTTTGTTTTGTTTTTTTTTTCAAAAGTAATATGGGGAATTAAAAAGGCCTGAAGGAGAGGGGTGGAGTGAGATGGGAAGGTCTTCACTGCCTTGGGCCCAGCCCTGGCCTCTGGCTTAAAAAGCAAGTCTTTCTTTGGCACCCCACCGGCCCTTACCTTGTCTGGAGACGCGCCCCCCACCCCACACTCCCTGAACTGCTGTGCGTCGAGCTGAGTCCTCGCCATCGGCCGCACGGTGACGTTGCCGTGTGAGCCCAGCAGTCGCGGGCAACAGGGGATTTTTCAAGGGGGAAATGATGATTAGAAGAGAGAATCATCTAAATATCAAAGTGACACATGGGGAGACCTGGAAAAAATATTTAAGCTAATGAAAAGCAAATAAAGAAGCAGACACTTAGGCTGGGAAATTAAATATTATGTTTAAAATGGTGCTTTTGTCCGGGCTTGAAGATTTCCGATTCATGTACACATAATAAACACTCGGGTTTGTCATCTGGAGGTGCAAATCTGAAAGATATTCCGACAAATGAAGTGCTGGCAGAGAGAGGAATAAAGAGATCGGTGCCTGTCAGGGGTCAGGCAGCCTGAGATTGCTTCTAGAGATCTTTTGAAAATTTCACACGATTGAAGGCTTAGGGGCTTCACTGCGTTCGCATTTCAAACTCAGATCAGTGGGATCACAATCAAAAATAGAGGTCTGAAAAATTTTGATGCAAAGATGGCCACAGGCTTCAGGGCTTCTCTCACCAGCTCTCTCTCTCTCTCTTTTTTTCTTCCTAAGACAGACACCCTGACATGGCTGTGATCCTTTGGATGACAGAGTTGTCAGAAAAGAAAGAGAAAATTGCATCTTGTCTGATAACTTCCTTTCAGTCAAAAGGAATTTAGGGTCTTATTTTCAATAAAAGAGAAAAAAAAAGATGGTTCATTTCTAGCAAGCATAGGATGCTCAAAAGAGTCTCGGATTTCATAATTAATGATCTACTCCTAGACATTTAGGTGTGATTCACCTCTTCATTTATCCAGATTAACATGATTTCTCACTCAGTTTATACTCTGGCATTACATTGAAAATTTGTCTCAATTTCTCAACACTATGATTTGTATACACAGTCAGGTGTACGAACATGATTACATGCATATGCACTTCAACATATATGTGTGCACGCACAGCTTTAATCCCTAAATCTGGACATTGGCCTGTTTGTCTGATATTCCATGAGAGTTATTGCCCACTCCCCAAGATGTCAGCACTTTCTGGTTTGAACAGGACACAACAAAATCAATTGTCTCTGTGATTGATCTGGTGGTGGTGGGGGCGGGGTGGGGTGGGAAATAAGAGGACCTGGGGACGGGCATTCTGTGAGACCAAATCAAACTAAGGAACTCTGGAATGGAACCAGGCTAAGTAGATGCAGAGGAGCTGGCTAGACATCCAGCGGACCAACTGGAGAACACCTTGGGAACAAGATGTGATGGCAATTATGCCAAAATGTGAATCATCTAAAATTATTTGCTATTGGTTTGGCCAACTTTAGGGTGAGCAGAAAAAGGACCAATTTAGCATCAGTTGGCAGGTTGTAATTTTTACCTGACTGTTTCAGACAAATGAGCAAGATACTTTTGGAAATAATCTGAATTACAGTCGAGTTTCATTAACTTTCAAACCAACATGAACAGATGTTGAATTCCTGAAACGTCTCCTAACTGCATATATTAGGAGATCTCTGTTGAGGAGGGTCCCCACAGTGGAGAAAGAAGAGACCTGTATAAAAAATATCTCCTGTTCCCTGAATTATAAACTCAAATTGTTAATAATATATGTTGTTTCACACATGGTCAGAAAGAGAAAAGTGTAATAGTTGCTTTAAGTGGATTCATAAGCTCAAAGCTTTTACTCCTCCCACTTCTGCAGGCTGGGGCAGCCACCACAAACACCAGGACTTGGAGGCAGAGGCAGAACCCCAAAAACTGCTTGGCAAGCTGGACGGGTCCCAGACGAACAGCTCTGGTATGCCAAGCCAGGGAGGACAACTTGGCCCTGGCACCCTGAGTTTGGTGACTCCAGGATGAGGGCTGGGGAGGTGAGATGGAATGTGAGTGCCTCTGAAGTCCTGCATTCAGAAACCTTCCAGACACCCACATTGCAATTCTGGTGGAGAAATTCCCACCCTGAAGCTTTCAGGAGAGCAGCCAGTGTCTGCAGAGCAGCTAGTATCCTCAGATGGGCTTCTCCATTCCCCCGCCCCCGTCCCCACCCCACTCCGTCCACAGAAAAGGGATAGAGAGCAGGTCGTTAGTGTAACTTTAAAGCACTTGAGCAGAGACGCAAACGAAGGAGAGTCTTCTCTTCGTAGAAGGGCCACCCACAGGGCGCTCAATTTCGCTTTTTCTAAGTCTCCTACAAAGGACGGAGGCCCCTAACCGGGCTTTAAAAGCGGGGTTTTGTGCAGTAAATACGGTGGGGCCCGTCCTGGTGTCCAGGAGAAGCACTAGAAGAGAAAAACGGGCGACAGGATGACCGCAAGGGAGCAGGGAGCGGTAGGAGGGGACCCTCGGCCGAGTAGGGACAGTGCCGCCTCGGAGCCTGAGCCGCGAACTGGTCCCAGCAGGGAGGCCGCGCAGCCTGGCTAGGGTTCGCTGGGATGCACGCCACCGCGGGCGTGCTGAGTGCCCGGGATGTCCCCTAAACTAGGCCGGAGAAGGATTCAGGTCTCCTCTGGTGGATGTGGGAGGTCTTGGGATAACTCTTCGTGAGAATGCAGAGCTGGCAGGAGCCTCCGTAAAAACACCACAAGAAGCGGTCTTGAGGGCCGTCTGATTGGCTCACAAAACACGGTTTTTCTCCAGCCAGGAAGGGCGGCGAGACCCAGGCAACTTGGACCCGGTTAGGGACCCGTGCGGGATGTGTTTTCTGAAACTTCTTACGTAGGAACTCCAGGGGGCGGGGGATGAGGGCGGCGACCCCAGATCACAGGCGGCCGACGACCTCCGGTTATAGTGATGGGTCCTCTTTTCCTGCCATCGCCAGCCCTGGGAGCCAAGGACAGGCGAGTAACATTTCTCTCTCCATCCCATTCTCACTTTAACACGCCCCCCTCCAAAAAATGTCAGGGTCCAGAGGAGAATTCCAAACAGGAGGTCAGAGGCTGAGCAGAGCTTGAGATGAAACGGCGCCTATAGATTTAAAAGCAAACAAAGCCGAAAACAACCCCTAACTATTCTGGCTGCGCAAGGGCCAGAGCTCCTCCGGTGCGCCTGGGGCAGGGCGGTCGCCGCACACTCTGCTCCGGGGCCGTCAGGAGCTATATCAAGGGCTGGGCCCCAGCTCGCTCCTGTCTGGCTGGCCCCGAGTCGGGACACCCCGAGTGCAACCTTCTTCTCATCTGCTCTACCCCTCCTGACCCGACACGCTGGTTGTGGGGGGAGCCACTGGTATCAAGAAACGCGCCAGGCGCAGGTGGACCGCCAAGGGGGGCTAGAGGCTGGGCAGCCGTGGCCCAGGCCAGGTCCCAAGTGCAGTGCCCTGGGTCCTGCCCCATCCAGGAGTCAGACACAAACACACTCCGGGTCCTAGTCAAATGTAGAGTTGGGAGAAAGGAACCTACGGAGGCATCTTCTCGCTGTTCTACCCCCAGGCGCGAGAAAACTGAGCATTCCCTGCCTGTAGGGAGAGGTCCACCGCGCTAGGGGGCCGTGAGAACGCAGTAGGACACCTGAGTTGCTATTTTGGCCTTTTCTAAAATAATGTTTTAAAAAATATTATGAAACTAAAAACTCCAGGCGAGGCATCGCCTTTCTTCTCGTTTTGATATGACACCCACTAAATAAAATCCTCTTTTAAGCCATCTTCACTCTAACTTCAAAGGAGCGAATGTTAATTTTACCTTTATTTAAATGATTGCAGAGGCTAACTGGTGAGGGATTCTCCCCTTCCTCCAGCCCTCCCTCCGGATTTTAACATATGGAGTACAGTCACGATTTACCGCCACCCTGGAAAGCCAGCCGCCACCTCCCCAACCCCCATCTTGCCTTTTTTTCCCTTTGGTTGATATTAATTTCATGGAATGCTATTTAAAGTTTAGCATGAAATGCACGTGCTATAACACAAGTGGCGAGTTATCGCCAATGAACTAGGAGTGGAAACACATCAGGAGCAGACTTGACCTTTCCTTGGATGCCTGCAGACTACGCCAAGTGGGATTTAGTGGGCACCTTCTCCCCATAGGAGGCTTCATGATCTGAGCCCGGATCTAAGCCCGAATGACCACACCCCCAGGAGTCTTTGCCACAGAGGGCTGAAGCTGTGTTCCTTGAAGGCAAGGACTTTAGCCACGGAAGGGAACGCGAGGAACTTCGGGCAATCTTTTTGATGCCACGTTCCATTTTCTAGGATCTCTTGCCAATTTCTCAGTGTGTTTCTGTCCAGATAGACTAAGCTCTTTGGAGTTAATTAACCTGTGGCAGAGCCACAATTAATACGGAGCGAAGACGGAAAGGAGAAAATTCAGAAAGAAGGGGGAAAATAAAAGTAATGCTTGTCTAGCCGGATTCTTTCACACCGCTCGGTCACAGTTAGTTACCGACTTTCCAGCTGCGAGGACGATGCGCGCCATTTACTGTAATTGAATTGCTGTAATAACACCTTGCAAGGGGACAGCAATGCGTTTCAAAAAAAAAAGGTTGCGTGTCTGCCTGGCCAGCAGTTGCCTCAGCTCCTCCTGGAGTCACTGGTTGCCTGCTAGATAGAGCTGCCCCAAGGGGATGGGGACACAGGGCTCGGTGGGTTCTCGGGTGGGGCTCGAGGAGCCTGGTTGCAGGTGAATTCGCTCCGGGCGTTCGGTGTCCCTGGGCTTGCCTAGGGGTACTGGGGACCCTTAGTGGGCCACAACCCGAAGCTGAACCTGAATAAGGGATAGGGGTAGGACCTGACATTGCAGAGACATAGAAAATCAATACGTGGTCGGGAGTCAACTGCGCGCGGCCAAGGGCTCTGCCCTCCCTCTCTCCGTTGATGTGGACGCTGGGAAGCTGCCCGCCGTCCTTCCCCACCCCCTTTGCCCAGCCTTGGCAAGACCTCTCCGGAAACATACTCGCGTGAAGGAACTAGGAAAGCTTCCTGGCCCGGGGCTAAGAGCCCGACGCTGGGGCTCCTTGCTGAGTGAGACGCTCAGTCCTGCGCTCCCCGCCCCGCCCCAGGCGCCCAGCCCCGCTGGGATCCATCTCCTCAGCCCCGGTTTGGGAACTACAGGATCTGCCACCTCGGTTTTTCAGACACAGCCCCTGGCCTCTTTCCTTGGCCTGCCAAACCTTTGTTCACTTCTCCCACCCGTTGTCTCCTCTCCTCTATCCCTCAGCAGTGTTCTCGTTTGGACAAGAGGGCCCAATGCTTTTCTTTGCTACTCCTCGCCCCTCGTAGGCCTTTCTCGGTCTCCACAGAGCTCCACGGGCACAGAGAGCAAACCGTAGACTCTGACGCTCCCCAGGACAGCCACGGGCTCCCGAATTTCAGCACCGCCTTGGGGGTGGTTTCCAGGGGCGCAACAGGATGAAAGAAGTGGCTGGATGGCGGAGGGAAGACGGTCTTCCCACACCGTCGCCCCAAATCGGGTCCCCAAGGCTAGCTTAAAAAGGCTTCGAAGGAGGCCGGGCACGGTGGCTCATGCCTGCAATCCCAGCACTTTGGGAGGCCGAAGCGGGCGCATCACCTGAGGTCAGGAGTTCGAGATCAGCCTGGCTAACATGGTGAAACCCTGTATCTACTAAAAAAAAAAAAAAAAAAAAAAAAAAAAAAAAAAAAAAAACGCCAGGCGTGGTGGTGGGCGCCTGTAATCGCAGCTTCTCGGGAGGCTCAGGCAGGAGAATCGCTTGAACCCGAGAGGCGAAGGTTGCAGTGAGCCGAGAACGCCCCATTGCCCTCCAGCCTGGGCGACAACAGTGAAACTCCGTCTCAAAAAAAAAAAAAAAAAAAACCTTCGGAGGAAATAAAAGAATTAGAGGTTAGAATGCACCTCACCAGTGCTGGGAGGGTGTCCAGAGTGCTGCTGAGAAGAGCGCACTGGGCCCAGAGGGTACTCCATGGACTTGCGGATGCTCAGTCTTGCCCACGCAGGTCTGGCGGAGAAGGCAGAGACTTCCACGCCCACGCTGGACCCCCAGCGACCCGCAAGGTGCGTGGTAGAAATAAGCGTGTTTCAAAATTACTATCCGGGGAAGTTGAGATTGCAATACAAGCGCAGGCCGGGGGTGGTGGGGGGGAGGGAGGAGAAAACAGTCCTGGAGAGGAGGAAACGGCGTGGGGCCTGGCCCTCAGCGGCAGGGTGGGGAAACCTTATGGCTGTTTGGAATTCACCTATAGTGTGTGCGTGCCCCAGGACGTGGGCGCCAGTAAGATGGGTGGAAGATGCTTGGGGAGGGGTTGGCATCCATCACACTCCAATATTACTCCAGTCGATCCCTTTTCCTAGGGGATTCTTCCGCTTCCTTTAGGGTTTGCTAGACATAAGGTTGTTTTTGCAACCAAAAAGCCGACTGCTCTTGGAGGCATCCGGCAACTGAAGCATTGCTCCCGGGTCCTGAGAGCTGGAGGGCATGCTGCAACGCCCGGCGCCCACTCCCAGACACCTACACCTACAGCTACTTTTCTGCAAAACAAAGTTCTGTCCCTTTCCTGTGTGCCGGAAGATGGGGTGTGGGAGGATTCCCCGCTGTCTGGTCCTTCCATGGCTTCCTGGGCTTCCTGCAGAGTGGAACAGGTTGGAGGTGGAGTTGGAAAGGGCGGTAGTAACTGCAAGAATTCAGGAAAGTAAAGCTCTGGCGTGATAGGGAGGCCTTGAGGCCGTGTTGGAGGTGGATTGCTTTAAGGCTCACCTGTGGGCAGGGAAAAAGCAGGTCCCACCCAAATGCGTCTGGACTTGGTTTTCTCTGCGGGGAGCCCCAGAGTGTTCCATTTGCACGTTGATGTCTGAGAGGTGAGACAGGCTGGCAGCTGCCTCTTTGAAATGTGGCGAGCACTAGCAGGCACCAGAGGGAGGAAATGCTTCCTAGTGCGTTAAAGACTCAAGGATCAAGACTCAAGCTCGCATTGGGTCAATAGCAAGGCTGCGGTGGTCTGGCTGACCTGAGAACCGCGGCAACCGGAACTTCGGCCAAGGCTGGGCTTGTGCTCAGCAGCTCTGGCTCCCACCTCACTGCACTGCTCCATCTATCCTGGCTGCTCATCTCTGCTCCCCCAGTCCTGACAGAATCAGAGCCTTTCCATTTTTGACCTTCCCATCTCTAGACTTTCCTCTGGAGCAAATTTTGCCTAATTCTAATGTTTGCCAACGAAGTTGATTGTCAACAGCTACAAAAGTTCTTGTGGAAAAGATAGGAAGAATATTAGAAAGAAGGAGAGCTGACATAAGTCAGAAGCCCTGCTCAAAGCTAAGCCACTTACCTGCCTTATCTCTTTTACAGCCTCACAATACCGCCAAGACAGAAATACTACTATAGTCAACTTTTTGCTGCTGGGGAAACTGAGGCTTAGCAAATTTAAGAGCCTTGTCCAACCAAGCCTAGGCAGCTAGGAACAGGCCAGGCCTAGATGGAATAGGGCTGGCCCTTCTGGCCACCAGCTGTGGTCCCAGACAGGACTTAGGAGATAAACTGCATCATTTGGATGGCTAAATGCAGATTCTGTCTGGGGCAGAGCAGAGCTCATCCCAGGAGAGCTGTCCCAGCCTCTACTATAGTCAACTTTTTGCTGCTGGGGTAAACTGAGGCTCAGTGAAGTTAAGAGCCCTGACCAAGCCCAGCCAACCAGGAACAGGCCAAGCCTGAATGGAACAGGACTAGGCCTTCTGGCCGCCGCCAGCTCTGGTCCCAGACTGAACTGTATATAGCTATATCTTTATATTATCTGTATATCACACACACACACACACACACACATATATATATATAAAATACCCTACAAGTGTGTATAAATGGGTGTGTCTTAGGGTGTGTGTGTGTGTGTATATATATATGTATATATATTCATTCAAATAACAAACAAAGCCCATGGCTATTCTGATATTAGCCATGTAGAGCCAGGAAAACAACTGGAAACAAGTGAACCCCATCAGGCCAATTGTATCTGTATCCTATCACTTCTCATATTAAAACCTATAGCATCAAGTATTACCTCTTATCTGAAGAACCTTTTAGCTGTGTGATCCAGGCAGGCTCCTACTTCATCTATTTGTCATATAATTTAACTCTAGCAAATACTTGTGACACAATTAGTTGTATTATCCCCATTTTACAGATGTGGACACTGAAGCACAGAAAACTCAACTCACATGCCCATAGTCATACACAGCTAGCTTATCAGTGGCAGAGACAAGGTTTGAATCAAAATCATCTGCTCATAAAATCCATGTCACAGGCCAGGCACAGTGGCTCACACCTGTAATCCCAGCACTTTGGGAGGCTGAGCCGGGTAGATCACCTGAGGTCAGGAGTTCGAGACCAGCCTGGCCAACATGACAAAACCCCGTATCTATTAAAAATACAAAAATTAGCCAGGTGTAGTGGTGTGCACCTGTAGTCGCAGCTACTTGGGAGGCTGAGGCATGAGAATCGCTTGAACCTGGGAGGCAGAGGTTGCAGTGAACTGACATCATGCCACTGCACTCCAGCCTGGATGACAGAGAGAGTCTCTGTCTCAAAAAAAAAAAAAAAAAAAAATCCATATCACAAAGTTTTGCATTTCAATCAAGTCTATGGGAAGGCTATATGCAAAGACATTTCTTATTTCAAAAATACATTATTTTGGTGGGGATTAGGTGGACTGAAAGGCAAGGAACGTGAAGATAGTTGTATTCCCTCTCCCACCCCAAATTGCCTCAACTCTTCGTTCTATAACTGTGTCTTCAAAATTTTCACTGCCTTAAAAGATTCGAATGCTTTTTCTGTCTCAGGTGTAATGCCACATGCATAGGTTTTCGCAAATGTTCAGAAGGCTGCCTGAATTACCTGTTTCGCTGCCTGTTTGGGGTCCTTTTCTCCTCTGTGAGAAGGATTTTTTGCATGCTCCTCACAGGTGTGCTACTGCTCATACCGGCCTTGCTGGGAGAGGATCCTTGATGACTGGGGCCTACATGGATGCCAGGGTGCTAAGGAGTCAACGCCTTGTTCCCTGGGTCACTGGCTCAGGCTGGTTCTAACAGAGTCTGTAGATGCAAACCAGAATTTTGAAGCTTGGTTCACAAAGTTGAGACAACTCCAGTGTTCTCTGTGTTGGTCAGTAGAGTACTGGAAGCCAGCTGAAAGTATATGTTCAGCCAAACTGAAGGGAAAATTCGAAACAAAGTAAACTGGTGACTCAGATTCAAATTTGGTGGCTGGATGCAAACAAAAGTTAGCTCTCCATGAGGCTAAGCATCTAATATTCCTAAGGCCACTGTGAAGCAGAAATCATTGTACCTAGTTAATTATTATTTTGTTGATTCAAAGCAACAGAGTGAGAGATAGCATTCAAATCTTCAGCTTGTAAAAATAAACCATTCAAGTGTGTGTTCCTCATCTGGCCATTCAAGTGTGTGACCATCTGGAGATGGTCAGCCTAGGTCAGCCTGTCCTAGGGGAATATTCAAAGTCAAGATCAACTGTGTCTACCTGGTATGCCTCAGGCCTATTCCAGATTTAGAACTTCCTGGTTTGGGAAGTGGGTCATGGGAAATTTGGAGGCGGTGGAAATGTGGGTGGGGCCATGAGTCCGAACGTGTAGCATGGAGAATGCAGGAAGCTAGTGGGTGAAAAGAATAATTCTTCTCCTACACAAATGGAAACGTTCTCATTTGTGCATTTATTTAACATCCAGTTATTAAGCAGGCAAGATGTGGCCAGCATGGTACCAGGCACCTGTGGATACAAAGATTGAAAAGTCACAGTCCCTGCCCTCCAGGAGTTTTTAGGTCAGTGAGGGAGAGGCAAGAAAGCCGATATGATTTAATATAATACACCCTGGTAATTAGTACAAAGAGCTTTGGAAGTTTGAGAGCGTGATCTGTCCTGCCATGAATAACTGCCTGGGAAAGACTTCACAGTGCAGATGATTTTGACTTGGATCTCAGAAGATGGGTGAAGTAGGAGCAGAGCAAGGGTGAGACAAGAGACAGATGGCAATTCCACTGGAGGGAAGCACAAAGCAAAAGTGGAGGAGGTCAGACCACGTTCTTTTTTTTTTTTTGAGATGGAGTTTCACGCTTTGTGACCCAGGCTGGAGTGCAGTGGCTCGGCTCACTGCAACCTCTGCCTCCCGGGTTCAAGTGATTCTCCTGTTTCAGCCTCCCGTGTAGCTGGAATTATAGGCACCTGCCACCATGCCCAGCGAATTTTTGTGTTTTTTGTAGAGATGGGGTTTCACCATGTTGGCCAGGCTGGTCTCGAACTCCTGACCTCTGGTGATCCACCAGCATCAGTCTCCCAAAGTGCTGGGATAACAGGCGTGAGCCACCACGCCTGGCCCAGACCATGATCTTATTTCTCTTGGGGGGACAATCAAAGATATTGGGATTTGTGTAAATAAGCTATAGGTTTCTCACATTGTTCTTTGTAGGTCCCTGCCCGCCCCGCCACCACCACAGGTTCTCACTCTGTTGCTCAGGATGGAGTGCAGTGGCATGATCATGGCTCACTGTAGTCTCAAACCCCTGGGCTCAAGAGATCCCTAGACTGCCCTTGGCTTCCCCAGTAGATGGGACTGCAGGCACACACCATCATGCCTGGCTCATTTAATTTTTTTGTTGTTGTTGTTAGAGACCAGGTCTTACTATGTTGCCCAGGCTGGTCTTGAACTCCTGGCCTCAAGCGATCCTCCCACCTAGGCCTCCCAAAGTGCTGGGATTACAGGCATGAACCATCCTGTCCGTTCTGTCACACAGTTCTTCATTAGGGTGTGTCTTATCTCTGTCATGTTTCATGGGGAATAAAGAGAGGAGTGGATTTGAAATGGTTTCCCAGAAGATAGAGTTTCTTTTTGTCAAATTTAGATTTCCATTTAGAGTGAGTAAATTCAGCTGTTTGTGTCCTGGACATTTACCTGAAGGCTTAAGGCAGAGAGAAGGACTCATAAAAGTAGACAAGACTGTGGAAATATCAGAGATTAGTACATGGAGAACTACGGCCAAAAAAAAAAAAAAAAAAAAAAAAATCCTGCCAGAATGTATTCCTCACTTTGCACAAATGCCAGAAGGATTGGTACCTTTGGATTCCTCCCCAGTGCTTGTGCCTATCAGAACAGATAAAAGATGCTGTTTTGGTTAGTTCCCTATGTGTCTCTCTGTCCCTCCGGGCTGGAAGCTCCTTGGAGGCTGGGAGTGCGGCTGATTCGCTTACGTTCCCCGTCCCTGGAATAGTGCCAGTCACATAAGAGCTCAGTACATTATGAATGAACGCATGATGCAAGTTTAAGAATATTGGTTTTTAATTTGTGTTAATGATAGCTGGCGCATCTGAATATCTTTTTATGTTTGCATTTGGAGTTTTTAATTGGGATTTCATAAAGTAGCTATTGTCCAACTGGCTCTTATTTATGGCGGGACCAGCCTGGCAGAACGGAAGGGCCTGAATGCAGATGTTCAACTGTGTACTCTCCATTGACCTTGGACAGTCACCACCAAGAAACTCAAGAGCACCCAATGTGAAAATCACTGGCCAAGAGGCTTTAAATCAATGCCGTCACATTTGTTGCTTTAGTCACTTCTCAGAGTGATAGCAAAGACTCAATCATACTCTTTATATTGGTCCTTCTACCATTCAGAGCCATGATAGAATCTCACAGGACTGAAACATAATGTAATCTTTATGTGTATGTTTTCTTGTTGTAGTTATTTGTCATTTTATGTATAGTCTGAGCATTAGTCAAGATATTTTCTTAGTTAGACTAAAGAGTGGATTAAGAAGACAATATCTGGCCGGGCAAGGTGGCTCATGCCTGTAATCCCAACACTTTGGGAGGCCAAGATGGGAGGATTGCTTGAGCCCGGGAGTTCGAGATCAGCCTGGGCAACATGATGAAACGCCACCTATACAAAAAATAGAAAAATTAACAGGACATGGTGGCATGCACGTGTAGTCCCAGAAACTCGGGTGGCTGAGGTGAGAGAATCACCCGAGCCTAGGGAGTTGCAGGCTGCAGTGACACATGATTTCACCACTCCGCTCTTTCTTTGCCCCATGACTTCCATATAAAGTTTAGATAACTTAGGGAATGGCAATAACCTGGGTTCTTTTTTTTTTTTTTTTTTGAGATGGAGTTGCCAGGCTGTAGTGCAGTGGTGTGATCTCGGCTCACTGCAGCCTCCGCCTCCTGGGTTCCAGCGATTCTCTTGCCTCAGCCTCCTGAGTAGCTGGGACTACAGGCACGCATCACCATGCGCAGCTAGTTTTTGTATTTTTAGTAGAGACGGGGTTTCACCATGTTGGCCAGGATGGTCTTGATCTCTTGACCTTGTGATGCACCTTCCTTGGCCTCCCAAAGTGCCGGAATTATAGGTGTGAGCCACTGTGCCCGGCCAACCTGGGTTCTTAATAGTTAGGATCTTATGGTTACTGTCCCAGGGAAAGGTCAAGATCTACGTAGGTAGAGGAATTTATCCAAGAAGTTCTGATGCTCTTCTTTTCACCATGGCTCTGCATTAGTTAACATTTTCCAAGGTAGACACCGATTAGATCTTGGAAACAGGCGTGAAGAAAAGCATTACATGAGATCAAAACACGATCAGCTCCCTCTGAATTCTACCTTATGTTTTAGACACTCTATTGGCTCCCTGGCTTGGAGTAATTTCAAATTCCCACTGGTTCAGTGGCAAGACATCTTCTCATTCTTCTTTTCTAAATATATTCTTCATTAAAAAAATTCTCCTCACCCCTTTATCTCTCTTGTGATTTCTCTTTTTAGAATTCAAATTGCAAAGGACTTCACAAGTGAAATAGAATACATTTTTGAGCATTATGTTTAATGCTGTTCATAGCTCTAGGGAGCAGTAAACATTTTCAGTAAAGAAATTTATAGCTTTTGTTTGCTTTGAGTTGAAAAGACCATGTTAGCCTTGATAATCATTTCAGAGATACTGGCTTGTGTCTTTGTATCCAGACAGCCGAGGTACTGTACAAATATCACCAACAGATGACTCAAAGACAGGCCAAATTTTGAGGGTTATGGGACTCCAGTCACAAGGACAGAATCAAGCTCTCTTATTATCAATACTAAAATATGACTCCTGAGGCCTGTTACAAGAGATTCAGATGAGATTGAATGACAAAAATGCAAAAGATGGGAAATCTAGCTTTCGGTCAATTGGCAATCCTGCACTAGGTGGCAAGTCTATAAAAAATGGATTACCTGGGTACCATGGCATTTGCCTGTAGTCCCAGTTACTCAGGATGCTGAAGTGGGAGGATCATTTGAATCCAGGAGTTCAAGTCCAGCCTGGGCAACATAGTGAGACTCCATGTCTAAAATTTCTTTTAAAAAATGACTAATTTTGTCTAAAAAAAAGACTAATTTTTCTTCCTTCCTTCCTTCCTCTCTCTCTCTCTCTCTCTTTCTTTCCTTCCTTCCTTTCCCTTTCTTTCTTTCTTTCCTTCCTTCCTTCCTTCCTTCCTTCCTTCCTTCCTCTCTCTCTCCTTCCTTCCTTCCTTCCTTCCTTCTTTCCTTCCTTCCTTCTCTTTCTTTTCTTCTCTTTTTTTTTGGGACAGGGTCTTGCCCCACTGCCCAGACTGGAATGCAGTGGCATAATTATAGCTCACTGTACCCTTGACCTCCTGGGCCCAAGTGATCCTCCCAGCTCATCCTCCCACATAGCTGGAAATATAGGTGCTTGTCACCACACCCAGTTAATTTTTAATTTTTTGTTGAGATAGGGCTTCACTATGTGGTCCAGGTTGGTCTCAAACTTCCGTGCCCAGTCCTCCTGCCTTGGCCTCCCAAGATGTTGGGATTACAGGCATGAGCCACTGTGCCCGGCTGACAACTTCACTTTCATGATTCTAATATGAAGCCAACATAGTATCCTCTGCCACTTTGGAGAATTATGTTCATGCACAGATGCCTATATCTAGGAATCTAAATAATTATTACAACAAATACATCAATTTAATACCCTCAATGCAAATATTCCTAAGAAATAATAAGGACAGAAGTCCTAGTACTTCATTACGGAATAATTACAAATAACATCCTTCAACCCACAGCTGTATTTATTGGATACAAAAACAAAAAGAGAGGAAAATGAAACCTTCATTAATCATTAGAATAAAAACTATAAATATCTAGATGTTTGTGAGTTTGTACCTGAATAATGGAACACAGTTCCTACTTTGCAACCATAGAACTTGACCTTGTGCACACAAATTCAATCCGTTTTTCATCAAGGGACAAAACAATGGAAGAGCTGGTATCTATCACTTGCTGAGAAAGACAAAGCTGAGAACAAAGAGTTAATATTTACCTGTCAAGAAAGCCAACATTTTAGGACAGTGAGCTATTATCTTGGCATAGATCTAAAACTGAAAAAAAAAATACAGAAGTAGAGTGAATTATAGACCTCACGTTTTCTTGGATTTACCTGGTTTTGAGGAAGAGGGACTATAAAAGGTGAAGGGTATCCTGGAGTTGGACTGTCTAGAGAAGAATTTTGTGTGAATGGGCAATTGTGTAAAAACTAAAATTATACATTTATAAATTCAAAAGATATAAATTATTTTCATTTAAAACACAGGATGCTAGGAAATTTCCTTTTGTACGACGTATGGCTGCTTGAACTGTCTTTACCTGCACAAGATGGCCTTTAATAATCTTCCATGGTAGTCAATGAAAAAATTCTTCCTATGTTGCCAATTTACTGAGCATAAATTACGGGGAACCTTATATGGAATAAATTATGTTCTTAAGCCTTCTCAGATGTGAAGCCAATAGAGATTTTAAAGCAGAAAACGAAATGCAAAACGTAGCTCGAAGGGGCGTTGGTGTGTATTTGGAACCCTCTCTGGAGCTGTTTACTCCCCACCCCTGTGAGGGGATTACAGGGCCGCATTCCAACCTGAGGCTTTCTTAGCCACATGTGGCTCTTCAAAAACCTGCATGCGGTTTTCTTCTTAGATTTAAATACAGTGACAGGAATATTGCAACGTTGATGTGGCAGCGGGCCCAAGAAAAAAACTGAAGAACTCCGCTTGAGTCACAGACAGGACAAATAGGGAAAGTATCACTGACCCCAGATGTGCCCTTACCTGACTTGGGAGCCTTCGTTGAGAAGCCGGCACTAACATACCCTTTTGTACAACCATCGTAAGTGCAATTCATGGGTACTCATAAACGCGAGGTAAGTTTAATTGATTTGTGGCTTTCCACATTGCTGACGATGAAGTGGTTCTTTGGCTGTTGAAAGGTGAGAGGGACTTGATTTCAATACAGAGATGAGATGCTGCATTCTCTAAACTGACAGATGGAAATTCTGCCTCAGAATTCATTATTTGATGTGAAGGACAATGATGAAAATTTGAATCTGTGAAACAGTTCAGCAGGTCAAAATATAGTCAGACCATTAAAAGTTAAATGAATTTGGATGTTAAAATTCACTGGGAAATACATTTATATGGCAGTTTTTAGGTTCCCTGATAATCATTTTGATGGCCTTTTCTGTATTGTCTTGAGTTTCCTCCATTCTTTCTGCACTACTGAGGTTTGCAAACTTGCTGGAATTTTGTGTCTATGCAATACCTTGACATAGGAATGGAAAATAGAATCCCTTATCAAAAGATAACAAAGATCTCCATGAGAGATGGAAGCTTTCTTGGTCTTCTGTGGAGAGGTTGAGAAAGGAGAGGAAGATCAACCCCACCCCTGACCCATGTCTAATTATCTGCTTTCTCATCCTAAGTATACGGCTATATATTGTCTATTAATGGAAAATTAGGTTACAATTATAATTGGTTAAGATATTTAAAAGTATATGAATAAAATTTAACAGTTTCCCCTTCTAATCAACCTCCCCTCCATAGTTTTTTTTTATAATTAATTTTTGGAGACAGTCTCACTGTGTCACCCAGGCTGGAGTGCAGTGGTACAATCATAGCTCACTTCAACCTGGAAGTCCTGGGCTCAAGAGATCCTCCCAAGTAGCTAGGACTACAGGCATATGCCACTGTGCCCAACTAACTTTTTTTTATTATACTTTAAGTTCTAGGGTACAGGTGCACAATGTGCAGGTTTGTTACATATGTGTACATGTGCCATGTTGGTGTACTGCACCCATTAACTGGTCATTTACATTAGGTATATTCCTAATGCTATCCCATGTGTGATGTTCCCCATCTTGTGTCCAAGTGTTCTCATTGTTCAATTCCTACCTATGAGTGAGGACATGCAGTGTTTGGTTTTCTGCCTTTGAGATAGTTTGCTCAGAATGATGGTTTCCAGCTTCATCCATGTCCCTACAAAGGACATGAACTCATCATTTTTTATGGCTGCATAGTATTCCACGGTGTGTATGTGCCACATTTTCTTAATCCAGTCTATCATTGATGGACATTTGGGTTGGTTCCAAGTCTTTGCTATTGTGAATAGTGCCACAATAAACATATGTGTGCATGTGTCTTTATAGGAGCATGATTTATAATCCTTTGGGTATATACCCAGTAATGGGATGGCTGGGTCAAATGGTATTTCTAGTTCTAGATCCTTGAGGAATCGCCACACTGTCTTCCACAATGGTTGAACTAGTTTACAGTCCCACCAACAGTGTAAAAGTGTTCCTATTTCTCTGCATCCTCTCCAGCACCTGTTGTTTCCTGACTTTTTAATGATCACCATTCTAACTGGTGTGAGATGGTATCTCATTGTGGCTTTGATTTGCATTTCTCTGATGGCCAGTGATGATGAGCATTTTTTCATGTGTCTGTTGGCTACATAAATGTCTTCTTTTGAGAAGTGTCTGTTCATATACTTCACCCACTTTTTGGTGGGGTTTGATTTTTTTCTTGTAAATTTGTTTAAATTCTTTGTAGATTCTGGATATTAGCCTTTTGTCAGATGGGTAGATTGTAAAAATTTTCTCCCATTCTGTAGGTTGCCTGTTCACTCTGATGGTAGTTTCTTTTGCTGTGCAGAAGCTCTTTAGTTTAATTAGATCCCATTTGTCAGTTTTGGCTTTTGTTGCCATTGCTTTTGGTGTTTTAGTCATGAACTCCTTGCCCATGCCTATGTCCTGAATGGCATTGCCTAGGTTTTCTTCTAGGGTTTTTATGGTTTTAGGTCTAACATGTAAGTCTTTAATCCATCTTGAATTAATTTTTGTATAAGGTGTAAGGAAGGGATCCAGTTTCAGCTTTCTACATATGGCTAGCCAGTTTTCCCAGCACCATTTATTAAATAGGGAATCCTTTCCCCATTTCTTGTTTTTGTCAGGTTTGTCAAAGATCAGATGGTTGTAGATGTGTGGTATTATTTCTGAGGGCTCTGTTTTGTTCCACTGGTCTGTATTTCTGTTTTGGTACCAGTACCATGCTGTTTTGGTTACTGTAGCCTTGTATAGTTTGAAGTCAGGTAGCGTGATGCCTCCAGCTTTGTTCTTTTGGCTTAGGATTATCTTGGCAATGCAGTGTGCCCAACTAATTTTTAAATTTATTTTATTTTTTTTCTGAGATGGAGTTTCGCTCTTGTTGCCCAGGCTGGAGTGAAATGGTGCAATCTCGGCTCACTGCAACCTCCACCTCCTGGGTTCCAGCAATTCTCCTGTTTCAGCCTCCCGAGTAGCTGGGATTACAGGCATGCTCCACCACGCCTGGCTAATTTTGTATTTTTAATAGAGATGGGGTTTCTCCATGTTGGTCAGGCTGGTCTTGAACTCCCGATCTCAGGTGATCCGCCCGCCTCAGCCTCCCGAGGTGCTGGGATCACAGTCACGAGCCACCGCGCCCATCCATTTTTAAATTTTTAAGAGATGAGGTCTTACTACGTTGCCCAAGTTGGTCTCAAACTGTTGGCGTCAAGTAATCCTCCTGCCTATGCCTCCCAAAGTGCTGGGATTACAGGCATGAGCCACTGGGCCTGGCTTCCTCTTCGTAGTTTTAAAATTGTATCCACTAATTCCCTGATTCTCCCGACTCCAAGAGGTGGAGCCTAACTCCCAAAAGTGACACTGTACAACTTTGGAGGCTAGGTAATAAAAAGCTGGGTAGTAAAAAATCCATTCTGGCTCTGGCGTGGGTGTATGCTCTTTCTCTTTCTTCCTCTCTTGGATCATTGGCTCTGGGAAGCCTTACAGAACAGCCCACATGGTGAGAAACTGAAGTCTCTGCCAATTACCACAAGGAACAGAGGCCTGCCAACTGTGAGAGTGAGCTTGGAACCAGGTCTTTCTACCGCAGTCAACTCTTGAGATGACCTCTGCTCCACCCAGCAGCTTGACTTCAACCTCCGAAGAGACCCTGAACTGAAAACACCCAGCTATGTCACTTTCAGATTTCTGACCCTCAGAAACTGGGAGAAAATAAATGCTTGTTGTTTTAACTTGCCAAACTTTCGGTTAATTTTTTACATAGCAATGGACAACTAGTACAACCCCATGAGTGAAATTAGTACAGTGTCTGATATTGACTAGAAAAGGCACTTAATAAATATTTGTGGAAGGCATAAATTAAAATGAATAAATAAAAGATTTTATTTATGGCCTTCTACACCTTTCTCATTTGTATAGCCTCTTTGAAAGTAGCTTAACAGAAGGGTGTTTCTGAGAGAGGATCTCTTTAATTATTAAACATTCAATCATTCAACAAATATTTATTACTGCTACTATTTGTCAATGAACCACTTTCTTCAACTATGAAATACTTGTAAGACCAATTAAGTATCTGCCAAGCTTTCATAAAAATATATTAATTGAATCTCTCCCTGAAAGACTCTCTGCTATAGAGGTTAAAACCCAGTTGTTGGGTTAGTTAGATAAAGATGACCAAGAAAGGTGAAGGGTTAGTGAAAGGAGAGAAGTTATTTTAATACTGACATACTTAAAGTAATCATTGGTGAGAATGAGACCCATCACTGAACTAATAAGGAATAATAAGTATGGGTGTAAATAATGCAAGGCATTCAATAGTTACTGGGAACAATTTGGGGGAAATGTAGCTTACTCGTAGTCTGTGCATTGTGAAGTGTGGCCAAAGCTGGTTTGGGGGTCAGGTGATCTGGGTTAGAATCCTACCGCTGCCTTTACAAACTGTGAGAATTTATAGAACTCACTGAATCCTTTTGACCTTATTTTCTTCATCTATAAATTGAGCAAGTAACACTATGATTTAGAGTTTTTTGGGTTTTTTTGAGACAGGGTCTTGCTCCGTCCCACCCAGGCTGGAGTGCAGTGGTGCGATCATGACTCACTGCAGCCTTGAGACTTCCTGGGCTCAAGTGATCCCCCCGCCTCAGTCTCCTGGGTGACTAGGTCTAGAGGCACACCCACCATGACTGACTAGTTGTAGGGATTTTAAATTACACAAAGCATGCAAAAGGTTTAGCTTATAGCCTGGCATATAGTAGCTACTTGAAAAATTGTTAGCTCAAAAAAAAAAAAGAAAAAAAGAAAAAAAGTCTGGGCACAGTGGCTCACGACTGTAATCTCAGCACTTTGGGAGGCCGGGGTGGGAGTATTGCTTGGAGTTCAGGAGTTTGAGAGCAGCCTGAGACACATGGCAAAATCCTGTCTCTATAAAAAACACAAAAAACTAGCCAGGCATGGTTGCACATGCCTGTAGTCCCAGCTACTCAGGGGCTGGGGTGGGAGAATTACTTGAGCCTGGAAGGTCAAGACTGCAGTGAACTGTGATCCTGCCACTGCACTCCAGTCTGGGTAACAGAGTGAGACCCTATCTTGAAAAAAAAAAAGTTAGCTACTTTTTTTTTTTTTTTTTGAGATGGAGTCTCACTCTGTCACCCAGGCTGGAGTACAATGGTGTGATCTCGGCTCACTGCAACCTCTGCTTCCCGGGTTGAAGCAATTCTACTGCCTCAGCCTCCCAAGTAGCTGGGATTACAGGCACGCGCCACCGCACCCAGCTAATTTTGTATTTTTAGTACAGTCGGGGTTTCACCACGTTGGCCAGGCTGGGCTCGGAGGTTTTCAAGTCTCCTACATTGTTAGAACACTTTCCGGCTTATGTGCACCTCCCTCCTTTTACCTAGACATCAGTATGGCGGAATCGTCTGAAAATCTAGAGTCAGGAGGAATGACTGGAGTATTGTTGGCCTTCTCAGCTGCTCTAGGAGGAGCTTGGTGAGATGGGATAAAGGCAACATGAACACAGTGGCCGTCTCTGTGCCGCGCCCTCACATTCCACATGGTCTTCCATCCCACAGTGATTCTGCTTGTTGGTTGGTCTCTCTTAAGAGACCATTTGGAGGCTCCTCTTGCACCAAAGTGACCTTAATTGTGGTTCCTGCATGTCTCTAACCTACACTTCTGAGAGGTGAGGTACAGGGGCCATTGCAGAACTAGCTCAACTAAAACATTTCAGGGCCATTTAGTAAAAGAGTCAAGAAATGTTTTCTTGTTCACTAGTTGGCTGCTTCACCTTAACTTGACCATGATTGAAACTGTGAGCCTCTCTGCATTTCCCTTCTTTCTGTTTATCTTACTAACCCTTCTCACTTTGCCAATTTCTTCTTCTACTTTCACCTACCCCTCCCTCCCTCCCTCCCTCCTTCCTTCCTTCCTTCCTTCCTTCCTTCCTTCCTTCCTTCCTCTCTCTCTCTTTTTTCCTTCCTTCCTTCCTTTTTTTTGGGGTTTCACTCTGTCACCCAGGCCTGAGGGCAGTGGTGTGATTATGGCTTGTTATAGCCACAACCTCCTGGGCTCAAGCAATCCTCCTGCCTCAACCTCCTAAGTAGCTGGAGCCACAGGCATGTGCCACGAAACCCAACTAATTTTTAAAAAAATTATTTGTAGAGATGAGGTCACCCTGGGCTTCCCAGG
Organism: Nomascus leucogenys; assembly: GCF_006542625.1. NCBI lineage: Eukaryota > Metazoa > Chordata > Mammalia > Primates > Hylobatidae > Nomascus > Nomascus leucogenys. Next base: position 115,067,170 of record NC_044386.1, read on the forward strand.
CTGGTCTTGAGCTCCAGGGCTCCAGCGATCCTCCTACCTTAGCCAGTTTTGTTCATTTTTTTTCCCTTCCTATCTCCTCTGTCCATCTGTCACTCATGGTGAGGTAGGAGCTAAGAAAACAAGAGGGACTGGAACCATTTTGGTTCCTTTCTTTTCTTCTTTTTTCTTACTCATGTCACATACTTCCATAGCAGAGGCACTTTGGAATTTGCCAGGCAAATGAGCTTGTTTCAGATGAATCCATTTATATTTGAGTAGAGGTCTAGGGCTTATTTGGGCTCAATAAAATCAAGTAAGTCTTTGGATAAAGTGGACAAATTATCCTTTTTGTTTGGCTTGCTCTTTGGCTACAAACACATCATTATTCTTATTCTCATCTATTTGACATTTCCTTGAATGAGTATTCTCATCTTTTGGCAAAAACAAACACACAAACAAACAACAAACAAACCAACAAAATACCTCAAAAAGCATGAATACGTGAAATTTATTTTACATCAGACAGTTTGAACATACTCCTTGGTAAAGAGGGTAAAGATATGATGAGCACAGTTAGGAATATGATGTTATTTGCTAGATTTACTAAAGTGTGCTTATTATTTAAGTCCTTCGGATGACATCTGCAAATAAATGACTAATGCATTAAATACAATGTCTATATTAAACCTACATTTACATTCTGCACATTTTTGTATTAGCACGCGTGTCTTTCACATTTGACATCTATTTTCTGATACTTAGTAACATAGAGTACATCTTTTAATTCATTTTTTAAAGTCCTGATGGGAAGAATTAGAAGACATATTTAACAAGATCTTGTAGAATGTCCTCCTTTTCTCACAGTGGTAGACAAACTCCATGGTGCCTCTCCTTACACTCATCTCTCATGTAACTTATTTAAAAAATATCCTAGCAGATCTGTGAGGTTTGCAGCTTCTTTTTGCTCTAAATTCATTCTTTAAGTATAGAAAACATATATGTATAGAATTGCAGTATATGAAAATTGAGAGAAAATATAGAAATTACCTGTATTAGTTAGGATAAGCCAGATTATGCTGCTGTAACAACTTAGCACTAAAATATTTATAGTTTAAAAAACAATTTCTCAGGCTCATTTCTCAGTCACATTACATATCAATTGCATGTTGACATGGTGATTCTATTTCACATACCCACTAAAGGGCCCAAGATGATAGAGGCAATGCTATCAATAACTGGACCAAATCAAATTAGTGGTATACTTTGTGACCACAGCAGGGGAAGAGAGCACTGGAATATCTCTCATGGGCAATGAAATACCCAGAAATAACACATGTCTCTTTTGCTTATATCCTGTTGGCCAGAACTAGTCACCTGGCTGAGCATAACTAGAATGGGGTATGAAAAGTATAGTCTTCTGTGTGCCTGGAAGGAAGAGGAGAGCCAGACATCGGTGAGCATTCTTGATGGCCACCACATTACATAATTTAATCCTTTTATTATGTAGATAAACAAAACTGAGGGCTAGAGAAAGCTGGTACACTAGGTCACAAAGGAAGCTAGTGGCAGAGCTAGCACTAGAACCCAGTTCTCTTGGTAACAGGTAATGTTTTTTTGTTGTTGTTGTATAGTAGTTACTCTTTTCTATGTAGGAGCTGATGGCACAGACATGTTGCAGAGCTATAGATAAATCATTAAACACGAATAGAAAATATTACCTTGGCTGGAAGCAGTGGCTCGTGCCTGTAATCCCAGCACTTTGGGAGGCTGAAGTGGGAAGATCACTGGAATCCAGGAGTTGGAGACCAGCCTGGGCAACATAGTGAGACCCCATCTCTACAAAAAATAAAAAATATTAGCCAGGCATGGTAGTGCATGCCTCTAGTCCCAGCTACTCAGGAAGCTGAGGCAGGAGGATCACTCAAGCTGAGGAGTTTGAGGCTGCAGTGAGCCTGAGTGATTATGCCACTGCACTCCAGCCTGAGTGACAGAGTGAAACCCTGTCTCAAAACTAAACTAAACTAAACTAAACTAAACTAAACTAAACTAAACTAAACTAAACTAAAATAATTAAGCAGTGTTGCATGCTGCAGGGTTAGACAAGTAGACTAATGCAGCAAATAGAGTTCTGAAATAGATCCACGAATACATGGTCAGCTAATTTTCCTTTTCTTTTTTTTCCTTTTTTTTTGGTGGGGGACGGAGTCTCCCTGTGTCACCCAGGCTGGAGTGCAGTGGTGCAATCTTGGCTCACTGCAACTTCTGCCTCCCGGGTCCAAACAATTCTCCTGCCTCTGCCTCCAGGGTAGCTGGGACTACAGGCACCTGCCACCACATCTGGCTAATTTTTGTATTTTTAGTAGAGACAGGGTTTCACCATGTTGGCCAGGATGGTCTCAATCTCCTGACCTCGTGATCTGCCTGCCTTGGCCTCCCAGAGTGCTGGGTTTAGAGGCGTGAGCTACTGAGCCCAGCATGGTCAGTTAATTTTCACCAAGTACACAAGATGGTTCAATGAATTTTGTGTGTGTGTGCAGTATATGGTCTGGAGCAACTGACTAGCCAAGTAAAAATTGTGGGACCTGTATTTCACATAAACAAACAATAATTTCAACTGACTGTAGATCTAAAGTAAAAGCAAAAATTGTACATTCTAGAAGTAAAAAAGAGACTATCTTTAAGAACATAGGGTAGGTAAAGTTTTTTCAGGCAGAACATAAAGACAGTTTTAAAAAGATGAAAATTAAATATAAAAATATAAATTATACGTTATTAAAGTAGAAAGTCCTCAGCATCAAAAAACGTTGTTAAGTAAATGAATAGGGTTGGTTTTTCTCCATTTTTAAGAACTGGAGGAGGAGGTGGGAGGATCACTTGAGCCTCGGAGGTTGAGGCTGCAGTGAGTTGTGATTGTGCCACTGCACTACCGCCTGGGTGACAGACAGAGATCCGGTCTAAAAAAAATAAAAAATAAATAAAAATAAAAAAGTAGAAGAATGACCTCACGGTGATTTCCAGGCCATATCCTCTAATGCCATGATGAGGGAAATTTTCTCTCTTATTCAGACAAATGTGAAACTTTGACATTTACTGTTACTAGTAACAATATCGTGCATGTACTCAGAACCTTAAACTTCTCAAAGCATTTTCAAATGTCTTTTCTCTCTTGCTTCCCCATAATTTATCTGAGGTAAGCAGGTTCACTGTCACTGACTTAATTTTATAGATACCCACGGCAATGAAATGTGCTCAAGCTCACAAAACCAGCTAATAGTGACATTAGGATTAGAATCCAAAGCTTTGCACAACATGAAAAACAATGAAATCATGTCCTTTGCAGCAACATGGATGCAGCTGGAGGCATTTATCCTAAGTGAATTAATGCCAGAACAGAAAACCAATCACTGAATATTCTCACTTATAAGTGGGAGCTAAACATTGGGTGCTCATGGACATAAAGATGGCAACATTAGACACTGGGGGCTACTAGAAGGGGGAGGCAGAGAAGGAGACAAGGGTTGAAAAACTAACTGTTGGGTACTATTCTCAGTATCTAGGTAATGGGATCATTCATACCCCAAACCACAGCATTATGCAATATACCCATGTAACAAAGCTGCACATGTGCCCCCTGAATCTAAAATAGAAGTTGGTATTATAAAAAAATAAATCCAGAGCTTTGATCTGTAAGACCAATGCTAGAGCATAAGCCAATCGTTTCCTTCCCTTTTCCTAGGATTGTAGATTTCTTCTTGGCGTGAACGAAAATAGTTGGATGACTTTTTTCAACCACCAACAGCTCTTTAGTAGCAGGGTAAGGAGCATAATTTGGCCCTTAATCTAGAATGCTTTTTCTAGATTCTTCCCCTTTTTAAAAATCCTAAAGCCTTTACTTTGATTTTTTTTTTTTTTTTTGAGACGGAGTCTCGCTCTGTCGCCCAGGCTGGAGTGCAGTGGCGCAATCTCAGCTCACTGCAAGCTCCGCCTCCCGGGTTCACGCCATTCTCCTGCCTCAGCCTCTCCGAGTAGCTGGGACTACAGGTGCCCGCCACCATGCCCGGCTAATTTTTTTTTTTGTATTTTTAGTAGAGACGGGGTTTCACCGTGGTCTCGATCTCCTGACCTTGTTATCCGCCTGCCTCGGCCTCCCAAAGTGCTGGGATTACAAGCGTGAGCCACCACGCCCGGCCAAAGCCTTTAATTTGAGATACTCTTTCATCCATCCCTTCACCCATGTACCAGTGAAAAAATGCATACTTGGCATATGTAAGGTCAAACTTGTGGTCCAGGTGAGCCCAGGCCTCAGCAATGGCAATGGTGCTGCTCAGCATGCACACAGCTCTCTGTACCTTGGCCAGGTCTCCACCGGGTACCACATTGGGAGGCTGATAACTGATGCCAACCTTGAAGCCAGTGGGACACCAATCCACCAAGTGGATGCTGTGGTTCGTCCTGAGGGTGACAATGCCAACATTGACATATCTGGGAACATCTGGTACATCAGGCAGCAAGTACATGTATTTACCATGTACTTAATGGTACAACATCATGGTACAACAGGCAGCGAGCCATGTATTTACCACGGTAAGACTCAGATTTTGCCATCAGATTGACTGGCTCAAAGCAAGCATTGGTGATCTTTGCTCTAGTAAGCTGTTCATGGTAGGCTTTCTCAGCAGAGATGTTGGGGGCCTACATGAGCAGAGGGAAGTGAATGTGGGGACAGGGTACCAGACTGATCTGAGGTTCCGTCAGATCAATATTCAGGGCTCCATCAAATCTGAAGGAAGCAGTGATGGAAGGCACAATCTGGCTAATAAAGCAGTTAAGGTGAGTGTAGGTTGGGTGCTCAATATTGAAATTTCTATGGCAGATGTCATAGATGGCCTCATTGTCTACCATGAAGCACAATCAGAGTGCTCTAGGGTGGTATGAGTGGTGAGGATGAAGTTGTAGGGCTCAGCTACAGCTGTGGAAACCTGGGGTGTGGTGGGATTGAGTAATGGAGAGTTCCAGCTTGGACTTCTTGCCATAATCAACAGAAAGAAGTTGTTATATTACATGTGCTCTGTGTATAAAATACTCAACATACTGAGATGATCAGGAACAGAGATGGAAGTGAAACAAAAGGAGAAAATCCAGCTGTACATATTTTCTTTCTATTTCTACTCACTATCCCTTAGAAGCTATCGGGGTCCTGACAGACTGTAAATGTAACAACTGTGAATTTTGCACAACTGATAAATTATTTTAGATTAGTGAGATTGCCTTCAGTTGCAAGTAATAGAACCTCACTAGAGACTGGCATAATTTAAAAAAGAATGTATTAGCATATATAATGGAAAAGATCAGGGAAAGAGCTAAGTATGCAAATACAATAGGAAACTATTTTTCATCTCTTGGCTCTGCTTTTCTTTGTGTTGGCTTCATTCTGTAGTAGATTCTCTTCAAATGTCAGCGCAGATGGCTACTAACATTTCAGATTATATTTTACTAGTTTAGCCTCTTTCTCGATAGTTGCATTAAACATTTCAGAGTTGATATCCATAGGTCTTGATTGGATAACATATCCAGGCTTGAAAAAATTTACCATCATTCTGATTGGCTGGGCTTAGGTCACCTGCCAACTGCTGGAAACGATCAGTGGAGTTAGCACCACTTAAATCTTAAGGAAGGACCAAAAAAGGAGAAAGGGAATGGTATCCTAAAGGAAAATCAAAGTGCTATATAAACAGGGAATGTATGCTGGACAGAGAAAAATTACAGATATCTGTTCTAGTACTCAACTACATGCTTCAGTACTCAACAAATGCAGGAGGGAACATAAATTATTATAGCCAAGAGTGACTTGACTTTACTTAACTGAAAGCAAAGAGGGTTATGATGCTAAGGACGGGTGGAAAAATCTGATAGATGAAATGTTTTCAAGTTACCTTCTCTTTAACACTACATTTCCGCACAGCTTTGCACATGTAGCAGGATTAGATAACATCTTTTGCGGCATTTTTACAGAAAAATATATTGGTGGAGAGAAGTTATGTAGGCTATAAAACAAAATTTTAAAAACTTGCCAGTGATCAATGTTCTCCAAATAAATAAATATTTGGATATTTATTAATATACGGATGCAAAGATGCTGGTCTGTTCTTTAGATAAGATTATTTTTTAACTCCCGGGAAATCCCTGTGATTCACCTTTGCTTAATCTGCAAGCAGTGTTGATTCCAAGCACAATTATGTTTAGAATGGGAACACTGTCTTTGTGTCCTATTTTTCTACAGGTGGCAATTACTGTTTCCTCAAGCCTGGAGTGTATGGTTATGGGACAGCCACTTCCTCCTTCAAATCACATCCATTAATCTGTGTGGGCAAAGTCCATCACTATCATCTATTGATCATATTTGGCTTGGGTGGAACAGATTTTCAACTGTCACAAGTAAAATACTCCCAACAGACTATGCTTTTTTTTTTTTCTTTCTTTCTTTTTTTTTTTTTTGGCAGACAGGGTCTTGCTTCTGTCACCCAGGTTGGAGTGCAATGGCGCAATCATGGCTCACTACATTTTTGACTTCCATTGCTCCTCCAACCTTGGCTTCCCAACTAGCTGGGACTACATGCATGTGCCACCATGCCTAGTGAATCTTTTGTATTTTTAGTAGAGACAGGGTTTTGCCATGTTGTCCAGTCTGGCCTCAAAGTCCTGGGCTTAAGAGATCTGTTCTCCTCAGCCTCCCCAAGTGCTGGGATTACAGGTATGAACCACTGTGCCTGGCCCAGACTATGCTTTTAAATAAAATTTATCAACTGATATTTGTATAACACGTTCCTGTTTCCTAACTTCCGGCACGTAAAGTATCTCACTTATTATCACGGAAGCTTTGGAAGGCAGGTAGGGCAGATTATATTATTATTCTCATATCATAGGTGATGAAATAGAGATCCAGAGAGATGAGGTCAACTGCTCAAGCTGATATGAGCAATAATTGATGTGAGTCTTCTGATTCCAGACCTCAGGTTTTTCTCAAGGTGCCTGAATTTGGGTGAGGGTGGCAGTGTTGGCTAGAAGTGAGTGGGAAAAACTCTGGAATCCAGGTTTGAAGCCTGGTTCTGCTGATTGCTGGTTGTGTGACCTCAGGCAGATTTCTTAATCAAAAACCTCAAATTACTCATCTATATTGTTAAATCATTCTTTGCCTCATAGGATTCTTGTGATGATTAAATGAAGTAACACATGAATGGCACTTGGCAGGACCTCTTAGATCTCTCCTGCTTGAATATATCAGTTATGTTATTGTTGTTGTATATGTCCAAATCCAGATTCAACCTGCATTCACAAAGAGAAATGAAGAACTGAATCATTCATCTGTACTGTGCAAAGCTTCTGCCTATATTAACCACATCTTTCAAGCATGGGTAGGAGGCAAGGGTGAATTGCCCCAATCAGTTGTTTACCTTGCTAAGCTTGCCTTCTAATAGTTTTTCTCCTCATTCTGATTGTTCATCACAAAGCCAAGTATATGTTATATATGTTCCAAAGATTGTAAGAGTATTTGGTATATTCTAAGAGAGAAATGTAAACTCTACAATTTGATTAAATAATGAAGTATATAGCCATGTTAAAAACAGTGAAACAAAAACACCCATCTGAGTCTTTCTTCTTAGACTAAATAAGCTCCAGTGAAAGCATTTCTCCTATTTTACTTTGTTTTGAACTTTCCACAGTTTTAGTGCATTATGAATTGTTCCCAGTGTTAGTTTTATTAGAGATGAAGCAATTATTTCCATATATCTCCAACACTGGTTCTTCTGTAATGTTGGCTTTGAATACAGTAATGGTCAAAACATCAATTTCATTTGGGTAGACCCTGGTGGTTTTGTAGAGTAAAGGCAAATGAAAATAGCATGTTCTGGGAAGGTGCAGCCTTTCCTGTTGAACTTGGTTGAGTCTTTCATTCATTCAGGACCATTGAACAGCCTGTCAGAATTGAAACTCAGTGAAAGAGCAAGACCTAATCCCTACCAAGTGAGCTTGCACTCTCATGGTGGATACAGAAAAGTAAACAGGCAATGAAGGATGGTGATGGAAGTATAGGGAGAATGGGAGCACATGCATGAGGAGTACCGAACTCAGATTGTGGGAACTCTTCTCAGAGATGGTGACATCTAAGCAGAGGGCTGACCAATGACTGTGGATTAGCAAGTCAGAGTTTGCTGGGAGGAGGGAAGAGGCAACTATTTCAGGCCCAAAGAGAAGATGCAAGGGCTGTGAGGATGGAGTGAACTTGGCTGGTTTATGGTGTGCAGAATTCTAGGAGAAACCTGGCAGGAGAGGGGCATAAGGAGTTAGGGCCAAAATAGGGAAAGAATATAACAGTGAAAACTTCTCCCATGCCTACGCCCCCGTCCATGAAAGTGGAAGTGACCCCACTGTTCCTCTGTCTCCCAGTGGAAAGATAAGTTCCCTTAGCACTGGCCTTTCTGGGGACTAAACGAAAGCAATAATGACTCAGCACTTCACAATGTGCCAGGCACAATTCTAGTTATTTTATAGTGATTTAAACTTCTAACAATCCTACGATTTAGGCAATATTGTTCTGCCCATTTTACAGCTGAGGATACTGAGACAAGGGGAGGTAAATGACTTCCACAGGGAAACCCAGCTGATGAGAGGCAGAGCCAGGACTGGATCCCAGGTGGTCTGGCTCCAGAGAGTCCCCCTCCACAAAAAAGGCTGTAGCGGTTAGGTGTCCTGTGAGCGGATTCAGGAATGCCCTGCAGAGCTTTCAGCACAGTGCCATGGCAACTATAGAGCACTCCCCTGACATTTGCATGAAGAGAGCAACTCTTCCATCTCTTTTCTGTGGGGTGGGGAGGGTGGTGGAAGGCAATGGTAGAGCAGTCAGGACAATGTTTCACTAAAACATGCTTATCAAAATAAGCATGTCTTTAAGCTACAAATTATAACAGCTATTGCAAATTGTGGTGGTTTACCATGGAAGAGATTTCAGACTCTCCTTATCTTTACTTTTGCTTTCTCTTTAACATGGGTAATGAAATCAGACAGGTCATTGTCCATTAAAGTCTGTAACGCTTCCTGATTCTCAAGAAGTGAAAACGAAACATTTTCTTTGCCTTTGCAGCACTGCTACACTTTATTCAAATTCAAAGACTGCTTTTTACCATGACTTAGTCAGCATTTTGTTTTGTTGTGTCATTTTTAAAGCAAAATTTCTCTTTTTAGAAGACTATGTGACATGCTTCTGCTCCCAAATGAAAATGCGGGCTCCAACCATACCTGACATGGCTTTTTGGGTTCTCTTTCAGAAGTTCATGGATTCGAATGCCAAAGACACAATATTGGTTTTGATGCACTTGCAGTAGCATAAAGTGAAGTCCTGGCGACCTTATCCTATTTTCATAAAAAGAAAAAGAAGTTAAAGAAATGGGGAAGATAATAGCTAAAACACAACAACAAAAGAGCTGAATTCAAACTGTGATGACCTTATCAAAGGACTTTCCTACTGACATCCAACATAACATCAAAATTAACATCACCTTGCCAATATTTGTAGTTTAGTCACAACTTTTCAACTACACTCTGCTCTCTCTTGGGGAAAAGAAAGTTATGCATGCTAGCTGTTTTCAAGTTTGGCAGATGCACTTTGAAAATGCTTGTTGGAGAGTGAGATTAAAAACAAAAACACTGTGTAATATTTCTATTACCAGGAACAAAATTGCTTCTATGAAAAAATATTTGAGGAACATCTTTAATTTGTTGCTGGAATTGATTTTTTTGTGTGTGTTTGTTGCTTAATTCTCTGTTCTGGTCAAAAAGCTGTCAAGTTGGATCAGGCCGTTTGATCCTATCCTATTTCCAGTCTTCTTCTAGGACCTGTGAGCACGGACAAACACTTTTTAATTATCCTGATCAAGTGTGGGGGACATCCTTTTGCTGACCCCACTTGTAATCAACTGTGATCTCCTAGAAGCAGGCGAATTGATTGCTTCTGTCCTCCCCAACTAGCCAGAAGAGTAGGTCATACATTATCCTGGCCCTTTGAAAAATCCAACTCAGTGATTGATTTTATGGCTGCCGGTGGCAGCAAATTCCTCAGCATGAATTCTACCAAGTGAAGAAGTATTTCCTATAACTTGCTTTAAATTTCCTTAGCATTAACTTCTCTGAGTGGCCCAGTCTCTTATGGGACAATGTAATAAGGATCTATCGGTTTTACTGCCTACTACATATCTTTAATGCCTAAGTAAATCTGTCTTATTTTTCAGCCCAGGCTTAGTAACTCTGACTTTTGAAATCTCCTGTCATGATCGAATCTACACTGCACTTTATTTCTTGCCCTGCCCTGGAATTCAGCCATTCCTGCACTACATTTCCTAAGGTGAAGAAGTGAAAGATGAAGACGCCAATCCAAGTGAACATGTATTATTCTGTTCTATAATGCTATTGTATTATATTCCTTCTTTTTAAAAATTCTCTTGATTTCTCTTCACAAAAGAGGGAAATTCATCCAAAGCAACGGAAAGTTTCCTTGAAAGATTTTTATCTAGTCACACTTACATACAGTGTAATGTCCCCCTCTTACAGCATTGTACAGTTTGGGATTTGTTTTTAATCCCGTGGAAAATGTCCTAACAGGGCTTTGGTGTATCTTTGTTCCAATTTCTACCTTGCTTGGGGAGGAAGAGAAGCTTTCTTTTTATTAAATGAAATACACCTCTACTTTATTAAATAACTAGACACCTCAACCATTAGTTGCTAATGAAACAAAAATCTAAATGAAACATCTAACTATCCAAATACTACGTTTTCTCCACATTTGCCCCAAAATGAGCCTCATCTCCCTGCACCTCCAAATATTTCTAGTGTTTTCATTTTATTAGTTTTGCAATGTCACTGTCCAGATAGAATTATTTGATGATTTAAAACAACTTTCGTAAGATTTTCAAGCCCTAAATTAAAAAATCATATTTCAATAAAACAGATCTTGTCATTTATTTATTGAGATGTGTGTGAGAGGGACCTGCTGCTTCACACTCGTCCAGTACATTGGCTTTGAAATATACTTGAGTTTGTGGAGGCAGGGTGTAGAATGACAAAAACAAACAAAAACCCCACAATAAAGACCAAATTGGGGTATACACAGACAGATTGGTTTTAATTTTATTTTAATTTTGGAGTTTCTGTGAGAAGAAGAATGAGGAGAGAGAATAAAGGGGAAGAACGAGAGATCACATATTTAGGTATGACCAATTGGGAATGGCTCTGCAGTGATCTTTTTCTTTTCTTTTATTTATTTTTTGTTTTTTTGTTCTTTTTGAGACACAGTCTCTCTCTGACACCCAAGCTGGAGGGCAGTGGCATGATCCTGGCTCACTGCAACCTCTACCTACCGGGTTCAAGCGATTCTCTTGCCTCAGCCTCCCAAGTAGTTGGGACTACAGGTGCATGCCACCATGCCTAGCTATTTATTTATTTATTTAATTTATTTATATTTTTAGTAAAGATAGGGTTTGGCCATGATGGCTGGGCTGGTCTCAAACTCCTGATCTCAGGTAATCCACCTGCCTTGGCCTCCCAAAGTGCTGGGATTACAGGCTTGAGCCACCACTGCGCCCCACTCTGATCTCTTTTTCTGCCCTTCCTCTCTACCTTCTTCCTTCCCTTCCTTCCTCTTTTCCTGTCTTCCTCCTTCCCTCCCTCTCTTCCTTCTTTTTTTCACTGTCATCAAAGGTTATTGAGCCCCTCCCAGGTGTAAATATTGTGCTAGGCACCAGGGTACAGTGAAAAGATAGACATGATCCCTGAACTTGCAGAGCAGAACCAGGCAGCCAAAAGCATGTGTATTAGGAGTCATCCAGGAGGAGCCATAGATGCATGGACAAGGAGCACGTGTGGCTGTGAGGGTTTCCTGTGGGAAATGATGCTGAAGCCAGTGTGTGAAAGATGGGTGGAAGTGGCCAGAGGAAGGAATTAGGGGAAGATAAAGAAATCATCCCCAAACCAGAAGGTGCTCATCACAGAGGAGCTGAAGGAAGTCCCGCAGGGCTGATGGGCAGGGCTCCAGGTGGAGAGTTCTCCAGCAAGACTATCCAGGCTTGGAGTACTGGTCATTACTCTGAAAACAAAACTAATGCCAGAACTCAGAAACCTAGCTGGGGGAGAGAGGGTGTTCTTTTTCCTAAATCTAGTGAAGATTAGGTACAGTTGGAATCATTATAATAAAATTATCTGACACAGCTACAGAACTCCAAAGAGGAGAAAGTTAGAAATTCAAGAATATACTAAATGTCTGCATCCCTGTCCCCTCTCCCTAAATGAGGACGTGAACATGTGACATGGGCATTCCAGTGGGATGAGCTGAGTGCTACTGGGGTTGTGAATTGGCAAAGAGGCTGACCAGGTGCAGAGAGATTTGTCTTTACGGGCTCTCCTCTCAGCATTAGGGACATACAACTTAGGGATAACATAGAAAACACTTTTTCAGGTACTTGATACTTTAAATTTTAATTTTAATTAAAATAACTGTTTTTAGAGACAGGGTCTTACTCTGTCACCCAGGCTGGAGTGCAGTGACACAATCATAGCTCACTGCAGCCTTAAACTCCTGGGCTCAAGTGATCCTCCGTGTTAGCCTCCCAAGTAGCCTGGACTATGGGCATGCACCACCACACCCAGCTAATTTTTTTTTTTTTTTTGCAGGTAGGGGTTGCCCAGGCTGACCTCATACTCCTGTCCTCAAGCTGTCCTCCCGTTTTGGCCTCCCAAAGTGCTGGGATTACAAGCGTGAGCCACTGCGCCCGGCCTTAATACTTTTAAACTTTCTCTCGCTCTCTCTCTCACTTTCTCACTTGGTAGCCAAAGCCATAAAAGTCATAAAAATTAAGCAATTTGAGATTTCCCACCCAGGGGAAGGGTCACTCTGTTGACAATGAGAGGAAATTAAAGGTTGGGGTCATGTTCTCTTTGCCCATCCTTCTATTAGTGCAGAAAGATAATTGCATGGCTCTGATTGCATGGCTTCAAGTGGGGAAGAAAATTTGCTGGAAAAGGCCCCCTCAGAGCTGGGCATAGCTCTGTCTGATGGAGGCCTGACTTGCTTCTAAAAAGAGTGTGGTCTGGACCCGTCGCCTTTTCCCAAATCATTCTAAATCTTGCTGAATCAGTTGAATTTCAAGTCTAATCAACTATCTGCTTATCTCTCTTAGTTGAGTCTTCGATGTCTTTTTCTGTTTGGGCTAACAAAGTGAAATGGTTAGAAGGACGATCAAACATACAGATTCTCTTTTGCAAAGGTAGGGATATATTGTGGGGCTTAGCTGAGGGAGTCAGCGTGGGCTCCTCAGCCATCATCCAGTTTCTGACTGTAGCACTTTTTTTTTTTTGTAGAATTTCACTCTTGTTGCCCAGGCTGGAATGCGATGGCGCAATCTCAGCTCACTGCAACCTCCACCTCCCAGGTTCAAGTGAGTCTCCTGCCTCAGCCTCCCAAGTAGCTGGAATTACAGGCATGTGCCACCATGCCTGGCTAATTTTTTGTATTTAGTAGAGATGGGTTTTCACCATGTTGGTCAGGCTGGTCTCAGGGTCAGGATGATATGTGTGAATTCAGATTCAAAGAGGCCCATCTTTTATTTTGAAGTGAACTTTACATCACAGCAACTTGAACTGGACAGCAATGCTTGTGGAATCACCCTGGGCGGGTAATGCGCTTATCAGGCCTGGACAGCACCATATTCCCCTGTAGCCCTACATATTCCCCAGAATCCCTTTTGGAGTCTTTTGCAGAGAAAGTCCTCAAAACTGAATTAAGTGGCTGATCCAGCACAGCTGAGGGCATCTAAGATACCAGAATACCCAGCCCCAGGGTCCATGTCTGAACCTTGCCTCTAATCCCTTTCCTATTTCCGGTTTCAGATAGAAAAACATTCCATAACAGGGGTAATCGTTCAGAATAGCAATGATGACAGCAATAATGTAATAATGACCTAGACCAAGCACTCACTGTGCATTAGACTATGCTAAGCATTATTATTGTATGTAATCCTTACAGAATCTGGAGGCAATATTATGTTCCTATTTCACATTTCTTATTTCTATTTCACAACAAGGAAACTGAGCCTTAGGGAAGAACTTTCACAAGGTTAGTGAAAGGTGAATCCCAGACCCCACGTCGAGTTAGTCTGATTCTGGAGACTGTGTCGTTAGTCATTACCCAGACTCACAAGCCTGAACCTTAAGGCACAGAAGGTTCTAGAAACGAAGAGAAATTTTTCTGGGCTGGATGACACTCAAAGCAAATTTAGGGTGAGAGGCCTGTCCTTGGGATTGATTATTTTCTTGTTTCCTTTGTTCTTCCTTTCCTGTCTCACAACTCTATTGAATTGTGCCAGGAATTATGACAGACACCTGAGTGGGGTAAGGAGGCTAAACAAGAAAGACTCTGCTCATTCAGCTCTCCTGCCCCCTTTCCATTCTTCTTCCCACGGGACTAATGATCTGAACAATCCTAAAACCTGGCTGTAGTCATGTCTTTGGGGGACGCCTGCAGACTCCTGTCTCCTACAGTTCAACTTTTCAAGCCTACTTTGTAATTCCTAGGCAGAATTCTGAGCTCTTCGGTCATCTTTTAGTTTTGTGCTTATTCAAAATATTTTGATCCAAATATGCCCTTGGTGCCACGCTTTATTAATGCAGATATAACTCATATTAGTGAGTGTCTGTTTTGGAGCCACTTGCCCTGCATAAGTTATTGGGTTTCACTGTTTATCTTAGTTAAAAAAAAAAATTCCATATGCTCTGACCCCCTGACACCTAAGCCCTGCCTGTGCAGTTAAAACAGGAGAACTAGTTATTTGATATCATGAAGGCAATTCAGCTGGTAGACAAACTCAAATGTTTCCATTTCCAAAGGAGTGTCTGCATTGTAGGGAACCATAGATTATTAATCAGGGATGCTCCGGAGAAAAATTGTTTCTTTTGTTTACTTGTTAATTTCCAAAATGAACCCAATACAAAGATGATCCAGCCATGGTGCATTTATTTTTCATTGTTAGCATCTATCATTATGTCGTTGCATAAGAACCGCTCAAATAAATTGTTTTAAAATCACATGGATGGCTTTATGTCCTTTCTCCCACCTGCCTGCAGAGTTGCCTGAAAAAAGAAAAACACGAGTGTCAGCCAGGCCATTGGGGTGAGGAGGCTGTTCACTGTGTGGGGGTGCCAGGCTAGCCTTGGTGTCTGGGGTCAGGCTTTGACAGACCACCAGAGACAGGGCAGCTCACAGTCCGGGACTGATCCTAGGGGGTCCTGAGCCAGCAAGTCACTAATGGGAACCAGGGTCGAGAGTGGAGTACGAAATGTATACCGTGGACTCAAACCTCCGAGGAGGAAGCAATTTCACTTAAGGACATTTTCTTCCTAGTTTTAATTTTCCTTTATTTTAACTGCTACACATTTGTTTCTCACCAGATTCCTCAGTGTGTCTAGTTGTTCTGTCATAGGTGCTCCTGAATGCACCGTCGCATGAATTTCTCTCTAAAGAACGCACTGGCTGTTTTGGGAGAAAAAACGCTGGTTTATGTCTTATGATATAAAAATGGCTAACATTTACTGAGCACTTATTTGTGCCAAGTGTTGCACTAAGGTGTGCATGGAATATTTCAGGTAATTCTCAGAACCTACTGTCTGGGTGCTATTACCAAGCCTAATTACTGTTGAGAAAACAAAAGCATGAAAAAGGTAAGCAATTTGCCTGAGGTCGCAGACCAAGGAAATCGCAAAGCTCCCCTGTAGCCCGATAGAGTTCATGACCCTCACAGTGACCCCCGTGTTCCTCGAGATGGAGGCAGCGCTTGCCTTGGTGTCCATCTGGAGCTATTGGCAGGGTCTGCATCCCCATCTCTGCTAAGTACCTATTGTGCTAACGTGTACTTGCAAACCACCGAAAGGGGCATTGGGGTGGAAGGCAAAACTAAACATACTCCTACGATATGATCTAGCAATCACACTTCTTGGTATTTACTCAAATGAGTTGAAAATTGATGTCCACAGACAAACCTGCACATGAATGTTTATAGCAGCTTTATTCATAATTGCCAAATCTTAGAAGCAACCAAGGTGTCCTTTAATAGGTAAATGGATAAACAAACTGTGATACATCCAGACAATGGAATATTATTCATCAATAAAAAGAGATGAGCTTTTGCACAGCTTAGGTATAATAATAATAGTAAAGCACGTTGCTAAGTAAAATAAGCCTATATGAAAAGGCTACATACTGGATGATACCAGCTCTGACAGTCTTGAAAAGGCAAAACTATAGGGACAGTAAAACAAACAAACAAACAAACAAAAACCCAGTGGTTTCCAGGGGTTTTAGGGAAGGGAGGGTTGAGTAGGCAGGCAGGACATAGAGGACTTTTTGCTCTCTCTCTCTCTCTCTCTTTAATTTTTTTGAGATGGAGTCTCACTCTGTCACCCAGGCTGGAGTGCAGTGGTGCGATCTTGGCTCACTGCAACCTCCACCTCCTGGGTTCAAGCAATTTTTCTGCCTCAGCCTCCCGAGTAGCTGGGACTACAGGTGCACACTGCTACACCTCGCTAATTTTTGTATTTTTAGTAGAGCCAAGGTTTCACCATGTTGACCAGGCTGGTCTCGAACTCCTGACCTCAAGTGATCCTCCCCCTTCGGCTTCCCGAAGTGCAGGGATTACAGGTGTGAGCCACCACATCCAGCCCACAGATGATTTTTAAAGTAGTAGAGCTATTTTCTATGATACTGTAATGATAGATATACGTCACTATACCTTTGTCAAAATCCACAGAATATACAACACCAAGAAGTGAACCCTAATGTAAACTATGAACCTTCATTAATATTAATGTATCAATATTGGCTTATCAGTTGTAACAAATGAACACTAATGGAAAATGTTAATAATAAGGGAAACTGATGAAGAAATATATATCGCTGTGCTTTCCATTCGATTTTTCTATAAACCTAAAACTCCGTACCAAAAAAAAGTCTATTGATTTTTTAAAAGGGACATTGATGAACTTGAGTAAGAGGGGCTGGGAGATAGAACTGGAAGAATATTTTCACCCCTTTCTACTTTTTGCATGGTTCTATTACCTTTTCAAAAAGAAGTTAATTTTTAAAAAGCTATTTCAGTGTTTCTATTAATATTTGGTATTCAAAATAAATTAGGCTGGGAGAGGTGGCTCACAGCTGTGAGCTGAGGCAAGAGGATCACTTGAGCCTACGAGTTCAAGACTAGCCTGGGCAACATAGGGAGACACTGTCTCTACACAAAATTTTGAGAACTTAACTGGGTATGGTGGCATCCACCTGTAGTCCCAGCTACTTTGGAGGCTGAAGCAGGAGGATCCGCTTGAACCCAGAAGACTGAGCCTGCAGTGAGCTGTGATCTTGCCACTGCACTCCGGCCTGGGTAACAGCAACGCCCTGTCTCCAAAAATGAAACTAAAAGCAAAATAAATTAAAATGTAAAGCCAAGGAAAGAATCTCAGCTTTGGGTATGATCCTGACGATATGGCCTTGTGTTTGACCCATTTTTAATGATGAAATTATGATCTCTTATTCTTGACACATTAGAAGCACCAGACCCAAGAGTGACCCCTTTGGTGAGAAAGTGGTGGGGGGATCTACTTGATGAGATTGGGGGTCCCTAGGCCTTCATGCTGTCTGCTGCTGCCCTTCCCAGATCCACACACTTTTTTTGCTTTTTTTTTTTTTTAGAATCTCACTCTGTCACCCAGGCTGCAGTACAGTGGCACAATCTTGGCTCACCGCAACTTCTGCTTCCTGGGTTCAAGTGATTCTCCTGCCTCAGGCTCCCAAGTAGGTGGGATTACAGTTGTGCACTATGACACCTGGCTAATGTTTTGTTGTACTTTTAGTAGAGACAGAGTCTCGCCATGTTGACCAGGCTGGTCTCGAACTCCTGACCTCAGGTGATCTGCCCACCTCGGCATCCCAAAGTGCTGGGATTACAGGCATGAGCCACCACACCAGGCCAGCTCCACACACTTTTTTTCACTCCTCGGAGACTTTACAGAGAGCTTACTCTAGTGGTCCACTTTGAGGCTGCTGAGGTGAGGTAGTGTATGAGAGAGAGAGAAAAAAAAGGCAAAGAAAAAGAAAAGAACAAAGAAAGACGCAGGAAGGAACAAAGGATGAAAGGAAGAGGAGGAGGGAGGGAGAGAGGGAGAATATAATTTTGATGGGCAAATCAGGAAGTTGGTGTGGTCTCCCATTAAAGTCCTGGATTTGGCAAGTGATTCCAGAAAAAGAAAGAAGGGTACCTTCATATTTTCTAGCAAACAATGAAGTTGGAATTTTTCCTGATTCTTCTCTACTTCAAACCGTGGAAGGAGCACTAAACCAAAAAGAGGACTCGCTTATATATGCCACCATTTCCTGCATCCCCTCCACCAGGCCTGGGAGACACCATTAATCACACAATGCATCCATCTGTGTGCCTGTCATTTGAGCTGCTCCCTACGGCCAGAAAAACAGACAACAGGCACATGCCAAACGCTTGGCTGTATGGGTTGTCAGTGATAACTGGTAGAGAAGTTACTTCTCTTTGCCTACCTTTTAATCTTCACCAAATCCAATTTACTCTTAGAGAAATGCGGCAACTATGTTTAGAGAAAATGGATCAAACCCAATTCCATTTGGCTTTCTTGCTGAACTGAAGACATTAGAGGTTTTAAACATCACTGAGCAGTGTTGATACAAGTCACACACACACACACATCCACACACACACACACACACACACACACACACAAATCTGATACAACTGCGGGCTTTCTGAACAACCCATTTTTCTATCTCATCAGTTGAGGAATCCTTGGTTTTAAATACAGAATAAGTCAGGACGAGAATCTTATTTAGCTGTGTTACACATAAACAGCTTTAGAATGGAAACTTTCCTTTTCTCCCCAGAGGGAGATTATATTCATGAACTCTGATATACAAAGGGATTTCTGAAGCTATGGAATATTATTTTCAACATGAAATTGTATTTGGGATATATGGACCCCCCAAAGGCTTCAGTAAAATTTTGTTATTGGCTCAATGTAAAGTTCTCAAAGAGCCAAAGCTGATGGCTCTTTTCCAGGCAGAGAAAGCTTTCAGAGAAGTGCCTGATTCTTCCTGCAGGGGCTGAAGGCTGCTGGCTTCAGAGTGCCTTTGGGTTCCCTTAAGAAAAGTCTTTAGGCCGGGCGCGGTGGCTCACGCTTGTAATCCCAGCACTTTGGGAGGCCGAGGCGGGCGGATCACGAGGTCAGGAGATCGAGACCATCCTGGATAACATGGTGAAACCCCGTCTCTACTAAAAATACAAAAAAATTAGCCGGGCGTGGTGGCAGGCGCCTGTAGTCCCAGCTACTCGGAGAGGCTGAGGCAGGAGAATGGCGTGAAGCCGGGAGGCGGAGCTTGCAGTGAGCCGAGATCGCGCCACTGCACTCCAGCCTGGGCGACAGAGCAAGACTCCATCTCAAAAAAAAAAGAAAAGTCTTTAGATGGCACCAACGTTTCTATGCAAATGCAAATATAAAAAAGGTGTGATCCTATCTCTACAAGTGAATTAATAATATCAGAAAGTAAGCATTACACTTAAACTCTACATCTTCCTTCAGATTCTAAGACACGTTTTTGAATCAGCAAAACATGTACTTGGAGTTTTATTTCATGTAATTTATTTTTCAGGAACAGATGTGGACTTGGGCTGTCCACCCCCACCCACTCTTGCTGAGGTGTCTCACTACTGCCCAGACATGTGAACTCATGTGACAGCTGGTATGAGTTGTGGTCACAGGACAAACGAGGCTAACCGGGCATGATTCTCAACTTTGGCTTCATTCATGCCATTTTCTACCAGCTAAGCCTCTAGAGTCAAACTTGAAGAACTATCAAGTGGAACTCTTGAAAAATGGACTTTCTTTCCACAGCGAATACTTCATTGATTTTCACTGGTTCCCTGAATAAAGCAGCAACAAACCCACCACCTATTTATTGAAGGCTCTGCTTCAGCCACTATGTCAAATGCGTTACACTCTTTAACTAACTTCAACATTGTCTATAACCCTTTGGGTGGTGTTGTTTCTGTTTCATGGATGAAGATGAAGATATTGACACTTCGAGGTTACAAAACCATCACCTTCATCAACAGCAACAATGGTGCTTAACTCTGATTGAGAACTTACTCTGTTCCTAAAACATAGAAAGCATGTCACAAATCTTCAAACAACTGGGTAAGCAGGTCACAAATCTGCAAACAAGTTTGTAAAATAAGGACTATTAACATTGCCATTTTACAGATGAAGAAACTGAGGCCTAGAGAATTAAATGATGTGCCCAAGGTCACAGAATGCAGTATAGAGGGGAGGGGGAGTTAGCTTCACTCCAAAGTCTTTTGTCTTCATTGCTATAATTTCTGGCCGTGTAGTAGAGTAAAAATGAACTGAAAATTAATGTCAGGTTTACACAAATTATTTTATTAAGAGGCCAAGTGTGGTGGCTCATGCCTATAATCCCAGCACTTTGGGAGGTTGAGAGGGTGGATCACTTGAGGTTAGGAGTTCAAGACCAGCCTAGCCAACATGGTGAAATCCTGTTTCTACTGAAAATACAAAAGTTATCCAGGTGTGTTAGCGCACACCTGTAATCTCAGCTACTCGGGAGGCTGAAGCAGGAGAATCGCTTGAACCAGGGAGGCGGAGGTTGCAGGGAGCCAAGATAGTGCCACTGCACACCAGCCTGGGTGACAAGCAAAAACTCCATCTCAAAAAAAAAAAAAAAAAAAAAGAAGAGCAGAAAAATGTTAGGACAAAGGAGGAGAACTATAAAATCTTATGACTGGAAGCCCATAAATTATAAGTATTGAAAAATTAAACATTCCTAATAACTACAGATATCCATAAAAAGTTGCCCAAAATTAAGGGCAACTTTCTTCAGTGTCAGCAATACTGACAACATTAGTTTCATGGTCACAGAGATTTTTGTTATTATTGTTAACATTTTCCAAAATTTAACACAACTTTAATCCATGTGAAAGTAGAGCTTAGACAATAAAAGACATCAGACCTTGGGGTATTACAATGACTTTTTTTAAAAAGCGTATTATCATATATTGCATTATAATAACAGGAAGCCAAAACCATTAGCATGAATAATAACCTGAGATTGTAAAGATTATGTGTAAACGTGAAAGAAGAGATAATTATGTTTGTATAGCTAATGGTCATCCTTAGGTATTATGTGATAACATGTGGCCTTATCCACCGAGGACGAGATCCATTTCCTACTTTGGATTAGGCATTCCCAGGGTGATTCTTAAAATTACCTCTTCTTCCTATTCAATATTTAAGCACTTTTAGTTCATCTGAGGGAATGAAAATAAAGATACTTTCTTCAAGAAAGATGAATGAAAATATTGCTGATTTAACCAAGTGCAAAAAACCTCATTTAATTTTATTTGTTGAGACTGATATGAGCATCCTAAGGGAAACTAAGTGCCTTTCACAAACTTTCATTTGTGCACTTAAGAGCACAATGTGGATAAGCAAAAGTTGGGCTCCAGGAGAGGTGCAATTGCACATGGAGCCACTCAGAACCAAGGGGCTTCAGCCCCTTTATGTTTTATGGACCTGTATCAATCTTTCAACGTTTCCACTTCTCCCTCCTCCCCACTGCCAGCACTCACACGTGTGCACAGTCATCACAGGAGGGAGGGAAGTTTATTCTCCATAAACAATTTGCTCCTTGGCCACTCTGAATCTGCCAACCAGGTTGCCAATTCTGATGTAGACACCTGTCCATTTGGAACAGGAATGAAAACAGCCACTCATTTTCTAGAAACCATCAAACACCCTGTCAGCGAACAACAGCTCTCCGTTAACTGCAATCTGGGCAAGACGTGAATGGGTCACATCGATAGACAATTACTGATCCTCCAAGCCATTCAGCTTTCTTCAAATTGATGAAAGTTTCTGATCCCTTCCCTACAATGTAGTCTTAGGAGGGGTATCTTTTAATGACGGTGATAATAAACTGCTAAAACTTTATTTTTTTGTTATGCAAGTGGGTTCTTAAAACAATGCTATCAAGAACTTGCTAATGAGGGTACACGGCCAATCCATATTTTAAGATGGCTTCCCAAATGACATTTTCATTGTTGTGATAACAACAAAAATGATTTCCAACCACGTCACTATTGGATTCTGAAAAATTTTCATACTTTCAGATAGAAGCCAGTATACCTTCCTCTCTCCTCCTGCATGCATGTGCATGGTGTGTGTGTGTGTGTGTGAGTGTGTGTGTGTGTGTGTGTGTGAGTGTGTGTGTGTGTGCATGCGTGTGTGTGTGCTGCAGGGCTCTTTGGCCCTTCACCTTGTTCTTTGTTTAATAAGATACTGCCCTGGTCCCTTTAAGTATGACATCTTCATGAATCTTGGGCGCAAAATATTTTAGGTCAGTGCCACCTACTACTTTCAGGTGAAATGAATTGTTGCCACTGAAGTAAACTTTCTGAGAAGCCTGAGTCCTGTGTTGAGGAGCTCCTGTCTGGGGAAGACTGGGAACTAACGTGGGTTGAATGTTGTTGTGAGCCAGGCGGCTGAACTGAGTAACAATACAAGTCTGTTGGACATGTCTTCTGGGTTGTCACGTTCAATTTGCACATGACCTCCTGGCCAAAAAATGGGAAAGAAATGGTAGAATGTGGGACTGAAAGCTCATATTATTGCTTTGACAGCTTCACTCATCTAGAAGTAATGCAAAATGCAATTTATATTTATACACTCTGACCTCCTGCGCAGAGAGGGAAAGTATCTAATGATGGGCCGAGGTAGTAAAGGAAGAAACAGATCTCAGTACAGCTGGAATTTGTCTACATTTTTGCTTTTCAACCATTCAATTACAGTCAAAAGATAAATGAAACACAGACAGTACAGTGGTGAGGTAGTGACGCAATTATTTTATAGTGACTGGGTTCTGGCTTTGAGTCTTGGCAAAGGTAGCTGCATCACGCCTTATTTCACTGGAGACAGATAATCTGCCTGCTCCCACCGGACAAAGGCCCCTCTGCTTGTAGGTGCGTCATTATGCCCATCAGAGAGGAAAAAAGACACCAGCGAGTCGGTGACACTCTGGATCTGCATTTAGAAGTTCTTGAGAGAGGCTGACACGTTAATCCTATTAACCAAGATAAATCAAGTCAGGCCTGGTGGTAACTGGGGCATTATTCACTTTTGAGTGGAAATAGGCAGTGGGCAAAAAGCACCATTTTCTTTTGTGCACCAGGAAATTTACTGGTTTTTACATGTCCCTAAATAGCTTCTCTTTGAATAGAATCTACAAGCCAACTGGAGAGAATGGATCCTCAAATATATCCTGAGTAATTCTGACCAGTATTTTAAAAGAATACCATTTTCAGTAACTGCAGCTTCATAGTTTCTCCAAAAGTAGGTCTCACAGGGGAAAGGGATTCTGGCTTTTTCCAGAGATTAAAGGGGACAGAAATAATCGTCTTTATAAAGTCAGCAGCACCTGCTAAACTGATGGTGAAATACCACTTTAAGATGTCCACATTAAGAGCCCAGCTTGAGACTTGGAGATCAACCTTCAGAAATAAAATAAAAAGAGAAATGAGAGCTCACAATAAGCAATGAAGTATAGTATTTCTGAACTGATTGCTCCAACACAAATGCATTTTTTTCTATATTCTTTCTAATATTTTCTTCTTTGGGGGATACAAAAACCTCTACTACCTATTTTTCCAGATACTAAACTTCTTACTATATCTCACCATTGCCTGCAGATGCAGAAAACAGAAATGTTTGTTCTTTTTAACTGAACAGAATTGACTTCTTTGTGGAGGAATGTCAAATAACCACAACTCTCAAATTGAATCTTTCTATGTTCCCTCTCTTATCACAGTTTATAACACAAACTTCCCACTGTCCCCAGTTCCCACTCTACCCCTCAATGGAAGTCATCTGTGGAATTCAGCTGGCCAATTTCTCCAGGTTTCCTTTAGAGAATAGAATGTGTTTTGGGTTTTGAAAGTATTGTTTTTACGGTTTTGCTAGTTCCTAGCACAGAAAGAAATTAGCAGAAAGTCTGTGAATTGGGCGAGAGGTGTGGGCAAGGAGGTGTGAGAGGCAGGTGGTCTGAATTCGGGGCACCGGGTCGAAAGTGTGAGCATCTCTCTTGGGGCAAGATGCCCTGAGAAGGGAGGGTGGCGGGCCATGAAGCCAGGCCAGGATAGGCTGTTTCCGTTTCAATGGCTGGCTGAATGAGAACAATCCCCTAGCCTCCCTCCTCGTTTTGGAACTCTCCAGGAGGAGTTCCCAGGTTGGATGTGAGGCCTTAAGCGTCAGGGAGGAGACACTCTGACACTATCTCCATCAGGGGCTGCCCCACTTCTTTCTTTATTCTTATTTTTATTTATTTTTTTGAGATGGAGTCATGCTCTGTCGCCCAGGCTGGAGTGCAATTGTGCCATCTCAGCTCACTGCAACCTCCACCTCTCCGGTTCAAGTGATTCTCCTGCCTCAGCCTCCCAAGTAGCTGGGATTACAGGCGCAGGCAACCATGCCCGGCTAATTTTTGTATTTTTTAGTAAAGACAGGGTTTCACCATATTGGTCAGGCTGGTCTCGAACTCCTGATCTCAGGTGATGCACTTGCCCCGGCCTCCCAAAGTGCTGGGATAACAGGCGTGAGCCACCGCGCCGGGCCCCACCTCCTTCTTTAAATAAACTAAAGACAAAATAAGGCTCCAGGAAGGCAGCTACCGGGGTTCAGCGCTGGTTCCCCTCTCCCAGTCGCTTGCCTCCTTATTCCTACCCAGGTCCTACCCGCCTACTCCCAAATATCGGGTGACATCAAAGCCATGGCTTCAACAAACTGTTGACAAATGAAAAAAGTCTGGGAGACTCCCAGGCTCCCATTGGCGACCTTAGGGTATTCTAAGGCGACTTCTCTGTGGCTGGTCAGGTAAGAAGAAAGTGGGGGTGGGGAACTTCTAAATAGGTAATGGTGGCGAGAGAGGGGTGTCCCTGGGTACCGAGGAACCTCTCGGTCAGGAGGAGGTCAAGCCAGACGTCCAGCTCAGGGGCACTTGGCCATGCTGAGGACTGCGCACCTGGGCCACGCGGTCCGTGGGACACCCTGAGCTCGGGATCCCTTTGCAAGGGTTGGGGACAGATACTAAACCCCGCATTTGCGCGCTCCCCAACCCGGGCCATCTGATTAGAGAGTCATCTGAGTTAGCCCTTCACGTGCACACGTGGGACAGAAAAACTCCAACAGATCTTCACGTTTCAGTTCCAGGTTTATGAAAATAATAATAGGATGGGTTTGGCTAATTAGGAAAATGGTTTGAGCCAGTTACATCACTAGCCCAGTGAAAAGCCGCCGAGATGACGGCTGACGTGACCTTGGTATCAGTCTTGTTTCACTTATCCCTTGTGTTGCTCTCGGTCAAGCCCCCTCCAGTTAAAAAAGAAGAAGAAGAAAAAAAAAGGACAAGTGCAAATAGGCGCCTCTCGTTTTGAGGAACGCGCCTGAGCAGCACGTGTGTATGCAGCCCCAGAGGCCCAGAACTTTCTCCCGCAACCGCGCCCCGGACCGCAGTAATCCCCGCGGGGCAGGGCCGGGGAGCTGGGGACGGGGTAGATTTTAGGGTGGCGGCTTCCCCGGAACCCGGACCCAGGAACCGGCGGCCGGCGCGGGGCGCGATCTCCACGGCCGGTCCCGCAGGAGTTAAACCCCCAGGCAGACAAAAGGGAGGCCGCCGCGGCTCCTTTTCTCGGCTGTCAGTTGAAAATAGAACCGCTGCCCTCTGGACTTTAACTCCCGACGGAAAAGGCATTTTATTATAGGTTATGACAAGTTGCAGAGAGACACGGAGAACTCAGTAAGAAGGGGCGGCGAGCGGAATCAAAAATGCTGGAGATGTTTGGAAGACAGTGCGAATATGGCTTCAAATGATAGGTCAAATGATAGGTGTTAGCAGGACTCGAGATAGGATCTGCGGGATCGGCCGGGTGGGAGCCGCACCGCATGGCGCCGGGTCGGGGATTGAACCCGGGCTGGGGAGGCCGGGGGTGCCCTCGCCGCGCCGCCCACCAGCCCCGCGCCGCCCGGAGCCGACCCCGCCTCCTCTTCCGAAAGTCCTAAGTCAGGATAGCGGCAGATCGTCCCAGAAAATCAGCGCCAACTCCCTCTGCTCAAATTTGCTACTTTGTGTTTTAGTTCTAGGCAGGAAGTCTACACTGCGCTCCCTCCCCGCCTCCGGGGCTTTCCGGATCTGTATGAGAATGGGATTGCATGTACTCTAGGTCTTGCCTCCTATGCTCTTCCGCTAGGAAGATTTTCTTATTTTTATTTTTTTAATTTTATTTTTTGCTAGTTTTGGTTTTTCTCCGAGTGTCCCTCCTCTCATCTAAAAAATGAAATCCCGCCAAAGACTTGTATTTTCTGCCTTGTGGGAGAAGCTTCTCTTGGGATTTCTGCTAAGTCAGTGCAATAGTCTTAACAGTTTTCCGCCCAGGGTCCCTCTGACCGGGCTGATTTTGCAGGGTAGCTTTTCAAATGCTTTTCATCACCCCATCCGCAGTGGAAAATAGTTCTGTCTGCGTGAGTGCCTAGACTTGCAGAGCCTTGCCCTGCCCTGAACTCAGGAGAGGCGGAGAACCCCCAAAAGAACACAGAGCCGCATCCCAACTGGCAGCGGGGCTTGCAGGATCCAGGCTGGCCTGAGGATGTCAACATGGTGAGGGGAGGGAGGGCAATCATCCGGAGAAATGCAGGAGGAAGTGGGTGTGGAAGCAACCTTGTATTCCCAAAGGGGTGATACGTGTATCCCAATTCCCCTCCATCGCCCTAATCTAGAGAAGACGTGGTTAGGAGTTTCACAAACAAACTTCCTTACAAAGTTCGTTTTCTTGAAGGATTTGAGCTCAATCACAGCCAGAAACTTCTGCCAGTTACATAGCACATTATGGCAAAGTGCTTAAAATAAACTACATGTTCTCTTTTCTCCCCACCTTAAAAAATTTATGCAAATACAATGTGAACAAGCTTGTCTAACTCTACCATTGAAGAGACAGAGAGAGTGGATACATTGCAAATACACAGCTCGTGTTCATCAGGAATTCGCTGAAGGAGGGCTGGGTGTTGCCCGAGTCTGAAAAATTGCTCAAGCACTTGTCTGCTGGTTTAATCGGTTTAAAGGTAACAATCAGAAAAAGTTTTAAATAGCTGTTTCAAATAGGCTGTTTCTTGGAGTGGTGATCTTGGACACACTTCACCCCCTCCTCCAACTGTGCTACAGACCAGAATCACTACAAATTTGTTTTCCCAACCCTGACTCAATCTTTTACTATAAATTTCTTTCAGAACTATTTATTCTCCTCCTGTCAAAGTGTGCCTGATTTTTATAAACCTTAATTATTTGCTCTCCCTCTGGAACTCTCCGTTACACCTCCCCCCAACAACTTATATCAGACATATAAACAGACCTCCATCTCGAATTTGTGACAGAAGTTGGAGAAGGTTCATATTAAAACAACTGAGCCCGAAAAGCAAGCCCTTATCATCCTGAGCAGAGCAACTGCTGCAAAAACTCAGCTTAAATTTAAAAGCCATGAAGCTAAGTGAGTGGAAAAGGCCCCCAGCAAAAAAAGATAAAAGATATTTTATAGCATTGTAGTCACAGAACGAATGGAATGAGAGATACTATTTATTTTTCTGTCATGTGCCACTAGTGATAATTATACTTGAAGATAAAACTATATTTCCCAAACGACTGATTTGTGTTATTTTGTTTTAACATTCTTCAGAACTAAAGAAAAAGGGGGGAAAAAAGGAAAATAGTTGTTATTCAAATGGCTATCCATGGGCCACTAATCAGGAAACAGGTTTGCAAAACTATAGGATTTTTTTTCATTAAATAAGTAACACATGGAAAAGTTTTAATTCTCACGATAGAACGCCTTCATCTAATATTTTGCTCTTGAAGAGATGGGGAGAGAGAAATTGTAAACGAAATCACCTCCCTGGGCTTGATCTGTGTAAATTGGGATCCTTAAAATTCTGATGGGACAACCTGAGCAATAGTGAAATGCAAACTGGATGGAGCAAAATGCTCCTTTCTACATTTGGGCAAAATCTGAACAGGTAAGACTCAGTCTTTATTTCTCTTTGTCTTCTGTCTTCCTTTCTGGAATCTGATTATATATCCATTCATACTCCAAAATCAAGCTCAAATATGCTTAAAACTTCCTTGGTTTCACATGTTCTTGTCTATGCATACCGTGTCTCTCCCCCTCCCTGGAAACAGCAAGTTGTTGAAAGTAAAACAACAAACAAAACAAAACTCCAACAAACCAAAAAAAAAAAAAAAAAAACCCCACACATCTCAAACTTGCCCCCACACCCTCGCAAAAAGAAAGAGAATAGAGAGTTTTAAGTCAAAGGCATGTGAAACTGTCACCAGCAATGCTGCCAAAAAAAAAAAAAAAAAAAAAGCAGTTGTAAAAAGAAGAAAGGTCATCTATAAGAAAGTAAAAATAAGAGCCATTGTCTGTGAGTGAAGTTGCCCTAGCAACTTCCATACTGTGGCACAAAAATATGAACAGAATTGTCTCTTGGTAGCGTATAAGAATGAACATACTGGTAAGGAGGAAAGAGGACAAATTTGTAAGGTGGGGTGCTTGAAAATAGGAAAAGTTCCCAGGAATAGTTTTTGCACCCCCATCTTTGCAAATCTTCCTGGCATGTTGGAGAAGTGCTGGAACGCAAGGTGAGGCAGAGAGCACCAGGCACTCTGAGGAAGGTTTGAGTTGCTTTCGCCCCTTTGTAAGAAGAGTGGGGGCATCTCTTTTTTACAGTTTTCCTCCCTTCTGAGGCTTGGAATATTAAACTCAAGTGGCCGCCCATCAGCCCCTGTCCATCTTCTTTAGCAAACTTGACATATTGGAAGAAATATGACACGTGAATTATTAAAGAGGAGCTAGTTGACTTATAACCCTGGTTGCTTTTCTCAGACCCCATTACCTGCAAATTTCTCTGGCAATACACTGTAAGAATTACAGGGCATGCAGGGTAGGAAGAAGAGAGGAGAAAGCAGAGTGAGGGCTTTGTGAAAATATCAGGGAAAGGCAGGATGCTTTACCTTAACATTTGCACTACTCAAGGGGATGAGTAATATGTTATAGAAAACAAACCACTCCTCTAAAGGAGGTTGGTTTCTCTGTCCAGGAAGAAAGCAGAGACGGAATTCAAAGCACATTCAACACCACCCCTGCATCTCTCTGATTCTCACTTCCTTCAGGCAGAACTTCTCAGTGTCTTAATTTTTTTAATCTTTAACTTGATTTAAATTAATTCTTAACTTTATGAACAAAGGTAATATAATAAGCTCTTCTCTTCTTCCTCCCCTTCCTTTTTAATACAATTCTTGTTTTCACTCAGTTGCAAACACTTCTCAAAAAGGGGAGAAAAACCCCATAAAGACAGCACACAGACCCTTTCTAAGTTAGACTCTTCCAAAACTTTAGAAAACATACACAGACTACTTAATTTGGGCCATTGGTAAGATTATAAAAATCAGCAATAATCATTCAGGTATTCAGACAAACATTTGTGCTCATTAAGCAGCCATTATCCTGTGGGGTTGAGTAACTGGGCAGACGTTTTCAGAATAAAATAGGAAGAAAGGTATTGAACCCTTAGGGTTTTTTTCTTTAAAATGAACAAGAGGAGAAGTGCAGTAAAAAAAAAAATACTATTATTATTACTTAGTCATTTGAGCATAGATTTGTATATCCTGTTGCCAAGGTGAAGGTAATAATTGAATCTATCCAAAATCTGAGTGATGGAGTAGTCAGAAATGACTCCATCTGACAGAAGAGCCAGGAGGCAAGTGATGGATACTATTGTCCAAACGTGACCCTCCATTAACACCACGTATCAGCATCTGGATCCTGTCACTCTTTCCCATCCCAGAGCCAAGAGGGCTGCCTGGCATATTCCAAGCGTGCTTCCAGGGGCTTCGATGCTGCGCTCAACCCCGCGTCAACTAAATGGGTGGGAAGCCTGACCTACACCCTGCTCTCTCTATCTCCACTCTCCTTATTACCCCTCTCCAGGCCCATTGTTTGGTAGGTGCTGGCAATTTGCTCCTTATCGCGCCTGTGTTTATGATAGCTTTTTATTAATAACAAAGAGAGAAATGGTATTAATATTAATTAACACAATAAAATGAAACTGTTTTGGGAATCCACCAAATGAATAATCTCATCGTCTAATTGGAGCTGGAGAGAAAAGGGAGGAGGAGGGGAGGAAAGGGGAGGGGGAAGGGGCAGATACAGATGACCTACTGGGTGACAGGCACAGGTTGGAAGGGTGACATTTTATTGTAAGCCTCCTAATGAAAGGAAGAAAAGGAAGGGACCAGTCAATTTAATGCAGGGACCAAGAGTGCAAGAGTGTTGCTAAGAGACAGAGATGCTGGTAAAGTTCTATCAGAAGCACTACTCTGACCTTATGCAAATAGAGGCGGCCAACTCTTTGTGGAACGGCTGAAAATTCCACCCCCTGTGTCACCAATACCTGGCATCGAGCCTTTTATTCAAATGCTCTCTAAAAACACACACAGAGGATGTGACAAAGCATGACACATTTAGGGGCTTTAACGAAAAAAAAAACTCAAAGAAAATGGGGGGTGTGTGTGATAATAATAATAATAGTAATATTTTTTAAAACCCAGAAAAAAATCTACACCAGATCTTCCTATGGAAATGTCACCCATCTTTACCTTCTGGCACTGTCATTTTCCTTTAGCAGGAAAGTAACCTAAAGATTCAGAAATTGCCCTCTCAATGCGGAAATAGAAGCTTATTAAGACACCACAGTGGCGCTTAAAGTACTGTCATTAATTTACACCCTGAGGAGTGTGAGGAGGGGATGGTGTGAGGGTGGGTGGGCAGGCGATGTGAGAGCTTGGTGCAGACTAGAGAAATTACAGCACATCCTACCCCCAAACAAAATGAGCGTGCTTTCCTTCTATTTTATCTACCAACTCTAGGGCAAGGTTACCTGCAAAAAGCCAGAGGCATGGGAACTAGTTGGCTCTCCCAGGAAGTTGAATGTCCTTACAGGTAAAGTGGGAAGGCCCAATGCATCTCGGAGAGCCAGTGGCAATCGGACATCTGCTGTGGAATGGCTCCAGGCCGGCTTCCAACTGGACTAGGAGGTGGGCATGCCCATGGACGCGCCTGCCAGCATTGCAGAGGAGGATGAT
This sequence comes from Nomascus leucogenys, assembly GCF_006542625.1. NCBI lineage: Eukaryota > Metazoa > Chordata > Mammalia > Primates > Hylobatidae > Nomascus > Nomascus leucogenys. Next base: position 115,098,512 of record NC_044386.1, read on the forward strand.
GCCCAGCTGCCCCTCTGTGCCACAAAGTGTGCTTGGAGCTGGCAGTTGCCATGCGCCTAACCTTGTGGCTTCACCGTACAGTCCTTGAAAGGACGGAGAGAGAAATTTAACTCCACCTCGGTTTGCCAACTTCTGGGCCACTTTAGGCGGCAAGTCTTTGGGCTTGGGCTTTGTGGACAAACACTTCTAAGTGTCCAGGCCACATTCTCTCTCTCTCTTGCTCTGTTCTTCCTCCCCTGTTCAGTCCAAGTTAGCGTTAGTCCCTCCGCAGGACTGCACATCACATGGAAAATCCTACCCCTGGAAACACCACCTGACCTTAGGGTGCCAGTCCTGAAAAGTTGAACACCACAGAGGGAGAAATAGGTGATTCACAGTTCTTGGCAGAATTTGTTCCCTGGGATCACCTTCAGGACTGGAGCTGTGAGAACTTCTGGGGCCCAAGGCTGGAGGTGGGTGCAGGGCTGGAAGGAGAGGGATGCCGAGGGAAGAGGGCAGGGACTTTACCACTGCCACGCATCTGCCTGTCCCGGCAGCCCTGCAGCCTCCACTGCAGCCAGATCCCAACACAACCTGTATACTTCTGCTTGTTCACTAGTAAAGTGGAAAGACAGAAACATCTATACATGCGGGCAAAGCGTCTCACACACAGAGAACTTCGCAGACTCAATTTAGTCAGCCTGCTTTTTACACTCTTCATTTCCTCACTTGCTTTTGATTTCACTATTGATAAAATACCTACTGTTTCACATCTTTATGGTAATAGTTGCAAATGAATACATTCGGCGGCTTGGGGGGAGTTCTGAGTGTTCAGTGGTGGGTAACTTCCCAGGCCAACTTCTCCCTAGGACCCTCCCCCGCCCCTCTTAATGGTGGGACTTTTCATAATGTGCACAATACTATTAAAATTTCATATTAGCAGTGTGTATGGTGAACTTTGTAATGGGAAATTCAATAGCTGCTGTAAATATTAATGGAATATGAAATGAAGCCACAGCCTCGACCAGCCTTGACAGTAAAACGGAGTGAGCATGTGGCGGCCCCGGGGCAAGCGAGGCCTTTCCTCTTGTCGCTCTCGCTTTATTACATTAGCGCGGGCTTCCCCGCGCCGGCGTGGGCTCAGAAGCCGAGGCGCCGGGTCACCCATGACAAATGTCCCCGTGTCTTGCCAACAGGCCCCGCCTGGCCCTGCCACTCCATCTGCCCAACAGGCCCCCGGAGAGTGCTTGCGGGTGTCAGTTTCAGGTAAAGAGCTCTCGAAAGCGCAAAGTCTCCAAAAAGGTTACAAGGGTTCTAGCGCCTCCCCAAGTCACCGAAGCCTGGGCCGCCGCTGCAGCAGGAAGGGTTCGTACCCGGGGGGAGGGGACCACCCCAAGCGCGTGTGTTAACGAACCCCAAGCGAATTTCGGGGCTTGAAAGCGCTACCAGGGCAGCCAGATTACTACCTCCCACTCTCACCTCCATCCCTCCCCGCCCCTTGCCCGTCCCACGGGCCTCAGATTTGGGCGTAGGGCTGGGTAGGGCGCCTGGGAGGGGCCAGAGGGGGCGGATCGGGCCAGGATTTGGCGCCAGGTACCCCCACCCGCCCGCGTCCCGGGGTCGCCAGCTGACTCCATGTGACCCCACTTGGCACCGGCCGCCCGAGGGATCCTGCGACGCGAGGGGCGCCCGTTTGCAGTGATCCGCGGACTCTCGAACCCTAAACCCCGGCGCCCAGCTCTGCCCCGACGTGGATCTTGGGGAAACCGGAGGGGAGGCTCGTGGAGACCTGGGAGGAGCTGCGCTGACTGGGGCGGGGGACGCCCGGATTGGATCAGTTCCGAGCTCTCGTCGCCCCCGAGGAGGGCACGACGCGCTGACAAACGTGGCCGTCAACACCTCGAGCTGCCCCGGCGAGTTATTTCAACAGACTGGGAAAGAGCCGTACTATTTGAGTGGCAGGCGACGCCTTTCCCCACTCTCAGTATTTATGTTGTACCGACGGCACTTAGGAGAGCTTAGTTTTAGATGGGGCATTAATCTTCACTTGTTAAGAGATAGTCTGTCAGCGTTTACCAGGCTCTCCCACTCTGGATGTGCAACGCCCTCCCCCAGCGCGCGGCCACCCCCAATCTGGTCCTCACAAAGGCGCGCGGAGCCGCACTGCCGAGGAGAGGAGCCTGGGGTTAAACCGGGGCAAGGCGAGAGAGCTGCAGACGCCAGGCGCGAGCGGAAGGTTAAAGTCAAAATCGACTGGAGTCGGAGCTCAGCCTGGGCCAGCACTCAACACGGTCCTGGCACCAACGCCTTTCATTTTTGCTTGTTTGCAAGTGGGGAAAGTGGAGTCCTTAATCATAGCGAGGAGCTTTTCTTAAGCCACAAAGCACACGAGCGCAAACATCCTCGCTGCTAACTCAGGGCAATTGTCTTCCTATTTTCTTGTTACTGACCCCCAAGTTTCACCGGTGGGAAGTCATTGAAGATCTCCCTTTTACCACCAGCTCTACGTGGTCGCTTTTCTCTTAGGCACCCTTGGAGGGTCCTCCCATTTAAATTATTTCCTGCCCAGTTATTTTTCCCCCAATTAATCCAGAATAGTTTTCTCATCTGCTCCAGATGCACGCAAACTGCAGAGCTGCAATGAACTGAACTAAGAGAGGAATTGAAATACACCAGGGGTTTCTCTGCAGGAATTGTTCCAACAAGGTATCCACGGGTTTCAAGATCCGTTGAAATGCTTCAGGTGTGGTTTGCATTCTCACCTACCCTCTGGCCAGTCCCTCGCCCCCAAACGCCGTTATTTGTTCCCCCCACCTGCTTCAATAGTTGCGCCTCACCCTTCCTTGGCGCCATTAAATCAGCACCCCGCACCCCCGCCAGTTTTGCAACTTCTTCTCCTTGCCCTTTAAAAGAGTTACACTTTCTAAGAAGACTTAAAAAAAAAAAAGGACAAGAAATGGATATAGGTTTTGTAAGTGTTAAATAACTTTCTCAGCGTGTATTAAAGGAAGATTGTATTTTATCAACAGCTGATTGATGCAGCCGTGTGATCCTGTCGGTTTGTCTGTGGTATCATATTTATTTAACCTGCTGGGGGACTGTGTTCAGGGGCAGCCTGTTCACGCTGACAAAGCATGCACATTACACACTACCCCAGGTATTTTGATTGATTGTTCCCACCCCAAAGCCTTTGGTTCATAATTTAGCACAGCGGGTTCTGCATCACAGACTAGGTTAAAAAAAAAAAAAATCCTGTAAGAGATTTCAATGAACAACTACTGCCAAGAAACCTTTCTCCGCCTGCAACCCCCAAATATTTTAAATGCCCCTGGAGACAGTTCAGTTTGTATAATTAATAATTACAGGGCACACAACCTTTATTTACCCTAGTTTCCAGAAGTTAGATCAGATTATTCATTTTAAATCTATGGCTGGAGCAACATTTCCTTAACTGGGAGGGGAGGTGGTGGTAGCACGGGGGTGGAGTGGTGGTGGGGACAATATCAAATAGTGTGGGCTTCTCTTTTCTTCTTTTTCACTCTCTTTCTTTCAATAGCAGGCTTGGGGTGTGGAAGCAGTAGAAAGACTGACAAAATGATTCTTTCTTGCAGACTCTCTCCTGAGGTTGCTTTGGGATTTAGTTCATAAAGTTCTTTGGCAGCAAACTGGACTTATACGACCCCTACACACTCCCAACCCCATGGGTGAGGAAAGATTTTTTTTTTCCAGGTGACAAGCTGTTCAGTGTGTGAAATAAACTTTCATAATATTTGTGTCTTTTCAAATAAATAATCCCAATGGTCTGGGCATATCCTAGCAGTTCTGAAAGTTGTGACCTGAAATTAGCATGACTTAGTGCAGAAACAATGAATAATTACTTCCTGTGAGATTTCTAAAAGGTGGGAGCCATCTCCTTGACAGTTTTCTTCCTTTCTTTTTTTTTTTTGTTAACACCAACAGAGCACATGTTGATGTACCAACTAATGTGTGTTTTAAAAATTTATTTGCAATGATAAAATTGGGACACATTTTTCTTTGCATCATCTTGGATTGCTATTATTCTGGCTAGCAATATTTTTTTTTTTCTATGAGTGCAAAAGTGAAGTTTCAAGCTTGTGCTGATTTCCAGTGACAGAGATGCTATTTATTGTGCTTGGTGTTTTTACATTTGTTTTTTAGAGACTCTTGAAGTCTAAAAAGGCAATCTTAGCTCCGGTATGTGTCTCTTTGCCCATTAGAGTCTTATTTTGTCATTCTAGGTCAGATGGGAAAGACATTACCAAGGTGGTTAATTGCATGTGTGTATAATGTTGCACTGGAGGGTGGAGATTCACAGCATTTTAAAAAAGATGTTAAGTACATAATTGCTCCTCAAATAAGCCAACACATCTAAAACAGCTCCTTTTTTTTTTTTGTCTTCCGCTTTTAGGTTAACATTGGGAGACGATGGCAACACTGATCTCATTAAAACTTTCTTCTTCATTCTCGAACATTATTATTCACCAAAGCGTATCTTTCGGCTTGATTGTGTACCTGAAAATGATGATAAAGACATCAACCAAATGTGATGCACACTTCTCCTTCCAGTTAACATCTTCTTTTATCAAATATCCCTTATTTGTGCTGGCACTGAAGCCTTTCTCTTATTGTCTCCTATTTAGGGGAGGTTTGGGAGATTCTGATGGTATGCCTTCTTTGCTGATAATATCATGTACAGCAACTCTTTTTATCCCTAGATGTTGCTATTTATCCTTAGATGATGTTCGATGACAAAGCTCAAAATATTACAAAACTCTGAAAGATGTACTTTTCTCCTGAGAAACCAGCCATTAATCAAAAGCAAGTACAGGTGCAATATTCAGAGAGAAAGAGAAAGGGTAGGCTGGCAAGGATAATATTTACCCATAACTCAATGGCAGCCAGGGGTACTAAGGCAGACCAAGCAAGGTGAAAGAAAGACCAATTTGTGATGTACAAAATCTACACATTTTAATCACAGAAGTTTTGAGGTACCACATGAATCTATTTGTAATCATTTTCCAAAAAAAATAGAAATCATTGGTTTGCATTGAAAATCAATCTTTTAAAGCCACCAACTATAAGATTTATTTAATAGAATATTATGTACATTACCCATAATAAAGCAGAAAAGAATTTCCTAGGTTGTGTCCTGGAGAGTCAAATTGATTTAGTGGGGCTCTACTTATTTTCAAGGAAACACTTTGACCGTATTTAATACATGCTCACACACAGAAACACATACAATGAACTTCTTTGAAGTTTAGTCACTTCCTGGCTGTGTGTCTCTGGGCAAGTTACTTAATTTCTCTGTTCTTCAGTTTTCCCAACTTGTAAAATAATATTACCTACGGCAGGGGTTGCTGTCAAGATTAAGTGAGTTAACTCACAGGAAGCTCTTACAGTGTGCCTGGTGTGTGGCAATTTCTAGACATGCATCAGCTGTTACTGATGGCCTACAGTAGGCATTAATGTCTTGCTAATGTTATTATCGACAACAGTGTTTTTGTTCTGATCATGTAGAATGTTGTGACCAGACTTCAAAATGTCAACTTGAAATCTGAAGTGTTTCTATTAAGACCTTGTTCAAATATCTGCAGATTTGCTCAAATCTGCACTAAGCTGAAGCATCAGAATTACAAAACTGCCCCAAAGGGGCAGTGATCACTGTCTTTCTTCCTGGCTCCCTGAGCCTCGGATAAACCACATAGCCTTCTATGCAAATGCCAAGCTAAAATGCGGCTCTAAGGAGTGGTGGGAATGCCGTGAAAATGTCTATGCACCAAATCACAAGAAAAAGCTACCAAGAGCCCCTAAAAAGAAACCACGGTGTGACTTGCCATCCAGCCACTTTATTTGGTAAGGATGTCAGCATGCTCTTTCTTCATTTTTGCCTTATGCTAAGTACCTAAGTCCTTTGTAGCATATTTTTTAATATCCTCTGAGTTTTAGGATGTGTGTTTTATATGTGCCGGGCACTATCTTTTTATTAGGTTGTCCAAGTTTAAATTTGTTTTGAATGGAAAGATATATGTCCTGATAATATGTTAGAATATTGATTTAAGCCAGGATCTTGATGTAAAAATTAATGGAATGAAATAATAAAATCTTTCAGGGTTTGATCCCCACCCCTCACGCTGGCTTTTGTAATGAAGACAAAACCAGTTTCGACTGGGTTTCAGCATTACCTCAACTATGGGGTGTCTTTCTCTCTGGTTTTGAGCTGCTCTGCCACTTTAGATAGTAACTTGAGACCACAGCTGAAGTGAAACCAGGGTGTTGGAAAGGCAGCTAACAGCACCCTCCCTTTCTCTCCAGGTCACCCTTCATGGATATAAAATATGACTCAATTTTGTTACATTAGATCACAGAACCTCAGGTATGCATAGTTTTCATTTTATGTCACTTCCCAAACTAACTCACACAAACAAGTCCGGACGGGAGCCGGTGTTTTCTGACACGTGTTCCTGCTAACTTTGCCACTTGGAACCACACCCCTCCTCTCTTTAAATCAGCGTTCCACAACCTACTCGCATGTTTCCCTTTCAACATGTTCAATGTTCTAAGACAGTCTGTTTCTACTTGGGGCGCATACCAAAAATTTGTGAAGTTCTAAGAAGGTGGTGTTTGTGTGAGGCTTAGATGTTTCCTAAATGTCATCTGTCTTGCTCAATTTCATATACAAAGTGAATTTTAGCTGTTTAAACTCAGCTTCAGTAGTAGCTGTTTTCTTACTCTTTACTTAATTAATTCATCCTTTCAAATAAAGGTAAAGGTAACTTTAGTGAAATACACATAACTTCCTATTGTGTCTTTTCATGGTTGCTCCATGGGCCTGAAATAAATATTTGACTTTCTCATATTTGGACCGATAATCTCTTCAAACTTGCGCAACAGACCCTAAACAAAGATATTAGAATATTTTTGAACAGGAAAATAAACAATGGTGATGTGTTGCTTTCTGTATGTGAAGACTGAGATTTAAGAAAATATGGTTCTCCTTTAAGTCACATATAAAATTTTTTAAAACATTGTTCCTTTTGAGATTTAGCAAATAGTTAAACTAGTTTACACAGTTCCCTTTTTTCTTCCTTTTAAGCACAGCACTTAAGTAAGCAGACACTTTAACGTGCCTCCCTATTAGACAGCTTTTCTTCATTGCCTTTTCATAGCACAGCTATCGAAAATAAGATAACACCCAAAGATCTGGGACCTAATCAGCTTTCTAGCTGAGTTTAAAGAGTCTAGAGGCTGTTTAAAGGTAGCTCTAGTTATGTGTGCGGGCCCACTGCAGTGTTTGCTCTACCACATTTTGATGGAGAGGGTAATGTGTTTGCTAGATAAGGCGAAAGGGACCAGCCAAAAAAGCAAGGCTCTGTTTGATAAACCCTGACATATTTAGCCATTTTTCACACACATGAAAGGAAGCTTTAAAACTCCAAGGAAAATAGAGGTGTCCATTCAAGCACACTAATGTTTATCAAGACAAAAAAGGTAAATAAAGAAAATTGGCATCTTGTAGTCTATTAAATTAATTAGCTCTAGAGCTTATCATGAAATTGAAAAGCTGGATAAAATACAAGTTTACTTCTTGTTGTTGTTATTTAATGTGAAAGGTAAGTTCTTTAAGTCAATGTACATTGAAAAGACAGTTATTTTGTTTGGCTTGTCTTGCCCTGGTGGAAGATTTGAGCCCTATATAAAAGAGCTCATGAATCGAAGTTAAACTTTTATAAGCCTGATTGGCCTGGACTTGGGATGAGATCATTATTTGAAATTAGTGTTAAAATACATGACGACATTCTTTGTAAAGTGACCTATAGCCTGAAAACAGATTGATAAAACCAGAATACAAACTATGCCACTTGGAATATGCTTACAATTAGAGGTCAGAATGTTTTAAAAGTCCAGTTAAAATAAGTTCCTACAGAAAGATATTCTAAAACAAAACAGCTTTACAATCCAGAATCATTTTTCTAAATGCTGGGGTGAATTCTTTATTGGTTTATAATAATTCTCCTTTTCTGGAAAAAGTAAAGGAGAAAACATCTGAAGGTTACACAAAATACAGCCTTCTTTCAAAAATAAGAATTTAAATGACGTAAGTGTAAAGATAATTTGGGGCTGGACTTTCACACTATGATGATTTTAAGTTAGAGAGAAATATCAACTCTAAATCAACATTTAAAATTTAAAATTTAGTAAAATTTTCTGGGGTTTTTCTTTTTTTTCCTTAGGAAAGATACTTTTCTGGTCTTTTTTTCCTCTTAAATCAAAAGTGTTTGATAAACTGAAGAAGTTGTGTCAAATGATTAGTTCATCTATAGAACATTTAAAAATATAATCACTTGAACATCTAGAAATGTGTTTCATCTATATATTAATCATTTTAAACACTTTTTATGCCTTGGTGTTAATAATTTATATGAGTGTAGATTTTTAGATGAATTTAATGTCAACTAGGGATTAATGTGCATTAATTAAATTGACTGTATCTCCTTTAATGAGAAAAAAGGATTTACTTTTAATACTGATGATCTTAATAAAGCTTTTCTCTACTTACCTGTATTTTCTCAATATCAGAAATTATTTTTATTAAAAGGTGAACTAATTTAATAATGGCAGGGTGACAAAACATGAAATAAATCAAATGGTTGCAAACTGACTTTGTTTTTGTTATTGAGGTTGAATCATCAAATCACATAACTTTCAACTAAAAAGAAATCAATTCATATCAGCTATTTAAAAATAAAAGTTGAACTTCACGTTCAATTTTCATTTGAGCATTGTATAAAATGGCTGTTTGATAGAATTTAAAACAGTACCTGGGATAGAACATGTTCAACACACTTAAATCCATCCTCTAAACAGTGTAAAAGTCACCTCTTATAAATGCATTTTCAGTAAAAATCACTGTCCCAAAAGGTGTGTATCATAACATAAAATCCTACGAAAAACTTGTGAAGTTTCTGAAATTAATCACTATATTGACAAAGAGGCACAAAACCCCAAGCAGGGGAGTGCATAAGGTTTTACGACGTCTCCTCTCCCTGTAGATGATTACATGTTAAAAGAAGATGAACGTTAGTTGAGCACTCTAGACCACCCTGTAGTTGTTATAATTTATTTGGGGGAGCATTCATTGGAATTGCAGGTTACTGCTCCTTTTAAAATTATTTATTTATTTGCTTAGTATTTTAAAATGGACAATGGAGGAGAAAAACAGGAGAACAGGGCCTGGCAAAAACCAAACTAAACCAAAACCAAAGCAAACAAACAAATCCCAGGCTTGTTTCCCTCCAGCCCTCTCCTTTTTTCTTCACATTCCGCATACGGTGCATCCTTTACCAGTTAAAACTCATGTTTAGTGTCTGCCATCCAGCCTCTCGTGAAGGCTTCTCACGAATAAATATTTAGTTATTCTTCGTTGATTCTGTCAGGGCTCTTGCCTCATGTTTAAGGGCCTAGAAACTCATCTCCCGGCACCCCACACTTACAGGTGGGTGCATGTGATGGATCAAGCCCTGGTCCTCAGCGAGCCGTTGCAGACAGCTTGCAAGGTCCCCCTTTCAGCTGGTTCGATATGAGGTTAGTTCTAAAACAAATTATGCTAAGACTTGTTTATTAACCTTAACCTAGAAAGATAGTATTCTAGACCAGGGAGCTTCCAATTTAAAAAAATGCGATGCCCATTGTTGCAGCACTGTTCACAATAGCCACGATTTGGAAGCAACCTAAGTGTCCATCAACAGATGAATGGATAAAGAAAATGTGGTACATATACACAATGGAGTACTATTCAGCCATGAAAAGGAATGACATCATGTCATTTGCAATGACGTGGATGGAAGTGGAGATCATTATGTTAAGTGAAATAAGCCAGACACAGAAAGACCAACATCGAATGTTCTCACATATTTGTGGGATCTAAAAATCAAAACAATTAAACTCATGAACATAGAGAGTAGAAGGATGGTTAACAGAGGGTGGAAAGGGTAATGGGAGGCTGAGAGGAGGTAGGAATGGTTAATGGGTACCAAAAAAATAGAAACCATGAATAAGACATACTATTTGATCCCACGACTGGGTGACTGTAGTCAACAATAATTTCATTGTACATTTTAAAATAACTAAAACAGTGTAATTGGATTGTTTGTAGCACAAAGGATGAATGCTTCAGGGCATGGATACCCCATTCTCCATGAAGTAATTATTTTGCATTGCATGCCTGTATCAAAACATCTCATGTACCCCACAAATATGTACACTTATGATGTACTCACAAAAATTAAAAATAAAACAATTTTTTAAAAAATGTAGTGCCCAGATCCAGCCACCAAATGGTGCCAGGCCAACATAGTTTTACTAGCATAATTGCCTCAGTCTCAGTTCCGGCTTTGGCAGTTAAAGAATGGATAATAAAATCCACTTCTCTAGCTTGTTGAGAATATGAGAGAAGGGATCCAAAATCCCTAATGCTATGCCTGTGAGAGAACAAGGTTTCCGTAGAGGATGAGTCTCATTATTATCTCTTGAGGTTGGTGACCACAGTGGATCTTAGTGCAGAAACCAAATCACTTATAGAACAGTTGAGAGACAATGGGGTAGGGACAGGCAAAATGCAATGGATTTCGAAGGGGAGTAGATAGAAGACAGGTATTGCAGGCGGTAGATTTTAGCTCAATATAAGGAATTATTTACAATTCAACCAGCTTGAAAACATTTTTTAAAATGATCATGCCATCTGTCAGGGTGGCAGGGAGGATAACTGGATTATGTCACAGTTGCCCAAATCATTGTTTTCCAAACCTGGTGGCAAAAAATGGAATCACCTGGAAAACTTTTAAATATCTACATTACGGATGCCTGAGAAATCTCTTCTTTTGCAGATACATACATGCCATTTACAAGTGTAATTTCTGGTATTTGTTAGAAATGAGACACCTTGACTATGTAATGCTAAAATAAGATCCAGTCACTGTGAGAGCAAAATTGTTTGCTTGTGTTTTTGATTGGCCCCTGTGAAACTCAGCAAATCTCACTGTGCCTCCTTTATCCAAATAACACTCTGTCATGGAGGAATGAAAATGGACATCAAGGTTAGTGACAAGGGATAAGGATGCAGAACTATAGTACAGAAGATATCACAAAATTAGCATACCGGTCCAAATTATTTTTCTTTTTAACAAACGATTTTGCAATAATAGCTATGATTTCTGTAATACATTATTTGGTTCTTAACTTGCTAACTGAATTTGCTTAAACTCTCTCACCCTAAGTGTACTTTCCTAAATGGGGGTGGAGAGGTTGAACTAGATCAGGAGTGGCCAAACTAAATGCTCACAGGGGCTTGCTAGGACTAGAGATGGGCATTGTGGAGCAGGTGTAAAATAAGAGGGACTGGTGGGGACTATGACAAACTAGAAAGCTCTGGTTCTGAAGAAGTGCACTGTGATTTAACTCTTGTTAAATGTAATCCTAGGCCGGGCGCGGTGGCTCACGCTTGCAATCCCAGCACTTTGGGAGGCCAAGGCGGGCGGATCACGAGGTCAGGACATCGAGACCACGGTGAAACCCCGTCTCTACTAAAAATACAAAAAAATTAGCTGGGCGTGGTGGCGGGTGCCTGTAGTCCCAGCTACTGGGGAGGCTGAGGCAGGAGAATGGCGTGAACCCGGGAGGCGGAGCTTGCAGTGAGCCGAGATTGCGCCACTGCACTCCAGCCTGGGCGACAGAGTGAGACTCCGTCTCTAAATAAATAAATAAATAAATAAATAATGTAATCCTGTGGAAATGCAGATTCAGTGTTGCCATCATTTCTCATTTTGCAAGATAACCTGGAAACTCAATTTTCCAAAGTATGAAAGTGGCCATTGAAAAAATCATTTTGCAATTCCAAATGAATCGTCCTGGGGCCTGGATCCAGCCTGGGTGTTACTGGCTCCTTCTGTCTGAGCTGGCCAATGGCTAAAGGTATCCTCTAACATTACTGTTTTCCAGCAGTGCTTCTCAAGAATTGTGCAGAGAGCTTGTTAAATCACAGGTTCCTGGGGTCCACGGTAAGGGGTTCTGATTCACACTTTTTACAAGTTTCCAATTGATGCTGAGACTGACCCTAGCCAGTGAGCATGCAAGTGAGGAGCTTCCATTGATTTGGCATTTGAGAATTAATTCAGGGGGTCTTCCTGACTCCTGTTCTTTTTGCTCTTCCTATTTCCCTCTCTTCCAGTGTTAATATGATACCGTAGAAATGGTCACAACTTACACTTTTGCACTGAGACAGGGAAATAGTGGAGTGTTGATACTGCTAGATTCAGCCTTGTTGACTTGGCAGGAAATGCTCAATCCTATTTAGAAGATGGAATCACCCCTAAATACATTGCAGATGAGCTGCTTCATAAATAACGACAGCAAATGATATGTGGGTAACTACTTGGTGGCAGGCAATGTACAAAGAATTTCACCTATACTACCTTCAGTCCCATTGACCTTTTCGAAGGTAGACGCATTCTCATCCCTACTTCACAAGTAAAGAAACTCAGCCTCAGAGAGGTGAATAGCTTGTCCTAGGTCACGTAGGTACTGAGTGGCAGGACAGATACCTAAAGCAGGGCAGTATTACTCTAAAGACTATTCTCTTTCGCCGTACTCCCAGATTGTATGCACAGACATTAATTATATTGATATAACATATAAATCTTACCTTCCTGCATAAAGAATTCAAAGTGATTAACAAAAATGCCAATCATATTGCTAAATTAAAACATTAGGAACAAATAAAATAAATCAAGAAGATAGAGCACATAATAGCATTCCATAAAGTCATAGTCTCTTGTGAGTAGTCATGAACTTGACTCTGAGCTTATAAAGAAAGAGCAGTTTCTAAGGCACCATGCTACGTCTTTGTTGATATGGGCCATGTGAAGGCAGAGGGGAAGTAAAAGAGGATGAAGCTGTCTCGTTTCTCAAATGCATCCTGACGTGGTCTTTAGGATGCCCTCTTGGGCTTGTGGCTACCTGAGATGGGTACCTTGGTGCTCATGAATCTCTCTGCATCTGAGGGCAATGGAGAAAATGCAGATGATGCTTACTAAGAACACTCATTTCCATTGACCTAAAGCAACCTGCATGGTATCGTCAATCTGAAGTGAGGCTTCTTGCCTATTTAATTCCATTTGTTTGCTATGTGCCCTAGCACTGTAGACTGATAGGTTCTTAGTTAAAATAGTACCTTCAGATTGATGAAAATGCTTCAGATTTATTGCTTTATATCAAATGTAAGATCATGTCCTTTACACAATGTAACACTTGAAGTCCTCCACTGATCTTCCAATTTCATTTGTTTTAAGGTTCAATACATGCGGCTGTTTGAAATATACAGAAGAAGGCCAGGTGTGGTGGCTCATGCCTGTAATCCCTGTAATCCCAGCACTTTGGGAGGCTGAGGCAGGTGGGTCATTTGAGGCCAGGAGTTCAAGATGGGCCTGGCCAACACGGTGAAACCCTGTCTCTACTAAAAAATACAAAAATTACCTAGGCATGGTGGCTCACGTTTGTAGTCCCAGCTACTCGGGAGGCTGACGCAGGAGAATCACTCGAACCCTGGAGGCGGAGGTTGCAGTGAGCCAAGATCACGCCACCACACTCCAGCCTGGGGGACAGAGCAAGACTCTGTCTCAACAACAACAACAACAAAAAATATACGGAGGATTTTAGGGTGGGTAATTTCAGAAGAAGAAACAAAAACTTTAACACTCTGGAAGATTATGAGTTGGACTGTGATTTGGTGGAATCATAGATGGGCAAAGGCCAAAGAACAGAAAGTCATGCTCAGAACACCAGAGCCAAGGGTCCATCTGAGATGTAGCCAAGCAGCTTCTGAAGCAGCCCTGTAATTTGCAGGATAGAACTGACTCTCTCATCCCATAGCTGCATACTGTGAAGATCAGCCAACCAGCTCAGGGCAGAGGTGAACCAAGGCTGAAGGCATTTCCAAAGAATTTAGATCTTCTGCCAACTGGATCACTTGAGTCATCTTTCAACATCACGTTCCAATTCCAGTGCTTATATGATGTCACCAGGCATTAATAGGGAGACTGGCCTGTGTTTTGCCTTGGGGTTTGTAGATCTGCCGCATCTATGTTTCATAACTTTATCTGAGTTTTCAGAAAACATTTGGCAGAAGCCATCCTATCAATACTTGCTTTTTTTTTTGAGACAGGGTTTCTCTCTGTTGCCCAGCCTGGAGTGCAGTGGCACAATCACTGCTTACGACAGCTTTGAACTCCCAGGCTTAAACGATTCTCCCACTTCAGCTAATTTGGTTTCTTTTTTTGTAGAGACGGCGTCTCCCTATGTTGTTTAGGCTGGTCTCAAACTCCTGGGCTTAAGCAATCCTCCTGCTTGGGCCTCCCAAATTGCTGAGATTGCAGGCCTGAACCACCACGCCCCGTCCCCATCACTTGCTTTTTAAATTAAGCTTCCACACTGCCAGGCATGGTGGTTCATGCCTGTAATCCCTGCACTTTGGGAGGCTGAGGCCGGAGGATTGCTTGAGCACAGGAGTTCGAGACCAGCCTGGGCAACACAGGGAGATCTTGTCTCTGCAAAAAATTAAAAACAAATTAGCTGGGCATGGTGGCACATGTCTATAGTACCAGCTACTGGGGAGACTGAGGTAGGAGGATCCCTTGAGCCCAAGAGGTCAAGGCTGCAGTGAGCTGCGATTGCACCACTGCATCTCAGCCTGGGGAACAGAGTGAGACCCCCTCTCAAAAAAGAAAAAATTAATTCATTAAGCTTTCGCTAGCGACCTCCCAATCTCATCTCCTCAATTTGAAAATGTGTCTCTGCCTAATTCTGTTTGACCTTGTTGTTTGACTAGTTTAAATTAAAAAAAAAAAAAAAACAAAAAAAAAACAAGCAAGCAAAGAAACAAAGTACCTTTTGAGTCTTCCTCAGGTGCAAAAGTCATCCTCGAAAGCAAGATTGGTGGGCTGGGCGCAGTAGCTCACGCCTGTAATCCCAGCACTTTGGGAGGCTGAGGCAGGCGGATCACAACGCCAGGAGTTTGAGACCAGCCTGGTCAACCTGGTGAAACCCTGTCTCTACTAAAAAATACAAAAATTAGCTGGACATGGTGGTGGGCACCTGTAATTTCAGCTACTCGGGAGGCTGAGGCAGGAGAATCACTTGAAACTGGAAGGCACAGGTTGTAGTGAGCCAAGGTGGCACCACTGCACTCCAGCCTGGGTGAAAGAGTGAAACTCAGTCGCAAAAAAAAAAAAAAGCAAGATTGCTTCCGAATAGCTGAGTTGGCCACATTCTTCAGCAGACCATGGTCTGTGATTTTTGGAGAGCTCTAGGGTCACTGTATAGCTGTGTCTCCTTCACATATTTCACTCTGGGTGCCATTGTTTGTATTTCAAAGTCAATAAGCAACTCAGCAGCTAGAAAGCACGTTGTAAACTGAATGAGTCTTTTAAAAAACAGATAGTAATCAAGGCAGGTGTAACCTCCAGTTTGTTTAGTTTTGAAGCCATGTTGGTGGAGTGGTAAGTATATACTTTACTTACCCCAAATCCTTTCAACTTCTAGCTCAAGCCCTGATTTTCCTAGGGAGCCATCTCTTTTCCACAATCAGTTGTTGTGTCTCTGGTGGAGCTACCTGCGTTATACATTATTGGCTATGATGATTGGTCGAGGGCTCAGCAGAGTGAAACAAAGCTTGCATCAGTTAGGATTAGGTTTGGTCTTCGGTAAAAAACATCTATAATGCAAGTGGCCTTAAACAAGACATTTTATTTGTCTGTCATGGAAAAGTCCAGAGCTGACTGTAGCTCTACTCCAGACTTTTTGTTTGCTTTTAAGAAATTGACTTGCTGATTCTAAAATGTATATGAAAACGCAAAGAACTTAGAATAGCCAAGAACATTTTGTAACACAAGAATATAGTTGGAGAATTCACACTACCTGATTTCAAGACTTAGCATACAATTCCAGTAATTGGCCAGGTGCATTGGTCAGGCATTGCCTAGGCTGGAGTGCAGTGGCGCCATCTCAGCTCACTGCAACCTCTGCCTCCCGGGTTCAAATGATTCTCCCGCCTCAGCCTCCTGAGTAGCTGGGACTACAGGCACGTGCCACCACACCCAGCTAATTTTTGTATTTTTAGAGAGAACGGGTTTCGCCATGTTGGCCAGGCTGGTCTTGAACCCCTGACCTCAGGGGATCTGTCTGCCTCAGCTTTCCAAAGTACTGGGATTACAGGTGTGAGCCACTGCGCCCGGCCTGAATTTTTCTGTTTTTGTTTTGTTTTGTTTTCTTTTTGAGATTGAGTCTCACTCTGTTGCCTAGACTGGAGTGCAATATTGTGGTCACGGCTCACTGCAGCCTCCAACTCCTGGACTCAAGCAGTCCTCCTGCCGCCGCCTCCTGAGTAGCTGGGACTACAAGTGAACACTCCCATGTCTAGTTAATGTTATAATTTTTCTGTAGAGACCAGGTCTTTCTATGTTGAGCAGGTTAGTCTTGAACTCAGGACCTCAAGCAATCCTCCCCTTGGCCTCCTCCCAAAGTGTTGGGATAACAGACTTGAGCCTCTGAGCCCAGCCTCATTTGGACTTCTTAATACTTAGCAAAATACATAGATTCGTAATTTTTCTTCCAAAAGATATGGTTTAACTTGCTTTCTTGCATAAAATTTCCTTGACTTTCTTTTCCACTATTAAGCATATTCATTACTCTGTGGCTTTTACCTCTGAAACCCAGATCTGTTAACTTCAGTATCATTGGAATATTATTTGTCTTTCTAACATGTGCAAAGACTCAGAGCCAATTCATTCCATCTATGCATTTACCTCTCTGTCTATAAGGATCTCTACTGGGATTTTCTTGGAAATAGTTCAGTGATAGCTTCATTTCTCAGACAATGGAAACTGAGCGAATAAAACATTTCCTGGAAATATGACAATCTCAGCATTGAAAAGTTAAGCACCGTAAATTTAGCAGATGCAAACAAACTAGTCTTCTTAATACTGATGTCAGAACATTCCCTGAATTCCTATTTGATTGCTGCTTTAGAGACAGCCTCATTAGAAAGCATTTCCCCTTCTTAGGTTCTTTTTTTGCAGTATCTGAACATTGCTAATTTAGCTTGGAAGAGAACTACTTTATGAATAGCTTTAAAATATGAGATGTGTGTGTGTGTGTATTTAGCATACCCTGAGGATACGTATTCATATTGTTGAATGAGGTTCTTAAAATTTTACCTTTGCTGTGATTAAAACAAGATACTGTCAAAAGGGAAAAGAGCTGGTATATAGGGAAACAATGGTTGCGGGGAAAGAATGTCTTATCTCCAACTGATTGTATGTAAATGTGGTGTCTACTTTTCTAACAGACATCTACTGATACTGATATCACTTTACATTCATGTGGTGTGCTGTATTTTATGAAGGCATTTCATAGACATGGTTTTATTTAATCCTAAAAATGTCACAACTCTGCTAGTTTATAATCGTCTTCTGGGTTTAGGTACCTTCCTCAAATGAGAATCCTTCAAAGTATTGTGATGGCTAAAGCTCCCCAAGTGGGAGCTTATACCCGTCTTCTTTCCAGTAACGTTAGTGGAATTATATTTAAGCTTCACAAAGTTTTGTAGATTCTTCATGTATTTGACTGTGACAACCCCATGGTCTGAGCCTGTTCAGAATCCATTAACACTTCTTAAAGAGCCCACCTGCACGGTGTTCTGGGACTGGTGTCCAGGTATTTCCCTCCCACCAGAGGGATTCTATGGGACAAATCTTTCTTTTCTCTGTCCTGGTACACACCGATGTATAAGATGAGACTTGCGAACATGGAGAACGGGGTACGATCTCATGCTCCCCAGAGACTGGCTCGAACCAGGTAATTCCTGCAATGAGGTTGGTCCTCGTGGGCCCACATCTACTCTGTGGAGCTGCCTCTGTTCCTGCCTGGTTTCAAACCTGGCTCTCCAGCCCTTCTGAAAGTAACCTGGTTTTCTAATATTCTGCCAAGAGATTTTATTCACTTTACATTAGCCGGAGTATTTGTTTTGTCGCCTCTCCTCAAAAAACCCATATGTATACTGTCTTTTGGAAGCAAGATCCCATAGTTATCAGAATTAGTTTGTTGAAGCAGTTTGCAAATGAAACTGACAAACTTTCAGTAGTAATATCTTGGTTTTCTTTAAACAGAAAGAGGTAATTCATTAGAGAAGAAGACTCTTCAGGACTTTAACAAAATAATAGTATATTCCTGTTTCCACTCTTATATTTTCCCTACCAATCAAAGAGATGAACTTGGTTGGTTGTATAAATGATATTGCAGAATTCTGATTTAATACCAAATTACGTATGAAGCAGACCATTTTCCAAACTGGCTAGGTAATAATGGTGCCTAGGATTTTCCGGGTGTCAGGGTTATAGTAAGCACGATCCATGAATTATCTTATTTAATTCTGACAATAGCTCCCTGAAGTGGCACTATGATTATCCTCATTTTACTGATGAAGAAATAAACTTAGAGAGGTTCAGTTGGACATCATAGCTGCCAAGCGGCAGAGCTAGTATTCAAACTGAGGAGATGAGCCACACCAACTAGTCTATACAATATAATAATTAAGCACTTCATCATAAAACTTGTTTTCTAATTACAGAGATTGTGGAAATAGATGATTTTTATTCTTAATGTTTATTCTTAGCTCCAACCACACATTTAATTAATAGAGTTCAGATTTATTTTATTTGTTTATAAAACTATGTTTTGCTTTTATGATTAAATGACTAAGCAGTAGGGACTATAATTTAATTACATATTTCTTAATTATTGGTGTATTAGTTAATTATATGAAGTTAATTTTTAAAATTAAGTAATTACATTTTATAACATGTTGCTGCTCTGATGTCAATCATATTTCTCTAATTTAGACTCAAGCGTTGTTAAATACACAGTTGATTTTAACACAAAAATTAGTACAGGTTACCAATAAGATTTTATACACATTTTATATATGCATCTATATACACACATATACACATACAACACACAATTCAAATCTATTAAAATATTTCTTTATAATATATGCAAATATATTAAATATTAAGAAAAATGTGCAAGTAACTTTAAAAAGTGAGCCTCAATTTTGAGATGGCTTGGAAATTTTGTAATTCTAGTATTTCTTGGTCTCAATAATCTGCTTTATTATTTTAGGTAGAAACTATTCTGTGTAGAACAACCTACTGTGAGAAAATGACTTCACTATGCTGTCAGCTTCTTCAGGACAAGGCCATTGATTCATATTCTTCACATGGAATGGCTTCTGGCACAATCAATGTTTGTTGAATTTGAATTTTGAATTTAAGTGAAATGATGCTGAAAATTTTACATTAGCTACAGCCATCCATCTATCTGAATTTAAGCCAGCAGTTGCTGTCTCGCGTAGGGGAATCATTAATAACCTGGTTTCTAGTGGGATTATTTGGTGACAGTAGAAAATGAGATATGTCTTCTGCTTTGAGTTGTCTGTTTCAATCACGCATGGCTAAGTAAGTCTTCAGGGTAGTGCTTTTGGTTCAAGTGAAAATTATAAATTGTATTACCATTAAGATTTCTGCTACCTTGAGGGACAAGAAATTAATAAATTTAATTCCACCCCCTATTTTTGTTTTGATTTCTCAATATTACACAGCAGTCTACTGCCAGAACTAGCTACGGAGGGTAGTACTTCTGCATCTCAGTTCAGTGTCTTTTCTATTGTGCCTCTCATAGAACTTCTTATTACATAATTATAAATGAATTATTATTCATGATTGAGCTAAGCTCTTCCCTACTAGTCAGCTCAATAAAAACAAAACGATCTAGTTTTTAGCAAAGAATGTACTGTTAAATATTTGAGAGGTTTCCAATATTCAGGATGAAAAGAGGTTAGTTATTCAGTACACTGCTGTGGAATTATAAGTTGGCACGACCTTACTGGTAGAAGTTTAGTAAAGGATATCAAGAACCTTAAAAAGTGTATTCCCCTTAAGTCAGTATTTCATTTCTGGGATGCTATGCAAAGAAAAAAAAACTGGCAAATGTATTGAAATACACACACAGGTATACACACAAAACACTCACCGTAGCATTGTTGAAAACAGCAATGAATTGGAAACATGCTAAATGTCCACTAGTGGGGATTGGTTATAATACATATTTACCATAGATATGCAAAGAAAATACAGGTTTTCTATTTCCTGGTGCCTCATAGAATGTTTTTATGAAGGCTTAACTTATTGGGGAGCAGGGTGGTGGTAAAGATAGTGGTGGATGATTGAACTTTCTACATGCCGTTTTATGCAACTACAGTCTTGTCTGTTTTAAACTGGAGAGAAAACTCAGCCTCCTTTGTGCTAATGCACAGTGTTTTGGGCTTCCTTCCTTTCCTTCTGCTCTTTCCAAGGTGACATCCAGGGTGACCTTGTGGTGGCTGGGGATGGGGGCGACTTAGCCTTACATGACACCCTCTGTAGTCACACTAGTCTCTGCTGAGGAATTGCACGAACAAAGGGTAACTGGGGCTGGGCACAGTGGCTCACACCTGTAATCCCAGCACTTTGGGAGGCCGAGGAGGGCGGATTACTTGAGGTAAGGAGTTTGAGACCAGGCTGGCCAACATGGCGAAACCCTGTCTCTACTAATAATACAAAAATTAGCCGGGCGTGGTGATGGGTGCCTGTAATCCCAGCTACTTGGGAGGCTAGGGCAGGAGAATCACTTGAATTGGGAGGCACAGTTTGCAGTGAGCTGAGATGGCACCATTGCACTCCAGCCTTGGGCGACAGAGTGAAACTGTGTCTCAAAACAGCAACAACAACAACAACAAAAGGCAACTGGTCCCATCTGGCCTTTTGGGAATAATATTCCTGTGTTAAATGTTGGAATTTAGAGTCTCAGACATTTGGTCCTGCTCTCAAAATGTGATCAAAATTCATTCTCCCCTTCTTTGATGGTAAGGAAGTTAGGCATATGGCTGACCAGCCAGAGACTAAATTTTCCTGTGGTCTTTTGCAACTAGATATACTCATGTGAGTCACGGAGTGGGAATAGAAGAGATGCATGCCATTTCCATGCATGAGCCTTAAAACACTATTCCCACACTTACCTGAGTTTTCTTTTCTTTTCTCATAAGCCAGAAAACTAATGTGGCTGTGATCCTTGAGTCCTTTTTATTTTTTTGTGTTGGGACACTTCTTGGCTATGTGAGCTGGTGAGGAGATCTAGAGATCTGACTTGTTATTTTTTTTTTTAGTAAAATGACCTAAGAAATTTATTTTATGTTAAATTAATTATTTTTAAAATTTATTATTATTATTATTATTATTTGAGACGGAGTCTTGCTCTGTCTCCCTGGCTGGATTGCAGTGGCATGATTTTGGCTCACTGCAACATCTGCCTCCCTGGTTAAGTGACTATCCTGCCTCAGCCTCCCCACTAGCTAGGATTACAGGCAGGCGACAGCACGCCCTGCTAATTTTTGTATTTTTAGTAGAGACGGGGTTTCACCATGTTGGCCAGCCTGGTCTGGAACTCCTGACCTCAAGTGATCTGCCCACCTTGCCCTCCCAAAGTGCTGAGATTACAGGGATGAGCCACTGTGACTGGGCTAATTTTTGTCTTTCAATAGTTTTTGCGGTGCGGGTAGTTTTGGTTACATGGATACATTCTTTAGTGGTGATTTCTGAGATTTTAGTGCACTCATCACTCAATCAATGTACACTATACCCAGTATGTAGTCTTGTATCCTTCACCCACCTCCCAATCTTTTCTTGGGCCCTCGAGGCTCCAAAGTCTGTTACAACATTCTTATGCCTTTGCATTCTCATAACTTAGTTCCCACTTACAAGTGAGAACATATGATATTTGGTTTTCTATTCCTGGGTAACTTCACTTAGAATAAATGGCCTCTAGTTCCATCCAAGTTTCTGCAAAAGACATTATTTCATTTCTTTTTAAGGCTGAGTAGTAGTCTGTGGCATATACATACCACATTTTCTTTATCCACTTTTTGGCCCATGGGCATGTAGATTGGTTCCATATCTTTGTGATTGAGAATTGTGCTACCATATACTGGCCTGTGTATGTGTCTTTTTCATATGATGACTTACTTTCCTTTGGGTAGATACTCAGTAGTGGGATAGCAGGATCAAATGGATGTTCCACTTTTAGTTCTTTAAGGAAATCTCCGTAGTCTTTCCATAGTCGTTGTACTAATTTACATTCCCACTAGCAGTGTAAAAGTGCTCCCTTTTCACCGCATCCATGCCAACATTTATTATTTTTGACTTTTAAATTATGGCCATTCTTGCAAGAGTAAGGTAGTATCTCATTGTGGTTTAAGTTACTGATGATTAGTGATGTTGAACACTTTTTCATGTTTTTTGGCTGTTTGTATATCTTCTTTTGAGAATTTTCTATTCATGTCCACTTTTTGATGTGATTTTTTTGTTGTTGTTCTTGCTGATTTAAGTTTTTTGTAGATTCTGGATACTAGTCCTTTCTGACTTATTCTTAAGCAAATTTTTAAAGAAGTTTTTCTTATTTTACTGTCCCATTTCCTACCCCCTTTACTTTCGTTTCAGGGAAACCTGGTACCACCCATACCCGCACACTTGGAGAGTCTCTCATGTAATGCATATTACGTATTACATGGTTCATAGGTTCCCCCAGGCTTGGCTTATAAATCAGTTTTCCGGGATATGTTAATTCAATCACTAGTCTTCCACCTGTTTTCCTGCTCCAAAAGTTTTACTACTTTAATATTGTCATCCACTCTTCATGTTATAGGCTTATGTCTTTAAAAAAATCATTTTTCTAGCATTTAGTGAGTTGGGGAAGTGAGTGAACGATATGTGTATGCTCATATGATAATATTTGCTTAAGAGATTAGAATGATTTCTCATTTTCTTACTGTTAGGTTTTTGCTGTATTATAATTGTAAATATTTTATTGTTCAAGTATAAAGTTGAAAGCATATTCAAACACTGTTTTCTTAATGAGAAAACAAAACCATTTGAATGCAGATATAAACTTTTTAGTTTTTTTTCTGTTTTCTTTTGTCTACTTTATGGCTTAGAGAAAAGAACATGGAGAATTGTTGCACCTCTGAAATCATTGGTCTAGAACTTTTAATGAAGAATAATATTTTATTCTTCTAGTCCTGGAAAGTACTTCTTTGATCATGTGATGTATTTGAACAGATCAGTCCATTCTCTTCCATCTTCTCTCTTATGACCATGGTGTATGAATTTGCAAAATAGATGGGATATAGGTTGCTATCCTGGATTGTGGAACCAAATGAAATGAGAACTGGAAATACCACAATCAAAAGTGGGAAGTAACATCGACTTCCCTTCTTATATAATGTTCTGCAGATTCAACAACACTCTGCCTCTTGCTTCATGAGCTGATGTGTAATGGGGCTCACCAAAGACAACCCAGTGTTTGGAATGGCACAGGCTTTTGGTGGCTTTCCCAGCATCAGCCCTCTTGATATCAAGTGCATTTGTGGGACAGTTTAGGGGTTCTAGAATTTCAAGAGGGGAAGAACTGTTAGAGGATGTTCAATCTAGCTGCCGTGAAACACTGAGGTACTATCTACCACTTGGATGCCAAGGTGTTGTATGGGTGGAGATTGAAGACTTCGAAATACATTTATGGGTACAGTCGAATGGAGGTTGTCTCTGAGGACTATGTATTCTTCTTTCCAGGCTCCCATATTCTCTCCTGACACCCTAAGAAATGAAAGCCTGCTCCTTCAGTGCCTTCTAAGTAAAACAAATGAATGTGAGTTTTTACTGCTCTGTGGATAGCATGCATTTAAATTAGGGCTTCCAGATCCCTTCATTTTCATTTTCTTATCTATCAAATGGGGCTAATACTACCTATATTGGATAGTTGTTCAGAGTTAGTGAGAATAAATTTAAAATGCCTACCACACAATGCATGGTAGCTAACACTGTGGTTAAAGGAGAAAATTCATAGGAAGGATCTTACTTGTTTTCCTGTGAACGTGCTACATGGACTTCTGCCTGCTTACAAGACTATCGGGACTACAGAGAGAAAATTATCAATCAAAATTGTGATGCATCGATCAATTTAATCCTGGAAAATACTTCAGGATATCTGAGCTGCTCTCGAAAATGCGCATTTATTAACTGCACTGGTGGAATAAAGCCTCTTTTCACCACAGCACAGTGGAATCCTGATGAAGTGCTTCATCCACCAGGTAAACAGCAGGTCCAGGCTTGGCAAATCAAACACAAGAGTGAGCATTTTCATTAGTCTTAGATTTTTAGGGGACAGGTACAGGAAAAAAACATTAAGCACTTAAAATCAGGTTGTTATATATTGAGTGAAAAAAGCCAAGT
Organism: Nomascus leucogenys; assembly: GCF_006542625.1. Classification (NCBI taxonomy): domain Eukaryota; kingdom Metazoa; phylum Chordata; class Mammalia; order Primates; family Hylobatidae; genus Nomascus; species Nomascus leucogenys. The sequence continues at coordinate 115,122,943 of NC_044386.1, forward strand.
TAAAAAAAAAAAGAGTTGAAAACATTGATTAGAAGGGCTACGCTATTTGATGCAAAGGTGTCTCTGCATATTTACATGGCATGGATAAGAGAGTGCCTTATGGCACTCAAGTGTACAGTCTACAGCAAGAATTACTTTATTGATCACAGAAATCAAAATTCATTCAACACAGAGGACTTGTTTTATTATTTGTTATACCCCAAATTACTTAGAAATAACTGTTAGATGAAAGCAAAATTGGAAATGATTATTTCATTGATTTTTTGAAGAAAAATTCTAATTACTGAATGATCTGGCTATTTGAAAATTAATCTTCTATGTATTTTATAATTTGACCCAGTAACACTAAACCATTTACAAATAGGGAAACTAGGCTTTAAATTTAGTCTGGGCACAGTGGCTCACGTCTGTAATCCCAGCACTTTGGGAAGCTGAGGAGGGAGGATCTCTTGAGCCCAGAAGTTCAAGACCAGCCTGGGCAATGTAGGGAGACCCCATCACTACAAAAATCAAACAGAATTAGCCAAGTGTGGTGGCATGTCACCTGTAGTCCCAGCTATTTGGGAGGCTGAAGTGAAAGGATCCTTTGAGCCTGGGAGATTGAGGCTGCAATGAGCTATGACCGTGCCACTGCATTCCAACATGGGTGACAGAACAAGACCATGTCTCAAGCAACAACAACAAAAATGTAGAAGAAGGAGAGAGTACGTCTTAAAATTTCAAACTTCTCAAAGAATATTCAAGAATATGGAATGGTAATTATACAAGATAAGTGAAAAAAATCAACTTAAATGATACTCACAAAATGATTCCAATTTTGTCAAGATTTTGCATGTATATATGAGTATAGGACAAACAGATAAGTTTATGCTATAAAATGTTAGCAATGGCTTTATTTATTTATTTTATTTATTTATTTTTGAGACAGATCTCACGCTGTCACCCACGCTGGAGTGCAATGGCACGATCTTGGCTTACTGCAACCTCTGCCTCCTGGGTTCAAGTGATTCTCATGCCTCAGCCTCCTGAGTAGCTGGGATTACAGGCATGCACCACTATGCCTGGCTAATTTTTGTATTTTGAGTAGAGACGGGGTTTCACCATGTTGTTCAGGCTGGTCTCGAATTCCTGCCCTCAGGTGATCCACCTGCCTTGGCCTCCCAAAGTGCTGGGATTACAGGTGTGAGCCACTGTGCCTGGCCCTGTTTCTTGACTTTTTAATAATCACCATTCCGATTGGTGTGAGATGGTATCTTATTGTGGTTTTGATTTGCATTTCTCTAATGACCAGTGATGTTGAGCTTTTTTCATTTGTTTGTTGGTCATGTGAATGTCTTCTTTTGAGAAGTGTCTGTTCATATTCTTTGCCCACTTTTTAATGAGGTTGTTTGTTTTTTTCTTGTAAATTTGTGTAAGTCTCCTGTAGATTCTGGATATAAGACTTTGTCAGATGGATAGTTTGTAAATATTTTCCCCCATTCTGTAGGTTGTCTGTTCACTCTGATGACAGTTTCTTTTGTTGTGCAGAAGCTCTTTAGTTTAATTAGATACCATTTGTCAATTTTTCCTTTTGTTGCAATTGCTTTTGACACAAAACAGTTTTTTTATAAGAGGATTTTCTCTCTCAGTTTTTAAATCAATCTGTCTTAGTCTATTTCTGCTGCTATAACAACACAGAATGGGTAATTCATGAATAACAGAAATCAATTTCTCACAGTTCTGGAGGCTGGAAAGTTCACAATCAAAGCATTGACTGATTCAGTGTCTACTAAGGGGTGGCTTTCTGCTTCCAAGATGGTTCCTCATTGCTGTGTACTCCAGAGAGGACAAACGCTGTGTCCTCACATGACAGAAGGGGAAAAGGGATGGAGGGCTCTCTGAAGCCTCTTTTCTAAGGGCATTGATCACATTCACAAACGCAGAGCCCTCATGACTTAATCATTTCCCCAAAGGCCCCACCTCTTAATACTGTTGCTTTGGGGATCAAGTCTTTTTTTTTTTTTTTTTTTTGAGACAGAGTCTGGCTCTGTCCCCCAGGCTGGAGTGCAGTGGCATCATCTCGGCTCACTGCAAGCTCCGCCTCCTGGGTTCACGCCATTCTCCTGCCTCAGCCTCCCGAGTAGCTGGGACTACAGGCGCCCACCACCACGCCCTGCTAATTTTTTTGTATTTTTAGTAGAGACAGGGTTTCACTATGTTGGCCAGGATGGTCTCGAACTCCTGACCTCGTGATCCGCCCACCTCGGCCTCCCAAAGTGCTGGGATTACAGGCGTGAGCCACTGCGCTCAGCCGGGATTAAGTCTTAACATGACTTTTGGAGGGACACAGACATTCAAGTGATAGCAATTACCAAACGTCATTTTTTCATTTTAAATTAGATCCTCATTTTTATGAAATTAGAAATGAACATTTTCCCAAAGCCATTATGTTTTTGAACTGTTTCCATGAACTTTTTTTGGTGACGTGCACTCTGTTAAGTTATTCTTGATTTCGTAAAATAAGAGCCAGTGAAACCCAAGTCTGAAACATCTTATGGGATCTTATAGCAAGCTTCATTTTTTTCTGTGGGCGGCAGTCTTCTTTTTTGACCACTTTACTGCAAAGACCAAGAATTGGTACTTCTGATCACACATGGGTGCTGAGAAGGCTGCTAGGATCATTTGACTGTGGAAGACAATAGAACGTCAAAGCTGGAATGATCATGTGGATCATTCTAGAAGAGAGGAAAGCCCAAAGAAATTTCCCAAGGCCTCGCAACTAGTTTTTGGCTTATCCAGGTGAGATATTCTGGTATTCATTATTCTAAACTGATGCCACAATCATTTATTCTATCTTCCATCTCCAAATAATGTTACATGACTTGATTGTCTTGTTTTATGGAGGCTTCAGATAAATAATGGCTGCCGTTTGTCATTTTAAAATGGAGAAAAATCCTCTTTCTTCAACAATCTTTTCTTTATTCACAATGTAAATTAATACCAACAAGCCCTCTCAAGTTGGATCTTTAAGCTTTGGGGAGAACTTTCAGTGTCTCACCCACTTCAGAAGCGTTTACTTATCATCAGCAGTAAGTATGATAGTTCAAAGCAGCATTGCCTGTTTCTGAAAATCAATTCCATAGTAAACTTTGCTGCCTCAGCTTTTTTTGGACTAACTCTTATAAAAATGACTGGTTCCAGCTTCAGAAGTCCTGGGTTGGGGTCCAGTTTTCCCACATAATCACTGTATAAACTCATTCAGGTTGTTTAACTTCCCTGATTATCCAATGATAAAGTGCTAAATCATCACAAAACATTTCATTTTAAATTGCTTTATACTTAAATTCGTTATTTTTGTATGGATCTCCCAATTTTTCTTATTAGAGCAGTTCAAGTATTATGTTTCCAAAGCAGACCTCTTTAAACCCTGTTTTCTTTTCTCCCCTTCTCTCTCACTCTCTCTCTTTCTGTCTCTCACTCTCTCTCATACTAATGTGCTCACACCTACACCACTTCTCTCTCCCTTTGTTTCAGAATACTTAACTCCAGGGTGACTTAAGTTGCCATTTACTAATAGGTGCAACTTGTGTGAAAGAATGAGCATTTTGAAGAACTAGATGAAAACTCAGTTGGAAAAGCACAGGAAGCCTCTAAATGAGAGACAGCTGAGTTGGGGCAAGCACACAGAGTGCAGACTAAACTACGCCCGTGCAAGGTGCAGGTAGGTGGGCTACATTCCCATGATCCTCCTGCTTTCTCTGCTGGTGCGCCGGACTTCAGGGCACTGTTTAGGATTACGCACAATGGTGCCTGGGGGAAGGGATGCGGGAAGGCAGAAATCTTATCTGGTTGCTTTTAGGCTGTGCTTGCCGGGGGGAGTCATATTTTTCTAATTTGTACAAAGGTGTCACGTGGATTAATCGGAGTTGTGGTAGAGTTAGTCTAAATTTCCGCAAAAACTACTATGAGTAAATATTGAGTCACTGAGAAAGATATTATTTTTTATTTTAGAGACGAAGTCTCCTTCTTTTGTCCAAGCTGTCATACCTCACTGCAACCTCCCACTCCTGGGCTCAAGTGATCCTCCTGCTTCAGCATCCCTAGTAACTAGGATTACAGGCATGAGCCACTGGGCCTGGCGATTTTTAATAGACAGGTCAGGAAATGCCTAAATTATAGCCGGGATCTAGGTGGGAACTCTGATGGATCTGAAAGAAAAGGTGGACCATATTTCTAAGATGGGTCTACATCAATGCAATGACTGCTTTAGTCAAATGCTTTAATGAAAAACTAAATAATGCTTACTATTGAAACAGCAGAGTGACACATATTATTGACAACTCATGTAATCAATATTCTTGGATCGAGTGACTCTAAAATATCATAAGAAAATATAAAAAACAGATGCAATTAACGCTTGATTTCGCTTAATTTTTGCGAGCGGGGTTTGGAGGGCCTTTCTCCTTTACTCTGGGCCTAATGTCATTTTGGCTGTCCCTTGGCCCACTTAAATCAGCCTCCAGTCTTTGAAAAGGGGCCATGGCACACTTTAGATAGGAAGCAGACAAAATAAGGTCAAATAAAAGTCAAAGTAAGGTGGGCTGCAATTCTTCTTCTCATGCATTTCAAATTAAGAGGGACCGTAAGGGTTAACTATAAAGTATTCCACCTTGAACCCCCGCACTCTCTTTATCTAGCATACCATAATAAAAGATCAAGAGTTCCTGCTTATTATCTTATTTTGCCCGCTTGCTCCACCAGGCTAAGGCCCAGTCTGGTTATGGATTAACACGGTGATCAATAGTAAGCCTGCTGTCTCTCTCTCGGCAGGGGAAAATGAACTCAAAATGCAGTCAAACTCTTATTGATCAAGGATATAGGTCTCACTTTCATTACCTCTGTCTCCTGATAACCCACAAATAATGTGATGAGTTGCTAATCTCTCTGATTTTCAATGGACCCTTCACCCTTCCTGTCTGCACATTGCAGCTTTTATTTTCATCTTGATACACACTCTGTGTAATTCATGTAGCACTAACTCTCACTCTCTTACCGTCAGTCCTGGTCAATCAGAGTTAATAATATCGCTCTTCACTGGGATGGAGGCTTCAGCCAGTTCAAAATAGAATGTCTCCAAGCGAGGCAAGGAAATGCAAGATGCAGACAGCTCCTTTCAAGGACAGAGAGATGCGAAGTCTTCTTGGTGAAGCAACACTCAAATCCCAAGATCTGACCTGCTTCTACCAAGGTAGAAGATTCACAAACTTAAACGTTCAAGTCTCTTGCATGGCTAATTTTATCTTGGCTTCTGTTTCTCAGAGGATCTGAACTGAGTGATGCAAAGCTTTTTACCCTGGTGGTGCTAGGAGTGGGTCCCCTCCTTCTTGGTGCCTAAATGGTCATGGAATTTCTATTAAATAGCTGTAGAGAATACCATGGGAAACTAGAGAGAAGCAGACCTTTAAAATATTGTGCTTATTTATTTATTTATTTGAGACAGAGTCTCGCTGTGTTGCCCAGGCTGGAGTGCAGTGGTGTGATCTTGGCTCACCTCTGCCTCATGGGTTCATGCGATTCTCCTGCCTCAGCCTCCTGAGTAGCTGGGATTACAGGCATACGCCATCACACCCGGCTAACTTTTGCATTTTTAGTAGAGATGGGGTTTTACCTTGTTGGCCAGGTTGATCTTGAACTCCTAACTTCAAGTGATCCACCCACCTTGGCCTCCAAAGTGCTGGGATTATAGGCGTGAGCTACCATGCCTGACCTCTTTATTTCATTTTTTATCTGTCTATCATCTGTCTATCTATCTATCTATCTATCTATCTATCTATCTATCTATCTATCTATCTATCTATCTATCTATCTATCTATTGTCTATCTATTGACATGGTTATGAGACCATCTAATTTTTTTTTTTTTTTTGGTAGAGACAGGATTTCACCATATTGCTTAGGCTGACCTCGAACTCCTAGGCTCAAGGGATCCACCTGCCTTGGCCTCCCAGAGTGCTGGGATTACAGGAGTGAGCTGCCATGCCTGGCCTGTGTTGATTTCTTTTTTTTTTTTTTTTTCGAGACGGAGTCTCGCTCTGTCACCCAGGCTGGAGTGCAGTGGCGCAATCTCGGCTCACTGCAAGCTCCGCCTCCCGGGTTCACGCCATTCTCCTGCCTCAGCCTCTCCGAGTAGCTGGGACTACAGGCACCCGCCACCACGCCCAGCTAATTTTTTTTTTTTGTATTTTTAGTAGAGACGGGGTTTCACCGTGTTAGCCAGGATGGTCTCGATCTCCTGACCTCGTGATCCGCCCGCCTCGGCCTCCCAAAGTGCTGGGATTACAGGCTTGAGCCACCGCGCATGATTTCTTTAATTAAAGGTAGAGCAGTATAACAGAAGCAATGTGGCTTTTGAGTCGAAAGCCCGACTTTAGAGTCTTAGATCTTCCACTTATGCAGGGAAACGAGGACATGGTGGAAAAAAATATATCACTTAACTTTTGTTTAGAAAATTTTCATCTGCTTTATAGATAAAAATGGTCTCCCTTTCCAACTTAGATTCGGCAGAATGGCTCCTGCAAAGAAGGGTGGCGAGAAGAAAAAGGTCCGTTCTGCCATCAATGAGGTGGTGACCCGAGAATACTCCATCAACAAGTGCCCCCTTGGGCACTCTAAGAGATTCGAAAATTTGCCATGAAGGAGTTGAGAACTCCAGATGTGCACATTGATACCAGGTTCAACAAAGCTGTCTGGGCCAAAGGAATAAGAAATGTCCCATACTGAATCCGTGTGCTGTTGTCCAGAAAACGTAAGGAGGATGAAGATTCACCAAATAAGCACTATACTTTGGTTACCTATGTACCTGTTACCACGTGAAAAAATCTACAGTCAACATGGATGAGAACTAATCGCTGATCAAACACATTAAATAAAGTTATAAAATTGTAAAAAAAAGAAAAAAAAAAGGACCCAAGTCAATTTTAGGAAAATGATTCCTGTCACAAGCATGGTTATTTTTTCAGTTTGTTAATAACATAACTTTCCTACCATTTTTGGGGGGATTCTGAGACTTATGACTTTTTTAAAGCAAAGCAAAAAGAAAGGAAAAAACCCTTCAAATTTCATAATGTGTGATGTTGCTTGGGCATTTGGCTTATCAGAGATCCTCAAGTATAAAATGGCATTGAACACAGGTATAAAAAAGACAACTAATACTCACTGTTTTCCTCAGCTGAATTGTTAGAATTGAATTCAAACAAACAATGGTTGCTTTTACCTCTTCGATATAAAACCCCAGGAAGGCTCACCTAGCTGAATCACTTTTGTGAGTAAAATCATAATATTTTCTGCTGCCAAACTGATTAAAATAAGTTACCATGACACCAATCCCTCATTCCTGAAGAAGATATGAGATGACCAGCTGCAACTAAGCAAATACTTTGCTCGCGTTCAGCCCATAGAGTCTGAATGCTGTTTTTCAGCTCCAGTCCAAACAATTTGTACACCTGTTGAAGAGAAAGTAAAATATGACAGTGGTACAAACTCCGGGGGATTAAAGTGATCTTCACTGAGCTCTTAAAGCTGAGGTAATTGCAGGTCTCATTTTCTTCTTTTGTTCTGTAGAGCTGCATGTGAAATTTGACAACAAAATCCTCGTCCCCTTTTTTGCAAGGGACTGCGTGGCAACTTCTCCAGTTTTCCCCCTTTCCTCTGTGCTGAGTCACTCTTGAAATTCTCTCATTTCCTTTGGCTTCATGGGATAAGATAAAGGGAAAATCTTTCCAGGGCAGGCTTTTGTTTATTGGGCAGATTTTGGAAGTAACTTTAGAAGTATGTTTTTGTTTTTGTTTTTTTTTTAACCTATTCTTTTAAAATTCTGATACCAGACAGCTGAGAGAATGAGAGGAAAAGGTGGTTGGTGAAGGCTGGTGAGAAAGATTACCCTGCTTATTTTGTAAACACAGGAGGAGAAGGCACTCAGGCAATGCTTCCCTCTTGGGGTTCTCCGTGTTCTCATGGTGTGCAGTGTCATATACATCCAGTCTCTGATTTGCTATACTTCCCAGGCTGAACATATGCTGCAGAATACCTTTGATGTTGCCACAATTGTGTGTGTGATCTTCAATCACGGATGTCATCAAATTTTATTAAACTTAATATAGATAAAACCAAGACATTATTGATTAGTTCTGCCATACAAACCTCCCAGGCTTCCTCTTCGAGTGGTTTTCTTCTGGGGAAGCTGTCTTTATCCTTTCAATAATGCTCATGCCCTTGGAGCCACTGTGGCTTCTGAGTTTTCTTTTGAAGCCCACATCAATCATATAATTAAGACAAAGTTGTATTAATACAACTACAGCAATCTTGCCGTATTGCAAGGCATGGTCTCTAGTCTACTGGCGCAAGTTTAACTCATGCCCCTCTTGCATGTGGGCATAATTACTGCTGTTCTTTTTTAGGGTTCTTCCTGGTACATTTTCTGTTAATCCAAATTTAACCAGACACACCCCTGTTTGGGTTTAAACTTTTCTACCTCATTAATAAGATTAACTGAATTCTGACGAAGGAGGTCAGATTCTCTTTCCCCTTTGCAGACATCTTCTCAGCCACTCTATCCATGAATGCTGTCTGGTGGCATCCAAGCATGGCCAAACATTCAGATGGAAAATGAAGAATCCAGAAAAATCTCCCAGATGCCCCACGTGACCAGATATTTGGTGTCGGGTGGGCATAGCATCTAGATCACTGAATTTTTCTTAAAATTATTTTCCAAATCTTGCTGTCTGGGAGTTTTTGGCATGAGGCAAACATGAAATTTCCAAGCCCCACCCCCGCCCCCATCCTACTGCCTTCCCTTTTCTCCCATGCTATTGGCTGATCTTGCTGTCTGTGTTTTTCTCCCCTTCTCTTTCCCTGTATTTGTGTTGCGGGTTCAATCTTAACATCTAATAGGAAAACATGGAATGGAAGGCAAGTGGGGGGGCTCAAATTTGGGAATGAGAACTAGGCAGGTGGCAGTTCTAGCTGGATTTCTGATCAGCCATGTTTCTACTTTCTAAGACATACGACTTTGCTTTCCAACCAGGTATCTGCATTCTTGGAAAGAAGGAAACCTACTTTCAGATGAAAACATCACATTTCTCTGAAGAAAAAGCCTTTGGTTTTAGTTTGAAGAGGGTTGGCCTCCTGCTGAACTTGAAAAAAAATCTCACTTTTAAAACACAAGCAACAGATGAATAACCTTTTCCTTCATCATGTCTAGTGATTAAAGCATACGGTTCTCAGTTTAAATAAGACCATAAACTATCTTCACTATAGGTTCATGTTTGAGAATTATTTCATGAGCTGTTGGCAATTCAGCATCTGCTAGAGGTTTGTTCAAACATCTCATATTCATTTAGGATTTTAGATTTTTTTTTTTTTGATTAGCTGGGCCATTTTGCTCAGTTTCCTGGAGTAATGCCTTCCGTTGTACGTCAGTGTTGTGAACCCAGTCACTGGCACTCATAAATGTCCATGTGGGAACTCTGCCTTTGTACAAAGTATTTGTACAGCTTTTAAAAAAATTCTATCTGACCTTAGTGACTTTTTCACAAAAACCTTATAGAAAAGTCATGCACTACTTTTTGACTTGAGTTTTATTCCTAAAAGTTTTGTCAGTGGAAACAGGTACTTACCATTTCTTTTAGCAAACAAACAAACAAACAAAAAAACAAAAAAAACAAAAAAAAGAAAAGAAAAGAAAAAAAGGAAAACTGTTTGCCCAATGCATTTCCTGTTTGGCCTCAGCTAACAGGAATCTGCCCCTAACCTCGTTACCAGTGTTGAGCATCTCAGGGACATGAGAGCATCTGTTCCCTTTGCTACATTTGGAAAAGTGGTTTTCAACCTTAGCTGCACATTAGCATTATTGGAACAGTTTAAAAACATATATCGAAGCCTGAGATCCACCCCCAGAAACTGGGATTTAATTGAACTTTGGCTTATAGCTTATTTGGTGAACTATTTTGGAAATTGGTGGAGTAGATAGACACAATAAACGAACTACTTTAAATCTTATGTTAAGAGTAAGTCAGGATACACATACATATATACAGAATACAAATAAGCAAGCAAAGTAACTAGCAGTTGGGTCGGGGACAAGCCACTTAACCTGCGTGGCTTTGCTTCCTCATTGTAATCACCAAGTTCCCATCTGATGTAGGACATCACTGTGATCTGGGGTTCCCTGCCAGCCCTCCTCAGTCCTTGGCCTCTCATTCTTCGAATTGGTCCAATCTTCTGCAGCTCGGATAATCTTTTATGCCTGCTGTTTCCATTCTCCCTTTTTCAAGACCCTCAAATGACTTCCTATTAGCTTCTGGGTCATATTCAAATTGTTACCTATTGGTTTCAAGACCTTAAGTCAGGCAATCCCTTTTTATGTCACTTTTAATCTCTCCCCTTCCTGCTCCATTTGTGGCTGTCAGAATCATCTTCACCAAGCAACCCTTGTTCCTCTCTCTCTCTCTCTTTCTTCTTCTGAGTCCTGCTTGCTTTAGCCTATCAGGGAAACTTTCTAGATTATGCCCACCTGACTTCAACCATTCTTCCCGTCCTCCTAGTGCATAACCCTTCCTGCAAACCTCAGCTACCTACTGGTGATTTAAAACCTTGTAACTAGGTTTTGTGGACCTGAAGAAAGCCAGAATCGCCAGGCAGTTGTCCAGGGGGTGGTTCTCACAGAAATCATGGAGAGATGACCAGAGGAAGGTATGTAAAAAGCACAGATGGAACCATTTGTATTCTTTGCACACTATCCACATCACTTGGTGGTTCCCCCAAATCACTAGTCAATATATTTTCTTTTCTCTCTTCTTGCCTATGTTTCCTAGCACTACTCAGTAGATCCTTAAAATGGAAATAGAAACCAATACCCTAGATTTGGAGCAAATGTGATTAATTTCTTGTTGTAAAATATGTCAGGAAATAATGCAAGAACCAAATTATTGTTTTAACGTTAATTCAGATCTCCTGAGAAGGATTTTCTAGCTTATAAATACAATTTACAATGGGTCACCAAGTCTCTCACTTTGAGTTAATGTTCTAATCATCTCTTAGATAAAAGAGGAAGAAGGAAAGGCATCATACATATCTTATAGCCTCTGGATATCTTCCCTTTATGCGTACTAAGCATTCAACACATATTTTTTGGATGAGGTAAAACTAGCCTCAAAACTTTTTGACAACTGGGTGCAGTGGCTCATGCCTGTAATCCCAGCACTTTGGGAGGCCAAGGTGGGCAGATCACTTGAGGTCAGGAGTTTGAGACCAGCCTGGGCAACATAGTGAAATCCTGTCTCTACTAAAAATATGAAAACGTAGCTGGCCATGGTGGCACCTGCCTGTAATCCTAGCTACTCAGGAGGCTGAGTTGGGAGGATCACCTGAGCCCAGGAAGTTGAGGCTGTAGTGAGCTGAGATTGTGCCACTGTTCTCCAGCCTCAGGCATGGGAGTGATACTCTGTCTCAAAAACAAACAAATACACAAACAAACAAAAAACAAAAACTTTTTTTTACTTCTTGGACTGTTTTAACAGAATCACCAGTTAGGGTGTGTGTGTGTGTGTGTGTGTGAGTGTGTGTGTGTGTAGAGGGTTGCCTGTTAAAGTAGTTTGGGGCCCTCAAACTGGATTTACTACATTTTAGCAAATACCAGGGGATTTTTATAGACACTAAAATTTGAAAACCACTGCCTTATGATGATATTCAGAAATATTGTTATAAATTTTATCTAGCATTCAGAATCTATCAGCTCAGTGAAATAAACACCCAATTAAGAGACAAGAGGCTTTTTCCTCCATCCTACACCTACACCTATACCTATATCTTACAATGTGCAGTTACTAAAGCTCTGGGAAGTCAGTCTCTTATGTAAATCTTTTGTTTACATCATTTATCACATTAGAGAAATGAAATCATAGTCAATTTCACAATAGTCCAGCAGGCTAATGAGCTATGCTTATCGTTAGTTCCCTTTCAGTCTTGAGCTTCTCTCTTTGACCATCAAATGAAAGAAATAAAACAGCATGCTACAGGACATTATTTTAAACTTTTTAAATTCAGGGAGACTTCATGTGTAGAAAACAGTGTTTGGAAGTGTCAATATATTCAAACCTATACTGATTTGAAGCTAGCAACTACCAACAATTATAATGCAAATAATAATTAATGTAAGATGAATACAAATAGCGATTCTGATTGTCCTAACAAGATATTCCTTTTTAGGCTGTTCCTTGAGTGGATCATGATAAAGCAAACATACTGTTTTAAGGGCGATGGGGCAGTGCTTATGCTGCTTTCTTTCTGGCCTGTGTTGGGCCCCTTAGGGTCACTCTACAGGATGGAGGAGAAGGACGCCACTGGGGAATACAAGAGGGGAAGTAAAAGGAGCCAGACAGACCCCATTCACACACATTTACAATGATTTTACTACAATTTTACACCACTTAGGGATTATTATTATTATTATTATTATTTTGATGGAGTCTCGCTCTGTCGCCAGGCTGGAGTGCAGTGTGTGATCTCCGCTTGCTGCAACCTCTGCCTCCCGGGTTCAAGCAATTATCCTGCCTCAGCCTCCCGACTAGCTGGGACTACAGGTGCCTGCCACCATGCCCGGTTAATTTTTGTATTTTTAGTAGAGACGGGGTTTCACCGTGTTAGTCAGGATGGTCTCGATCTCCTGACCTCGTGATCCACCTGTCTCGGCTGCACAAAGTGCTGGGATTACAGGTGTGAGCCATTGCCCACCCCCACCCGCCACCCGCCACCCGCCCCATTTAGGGATTTCCATAGCTTGCATTTGAAACTGTTGCTCTATGGTTTGGCTGCTTTTCTCAGAGTCCTTGGAGGACTGAGACATTTGGGGGAAATTTACATTGCATGTTCACCACCCAAATGGGAAGTTCACAGGTCACCAGTGGAATTTTACTTTCCATATAGTTAAGGGTTTCTTGAAGCCCTTTAAGATCCTGAAGGAAGAGAAAGCCAGAACCAAATAAGAGCTGCTTAAATAAACGGTTTAGAGGATATTTGATGAATTATTAACTTTTTGGGTGAGGTGTCAAATACAGGGTGCCTCTCTCTCCATTAGATTCAAATGTGTGTATAGTCTCCTTATTGCTGTCTTTAATGCTATTTCTATTAGCTATATCTTTGATATATAAAAACATACAACAGACATTGTCCAGTATAATTTAAAACCATGTTAAATTTTAAAACGGAATATTCGAAAACTTTAACAATGGGCTCCCATGGCAATCCTAGATCTGAATTCCATTGACCCAGGAGTGTGGTACACCCTACAGGGCCCAGTCGCCCTTCACAAAGTTGATGGAATCAGTTGTTTGCTGCCCCTGGAGGAGCAAGCAGAGATTTGACAAGATGATCAGACAGACATCTTTGGGTGCTGGTTCTACCTGACTTAAGGTGTGACTGGCTCCTTTGGTGTGGGCACTAGGCCACCAGACAGGAAAAACTTCCTCTCTCCTCCAAGCACAGGCCTCTGAGCAGAATGACTTTTTATTACCAATGAATTCTTTATAGTCTTCTTTTATTTTTTTTTCAATGAGTTGCTTTTATTTTTGTCAACAAACTGTGTCATTTACCATAGTAAGAAAACTCCTGTTGTTGGAGGTCTTTATCAGAGTTCCTACAAATCAGGTTAATTGGTGATCAACAGAGCTTTTCTGTCTTTAATGAGGCCTAGTAGCCTAAGGCAAGGCCTACCTCTTGATAAGGGACTTTCTTTTTTTCTTACTCTGAACTCTTTGATCACTTTAAAAAAAAAAAGAAAGAAAGAAACCAGGAAGAACAACCACCGGGAATGTCATTGTTCTTTAATTGCCTGATTACCAAATGTTGGAGATAAAAGATAGATGTTCTCAATTAATAACATTTACATAGATTAGCATCACTAAAAAGCCTCATTAGTAGCTGCTGATTTTTGTTTAGATGGTGTCCCAAGTCATTTGCTCTCTCTCTGAATGTGCGATCGAATGCACCTTTAGTATGACAAAACATTGCCTTCTAATCTATTTCCATTAATCAAACTGTAAGGCATTTTAATACACAGACAGGTTTTTAATTAATTAAAAGTTAATATTACATAGTGTCGACTTCACAAAAGGTTTCATGTGTTCATAAAGTTTCATAAACTGTTTCTAAACTCTGGCTATATTTTATAGAATGTAAACACCCTCGTTGGATTAATCATAGCACAAACACATCTCCATTCACATAGATGAGCATCATAGAAATACAGTCCATTTACCATGTGCCTGCCGTGTGCCTTGAATTTTACATAGACCGTCTCCTTAATCTGCCAACAGTCATGTGAAGGAGGTAATAGAAGCCTCACTACCGCGCGTGCACGCGCGTGCACACACACACACACACACACAGAGTGAAGGTTCAGCGTGTAAGTGAAATGCCCAGGACAACTCAGACCTACCTTCGAGTCCAAAGTCTATGCTCGTTTCATGGACTTTGAAAGGATACCGTCTGCCTTCCACATGAATCCAGAGAAAGAATTCATTGATATTCTGGGCAGAAGCGAATGTTTGAGATAACCTACAACTAACCATAAATCATATTTTAAACCTCATCATTCACTGTTCAATTTTTGAAGACAAATGGAAAATAAACAAATAAAACTATGAAATAAATACATTTTGTAAATAGAAGGATTTGAGATATTTAAATTTATAACAATCTATGAACATCAAAAATCCAAACATCTGAAGTTTAAAGATTTTGTAAATATATACAAATTTTGTACCACTGTAAGTAGATAGGTGTAGTATATGTTTGTCAAGGGAAATATTTTTTCAACTATTTCGATGAAAATATAAATTCATTGTTTTTACATCTTATGGAAAAAACACGTCTCCAATATCATGATAAATATTTCATAAAGGAACAAAAAATGTTTTCAGACTCTACGATATCAATTTAAATTTCTTAAAAATATGAGTATGGAAGCCACAGAATAGATTTTAAAACAACCAATACTTGATTAAAACTTCAAGGGATGGACACATTTCAACAGACTGAAGAAAGGTATTTTAATGTAGAACAAAATTTAAAAAAATGTTGATGTTGGCCATGCAAAAAAAGGTGGGATACAGAGTTTTGCACTATTATTTCAAGTGAATCTTGATATAAACCAGCAACTCTGTATAAACACAATTTCAAAAGGAAAACATTGGAGAGAAAGTTTGGTAAAAGAAATGTAGTCTTTTTTTCTGCTTGGGGTACACTATGTTTCTTTGAGAGTACATGAAGTAAAATGACATTTCTGAAATCTTATAAAGGAGTCTGATTAATATTTTCTTTTCCTTTTCATTTTTAGAGATGAGGTCTCTCTTTGTTGCCTAGGCTGGAGTGCAATGGTGTGATCATGGCTTGCGCCAGCCTCAAACTCCTGGGCTCAAGCAATCGTGCCACCTCAGCCTCCTGAGAAATAGCTAGGACTGCAGATGCATGCCACCACACCCAGTGTCTTATTAATATTTTCTATTTGAGTTTATAAAGCCTTGAATCAGTAGCTTAAATGAGAAGAAATTTAATGTAGCTTAAATGAAAAGAATGCGATTCAATGAGGGCATCTGGTTCATTGTCCCTTTATAGGGTTCGATTTAGGGTTGTTAATATTTGTGAGTGTATTTTTTTCTGCTATCAGCACCTATCAACAGTCACCCTAAAACAACTTTAGCTCATTACCTTTTCTCTTCCCTTCCTTCCCTCCAGCTCCGCCTACTCCTAACATTCTATTTAACTGCCCTTCTTAGGATCACTGATGAGATTCAAATGACCGGTATCCTGTCTCTCTCTCTCTCTTCCCATCTTTTTTGACCTCTGGGCAGCATTTGACATAAATAACCAACTCCTCCTTCTTGAATCACTTTCTTTTTTAGCTTCCACTCTCTCCAGGTTCTCCTTTTCAGTTTCTTTTTCTTCCTTTCTTTTCTTAACCTCTAAATGTGTTGTGCTCCAGGGCTCAATCCTTAGCCTTTCTGCTCTCTGTATACACTCTCCCTAGATGGTCTCATTTGTTTCCACTCTCTAGGTACTATCTAAACCATTATCACTTTCAGTTTTCTCTCCCAGGCTTGATCTCCCTTCCAAGCTCCAGATGTATTATCTAGCTGCTTAGTTTACATCTCTTCCTGGCTGACTAATAAGGATCTCAAACTGAATGTGTATAAAACATGTCTTGAATTTGTACCCTCTTCCTCAATGATCCCCATCCCTGTTCTCCTCCAGTCTTTCCTGTCTAAATAAATGGCACTGACATACACTCGATGCGTTAGGCCAAAGTTACGATTCACTCTTGGTTCTCCCTTCTCTCTAGTTCCCTCATATTCAATCCCTCATGTAGTTTTATTCACCCTACCTTCAATACAACTGGACCACTTCTTGCCATCCCAACCACTCTCTTCTCAGACTGGACCAGAACTGCACAGCTGCAGCGGGTCTTCGACCTCATCTTCCAGCTTCCACTGTGGTCCACCTATAATCTCACCTCCACGTAGAAAAGTGAACTCTTAAATATCCAAGTTGGCTCAGGTTCCCTTTCAACTCCTTCTCCACTGGCTTCCCATCATCAGCAGGGCACCCCTTGATGGTGAGCTCCTCAACCACCGCATGCCAATCCCTGCAGCTCCTTCTGCTCCTGCGTGCCTCGTGGACACTGCCCTCTTGCCTCATGGCACTCTGCACCTCGCTCCCTTCACCCGCCTCTGCTCAGGCTGTGCTTGCAGCTCTTCTCATGACTCCCTCTTTCCTACCATTCAGAGCTCTGCTCACTTCCCAGGGACAACTCCTCAGACCATTTCCTCCTTAGTCCAGCCTCATATTGTGCCTTGTTTTTAAAATGACACTTATCACTGTCACTTTTTTGTTTAATCTTATTACTATAGTCCTAGAATAATGGCTGATACCTAGTATGTGCTAAATAAATATATAAACAAATAACAGAATTATTACCAAGTTAGGGATGGGCAAATTAATACATACAGAGGTTGAAGCCCTCCTGAAGTTTCCATGATGTGGGGAACTTACTATGTACTTACCTCTTGTCTCAAAGAGCTTCATCTAAGCCATCTAAGCCTCAGTGGCTGAGGGCCTGGATGCTCTGGGAAATGCCCCTGAAGCTGCCCTCCACAGCTCTTGGGGCCATTCAAGTTCTGCCTTCTGCCCCTCCATGCCATTCCAAACCCTCTTACTGCTGTGAGCCTGCATTCTCCTTTCTATCTGGTCAGATGGCACCAATCTTGCTCTATAAACTGAGATCTGTGCCCCACACTCCAGCCAAGTAGAGCAGTTCAGACTTGTTGGACTTAGTTATCTAGGTGTCTTTCCACCTGGCTTTTACATTTCCATATGGCTAGCTTTATATTGATGGATTCCACATCAAGTTAGAAAGACAGGATATTACACTTGGGTTTTCAACCTTCCTTACAGTGTTCCAATGTTAGTCTTAATTTTGGCTATGTGATCATGGTGTTGAGTTCATTTCCAGTGCTTTATACTAGATTTTCTTTATTAGCTCATACTTGAGCACATTCTTATTTTAAATCTATCACAAATGTATTATTACTTATTCATTTTTACTCCTAAAATTTGTCCATAAACGTTGAAGTACATTTTGATTATAAATAAAAAATCATAGCTTTTCAGAAACAAAAAAATCCAGGAAAAAATGTATTTCAATTAGGTATTTCTTTTTAAAAACTTGTCTTTAAAAAATAAAGTTCGTGTGTTATTACGAAGTCAATACATGCTCATATTACAAATTGAGGAAAAACTCCAGAAAACAGAAGGATCACTTCCATTAGTTACATTCTATACACACAGTCACTATTATATATGTGTGCATTTCCATCTCTTATTTTTGCTATGTATTTGAAGCATAATTATAATCTCATATATATAATATATAACAATACAAACAAGATATACATTTTCTGATTATAAATATAATATATAGTTATTGTATAATATTGGAATATAAATGGAAGAACCTACAAATCTATGTTTTTAATTATAAAAGTTATACATAATCAGCAAATATTGGAATATCTTATAAAAATGAACATAAAAATCATCTGGAATTCCACTCAATGGAATAATTATTATTTACATTTTGATATATACCAGTCCACATATTTTGTGTTGTATATATTAATTATATAAGTAATATATTCAATATGTATTTATACATATATAAAAGACATATATATGTTACTGAGCTCTAGAGGAGAACATACAATGTATATAAATATTTGAGCATCATTTATACAGCAAAATCCTTGAGTCTTATTCAAAGATTATATACAAAAAGGGCTAAGTAACAGAAATATCTGCCAAGGGTAGATTATTTACCTTTTCCAGTTATACAAAAACTAATGAAGTGGTTGTACAATATAGGGTTTACCACTGCAGTAAATCATTACTCAAATTCCTTGGCAGGGAAATTAAACATGATATCCTGAAGGTAACTCTATGTGGTAGGGAAAGGAATTTTTTTCTGTGTAATGATTCACTTGGCACATTTTTCCAATTAGTTGAGCCACTGTTGAATTATGGGTTTTTGTAAAGCACAACATTTTTAGAAAATTATCAAATATATTATATTTTTAAAAAGTTAAAAAACATGTCATCTTAAGGACAATTACTGGGCCATTTTCATTTTTGTATTTCTAGGACTTGGCTCAACACATACTTATTGAAATGAATGAGTCAAATAAAACATCATTTGTAATGTGCTTCCGTATCTTTACTGTTCTCTTTTTAGTTGTCTTAGTCCATTTTCTGCTGTCATAACAGAATACCACAGATTGGGTAATTTCACAGAAAAATGATTTATTTGGTTCATGGTTCTGAAGGCTGTGAAGTCCAAGATTGAGAGGCTGCATCTGGTGAGGGCCTTCTTGCTGCATCAAAACGTGGCACCAGGCAGCATATGGCAAGGAAGATGATTGAGACAGATAGAAAATGGTGGCTGTGCTTATCTTTTTATCAGAAGCCCACTCCCTCTGTAAGTAACCAACTCAACTGATAACAGTATTAATCCATTCATGAGGGTAGAGCCCTCAAGACCTAATCACCTTTTAAAGATCCCACCTCTTAATACTGTCATGATGGCAGTTTAATTTCAACATGAGTTTTGGAGGGGGACATTCAAGCCATAGAATTAATGAAAAATTAAAATATGCCAGTTGTAAAATTGTAAAAAGTACAAACATTAATTTGGAAGACAAAAAGGCCTGTAAAATTAATGTGTGACTGCTTTTGTTTCATTTCTTTCACTTTAGCTCCATTAAGTGGCCAGAAGAGTGGACATTCCAAGACTTCATTCCCATTTTAGCTTTGTCTCAGCAGCTGGGCAGCCACAGCTACCCAAGTTCACCAGCAGGACTTGCAGATGAACCCATCAGCCTTTGAATCTTACCTCAGGATCTTTGGGTCGGAGAATAAACCACTGTCAAAGCAAGCGGGAAACTTCTGCCTCAGTTGTGTGGCCTGAAGATGCACAGCCCAAGCTACTCACTTGTTTTTACTGACCTTAATTTTTCACTTGTACAAATATCCTCTTTCTACTGAAGGAAAAATATTCTTTTTGATCATTGTTCTTCTCTGGAAAGAACACAGGATTCTGTTTTTTTTTTTTTTTTTTTTTTAAGAGATAGGAATCCAGTTGTTATAATCACTTACATGGGTCTGGGATGTTACATAGGTACAACAAATCTATTTACTTTTGTTAAATAAAGTGAATATTTTTTGTGATAAATTACATCCAAGGTCTTTATATATTATGCAAACTTGAACACCCATGTACAACAACCTAACATTTGAAATTAGCTTGCTTTTAAAATTAGTTATCTAATAAAAATAGCAATACAGATAGCAATCCTCATTTTTAGGCCATAGTGTCAGAGGTAGATACAGAAAAACCTTTTTTTCTGATTACTGAATTTTAGTTTTCATTTTACTGAATGATCAATTACTTTTAAAAAACGCTATTTAAATTGTTTCTTAAAGAAACATCTACCTGAATAATAAAACCACACAATTTTCTAAAGCCCCAAGAAGCTAAATGGTTTGCTTAAGGTCACCCACCCAAGACTGGGACCCACTTCTCCTGGCTCCCAGACAGTTGCATCATTGATTCCACCATCGTGCTATTTGCATTGATAATGGTTGATAACTAAGTCTTAAAAATTTCTAGATCCATCACCAGGGTCTCTAACGTAGGCTGTGATCTCCAAGCTAAGTATCCTTATGAAACCATTTGGAAGAAGATTTAAACTGGCTGGAAAGTTTAATGCTATTAGAAAATATTCATTTTGGTAAGTACATTCTGAATGGCATGTATGCGTGTCAATACTCAACATATTAGACTTTTTTTTTGTCATCAGTTGCTGTAGTTTATTGGCTGGGCAATCAGATGAATATCTTTCTGTAATCTTAGCTCCACTAACTTCCTTGGGACATCTCAATTCAATAATATTCAAATGAGTAGTTTATACTATTCTATAATGCATTAATATACATTTGTAGACTCAAATTAAAAAATTCAATTGAAAAGGAATCAGTGGGAAACTGTAGTGTGATAAGCCTACTTCTGGGCAAATTGTGTCGGGAGTTGCTGAGTGAGTCTTTGCTATGATCTTGGCCTTCCATTTATTATTTACTGGGGACACAATTTTGCACTTGTAAGTCATATGGACCTGAGTTGGACTTTCCAGCTTTTTCACTTACTAGGTGTGCGACCTAAGAGAGTTATTCAGCTTCCCTAAGTCTCAGTCCTCATCTGCTAGGTGGGAGAGTAATAATATCCATGGCGGAGAGTTATGGCAAAGATTGTGTGAGATGTGGTGGATAAAATGCTTAGCGCAGTTACTTCCACATATTATTCATTCAATGAACAGTATCCACTAATAACTAGCAATGGATGCCTCTACGTAGTATTAATATAATTATGTATTAAGATGTAGGAGACAACTCAAACTGCAACTTACTATGGAGATGTTGGTGGAAATATGCTTTGGACCGAAAACTGATTATAGGGATCAATTTCTTGTACAATTATGATGGAATTTATGAGATGAATGTGTTGCTGCTGCCCTCTTTGGTAAGGAAAATTGAACCTTCCAGTCTCTATGATCTCCCTCTAGTGTTTAAAATTTACAGATGCTAAAATATAATTAAAATTAGCTAAAATAATTCGTATTCTTTTCTAGGCACAGCGGCCCCCTGCTCTGCTCTGCTTTCAGATCATGCATGTCTGTGATGTCCGTGAGTGCTGATGGTGCACGCTTCCAGTCATTTGCCTGATAAGTATATTCAGTGATGGCATCAAATTCAGCAGTTGGAAGTCTTGCCTCAGGCCTTGGAGCTAAATACACTGAAGTCACTTGAATATGAAATTCCTTAAAATCGTTTAACTTACTTATTCATTAATTTCAAATATTCTGATGAAAATTGCAAATTTGGCAAGTTTTCTTAGAAATTGGGTACACTTAGTTCTGAGTACGACTCAGCAATTAAAAAAAGGAATCACTCACAATGTCGAGAAATGATCCCACCGAAATACAAAGGTTTAATTTCATCAGGGAATTTCTAATTAATGATGTTTGAGTGGGTTTTAAATTCCCCAGCCACATTCCCACTATTCTTACTCACCACTTGGGGAGGGTTTAAGCCTTAGGGCATCTTTTAGATGAATACTAGTAGCCACATTTATGCTGAATGGAACAGCACCAGTAAATGCAATTATAGCAGAAAAGAAAGCTTGCATTCCCAGGGTACGCACTCACACTCCGTTACGGTGCCCCATCCATGTTTCTTTGTTTCATTGTACTAAAGAGTAGTAGCAAATGGCTAACCCAAAGTATGAAACAGTCTTGATTTAATATTTCCCTTGGCCAATCCAAGAGACACTCCCTTGCTTTTATGTGGGCGCTGTTTAGGATTGATACCTGCAAGTACTTTTCCAACAGCAAAGTAGGGAGGAGGCTTCTGAAACCTCATTGGGCTGATCTTGCAGTCTCATACCTGAGTAAGATGCTTTTGGTTCACTCTGGGATTCCATTGTGAGGTGCAAGACATGATTTCTGGAAGGTTCTTAGTGTCCCGGGGGGCCGATTTCACCCGGCAGGGTAAGCAACTCACACACGCAGGCCGATTTACTCACCGTAGGACTGGCTTTCTGTTTTGGCTGCCAAGAATCTCTGAATCCTCTCACAGTGCTGGTGCAGAAGAGGGTTTTCCTTAAGTTATATGGAGACTCAGCAGAAATGAGATTGTAGTAAAGACTAAAGGGAAAAAAAGGGGGCATGACGGTTTAAAGGGTTGCAGAACATAAGAAGTGTGTCCACATATTCTTCTACTCAGCATCTTTATAGAAGCATATTTTTGGAAATTGCCACATTTGTTACCTTAAACATCTATAATTTCCAGTTCAGAGACTCCAGCTTCATGATACCCTGAATTGTCTTCTTTATTAACCACAAGAGTGCTGTGAAATTCTAAAATTCAAGTTAACTTTAATAAACTATATGTGTAATGTGTATAGATCCACATGAACTTGTAATACATTTTAGAAGGGGGAGTTCTTTGAAAGCAATCTAAGACTGACTGATAAACTGTGATGGCTTCATAAAAATTGGGTAACAAGTAATCCCAATATAGAGAGATGACTGAAATGGCAATAGGACCAGGATAGTGGCAGGTAATTATAGGTTTCAATGCTGCTATGGCTGTGGAAGTGTAAATATGGCACTAAAAATACTGCAAGTGAAAAAATGCTATTTAGACATATTTTATATGCACATACTGGTATGCCATGAAGAGAGAAAATACATGTTTATATTACTTATTGATAAGAGAGTTAATATTGACAAAGAAAAACTTCAGATTCTGTAAAATCTACCACTTTTCCCTTGCTTGACACCATGCTAAAAGATGATGTTTTACAGTATCAGTGTTTCCCAAAGACTGTCTAAGATCTGGAATCATCAGAAACAATGTTCTAAAGATTCGGTCACAGGCACCACATTGGTAGAAATCCTGACTCACTAGATGGGATAAGAAAAGGAACAGGTATTTTTTTTTTTTTTTTGAGAAAGTTCTGCAAAAGATGGTTCTGATGTGTAGCTGGGTTTAAACAATTTTAGAGCTTGCCTCTTGCCATCAAAAGCTTAAACACAATTCAAGCAAGGCAGGTCAATGAGGAAAATAAGTACAGTAGTTATGTTTGCTTAGCAAAAAACTTTAGATAGCTTAGCAAATCTACTTCAAGAGCTCCTCAGCACAGCAGAATAGTAGTTTATAGTGGCCAGCAAAGGCAGGCTCGGTATAATGTTTAGGTGGGAATGATATAACTTGTTTCATTATTTTAGAAAGCAGTTACTGGTTGTGTTACTGCTTAGGTTAAGCCATTTACTTTTTTTGAGTCAGTTTCCTCATCTGTTGGGAGGAGGTTGGTTTTCTGAGACCAATCAGCAATGGTTCTAGAAGTCTATGATAAAATATTTTTAAAATAATGGAAAAATACAAAGTAGTGGCTGCATTTACCTAGACACATATTGGAAGGGAGTCAGGAGACAATGTGCCTGTTTTGAATAGCTGTCTAAAAGAAAAGAAGGAGGAGGAGATGGCTAAAAATATATTGAGCAGTAATTATATGAGTCAGGCCCAGCGCTAAGCACTTAGTGTAAATTATTTAATTTTAATCTTCATGTAAACCCTAAGAGGTTACATAGGTCTACAAAATGAGAAAACCAAGGCATAGCAAGGTGAAATCTATGTGCCTAAGGACACATGTGAAGGAAAGGCAGAACAGGAGTTTGAACCAGGAGGGCTGATTCTGTGCTCTGAATCACATTATTTTCAGCCTCAAAATATACGTATTTTTGATAATATAGATTGGATTTAGTAAATTACCACAGATACCATCCAGTGGCCCCTTCAGATAATACTGCTTATTTTGAAAGAACTTTGTAATCATTTTTCCTGTAATTTCTCCTCTCCTCACTTCCTCTCTGATACCTGGTAGCTGTGGCAGATGATGAGGTTCAAAAGCATGCCTTGGTTTGAAGCTTACCGACATGACTTCGAACACCAGCCTTGTTATGGTGTATCTTGCTGCCAAATGCCTTTTTAATTTTTCTTTCCCTCTGTAAGATACTATTTACCATGGTCCGATCACGGGTTTGTTAAAAGTTTCACAACTTTCCTTTTGATAGCGATGCTGAAATTATGTTCCAAATGACTGAAGAAGTCAAGACGTTAAATAACCTGGACGTCATTGAAGAGGAAAAAAAATTATTTAATAATTGACTACTCTTTCTGTTGTTACTTTATTTTCAAGTTCTGTGGAAACAGGCTCCCTGCTGTTTGCAGTTTCTGGCTATCTCTGTTCACCTCATTATTCATTCCGTCTTACCCCTCTCCCTGCTAATCAGCCCCAGTGTCATAGGTTTGGAAGCCTGGGTTGATTGCAGGTTCTCTTTTGGATTCCGAGTGACTAGTAGACCCAGGCGAAGAGTCAGCCAGTCGCCAAGGTCAAGGGTATATTTTGTGAACACCACAGCCGCATCTCACATACAGTTTATACAATGGTTACACTTCAAGGTCAGAGTTCACTGAGAATTTCCATAAATCTGATGGGTAATGTGCCAAATGAGATTAGAGAGGGCTTCATGTGATCACGGTCAAACGAAAATATCTTATGTTAATTTCCTAGTACAAGCTTGAAGCAGGTAGTTAATACTCCTTTGCGAAGAGCTAGAGACACACACTGGGAAGAAACACAAGCTGTTGTCTAAATAGAAAGATGAAGCATGTGGAGCTTCTAATAGAGAAAAATGTAGATGCCAGATCAGCAGAATTTTGCTGCTAGGTTTGTGTCCATTCCCTTATATATTCTATATTATCTGTTAACTCTTACCCTAATTGTTACCCTAAAATACATTTCTCACTTAAATCAATTTGATAAGTTGCATTTATATGCTTAGATGTCAACACATTCTTCAAATTATTTTGTTGCAAAATACAAAACCAAGAAGGACAAAAGAGCATTAGCAAATGGAGGGTTGTTTACAGATTTAATCTCTGACTATTTATCCATATACGCATTTTTCTTTTAAGCTTTGACCTGAATCAACCCAATTCAGAAAAGCGCATTTTAAACTATCCGTCTTGGAACTGATACAAAAACACGGACTCTACTTTCATTTGAAAATAAAACAGCATTAATATTTTAAAGCAATTTTAAGAAGAGCACTGAAGATAACAGACTTGTCAGCTATCTCAGCCTCTGGTCACTCAACACAGCTGAGAAGTCTAAGTCATAACCATAGTCTTACATCATCATTGAATATGCTGAGAAATGCCCAGGTGTAAATATAATTCAAAAAATAAATGCAGAGACTTAAAGCATATGTTATTGATGATTGGGAACTGTTTGTTAGTATTGTAGAGATTCCATTCAATTTAACACATTTATTGACCACCTTCCTGTCTCTCACCAGGCCTCTGGGATAAATGATGTTGGGGAGAACCTGGAGAACAATCAGGTGGTTTCTGCAGAAGCCCTGTAAAACACCATTAGGGAGGCAAGGTCTTCCTGGGGAACAAGTGGGAAATACCATCAAAGTGCATGTGATCCAATGATGAGATGGCAAATCCAGGCAGGAGCACTCAAGGTAAAAACCAGGAAAAATTGGTTCAGCTCAGTGCACTTGGAGAATGAGGTTCTAGAATGGCTCTGGAGGAAGGGGTAGAATTTGGGGAAGAAGGGGGGGAAAACAAGGGCAATTTAAGTTGCAAGAATATCCTGAAGTCAAGAGAGGCAATGGGCCTAGTTTGTTCAAGGGTCTGCAAGCTGAATAAACAACAGATGATGGGAGGCAGAAGACTCCAGTTCCTGTCCTGGGTCTGACACATCCCTCCTGCATGATGGCAGAAAATTGAGTTAACCTACTTCCTCGCCAGAGAGATGAGAGCATTAGAGCAGCATCTTCAAGGTCCTTCCCAGTCAAACCTTCACTCTGCCTTGGAGCTTAGGGGCTCTGATATGGGGTTTGGAGTCTAAGAGAATTGAGTTCTAGTCCTGGCTTGAATTAATTGTAATAATTATCTTCCTAACCCCTGTAAGTCTTTCATTAAAATGGAGACCTTAATAATGGCATGACAGTGGTTGAGAAAAGTGGATACGCTTGGTATAGAGTAAATGCTTAGAACAGGTTGGTGACTTTGCAAATTCTGCGAAGAATGATTTTTTTTTTTTTTTTTACAAAGAACGTCTGGAGAATTTAGGTGCTACTTTTCAGTATCTACTGATCAATATTAACTATTGATCAATAGATATTGATTATAGGTTGGGTAAGATGACATTTTTGGTATTTATAAAGATCTTGCTTGCCTGTAGTAGAAATGTGTGCTGTAAGCAATGGGAAATGAGGCCCGTGGTAGTTTAACAGTACTTGTTACAAAGAAAGTGAAATTTTAGAAAGATTAACCTGGAGGCAGGGTTGTATGTGGATTTGAACAGATGAACTCTAGGTGTGATATACTAGAGGTGGCATATAGTATTGAAGAACAAGATTTAATTAGGAAAGACATGACAAAGAGAGAACGTGGTGACTCCTTAAGTGACAGGGAGAAAATGCATATCCATGATTCAGAGCCCCAGTAGCCAGAAGAATAGTGGAACCAGGAACAGAGATGGGGAGATTTGGAGACAAATCTATGATAGCTCCGGTAGAATTGTGGAGAAAATAAACTTAGATGCGAAACCACTGAATTTCAGAGAATGGCTAGCATGTCTATTGCCTGCAAGTGGTCAAAAATATGCAACTCATGAGCTTTGTGAGGAAAGGGCCAGAGATGGCAGTTTCAGGCTTTTATATACAGGTGTTCAGGGAAGCTGCCAAGAGATGAGAAGGTGGAGAGTCATGCTCCCCTACCTGGCTGCCCATGACCATCACCTGGGTGGTGTTAAAAATACCAATGCCCAGATTTTATCCCAAGATGATTTTGATAAAATTGGTCTGGGGGTACAGTGTGGGGATGGAAATTTTTAAAACCCTAGCAGTTACCCCTGCAGAGAAAAAAGAAAAGACCATAGACCATGAGTTCAGCCAACTATGAAGAGTGAGGAGAAAGAGAAGCACCTGATGAAGATTCACCTACAAAGTACCAGGCTCCTGGGCTGGGGCTTTTCATATGTATTATGTCATATCATTCTCATAGCTGTTCTCTGGTTCTCTGGGGGACGTTCTAACTCCAGCCTGAGATTCAGAAAGGAGGTGGAATGCATGGAAGGCCCCCCAGCTCCGACTCTGCAGTCGTTGTTTCTAAGAGAAAAAAAAATTGTCTTGAACAGGAAAGTGAAAAACAAAAATTGACTAGAGTGACACCTTGTATGTCCAGACCTACCAGCACACTTCGGCTCTCTAAAAGCAAGAGTCTAAATTTAGTGTCAAATAACGGTGTAAAAACATACTCTAAAAATTAGTTGGTTCTCTGTTTATTCATTTTATTCAAAACTTCATGTCTCACTCAAACCCTAAATTTTTTAGTTTATATACAATTCTAACCAGTTTAGAAAACTGATGTACCAGCTCAGTAGATGAAAAACAGCAATTTCAGAGGGGAGAACAGGTAGAAAAGTACTAGATAATAACCAGTAAGCCAAGAAGAAGACTTAGAAGTAGAAATGTAACACTTACTGAACGTTTATTATGTGACAGGTGCTGTTAGAGATGCTTAACACACACGCCCTCATTTAGTAGTGGATGTACGCTCTGCACAGCCTCTGAACTCGTTCTTTTGGGATATTTCCATGGTGTAGGTTTTGGAGACGTTGGATTCTGCTTTCACAAGAACTCTAAAAGGAGCCATTTCCCTTTCCCTTTCCCCATTCTTTGCCAACCAGGTGGTCTTCAAATGGGTAAGGTGTACTGTGATGGCAGAAGGACAACTAGAGATTGTGCTGATGTCTCAGTGCGGCACTGAAGATCTGATAGCAGCACGCCCTGTGAGGGCTTCTATCTGGACGAATAACTGGCTTCCCTGTGTTATTTCCTGCTTAGGCTTTTGGTTCCTGCTCATTTTCCTTGGTCAGTTTTCCATATTTTTCTTCAATTCTGTGAGTTACCTGGCATCTTTCCAAATGTTTGTTTTCCACTTAAACTAGCCGGTGTCCCTTTCTGTTATTTGCAATTAAGAATCTTGGGTAGCCCAAATGCTCATGACAACTCTCAGAGGCATATTTAACCATGTACATTCTTATGGAGGAGGAAAGAGAAGTTCAGAGAGCTTAGGCAACTCAACATCACAGAGCTAGGGAGCGGCAGAGCCAGGGTCCCATACAGGTTTTTCCTGCGTAGGGCATTATGTAAGGAGTGAACAGCCCAATAACTTTAGAAATCCCGAGAGCATCATTACATCATTTCAGATAATGAGAAACATTTCATGAAATGAGAGTCTTCTTTGATTTCAAGGTCCTGTTAAGTAATTGTACACTTATTTTAAAGAAAATAGGGAGGTTTGTGATACAATTTTTAAATAACAAGCAAATCCTATTTTAAATGATTAAAAACTGTATTAAAGGCAAATTATTTTAATACTGAAAGCTAAATTCTTATCTGGAAAATTCACTTACTTAGAACCTTGATAAAGGAAGTGCAAAATTTTCATTTGACAAAAAAGAGAAAGATTCCCAGATGTATGGATTTCTTAAGAGAGCAGTGTTTGGAGGAGTGCTAGATCCTTTCCTGAAGCCTGGGGCTTTTTGAATGAGGGGATGAGGGGCTAGGCACACAGGCCAGGAGGAGATGCGTAAACACGGGGTGGAGCTGCGTGTGGGGCTCCTGTCATTCCAGGCGCCAGCTCTCGGGCGGGCCTAGAAGCAGCGTGTGTGTCATGTTCCTGAAACCCTCAGATGGTGATTACAACCGATTACACAAGATGCCATGTTCCCTAATCATATCACTTACATTCCTGCGAACGGCAGTGACAAGGGTTTGAAGGGAGAACATCACAGCTGTCTAATAAAAAAAGAAAATCAGATAAAGCCGACTGTTGCAGGCAGAAGATCATACACTAGCCTGTGAAGGGTGCTGGGTGCAATGGAGTTTTGCTCTCTTTCTAACCCAGCTTGACCCCCGCCCAGTCTCCTGTTTCCAGAACCCTCAAGTCACATTGTGACAGGAGTCGTGCAGTTGTGGCGCATCCACCCGGGCTTATTTATTTATTATATGATGAGCTCATGCTCCCTGTTCTGTGAAGTGAACACTGTCACTTTGGTAAATTTAGAGCTCGTCACTGCGAGAATCTAGGCAGCTCTTGTGAGTCAAAGAAAAGCATCATGAACACCCCCATCCTGTTCTTCTCCAAAGCCACTCTAAACTCAAGACACCAGCTCTCTCTTCTGCTACTCCGTTTTTAATCTGTCTTCAAAGAGAAAGCCAACTGTCTTGAATTAAACACGAGGCAGCAGTTCTTGAAGTCATGTGTGATGAAAGTGATTAAATAATTAATTCAAACAAAGGTGACTTCTGAGTCAGGTTGGGGGTCAGAATGAAAAAAAGTCTTGATTTAAAGCAGCGCTTACTTGGCATGCTATGGAAAAAAACACCTAATGTGATATGAAATTGCCTTGCTGGAGACGATTAACCTGTCTCCCTCGCTTCCCCAGCTCCAGGCACTTTGGCCTCTTGCTGTCCCCTGAACAGATCAAGGCTGTTTCCCCTACCCCAGGGCCTTTGGACCTTCTAGTCTCTCTGCTGGAAGTCTGTTCTCCCCAGTATTTACGTGGGTCACTTTTGCAGATCTCTGTTCAATTGTCAGCTTCCCAGAGTCCTTGCTATAATACTGCTCTCCCTCCTCCACTCTCTAGCCTTTCCCCCCTTTTTATTTCTTTATGAGACCTTTATTGCCGGGCATTTTGTCATATATTACTTCTCTCTCTCTCTTTTTGTAAAGATAGGGTCTCCCTATGTTGCCCAGGCTGGTCTCAAACTCCTGGATTCAAGTGATTCTCCCTCCTCGGCCTCCCAAAGTGCTGGGATTATAGGCACAAGCCACTGCACCTGGCGTTAATTCTTTGTTTTATTGCTAGTCTTCCCAACCAGAATGTAAGTAAGCTCCATGAAGACGGCGTTATATCTGTTTTTTCCTGCTGCAGTATCCCTAGCACCTAGAATGGTGCTTGGCACAGAGTACATAGCAATAAGTAGCTGTTTTATAAATGAATGAACGAAGGAACTACAAAGTAGAAATGCTTCAACCTTCTCTAAGTCAAAATTAGCTCCAGGAAATGTTTTTGACAATAAAAGGTGCTACACATACTTCTGAATTATCAAACCCACCCACTAGAATGATAAATTCCGATTTAGGCACAAACTGAATCCTTAAAAAATACAAAACAAGGCCAGCACCGTGGCTCACGCCTGTAATCCCAGCAGCTGGGAGGCCGAGGTGGATGGATCACTTGAGGTTAGGAGTTTGAGACCAGTCTGACCAACATGGTGAAACCCCACCTCTACTAAAAATACAAAAATTAGCCGGGCATGGTGGTTGGTGCCTGTAACACCAGCTGCTTGGGAGGCTGAGGCAGGAGAATCACTTGAACCTGGGAGGTGGAGGTTGCAGTGAGCTGAGATGGAGCCACTGCACTCCAGCCTGGCTGATGGAGCAAGACCCTGTCTCAGGAAAAAAGAAGAAAAAATACAAAACAAAGTAAAACTAATGCATCCAACTGATTGCTTTCAGGCAAACCATTGGCCTTTTGAGATTTATTCTCCAAAGAGTCAAGAAATGTTTATCAGGAGGCATGTATGGCTTCCATTTTGTGATGAAATGTATCCGAGGAGGAGCCGACCTCCCCGGGTGCTCTGCTGGGTGTGTATATCTGGTTTATAGCAAGTTATCTCTAGTAGACAGCTCTTGAGCCAATGTTGTGAGTATAAGTGACAGTCATCCTGATGGAGACTAAATTATGCATGTGAGCCTGGCTATATCCAGCTGTCTGGATGCACTTGTTTGATAAATCCTTGACCTGTCACCTGTCCAAAGTGGCAAGTGTCTAAGTGGGTTTGTAATGGTAATTATTCTGAACATTTCGGTACTCCTTTCTAATCTCTGCTATCTCTAGACAACTTGTTAGATTTTTCCAAGAGCCCAATCCTGATGATAAAACTTGCAGTCCCAAACTTCTCTTAAATCAGATATTCTGACTAGTTAGATAAGGCTGAGTTGCAGAGGTAAAGAACATTTCTCTTTGCCTTAATGAAGTGATCTGAGTGATATTTTATTTATAACACTGAGCAGCAGAACAAGCACAAAACTTAGATAAAACAGTAATTATTCATATGCAGAAATTAGCTGCTCATCAAAAAATGAAAACACAGGGTGCTTTGATATTTCAAAGCAACTGTCTTAATTTGAGTGGGTTTGTGAGCAGGGCACTCTGGGAAAAGCTGGAAGCTTGGACCAGACAGTAGAGGGATATAGGCAGAGATGCAAAATGTGTGAAGGGCTTTGCAAATTCAGGTGTGTTAGGGAGGTTTCGATATAGAGGAGGCTGGGGGCAGAGCAGAATTAAAAAACAGGCATTATTTCCACGGCTGGTGAGGAGGATGAGTGACAGTCTAAAGGTGGAGCCCTGGTCTTCAGGGCAGAGGTGAGGACAAGCCAGGCTTGGAGTCAGAGCCCCAGTTACCGGGAGGATGCTGGGGGCAAAGTTCTCATTCTGCGGGCTGTTGAAGTGTAAGTCAAATCAAGGAAACTAAGGCCGGCAGTCAGTCACCTATCACTGCAGCCAGCGTGGGGTGAGGTTGGAGAGTGTAAGCTGGAGGTCGTGCCCATGGAAAGTGATCATGTCTGGCTCATGGGAATCCTTGTCTCTGGACGGGATAATCTCAGTCTGTACTAGCTGTCAAAGCTCTTTCAACTCAGAGCAAAAATAATACATGTACAGATAAGCTCTATTAATCAAAACAGCTGATTAAATTGGGTCTGCAGGCAACTTTTCTATGATGATCTAAAATTTTCAGTAAATATTTGTGATTTTTTAGTGTAGTATGACATGTAATAATTAAATTATCAGATTTAGGTTTTACGTTATGGTTGTAACTACAAACACAATTAAGAGAATAGCTAAAAATTTCAAGACAAACGAATAAACTTCATTTTAACATCGTCTGTCTTTAGGAGAATTTCAGATAGAAATAGTGCGGTCGGAAGAAACCAGAAATCGTATGAATGTTATGATATATATAAAGATAATTGCTGTCAATGTAAGTAATGCGGCTTTGCTAAGTAAAATAAGATGATTGCCCTCGGTTTTCCAAAACCCCCTAAAATTGCTTCTATACCACATGTAACCACATGTGGTACAAATAAAATGTGAGTCAAAGGAATGAGGAAAGATAAACATATAATTAAAAACAGCTCAGTAGATACTTGGGCTCATTCATTTCAATGCTGGCATCTGCAGTTTATGGAGCGGTTATAGACCCGCAATAGATCGGCGTTGACTACACGCCATAAAACACATCAATGCAGCTTGGACCCAAATTATTATACGCAAACAATAAATCCATCCTGTTAGCAGGATAAATATGATAACTGTTGATAATGGTGGAAAGTGACAGAATGTGATCCCTAAGTAAATAGTTTTGCATTCTTAAGAAACAAAGATTACTTTAGCTTTTAGTGACTCCTGTGACTTCCGTTCTCTTATCTGTAGTTTGAATCAAAAGAGAGCCTGTGGCCTTGAAAGCCTCTATGCTGATTACTGTTTGTGAGTCTAATAAAAGACATCAGTCCAACCATTTATTTGTGAAAATGAAATCTTCATATGTTGAAGGTCAGTTTTAGTTGAAGTTATGTAATAGGCAAAAGTCAAGGCTCTTTTGCCATTAAAATTACTCGTGGAGCACATCTTTGGTATTCTACCCTTAACCTTGAATCCTGCCTTGTATGTTGTAAGAAAAATAGTAAATGGATGTCACAATATGATGATGGAGTCATCATGGCTATGAGTTTTTCTATAGGAGACAGTTATCTAAGCAGATAAACCTCTTCTTAAACATTGTTAAGTGAAATAGTCTAACAAAATATATTGGACTGTAGATTGAGAGTGTTTCATGAACCATAGTCTCATTTTGTAGCATTAGGAGATATATCTAACGTAAATGACGAGTTAATGGGTGCAGCACACCAACATGGCACATGGATACATATGTAACAAACCTGCACGTTGTGCACATGTACCCTAGAACTTAAAGTATAATAATAAACAAAAGAGAAATGAAAATAATTTTTTCACTATCGTTTACATCAAAAGCTAGAGCCAATAAGTATTTTGGGGTAGATTGTCAGAGAAACTCATTCCATACACTATTGGGATACAGAAAATATGTAGGTATCATATTTGTCTGTGTGCAAAGTGGGTATTACACTTTACAAGGGCAGGAGGCAGACGCTTTTAAATCAATATATCGCTTTTATTGGTATTATCTTATTTTGAATAATTGACACCTTATTCTACTTGGAAGCAAAAGTTTAATTCAAAAGGCCTATGTAGGCTGGGCGCGGTGGCCCACGTCTGTAATCCTAGCACTTTGGGAGGCTGAGGTGGGCTGATTACCTGAGGTCGGGAGTTCGAGACCAGCCTGGCCAACATGGTGAAACTCACCCTTCTCTACTAAAAATACAAAAATTAGCCAGGCGTAGTGGCATGTGCTTGTAATCCCAGCTACTTGGGCGGCAGGAGAATCACTTGAAGCCAGGAGGCGGAGGTTGCAGTGAGCCGAGATCGCACCACTGCACTCCAGCATGGGTAACAGAGCAAGACTCCGTCGCAAAAAGCAAAACAAAACAAAAACAAAAATGCAAAAGGTCTATATATATGTGTGCTGTGTATGTATGCCTATGTATATATTGCCATATAATTGTTCTCTCTGGAGACTTTTTAAGCAACTTTATTGAAATGTAATATACATATAATAAAATTCACCAATTTAAAGAGACAACGTGATGAGTTGTAACAAATGCATGCAGTTATGTGACCATCACCATAATCATGATTTAGAACACCTCCATCACACCAAAACTTTCCCTTGTACATCCATGTCATTAACATCCTCGCCTTCTAGCTTCTGGCAACCACTGATATATATATTTTAATTTAATTTAATTTTTTTTTGTTTTTTTTTGAGACAGAGTCTCACTCTGTTGCCCAGACTGGAGTACAATGGCATGATCTTGGCTCACTGCAACCTCTACCTTCTAGGTTCAAGGGATCCTCCTGCCTCAGCCTCCCAAGTAGCTGGGATTACAGGTGCGCACCACCACGCCTGGCTAATTTTTTTTTTTTTTGTATTTTTAGTAGAGACGGGGTTTCACCATATTGGCCAGGCCAGTCTCAAACTCCTGACCTCGTGATCTGCCCACTTTGGCCTCCCAAAGTGCTGGGATTACAGGCGTGAGCCACTGCACCTGGACTAATTTTATTTTTATTGTATATATTTAAGGTGTACAACATGACGTCCTGATATACATAAACACAGTTAAATGCTTATATAGTCAAGCCAATTAACCAATCCATCATCTCACGTAGTTACCTTTCTTCATTTTTTTTCTGTTTTTGGTAAGAGTGCTTAAAATCTGCTCTCCTAAACAAATTTCCAGTATATAATACAATATTATTAATTATAGTCCTCATGCTGTATATTAGACATCCAGACCTACTCGTCCTACATAACTGCAACTTTGCACTCTTTGACCTATGCTTCCCCATTTCCCACCTCCCCTATCTCTGGTAATCATCATTCCACTCTCTGTTTCTATATATTTTGTTTTTCTAGATGCCACATGTAAAAGTGATCATGCAGTACTTTTCTTTCTGTACATGGCTTATTTCACTCAGTATAATGTCCTCCAGATTCATCCATGTGGTTACAAAAAGAAGGATCTTTTTCAGAGGCTGAATAATATTCTGTTTATATACATATATGTGATGTATACGTATATATGTGTATATATGTGATATATGTATATAAATATATACATATATGTGTGATATATATGTGTATATGTGATATATGTATACACATACATGTATGTTTGTATGTAGATATGTGATATATAATATTCTGTTATATATGTGATATGTGTGATATATATAAACAGAATATTATTCAGCCTCAAAAAAGATCTTTCTTTTTTGTGATATATTTATATATATATGTATATATATATATATATATATATATATATATATCACAATTTCTTTACCCAATCATCTATAGATGGACACCAAGGCTGTTTCCATGTCTTGGCTATTGTAAATAATGCTGCAGTGAACATGAGAGTGCAGATATCTCTATGAGGTGCTGATTTAATTTCCTTTGGGTGTATATCCAGAAAAGGGATTGCTGGATTGGTGGGTTGTATGGTAGTTTGGCCCATTTTTTTGAGGAACCGCCATACCGTTTCCATAATGGCTGCAGCAATCTGCATTTCCACCAACAGTGTACGGGCGTTCCCTTTTCTTCACACCCTCACCAACACTTGCCATCTCTTGTCTTTTTGATACATATAATAGCCATTCCAACAGGTATAAAGTGATATATCATGTGGTTTTGATTTGTGTTGCCCTGATGATGAGTGAGGTTTCTGTCACTATAGTTTTGCCTTTTCTATTTCATATGAATAGATTAAAACACACAGTTTTTGTATTTCACTTTTTTCACTTAGCATAATGCTTTTGAAATTAGTTGATGAGGTTGTGTGTGTCAGTAATTTCATCTCTCATTTTTGTTCTATCAGTTTTTCCTTCATGCATTTTGAAGCTCTGTTAATTGTTACATACACATATAGGATTGTTGCATCCTTTTGATGAATTATCATCACAAAATATTCTTCTTTATCCAAATAATATTTATTTATTATTATTTATTTTTTATTTAAATTAAATTAAATTTAACAGAGCTTACCTAACCAAAGAACGATTTGAGAATCGGGCACCCTCCCAAGCCAGAGTAGGCTGAGAGACTCCAGTGCAGTCCCATGTTGGAAGACCAAGGTTAGTGATGCACAGAAAATGGAAATGAGGTGTAGCAACAGCTGGATTGGTTACAGCTTAACATTTAAATTATTTGAACATGGTTTAAACAATTGGCTGTCTGTGATTCTGTGATTGGCCAAAACTTGTTCATTTGCATGAGAGTGGGTTACAGTCTGTCTACACATCCAGTTAGGTTATAGTTCCCTATGTGTAAGGAAACCTTTACGCTGAACTTAAAATATGTAATGAGGTAGCTTTAGGCTAAACTTAATGTAAGTCAATTGATGAAATTATGAAATGGTTGGGTTTTAATCTACAGTCACATTATTTGTTTTATATTTTCCTTACCTTCTTTTGTACTGAGTCTTGCTATGATTCCATTTTATCTCCATTATTGACTTACTAGCTTTTTTGGGCTTACTTTTTTTAGTGGTTGCTACAGAGTTTACAGTATATAGCTTTGTCTTATCACAGCGTGCCTTCAAATAAAATTGTAGCACTTCATGTATAGTGAACCTTATAACAGTATGTTTTTATTCCTACCCTCTTTTTCTTTGGACAATTGTTATTCATTTTGTTTTTGCAGATGTTTTAATCGCCCCAATACAGTATGTTTTTTAACAATTTGCTTTATTCAATATCTTTCAGAGAAATTAAAACGTAAGAAAAATGTGTTTTATATTTACCCACATTTTACCACGTTGGCACTTTTCATTCCTTAGTGTGGATCCAAATTTCCATCTGCCACCATTTCCCTTCTGCCTGAAGAACTTATTTTAAAGTAGTGCATGGCTGTTGGCTATGAATTCTTTCAGCTTTTGTTTGATTAGTGGGAATAAAAATGATCTCCAGCCTGGGGATTTTTCAACCTACTGATTTCTGGCGACTCTTCTCTTGGCCTGTGGTAGTTTCCTCTGAAGTATGTGCTAATCAGTGTTCAACTGAAGACTCACGGAGACTCCTCTGCAGTTCTCTAGAACCCTCTTTACAGTAGCACCCTCCTCTTCAGTGTTCTGCCTTTGTCCCCTGTTTAGCTGCTTCTGCCTTTCTGAAGTCTCTCTGTGCCGATCGTTCTCTCCTCGATTTAGTGAGATCATTGGATTGTGTTTGGGTTTCCCCTGCCTGTATCACAGCAAAGCAGAAGCAATGATAGGGCTCATCTCATTTGAATCCCTTCTCTTGGTTATGGCAGGCTTGTGCTGCCTGTTGTTCAATTTTTTAAAACCATTGTTTCACATAGTTAGTTGGGTTTTCCAGTTGCTTACATTATGGTAAGCAGGTAAATATGGTTACTTTTCTTTTCTTTTTCTTTTTCTTTTTTTTTTTTGAGACAGGGTCTCACTCTGTCACCCAGACTGGAGTGCAGTGGCGCATTCTCGGCTCACCTCACGGCAACCTCTGCCTCCCAGGCTCAAGTGATTCTCATGCCTCAGCCTCCCGAGTAGCTGGGATTACAGGCATGTGCCATCACACGCAGCTAATTTTTGTATTTTTAGTAAAGACGAGGTTTCACCACGTTGGCCAGGCTGATCTCGAAGTCCTGACCAAAAACGATCAACCCACCTCAGCCTCCCAAAGTGTTGGGATTACAGGCATGAGCCACCATACCCAGCCAATATGGTTTCTTTTACTCCATCTTGGTGAGAAATGAAAACTCTTTCAGCAGACTAAAAAACAAAACAAAACAACTCTTTCTTGAAATATAACATACATGCAGAAAAGTGCCTGAGAGTTTCCAGTGTAGGGAATTTTTGTAACAGGGTGTATGTGTGTAACTAGCACCTGGATCAAGAATCAGAACATTGTCAGGACTTCAGTTGCCATCTTTGGTTCTCTTCCAGTCTTACACCTCCCTAAGTTGAATGTCAGTCTGACTTCGAATTGTATAGGTTGTATTTTGCCTGTTTTTGAACTTTATATAAGTGGAATATTTATATAAGTGGACACCCAGCACTCTCCTTTTTTCAGGCAAAAGGAACAGCTCCATGTGGTCACCAAGGTACATCATGTACACTCTTTAGTGTCCGGCCTCTTAAGTATTTATTTGTAAAATTGTTGAACGCTGTTGTGCGTAGTCGTAGATCACACATTATCATTGTGGTACAGTAGTCCTTCGAGTGCATTTGCACAATTGTTGGATTTTGGCTATGACTAATGCTAGTATCAGAACATTTTAGGTAATGTGTTTTGGTGAATGTGTGTCTATCTATCTATCATCTATCTATCTATCTATCTATCTATCATCTATCTATCTACCTATCTATAGAACACAAATCTAAA
This sequence comes from Nomascus leucogenys, assembly GCF_006542625.1. NCBI lineage: Eukaryota > Metazoa > Chordata > Mammalia > Primates > Hylobatidae > Nomascus > Nomascus leucogenys. The sequence goes on from NC_044386.1 coordinate 115,161,331, forward strand.
TGTTTAATTGTTGGGTCATAGGAGATGGATGTATGAAGCTTTAGTAGATATTACCAGAGTTTTCCAAAATGTTGTACACATTTACCTTTCTACCTGAAGTCATTAAGCTTTCTGGTTGTTTAGGAATATTTTATTAAAATCTTTCTATCCTCTATAAGAATATAGCCTGTTCTCTGGGAATGTATACTCTTATTGAAAAGATCAGAGAAGAAACAAAAGAAATAATTCATTATACTATGAAGTAAATCACAGAAATACATAGATCAAAATTGAGAAAGTGGGGCCAGGCATGTTGGCTCATGCCTGTAATCCTAGCACTTTGGGAGGCCGAGGCAGGTGGATCGCTTGAGCTCAAGAGTTTGAGACCAGTCTGGGCAACATGGCGAAAACCCATCTGTATAAAAAATACAAAAAAATTAGCCAGGCATGGTGCATGTGCCTGTAGTCCTAGGAGCTGAGGTGGGAGGATCACTTGAGCCCAGGAGGTAGAGGCTGCAGTGAGCTGAGATCGCACCACTGCACTCCAGCCTGGGTGACAAAGTGAGACCTTGTCACCGAAAAAAAAAAAAAGTTTATTTGAAAAAAATTGAGGAAGTAGAACATCAAAATCTTCACAGGTAGAACTTTGAAATAGGGCCTCCAACAATGACATTATTTGGAGAGGCCAATAGAAGGCATCTGGGATTCTAGGAAGGGCTACTGGCATAAGCCAAGTGGCTGAGATGCAGATGATATGCAAGGTATATGGCTCAGTCATGTTTTACTCTAAAACCCAGCAAATCATTTATTCACCATTTTCGCATTTCCTCTTGAGTGGCAGACCATGTCCTGGATTTAAAGTGGAAGTCACAGGCTGGGCGCAGTGGCTCACGCCTTTAATCCCAGCACTTTGGGAGGCCGAGGCCAGTGGATCACCTGAGGTCAGGAGTTCGAGACCAGCCTGACCAACAAGGTGAAACCCCCGTCTCTACCAAAAAAAAAAAAAATACAAAAATTAGCCGGGCATGGTGGTGCGCACCTGTAATCCTAGCTACTTGGGAGGCTAAGGCAGCAGAATCACTTGAACCCTAAAAAAAGCAGAGGTTGCAGTGAGCCAAGATGGCACCATTGCACTCCAGCCTAGGCAACAGAGCGGGACTCCATCTCGAAAATAAATAAATAAATAAATAAATAAGTGGAAGTCACACCCTCAAGCTGCTATCAGCTTGTTGTGGAGGCCAATGAGTATGTCACAGTGTTGGGTGCAGTGTTGTGATACAGGTTATTTAAATGTAACACATGTCTGGGAAATAGCAAGATTCATTAAGCCTCTGAGGCTCTTGCATAGGTCATAATAATGTCCTAAATGCATAAGGTGCAGGCTGAAATTATGTGCCTCCAGGACACCCCGCACTCTCCTTTTTGTCAGGCAAAAGGAACAGCTCCATGTGGTCACCAAGGTACATCATGTTCCCTTAACTTCCATTTCCTTTTCTTCTTCCCCCAGGAAGCCCAGGGGAGTAATCAGAGCCAGTGGCTTCCTCCCACAACTACCACGAAACCAAAACAGGATTTGCTCCAATCAGGTCTTCTCTGAGCTTATCTAAAGCCTCCACCTCCACTAGCCCAGCAGAATTTTCAATGGAGTAGAAAAGAGGCTTTGCAACAGGACATTTTGATGAACAGGCACCAGGGCCAGATAAAAACCAAGGTTCACATTCTAGCTCTGTCCCTCTGCATCATTTTGGTAAAATTCTCTATCTCTCTAAGCCTCAGTCTCCTCAACTGTAAATGGAGGTGTTATTAACCTCATCAGATTGTTGTGAGGATAGAATAAAAGGATACATGAGCAGCACTCAGTCTGGTGACTGCCCCAGAATAAGCACTTAACAAATAGCTATGATTCATTTTTTTAAACCTAGAATAGTCTGAGCAGCATTACGATACTAGTGCATAACTGGTGCCAAATGTGTATGTATCGACCTTCCATCACATCCCATATGAAAGTCTGCAGAAGAACAGTGGGCCCACTGCTAGCTACCAGGGAAACTTAAAGGATGTAGCTATGAGCAGGAAGAGTTGAGCATGGCAGGGATCATAAAGCACCTTGCTTCCTATATTGTAAGGCCTAAGGTAGAAGTGGTTGAGGTGAAAGTGTATTGGCTGGGTGAAATGAGAACCTGGTACAGAAGTCAAGTGGCCAGCTTGGCTTTCATAGGGGGAGTCCCACTGGAGGCAGATCCATTGTGTAGCCAAGGGTCACATGTTCCACATCCCACACGGAGATGCATGGTCTGACAATCTTAATGTGCCCATGGGTACTCCAGAGTAGGATATTTGAAATAGGAATTGCCAGAAATATTTTGTTACTGCATTTACGTAGATATTTTTTGGACATGTTTATTCACTTTCAGGGTGTGGAGCTTCCTATATTTCTCTCCTAGATAAAAGTACAAAGTAATTTCTCATCTAAATTGATTTCGGTGTCCTTTCTTCTAATAAGCAATCCGTATGTCTATTTGTAAGTGTCCACATGAAAATACTTTGAAGAGTCCCTGGCTGTAGTTAAGTGGATTATTGAGTTAAAAGCGAACAAAAACCAAAAAAACAGGAATGATGATTTCCACAGACATATTTTCTTAAAAACTATTAAGGGAAATTATTGCCATTTTCTATTTATCTCTGAAATACTGATCTTTTTTAAATAAAGTGGGCTATGTATTCATTCCATAAAGTCCACTTTAGAATAGTATAATCTTTCTGCACATTCTTTCAAAGAAAGTTCCTGTTGGAGAAAAACTATCAGACCAACTAAAGATAAAAATAGACATGGTGAACTTTTGGACTTCAAACCCTGTGATCTTTAGGCTAAAAAAAGAATTATTGAGAGTCAGTTTCCTATATAGGGAATTTACCAAATGCCTACATTTTCTAGAGTAAGTAGGAGACTGTGAGAAGTGATGCAGAAATACTAAGCATGATGCCATTTAAAGTACTTAATGTTCTTAAATAAGAAGATAAATCTTGTTTTTTCCTTGGCAAACAATTTTAACAGTAGCTGAGATTTACTGAATATTCTATCTGCGTCAGTTGTGTGCTAAACGTTTTAAGTGTGTTATTTCATTTAGTGGATCGGGGGGAGGGAGGCGGTGATCTGGCTGCAACATCTATCAACCCATTAATCGCCAGCGTTGATTCTGCTGATCTGGCTGGCTAAGCGGGTGTCCCCCTCCTCTCTCACCACTCCATGTGTGTCCCTCCAGAGCTGCAGGCTTGGTTGAAGAGGACAAATCTCCCTGATAGAGGGAGACTATTCTTAGATCAGGGGTATGTGAGTAGCTGCCCTCCCCGGCTAGAACCTCCAAACAAGCTTACTTAGAGCTCACAAAACTGTAGGAAGTTTGGTAACGCTATGATTCCCACTTTGTAAGTGAGGAAACTGACTTAGGGAGCTCCTGAATCTTGGCTTGGCTCCTCAACTAATCAGCTGCCGAGTGTAGACCCAGCCTGGTCTGTCCTATACCAAATCCTCACGACCCAGCTGGGCATGGAGGAGAGAGACCTCTTGTCACCTCTCTTGGGTTTCCATTAAGATTCTGCTTCTGTTCTGCTTCTCTTATTATAACTGATATTCTAAAGGAAAAGTTTCCTTGGTGAAAACCAACATGATGGCTTCTGGCCCAAACCCATGGGTGGGGTGGTTAAGTTTAACCAACTCTTTCCCCCACTCCCACCCCTTCTGGTACCTTTAGCAGAGTCTTGATTTCTACCTAAAGCTCCTAAGGAGGCTCCAAGTGCTGTTATCCTTTAGGGGAGGGAGGCAACGTGCAAGACAGAAAGACTTTAGTAATTCTGGTGAATTCAGTGGTTTGAAAGCAGAACATTTTTTGCTCTTTAAAAATCAATAGGCTTTATTTCTAGAAAACACAGTTGCAACATTAACCAAATAAAAATTGTAATGCGCTGCTCAAACATAACCAATTTTACATAGTAAAACCCAAACACGATCAAAGGGCACATGCAGTTTAGTAGGGATTAGTTTTACTTTATATTATGGACATATTTTGACAGCATTCCTCTTTGTGTTCCACACCCTTAAATATATCTGCGTAGGAGCCCAATCATGGCTGTCGGTGCAACAACACCGAGTGTTTTGCCGAGAATCTGCTATGTTCTGGACCTGTACTAAGAATTTCACACTCTTTGCTCATTTAATGCCATGGTAAACTTAATCAATTCCCTTTGGCTGGACACTTTCTTTTCTTCTTTTCTAAGTTCAGGGGCACTATTATAAATAATCATGGATGTGCACAAAAATTTAACTATATTTATTACGATTTTGTTTTATTTTACTCAATTTTTAAAGATGGATTTTCTTGCTGGAGAGGGAGGTAATTTTGGAAATCAGAATTGACACAGAGGTCCTCAAGGCAGCTGCTGCTGCTTCTTAATCATAAAGTTGTGCTGCGGCCATTTGGAGGCTCGGGACACTCCTGGTCCCTCACTTTGAAGCTTTGTGAGGTTCCACGTTAGGATAAACAGCCAAGCACTAAGCACCCTTGCTGAAGAAGAAGGGGAGTCACCCCTCCCTCTCTGCCTTAACAAAGGAGTGACTGGGGATGAGTGCTTCAAACATGTGTTATGTTGAAGACTTTACAATGAAACAGGTTATCAGCATTGTCCTTTTTTCAGTATCCTTTCTGGAAGAAGCACAGTCATTAAAAACACTTTGCTTTGTGGTTGAAATGGATACTTTCATGATGCCAGCTACTCTGTAGATTACCTGTCAGGTATTACATGCAACATTATTACTTCACCAGAAATCAGACTGTGATCCCAGTGCCTATCTGTGAGCACAGGCTACAGTTCTGCACACATTTTCCGGACATTGGTAATTGGTCCCAGTGGATGTATCCATCGCCACCACCTTACCTGGCTATGTCAAAGATGGAGTGGGTTGGGGACTAACACCGAGAGGGCTCTGCCACACTGTGATCCAGAATGTTCCAACTCTGGATTCTGTGGGATTTGGTTCCCATGAAGAACTCAGACATCAGTAATTTTGCTTGGAAAGAGTTTATTCACTTTGGATTTGGTAGATATGGAGGTTTTGTATGGTGATTCTGTGTTTAGATAAATGCTTAAATATGAAGAGCAGAGAAAATCACTATGTCTTCTTGTGTATCATACTTTAGAGAGGCGAAGACCAGGATGCAAAGGATAAAAAGAATCTGGATTAGCTCTGGGATTTGGGTGAGGTTCAGTAAAGGGAGTTTCCAGTAGGGTACAGTAGCCAGGAACATGGATTCTTAAGTGGGACCACCTAGCACTGCTTCCCGCTGACTGTATTTAACATTTTTAAGCCTAAAATTCCCCTACGGATAATAATAGCAATTACCTCATTGGGTTGTTTCCAGGATTAAGTAATATAATCTGCTTTATATAAAGTAAACATTCAAAAAAGGGTTAACTACTCTTACTTTGGGCTATTTGCATATTTCAAAATTTCCAAAAGTTTTAAAAATATGGAATAAGAATCAAATAAAGCATGCATGTAATATCATAATCCAGATCTAACAGCTGCTAATCCTTTTTATAATTTTTTGCATTTACAAACATAATCAAAGAGAAAAAACATTACACGTCAAGTTGCATCTCTTTATAATACTCCACCTAGTCCTAAGCCCCTTTTTGCCCTCTCAAGAAACACTCACTATCAAATCCTTCTAGCTGTTTTATATTCTTCTCCATACTTACGATTACTTCCCAAATAGTAAGTAGTATTTTCCAGCACTTAGCCTTTTACATCAATATTACTCACTAGAATTATCATCTGGTAGCTTGCTTTTAACATTTATCCTAATGTTTTTGAGATGTAGCCTTGTTGATACCAATAAATAGAATTATTTATTTAAACTTCTGCATAGTATTTCAGCATATACATAAGGCACAGTTTTTTTTTCATTTGATGGATACTAATTTTTCCACTTTTTTTTTTTGCAATTACAAACAATCTATAGCAAATATCTTGGTGTACGTCTTCTTAGAGTTCTTCTACAGAGAATAGATAGGCACAGAATTGTTGGTCTGTAGGGTATGTGTATTTTCAGCTGCTTTACATATTGCCAAATTCCTCCCCTAAGTTATATTAATTTGCCCTCCCATCAGCTATATACTCCTATTTTTCCTCATCCTTTTTAAATTTGATATTATCAGAATGTAAATTTTGCCATATAATGAATATAAAATGGCATTTCATAGTTGTTCATATTTTTTATTTCTTGGAGCTACTCTTGCATACTACAAAGTTGTCATATAAGTCGGTTTGGATCTGTGGGTTTAGAATAGGGGACATTGGAACTGGGCCAAGAATTTGAAGGACAGCCTGAGACATAAGTTAAGTGGACCAAGATGAGTGTCCAATGGCTTGACTCATCACCTTTCAAACTGTGCTGTACTGGTCCCATGAGCATCCTTGGAAGGCCTTCAGGGGTCTGGCAGTGGGGGTAGGTTGGGTCCCAGAAACAAAAGGGCAGGCAGAGCAGGGACTCTGAGGCTGTTTCAATCAGAGCATCTCTGCCTATATCGGTTTTCTGGGCTCTTGTATACAATTTCACTTGAATAGCGTGTTCAGTGGGTAAAATAAAGGTTTGAAAACCAGCAGATAAGAAGGAAGACAATAGACTGCAAAAGAAGATCAGAATTGGTCAAAATGACTCTCATAATACTACTAATTTTTTTTGCTTTTTTTCAATTCTCATTTTTTTATGGGTGTTCAGTGGAACTTTCCAGCAGCTATAGGCTGTGTGATATCACATCAGATAAAACGCAGGAGCAGATATGAGCATCCAGCTGTTTCTTATTAAGCCAAACTTTAAATAAATTTGTAAAAATGTAAAATAATCCTACACTTCTCCTTATTTTTTTTTTCTTTGGAAAATGGATTATTTATGTTAACATACAATGGTTCATTTTTATTTCAAAATAAGTTACTAAATTAATATTTACATCTTAATTTTAATTTCAAATGCTGTAAATGCTGACAGATATAACCTTCAGAAATACAAGCTTTTTGTGTGCTTACTATTTTCTGTCAGAGCATAAAGTGATCGTAAGACCAAAAAGTTTGAGGCTCTCTGATGTAATAAAAAGAGATTAGGCATTTACTGGGAGGATCTTGTGGGAGGGAGATTGGGATCCTATTGTCAAGAAGCTGAGCTTTGGATTTCATCAAAGTAATCACTGATATACAAATGCCCAGACCTTCCAGACTGTGGAGGTGGCTGGAAAGAGGGACTGGGGGTAACAGACATGGGAGCTGCTTCTGAGGAGAACATTTGATAACAACAGCCTTCTAAGCTGTGGATGAGACAACATGGTGAGTCCATCTAAACAGTGAGACTGCCAACGCAGGGCCAGTCTCCAGGCAGGAGATTCTGAAGCCACAGGTGTTCAGTATATTTGTCTGTGCTTTCTCGGGGTCTGTGTCCTCTTGGGATGGGGAAGGAAGAGAGGCTTCTTTCCCTCATCACGGCACCTTATCCTAACTCCTACAGGGCAGCTTTTACTGAGTTTAACTCCTTGTCTTAGTCTTTGACACATTCCCTCCCCTCTGGAAAAAAACAGTTTCAATTTTCTGCCTTGAGCATTTGTCAAGTATGACAGTGGCTCTCCCACAGCAGCAAGATCCTCTGTACCAGCCATAGGCGATGCACCAGATGACCATTCTAACACCTTCCATGTCCCTCCCGCTCCCCTGCTCATGGCTGAATACTCACCTGGCTGATGCACCACCTGTCTGAGAATCGGCTAAATAGAGAAGACACTGACAAGGTCTGCCCACCTAGGTAATCAAGAGTCGTCAGATGTGTGTGACTCTTCAGAAGATACTCCAAAAATGCCCTGAGCCTCTCATTCCTTCACTGGATGGTTTGAGCCTGCTTTCTGGCAAGTTGTGGGGTGAGGGGATGAGCAGCCCTGGTCTGAACTCCGTGTGGCAGACGTCTGAGGCTACCTTTAGCCGTTCATTCATCCGCCTGTGTAGTCCTACAATGAACAAATGCGTACAGAGCCAGTTACCATTCTAGGTACTGAAAATGCAGCAGGAAACACAACAGTCAAAAATACCTTGGCTGGGTGCAGCGACTCATGCCTGTAATCCCAGCAGTTTGGGAGGCCAAGGCAGGCTGATCGCTTGAGCTCAGGAGTTTGAGACCAGCCTGGATAACATGGCGAAACCTGGTCTCTCCAGAAAAATTAAAAAATTAGCTGGGGGTAGTTGTGCACACTTGTAGTCCCAGCTGCTCAGGAGGCTGATGTTGGAGAATTGCTTGAGCCCAGGAGCTGCAGTGAACCAAGACTGCACCACTGCACTCCAGACTGGGCAGCAGAGCAAGGCGAGGTCAGGAGATCGGGACCATCCTGACTAACATGGTGAAACCCCGTCTCTACTAAAAATGCAAAAAATTATGCGGGTGTGGTGGTGGGCGCCTATGGTCCCACCAGCTACTCTGGAGGCTGAGACAGGAAAATGTCGTGAACCTGGGAGGCGGAACTTGCAGTGAGCCGAGATTGCGCCACTGCACTCCAGCCTGGGAGACAGAACGAGACTCAATCTCAAAAAAAAAAAAAAAAAAAAAAAAAGAGATGTACTTGTGGGAGAAATGAGTCAGAATTGGACAAGATCTCAGGGCTACTTTTGCCTGCCCAGAATGTTCTAAAGGGATTGCATTTCCTAAACTTATCTTTTGCTTCCAAGCAGAAAACAGCATAAAAATTTAATAAACAAATGGAAAAACACCAGCTCACAAAAAAGGAAGTTCTCAATCTTGTGAAGTCTCACCTAGTGATGGCTCCGCCAGACACTCCAAAAATTGTAACAGTTTGCATTGATTCATTTTTTTCAGCAGCACAACTTGTAACAGTTTCACTGGCTGACTAAGGAAAGGGCAGCTATCTGTTCATTTCTGTCCAGGTAAGTGTGAGAAAGTATAAGCTGGTTGATTCTTCTTGTAACCAAGATATGCCAATTCCAGACACATTCCTCAGCCCATATTTTGGCCAAATCCATAGTATTGACATGTGTGGCTTCAAATGGGCAACACACTTCTTTGGCAAGAAGTTACTCCCTTTATAGCCGAGTATCAAGCAATTATAATGCCAGTCTGTAAAAGCTCAGCAGAATTGGGGCTGAGAAATGTGTTGGTAATTTAAAGACCGCTTAATCACATAATTAGATGGCCAATAATAGCTACCATATGTTGAGTGCCTGTTAGGTGCTTGGTGCTTTATGTACCTTAACTCATTTGAACCTCCTTATGATAGCTGTGTGGAGTGTGATAGACTGAACGTCATGCTCATGTTTGCCTTCTGTCCCACCCTTTTCATGCTCTCTATGGGTGGAATGCACTTTTCCATCCCGTTGATGTTGGGCTTGGCCAAGACACTTGCTCACTTGCTTTGGTCCATAGGACGTGGGTGTGGGTTTTATCTTTTTCTTCAGCAACTACTGCTGGAAGAGGCTTCTTCTCTTTACCCCACTTGAGTTTCTGACTTCTTCCATGAAAAGGGTGTGCCCCAGGTAGCCATCACTCCTGTAGCCTGGGTCCCAGAATGAAAACCCTGAGAGCAAATCTCCACTTGGCCCAAGGTCTGCAGTAGTGGAGCTCAGTTAAGGTCAGCAGACATCAGCTGAACCTCAGCCTATCTGCACTATCTACATAAGTGTGGAATAAGTTATGGTGCTATGGGCTACTGAGGCTTGGGATTGTTTGTTACAGAACACAGTTGCAGCAACAGCTGACTAGTACATTAAATATGTGTTGTAACTAACAGTATTCATGATAAAAACAAGAGTCTTAGAGTTGCTAATGATCTTTCTCAGCTCAATACCAAAGGAAGGTGGCTCAGATAAAATTGTCCCATTCAAATCTTGTGCCATCTTTCCTCAACAAATTGTTCTTTTTCTCCTCCCTCACAAGAGGAACACATATTTTGTTATTTGGTCTGTTATTTTTCCTTGTTGCTGTTGTTGTTTATAAAAAGGTACTTATTCTCTCATAAGATCCACACTGTGGCACAAAGTGAAGGAAGTATTAAGCATATAGATTGAGATAAAAGATTGCCTACATATTTTATGTGTCATTTCTGTACTAAATTATATTGTGAGCCAGGACTGAAAAACATTATTTCTGTTTTGTGGAAACAATAAATTTAGCCTTTAAAAATCAGCACTGTATCTATTCATGATGTAAAACATCATCCAGAGAGGTGAATATTATTCTCCTCAGTTCATGAAATAAATTAAGACAGATGGGTGATTCACTTACTTTTACTTCCTAGCGAGGTAATATATTGATTTTCTCCCTTCTTTTTCCTTTTAAATCTAAAGAAAAACTTCAAATAAAACCTAATTACATCACTCTGATTCTGAACTCTTCTGGAAATTACAGAGCTATCAATATTAAGTACACTTTACACCAATTTGGAAATCTATTTTGCTCAGACATATGCCCAGCGCCACTCTGATTTTTGTGTAATTGAGCTCTAAAGGGTGGTATAATGTGGATTTTCTAATTAGCTTACGCTAAGTTAGTTGGGATTTAAAAATGTGAAATGGGAATTGGACTGACTCTTAAAGGTGAAGGTATTCACATAAGAAAATGGAAGGAAAGTGAACAGGAAGGCAGCTCTGTCCAATTAGACCAACCCAGAGGGTCCAGGTTTCCAGATACATGTGGATGTTTGGACTATGGGAATTGCAGGGAATTTTCAACTCATCACTTGTACAGAAGTGACCCCCACCCCCTAATTCTTTCAGATTCAGGTTTAGAGGACTTCCAGGTAAAATCGTTTCTCAACATTGAATTTGAAAATGAACTGGGGCACTACTAATCAGCTGCAGCCAAGACAACACCACAGACTGCTCCTCCCCGGAGCTCTAGGATTGTGCTGCCTGCACACGGAGGCCTCGGGCCCCAGTTCCCCCTTCTGCCTCCTGTTCCAATTCCCTAGGAGAAGCACATCAAGGGGAGAGAGAAGGTGGCCTATTTTTTATAAAGAAATCTTGCACTTGGCAATTCTGGTAGAGAGCTCTCATCTCAAGGAAAAAGAGGGTGGGGAAATCGTCATGGCTGAAAAGGAGAAGCAAAAGGCTGGATGCTCACGGTCTGCTGACTGCTAATCCTGACTGTGCACTGTCTCATTAAGAGACATTAGGCAAATCCTCCATTAGCTGCCTTTCACGAAGGGGAGGAGGTGCTGAGAGACAGGAGGCTGACATGCACAGTCCCAGCTTTTGAAAAAGGGGAAAGGGGATTTTGCATACTATAGACCTGCGAGCTTAATGTCAATCCTGAGTGAAACTCTGGAATGGATTATTAAGAGGACTGTTCGTGAGCCCTTGACAAAAGGAAGTGGTGGTCTTAGAAGCCAGGATTCACTGAGTATAAATCTTGCCAGATTAATAACTTCATTTCCTTTTTGGATATGGTTACGTGTCAGGGAGATGAAGTGTGTATGAACTTCTGAAAGACAATTGATAGGGTCTCTCATGAGAACCTTGCAAGATAAGGTGGAGAAATGCAAATTACGTGTTAGTGAAATTCAGGGCTGAAGGATTGATTGCTTAGTAGAGAGTATTGTATAAAGAGGTATTGCTATCCACCTTGAAGGTGGTCTCTAGTAGTAGGGCCACAAAACTGTTTTTAAGCTATCTTTATGCTGAGGCTATAGATCAGGCCTAGCTTAGTTTCTGTTGCTGAGAATGGCTGGATTGAGTGGCCGTTTGATCCACTCCTACGGGCTGGAGGAAGAGCAGGTAAGCTATGCAAAGTTTATAGCATCTGAAGCTCAGGTCAGGCAGGGATCAAACTCTGCAGCTGGGGGCTGGTTAACACAAGGGCAAGTCATGGCTAGTGGACAGTTACCATCTGTGGCCTCCCAGCACCCATTCACCCTACTTTCTGGAACAGCCCACATTTTCATTTGAGGAGCTACCTTATCTCTATTTTACATGCTTGTGGTTCCTGCAGAGTCCCAAATCTGGCTTCAGGAAATATGTGACTCAGATCTGGCCAATCAAGGCACCAGATCTCACAAGAGACAGTAATTAGTTCAGGGATGTGCACCTGATTGCATGGGTTAATCGGAAACGATGAGACATGTATTCAGTGCTTTTGGTTGAGCTGTGTAGGAATGAGACTCCCTTGTCCCTCTGCCCCAGAATATGCCTTGATGTTGCGATAATGTGAATCTAGTGCCCTCAGCACCTACCATGGGAGTGTTGAATGCAGCCAACATTAGGATAGTCGTAGCCAAGAGATGGAAGTAAGTCCTGATGACATTGTCTAAGTTGTGAATTCAGAACTTAATCTACAGCCAAACTTTGTTGTTCCATGAGATAGTAAATTCCTTTTTCTACTGAAATGTCTCTGTGTGGATTTTTCTGTTACCTTAACAGGAGTCCTAATTGATATATGGGATCTTCTGAGCGTGTCAGTGAGAAATCTAAGAAGAGGTGACAATAAAAGCTATGGCAGAGAGGAGGCATCAGAAAAGTAGCATCCTAATTACCGTGCTCTGTTTGGGGAGGAATTTAGTTCCAGAGAGAAAAAGGAAATAAAAGACAACAGTTTTAGCAGAGACATTGGTCAGTGCTCATCAAGTCCTGTGTCATTTTACTTATCCAAGGGACATGAAAAGTGCATTGCTGTTAGGTGGGGGCCTTTTCCCAAGTTCTGACCACTAGTCCAGTGGGAAATGTGTGCGTGGCTTCTGGAAGGAAGCATCAGAGAGCAAGAGTGAGTTTGTTTTGCTTTCAATTGCCTTGCCTTCATGATTGTGAGGGCCACACTGTATGGGGTAGTTGGTCTGGAAGTGAGCTCTCCAACTTTGCATGAGTGTGAACTTATGGACCGAGCTTTAGAGGCTTGTTTGTTCCTGCAACATAGCCTAGGTTAATTGAACTAAAATAAACCTCATGTGACTAATGCACTAGATTAGTCCAACCCAAGGACTTGAAGACTGAGAAATTAATCAGAAGGCCAGCTGATCAGAACTGGATGAAAGAGGGTGACCTGATGCCTAGGTCTTGAGTATGAAGCTCTTTCAAAGTCTTTTTTCAAGGATCAGGATTCATTCTAGATGTAGGGATGAGGAGCATCTGCTGGTGGCCAATGAAAAGGATTTCTTTCACTTAGTGGGAAAGGAGTACTTCAAAGGAAGACCAGCCACTAAAGTCTTTTCTCCAAGGTAAGGCTAAGAGCATAGATATCTGGCCTCCCAAATTCAATAATAAAACGAAGTCAGAAAGGATAATGACTCTTTTTCATGATAGATTCCAGGATCGCAAAACATCTTAGTGGCTAGACCATGAGCTTAGCATGAGCTTTACTAGGGATGAATTCCTGTACCTAGGTTCAGAAGCTACTGTAGCACAACACAGACTATGCACAGCCCACGCAAAAAGACCTCAGAGCTTTATTTCCCCTAATTTTGGCATAAGTCAGCAAGGTGACCCAGGTGGTCAAAATCCCATTGCCATCCTACGTTGCATTAAGAGTAATACAGCACTTCCCAGGCAGGATGTGTGATTCTTTCTCAGCTTTAAAGCCGGATCACACATGGAGACTGTGTTTCATTTTGGCTCCATGATCTATGACGGACTGTGAAAAGTGGCCAAAACTTTAAAGACATTAGAGATGTTTAACATCTGTTGAACACCTACTACTGAAAATTTGTTGATCAGCTGCTATATCCGTTAGTATTTGTATTAGCCCGTTTTCCACTCTGCTATAAAGATACTACCTGAGACTGAGTAATTTATAACAAAAGAGGTTTAATTGACTCACAGTTCTGCATGGCAGGGGAGGCCTCAGGAAACTTGCATTCATGGTGGAAGGCAAAGGGGAAGCAGGCACCTTCTTCATGGACAGCAGGAGAGAGGGAGTATGAGCAAAGGGGAAGTGCCACACTTTAAAACCATCAGATTTCATGAGAACTCCCTCACTATTACGAGAACAGCAAGAGGGAAACCGCCCCCATGATCCAATCACCTCCCACCAGGCCCCTCCCTCGACATGTGGGGATTACAATTCAACATGAGATTTGGCTGGGGACACAGAGCCAAGCTACATCAGTGTGGATTAGAGAATTCACTTTGTGCCAGGCGTGGTACTAGGTCTTGAGAGTATGGGATGAGTAAGAAATGGCTCTTGCACTGGAATAGCATAGGTTCCAGAATGGAGATCTCACAGGAAATGTTAAAGAAAAAAAAATAGAAAAAGGGAATGTAGCTTGATGTAAAGAAGACTTAAACGAGAGGCCTCGTTACTGTCTCCAGATGGTTTCAGAGTTTCCATATACAAGACAGATCACACCTGTTCTGGAGGATATCAGCAAGCAGAATTTTCATCAAAGGGTGAAATTCCAACTTATTTTATGGGAGCATAAAGGGAACAGTCTTAGAGTAGAAGCAAATATTTTTGGGTGGTAATAAGCTCCCTGTCACTAATAGTATCCAAGTTGACATTGGCTGAGCCATTGGGGAAATACTAGAATGTTGTGGCGAAGAGTCCGGCATTCAGGATTTAAATCCCAGCTCCTCTTGATTTGCCAAGTCACTGACTTTCTCAGTTTCTTCCTGTGTAAAGTGGGCTAATAATGCCCAAGTTGCAGAGTTGATGGGGAGACGCAGTGGGCTAGTGCTTGAGGCGGGTCAAGCACAGTGACTGTCCAATTAATGTTCTGATGGTGTCCATGCTGCCGAGGTTGCCTGCTGCAGAAGTTGATGATGATATGGTCTGGAGATCTGAACATCTAAAGAGGCAGGAATTGGACAACACACTTCCAAGATCATTTGAATCCTGAACTTGTCTGATTTTATGATTCTGTACCCTCAGTTTGCTCATCTGTAAGAAGGAATTAACTCTTGTCAAGTCCTGCAAAGCAAGGCTAGCTTTACCGTTGCCTAGTTCCTGCAGATGCACACCTCACACAGGATGTACATCCTATACCAAATATCCCCTCAGACAGGAGCATTCTCTGCAACTGGCTTAGGTTTGCCAGACTGAGCCTGTGTCTCAGAGTGGGCGTTGGCTTCAGAGATGAAGTTTCACTGAGGTTTTTTTCTTTCCCAATAATGCCTTTTTAGTCATTTCGAAAAACTTAAAACACCAGCAAGTTTGTCTCATCCCCTACTGGTTTGGCCAGAGAGAATCACTCATTTGGTCTATTCTTTACAGCAGTTTCCCAGAGAGAAGTTACAATCTGAGCTCTCTCAAAGAATCTCTGTACATTAAGGTCAGACACTTCAGATGGAAGAGCTTCAGTCTGGCTTTTTAGAAACTGACAAAAGCAAAGGACACAGGATCTTTAACTCTTTTTAGTGGTCATCAACCTCTGGAATTCCCTGCCTCTGAGACAAAGATTTTCACAGTGATATTTAAGTTCAACATCAGCAGCAGGAGATTTCAAGGTGCCCAAATTTGTGATATCCAGGAAAAGAGGGCTGATGAAAGCTTCTTCTCATCATGCAGTATGATCCTGTAAGTTTAACTCTGTTAAACAAGCCCGCCGTTTGACATGTGAGTGTACAACCCTCAAATCAACATGCCCCAAGGTTCCCTCCTCTGCAATGGTCTCCCTCATTCTCCAGTGAAAAATCTAAGCAGTGAGTAGACAGCCCAGTGGGGGCAGTTCCAGCATGTGGTGTGGAAGGCAGTTGAATCAAAGGTTTAAGATAAGAAAAGTTCTCTTTTTCCCATATGTGGAGGCTTTCTTCAGCCCAGGGAGCAAGTTTCCTTCAAAGACAGAATAGGTAAGTTCTGAGTTCTTTTGCTGATGAGTATTGGGCTTTTGCAAGCAACCTGCTCCTTAAGTAGGAAATGTTAGGGAAAGGTCCTAAGTGCCATTGGCACCTAGAATTACCAGTAGATTTCTTAATGCCAAAAGCTTCTTGTTCAGCAGGGAATTAAACATATATCATCATATATATATGTATATATATATATACATATATATATTTGTCTGTGTAAATCACAGTTATAAAATATTTGCAGGTGCAGAGTCAAACAATTCTCTTTTCACTGTGCTTTATACTTCTCAAAGGTGGTTATTAATAGGTGTCAGAACAAGGACAACTTTTTAAGCTCACAATCCCTGCAGCAACGCCTCCTGGCCCTTGATTGTTTAGGTCTGTTAATGTAACCACACTGGGAAAATGTCTTAAACGTGCTAACGCTTCTAAATGCCATTTTCTCATCAAAATATTTTCCCTTATTTGGTCCACCGAGCTAATGCATTTATGTGACACCTACATTAACACTGCAGTCTCTTCACACCTTGACCCCTTCCTTGTAGTCAAAGTACACTCACTCCAGTGCTGGAGGCTACAGGCCTCTGAAAAAAATGGAGACAATTAGGTAAAAAGTAATATCTGGGTTTGATGGGCTTTGTAGACTGAACCAAGGTGGTTTGGAACTCTGTGTTACATTAGACAACAGGTGAGAAAATAAATTTCTTGAATCCAAATCTACATCTACATCTAATGGTACCCTATGTTAGTCATTTCAGTCCTGTGGGTAAGAGAAATTCCTGGGACCCCTTGTTTAGCGTCCTAATCTTTTTTTTTTTTTTTTTTTTTTTTTTTTTTTTTGAGAGGGAGTCTCTCTCTGTCGCCCAGGCTGGAGTGCAGTGGCGCGATCTCGGCTCACTGCAAGCTCCGCCTCCCAGGTTCACGCCATTCTCCTGTCTCAGCCTCTCTGAGTAGCTGGGACTACAGGCACCCGCCACCACGCCCGGCTAATTTTTGTATTTTTAGTAGAGATGGGGTTTCACCGTGGTCTCGATCTCCTGACCTCGTGATCTGCCCGCCTCGGCCTCCCAAAGTCTTGGGTTTACAAGCGTGAGCCACCGCGCCCGGCCTAGCGTCCTAATCTTACATGAGCTCCTCAGCACTGGATTTTATGCCCACAATCTGCAACTTGTAACTCCAGTATCCTAATTGAACCAGAAAAATAACAATGGGAAACGTGTCTAGAATTGAAATAGGATCAGATAGCAGATGTAATGAGAAATATAAACCCTTCTCTTTTCTATTTACTTTGTGTTTGTTTTTTGTGTGAATCTATGTTGGCATGGGGTGTTAGGATGCCCTCAGTTAGTTTGCTATAAGCAAAATGTCAATATTGCCTGAAGGAAGGAAAATGGAGAAGTGGAGAAACAGTTGGAGGCAGTAAGAAGAGAGAGAATGACACTGGCAAAGTCACCATCCCTCAGGTTTTTATAGTTTAGTATCTACTATATCCCAGGGTGTTAGCAATACAAAGAAAAATAAGACATAGATATAGAGACCAAAGTCTTGGGTAAAAAGAATGATTCGAGTAGGGCAGAGAAAATTAGGAATGGGAGTATGGAGGGAATGGATAGCAGTCAAGATTGTGGAATCACATGCCGGTTCTTCAGCTGTAAATTGGCACACTGGCATCCTAGGACTGCATTGATGCCAGTGTGTCAATTTACAACCTAGCCAGACTTAGGGCCAAGATGTCAGGAGTTTAGAGAAGAGTTTCATGGAGGAGCAGGTGTTGGAGCCTAGAACCGTTGATTAAAATTGAATGTGGAGAGAGGGACTTCTAGGTTGAGCAAACTCTGAGTTGAGAATGTGCTGGCCATGTATGGAGAATGAAAATAGGTACTTTAACTGTCAACATTATAAACCAAATTAGTAGATATTTAATTGAATGTGTATGTTGTAAGTCCAAAGGGTTAAATGAGATTTTTTTTCTTTTCCACATATTCTGCCAGAAAATTAAGATAAAGGGAACTGAGTTTAAGAGTATTAAACTGCTAAAAATTTATGAATGATGAACATGAACATCCATGAGACTTTATCAAGGCATTTTCTGCAGAGTTGAACAGAAAAGTTTGAAGATATCCAATAGTCCAACGAAGGAAATCCTAGAATTTCCAACAGGAGGCAGGGCTGAAGGCAGAAATGGAATTGCTATTTGGTAAGTAAAGGCCTATTTTCTTATATTGTGTTTGGAGAGAGATTTTCTGAACAGAAGGGGAATAATAAATTGAGAGCAAGTTTTCCATTGTATGGGAGAGGGGTCTAGAAAGAGCTGTGTTCTTAATCAGCAACTATCCCCAGAGGAGACATCAGTGAATTCTGTGGGTGTTAAAAATAAGTCTTCATATCCCAGAATGTTGCTGACCACTAGCAAAGGGCCTGATAACAAGATACTCATAGAGCCAGAAGTTGCTAGAGTTTTTCCAGTATTATCCAGGGAAGAAAGACGGCATGAATTTTTGGATTCCAGAAGAGGTACCATCTCTGAAGTATTAACATTAGGCCTCACCATGGTTAACACCGTCAATAGCTGCTATCAATAGAGAGCATGTTCTGTGCTTAGGACTTTTTACATACCCTTTCATTTAATCTTCATGATGACCTTATGAATTATGCCTATTATAGAAATGAGAAAACTAAGGATCTTTCCCAAGATCATACACTTGATGATGAAGCTGGATTTGAATCAGGTCTTGCTGGGTTTCTGTTGTCTTGTGTGGAGTGTGAACAAAGAAATATTGCAGAAGGAAGTGCATTTTTGAAGGATGAGTGTTCTGGGTACCAAGTGATATATCATTGTCCATTGTCCACTTAGCTTGATGCTTTTTTTTTTTCTAGAATTGGGGGTCTTGCTCTGTTACCCAGACTGGAATGTAGTGATGTTATCATAGCTTGCTGCAGCCTCGACCTCCTGGGTTCAAGCCATCCTCCTGCCTCAGCCTCCAGAGTAGCTGGGAGTATGGGTGCACCACCATGCCTGGCTAATTTTCATTATTTTTTGTAGAGACAGAGTCTCGCTATGTTGCCCAGGCTGGTCTTGAACTCCTGGCCTCAAATGATCCCCCACCTTAGCCTGCCAAGGTCTAATGATCCTGGGAGGATCGTTTGAGCCCAGGAGTTTGAGACTACAGTGAGCTGTGATTGCGCTGGTGAATAGTCACTGCTCTCCAGCCTGGGTGACAGTGTGAGACTCTGTCTCTGAAAAACATAGACATAACAATGAAATATGGAGAGCTGTACCCAGGTGGGAGAGAGTCTTTCCTTCTCACCTGGAGACAGTAAATAAGATGGGCTGGTGGCAGGCTGGTAAAGCATGGATCCCAGGACAGATGAAAGGGAGTTTTCCAGATATGGTTTCTGAGACAGGAAGTAGATTTTCTAGAGGCAAATTTAGAGATGAGTGAACCAGGAAGAGAATACCAAGTGTTTCTAAAAGATAATTTGTCCTGAAACACAAATTAGAGAAACTGGGAGCAGCAGGAGAAAATTCAGCAAAAAACAGTAATATGGTATATCCAAATCATATCATTTTCGTTTCTTTTTTCTTTTTTTTGAGACAAGAGTAGCTCAGGCTGGAGTGCAATGGCGTGATCTTGGTTCATTGCAACCTCTGCCTCCCAGGCTCCAGCGATTCTCCTGCCTCAGTCTCCCAAGTAGCTGGGATTATAGGTGCCCGCCACCACGCCCAGCTAATTTTTGTATTTTTAGTAGAGATGGGGTTTCACCGTGCTGGCCAGGCTGGTCTCAAACTCCTGATTTCAAGTGACCTGCCCTTATTGGCCTCCCGAAGTGCCGGGATTAGAGGTGTGAGCCACTGCGCCCTGCCAAAATTATATCGTTCTTTATGATTTCCTTTGACGTGAACCCTGTCACTTACTAATCTCCTTTGAATCTGCTAAAACCTTGTGAAATTAGTATTATCTGTATTCAAAAATAAGAAAAGCGAAGCTCCTTGGGTTCAGCTGACTTGCACAAAGCTACAGAGTTAGATGATAGTGGAGGCTGTCACTAAACTTATTCTGAAGGAATGATTTGGCTGGCAGATTTTGTTGCTTAAAATTTCCCTTTTCTGCTCTGACTGGTACATATATGCACAATTATGCATTATACACATGTTTCCTGGCACTTCTCATGGGCAGAGAAACTAGTTACTTCTACTCTAGGACCCATTGTCTCAAATATTAGAGTTGTTTGCTTGCCATGGCCTGAAATGCTGACCAACGTGGTCCTAAACTGTGGAGAAACCAAGGTCTCACATCTGAATGCCATGTAAGAAGCTGACATTTATCATGTGTTTACTGTGGGCCAGTCACAGTGTAAGGTTTATGTACATTAACTCATTGAATCCTGCAGTAACCCAGGAGATGGGTATTGTCATCATCTCCATCTTCTAGGTGAGTAAAAGGAAGCACAGGCAGGTTAAATGCATTGTCCAAGCACTCACAGATAGAAGGTGGGGCTGGTGGCATTTAACACCAGGCAGTCTTATTCAGAGCATGCCATCTTCACATGCTTGGCTCTTTTGCATTAAACCAGAGGGCTGGTGAATTTATCGGGCCAGCTTGTTGGCATCCTCATCTTGAGAGGAAGGAGCTTAGGCAGCAGTGGTGTGAGCACACCAAGGCAGAGACAGACCAAGGAAATGGAGGGGGATGTGGGTACACTGACCACAGAAGATGGATGGGTGTCAAGTGGGAAGAATAGGTTGATTTACTTTTTTTTTTTTTTTTTGAGACAGAGTCTGTCTCTGTCACCCAGGCTGGAGTGCAGTGGTGTAGAATGGCTGAATGTTTTAACGAAGTGGCACAGATCAACAGATTTTAAACCAATGCTTTTCAGTTTTTCCAAGGACGAGGATAAATATATATCTAATTTGTTTTGTTTGTTTCAGTTGATACACACTGGAGTTCCAGAATATAAATCGAGGAAAGTCTTAAATACACAGTCTGGTTGGAAGAAGGATTAAGGGAATTCACTGGAAACTGACACAAAGACACTATTCTTGCTTTAAACATTTTTAGGGTGGCTTTGTGGGGCTGTGGAAATTATCAGCGGAGGCTGAAGGCCCCCCCCCCCACCGACCCTTCTTTGGGGCCTACATGGTATACCTGTCAATACTATTCCATTTTTTAAATTTCTCATAAAATATTTGTGGC
This sequence comes from Nomascus leucogenys, assembly GCF_006542625.1. NCBI lineage: Eukaryota > Metazoa > Chordata > Mammalia > Primates > Hylobatidae > Nomascus > Nomascus leucogenys. The sequence goes on from NC_044386.1 coordinate 115,182,319, forward strand.
TTTGTTAGAAGAAAGTAGTTGTGTGTTGCATATTTTCAATAAAAAATGATTTACTTCCATTACATATGAGTTTGTGGAAGCAGTCTACGACCTTGCACAATCTTCAGCAGTATGGAATGAAGCCCTTTGTATTATCTATGTAAGTCTTTAAATTTGGTATTTAGGTTAAATACAAAATATAGTTCTTAGCATTATTCCAAGGTCACTATTCAGGATGGAAAAAATGTTAAAAGCATAGAAGTAATGCATGAAAAATCCATTATTAAGAGCGGCACCCCCTTATCTACAATAGCAGTTACTTTAACACGATTTCCTTGCATTGTAGTGACACACTATTGCCATCACCACTAAAGCTGTTAATGTTTCCATTATATATCTCTATTCAGCATTTCCACCATTATATATCTCTATTCAGCATTTCCACCAGTTTATAATTCACTGTATTTCTGGGCTAAACTTTGGTTTATGGTAATCTCAGTTTAAAAACTTCCCCGAAGAAATTAAAAACATACGAATGAAAATGTGCAGCCCATCCTGTTTCTTGTGTATAAGGGAGCAAAACACCTTCTCATTTGGGGGATTTGAGTGGGAAATGGATTTTTGTCTTTCAATCAGTTGCGACCAGGATTATAATGCTATTAATGCAAAAGCATGCTGAACTAATTAAGAACCGGAGAACTGGAAAGGATCCTAGGAGGTCTCCAGCAGGCAAGGTTATCTCAGAACTTCCCAGACAAATGGGGTACAATATCCAAAGAGCCCCGGGAAATCCATTCCACAATTGTTATTGCTAACTTGTTCCATTGTTTAACAACCCCTACTGTCAGGAATTTTTTCCTTATGTTTAACTCAAATCCTTGCAGTTTAAGCCAATTTCCCACTGCTTTTAGGGGAAATGACAAACAGCTATTTGACATTGTAGGAATAATAACTTCATTTATTTTATATACGCCACTACTGGATCCCTCAAAGGCTCAACCTTTCCAATAAAACACTTTTTTTCCTGGTTCCGGTTTTAAAAGCCTGAATCATTGTCTCTATTTTCTTAAGTATTGGAACCCCATAATAGGCCTTAGCTGAATAATTAGCATTAACCTGCCCTGCCCATTAATGCAGAAATATCTCATGATTTTCATATGGCCAATTAAAGTGTTCCAGTCCTTTTCTTGTTTTGGAAAATAAAATTATTTCACTGGAAATTGCACATGAACTCCAAATCATTCTCTGCCTCATTCGTAAGAAGCAGTTTGGCTCCAAAATGTGCAGATCTGACCTCAGTGCAGAGACATGATTTGAACCCAGGTCTGTCTGCTTTCAAAGCCCTTCTCACTGACCGGTGATGATGGCTTCCCAGTTTCTATGTAAGAAGGATTAAGGGACAGAATATGCTTGGCAAGGAGAACATGGAGACTTGTCTTAGAGATGCATTTTCTTGGTAAGTATATGGATTTTATATAGATGATTTTCTACTGTGAGATTGAGAAAATAATTGAAATTATAGGATGAAGGTAAAACAAGAGTTTCAGGGGAAGCTAAAACTCTACAAATTCCTTTCAGTGCCAGCACAGCCATTACCCTGCAAACCTAAAAATGATCTGATGCCTCTAAAATGCTCAGAGGTGATAGTGATGAGTTGGCAGATAAGTGTTCCTAAGGCACAGAGAGGTTCAAAATCTTGCCCAAGGTTACAAAGCTAGTAAATGGGGCAGCCAGAATTTGAACTCGGGCAGTGCAACTCAGTAGTCTGTATTCTTCACTGCTCTGCTGTGCTGCCTCCCCATGATAGGCACACAGATAATAGAGGGCAAGTCAAGCCACTGCCAGCCTCACAGTAGCTCAAAGGTATGGGGCATTTAAGTGTTACATCATAAGAGATGAGCTATTAGATAGAAATCCAACATGGTCCCACATCAGGAAAGAGAATGCTTTATTACAAATCAAGAGGGAAAGCAGTCAAAAGATTAGCCATGAAATGCAACAATATGGAAGTGCAGAACACGAAAAGGGGCCACTGAGAGAGGAATGTTCAAGGAAGAGAGGAATATTGTTGGATAAAATGTTGGCTTGGGAACTATCAGGTGACTTGGCACCTTTGACATATTAACTTTTTAATGGCTTCCCTGCTTGGCTCAACTTGGGTAGAATATGTTTTTAAAGCAAAAGGGCTGATATGTGCATCTGGGTCCATCCAAAGATAAGTCTTTAGTGTCTGGGCCACCTGGCTCGGCCCTTGGCCAGAATGTTCATCTTATTATTAAGGATATATGTGGGGCTTATTGAATGTATGATCTCAGGTTCAGAAATTCAAGATAAAAACTGACCAACACAGGCTGAGATGAAGGATTGAATTTTCCAAGACCATATTCTATAAGAAAATGTGAACACTGGTTAACATAAAAAAATTTAACAAGTGAGCTGATGTATCAAAGCAGGACAGAGAGGTCAATAAGCAACAGGAACTATCATAAGGCAAGTAGGACTACAGCTGAAGAAACTTCATGGAGACTACACTACTGCACCCACCTGCAATCAAAGCCAATGCACTCCACCCAATTGACATCCTAGGAGATATCTGCAGCCAAAACCTTTCCATATGACAGCTACTCATTAAATTGGAAAAGGTGAGGTGACCATTCAACTAGATGCACGATTATCAATACAGGGACACAAAAATATGAAAAAGTAAGGAAACGTAATACCATTAAAGAAACACAATAACTCTCCAGTAACTGTCTCCAAAGAAAGGCACATTTATGAATTGCCTGCAAAAGAATTCAGAATAATAATCTTAAGGAAACTTAGTGAGATACAAGAGAATACAGACAATTCAATGAAATCAGGAAAGCAATTTATGATCTGAATGAGAAGTTCAATAAATATAATGATATCATTAAAAAAACAAACAAACAGAAGTCTTAGAGCTGAACACTTCAATAAAAAAATTAAACAGATAAAATTTAGAGCTTCAAAAGAAGATGAATTTAAATGGAAAAAAGAATTTCTGACCTTGAAGATAGGTCTGTTGAAATAACCCAGTCAGAGGAATAAAAAGAAAAAAGAATGATAAAGGGCAAAGAATGCCTATAAGACTTATGAGAGATACCATTAAACAAGCAAATATTCACATTAAGAAAATTTCAGAGGGAGAAGAGATGGAGAATGGCACAGAAAACTTATTTGACAAAATAATATCTGAAAACCTCCCAAGTCATGGGAGAGATATAGATATCCAGATCCATGAAACTCAAAAAATCTCAATTATATCAAACCAAAGAAGTTCTTTTTGAGGCATATTGCAATCAAACTGTCAAAAGTCAAAGGCAAAGGATTCTAACAGCAGCAAAAGAAAAACATCAAGTCACACAGAAGAGAATCCTTATTAGACTATCAGCATATTTGTCAGCAGAAGTCTTGCAGGCCAGAAGAGAATGGGCTGATATATTCAAAGTAATGAAAAAAAAACCTGACATCCAAGAATACTACACCCAGAAAATCCTTCAGAAATGAAATAGAAATAAAGTATTTTCCAGACAAGCAAACACAGATGGAATTCACCACCACTAGACTGACTTTACAAGAAATGCTTAAAGAAAAGCTTTGGAAACTACACAAATACATGGAAGTTAAACAACATATTCCTGAACAACAAATGAGTTAATGACAAAATTAAAAAGAAAAATTTGTTGAGACAAATGAAAATGAAACATAACATCTCCAAACTTATATGACACAGCAGAAGCAGTTCTAAGAGGAAAATTGACAGGCAGTGAATGCCTACATCAAAAAATTAGAAGGGTCTCAAATAAGCAATGTAACATTGCACCTCAGGAGTTAGAAAAACAGAATAAATGAAAAACAAAAATAGACAGAAATAGTAATTATCAATGCAGAAATAAATAAGTGGAGACAAAAATATAAAACGATGTAAATATAATATATAAAACAATATAAATACAAAATAAAGAGTTTGTTTCTTGAAAAGATTAACAAAATTGATAAACTTTTAGCTAAATTAAGAAAAAAAGAGATGATTCAAAACATAAAATCAGAGGTGAAAAAGAAGACATTATAACTGATATGACAGTAATACAAATGATCATATGAGACCATTATGAACAACTATTTGCCAATAAATTGGAAAATCTAGAAGTAACAGATAAATTCCTGAATACAGGAAACCTGCCAAAATTGACTCATAAAGAATTAGAAAATCTGAACAGACCAATAAAAAGTAACAGGGTGAATCAGTAAAAGAAAGAAAGAAAAAGTCTCCCATTAAAGAAAAGTCCAGGATCTGATTGCTTTACAGCTGAATTCTACCAAATAGTTAAGGAAGAAAGAAATAATATCAATCCTTTGCAAATTACTTCAAAAAAATTGAAGAAGAGGGAATTCTTCCAAATTCATTCTATAAGGCTAGCATTTACCCTGATACCACAACTAGACAAGGACATAACAATAACAACAACAAACTACAGGTCAGTATTCCTGACTAAAACAGATGTAAAAATTCTCAACAAAATAATAGCAAACTGAATTCAATGGTACATTGAAAAGTTTATTCACCATGATCAAGCTGGTTTCATCCCAGAAATGCAAGGACGGTTTAACATATGCAAATCAATAAACATGGTACATCACATTAACAGAATCAAGAACACAAATTATATGATCTAGTCAATAGCTGCAGAAGATTCATTTGATAAAATTCAACATCCATTCACAATAAAAGCTTCCCAAAAATTAGGTATAGCAGAAATTTACCTAAGCACAGTAAAGGCTATATATGACAAAGAAAGCTTTTTCACTAAGACCTGAAAGAAGACAAAGACACCTACTTTCACCACTTTAATTCTACACAGTACTGGAAGTTTTAGCCCAAGCAATTAGAAGAGAGATAAATAAAGGGCTTCCCAATTAGAAAAGAGGAAGTCAAATTGTCCCTGTTTGCAAATGACATGATCTTATGTGCCAAAAACCCTAAGAACTTCACCAAAAAACCCAAGTTAGAACTAATAAATAAATTCCATAAAGTTGGAGGATACAAAATAAACCTACAAAAATCAACAGCATTTCTATACACCAATAACAAAGTATCTGAAACAGAAATGAAGAAAGCAATCCCATTTATAATAGCTGTTAAAAATACCTAGGAATAAATTTATCCAAGGAGGTGAAAGATCTCTACAAGCAAAGAAAACTGTAAATTATTGGTGAAAGCTATTAAAGAGGAAACAAATAAATGGAAAGATATTTCATTTTCATAGACTGGAAGAATAAATGCTCTAAAGTTGTTCATACTACCCAAAGCAGTAGTACAGATTCATTGCAACTACTGTCAAAATACCAATAATGTCTGGGCATGGTGACTTGCCCCCGTGATCCAAGCCTTTTGAAAGACCAAGGCAGGGAGGATTGGTTGAGCCCAGGAGTTTGAGACCACTTGAGGCAACATAGAGAGAGCCCATCTCTACAAAACAAAACAAAACAAAAATAATTAGTCCCAGCTACTGTAGTCGCACCTACTTGGGAGACTGAGGTGGGAGGATTGCTTGAGCCCAGGAGTTCCAGGTTACAGTGGGATAGAATTGCACCACTGCACTCCAGCCTGGGTGACAGAGCAAGACCTCATCTCAAAACAAACAAACAATCAAAAAATAAAATACAAATGACATTCTTCAGCTAAGCAGAGAAAACATTCCTAAAATTTGTATAGAATCACAAAAGATCTTCAATATAGACATAGCAACCTGGAGTTAAAAGAACAAAGCTGGAGGCGTCACACTTCCTTACTTTAAAAAATATAATACAAAGCTATATTAACCAAACAACATGGTATTGGCATAACAGTAGACACATAGGTCAATGGAGCAGAATAGAGAACACAGCCAACTGATTTTCAAGGAAGGCACCAACAACACACTTTGGGGAAAGGACAGTCTCTAATAAATAGTGCTGGGAAACCTAGATATCTACATGAAGAAGAATAAGACTAGACTCTGTTTCTCACCATATTAAAAAATCAAATCAAAATAGGTCAAAGAAGCAGGGCACAGTGGCTCATGCCTGTAACCCCAGCACTTTGGGAGGCTGAGGTGGGTGGATCACTTGAGGTCAGGAATTCAAGACCAGCCTGGCCCACATGGCAAAACCCCATCTTTATTAAAAATACAAAAATTAGCTGGGTGTGGTGGCAGGTGCCTGCAATCCCAGCTACTGGGGAGGCTGAGACAGGAGAATCACTTGAACCCAGGGGGCAGAGGTTGCAGTGAGCCAAGTTTGCTCCACTGAACTCCAGCCTCGGTGACAGAGTGAGACTATTCCCCTGCACCAAAAAAAAAAAAAAAAAAAGACTTAAATATAAGACCTGAGACTATAAAACTACTATATGTAGAAAAGAACACAGAAGAAATGCTTAATGACATTTTGTCTGGGCAAAGATTTTTTTGGATAAGAGCTCGAAAGTACAGGCAATAAAAGCAAAACAGACAAATGGGGTCACATCACACTAAAAGGTTTCTGCACAGCAAAGAAAACAACAGAGTGAAGAGACAACCTTCACAATGTGAGAAAATATTTACAAACTATGCACCTGGCAAGAGGTTTATATCAAAAACATAAAAGGAACTCAAACCACTCAAGAGCAAAAAATCAAATAATTTGATTTAAAAATGGGCAAAAGACCTAAACAGCTATTTCTCAAAAGAAGACATACAAAGAAAAACAAATGGCCAACAGGCATATGAAAAAAGTGTTCAAATGACTAATCATCAGGGAAATGCAAATGAAAACCACAGTGAGATGTCACTTTACCCCAAACAGAAAGGTTATTATCAAGAAGACAAAAACCTAACAAATGCTGGCAAGGAGGTGGAAAAATGGGAACCTCTATATATTGTTGGTGGAAATGTAAGTTAATGCAGCCATCATAATGAAAAATAATGTGGAGATTTTACAAAAAATTAAAAGTAGAACTCCTGTATGATCCAGCAATCCCACTACTGGATATTTACCCAAAGAAAATGAAATCTGTATGTCAAAGAGATGTCTGCACTCCCATGTTTATTGCAGTACTATCTGCAATAGCAAAGATATAGAGTCAATATCTTTGTGTTCATCAATAGGTGACTGGATGAAGAAAATGTGGCATACATACACAATGAAATACTATTCTGTCATAAAAAGAACGAAATTCTATCATTTGCAGCAAACTGGGTGTATGTGGAGAGTATTTAAACTGAAATAAACCAGACACAGGAAGACTAATAATACGTGGGTGAACTCATATATGGGGTCTATAAGGATGCTCTGATCTTGGATCAAGTGTGTCCTGGATGGGGGAGGGGAGGGGATGGGCCAGTTTATTGACAATTCTTGAGCTCCAGGTTGTTCTATTTTCTGGGATGCAGGAGTGAGCAATGCAGCAGCAAACTCTGCCCTCCTAGAGCCTACATCCAAAGGTTCTTCAGTCACGTGGAGACTACTGTAAAAACTTCTTCCCCATGCTTCTAGAAACATCTTACAACAATAGCGTTTGTCACACCAAGCCACAGAGAACCCTGGTATGCAACTGTGAACAGCAGCCCCTGTCTCCGGTCTTCCCTTTAGGTGAAATTTCATGCTTACCCATTGGAAGCCATATTGTTTCCATGGCTCTCCAATTTCCTTTATTAGATGCTGACTTTGAGCATCAGCTTCTAATATGGCCTAGGGAGGGGAAATGGACACACATAGCCTGTTACCAGTCCGCAAGGGAAGTATCCCATCTGGACAGTTCCCCAGGCTAATGCCAATCATCACCTTCCTCACCAGGGAGCCTTGTAGACAACTTACTTATTGGCTGGCCTGTATACCCTGAGAAATAATTGTCATAAAGCAAACCTTTCAGGGAAGAAGTACATACCCTCTAAAGAAGAAATGGTCCATGGATTTGGGCTGGCAACTTGTGAACAAGGTAACATCACTTCCATATGTCTCCTGCAAAGCCCCAAGAAACTCATGCTGCTCGCATCAGGACTCTAGATATTATATGATTTGCTGCTCAGTGGGAAGACATTTAAAATTCCTGAAGGAAAGTACTTGGCATCAATAATCTCAAGTGTGTGCTACACAGAAGGATGGAGAGCAGAGAGCTGTTTTGCTCAGGGCTCTTCTCATGTGGTGTGTTTTGTACGTCTGTGCAGCTGTTGTCCTGCATTTTCTGCAGCTATGTAGAACAAGAGACCCAGGGTGGTGGGAAGAAGGCGGGAAACCGGTGCACTGAGTATACCCAGTGTCAGGAACCATTTGCTCTTGGATGTCTTCACAGTTTGTTCCAGTTGAACACCACACGTGAGGCCACAGTCAGTGTTCATCTATTTTGTGAAGCGCATCAGCACTACCTGTGGTTTTGAGGCTTGGGCCTCTTCCCATATCCAAGGATGGGCTGTGTCTGTGCCTACCTTTGCATCTCCAGGCAGATGCTGTAAATGCATGTTCATGTATTGTCTGCATCACTAGGGGAGTCCTAGTACCCCGTGATGAACAGTTAAGATCTTACCCCACAATATCCGGTACGGGAAGGGGCAGAAACTAGAATATGAGAAGTGATAAGTGACACAGTCCTTATCTTTATCTACTCAGGCCCAGCCAGGGCCATATACAGCTAGATACTCCACTGAAATTTACAGTTATGTCTCTGCCACCCTAGTGGACTACAGGTTCTTTGGGGCTGAAATTACAACAGATTTACTTTCATATCTCTTGAGAGTGTCTGGCTCTGCATGGGCTAAATGAATGTGTTACTAGTAGTAATGATAGTGGCAACAAGAGCTTTTTGTGTTGTGCAAAAAGTACTGAACTAGGATCACAGCCACGTGGGTTCTGGTCCCACCTTTGCCAGTCAAAAGCTGATAATTTGGACATGTCATTTCTTCTTTGGCCTCAGTTTCCTCTTCTGAGGAAAAGAAAAAAAAGTGACCCTCTGGTTTTGTTCAGCTCAAATATTCAGCAGATTAAGCTGCAGGTCCTGATGGGAATTTGTAAATATATCAGGCTTACACAGTTCTTAAGTCTGTAAAACCAGAGAAAAAAAATGAAGAGTGTCAGTGATTTAAACTCACACAGTAGACGTAATGCGCAGGCATAATGTCACACTTCAGTTGTACAAAGTCAGTAGTTGTTAAAGATAATGATGGTCGTTAGCTCCCAGCCATCGGACCACCCTCCCTGCCAATTCCCAGCACAGGGCTAGATGCAGCTTTGTAACTTCCCCTCCAGTTGGATTGGCTTGTCTCTTGAGTGTGACTGAGGACCGTCTTCAAAATGAATTGGAAAATTACATTCTCATTCTTCTCTCCCAGAAAAAGCAGAGTCCGCTGCGGTTCTGCGTTCACGATATGCTTTCTGAATAATAGGTGAGCTGATCGGAGACAGAATTGTTCTCCCTGGGCAGAGAAACTGACTCTGTCTTCCAACAGCACTTCCATCTCTTGCTTCTTCCAGCCCAAATGCTTTCGTATCCTGGAATCAGGGTTCAAGAAAGAGAAAGCCACTTGGGTTTCCACCAACACGCCCACGTCCCTCCACTCTCAGATCATTGTGGGAAGCCCCAGTCCTGCTTAGACCATCATTTTGCTCATAGAGGCAACTTTATAAGTCTCAGTTGTATCAATTAAAGTGCGGCTATGTGAAAGAGGCTGCCTTTTCTTTCTAAGGTCCCTTACTGGGTGAAATATGGACTTCTCTACGACTCTTGGCCCACCTCTGGGCTCTCTGTGCCTCTCTGATCTGTATCTTGTGCGTGGTTCTGCTAGTGCACGCTTAAATCACAATTTGAGTGATATATCCCTTTGACTGTCCACTCTCTTAAGGGACAGTGAACTCCTAGGCTCCTCTAGGCGGGGAGTGAGCCTCATTCGTGTGTATGTCTTCTGTGCCTGCCACATCCCAGTAAGTATTTATTAAACTGAGTTAATCTTCCATGCCACCCCTACAATCACCCCAGACTGCACTGGGGTTTGCACACCTTCTATAATTATCCTTGATTGCCTGTAACTCTTAAAAATTTATACCTCAGTGAGAAAAAGAAAATACAAACAAGAGAACAATGCAGCAAGCACCGTCAGTTTCAAATAGACTTGCTCTGGTTTTATTGAGCAGCTTTAAAGTACCATCAGGTGTTCTTACATGTAGAGTCATTTTTTAACATTAGATTATCGCAGCCTGATCTTTATTTCTGTATTTGTAAAATAGTGCTCTTCAATTTTTAAAGAATTTCATTTTAATTCAGCCCAGTGTAGGTCCAATGTATGTATTAAATAATATAATCCTGTTATTTTGTAAATGTGGGTTTTTATTATAAACATCTGAAAGAGTCAAAACCTCTGGCACTTTTACTTTCAAGGTGTCACTGCTCTTTTATTCCAAATGAGAAGGGAGAAGAATCACCCGCATTAGACTGGTGAGATCTGACATAGCCAGAAGCCCTTTGTCTTAAGACGCCATTGGGGGTGGCTATGTAGTCAATGCTATTAGAATCAATCTTGGAGAGATCGAATAAACACATGGATGTAAAGGAACACCGCACATTTAAGTCTAGAAGGAGAGAGTTAAGTGACCATCACCAATTACAGCCTCGGAGGGGGTGATTAAGATCCAAATTGCAGGGAGGTTTTTAATTTAGCTGCCTAGAGAAGCCACCCCCAGTTGCGCCAAGCTCATCAGATCACACACACGGCTCCATCTCTTCGCCCTGCTCTGCCATTCAGAGCAAATGTATCAGAAAGGGCACCAAATGGATTGCATGACTCAATACCCTTTGCCTGCATATCTACTAGAGCGCTCCCTCACCATTTTATTAGAGAGAAAGAAGTAGTGTATCAAGTTTAAATTAAGCAAACCAAGATATCAAGTAAAGTTTAAAATGTGACTTTGTGCAATTTCTTGTATAAATCCTCTATTATACACGTTGGCAACAAGGTGTATAACACGTGTATAACAATCCAATGTGGCTGTGGATTGTGTTAGGGCACCGGCTCTGGTTTATGGCTATATGTACTTTCTGCTACAGAATTGTCTCCCGTGCCTTTTTCACATATTTCATCTGAAATTCATTCACCCTGCACCAATCTCTTCCTAATGCTACATATAGCCCTAGTGGTAATGCATGTTATACTGATAACATGTGTGGTTGGTATGAGGAATTACTTTGAAGATGTGTGCCAGGAGTGAACTTCTTCTGGGAGATAATGACATAGTGCCATTAGGGAGAGGGACCTTCTGGTAATAATGCTAATGACCCCTTCCATCTTTGCACTGCTTACGATGTGCCTGGCATCGTGCTGAGTGTTTGACTGCATTATCTCTAATGCTGAAAACACCTGGCATGTGGCTTCTATTATTCCCCAGTACAATGATATTGCACATAAGTGAGAACAATGGGAAAAAATGTTTGTCTATAGACATTCTCATGAATGTTACATACCACTCCTGAGGTACATGGATTGAGAGGTCTACACATCCATTATTTATATTTATAGGGCCAATATAATTGAACTTCATATTAGCATAAACCCAGTATAAATATTTATAAATTAATGTTTAATTAACATGTGGGTTTAAACAGGTTTCTATCTGTAATATGTAGCCCGTGACATTGTAAAGTTTCAGAACTGTATACAAAATGAGTGCTTGTAAAGTTAATAAGCCTAATTTTCATTTGAAAAAAAAAGCCAGGTATGAAACCAGGTATGAAAAATGACTCTCTGCACCATTTCTTATGGCTTTTCTTACACTATATTCTTGAGTACGAATGTGGGCCATAGTTAACTGTTCAAGCCCTCTTAATTAAATTAAGAATAATGAAATATTTTCAAGATTCCTATTAAGAACATTTACTGATGAGTACAATTTATTCTTTTTAGACTAGAGCTTGACTTAATTCAACATTCTGATTACATTGCCCTATCATAGTAGGGTGGCCTCATCAAAATAATGATAATCCTCAATTCAGTACTTTGAAAATAGCCAACTTTTCTCTTTGTTTAATAAGCTCCAAATCAGTAAACTAAATTAATCAGAAAAGTCTTTAGCTCAAGTAATGATGTGTTTTCAATTCAAATTTTTACTTTGTGAATCTGTCTATTCATCATGTGCTCCAAAGCAAGGTGCACAACAATGAGGTCATTTAACTTCAGTTCAACAAAATGTCTGAAAAGGTTTGTTATTTCATCCAGACTTACTTTTGTTGACATGTAAAATATTTTTACTCTTTAAAAGCTAAAGATTCTCTGTTGCAAATATACCCATACATATATGCATATATATACACACACACACACATGCATGCATACATTTCTACATACACATACAATCACTCAGCATTTTAATAACATATTAGTAAAAGTTTTTTAAAAACAACTGTATTATAACCCAAGGAGCTTTTATCCTTTATGATCTCAGAAAATTCCCTCTTGATTTAATTGCCTTTTGTATTTCTGGAAGGCCCTATTCTATTTTTCATTCTAGAATATGCTTATTCATTACTATATAATCTATTCCTGACCAAATAACTCAGATTAGTTTATAATGAAGATGTTCTAACATGAGAAAAAGTTAAAGTTAAGAAAATTGGTGCTATTTAAAAAAAATTGTATGTAACTGAAATCTAAGCAAATAAATGAGGCAGTAATTTATGATTCTCATTTATTATGTTGTCTTTGACAAATCTAAAAAATCTCATAAATCATAATTCAAGTATCTGATAACTCTTCTTTGAATGTAGGGTTTGGTATAAAGGACTATTTAATGATTTCAATCTGCACATATTGGAAGATCATTAAAATAAAACCAATATGAATTACAGTAAAAATAGATAAGTTTTTTACCCCTCCTTTGGTTACTACAAAGTGGTGGCCAATACTTTCATGTATAACAGGTGCTGGTTACAGTTTGTAAAGATTTCAAAATGTTTATAAATAGCAAGTTAGCACAGGCCACTAAAATAAAGCAAAATAGTTCCAAGTTTTAGTGCAAAATATTTTTATTTAAATATTGAATTAAGTTTCCTTAAAAATTGAGCTTTTCAGGTAAGAATATATAATTTGCATCCAAATAATTCAAAACTAACAACACTAAATATATATATTTGATTATATTAAATTATGTCTATACCTTAGGTTTTAAAAATATGAAAGAATTCATCTCAGTTTATGCTTAAACACAAGACATAGTTATTATTTTTCATAGCTTAATGCTAAAGAAACTTCACTTTTAAAAAAACTACGATGGTATTTTTCAAGTTTTTAAATTTAAAATTAAAATACACATTATAATGTTTCAATATAAACAATGAGTCTTTTATTTTAGTAATTTAAATTCCCAGAAGAAATTGAAATTCTTTTTTTGTCCTTTATTTTTGCCATTTTGCAAGTAATTTTTCATTAAATCAAATACTATGTTAAATATTCTACTAATAATTGTTTAAATTCATTTTTAGGAAGTGTTTTTTCCTTAAGTTTTATACTTAAATGAAATAGAATTCAGAATAATGTACTTAATATTTTTATGTTTAAGTTTTTGTGACTTACTTAAATACTTGTACTGAAATTAATTGAATCGAAGCCATTGATTAGATATTTAACATCAATTTAAAAAGTATTAAAATAAATTATGGTAAGTGGAGTTTAACAATAACATTACTTATTTATTTTAATATAGTAGAGCTTTATTTTCCCTTGTCAACATTTTTATATTTATAGAAGGTTAGAGACATCTGAGTACATTTCTATTTGATTGTGGACTGTAATACAATAAAAATAAAACAAATCTCATGCAGATTTCACAGTTTTTACATGGGCTATCAAAATTAGAGGTATTTTAAAATGATAGTATAATTTTTGCATTCTAACATAAAAATATGCCTTTCATATTAATAATTCCATGTAATAAAATTTAACTCATATATATATAACACATATATATCACATATATATATTTCAAGGGCAATGAGAGTGGGAGGTAACATAATATTGTAGAAAAGTAAAGCAATATCTTAGAAATTGTTTGCCCTAATATGTTTAATATATTGTAATAGTCATTTCTAAAGGCAGTATCAGGAAGTGCAGAGAAAGTAATGATTTATGGGCTTGGTTTTGATTTTATAATTTTTTATTTTAAATCATTTATTATTTTAAAATGTTTTCTGTTTTAGAAAATTCTAATAACATATTACTATTTCAGTTTCCATTGTCCATAATAAATAACAAAATCTAATAAAGTGATTTGAGTATATCTGGGTCCATTGGATTAAAAATAAGCCAACATTTTGAGTGACAACTTTAATTTACTCATTTTTATCTATCGAACTTATTTCTACACTTCAGATCCTTTGTACAGACCAAACACCAGTTGTAGTTAATAAAGATTTAAATACTTTTAAGAAAGATGTATTGAAATTCTGAGTTAACATCATGGTTAATAAATAAACCAGGGAAAAGTTTGGCATCTTAATTTTGTTTATTCTTAAAAAGAAATACTGTAGCAGAGAGTTTTGCTAGGAGGAAAAAAATGTGAACAGAATAAAAGTGAATTTTCTGTTTCTCATTGGTTTGTGTCAATATTGGCCCATATGTACTTTGTTTGCCTCTATTTTTGTTACTGAAAGTATTTCAGAGACCTCTGAAAGATTCAGTTCATTTTATTAGTGCTTTTGAAGACTTATTTAAGTATTCTCAGGTAAATAAAGAATGAGAATTTTTAAAAAATAGGTAGTAAACACTTACTAAAGAATGACAAATTTTCTCTCTCTAATTTATAGAATTTCTGGTGTATGTTAATTCCACTAAAATGTTTTTTTAAAAGGCAATATTTCCGATGATAAATCGGCATTTGTTTTGCAATTGACTCTTCCTTGTTTCTTAACTAATTTCTTGAAATAGAAATCAGTTTTCCTCATAAGAATGCATTTAATGTATACATATTTTATTTTCTTTGATTGCCAATATTTACAAATCCTCAAAGCAAAAATTATATAACAGGTAAATATCTGGCCTTTTTGCATAAAGTATTTTGATAGTTTAACATTTACATATCTTGTTTGATAAATACTAAGCTAATATTCCAGAGTATCTCCATATTTTTTAATGCAAAGTGAACATTCTTTGGTGAAAAATAAATATCACTGACATCCTGGGACAATTTAAATTACTTCGATATCAATTCTGTAAGCTTTAATTTATGACTGAAGCTTAGGTTGCTCACGGTGCAAATTTTTTCACAAAGATAATTAGTATAATTAATTATTCAATAATTGAAATGCAGGTTAACAAACTTCCATATATAAAAGTTAAAAAAAAGTCATTCATTCAAACTGTGAACTCTAAGCCTATAAAACTCTTCAAAGAACCCCAAGATATCAAGCAATCTTTTATTTAGCTAAACCTACCCCCCACCTTCACTCTTATTCATACTTAAATACTCAGTATGCTCGCAGCTTGGAAAAAAGCTAGAAAGCCTTAATGGATCACTGATTTTAACTAAAGAGGTAGGTGCATATCCCTTATAAATGAATTCAAAACTATTTTTGTTTTAGCATTAATAGTTTTCATCAAATGAAAACAAGCTTCTTAGTGTAGGAGAGTAAAGTCTTGAATGGGGAACTTATTAGCATATCTTTTATTTTAAACTCAAGGACAAACATTCTAAAACAATATCTATTACATTGGAACAATGGTGCAGTTTTTTTCCATTTTCTAATATTCCAGCAGTGGATTTCTTTTGAGCAAAGGGTAACGTAATCAAAGTACAAAGCGAAGGACTCAGTGAAAACAGCAGGAACACATAAAATCAATTTAAGGAAAACAATATTTAATCTTGTCATAGTTTAAAGCTAATGGAGTGAATGTGGTTTAGACTTTCATTTTTCATGAGGTATATATTCTCAGTTTTGCTGTTATGCCATTGAAAGTGTATTTCTGATTAAAGCTAATGAGTTGCAGATTTGGATTTTGATCTAGCCAACATAGAGATAATATATTTAAAGTTGCTTATACTTTTTTGGTAAAGTTGTAATCAACAGCAAGAATAATTTCCAATGTCATGGTATGCTTTCTCAAGATTAAAAAATATAAAAATCAGGTAGTGCTTTAGCTTTCTGTTTCTTAAATATATGCATAATCTCTTTTAGAAGATACACACATTGTTAAATTTTTGACTTCTTCCCTGAATAATCCGGAATGGCAAACGTTTCTATTAAATAAATTTTTCCTTAGCCTTCGAAAATGTATAACAATTTGGAAACTGACAATGAAATAAATTATGTATCTTGACGAAAACAGTCAAGGCCATTTCAATTTTTAGCTAAAGAGGAACTTCAATAGAATTAAATCAGGGATGATAATAGTCGCTATTTTTATGCCAGTGTTCTTTATTTTTTCCTTTTCTATGTAAGGTACTAAAAGTCTTTAATATTGGAAGCACAAAACCCATCATAGAACAGTCATGATCATGTGTGCAATATTGATCTGATAATTACCACTACAAAAACAAAAAATGTATCTTTTCATGTGTGATTATAAGATGTTGTCAAAAGAAAACGTTTGCAACAAGTGTCACTGTTCTTTAAAAAGCATTTCCGTATTAATTGTATGATTGACTTAATTGCCAAATTGCAAAAAAAACCTTTCATTAAAAAAATCTTTAACTTTTGCTTTCTTTTCTTAAAATGAAAGTTTTTTTTTTTTAAACGGTATCATTGACTACACTGATTAAAATAATTCTTCCTCCTATTTTCTCAGCCGTCTCTGTGTTCGTTACCTTGTTACCTTTTGGTATTTTGGTTTGGAAGCTTTAATATAAGTGGTCCCCCTATCTTTTTGACACATCTTTCCGAGGTGTTGTCAAGTCCAACCCAAGTAGTAATCACACATCCAGAAAGACAGTAGCAGTTTCTTTTTCTAACCTGTTCAGTGAAAACAGGTAAGGACATGAACAAGTTTATGATGACCCCACTAGGTCTGCAGCTTTTGCGCCTGACATCTGTCAGATAGAAACAAGCGGGAGATGCTCTTATCAATTACAGGAGATCACTGATAGCAGTGGGAAGTTGAAATGATGAAGAAGTCTTCCATTTTTTTTTTAAAGCATGCCATCTGTAGCTATTAGAAAGGGCTGAGAAAAAGACTTGTAAATGCTTGCAGGAAAAAAAAAATTCTAAGAAAAATATTGTTAAAAGCATCTAGTCTCCTTTCCTTAACAGTTAGAGATTTAGGGACAGAAAACTTTGATAAAACTTCTATGGCTCTAATTAGATAATAGAGCATAACATAACATACCATACCATAGCAAAATTAAGCACCAGTACCAACAAATATTAAAGATCTCAACTACCCCAGTTGCCTCATTAAATATCAACAGTTGGGACATTAAAGAATATCCTCATTCAAATAGGATTTATTATTATATTATTTTTCTAGAATAGAATTTCATTCCCTAACCTTGTTACAGAAAGCAAATATGGCAAATGACGATTTTCTTCAGATATTAAAAACAGTTCTTAAGGGAAAGGAATGTATTCTGCTAGTGAAAAAGAGAAAATTGTGTAGTCTGTCCTTCTCTCTAATTTACATGATTTCTTTTAAATAAAATCATTTACTCAGTGACAGTAAATGTGACCAGCAGATGTTTAGTTATTTGTTGAAGCAAGAAAGTATATTAACTGATGGAAGTATCAATTGCAGTTATTAAAATAGATGCTATTTAGAAGAACTGTGGGATCCAGAAATAATTATTCATATAATTAGAAATTGGAAATGAGTCAACAGGATTTGTTTTGGCATAAAAAAGACATTTGAAATGACTTTAAGTATGGTTCTACCAAAGTATATCCAATACACATAATACAAACAGTAAATTTGCTGTTTCATTTTGAAGACCATACTGAGTTATCTGAGATTGACTAGATTTGGTGCAAATACAAATCCTGGTAAATTGTGTGTATCCTATGGCAACAGTTTGTTTGGCTATCTTTAAACCTGGATATACTACAAAGTTTAATTTTTTCTCAATTAATATCTTCCATATCCATTTGGCCAAATTGTTGCATATTATTTGACAGGAGTAGTGTATAGAGAAGACATTAAGCATTTGCATATTGTAGGTAATTATGTAATTCTCCCTCTTGCCTTTAAAAATACAGCATAAGAGAAAATATCGGAATAAGTACTCATATGCTAAGGGAACTCAGAATAAATTCTTACACTGCATGAGCATAGGAACTCCTTTGTGAACATATTGCATGAAAATTAGCATCACCACTGAACTGTTACTTGGATTGAGCCCATCTGAAAGATTTCAAAACTACTGAGAACATACTAACTCTATGAAAAAACGCTGTCACCAGCCCCTGAAAATTAAAACAGTTTTGTTAATCAAGGATTTCATCTCCACATTAAACCGAGGCCAAATTAGGAAGGCTATGATGCGCACAAAAACATTTGTTAAGCAAAGTCAAAATTAATGACAAACAAAATCAAGTTTCCTTTGTGGTTGATTTTCAGGCAGCTGCATCCAAATATAAAAGAGCCATCAAAGAAAGATTTTCATTAATTATTAACTCCGAACAACTTCAGAAAGCAGAGCTCTTAAACCTCCATTGACATCATTCTGCCAGTCTCCTAATCTCTGCGAGTTGTTGGTAAGAGTTGCATTAAACACAGCATGCTACCAATCCTGCTTTTAACGACTGCAACTCCAGGGCTGCACACAGCAGCCTGGAAGACCACACGAGAGAAGCTATAACTTCTGTAAAGACATCTTTAAGAAACATTTACAATCTCACATTCTGAATAATCTCCTGGGTTACTTTACCTCTCTCAATCACACAATAGGGTGTCAATAGCCTAATGGCAACATGCAGGATGCAGAAACTCATCCAATTTTTTTTTTTTTTTTGGTAGAAGTACAGAACAACTGTCGTGAATAAAAAATGGTGCCACCCTATAGCTTAACCCAGTTAAATCTACAGATTGTTCCTGTTTTCTTTTTTTCCATTATAGAATGGAAGAAGAGGTGCTAGTATGAATGACTTCAATAAAATGTGGAAATATGCAAGATTGTAATGCAAGCTAATAAGATAATGCAGGTTATTATGTATGATTATTAGTGTTTTCATCATTTTTCATTGACGTGAAATACTTTTCAACTTTTAAGACACTTTTCCCTGTATTGTGAGTATTGAATAAAATTTAATTTCTATGAAAATATCCTTTCAAGAATATATGTTAATATTTACAATTGTAAGTTCAGGTTTCTGCTCTGGACTTACACAAATCTGAGGCCAAAATACAGAAAAATAAGATTTTCATTCATGTTGATTTTCCATGATTGGGCATAATTATAGTTGACTAATTCACCACACTAGTGTGCAAGATACAGAGAAACAAAAGTCTTATGTAGCATGTTGTCAATCTTAATGTCAATCTGGTAGGCGAGAAGATTTCCCTAAAATACCTTAAGATGAAAGTAAAAATAAATAAATATATGTATATAATCTAAAATTTGATTTTTGAGATTTTTTTTTGCTGATACATCTCCCTAGAAAAAAAAACAGCTGTAACATGACAGTGGGAACTAATATTTTTCAGACCCTTTAGGCTGCACCTCCCCTATCCTACCCCCATCTCTTTTTTTCTCATTCTCTCTGTCTTCTAAAAAACTTATCAGATTACAGATGAGCATCATCTGAACCAAAATAAGTGTTTAACAATCATTAGTGTACCTCTTGGAAAATAACAGCATATTTGAATCAAAATAAAAAAGCAATCAACAGCAGTAAGAACAGACAACAGACATTTATTAGATGATCAAGTTGATTTATCACAAACTTCCCAACCTTTTAGTCATAATCCATCTGACCACCCGAAAATTCTTCAGATCATCTTATATCACAGAACTGGAATGGCTAGAAATCAAAATGATAACTTTTCAAACCAATATAAAAAGAACAGGATAAGGAAAAGTGTATCTGTGTGATGATTCACATTTAAAGGTTTTATCTCTTTACTCTATTTGATTAAAGGCCTTGTATTGAGTTAAGCAGCAAATCCTGCAGAATAATTAGTGGCTGTTAGTTTTTTTCCCCTGCCCACCCCCCTACCCCCCTTTTAAATGAAAGCTTAAATGGGGGAAAATGGAATGTCAGTCAGAAACTGGTTCATACCAATCATAATAATTATAATCTATTAGAATTAAGCCATAATCATTAGAATTTCTTCTTTTCTCCTACCTTTGATGGCCTGTTTCATCTGTTTCATTAAAGCTGTAATTTTTACAGATGCTCTTGATGTTCCTAGGTTTTCATCAGAGTCTAAGACAGCCTAAAGGGAAAAAATAGCTCTCTGCCTATAGAAATATATGTTAATACATTAGTTACTTCAAGCAAGCAACTTTTGCAATATGTGTGTCTGGGTGTCTATAGTTGTCTTTATTTAGGCCTGTCCAGCATTTTGTTGTGTTCTACTCTTGCCCGGCAGCTGGACCCTGACCTTCAAGTTCTCTCTCTTTTTTTTTTTTTTAAGAAAAAGAAAAAAAAAAGAATTCTTTTCAGATTCCAACTTCCCCCCCTTCTTACCCTCCCACTGACACCATCCTATTCAGAACCGGAGATAACTTTATTCATCTACACATCATTGTATCAAATTCAATAGGCAAACTGCTTCAACATGCCTCAGAGCTGGGCAGAACAGTTATGTCTTCATTCCCCCCAGCCCCCCAACCAGCCCCCGGTGCAATGAGATTTTTACCACCGTCTTTTCAGGCATGAAATGAGCACAGTTACAAAAAATAATTTCAAACAAGTGTTTTACTACTCTGTTGGGTCACTGTAGATATATTTTCCTGCAAACTCCTCAATTGGATGGAATACATTACGGCCAGGCTGAGTTGCTTAGAATCATCTCTAGATAACACATGCTGGAAAGCAAGAAGGGGATCCATTTATTCATTAACTTCCATAAACTGCTGATGTAGATTTTGATGAAAAATGTGCTTGCATCCCAAGTGTTTGCTTTAGTACAAAATTAAGAGCATCAAATCTTACAAAGTGACACCATTGCTATAATGGATTACACAAAGAACTGAAGGGAAGAATTCTGCTATACCAGCAATCAAAAGCAAATATCCTGTTCTCAGAAAACAAAATATTATGTCTGTCTGCTGATGGATTTCAGAAGATGGAAATTAATGCCTTTCTCCTTCCGTCAAGGCTCTACAATATTTTGAATTTACTTTTGGGAGTTTGAAATTTTTAAAGAGAAAAATAGAGCTTGCTTAATGTCAGGAACATCAAATAACTGTTTGATGTTGGACGCTCTTACTACAAAATCAGCCTACTGTCTTCAGTTAGGATGACTGAGTATCAGATTAGTTTTCAGGGTGGGAACTGGCTCGCGTATGTGGATTCCCAAGGAGGTAGTCAGCAGTCTTTAACAGACAAAATCATTCTTTTCTTGCAGAGGTGAATTTACTTTTGAAACCCTCAGAAGGATTCTTTCTAAAACAAAAGACTCTTTAAGGAGTCCGATATTTAAAACAACAACAACAAAAATCTTGGTGAAACAGTTCTAAACTCAACCACACATCCTTATCCATTCCTGGACACTCCCCCTCCCCCATATCAGAATGCAAAGCCTGAAAGAAAGTGGAATGATTAAAATTAAATAGAGCATCTACTAAAGTCCTTAAACCAACGAACCATTATAAAACATTCTAGATCCTGAAGATGGAAAAGCAGAAAGATCTTTTAAAAAGCAGACTTACATCACTGACTAGGTGTTTTCTACCCTAGCTCCTATATGTTTATGTAGAGGGTGTTACAGACATTTGGAAGGATTTGGGAGTTTCAAAAGAGAGAAGTTTATACATTAGTGCTGCAAGTTGCAAAACACTGTTGATATTCAAATGTTTATTGTGCAAAATCTGGGATAAGCTTCAGCATGAGGGCCCCTTTAAGTGCCTACAACTCTTGCTAATTCCCCTCAGCATTGAGGAGCGCACAAAGGCCCTAATCCAATTCCACTTTTTTTCAGAAAGCCTATGCTATTTTCTCTCACATAAACTAACAACACTACCCCATCACACTGCAGAGTGGGTCAAAGAAAAAGCGCTCTCTGTTTATACTTCACCAACACTTTGTGCTTCTTGGGCAAGCATGGCAAGGAACTTTAAGTGGTTCCCCAGGCCCCACGACATCTTTAGGGAGAGAAAAGCCTTCAGGCATGGAGGTGGTAGTTTTTAAGAACAAAAAAATATAGTGGGATGTTAAGCATTCTCCTTCTCTGTTATCTGGGAAAAGACATTGATCGCTTGAGCCTCATTCTTGCAGTTGCGATTTAAATGATAGAAGTCAGGCATGCTTTGGTAAGGTAGCATGCACATTTTTATCAGGTGGTATTATTTTTCTCTAGAATTGTTGGTTCTCCTTCTTTCTTTCATCTATCTCTCTCTCCTTTCCTTCCTCCATATCTTCCTTTCTTCCTTTCTCTCCCTTCACCACATCCCTAGTATGATTGCCTTTCATTATTTCCTGCAAAGATTTCTTAAGGTCACAGAAACCACACTCATTATTTATTTTCTCTCAATTACTAGTTTCTGTTATCAAAATGAGAAATTGATTCTGCCCAAATTTTAGGCAAATCATTTTTTGCACCTGCGATTTGGGTGGCAATTTCTAATTTCAGGTAGAAATTCCTTTAAAAAAATAATAACACCAGCTGTTCACAGTGGAAATCAGGCATTTGCCTCTGATTGTGAGTACACAAGTGACCAATTACTCTAGTAATTAAGTAACTGTGGGTGCTGTTAGAAATGACCACGATTCTGCCCCAGAAGTGAATTATAGGGGTAGGGATAGGATGCCAAATTGAGAATGGGTAGGAGTCAGTTTCAGAGTTATGCTTTGGCAATTGGTGTCATCAAAAATCAAACCACACAGAATTCTGTGTCCTATTAGAGAAAAGGATGGCTTGCTTCTATTGACTTCTATTCATATGTCAAACTGATGAAGTGCATATTGGTTATTTTTGAATATTTCCACATTTCCATAAAACCAATGAGAAGAAATTCTGATGGAAAGATATGAGGTTAGTGTGTTTGGAACTGAGACAGTAGATCTTTATGTCTCTGTCCTGAAAGATTACTCTGTGTTCAATAAAAATAGAAAACAACAAGATACATTTGATGCAGGACTTAATAAATCTTAAAGAAACTAATCTTTGTAGAAAAAGAAACATTACTACACAAGGTAAGATTAACCTATGGCAATATTTGGTAATTTTCCTAATGGGTCACATCAAACATTTGAAATGGTGTCTCTTCTTGACTATATCCACAGTAGCTGGGATCAATTTTCTGCAAGGCACCCCAAACTAAACTCTAAAGTGGTTGGAAAAAGGCATTTTCTATGATTAGTTTGTGTCAGAAGCAAGAAAACATCAAGTCGATCATATGTGAGCCTCTGAATCAATCACATTTTAAGGTCTGGTACAAAACCTCTGAATTTAAGTTTGTGTGTTATCTACACACAAGAACCTTGGTCTATTTTCCACTTTTAAAATTTCTTGATTTTGTTTAATCTTGGAAATTATTTACAAGTACTTTCAACTAGTAAAAAAAAAAAAAAAGTCTGCCTGAAGCAGCCTAATGGTGGACAATTCTGACATCATGAAGCAGAGCAAATCCCTCTCAAATCTGGTTTGATATCTAACGGTCAGCTCTTACATTATCGAAATTAAATCACTTATGTAATTAGCATGGTTTTCAGCCTTGCAGGCCTACTCAGTAGGCAGGCCAAAGGCCCAAATGAACGTGGAAATGGATTTCTCTTTTTGCTCAAGAGGTCACTATTGGAGGTGAATCTGCGTTGTGAGTGGGCCGTATCTCTTCTACTGGAAAAGGGTGACAGGATCACAATTTCTCCTAAAAATGGCAGTGACGTAACTTAAACACAGAAAACATGAAATTATGCTCTTTCAGCATAATAGAAAAAGTCTGTAGCTTGTAACAAACTGTAATATACAGCCTAAGGGTGAAGAGTTCAGACATGAGCCAACAATGCAAATCACACTTGAATCTGGTCTGGATCCTGGTGGTCAGTCATTAAGTCACTTGAGTAATTAGCAACAGTTTATTTTTGAGGCTTTCATTAGTTGGGCCAAAGATATGAATAAAGCATTCCTTTTCTCAGGGAAGAAAAGAAAGGGAAGGAAGGAAGGAAGGAAGGAAGGAAGGAAGGAAGGAAGGAAGGAAGGAAGGAAAGGAAGGGAGGGACGGAGGGAAGGAGGAAGGAAGGAAGGCAAGAAGGAAGGAAAGCAAGAAGGAAGGAAGGAAGGAAGGAAAGAAGGAAGGCAGGCAAGAAAGAAGGGAGGGAGGGATGGAAGAAGGAAGGAAGGAAGGAAAGAAGGGAGGAAGGAAGGAAAACACATTTGGAGGCAAAAGTAGAGTCAAATATTTAGTCACCAAAATATACTGGAGAGATTGATTGG
Organism: Nomascus leucogenys; assembly: GCF_006542625.1. NCBI lineage: Eukaryota > Metazoa > Chordata > Mammalia > Primates > Hylobatidae > Nomascus > Nomascus leucogenys. The sequence goes on from NC_044386.1 coordinate 115,206,837, forward strand.
AAAACAAATGTTGTTTCTGAGCTACTTGTGAAGACCCTTTCTTTCTTCCTCTCCCTCTCTCCCTCTCTCTCTCTCTCTGTTTGAGACAGGGTCTCGTTCTGTCCCCCAGGCTGGATCATGGCTCACTGCAGCCTCACCCTCCTGGGCTCAAGCCATCTTCCCACCTCAGCCTCCCAAGTAGCTGGGACTATAGACAGGTGCCACTACACCTGGCTAGTTTTTGTATTTTTTATAGAAATGGGTGTCCCTGTGTAGCCCAGCTTGGTCTCGAACTCCTGGGCTCAAGTGATCCCCCTGCTTCAGCCTCCCAGAATGCTGAGCCACTGTGCCCCGCAAATCCTTTCTGTTTCAAATAAACCTTACCAGTTTCATTTACTTAGAGAAGAAAAGGAGTGCATTTTAAATTCATGTTAAAACCAAGTCAGTGAGATGGAGTGAAGGTGGAATTCAGCATAGGGAGTCAGGGTATCTGAAAGCATTGCCCCTGGGGTTTCTACATCCTGAATGTAAAACTCAAAATGCTGATGTGCTTATTTCACATTGCATGCCCGTATCAAAACATCTCATGTACTCCATAAATATATACAGCTGCTATGTACCCACAGCAATTTTTTAAAAATTAAATAAAAATAAATAAAACTCAAATACTTTTGTGTCTGGCATGTATCAAAAGCATATGGGGGGCCTCCAGTTAGGCCCATGGCCAACTGCAGAGCGCATGTCCTGCCTAAGTTATAAGTATATTCCTGTTTAATAAGACCACTACCCTAATGGGCCAGAGGACAGCACTTGTAAGGAGGGAGAATGCTTAGCAGGTCTGAACTTCAAAATTTTCAACATTGAAATGGCCTCTAACACACATGCTTACTTTAAATATAGTAGCATAATTGTGACATTCTCTTATTGCAATATAGCATTTATTTTCTTTAATTCAGCATAAAATAGATCACAGTAAAAAAGATAGCGATGAAGTGAGCTGTGACTTACTGGACAAATCACTTTTATTTTCTTTTTTGCTAATTTAATAAGACCCCAGCAGCCATCCTGCTGGGCTGGTGATCAGGCGATCTCAGGCGTTACGGGTTCTTTTTCCAGTTTCCTCTTCATTCCCATAGTTGGCCCAGCTCCTAGGGAGTGACACGGCACCAAGGTGTTAGGAAGACCTCCTCAGCTGGCCATCTATCACAGGCCACCAAGTCATACTTGAATTCTGACACTCTCAGGGGCTGCTGCCTCATGGTCATTCGGTCCAGTGGCTCCATGGCTTTTATATCAGGTTTGGGACATGGATGAACCAGGGGTGACTTTGGGAGTTTCTTTCTGGGGTTTCCCCTCTGAGCTTCTGTTTCCAACATAGTGCAGGGTTCAGTCTCCCCCCTAGAGGCACTGTTGCCAACATCTGGCCTCTTTTAGCTCAGAGAAAGCTCTGCCTCCGCCTTCCCCTACAGTGCTCCTCTCTTCCCTTTCTTGAACTCCTGACTTTAAGCAATCCTCCTACTTTGGCCTCCCAAAGTGCTGGGATAACAGGTGTGAGCCACCGTACTTGGCCTTCTCTCTCTTCCCTTTCTTTCCAGGATCACAGCACAGTGTCTCTGTGAGCTTCCAGGGCTACTGGGTCAAATTCCTTTAGGGGCAAAGAGGTAAGAATAAATACACTAAGTGGGTTAGGTATAAAAGAAAAAGAGAGGGCTGGGGACTTTAGTAGCTGGAGAGTAACTGAATGCATAAAGCCTTCCAAATTCAATGTAAAACACACACAGAAACACACATGCTGTGTACACACACACCACACACCCATGTGAGTATCCTAGTTTAGCTTTTATTATTATTATTTTTTAAACACAGTCTCACTCTGTCACCCAGGTTGGAGTGCACTGGTGCAGTCTCGCTCATGGCAGCCTCTGCCTCCTGGGCTCAAGCGACCCTCTCACCCCAGCCTCCCAAATAGCTGAGACTACAGGTGCATGCCACCATGCCTGGAGAATTTTTGTATTTTTCGTAGAGTCAGGGTTTCATTATGCTGCCCAGGGTTTTGCTATGTTCGAGGCTGATCTCAAACTACTGGGCACAAGTGATCCACCCGCCTCGGCCTCCCGAAGTGCTGGGATTACAGGCATGAGCCACCACGCCCAGGCTTGTTTAATCTTTCACAAAATACAGGAAGAGTCCTTGAATATCTACTTTCAATTCTAGAAAACTTTTTGAGATAGAGAAATACAAAAATACAAAGGGCTGGGCTACCTGGTCTGACTGGGGTAATAGTGTTGGAGAAATTCAATAACAAATAACAAAATAAAACAAAATACATTATTAGGCAATAAAAATAATATTTGACAATTTTTTAAATAAAAAAATTTTAATAAAAAATTTTTAATAAAAATTTTTATTAATACATTTTTAAAATAAATTTTTTAAAAATCGCTACTTTTTGTGTTAAGTTTTTTTGAACCAACTGTAGTGGGTTAACACACCTAGAAATTTTATTCAAATAAGCATTTGGGTGTCCCCTCTTTTTACGTGGCTCTCTGGTGGGCAGTGAGGAGGATATGAATCCATATTTCCACAGAAAACCCTCACTATGTACCGGGAACAGCCACAGACAATAAGAAACCTGTGCAAAGTAAGTAATTTACATGCAACACTTAATCCTCAAAACAACTGAGGGAGGCATGATTATCACGCCTATTTTGCAGATGAGGAAACTGAAACACAAATAGATTTAGCAAGTAACTTGCTCAAGGTCCCAGAGCTGGTAGGGGGCAGAGGTAGGATAAAATTGTTGGTTGCTCTGACCTAAGCTCTTAGGAGTCTTTACTATGGCACTGAGTCTAATCTAATCATTTATATCCAGTAGAATTTATGGGGCTAGACCCTGTTCTTTAAGATGCAGACTGACATCAGAGTCTGGAAAAGAGTTATTTGCTCAAGTTTATGCTTGGTGTGAAGATGAGAATTTATCTGTCCATGCTCTGGAAGGGCCCAGGCTCTGGAAGGACCCAGTCAGGAGGCTTATGCACCTGCCAAATTAACCCCAAAAAGATGCTCCCTGGAGCCACTCACTTTCTAACTGAAACACACTAGTCCTATTCACAGGTAGATCAGCCAGCAAAGGCTCATTTAAACTCTGCTCTCGACAGCTTTCTCCCACCTTATAAACTCAAAAGGGGACAGGCAGAAAGGGGCACACAAAAGCCTCTTCTCCCTGCAGCTCTTGTAATAGGCTCATTAAGCACCCGCCTGGGCTTGTTATAAAATACTTTGGAAGCAGCCGGTAAGTAGCTGACTGTTTGTAACAGATAATATCAAATTGGAGAAACATGTAAAAGCACATACAAAAACAGTAAAATGAGATGTACTCTAATGATACCAGCCAAATAAGCAGGGAAATAATTAGTCACTCTATGTACATGGTTTGGAATTTGTAGCAGAGCTAATTTTATGTGAGGCCACGTCAACTTTTAGCTTTGGTGTTTTATGTATGGGGTAAATAAAAGATGTTCTATGGAGAATCCTGTATCATAGGAAACAAAATGATGCTGCTGTCTCATTATGGAAGTCACAGATAGTATTTCTTAAACGCTGTTCTTCAGCCTCTCTGAAGGGATGCTGTGGAGTGTTTTGATTATTTATGTTTTTCCTTTCATCAGATATGAATTTATGTTATGTAAACGAGTCTAATTTTAAATACAATTATTTATAATAAAGAGATGATATTCATGTTTTTGATGTTAATGCTAAAAACCAGTTTCTTGATTTACAGTTAATTCTTCCAGCCTGTCATCTTCTATGTGGGACGTTAAAATGGGTGCTGCATAAACATTTGACTACTGTTGACTGCCTTCTGAGAAAGTGCACCTCAAAGGGAGTTATATTTTGAGGGAAAACTTCTGAATTTGGAGAGAGAATTTGGTTTTTTGCTACCTATGAAATAAGCTTTAGCTTATGTGTTAAGTGCTATTACATTCATTTCACTGAATTTTGCTCAAGAAAAATCTTTTATTCTTCAGAAAACTACATGTACAACCCCTCTGGGAATGAAACATTTCGTATGTCTAAAGATATAAAAGACATAAAGAGATAGTTTTGCATACCTCATCAGAGAAGAACCATAGGAGTGTTGATTTTATTGATACAACTTTTGATGTCCTGAATATTTGTTGTTAGACGTAATTTACAGAGGACCTTATTTATTTCCTCGCTATCCCAGTTAGACACAAAGATATGTGAACTGCAGTCTTTATCCACCATCGCCACCCCGATCCCTGCCTAATTATAAAAAATTACTCTTATATAAGTTTGAACGTTGCTTCTTGTCTTCTGATTTGGGCTTCATGGGGTACCCAGATTCTGCAATTTGGGGAGAGACAAGTGTGGAGAGGGAGGCCTGACCCTGAATGAGGGCCCCCGACTTCTAGGCCTTTCCCTGCCTCTGGTGCCACATCTCACCATGGGTACATAACTAAATCAGGTGTCCCTGGAGTTCTCATCTGTCAGATGAGAGGATTGGAGAAATAATTTCTCTGTTGACTTCCAGCCCTAAATTCTATTTTTATAATGCGATCAGGGTAAATTGTACAGACACACAATCTACCATAGGTATCCAGACTGAGCAAATTTACTTCATTAGCTGTATAACTTCTGGAGAAGAAGATGACTTAGTAAAAAATAATCACAAATAATCTTTTTAAAACTATAAGCCATTTTGCATCAAGTGATATTGGATGGCAGATAGATTTCTTCCTTTAAAAATTGTTATATGAGGCGAGGTACAGTGGCTCACACCTGTAATCCCACTGACTCTACAGGTTGGGGCAGAAGAATTGCTTGAGGCCATGAGTTTGAGACCAGTCTGGGCAACATAGCGAGACCCCAATCTCTACCAAAAATTTAAAAGTTAGCCATGCATGGTGATGCATGACTACAGTCCCAGCTACTTAGGAGGCTGAAGAGGGAGGATGGCTTGAGCCAAGGAGGTCGAGGATGCAGTGAGCTATGTTTGTGCTACTGTACTCCAGCCTAGGTGACAGAATAAGACTCCAACTCTCAAAACAGTTATGACATGAAATATCTTTTGTTTGCAATGTAATTTAACTGGACAAAGTACCATGCACATCTGAAGATCTCCTTTCAGGCAGTTGAACAGTTTTGTCAAGATCAGGCATGTACATATTCTTTGACCCAGTAATTTCTCTTGTAGGCATTTTTCCTACAGATATAAACATACATATGCGCAGAGATGTCTATTTACGTGTGCACACTGAAACATTGTTTATGACAGAAAAGATTGGAATAATCTACATGTACGTCCAAGGGGAACTGCTTAATAAATCAGGGCACTTATATTTAATAAAATACCATATATTGCTATGGAAATGAGCAGGTCTGTTCCTATAAGAACTGATATGAAAATATCTTCAAAATGGATATTAAGTGAAATAAGCAAAGTGCAGAATGATGTGCAGAGTGTTCCACCACTGATTTTCTTTAAAGTATCAACATGAACATATTACATGTATATAATATCTCTAAAAGTTTACATGAAAATCTGGTAAGCATGACTGCCTGAGGGAAGAGAACTGAGAGTCCAGGGGATAGTGATAGAAAGTTAACTTATTTTTCACCGTGTATCGATTCATACCTTTTAAATTTTGTACCATGTGCATTCACTACTTATGTTTTAAAAAAGCAATAATCAAAGCAAATATTTAAATACTTTTATGTACCAAGTATTGCTCTAATGCCTACATGTATTAATTCAGTGAATCTTTGCAATAACCGCATAATATTAGAACTGTTGCTATGACCTGCATCTAACAGACACATAAAATGAGGCGGGAGAAAGTGAAGCCGGTTGTACAAACTCACACAGACAACGAGTGGTGAATAATCTATGCAATTCCCTTCCTAAAGCTCTCCTACTAAAGTTTTATTTTATTTATTTTTTTGAGACAGTCTCACTGTGTTGCCCAGGCTGGAGTGCAGTGGTGCTATCTCGGCTCACTGCAGCCCCCACCTCCCAGGTTCAAGCAATTCTGCCTCAGCCTCCCGAGTAGCTGGGACTACAGTCACCATGCCCAGCTGATTTTTGTATTCTTAGTAGAGACGGGGTTTCACTGTGTTGGCCAGGGTGGTCTTGAACTCCTAACCTCAGATGATCCGCCTGCCTCGGCCTCCCAGAGTGCTGGAATTACAGGAGTGAGCCACTGTGCCTGGCTTCCTACTAAAGTTTTAGAAAAACCCTCACAGATGCCATATATGTCATAAATGCATACACAGACACATACACATAGGCTTGTTTATACATACAGGCTTGTTTAGGTCTCCTAACTTTTCACAGGACTGTCCTTTCTCAATATAAGTGCTTCTCAGTTGAATTATAATACAGGCTTTCTCACATTCCAGAGTAGCTTCCTAATTGTACATGGTTCTGCCCAACCTCAAGGCTTAGTGGTGGTTCTTTGGCCTGTGCAAGAGCAGCTAAACCCACGTGGGGATGTGTCTGTTCCTGATCCAACTCTTAGTGTTTGGAGATCCTGTTTCTCCTCATGTTGTCAAAAGTTGAACTTTTACTGCTGCTCAGCGATGTAATGCTCACTATCTTTTAAAATGCTGTAGTTCTCATCACTCAAATTCACATACATTTGTCTTTATTGGACACATTTTTTTTCTTTTTTTTGTTTTCAATCCGAGACGGATTCTTTTCTTGTCTCCCAGGCTGGAGTGCAATGGCGCGATCTTGGCTCACTGCAACCTCTGTCTCCCAGGTTTAAGCAATTCTCCTGCCTTAGCCTCTGGAGTAGCTGGGATTACAGGCATGTGCTACCACACCCGGCTAATTTTTTTTTTTTTTTTTCGGTAGAGATGGGGTTTTGCCATGTTGGCCAGGCAAGTCTTGAGCTCCTGGCCTCAAGTGATCCACCTGCCTCAGCCCCCAAAGTGCTGGGATTATAGTCGTGAGCCACTGTGCCCTACCAGACACATTTTTTTCCTAAAACATTATTCCAAATATACATTAGTCTGAGCACTCAGGAAATCCTATCAACTACCTGCTTTCTCAGGAACAAACAATTTTAGTTTATTTACAAATACAATGGTAATGAAAAGCAAAATTTCCCCCTAAAATCAGCATTTCATTCTTTCCTATAACCACCTGTAAAGAGGACATCACATTATTTACTGACACACTGCTTGCACCCTTAATAGAGATACAAAAACTGATTTTGTTAACTGATGGATACAGAACTCAGTGCACTTAGCAATGACGAGCAAACTAGTTTCAAATGGAGGAAAGAATAGAGAAGTTGTTCAATGGTCAGGAAAGGTGCATTATCTTTTGTCCTTCACTGTCTGTTATTTAGGAATTAGCTTGACAATATGAGACCCTTTCTCCCGTATGTTTAATTACTTGCCAGCCATTGCTTCAATTTTGAGTTGTCTCTACTGATCAACTTCTAAGTTCAGAGACTTACTTCAAGCTACTTTCCTTCTGACTGTGCAAGGGCGCTGTAGGTCTTAGATTTCTCACATAGTGTGTCTTTTTAGGTGACTTGTAGCCAGTTTGACGTTGTTACAAATAAAACAGCACAACAAAACCAAAGAACCCTGAAGCCACTGCCCCTCAGGTATGAGTTCAGGACCTCCCAAGAGGTGGCCATGAGGATTCAGACCTTTGCTAGGGCTGAGAGAAGGGAAGGGAAAGGAGAAAGGTCACACCCATGAGGTTTGCCTTTCTTTCCAGAAATCAACTTTAAGTCTTTGACAGATTACATTCAGTTGGAGCACACTGGCCTGAGAATGTTTTGGAGGATGGGACAGAAATTTGTTTGTTTAATAAGCCTTGCAGAAATATATATTTTTTGGAGAAACCTGGAAACTCCCGTTTCTTTCTGTTGCTTTCTACTCCCCTTAAAGTATTTCATGAAATGTAGATCTTTTGAAGAGATTTATTCTTTTACCAGGCATGGCATTTGGAAGTTCCTAGTATGAGCAGTGAGGTTTTGGATCTCATATCAAAGGGTTTAAAGTTAATGATTTTAAGTATGGCTGGATTTTATTGCTCCTCTGGTGGGTTAAAAACTTCAGCCACTCTTTGACCTCTGCTCAGTCAATTCAATTCCATCTAATGCTCTGTGACTAATATGGTGGATATTTAATCTACTTTGCTGCTGAAATTACTTTTAGAGTCACTTTTTTTTTCCTTGAAAAACTTCCTCCTGAGAGAAATTGCTTATCGTAAGCTCTAAATACGTTGCGTATTACAGAATACATTTTTAAAAGCTTTTCTTCCAGAGACAATTAAACCTTGTCACTTATTTTGCTATCACATTACAAATGAGACAGGAAAAGTTATATTCCTCTTCCTTTTTTTTTTTTTTTTTTGGACAGCCTTGCTCTGTTGCCCAGGATGGAGTGCAGTGGCATGATCTCGGCTCACTGCCATCTCTGCCTTCCCAGGTTCAAGTGATTCTCGTGCCTCACATCCTCCCAAGTAGCTGGGATTACAGGTGTGCACTACCACGTCTGGCTAATTTTTGTATTTTCAGTAGAGATGGGGTTTTGCGATGTTGGCCAGGCTGGTCTCCAGCTCCCGGCCTCGAGTGATCTGCCCACCTCGGCCTCCCAAAGTGCTGGGATTACAGGCTTGAGCCACTGAGCCTGGCTGAAAAGTAATATGATTCTAGAAGTAAAAGTAGAGTCAAGAGAAGAGTGAACTGAAACCTACCTGATCCTGTTATTTATGTAGACATCATAAGTAGCCGAGTCTTAGCCAAATATTTCCTGCAATGTAATTAAATCGGGAGAAAAAAACCATCAGTGACTGTTAGGGTTATGAGTCTTAAGTAGATTCCTTCACCCACTCCCTTTTTGAGAACACCTGTGGCTGCTTTTAAAGGCTCATTTGGAGATAAACGTGGTCTACAGGTTCAACAAGCAGGACAGCGACTGTCTTGTGCACTTGGGAAAGGGTGGTCCAAATACTGCCTGAATGGGTATAGAGACATGACATTGCCCTGAAGATCATAGAAATGAAAGATAATCTTTCCTTTGTCTCTGATTCGTGGTGCGACTCTAGACGAGCCTTTTAAACCTCTGTTCCCAGGGAGGGGATCTCTATGGTACCTCCAGAGCTCCCCTTCTATAGTTAACTTAGAGGAAGCCGTGGTCACATCTGTACCTGAGTGCTGATTAAGGTCTTTGGATAGTCACTTACAGCAAGCAGGTTCAGCAGGAGGCGGGCAGAGTCGTACCTTTCCTGGGGCCAATCTTTATTCCTCAGGTACTTAAATATTTGCAGACTCTGCTTTCCACTGTTAATCACATTCAATACAAAGGTCCAATGAAGCCCTCTTCCCAGCGAAATTTGCATTTAGACAGGGATCAGAGCCCTACGCTGAGGAGCAGTTGGAGAAACTGGAAAAAGCCCTGGAGCTCCAGAGATGAGTTTCCAACCCTGGTTTTATCACCCACTCATTTGGTGCCTTCTGTTTTCTGAAATTCAGTTTCTTTAGCTAATGAGAGGGGTGGACGGTAATCTCTGATCTTCCCTCTAACTGTTAAAACTGTGGCCATCTAGAAATAAAGACCTCCCTCGTGTAGTGGAGATCAAGACCAGTTGCCTTGTGAAGGCCAGTCCCAGCCCCAAGTTCCCTCCCCAGTGACCATATCTATACATGATCAAGCATCCCACAGAGTGGGTGGGGTGGTAAGAAGAAAACTAGATTCAGGTAAGCCACAGACAATGTTCTATGCCTCAGTTTCTCAAATTAAACAATGAAGATAGTACAGTTGACCTTCCACATCTGTGGGTTCCACTTCCCCAGATTCAACGGCAGATTGAAAATAACCAAAAAAAGAAACAGAAAATCAAAAAATGATACAAATAAAAATCAATACAGTATAACAATGATTTACACAGTGTTTACACTGTATAAGGTATAAGTAATCTAGAGATGTTAAAGTATAAGGGGGGATGTCTGTAGGTTATATGCAAATACTACATTATTTTATATAATGGTCTTGAGAATCCGTGGATTGGTATCCTTGGAGGTCTTAGATCCCATCCCCTGTGGATGGGATCATTTCAGCATCACAACTCCTTATCTGTGTACACAGTCGATCAAGCGTAGACTCGTCTGACGACTTATCTGACATCTGAAGAGGAGTAGAGGAGACTTGGTGTCCAACGGAGTCTAGGATGGGTTCATGACATGATTCATGAGCCAGAACCACATATTCTTCTCTTTAGACAACCTCTTCCAAAAGATCAACAAAAATGAAGTGTATCTGGGAATTGTCAAATCTTTTTCAAATTTAATGTATATATGTATATAAGGTAGTATTCAGTGAATATTTGAGAAATGTACGAATCTTTCATCCATATCTGTGCATGAGCTGTATTCTTCACAGCAATAGAGCTTGGTTCCTCACTGGTAAAATTGAGGTAATAATAGGCTTTATCTCATAGGGTTCTTGTGAAGGTTAAATGACAAGAGACAAGTAAAGTGCTGTAGCTTAAATACAACTGCAAGTTAAATACAGCTGCAAGTAGGTTACTGTAAGATGTTTAAGACAAAATTTTTCCAGTCAGTTTTTCTCTTAATGTAAGTGCCTGTTTGACTTTACCTGTTACTTTTGTTCAATAAAGTTTGTATGTTTCATTTAAAAAAAATCAGTCAAGGGTCAGCTGTATACATAGATAAGGAGTTGTGATGCTGAAATAAACCTAGATAGTGTTCAGCTTAGCAAATACTTGGTATATGTTTATTTCCCTCTGCCTATCTCTCTATTCTCCGCTACCACATTTCAGACGTTATTACTTCTACCATTCGCTTCCAAAAGTGTAAGATGGGTATATATAGAAGATTGAACCTCTGGCCCCAATTTTTCACATCCTTCCTATCCATATTCCGCTCCCTAAAACCCATATAACTTTGCAGTTTCTCCAACAGGAAGCATATATTTCACACCTGGTTTTGGGTTTGGCCGTGTGACTTAGTTTGGGTTGTTGGCAGCTGTGACTCAGACAAGGGCTTGAAGTGAGCCTTTGCAGTGGGGCTTGTCTCGTGGGCTTCTACCATTGTCATGAGAAAAACATGTCCTGGCTGACTACAGGTTCCAATAGGAGGATGAGAGGCACAGGACCCGAGATGCCCCACCAACAAGAGATAAATGGTCACTGTTTTATGCCCTGAGATTTTGAGGGTGTTTGTTCTGCAGCATTATTGTGACAATAGTTGACCAATTGAGTTGCCCTAAGCAAGAGGCAGAGAAATAATAAAATTAGTAATCTCAGTGTTCACTAATATATATTAAATGTTTACCATGGTATAGTTTTAAGCTACTTCACTTGTTTTAAGCACTTTACTTGTCTCTTGTCATTTAACCTTCACAAGAACCCTATGAGATAAAGCCTATTATTACCTCGATTTTACCAATGAGGAACTGAGGGAGAGAGAGGTTATGTAACTTGTTCGAAGTCACATAGCAAATGAAAGGCTAAGGAGAGATTTTAACCCAGGTAATCTGGCTGGGTTCAAAAATACCTGTTGTCTTATAATATTTTTATAATCATCATCAATAATAATAATAATAACAGTAATAGTATTTGCTATTACCATTTATTGAGTGCTTGAGAATAATGAATTTGCACAGTGTGGTAGGCAGTTTCTAAGAGGGCTCACAGTGATCCCCACCCACTGGTATCCACACTCTTGTATAATCTCCTTTTGAATGTGGGCTAGATCTAGTGATTTGCCTCTAACAACTAGAATATGGCAAAAGTGATAGAATGTCATTTATGAGATTGGATTACAAAAGGCTGTAATTTCTGTCTTCTCTCTGGCTATTTTTGGCTTTTTTGCTCTGATGAATCTAACTGGCATGGTGTGAGATGCTCTGTGCATGGGCAGATGTGACAAGGAACTGAGCGAGTGCTCCAGGCCTTAGCTCATGAGGAACTAAGGCCCCTGTCTCACAGACTGGGCAGAACTGAATTCTTCCCACAACTGTGGGAATGAGCTAGGAAACAGGGCCTTCCCAAGAGAGCCTTCTGATGATGGTAGCTTCAGCCCATATCTTGATTGCAGCCTTATGAAACCCCCAGAGCCAGAGGACTCAGCTTAACCACACCTGGAGTCCTGACTCACTGAAACGCTAAAAGAAGAAATAAATATTTTAGGCCATTAAATTCCGGAGTGATTTGTTATGCCTCAATCAATAACTAATGCACTGGTACATTCGATTTGTTCCTCACTGCAGTCTTGTGTCTCCATTTTAGAGATAAGGAAATAATTTTGAAGCCAGATCACACGGTATTTGAAATTAGAACACTTAGAGAGCTATGTTTAGAAATTCTCTGGAGTGAGCCCATGATAGAATCTGAATGCTGACACTAATCCCTGGTGAGGTGCATTGGTGTCATGGGCAAGGGGTGCCCCTGAAGGGCCTAGGCAAGACACAGAGAAGAGTCCCAACAGACTTCCCTGCCACAATATGGCTCCCTCCAAAGCCGTCCTGCTCTAGTAATGGAATAAGATTATTCATTATTTTTCCAATGAAGGTCCTATAGATCCCATTTAAAAAATCCCATATTTGGTCTGAAGTGGCAGCAACACATTGTATAGCTGAAGCTGTTTTATAATCACATTGTAAATTAGTGTGCTGGTCTCTGGAAGGATGCTCAGGACAGGCAGGCGAGCACAGGTAGACCAGGCTCTGCAAATGACCAGCTAGATGTGTGATTTTGGACAAGCTGCAAAGCCTTTCTGAGCTTCATTGTTCTTACCTTTGAAATTGGGGTAGTCCCTTCCTAAAAGGGCTCTTGTCAGAAACAAATAGGATAACAGATGCCTGGCTCATCATGACTGCTCATTATGTGCCAGCTGGGATGAACACGTGTTGATAAGGGGTAGCAGGACGATGCATTAATGATCTGCTCACCCTCCACCCTATATTACAATCATCTCATGAAAAAAAGAATGAAATTAATTTTTTGTTCTCTCTCTCCTGAGGGCATAGCTTCTGTTTTCAGTGTTTGGGTGGGTATTGGAAATAGATTTTGGGTGTTGCAGAGAAAAATTGGGGAACCATCCTACCCAAAAGATGATCCCAATATAGATTGTGGTTTGGAAATTGTATTTGTTAAATAGGTTAAGGGCTGTAGCGAGCACCTCAAAGGTTGCAGTGGCTTAACATAAAGCCAAGTTATTCTTCCTCACCTCATAATTCAAATGCAGTCAATAGGGGAGCTCTGCTCTACTCCGCCAGACTCAGCCTGCTGCTTCTACTTCCTCTCCTTCCTTCCTTCTTTCTTCTTCCCTCCTCCCTCCTTCTCCTACTCTTTCCTTCTTCCTTCTTTCTTCCTCTTCCTTCCTCTTCCTCTTTCCTTTTTACTCCTTTCTCCTCCTCCTTTTCCTCTTTCTTCCTTCTTCCTCCTTCCTCCCTCCTCCTCCATCTCCTCCTCCTCCTGCTCCATCTCCTCCTCCTCCATCTCCTCCTCCTCCTCCATCTCCTCCTCCTCCATCTCCTCCTCCTCCATCTCCTCCTCCTCCATCTCCTCCTCCTCCTCCATCTCCTCCTCCTCCATCTCCTCCTCCTCCATCTCCTCCTCCTCCATCTCCTCCTCTTCCATCTCCTTCTCCTCTATCTCCTCCTCCTCCTCCTCCTCCTCCTCTTCCTCCTCCTCCTCCTCCTCCTCCTTCTTCTTCTTCTTCTTCTTCTTCTTCTTCTTCTTCTTCTTCTTCTTCTTCTTCTTCTTTCTTCTTCTTCTTCTTCTTTCTTCTTCTTCTTCTTCTTTCTTCTTCCTCTTCCTCTTCTCTTCTTCCTTGTTTCTTTTAAGAGACAGGACCTCACTATGTGGCCTAGACTGGACTCAAACTCCTGGATTCACCGACCTGAGCCTTCCAAGCAGTGCAACCACAGATACACACCACTGCATAGGGCTTGGGTTTATTTTGTCTTGAATTACCACCATTTTCTGCCTACCCAGAGACCTTTATATCCAGCCAGTAGATGAAAGAGGGCATGGAAGAGTCCACAGGAGGTTTTTATGGACCAAGGCTACATGGGGTGACATCACTCCTGCCCTCATTCTATCATCTAGAATCTAGTCCCATGGCTCTCATCTAACTGCAAGGGAGTCTGGCAACATGTAGCCTAGCTTTGTGCCCAAAAAGGAAAGGGACATGGTGTAGTGAACACATAGCAGCATCTGTCATTGCAAGTATAGACTACAATCAAAAGCACAGATATTTCCATGAGAGATGCAGGGCCAGTGCAACGCAGAAGGGAGTGAGGAGGACTGTGGAGGACCAGCCTGGAGTCTCCCATTCTAAAAGGATATTCCCACGTGAGCACATAGGCTGGCTCCCAGATCTTTCCAGTTTTTAATACAAATGAGAATCTAGATGTGTATGTGAAAACTTCTAATTTTAACATGTTAAGTCCATGAAATAACAAAACGTAAAATTGTGCAAGCTGAAAGCATATTTCCGTAAGTTTCACTTACAGGTTACCAACTTGTATTTTCTGATCTATACGGACTGAGGGGATGAATATCAAAGAGGGGAAGGCATGGATGCTTTCAGAGGCAAATGGAAGATGAGGGGTCTTTGACGGCCTTTGGGTTTCCTGAAGCAAAGAGAAGGTTTCCGGGTTCTGAGAGTGTTGGAGACCATCAAGACAGAAGGACATTTGATAGGCACAGGACCTGATGATGAAGGGTTAGGGCTTAAACACCTGCCTTGGCCTGGAGCTGATGGCCATCCTACTAAAGACAAGAGGAAGGAGGGGAATGACTCCTAATGGGTATGAATTTATTTTGGGGCTGATGAAAATGTTCTGGACTTAGTTGCATAACCTTGTGATTATATTAAAACCATTAATTTGTACATTTTGAAAAGCGAGGTGTATGGCATGTAAATTATATCTCAATTTTTAAAAGTTAGTGGTGACGATTGTAAATGTTTGGCCATTTGAAAATGCAGCTTTGCAGCAGGGAAGTGTGTAAGGAGACTGTGTCAAAGACTTGGGGGAGTCTGAAAGAACAAAATGATGAGAGTTACAGTTTCGTTTCTTCACCCTATGAAGTCTGTAAATCTTATCTCCTTAAGATACTTCAAACTCCCAGGAAAGAAATAAAGCTTGACATGGGTTTATTAGGTGCCTGCGTTGCTTCACAAGGCCAGATGACACTAATGCTTTGCCTCCAGAAGTGCTTTTCCATGTTTTAGTCATGAAGCCTCAATTGTTTTCATCTGTCAAAGATGCCTATTAATGCTGTGTCTATGTGAGGTCATATATAGCAGAGTATATGAGCTCTGGAGTGGGAAGACATGAATTCAAGTTCTGTTTCTATTATCTGGTAATATTGGTAATGTTATTTAATTATTGTAAGCTTCAGTTTCCCCCTTTAAAATAATACATGAATTATATCCTCCTGCCATCAAATGAGACTGTAGTAGTGACGACTCTTGATTGCAAGTGACAGAAATCCAAATCAACTTGGACTGAGTGCAAAAGGGAAGTTTTGGCTGACAGAATTAATATTCCAGAGTCAGGTTGTCCTGAGGCATGGCCAGATGCGGGAGCTCAAATTGTAGTGCCAGGGCTCATATTCACTATGCCCATCCCTCAGCCACACTTTCTTTTGAGTTGACTCCACCCACAGGCAGCCTCTGCCTTGGTGGTGGTACACTGGTGCCAACAACCACTGCAGGTTCACATTTTAACTCTTAGCAGCTGCCCCTGGAGAGTGGAGCGGGAAGGGCAGGAAAACACTCCATTTTCTTTTTTTTTTTTTTTTTTTGAGACGGAGTCTCGCTCTGTCGCCCAGGCTGGAGTGCAGTGGCGCAATCTCGGCTCACTGCAAGCTCCGCCTCCCGGGTTCACGCCATTCTCCTGCCTCAGCCTCTCTGAGTAGCTGGGACTACAGGTGCCTGCCACCACGCCCGGCTAATTTTTTTTTTTTGTATTTTCAGTAGAGACGGGGTTTCACCGTGGTCTCGATCTGTCGACCTCGTGATTCGCCTGCCTCAGCCTCCCAAAGTGCTGGGATTATGCTTTTTTTCTTTTTTTTTTTATTATACTTTAAGTTTTAGGGTACATGTGCACAACGTGCAGGTTTGTTACATATGTATACATGTGCCATGTTGGTGTGCTGCACCCAGTAACTCATCATTTAACATTAGGTATATCTCCTAATGCTATCCCTCCCCCCTCCCCCCACCCCACAACAGGCCCTGGTGTGTGATGTTCCCCTTTCTGTGTCCATGTGTTCTCATTGTTCAATTCCCATCTATGAGTGAGAATATGCGGTGTTTGGTTTTTTGTCCTTGCGATAGTTTGCTGAGAATGATGGTTTCCAGCTTCATCCATGTCCCTACAAAGGACATGAACTCATCATTTTTTATGGCTGCATAGTATTCCATGGTGTATATGTGCTACGTTTTCTTAATCTAGTCTATCATTGTTGGACATTTGACCTGGTTCCAAGTCTTTGCTATTGTGAATAGTGCTGCAATAAACATACGTGTGCATGTGTTTTTATAGCAGCATGATTTATAACCCTTTGGGTATATACCCAGTAATGGGATGGCTGGGTCAAATGGTATTTCTAGTTCTAGATCCCTGAGGAACCGCCACACTGACTTCAACAATGGTTGAACTAGTTTACAGTCCCACCAACAGTGTAAAAGTGTTCCTATTTCTCCACATCCTCTCCAGCACCTGTTGGGACAACACTCCATTTTCAAAACCTCAGAACTCCTGGAAAGAAATGCATTCTTTTGCCTAGCAAAAGTTTGAACCTAGTGGAAATTACAGGGACTCTTCCTTCCCAGACCAATTATTTTGGCCAAAGCGATGTGACAAGCTACCTGTCCAGACCCAAGCCATATGCTTTCCTCTCTCAGTGAAGTACCAGTGAGGGAGGGTGGTTCCCCCATGGAAATTTTGGGTGACATTGGTGAAAAAGAGGTGATATGATTTGGCTGTTTCCCACCCAAATCTCATCTTGAATTGTAGCCCCCATAATTCCCCTGTGTTGCAGGAGGGACCCAGACCTAATGGGAGATAATTGAATATGGGGAGAGTTCCCCCATGCTGTTCTTGTGGTAGTGAATAAATCTCACAAGATCGGATGTTTTTACAAGGGGTTTCCCTTTCTGCTTGGCTCTCATATTCTCTCTTGTCTGCCACCATGTAAGACGTGCCTTTTGCCTTTCACCATGATTGTGAGGCCTCCCTAGTCACGTGGAACTGTGAATCCATTAAACCTCTTTTTCCTTATAAATTACCCAGTCTTGGGTATGTCTTTATCAGCAGTGTGAAGATGGACTAATACAAAAAGGATAGGTAACGAGTAGAGGAAAATAGCAGATGCATTCTACAGAACTGTTTCTCACGTCTTTTGATTATCACCTAAATTTAAAAAAAAATGCATTTTACAGGAGAACCTGGTACACACATATATATGAATGAGACAATTTCAAGAAAGAAAACCAAGCATACTACATGTGATTGACTCTGATATTTTCCATTCTCTCCCATTCGTTTCTGTTCTATCCTCTTTTATTTCATTAAATATAAAATTGTTATCCAGTAATTTTATTTTACAACTCACAAATAGGTTTTAACCAGCAGTTTAGAAAACACTTCTTTCCAAGAAACACGGTAAAAGAGCACCATGAAATAGTAAAGCACTGTTCAAATGTTCACATAGCAATGTATATAAGTGTTCACACAGGGCCAAGGCCATATTATTTTTACAAAGAGAATATAAGAAAAAGCAAACATGACTGATTTGAAACTATAAATTGCTGATGCCTCAGTGATTATCCAAGGGCAGGATGTGTGGATTGATGAGAGCATTCTAACTTTGTGTGTCTAGTGCTTTGATAATAGGTATAACTCTTAGGCTTAGGGTTCACTTGTAAGTAAAATGGGCCCCAAATAATAGTGACTTAAAGAAGACAGGAGTTAATGATTTCTTCCTCACGTTAAAGTATGGAGGCAGGAAGCCTAGCACTAAGGTGGGATACTTTTCCATGAAGTCTTCAGTGACACAGGCTTCTCCTGGCTCACAAGGCTACATGCATAGAATGTGCCCTTGTTCTTTTGATTTAGATTGATGACTAGAGTTTCAGTTATCACAGGTGCAGCTCAGGTGACAGATAAAGGGGTGAAAGGAGAGAGATCATATAGCAGAGGTTGTACCAGCCAACTTTTCAGAAAATTTCCCAGCAGCTGGCAAGTTCCTTTATATCTCCTTGGCCAAGGCTAGCTGCAAGAGAGTCTAGAAAAACTGTCTAGCTTAAAAGGAAAGATTTTATTATTCTGTATATAAGTTAGCTTTTTCTATGAAACAAGTCACCCCAAAATTCAGTGGTGCAAATAACAATCATTTTATTTAGCACATAGCTCTCTGGGTCAGGGAGGCAATTATTTGCTCTGGCCTAGTGTGCCTGACTTCAGTTGGCCCTGCTCATGGGTCAAGGTCAGCTGGCAGGGCAGCTTCGCATACAAGTGTGGTGGTTGGAAGGCTGTTTTTTGGCTTGGCTCACCTCCATGTGGGTTCTCATCCTCCAGTGGGCTACCTGGGACCCATTACACCGTGCTTTCAGGGCTGCAGGTACAGCAAGTCCCCACTTAACATTGTCCTCAATAGGTTACTGTAACTTCAAGCAAAACAATGTATAAGGAAACCAGTTTTACCACAGTGTAGCAATATACTATAGGAACTTAACTTTTGCTTATATCAATTACTGCAGGCTAATGATATAAGGCTATTACTATAGGCTAATTGATATGAAGGAGTTAAGCTCCTATAGCATGTTTCTGGTCACAAAACCACCACCAAACTGCTAGATAAAGACCAAAACAGTTATAATATTAAACATTAAAACTAATGTGAACTATACAAGCATTTAAGAAAGATTAATAAATATAAGTAAGTAACTATTTACCCAAGTAAGTTAGTTAGTTAAGTAAGTAAGTTAATTATTTACCCAATTATTCAAGTTCAGGGTCCTGGCAGCTCAGGGAGCAAAGTGAGATCCCACACCCCACACAGGATGCCATTCCATCACGAGGCACATTCACACACACCCATGCTCACTCAGACTGGGACCATGATGACGTACCAATGAACCTAATGTGCACGTCCTTGGGGATGTGGAGGAAACCGGAGTATCTGGAGGAAACTCATGCAGACATGGGGAGAATGTGTAAACTCAACATAGACAGTGGCCCTGGCCAGTAATTGATGTTATTTTCTCATCAATGTTGTAATGAGATGATGTTGAACAAAATGATGTTATTAAAGAACCTGCTATATAATCTAAAGGGGCAAGCTCCAATGTGTCAAATATTTTCAAGCCTTTGCTTGAGTCACATTTGTTGATGTCCCATTGGCCGAAAAGGCTAACCCTGATTCAGAGGGTAGAGAACTACACTCTACCTCTGGATAGGAAGGGAAGAAATTCATGGACATTTATTGCAATTTGTTACACAATAGAATAAGAAAAGAACAAACATTTATGGGAGAACTAGCAGTCTCATGTTTCACCATGAGAAATATTACACTACCTCCACCAACGTCTGTTATTCCAAACTAGTTATGACTAACTTCCTGCATTTTATCTTCACCTGAGTGTGCCTCAAGAATCTAAAATTCAATACATTCAAGACATAGCTTATAATCCTTCTCGCACACAAAACAAAGCTAAAGAAAACTCATCCTCCTACAGTAGATGACACACCATGACCTTTCCAGTTTGTTACTCAATCCAGATTGTCATCCTTGACAACTCCTTCTCTCTCACTTTCTCATATGCAAACTATAACCAAACCCTGTTGATTTCAACCTCTAAATATCTCTGGAATCCACGCACGTGTCTTTATCTTTATTGCCATTACCCAAGTCCAAGGGGCCTGGCATCCATTCTTGCCTCCTGCAATCTGTGTTTCATTTTGTGGTACAAGTGATGAAAGTACAAATTTCATCACGTCACTCTCCAGCTTAAAAGCTTTCATCGTTGTCTTCTTATTCTTGGGATAAAGATAAGTAATTGATAAGATCCTGCATGAGCTATCCCCTGCTATCCTCTCTCACTTTCTATACTCTTTGCAACATCTGGCTTCAGAGGTAGACAGAATAACGCAGTTTTAAAACAATAAATCATGATGCAAGTCTTGACCAAATGTCCCTTGGACCACCACCATCACTCTCAAAGGATTTGGCCCATGGGCTACAAGCTTACTGTAGAGCCATTTTTTTGTGGGCAACTAGAAAAACACATTTCTTAGTCTTTGAAATG
Organism: Nomascus leucogenys; assembly: GCF_006542625.1. Lineage (NCBI taxonomy): Eukaryota > Metazoa > Chordata > Mammalia > Primates > Hylobatidae > Nomascus > Nomascus leucogenys. The sequence goes on from NC_044386.1 coordinate 115,227,152, forward strand.
TCCTCTTCCTTTGGGCAGGGAAGTAAGAGATACTTCCTCTGAGAGGTTACATTACTGTGGGAAGGCATTTCAGAGGTCACTGTTTCTGACTGTAAGTAATAGCTATTAAAATTGGCTGATATTTATTGAGCACTTATTTTAAGTACACAGCTTAATTGAAGCCACATGACAATCCCATGTGTTGGGATTCTTGTCATTCTCATTTCTGAGGGGTAGACTTATGAATAATCTGCTCAAGGACACAGGTAATGTTAATCAGACCCACATTTCAAATCCAGGAGAGTGTAACTCCAAGTCAAAATTTTAACAGCATGCTCTACTGCCTCTCTTAACTTTTATTACAGGGCTGGGGAGCTGGTTCAGTAGAGAGGGGACCAGTTGCAGGGGCCAGAGCCTTAGGAGGATGTATTGAAAGCTGAAAGGTGCTTTACCTTGGGAGTTCAAATGGAGTCACTCAAAGAGGCTGGTCTGAGCTGAAGGTCAAGAGAGAAATGCCCTGAAATAGAGATAGGGATGGAAGAGAAAGGGAAAGAGCAAATACTGGGTCAACTTAGATGAGAACTGGCTCAGAGGAGAATGCCAGTGATCCAGATGGGTAATTTGGTGAAAGGACAGATGTTAAGTTAATAAGGGGCTTTTTTTGGGGATTGTCAGACTACTTTGGAGTTTCCTTCCTTGAAGGCTTGGCTGTTGGATATTGTGAAAACTAATGTTAGGTAACGTCAGATGTCATTTCCCGGTTCTGATCTTACCCAACTTTCTGAGGCAGTCTGTAAAGTCTCTACAGTAGGACTAACCAGCAACTTTGTTTCATTAGGAGTTAATTCTGTTTTATCACGCATTAGCTGGGCATGTCCCTTACCTGCTCTAATGGGGAGCAGCACTCCTGATTCTGTCTCTGCAAGGACCCCTTGTTTGAATAGGATGCCAGGACAATGGTCTGGATTTGTAATTGAGAATACTGCTATTCCAATACTTCTCTACCCAAAGGTGTTGGAACATGAACAGAAGTCTCAGGCCCACTTAACAGCAAATTTGACAGTGACTGGGATAAAATCATTGATGTTTAGCAACTGTTGAAAATCATAAACCTAGAGGAACAGTAGATGGTAAACTCAGGAACTAAAGGCAGCCGTAGTCTATAGCAAAGGTGTTAAAACTTGACAAAGATGGGTCCCATGGATAGGAGAGCCAAATGCACAAGAACATGATGGTTGAGATGTGCAGCCTCACGTTTTATAAAAATCCCAACATCCTGCAGTTTTGGGATTGTCTTACCAAAAAGGCAGATATCAATTTAGCCTTTATCTTTACTAGACATGGAGCCTCTAAAATGAGCAACATGGGAGAATTTTTGCATCCTAAAGTAGTCTGAAAATAGACAAACAGAATTTGTTTGTTTGTTCTTTAAAGGAGACATCTAGTGTCCCTAACTGGGGGAGAAGGAAAGAGACAAAAAGGTGTTGCCTAGGCTGGAATACCAATACCCCCTTTTATATCACTTTTTCATTTCCTTAAGGGTAAACATATCTGATTATTTACAGCCATACCAAAAATCTGTCTATCTAAAATTATGCAGCAATAATACACAATATCAGAATTGAATTGTTGACATCTAAAGAAGGTTTGCACTTGGTAATTCATGTCACTCTATGCAGCACAGAGGGCTGTGCCACTAGGAAAACAAAAGCTACATGATTCAAGGGATCTAAGACTAGCCTGTGTTTGCACAGATGCCGTTTTCCTTTACCTAATGAACTTGTGAAGCCCAAACGACCACTTACTTCTTAAGTTCCCGACTTGTGACTTTGTGCCGCTTTCTTTGTGGAGTCCCCTGTCTGGCTGGTGATTTCTGCAGGATATTGGATCATTTGGCTGTTTTGCCTGGGCCGTTGCTCTGTTACTGTTATTCTCCCTGCTAAAGATGATGAGATGTTGTTGCAAAGTGGCTGTTGTTAGTTCCTTCTTAAGTCCTTTATTTAGCATTCTTCAGTATTTAGCATAAAAAATTCTTTAACATTCTTCATTTTCTCATACATCTCTGACAGTAAGAGCCAGGCAGAGCAAGCATTGAGAGGCAACAAATGGTGTATCAGGTGAGGTCCTTGGTGGCAAGCATAATAAACGAATACTGGCTAACTTAAGCAGGAAGGGAATGTATTGCAGTGATCTCAGTTAGCTCACAAACCAATGTGAAGGCGGGAGAGCCAGGCTTGGGAAATAGGCAGGAACTGAGGCAGGAACAATCAGTTCAGCAGGAACAACATGTTTTTTGGGCCCTCCTGACTGGACCTTCCACACCACTGGCAGCAAGGGTCAACTACAACCCCATTCCTGCTGCTCCTGCATGAATAATGCCCTACACTCTAGAACCCCAGGTAAGAGCATTGCTTGGCCAAGCTTTGGAAATGCACTCTTCAGTTGCCAGCTGACAGGGAGAGGATATATCTGGCCCCTTTAGCCCCAGAGGTTGGCTGGATGTGCTTCCTGCCAAGGAATCATGCCCAATGGGGACTGTCCCTGAATACAAAGGAAGTCCCAGAAGAGAGTTTCAGACAGAAGATGGACTTCTCTGCATTGACTTTGGTCTATCTGTGTCTCACTATCGGACTTGTGACAATCACGATGTGTCTTCTGAAGGCCTTGGAATAGAGTTTGTCCTGGAGTCTGAGAAAGGATGAGACGACAGTTGTGAATGATTGCAGGCACTTCTTGGAAAACTGCTTTGTTTTTTCCAACAAAATCATATTCATGTGTCATAGTATATCGGCATAATGCCACAGGACAACAATCATGTCCCATTCAACTCAGCCCCCAAAGTCTAAAGATTATAAATGGCATTTATGAGCTACTTGATATGCAATCCTTCATTGATATTTGTATATTCCTAGGGAAGTTTTCTGCTGATGTATTATTGTTGCTATCATGTCTATTTTACTGTATCTATTTATTGCAGGCCACTCAATTCTTCGTAATAATGTATGATGATAAATAAATGAGCGTGTTAATAACCAACTAGAACCTAGCTAGCAGAATAACTAACTAATCGTACAGCAAATAATTAAATGAAAAAAACAAAATACATGTAAAGATTTAAGTTCAGGACTACCGCCAAGCAGATTTGACCGCACCCATTTACGATCTTGTCCATTTTCCAACAATAACTGAGCAGGGGTCAACAGCCATTCTTGCTCATTCTGGGTCTCCTCTTGCCCTAGAATTCAGGTAGATGATCTGACTGCCATCACTCTGGCCCCCCCCGCCAATTCTTGCCATGACTGGGTGCACCTTCTCAGTTTAGAGAATGAGATCTGCATTCTATTACCTATAGTCCAGCCCCCGTGAACGGTAGAATCGCCCCAAAGATTCATACTCTAATCCCTAGAGCCTGTAACTATGCTACACTACATGGCCAAAGGGACTTTGCAGATGTAATTAAGGTTATGGACCTTAAAATAGGAAGATTATCCCGGATTATCTGAATGGGTCTGATTTTACTACATGAGTCCTTCAGAGTGGAGAATTTTCTCTAGCTGGAGACAGAGAGATACTGCAGAATGAGAGGTTGAAAAGATGCCAAGTGGAAGACCATTGCTTATTCAGAGACCGAAGGGATTGGCTGAGAACTGCAGGGAGCTGCATTCTGCCAACAACGTGAGTCAGCTTAGAAGCTGGTTTTCAGAGCCTCTGGATAAGAATTCAGCCAGTGGGCATCTTGATTTTTACCTGATAGCCCCAGAGCCAAGAAACCAGCCGAGTCCACATGGACCTCTGGCCTGCAGAACTGTGAGATAATACATGTCTCCTTCTAAGGTGCTAAAATCATAGCATTTTGTTACGGCAGCAATAGAGAAATGAATACGAGGTCGGGTATGGTGGTCGGGTATGTAATCTTAGCACTCTGTGAGGCCAAGATGGGCAGATCACTTGAGGTCAGGAGTTCGGACCAGCGGGGCTGACATGGTAAACCTTTTGTAAAAATACAAAAATTAGCCGGGTGTGGTGGCACATGATTGTAGTTCCAGCTGATCGTGAGGCTGAGGCAGGAGAATCACTTGAACCTGGGAGGTGGAGGCTGTAGTGAGCCGAGATGGTGCCACTGCACTCCAGCCTGAGAGACTCCATCTCAAAACAAACAAACAAACAAACAAAAAATGATTTTTTTTCTGACATGGCTTAAAAAGCCCATAAGACTTTGAGGAATAGGAGATGGTTCTGTGCAACCCCACTCACCGCAGTGGGAGCCAAGTTGAAATGATTCTCAGGCACTCTTTGGGTAGAGTCTGTAGCATCAAGCAAAGAAAGCCTGAGGTGGCCCCTAAGCTAGCTAGAACCTCATTGACTCATCACTATCTGCCTGGACATGTCAAGCTCTCAGCAGTTCATAAGGAAGATAGCAGATGTCTGTTAGCCCGTGGACAATGTGCAAATGCATTGCTGAGGTGGGGGTGAAGGCCAGGCCTTGGAAAACAACAGAAGGAAATCTTCGTGGATAAAAATCTCTCTGTATAGATAGTAGTCCCAGTGTGATGAGGCATTTTTTTCCCACAAAATTCAAATATACAAGTTTAAAGAAAGCATACATTAAGAAGATGAAAGTGTGAATAGTAATAGTGACCAATGCTGCCTGCTAAGAAGGTTAAGACATTTTCTCAGCAGAGCCTGGGCTGAGTTGCATTTACCTGGCATTAAGGCAGCACCCACATTCCAGTAAGGACTTCCTGTCTTAAAAGCAGTAACCTGGAGTATCACCTTTATGAAGCACCTGGATTAAAAGTACTTGGAAGTTACTCTTTACAAAGCATCAAATGGATTTCCCCCCCTTTTTTTTTTAATAAGGATAATCTATGGGCTACACAGTAGTCATTTCCATTAAATAGCCAGCTTGAAAAAAAAAAAAAGGAAAAAAAGAAGGAAAAAGCTTTGAAAACTTTACTTGCAGTATCTTTTCATTCTTTCTTTGATGTATTTGGAGTGAGGAGAATACATTAGTGCCTTTTAGCTTGACAGCCAACTCTCTCAAATGTAAGTGAATGGAAAAGAACTGACTAGAGTGTTTATTTCATTTTCAGAATTCTAATGTCAAGACTGTTTCCTCAAAAGGCCAAAAAAAAAAAAAAAAAAAGCAGAAACAGTGCTGAAGTTTTAAACAATGCGTTCACTTCTCAGGAGTAGCCAGCTTCAATTAAATGGATGCCGTCCCACAGGAAATTTTCTTAGGAACAGGTGGAATCGTCAGTCCATGGACCCTACAGCTCATGGCCAAGGCGATGTCCACATGGGCACCTGGTTGTCATGCTGGAGATGGGCCTCAGAGAGAAGAGAGTGAGACTTGACTCCACAGTCAAGACTGCCTGGTCCCCCATAGCCTGTTCCCCACCTCAGTTGACTGCTAGATAGCCACCCCCACTCTTTGCCCTCATCCAGTCCCCCTCTTCTTCTACAGAAATGGACATTTTCCTGGCCCATGACCTCCCACTTGAGATGAGATTTCTTATGCTCTTTGATGACTAGATGCAGTCTCTAATAGAAGTAAGAGTTTTGTGTGCCACTTCCAGGTCTTGACCTTAAAGGAGGGAGATGTGCTCCTCCTTTCTCTCTCTCCCCTGCTGTCAGGGTAAGATGTGGACTGTGTTCAGAGCAGGGACCCAGCACCTGCCACCCAGATGAAGATGGCATCCCAAGAGAGAGTAGTTCAACAAGATGGAAGGGATCTGAGGCCACAGATGACTTTTGAGGGAAACACTGTCCCATCATCTAAACCTGCCATCTTCAGAGCCATGTGGGGAGAAAAACGCCTGTGTTATTTCATTATTATGGTTTAGCATCTCCTTGTCTTCACAGCTTAGCCATTAGTCTCCCCTGCTACCCAGAGACCTTTAGTTGCCTCAATGACTCCTACTGTAGTGCCCTTCCCTAGGTCTATACGACTTTTGCTAAGTCACTCATTTAAAAACGATTAAGCTTAAATTATGCTTCAGGCATCATATTCTGCACTGGGAATAGTCATGGCATCCAAGACTGGACACCTATGTGTTCCATGAGCCATTCTCTTAGGGTTAGCCCTAATCTTGCAAGCCAGCTTTTCTGACAATCCTCTACTAATGTGTGGTTGCTCCTCCTGGGAAAACTGGTGGATCCTAACATTGGCCTTTTAGATGGTCTTTACAGTGAGAGTTTTTAGGAAAATATGGCAGACCAGGTGGAGAAAGGCTTGGATTCCACTGGGCCCTAATAGTGTTTCTCCAGATACGGTGTCCAGAGCTATTGTTTCCTGTTCCTGCGTGATTGACATTGTTTTATTCCCTTCCCTACTGGGGTTTCAAAAGAGATACGTCGGTTTTGAGGACATCTTAAGATTTTTGGCTTATTCTCCATCTTTGTTGACTAATTACAAGCAAAACTTTTGCCTTTTTTTAAAAAAGCTATTATTTGACAAAAATAATTTTAGAAAATCATTATAGTTAATGACAATATAAGTGGATGTTTTTCTCAACCTCCTCAGGCCTAGCAAAATTTAGAAATACAATGCAGTGCTTAAAATATGTATACATCCTTAAGTTTTATGATGCCTAACTTTTAATACAGCTGTTTCACGATTTTAAAATGGTCTTATATGGCATGATATATAAATAATGCCTATTTTCAATATAAATACATGTTCTTATACCTAGTTATGAAAGTAGAGTAATCCCGTTTAAGAATTCCTTATATTTAAAAATTCAGTTTTAGGAAGCGGGGTAGCTACTACCATTCTAACAGCATTCATCATGAGCTTTTTTTCCTAGGGAGTTAATGTATTTCAATCTCATTTGGTTTATAAAACTTATTGACAACTCCTGGGAACATATACAGAGACAGACTGTGCTGTTTCTTGACTTTTTGGTCCCCTAGAATTGAGGGTGAAGAATCTTTCTTCTATAAATAACGTCTTAACACCTTACAGGCACACACTCACCCACGCACAATTTTATAGACATGCAGTTTGTTCACACAAAATTCTGCAGGGAAATAAAAGCTTTTCATACCAAGCTGGTGTAAACAGTAACAAATCAGAAGAGGAGCTCTGCAGCCATTGGTGCACTGTCACTTACCCAGTGGGATGAGAACTCACTTAATTATAAGAAGTATGTGCATATTAATTTTAAATTTAAATAGAAGAATATATACTTACAATATCTAAATCATTAGTTGATCAACCAACAAGTATCTCATTGGGTATTACTAAATGCTAGATACTATTCTAGACAATGGGCTATCAGCAGTGAACTAGACTTACCTCATTCCTAGATCCTTAGGATTTTATTTTATTATAAACCCATCATAGGACTCAAACAATAAGAAAAACAGCAAAAAGAAATTGACCAGTAGTAGAGGATCACGGATGCACAGAAAATATAGTTTCAAGGTGGCTTGGTGTGTGTACTTTCCCATCCTGACCATGGAACATCCCCAGATTTTCTGTCTTTGTTCATTTGCTAATTTCTATTCTTTCTCCTCTGCTCCCCTCTCTCCTCAGTGTTCCTGCTTCCCACTGACGTAGTAATCCAAAAGAGGACACAGAGGTTAGGACGAACCATTAGATAACTGATTGTGGGATACTGGATTTCAGTTCTGTGCTTTTCATGGATAAGCATCTTGGTTTGTTACCATGAGGGAACATTCGGCTATTTATCGAGCTTGGAGGATGAGAAATCTTACAGAATGTGAATAGACTGGAAGGGTCAGTCTGAACTGGCCAGATGTGTTGGGGCTCAGGGGTCAGTTGGAAGATGCCTGAAGAGTGCAAGCAACTCAAACCTGCTCTGGTGTCTGTGAGATAAAGTTCATTTATCCAAGGAAATGAAAGAACGATGTCCTGAAGCTCAACCACTTCAGAAAAATGCCCGGGTGAGGGACTGGCAGCACGGCAGAACTTTCTGTACAGAGCTCACAGATGCAGCAGGCACACAGGAGGAACAGGGCTCAAACAGCCCATGAGCCTTGCTCTCTCCTGCCCCCAATTTTAAGCACATAGTCAACTTCATATCCGATGTTAAAATCTTCTACTCACGGGACGAACTTTAATCCAACCTACACTGTGATTTCAAAACAACCTACTCGTTAGGATAAAGATGCATCTGTAAAAGTTGTCAAAATAAAACTAACATCAGATCAGTTATTATCTTGGGAATTACAGCAGGTCAACAGGTGAGGTTTTACTGATGGAAGTTTCTAGGAAGTGGCAAATAATGTAGAGAAAGAAGAACGGCTGCAGGTACAATCTGAGAGATTTATCTCTGTACTGACTAGGAGAGGAGGTGTTTTTATTTCCATGCAATTGGTGTTTGTTTTTAAGATGAAATTGCTCTTAAAAATAGAGAAGATGGAGCAAGTTAAATGTGAATACCCTCGCATTACATGGGTTCCATATTGCCTGTTTATTTTTCTCATAACTTGTGGCAGAGATTGCTACTTGTCCACTATCTGTTCTCCCTACAGCTCTCAGTGAAGGGCACACACCATCTAGAGTAAAGACTTCATGTCCCAGCCCCTCTTGTGGCTGGATAAGGCCATGTGGTTGAATTTTGGCCGATGGGACTTAAGGGCAGTGACATATGCAGCTTTTGGAAGTGCCCTTAAAGAGAGGGCTGTACTTTTCTCCTTCTCTTTCCTCCTTCCTCCCGTTGTGATATAAAGCAGTGGCTGGAACTCCATGTTGATCGAAGCCTCACTCCAGACACTGGGAAGCTGCAAGCTGCAGGGAGTCCCTGATGATTTTGTGAACTGGCTCTACTGGAATGCACACTGCTGAATTTGTGTGCGAGAGAATAAAGCCTTGGGGTTCAAGTCACTCTTAGTCTGAGTTTTCTGTAACATGCGACCAAACTCAATCCTCACTAACTCCAAGTATTCCCGTTTGGAGCTCATACGCAGAAGGGTGTCTGCTGGACTCAGGGACAGAACTCTCTTTCACTATAGGTTACTTAGTATATTGGGCTGCAGTTTAAAAATCAGCGTCTTAAGTGTTTGGTCAAAGTTAATTAATTCTTCAGGCTCTTACTAATGGATTCATTGACAAAATCGAGTTCTTATATTTAAAATACAGTAAAATAGTTGAACTAGAGCCTAAACTTTGGTACTTAGCAAGCTTGTGAAGCTTAACTTGAAATAATTAGGCAGGTCAGACTGTCATTACAATAAAAATAATCCACCTAACATCTGTATATCTAATTATTAAAAATCAAACCTTAATACATTTTGATTACCTAAGCATTACAGGTATATTTTAGCAAACTTTAAAAGCACAGAAAAGTACAAATCAGAAAAAACAAGAAACACTAACCTTATCCAATACTGTAGAAATTATCCACTATTAACATTTTTGTTTTTTTCAGTTGTATTTATTTATATATTTTATGCATAGTAGTTCACATGATAACAAATCATATCAGTCACAGGCAGTCCTAATTTGAATATGTATTATGTTCCAAAGTTAGTAAGCTAGTCAGTTGATTTTGGATAAACCCTCCTAGGAAAACAGTATTTTAGATGGAGAGGATGTTCCTGGACTTGGTAATGACAATAACCCTCTGAAAATTGGGTGACAGGAATGGAGAAGAGCCTGTTCTACTGTTCTACTTTTCTGAGGATAGGCATCCTTGGGCTAAATTGTGAACAGGCGAAATTGACACCGACATGCCCATTTTATTCCTTTTTGCTCCTTACTTCCTTAGATTTCTGGGTTTAATGCAACCACATGTGCAGAGGACATCTGAGTTTTCATTGCTCAATAACACTTCTGTCACTGTTTTTGGAAGGAGAAATGCTCCTTGCTGTCATCAATTGTGTGGTTCATGTGGAAACTGCCAGTTACCCTTCCGTGAGTCTCTGGGTACCAAACCTGACAACGGTTCTTTCCAATACCCTGGTCAGAGCACATGGTCTAGGTATGAAAGTAGGGTCAATCAGTGTCCTGCCATATATATAGCTGGTCTTGAACTCCTGGCCTCAAGTAATTCTCCTGCGTTGGCCTCCCAAAGCACTGGGATTACAGGTGTGAGCCACCGCACCCAGCCTGATATTTTTAAAATAGAGCCACTAGGGAAGTCCTTTTCTTTGGTTTCCCCACTGACATAATCGAAGTCCTCAGCAGCCTTCTTTCCCCTGGATCCATGGTGATAATCCCAAACTTTTCTTCTGTCTCAGTAATTTGATTTTCAGCAACATCAAATGTATTTATTAGCTATATAACAGTGACGTTCATGTCTTCATTGTTTTTTTTCAAGGACCACACTTTGCCTTTTCATTTGATCCTGTGGTTTCATCATTGTATTGTTGATCATTTATTTTTAGTAAATCAATAACCTTCTCATTTTCACTATAGTATAGAAGACACAGGGAATTTTCCTTTTTGTTCTTTGCACTATTGGCCTGTTTTTTTCCTCTAGACTTCATGCTCTTTGCCGTGTGACTTTGTAGTTTTTCTCTTTAAAGTGGCAGTTTTTCTCTCTTTTGCCCAGCCCCTTGACTGTGGGCTTGGCCAGGGCTATGCTTTGGTAAATAGAAGAATGCAGAGATGATGGTGCACCAGGTTAAGGCCTGCCTTAAGAGGCCTTGCATGTTTTCATTTGCCTTCTAGCACCTCTGCCATAATCATGGAAAAACATCTCTGGGCTAGCCCACAGATTGCAGGAGGAGGCTGAGAAATGTGGAAAGCAGAGACATCCTAGTTGAGCCCATCCTACATCAGCTGACCCCTAGACAAACCGCAGATGTGTGAAAAATAATAAATGTTGCTTAAAGCCACTGAGTTCTATGTTGGTGTGCACTGTGGCAATAGTTAACAAATACAGTATGCAAAGTCCCTCCATTTCCCTAATTTTAAAATTTATTTTTAAATTGAAAATTGTAGATATGTGTGGTGTTGAACATGTTCTGCTATATGTATACATGGTGGAATGGCTACATCAAGGTAATTAACATATCCATTGCCTCACATACTTATCATTTGTGTGTGTGTGTGTGGTGAGAACACTTAAAATCTACTTTCTTGGCACTTTTTGAGTATAAAATGCATGATTATTAACTAGAATCACCATATTGTACAACAGATCTCTTGAACTTATTTCTCCTTGGGACAAAAATCTTATACCCTTGGACCAATATCTCCCTAAACCCCTGATATAGTTTGGATGTTTGTGTTGCAGTGTGGCCTCCAATGTCAGAGGTTGGGCCAGTGGGAGGCGTTAGGGTCATGGGGTCAGATCCTTCATGAATAGCTTGGTGTTGTCCTCATGGTATCGAGTAGGTTCTCACTTGATGAGTTCATGTGAGATCTGGTTTAAGAGAGCCTGGCACCTCTCTCTTGCTTCCCCTCTCACCATGTGACACGCTGGTTCCCCTTTGCCTTCCGCCATGATTGGAAGCTTCCTGAGGCCCTCACGAGAAGCAGATGCTGGCACTATGCTTTGTGTATAGCCTGCAGAACCATGAGCCAAAATAAACCTCTTTTCTTTATAAGTTTCCCAGCCTCAGGTAATCCTTTATGACAATGCAAATGGACGAACACACCCTCCCCATCCCCTTCTGCCCCTGGTGACCTCCACTCTACTTTTTGCTCTATAAGTTCAGCTAGTTGCTTGCTTGCTTTTTTTTAAAATGTAATACGTTTGAAGTTTTACTTATTAAAAATCTTGGACAAATCTAACTTGAGAAGCTTTGTCTAGACCTTCTATTTATTCTGAGTTGATGTAAATGAATCCTTCCCATTTAATTTGAGAAGGATTGGTCTTTTGTTTCAAGCCACAGAAAGATATATGTCTATCCTCTTTGCTTGAAGTCTGTGAGTAGGGGGTTGGGAAAGCTCACTGCAGGGTGCCATTGAAGGAGGCTCTAGGCTCCACCTTCTGAATTGAATTATTTTTGTTGTTGCTGCTTGGTTATAAACTCAATATACCTAGCTGAGGTGTCTCCTAAGGATCACCCTCAGACTCAATTCATTGTGGAGGCCTGAAAGACTCTGGCCCTGGTTGGCCGGTCTGCTCTTCTGAGATCTTATGTTGCAGGGAGAAGTTTCTGCTCTTAATTTTTTTTTCACTCTTTTCATAGACATCTTTCTCATGTCCACAGTGTGCCTCTCTTTGGATTGGGGAGGATGTAGGTGAGAAGCCTCAGAGCTTTGTTGCTCATAGTCCTCCACGAAAACAAATCAGGAGAGTGAGGGTAAGGTTAAAGCTGCAAGTTTGTTTCCTTGGCTGCCATGTTAGGAAGCATAAGGGAGAAGGTATTACCTCTTCTTGTTTTGTCCCTGCTGGTGAAATAGTGTGGTTGTTATTTTGTTTACGCTACTCATCTGGTGAGGTGTTGAGAGATGTTCTGTGATTGGGCTTGGCTCTCTCATTGTCCCTTGGAGAAAGTCCCTGTCCACAGTCAAAGTGAGACACATCTGTTTCTAAGGTAGGCTGAAGGCCAGTTAGAGGGATATAACTGCCTATTGTCCTTCTCTATGGCAGAATCTGGCACTTTTCTTTCCATCCACTGGCCCACTGGGCCCTGTCCCATCAGTGCCAAGTCAGACACATTTATCACTTGTATTATGCACTCAGAACTTGGTGAGCACAAATGCCACTCAACTTAACTGTGCAACTTTGGAGTGCAATTTCTTCTGACCTAGAGTGAAAGTGTATTCATGAATCCATTGATATGAATCTACCATAGGAAAAACATAAACAAAATATTCCTCATGATAATTCAAGAATCTAATGACTCACATAACCACCCCAATGGTAAAGAGTGCAAGAAATTTGTCTCAATTAAAATGATGTAATTTTGTTTTTAAACTGAGTCATGTTATTTTTACCACTATAATAGTAATATGCACAAAAATACACATACCTATACACTTACACATATATATGCTATTTGTTTTTCATATTTTTCAAATATGAAAAAATTATATCTTATTCTATTCTGTATTCCCCCAGTTAAAATATATCATTTTCCCATTTTTGTCTTTTTCAACTTTTACTTTAGATTCAAGGGGTACCTGTGCAGATTTGTTACATGGGTATACTGAGATGCTGAGGTTTGGGGTATGATTGAGGTACTAGGTAGTGAGCATAATACCCAATAGGTAGCTTTACAGCCCTTCTCTCCTTCCCCCCTCCAGTAGTCTCCAGCACATATTGCTTTCATCTTTATGTCCATATGTACCCAATATTTAGCACCACTTATAAGTGAGAACATGGGGTATTAGGTTTCGTATCCCTGTGTTAATTCACTTAGGACAATGGCATCTGGCTGCATCCATGTTGCTGCAAAGGACACAATTTTATTCTTTTTTATGGCTGCATAGTATTCCATGGTGTATATGTACCACATTTTCCCATTCCACTAGGTTTTGTTTGTTTGTTTGAGATGAAGTCTTGTTTTGTCACCCAGGCTACAGTGCAGTGGCTCACTGTAACCTCTGCCTCTCGGGTTCAAACGATTCTCCTGCTTCAGCCTCCCAAGTTACTGGGATTAAAGGCATGCACCACCATGCCTGGCTAGTTTTTGTATTTTTAGTACAAATGGGGTTACACCATGTTGGCCAGGCTGGTCTCGAACTCCTGACCTCAAGTGATCCATCTGTCTTGGCCTTCCAAAGTGCTGGGATCATAGGTGTAAGCCACCATGCCAGGCCCCATTCCATTGTTGATGGGCATCTAGGTTGATTCCATGTCTTTGGTTTTGTGAAAAGTTTCACGATGAATGTACAAGTGTATGTGTTTGTTTTTGGTAGAACAACTTATTTTCCTTTGGGTATATACCTAGTAATGAGGCTGCTAGGTTGAATGGTAGTTCTATTTTTAGTTCTTTGAGAACTCTCTAACCGGTCTCCAGGGTGGTTGAAATAATTTACATTACATTTATCCACCAACAATGTATAAATGTTCCCTTTTCTCCACCCCCTCAGCCTTACCAACATCTAGTTGGTTTATTATTTCTTTTTTTTTTTTTTTTTAATAATAGCCATTCTGACTGGTATGAGATGGTTTCTCTTTATAGTTTTGTATGTATTTCTCCGGTGATTAGTGATGCTGAGCATTTTTTCATATGCTTGTTGGTGCCTTATATGTCTTCTTTTGAAAAGTGTCTGTTCATGTCCTTGGCCTGCTTTTTAATGGGGTTGTTTGGTTTTTGTTTTTTGAATTGTTTAAGTTCCTTATAGATTCTGGATATTAGTCCTTTGTTGGATGTGTAGTTTGTGAATACTGTATATCATTTTCTATTGCTGCATAATAAGTTATTACAAAACTTAGGGGCTTAAAACAACAATTATCTTTCATGATTATATAAGTTGACCAGGCATTTCTTCTTTGCATGGTGTCACCTGGGAGGTGAGGTGGCTGAAAGGTCCAAAATGGCCTAATTCACCTGGCTGGCAGTAAGTGCTACCAGGGAGCTCTCCTGGGGGAAGCTGACTGAGACCATCCTTCTCTAGGCATAGAAATAGGCTACTTGGGCTTCCTCACAGCATGGTAGTATAAGGGTAGATAGATATCTTACATGGCAGCTGGCTTCGAATAGTGCAAAAGCAGACACGTACAGAATGTATCAAGCATTTGATTATGAGACCTCACTTCAGACAGCATTACTTATGCCACATTTTATTGGTTAAAGTAGCTCACAGGGCCCAGACCAGCTTTAAAGGAAGGCATGAATATTGGGAGATGGGTTCTATTGGGGTGGGTCACTGAAACGAATATATACAAATATCTGTATGCATATCTACATCCGCACCTTTGTCATATCTGTTGATTTCTCTATATCTGTATCTCCATACACTTCACACACTTAAATGTGGGCTTTATTTTTTAAGACAAGTCTATTCAATTTGCTCAATATTTGAGACTTGATCTTATCTGAGAATGAAGAATTGAAGTATGAACAGATCACAGCATTTCAGAGGAAAAGAAGAAGTTAGAGATCTTCTAGTTAAACTTCATTATTTTCAGATGAGAGAACTAATTTGTTACTCAGCACTATCTCCATTAGGCCAAATGGCATTTACTCTGTTTTTTTTTTTTTTGACAATACTAGGCAATTATTTTACACTTATTCAGTTGTTCTGACATGATAGGAATTGAACAGTAAATGTCTGTAATGCTCCAATCAAGTAGCACATTCACAATCTGATCACTTCTTTGGGATTTTACTAATTATCTTACATCAAAATTGGAATTCCTACAAATGAAACTCCGATTTTATAGGCAAACAATCAGGATAAACTTGATGTCTATGGGAGTTTTCTGAGAAAATAGAAAACAGTGTATATCAACTGTAAGTGGGAGAGATAATTCTCCATTGAGAGATGATTTTGCTTAACTGAGCAAGAAAAAAATGCATATTTTTAAAAACCCCCAATGACTTAATTCACTAAGAAATTTTGGGTTCATTTACAATGTTGGATGTGAATACAAATGTTGTTTTGTAGGAAAGTTGATGTTTGGACTACTTATTTAATTTATATTAGTCCATTTCAACCTGTATTCTATTTAGTGATCCCAATGTGCTAGATAGCCTACAGAGATAAAGAAAAAAAGGTATTTATGTCCAACAGTAGGAGAGTTAAATTAATTATAGAACATTCACATGATTTACCATGCAGATATTACAACATGTATTCTTGGAGAATAATGCCACAGAGAAATGTTCAGGATAAATATGCAAGTTAAAAAAAAAAAGAGTGCTGAGGGCACTCTTACGTGTGACATGGACAGATGCAAAGTATATTCCAATGCTTCAAAAAGCAGTATTTGTGAATAGCAAAAAACAAAAGGATGCAAACCAAAATGTCAATAGAGTGAATTGTTTCTGGTTCCTAGGCCTGGTGTAATTTTTTTTTCTGTATTTTTCAAATTTTCTACAATCAACAGCTATTACTTGTCAATATGAAAAAGAAATAAAAAGTTATTTAAATGTATAGAAGATTACTCATCTGTCTGTCTGTCTATCTAGCTTTCAATCTATATTTGTGTGCCTTGTCTGTTTTGCTATTTGTTTATTTCTTCACAATTCTTCATCTTCCTATGTTTGCAAGTGTTCCTAAAAGGCAGAAGTAATTCCATAAACATGTTATGTTTCCAAAGAAACATATTATAAGCCACAAAAATTCTAGGACAATGCATTTCATTAAAATTACCCTGAAAGACCAAAAAACAGACACTTCTGAGCCTAGGGGTAGCCTGTCCACAATGAGGGCATGGGCGTCTACAGAACACCTGATCCTGACCCTTGCCTATTGCATCCATATCATCATAGCATAATGCCATTTGATCGCAAGCCATCTTTGATCAATGTTTAATGATCAGAGTTTATGTAGCAATCAAAGGCATCATGAAACAGCAGATATTTATAGCTTATGGCCAATTGAGGCTCTGCAAAACAGCCTTTTCCACGGTGTGATACAGTTCAATTGACGCCATTGGCATTCCACAGCACACAGAAACATATCAAAGACATTTGTTATGCTTTGAGCATGAAAGCGAAGTAAAACACAGATAATTTGAGAAACTAGAAAACTTATCAGGGATGGGATCCACGAGCTGCCTGTCAGTTGGCAGACACAGTGCCACCGAATGCTTGGCAGGACAGTGCATGCATGCAAATGTGGGTTGTGCATGGCGACAGCAGGTTTTCCTCCAACTGGAGGATGTTGCTATTCAAGGGGGCTGATGAATGAAACCAGAATTGCATCAACTGCAGTGGAAAGGCAGACAGGAGCACGAGACAGCTGCGCGGGTGACCGCTTTACAAGTGGAAGCTATCAATCAGGCGTGAAAGGCCCAAATCCAGGGAAACCAGGATCCCACCCCCTTGATACCAATCCTAATAGAGTACCAGTCACCGATGCAAATATGGGGCCGAGAAGCATGCTGCTAGTCCCTGCCTTTCCTGCAGAATTAACTCAGCAAAAATTGCTCCTTGTTTTCATTTATAGACAATGCCCACGTCTTGTCTGAGAATATTTTTATATAACCAGGGTTGTTGCCATCCTATCTTGGAGTTGTTTGTCTTGTTTGGGACATTTTTTTTTCAGGTGCTAGAGTATTGATGGTTCTGGACTTCTCTCATAAGCTACTGAGCTCAGGGTATCCATGGGGAAGGAGTTGAGTCTTTGGGGTCTGAGCCTGTTTCTGAGGGAATATCGTATAGGAGTTAAAAATATGGTTTCTAGAACCAAATGGTCTGAATTCATATCCCCAGTCCATCACTCATGGTCTGTGACTTGAATTTTCTCATCTGTAAAATGGGTTAATAGCCAGTTCCAAAGATTGACCTGTAGAGCAGCACTGCCCAGTAGAAATATTATTTGAACTACATATGTAATTTCTTGTAGCCACATTTAAAAAGTAAAAAAAAATTAAATAATATTTTAGATAGACCAATAAGTCCAAAACATTACTACTTAAATATATAATAAATATTAAGACATTGTTAATCAGATTTGGGGCTTTTCTATACTAAGTCTTCAAACACCAGAGAGCAGTTTACACTTAGAACACAAGTCAACTCAGAGTAGCCACATTTCAAGTGCTTAGTAACCACGTGAAGGGAGTAGCTACGTATTGAAAACCTCGAATCTCTAGGCCGCGAGAAGCATAGATTTATGAACAGCCTTGAATTTTTGGAAATAAACTATTTTAAACCTTCCACAGATTTAACCGATCATATATCTCTAAGGTCTGAGGCTGAGAAGGCAAAGATTTTCCTCTGCCAGAAAAAAAAAAAATCAGAGGAAAAAGAAAAGCATAAAACAAGCACTCTGATGTTTATAATTTCTAAAATTCTAACCATCTCATTCACAACTATCTGTGTGAGATAATAAGTCAATTATTTTTAGAGCTCTTTAAAGTTATTTAGTAGATAAATATATATGTGGATATACAACTGGGATACACAAAAAGTTTGCTTAAGCCACAGATAAATTATTAATCAATACGGAATGTTAAATTCTGAGACCCAAGTGGA
Source organism: Nomascus leucogenys (assembly GCF_006542625.1). Taxonomy (NCBI): domain Eukaryota; kingdom Metazoa; phylum Chordata; class Mammalia; order Primates; family Hylobatidae; genus Nomascus; species Nomascus leucogenys. Next base: position 115,245,149 of record NC_044386.1, read on the forward strand.
GTCATCAGAAGGAACCACCTCCTTACCTCAGAATGACTCTTGTATTCTCCATCATTAGTAATATTAATAACATTAAAAATAAATACATGTGTCCCAGAACATTAATAATGATAATCTTGTCATCTTTGAAAATTACGAGATCTAGTTACTTTGCACAGTAGGATGCAGATATTACAGGGAAAATAATTAAAATATTAATTACGTATTTGATAGAGCATTGCCTATCATTATTATGTTGTCATTATTGATGTTCCGTTGTTGAATATTGCTTTGCAGCTTTTGCGTTATAGAGCCTTCATGAGAAATAAAATCTTGTGTGATTTTCATATTTACTCTATTAAGCAACTTAAGCGTTCTGGGACATTAATGCATGATATAGCAGATGGAAACTATCAGATTTGGCAACAAGGAAATATATTAACCTGGCTTTGCTGTGGGCCTCCACTCATTAATCTGAAATGTTGCTCATGGCGCATGTGTCCTTGAGTCAAATGGACTCCTGGATGGAAAATACACGGAACATCCATTTTAGGCATGCACTTGGTTAAGTTAATCATTGGTAAAGATTTGCATAAAGGTAGAAGGTACTGAAGACGCAGGTTTCACATGTCTCTCTCATACTCACTTATTTCTGCCATTACAAATTCCTCTGTCTTCGAAGCTGTTATAACCAAAGGGAAAATCATAGTGGACAATATCATGGAAGATATGGGTCGGTTCAATAAAGATAACATCCTGATATCCAGTTCCTCACTTCTACTCTAGTAAAAAGCAAAGCAGGCTTGTTATGATGTAAAGATTAGACACCAGAAATACTGGAAGGAAGCAGAGTGACAGTGGTGGTGGGGAAGAAAGTTCAGTCTGTCCCCACCACCAATATCTCCTGTGTCCTGGCGGGGGAAAGAAAGGGTGAAATTTTGTTTTGTTATTTGCTGTGTTCCCAGAGCCTTAAAAAAAAGGGACAATCATATCAATGGCTTCCAATAAATATTTTCTGAATGAATGAATACATGAATAAATGGGACCGTTCTTGAGGAAAGACTCAAACTTGTGTAGGGGAAAGCACTTGGACCTCAGATTAGAGATGCTCAGGTTTAAATGTCTCTTGTTTTCTGCTTGTGCAGCAGTACCCGTTACTGTCTTTGAACCTCAGTTATCTTATCTATACAATGGAAATCTTAACTGTCATACAAAGGAAGAGCTCTTTTAAAGTTTCAGTATTTGTAGTTATAATCTCATTTAGAAAGTCAACCCATTTAATTATCTGAAGGTACATTACACAATTGGATAATTGGGAAATTTTGGAAGCCGTGTGAGAATTAAAGGAGAGAGCATAGCCAAGACTTTGGCACAAGGTGTTTCTCAAACGTTGGTTTTAATTTCCAGGTGTTACAGTTGGAGGAATTTATTTTGTTAATATAATTTTTATGTTTTCTACATTATATGTAATCAATACGTGCTCATCAAATAAATATTTATTTCAATCATGGAAGCCTAGAAATATCTTTTCAAACAAGATAACTGGCAAAAGATTCATACATCTAATGACTTTCACAATCGCATTGGCAGCATTTGATCCTCAAAAAATATTTTCTCTATGTTTAGTCATCTAAGTTTTCATTCACTTCTCTGTTTACCCCTAAGTCTATACCTCCAATTTTCTTCTTTTTTATATTTGACTATTGTGGAACTTAATAGAAATTTAAAAAGATAAAAAAACCAGCAAAGTAGTTAAAATTCAAATTAATTTCACTCATTTTCATATCAGATATGTTCACGGAACAGATGTAGTTAGAAATAATTGTAATTATATTTGGATTTAAATTTGGGGCCCTCTTTTTTTTCTGAATTTCAAGTACTTGAACATTTTCAACAAACCCTGAAACGATGTTACATAATTTCTGAAAATATAAAGCCTTCTAAAAGCAATCAATTCATTTCAACAATTTAGACAACTGGTCATTCTTTGGAAACAAATCTTTGACTCCATTGGCCTGCCTAATGGGTCTCTTTCTAAAATGCCTGTTTAGCAAATGGGACAGAAATTTACGGAGAGTTCGGGCTTCTCCCATTCAGTTTCAGTCTCTGTTAAGATGGGCAAAGGCACTGACCTGAGTCTTTTTGTGTGAAATCCCTGACTCTGAACCAGGGACTAAGAGAGCTGGTTTTGATTAACCTATATGGCGAGTCCAATGTAAATGCTATTAAAAACTCATTGAATGGTATAGGAACTGATTACTTACCCAGGGAGTTCTAAGTAAATCGAAGCAAATTGCCTGAGATTTAATTTAACAAACATTTACTAAGCATCTGCTCTGCTCACAGCGCTGTGCTTAGAGTGATGGGAGATGCAAAGATAAAACAGACGCAGGCTGCCCTCCAGGAGCTCGTGCTCTGGTCTGTCTGACATCCCCAGGACCAGCATTGCATCCTCAGTTGTAGCTTGAGAATATTTTACCCCTGGTCAAAACCTGAGGCCAACTGATCTTGTTTCATGACATACAGCTAGAGAACCGCTGACCTGCTTAGACAACTGTAATAAATGCCAGGGTGTCGGGTGCTGGAAGGAGCCCATGGGAGAGAAAGAGTTACCCCATTCTCACTGGGAGCACCAGGAGGGATTTCGCAGAGGACACAGGCCTTAAAAGAACACTGGGTATTCAACAGGCAGATACTAGAGAGAAAGGCTTTCCAGGCGAGGGAGGAATGGCTTGAATGATATTTTTAAAAATAGCAATAATGAAGTACTTGCTCTGCGCCAGGTATTGTTCTTAGCCCTTTATAGGCACTAACCCACTTTTTCTCACATCAGTTCTGTGTATAGGTAGGGATACTTGGCCCTAGTTTAAAGTTGAGGAAAGTGAGGTACCAAGAGGTTAAGTAACTTTCCCATGGTCGCCCAGCTAGGAAGTGGGGAATGAGGATGCTAGTCTGTTTTTTTGTTTGTTTTGAGACGGAGTCTCACTCTGTCACCCAGGTTGGAGTGCAGTGGTATGATCTTGGTTCACTGCAAACTTCTCCTTCCAGGTTCAAGCTATTCTCCTGCCTCAGCCTCCCAAGTAGCTGGGATTACAGGCGCACACCATCACACCTGGCTAACTTTTGTATTTTTAGTAGAGACAGCGTTTTACCATGTTGGCCAGGCTGATCTCGAACTCCTGACCTCAGATGATCTGCCTGCTTCAGCCTCCCAAAGTACTGGGATTACAGGCGTGAGCCACTGCGCCCAGCCTCAGTCTGTTTTATCATGTTACTGTGCTGTCCTTCCAAACCTTGAGATAGGAAAATTCAAAATGTGTTGAAGTTTCTGCACGTATATTGGTAGGTTGGATGATAGCTTCATGGAGGTGTATAAGCCACATGGTTTGCCAAGTAGATAGAAGATAGATGTGAAGGTATTCTGTACGAAATGGGAACCATGAGAAGTATGTATCATTGGTTGAATATGGATTATAGTAGGGGAAAATAAATTAGGAGGAGAGGGGGCAATTATTAATCTCTTGCAATAATCCAAGTGACAGACGGGTAGAGGAACGATACAGACTCACGGCAGTGAGGACAGAACAGGGGGACGAGGAAAGAAACTTTGAGAAGACAGAGTGTTACACTAACCTCAGCAAGCTCATCTTGCCCTCACAACATGTTCTTGCACTCGCTGTCTAGAGGAGACTAGAACCTGTTGTTGATGGAAAGTGTGTGCCAGATCACCAGCTTCATGCGCTGAGGCTCAGGCAAAATGCTCGGAGTAAGACTTTGCCCTTTGTAGCATAGTCTCAAGCAACTTCCAGAGCACTTCTGTAAACAGCACTGAGCACACACCCCTGCTAATGCCCTGGTCCCAGGGTACCAGTTGACTACTTGAGATTCTAACTCTTTTTGGGTACTTCTGAGTTACAGCCAGTGGCTTACGGAGAAAAAAAAAAGGGGGGAGAGGAAAAAAGGTTGAATCTAGTCCTTTACAACTTTGGATTTTGTGGTCCCTAAAGCTCTGGTTATTCTAAGATTCCAAACTTTTCCAAATCTTGTGTTTAGCTTGGTAACCAATCTGTAGAAATGTAAAGCACATTTCTTCCCATATCATTTATTCAAAGTGTCTTTCGTTAAATGTAAAATAGATTGTCTAATGATAGCACATCCTGTTTTCACGTCATTTAATCTTAAAAATGGCAGATAACACTTTTAAGAAATCAAATACTTTTAAGGAATCAAACATGAGAGTATATTTTAACTGCCACCCAGTTGAAGGGAGGTTTTAGGCCTGCATAATTAAGCAGGAGTTCTGCTACGATTACTTAAAATAGAAACTTATTTGGATACATTCGAATATTGTTATCATTCCAGCAAGACTTTAGAAAAATATTTTTGAAGCACTGGCTATTTGAAGCTACCACTGGGAGAGAAATAGAAAGGCCATGGAGAAGAAATCAGCATTACAGATTCTAGAATCCCAAAGTCTCCCACGTGCTTTCATAAGGGCAGAACTGCCGTCACAGATCCTGAATTATTCAGACCTGTGCTTTGGAGTAACAAGGCTTTAGTATGCCGAAGATGTTGTTTAAGGCTTCTGGGGTCACTGCAGATATTAAAAATTGGTACCAAGGCTCTAGACTACTAATCAGACTATGGCAGAAGGACTCAGACACACTGCAGAATTCCTAATAATTCCAATAGGATCTGGTCAATGGCATTTTTTTAAAATACAGAATCAACACATCCACATCTAATTAGTGATACATTTGTAGGAAAAATTCTCTAGTGTCTGTCTCAAGCTACGGTAAGCCACGAGGAAACAGAGCTTTGGTGTGCAAGAAAAAGCATTCTAATGGCTAGCCTGATGTCAAGTAACCCCTACAGTGAAGTTATAATTACAATTTTGTCAAGAGAGTAGGGAAGTCAAAGTTTCACAGGGAAAAAACCTATTTACAGAAAAATATTATGCTTTTCATTTGATAGAAAAGTAATTATTGCAAAGGGACTCCTGGAAGATCTTGGAGACAGTCACCCTCTCTTTAATAAGTCCTTGTGGCAGCTAAGTGGGGATCAGGAGTATTCTTTATCAGGTTTGCATTCAAGTAGCACTAAATCTATGCAGGTAGGAATTAAATAGTATCTGAGTTTAATTAAAATTATAAAAAAGGAGAAGAATGGTTGGTAGACTGCTCGACTGCATTTTAACCAGTAACCTCAGACCCTAATTAGAAATGCTTTTCATATCTTCTCTGTGCAAGGGCTTAATCTGACGTGAGTCTGTGAGCGAGGGCTTGGGGACCGGTGTTAATTCTGCATTCGATCTCAGTTTGTATGGAGGCGGGCGGCGCTGATTGACCGCACCGAAGCACAGATCCCATGACCTTGCGGGGATTTTCATGTGAGGTGTTAATTGAGAGGGTGGGTTAATCTTTGAGCATCATTGTCCCCAAGCTCTGGGCAAAGTTTGTGCTTCGTTTCCTTACTCAACAGTACATTTGATCTCAACCTTGTCCCTCCATGACAGTTTCGTAAGCCCACCACAAACTCTCTCTTGATAAATTTGTTGGGGGAAGATAAGCTCTTGCCCTCTTGTTTGATTTCATGAGCTTGTTTTTGTGCCCGGCTCAAAAGGGAGAGGAGTGTCTCACCGAATTATATTCAAGTCCTACTTAGAGACAGATAAATGCACACGCAGTAAAGATCTCAGCTTCTCCTTCTTGCTCCTCTTCCTGCCACGGCCCCTCCCTTTCTTTGCGTGGTTCAATCTCTCAGGGAAGAAAAGACATGACTTATCTGTCGGGAGAGGCAGAGCATCAAACACTAGAAGCAAATGGGTGACAAATTTAAAGGAAAGATACCAATCGTATTCCATTTGAGTGCTGTGAAAATGTTATTGCTTATTCCTCTTTTGGGGAAAGTCTAAAATAATGAGAAAAGCAATGAGATATTATAGGGGATAGTATTTCTGTAATAAATGCACACACATACACACACACACACTGCAGTGTTCATATAGCACTTGTGTAATGGGCAAAAAGGCAGCCTATTCCTTTTGCTTTTTAAAAATAAATAATGAATGACTTTTTCATGTGTTATTGTATAGGCCTGTTGTTTCTATCGTGAGGAGTAAATTTTTACTTGAGGCAGGATTAATGTATACTGGCTGACCTTAAAAATGACTCCCAAGTGAGCAGGATGGTGGTTAAAAGAAGCAGAAGAAATGGTGTTCACACAGGAAACACAGAAAAAGACAATGATTAAAAAAAAGATTATGAAAAAAGCACAAACGTTAGCTGTCCTTGACATGCAATGCATTTCTCTGATTTGTTTCATTACAGCAGCTGTAGGTGAGTTTAATTACAATGCTTCAAGACCCTTTACGGCACCATTGCTGAAATGCAGAGAGAACTCAGTGGGACTGTGGACAGCCACAGCCCCTGCCCGCCTGAGGGGCTGAGGGAAGAGGTGGGGGCTTGTCACACAATGGGTCACTGTGCCCTGCCAGTGGCAGACTTCCTCTATCGCCTTCTCTGCCTTGGCGAGGCAGGGGTACAGAAAGAGGCAGAGGTGTCAGGCTGCTGGCCCAGAGAAGTTGGCAGTTTCCCTGGACACCACCAGAATAAGATGCAGCCACTGCTCCAGTGTGAACGAGTGGCCTCCCCACCAGCTCCTGCCTGCACTGTGCCCCCTTTTCCAGCCTGCCTTTCAATTACTTCAAATAGTCTATTTAATTAATAAGACACAAAAATTCTGTTATTCAAATTGAGTTTATTTCAAAGAATATTGATAAAGTAATATTCCTCCTCATCCTCATGTTAATCAGTTAATGATTTTAGCATTTAAAGACGTCTCATGGTTCTGATAATAAAACTAACCTTTGGCCAGCACAGTTACAGAGTCTTTCTGCACACACTGACTGACTTAATACATTGACATCTAATCACTTGCTTAACGAATCCCTACATATTCAGATTCCTCCAAATCACACAGTTTTAGTGGCTGGAGAAACAGAAACGATTTCTAATTGGCCAAACACATCATAAAATTATTTGTGTACTTGTTTTGTGTGAGAAAAGTTATTTTTTAAAAACCTGTTGTTTCTTCAAAAGATTATGCTTTTCCTTTATTAGATTTTTGACTCCTTTGCAAATGAAGAACTTGGATGTAATATGCATAGATATATGCTTAATTCCAGCCATGGTTAAAAGCAGCAGGCTCGTCTCAAGACACTTTAATTTCATCCGTTTGTCATGCATTTGCCTTAAAAGAAACCAAAATCCTATAGTTTCATCAGTGTTGCAATCAGCTTCCTTATCTTGAGGCCCAGGGTCTGCGTGGCTTGGGGGTAATGCCGCAGGGAAAAGTCAGTCTTAAAAAAGCAATCATTTCCATCACTGGCTCTAAGCACAAGAAGGCTGCTATGGCACCCCAATATCCAATACCTGGTCACGGTTTCTGCTGCTTCATTCTGAGCCCAGATTTCGAATTAAAGTTGACTTTGGCTTCTCGAAGGAAAAGATTTCAGGAGCCGGGTAAACAGCCTCAGCCTGCACCAAGGGGATTAAGTGGTAGGGCCAAGAGTGGAGGGAAATTGAGGATATGACAGAGGGCACAGTGAGTTCAAACAAAATTTGGCCTACAGAATGCAGGAAAAATCCCCTGGTGACAGGTGCCATCTTGTGGGTCATTCTGCCACTCTGCCTCCTGCCACTTTTTATAACAAGAACAGATAAAGGAGAACTGGATGCTTAGAGTCTTAGAATTGGAAAAGTAATTCAAGAAGATGTGAGTGGAGTTGGCTCCAGGCTTTTCACGATACTGCGAGCGTCAATATTTTGCTTTCCAGCTTTGAGTGCTGTTAAGAAATTTAAAGGAGTGTATAGAGGGAGGAAAAAATAGGCATGTAACAAAAAATGTCTATTTGAACTACAGGATATAATCATTTCCAAACATCTGAAAATGTTTGCTTCTTAAGAGACATGTACAAAGTAAGTTCTTGCTTGGGCAAGACCCAGACCCCAAAACTACTCCAATTAAAATTTGTCAATTCTAAGGAATGTGTTTCTAACATCTGTAAGCATTTTGAACTCAGGCAGATATTCTGGTCAGCAAATTTCTTTGAGATAATTACCTTTGAACTGTCTCCCGTGTAATTCACAGGTCCACCAATATAAGATCTTATCCCTTCCTCTTGAATTGGATGGTCTAATAAAGAAAAACAGAAATACACTAAGTAGCTAAGAAGTTGGCACTAACAATAGAAGTTATGGTTCATTTTTACAAAACTCATGGGTTTTCACACTTTGCCAGGAGATCATATTCTTTAAATATGCAGGAAGAGACATATTTCTTTGGAAGATGGGGGTGGATACAGCATTCAGTGCTAGGGTCTATGGTGCAAATGCAAACATGAACAATTTTTGCCCCATAGACATTGGCCCTGGCACTGGAGTGCTTTGTAACAACATATTTCCCTCATAAGAAAATTACTTAAAAGTAGGACCCCCACTCTCTACGTTGTATCAGTCAATACAATTTTATGATATATAATACAATGTTGTCTTTACACATTCATATATAATATATCTCATTATTTTATAGACAATTGCATTTGGGCTGTAAATTTCATCGCCAAGTCCTTAAATATCCAGTAGGGTCTATGTTTCTTGTTTCAAAGGATAATTAACTTAATAATGAGCTGCTGTGAGCCTTTATATTAGCTTAGTTCAGAGCCAAATTGCTAAGTATCTGTGGGGTTGGAATCATAGGTTTAGCCTTCCATTTGGTTAGCTCCAGGCCTTTATCGGACTGAGGGATACACTGGGACTTACGTGGCAATTCCTGACAATGGGATTATGCTGAATCATTTTATGCTTCTCACCAAAACATTTTGGTACTTTTCTGGAACCCCACATTTTCTGCTGTGTGTAATTTTTGAAAGAGGGCATGAATATTGCCTTCAAATTCTTCATGGGAAACTTTTTGACATTTTAAAAAGGGACCACGAGAAGTTTATTAAAGGGTCATAAAAACAGATTACTTTTTAAGATGGTCCTTTCTTTGCATCTTGGTCTTGCCAGTTTCATCTCCCCACCCATGAGAGGAATATTCAACAGAGCAAGAGAGATTGTGTGTTCCATTATGAACCAGCTTTGTGATCCCAGCCCAGGGTTTTTATCTGAGCATGAACAATCTGGCTTTGCGGGGCAAGTGCGTCAGCTCGCCCCCAGAATTTCGGCATCAGGCAGGGGGCCTCTGCTCCAGAGCTAGCCTCCACCCTTTGAACTTCTCCACCTTCCCACCAGCTCCCCTAAAACAACTCTGCAAAAGACAGGAGTCAGCCCCTGAAAAGCATACCAGGCATTTTAAAACACAACTCTGCCATTTCCTCAGCATTTCCATAGCTAAGACTCTTCCCGCATGCAACCTTCCCCCCTACCCCCCTTCAATCAAATAAGGCACCCGCTCTCTCATGCTACTGCAAAGAAGGAAGAAAAAAAAGTTGGCAATTTAATTCAAACAAAAGAAGCTTGAAATCTATAAGCACAGCAACTCCGAGGCTTCTGGCAGATAGAATTCTAATTAGTATGCTGCTATTTTTCTTTTAGACAGATGAGCGATGCCCCCTATTGACTCTAGCAGGCAGGCTGGTAAGGGGAAAAAAATAAAATAAAGAGGGGGGGCGGTGGGGGCTAGCCAGCAAACACTGCAGATTGCAAATTATATTGCAAACCTTGCCAAGTCCCAGCTCTTGGCATCAGATTTTTAATGACACCCTGGAAAAGGGAAAAAGAAGCCCTCAGCTAAGGGATAAAAATGAAGGGTTTTACACTGTGATAAGTCTTCGCTTAAAACCCAAATGGCCAAGCGCACATTAGGGTTTTAAAATATTCATAGATAGAAGTGAAAATGAGGATATGAGGAAGTACATTTGTTGCTTGGTCAACTGACAACTCATTCTGCATGTTAATACAGAGTGATGATCTAATTTTAAAGAGATAGCCTTTTTTTTTTTTTTTTTTTAAGCGTGACTTTTGATTACTCTGAGACTAAGGGCAAAAGATCACAGAGAAGGCTATGATGACACAGACACCACTTTCTTTTGATGTAGACCTTGGACTAACTACTTCTTTGGTCAAGAATTCTGGGGGCTCTGAAACTATGCTTCCCTTCTTATGTAATCTCTCTGATGTATCTCGACTGAGGACTTTGATTCCCCCCCTTTTTTTTCCATCTCTTTTTTTCCTTCTATGGTACATGAGGCCCTTCACAGTTGTAGAATCTTACGCACAAATAGATCACCACACACAGGAAGGCCCTTCCTTTTAATAATTAGGCCACCTTCTGTTCTGGGGAACCTTTTTTTGGCATACGTATTCCCATGTTGAAGGTCTGCGAAGCACCAAGGAAAACCAAAAAAAATGTTAAAGAGCAAAACATTAGCCTCTATCCAGGCAAAGATAACATCATGGTCTACATAATAAGAATCCCATGAAATTGTTTTTAATTGAAAACCTTGAATCTATAGTCTAAAAGATTCATCCACAGACCAGTTTGCAGCTGTTTCGGGTGGAGGTGGAGGAAGTTACGAATCTATTCTACTTATTTCTTGGTACAAATTTAAATTGGATTTTGTCTTTTCAGAACAACATCAGAGGCGCAGAAAAAGCATTCTAAAAAATCTACAAACTGTTTTGACTTTTCTAGTTGAAATATCAGGCTTTTCATGCTTTTGTTCTGAGTGAGCAGAAGGATATATGTTGATCCTGGAGGTAGGGTAAATTTCCAGTGCAAAAGAGTGAGAACTCTTAAAAAACAAAATGGTAAGATTAAAGGCAAAGTGCGGAGTTCTGGTCAACACAGGACTCCTCACAGTGAAATATGGGAAGTGGAAACAGGTTGTCTATGTCTGTGGTCATGCTATCCTAGAAGCAGTGCTAGGGTGAATTTACAGAACCAAAGGGAGCGAGCCAATCAAAGGAGCAAAGTTAAATCTGCACCCACCCCAAAAAGAATGGAATATTTAAAAATTTATCTTTCAAGAAGAAATTATACCCAAAACTGTAGAGGAAGCTTTTGTCATTGTAAGAATGGGCAGCATACACTGAGGGCCTCCTGGATGCCATTAGAATCAAGGGTTTCCTTGGAAAAATATAGAACGAATGACACTAGGTCCCACCATGCGATCTGAACTCCATTTAGGTGAAATAAATCTATAAGCTATTTAGTTGAAAAAGTGGACTTTTTGTTATATGTAAACTTATTTAAAACATTCTATTTAAAGCCATCTGTTTTAAGGTCACCAAGGAATGGTTCAGAAATATGCATAAAAAAGATAATTCTATTTTTTTTAGTAACCTGCTCGCAAAGCTGTTACCGTCGAAACCTCGTTGTGTGAGATTGTATTAATAGTAGGAAGCTTAGAACCAGCATTGTCGGTTGCCGCTGGGACACATGGGCCTGCTTATGTTTTAGGGAATGACCTTTAAATGTAGTCCTGAATAATGATCCACATTATTTGCTTCTTTAGTGACTAAGACATTGTTTTTAAGGACAGTGTTTTATCTATTTGGAAGGGGAGAGATGAGCCTAGTCAAGCCTTTAGCATATGAGACAAGACACAAAGTTTGGGAGCTTTTAATAAAGGTGGCAAACAGGAGAGTCAAGTGCTGCTTCGAGAGATCTTGCCATTGAAAAAGGGGCAGCGCCCTGTCAATTATCAAAACTTGCAATTACTCCTGACAGAGCTGCTTTTCCGTGAAAAACTTTCTCCACCTCCCTCCCCTCCCCCCCACCAACCTCACATACTGGTTGAATTTCGTTTGCAGGTGAAAAGAGGTGACAAGCAATTTTAGCACCCAATGGCTTAAAGGAGTTCAAATGACCACTGAAGTCATATTAACTTGTCAAATTGACCAGTATTTTCTGTCATTGAAACATTAGAATGAATAGCTCCAGACAATAAAATTGTTTCAATTATACTGCATTAGGCTTGGGCACAAGTAAGTAAAGATGCAGAAGGCAAAAGGGGAACCCACAGTCCACGTGTTCTTGGACGCTGACAGTAGAATTCTACTGGAAACCATTTAAATGCATACCTGTTAGGAGGATATTGGCAGTACTTGTAAATGAATTCCCATTAAGGAAAGTGGACAAATAAGTCTACATTAGTCCAAAAAAAAAAAAAAAGAATGCAACTGTTTATTGTTGTAATATTGGCTATGGATATGAACTAGATTAAATGAAATTATCCCAAGTTATTAAAGTCACAGTAAATTGGTGCTAATTATACTAATTGAGTATTAATTGAGGTTTCTTTCATAAATAACAAGGAGGTGAGGTAAAAAGGAGCAATTTTCATGGTCCAAAATGAATACAGTTCTGTTCACCCTTCTGTTTGCACCAGAAGAGGTATTGATCCTTTGCAATCCCCCCTACTTTGTTTCTGCTAACAGGGAAGCTGCCTGCAGGAGAGAAGACTGGAGCTGGTATGGATTCCTGCACTGTTGCAGCCTGGTGCAGAGGGGGAAAGCCAATTCAGAGTTTCCTGGTGGGATGGCACGTGGGCGCACACGCATGTGTGTGTGGGAGTGTGTGGCATTGCCCAGACTTCAAGGTTCTGATTGACAGACCACTGGGCCACACTCACCTTCTGCTAAGACTGACTCTGCTACTCAAGCAATTCTGAAGGTGATGGGTTGTTCTCAAGCCAAGAATTTTAGAGTTGGGCTGCCGGGCACAGGGCAGATAGGAAAATTGAACAGGGTGTGTGTTGAGAGAAGTGAGGGGTGGGGAGCAGACTGATATCATCTCTTCTTCTTATAGAAAAGATCCATCATATGTTTGAGCTATTTTTATATCTTTATAATAATGCTTTCTTCCACATCAAGGGAAGATTAAGGTCACTGCCAGAAAACTATTATCATAAGAAAATATATTCTTATTCTCTACTTAATTTTATTCCTCTTGAGTTGGAACTATTGCAGAGCTTTAGTACCCCAGTGGTCATCCACTGGCCTATTTTGGTGTGGCCAAAGTTCACAATCCTTAATATTTTAAGTAAATGATTCTCTTCTAATTCTGTTTCATTTCACAAAGCCATTCATTTTGACAATGTATATTGCACACCTAGTATGTTGATAGCAGTGTGCTGGGAACTGCAAGGGATGGAATGATAAGGAAGACATAGTCTCTGACTTCAGAGAGTGTACTGTGTCTGTGCATATTTGTGTTTGAGCCTGGACAAGTGAGCATTTAATCTTGGTATAAGGTAAAATATGATTTGTCCCTTTAGCTTGCCATGCCATTTAGAAATCTCTTTTTAATAATTCCCTTTTCTTATCTTTCTTTTATTCAAATGTAATGAAAGATGTTCTAGCTACCAAATGAATCACTTCCTTTTCAAAGTTAAACCAAGAAGTTACCTTAGATGCCAGTGGAAGACACTGGTGGCAGCTGAATCTGTATTTTGTGGCAATCATGATCTGCAGTAAATGGCATTTATGCATGCTTTACAATTACCTGTTTAAAAGCCCATTTAAAAATGTTAGATTCTACACTAAAAGTCATGGCTATGTCTTAAAATATGTTGGTTTCGTTGACTCCAGTCATTTCGTAGTTCTTTTCCAAACAAATTCTGTGTACATATATTATGCATGATTAAAAAACCCCACACATACAATGATTTGCTGCATATTTATGCTACAATCAAATCCCAAGGTAATTCTGTAGTCAGGACAGAGCACATACTACTCTGCTGTAACTACTGGCTTGATACAGTAAATTCAAAAGGGAGCATTGGGGGTTAGCAGTTGCGGCTGAAAGGGAAAATCAAGAAACAGCAGTAGCACCGCTTTTGTCTTCAGCCTGCTCTTCAAGATGTAAGTGTATCCAGTGGGTGGGAGACCTACATTCCACCTCCCAATTCTGGTGATAACCCTGCCGGTTACACTTCACAATTACCTTTTTAAAATGCCAATTAACCCATTCAGTGCTGTTTGGCATACTGTGAGCAGTCAGTGACAGCCATATTGCACACTATAGTCCTACAGTAAGGCATACACATACACAAGCACACACATGTGCACATGCACACACATGATTAGGATTGGAGTGAGGGAGGGAGGGAGAAAGGAAGGGAGGGTAGGGGAGGAGGATGGCGGCAGAGCTCTTGGTGGGTGCAGCAGCCCTAGTGTGTATTATTGTGGTGGTTAATGTTGCATGGGAATTTAATAATTTTTTTTCCATTGATAAAAATCAAGAATAAGCGGATACAATGGTATTCCTATGCCATTGAGAAGTATAATGAAGACCTGAATGTACAGATATTATTCACAAGAAAGAAAGCAGTAAATGAGATTTGGCAATATCCCCCATTTTTAATTGTATCTCACCAGCTTGAAAAGCAACTGCAAGTTAATTTTAACCATATCGTTTTGGATGTCATATTTAGTGTTTACTCTGAAGAAAGTAGCATTGATTTAAACTCAACATTTTCTATTTCTAGGCAATTAATAAAATTACTGTTTACTTACATGGCATCTTCTGCCTCCAGATTCAAAACACTCCCCCAGCACTTTCTCATTTCTTCTTGCTAGGGGGTACATCGCGTGGGAGATGGGTGTGTTTATCTTATTTCATGAGTAAAGAAACGGAGGCATAGAGCCCTGCCTGCCTGGTCCCTTAATGTGTGTTGGAGAGAACATCTTCAGAGAGTTGCTCAGGGCAGGGTGTACTGCTGGACCGGAGTCCCATGCTCATCTGGAATTCTGGACTTCCATTGAAACACTCAATCAAAAGGCACAGGAATTTTCACTGATTGACCAGAGAGAGGTGGAGTGGGGAGGCAAAGAGGGGAGAATGAATCGCTAGCGCCAGGCAGTAACTAAAGAAATGAACCTCTTGACGACAGGTAGTGTAACATGCTCAGAACTTCGGGCACATCTTTTCCTAGAGAAAAACTCCTCTGACAGAGACAGGCACGTTCACAAGCAACATGGGCTCCTGCATTTACCAGGTGTGCGCAGGCATATTTCTGCCTCAGTGAATTTGTTGCAATGGGCACTTCCCAAAACCCAGAACGTACGTCTGTGGAATAAATGACTTATGCTAATAGAATGAGTGAAATTCAAGCATGAATCCAGGCTTTCTGGCTGAAAAGCTGACCCGGAAGCCTAACTCCATTGGTATAACAAGAGCTACTAATACTAATAGGAAAGAGGAAGACACATAATTTCAATCCTGTGATTATATCTAAACCTCCAGGATTAAGTGAATTTGTCACATTTAAGTTTTTTTTTTTTTTTATGAAAGTCTGTTTTTAGGCTAGTTTGTATTTGGATAATGTAAGCAACTTTCCATTAAAATATTGACTTGAGGAATTACCCAAGCTGAGCACAAATATGGTTGCATGTTTTACATAGTTAATATATGTGAGTATTGTTTTATGAGTTGCTATAATTTTGCACCAGTAACTAGCAATGTTTCTCTGCATTTGAAATGTTTGAAAAGCTTCAGAAGTGAATTCCCAGGTGGTAGAAAATGACTTTTCTCAATGAACAGTGAAAGTTGAGCTGCTGACACACTCTTCTGGGTACATAAACACAGAGGTAATTGATCAATGTTTCAAGTAAATTGTGGTTTTTTTTGTCTGTTTGTTTTTGTTTTTGTTTTTGTTTTTAGCCTATGTCAGAGTATATTTTTCCATATTTCGTCTCTGTCTCCACTGCAAGAAATAAAAAATTAAAATGGACACTCCAGTTTACCTCATATCTGAAGAGGGGTAATAACTCATTAGTGGAGTTAGGCTGTGAGTTAGTTATGGCTAAGCAGCCATTGCTAGTTATGTGTGACTATTTAGCTTTCAAACTCGGACATTTATCCCCGAGATGAAGGAAAATAGTTTATAATATCTCTAACAAAACACATAGAGCGTTTGAGGGGGTTGAAGAGCACGGACATTCTAAGTCTGTCTTTGAGCCACAACAAATAAAATAACTAAAATCCAATACAAACTTCCCCACTGGGTCCTTATACTTCATATTTAGAAAATACCACAAAATAATAAAATAAAGCCTCAGGCAATGTTAGTGACTTCTGCAGTTTATCTATTTTTCCAGATAGTTTTGAAAGCTCCACAGTGTTTAATTTAAAAGTTCTCCCCAAGCCTCAGTGTGTGGGGGTAGAGGGGTATGGGTATATACAGTTGATAGGTGATTTAATCTAAATCAAGACAAAAAGGGAGATATTCTGTATATGTGGGAGAGTATATGTATATAACATTTCACAATCAGGAAGAAGAAGTAATTAACCATAAGAAGGACATGATAAAGTCTGATTCGATGGTGCAAATCAATCTGATCCAAGAAAATGGAGATTTATCACTCAAACTTCCCTGGGTTTATAGTTCATCCTAATATTTCCATAGATGAGACTAAGAATGGGTAAGGAAGATAAGCTGTAACTTACGATTTTCTTTCTCTTTCTTTCTACTCTTGTTTTTTTCTCCCTCCTTCCCAGAGTAGATTTTAATTTTTAAAGGATATTTCACTGTTTTCTAGTAGTCCATGCATATAGAATATAGAATAAAATCCAACATGAAAAAATCTACTAAAGAAATCACAATTTAATATTCGTGATTTTTTAAAAAAGATATTCATCTTAATACACACCAAACACAAGCAGATCGGGAGAAGAGGAATTGTTTTATATGCAATGGTCTGTTGCGTTCTCTGTATCAACTGGGAAAAAATTACTGCGAACGTCTGGACAGAGAAGCACCTGGAGTTATAACAGATGTTCTTTGGACAGTTAAAAAACAGGCAGTTGACATATTTAGGGTGATGTGTCACAGTGGAAGAAGACAATATGAATTGGTGGCACTTAGGTTTTAAATAACACAAATATGATTGTAGAGTTGTAAAGGTTGGAAGGACATGGTAGCATTTCAAACATTGCTTGTTAGCTCCTCATGAAGGTTAAATAATAAAAACAAAGGTTAATGGGGGTTCAGCTTGCTGCAAAGCAATAAAGTCAACTTCATTACATCTATATCTATAGGTAGATAACGTACACCTATATATGTATATCTATTTATCTATATACCTTTCTAGTGTCTTTCTAAATGGGCTATGAATACAATAATCCTCTATCTAAATATACTTAGAATGGGATAAAAAATTCCTTGGTAAGTTTCTGGGGGAATTGTCTTTTTACGTGAATTAACATGTATAATTCTAGCATATAATATGTAAATACATTAAGAAATAGAGTTTAATAGGTAATCACATTAATGCCTTCCTTGTTGAAGTTTTAGCAATTATTTTCCAAAGAAAAAGAGAGAAAAGACAGGAGTTTAACAGTGTATGACACTCCACACAAGTATCTCACAAATGTGAGCATTGTTGAAAGAACGTAATGAAAATAATAATTTGTATGATGCTGCCCCAAAGATATATCTGAGGCATGCCCGCTTTCCGATTATGACGTAGAGAGTAACAATGCTATTTTCTTCATTTTATGGCAAAAGGTTCACATGAGGTTTTTGAAACACAGTTTCCTGGGCACACAAAAAATAAAAAATATATATATATTAATGTGAATTTCTTTCTTCTCTATCAGCTCAGCACACATTATAAATGTATGTGTAGCACTGTAGGTGCACACTACAATAGGTGGATGGATATTTACCCAAGGAAATTTGAGCCACGGCCTTTCATTTTCAGAGAGCTGCTACCTAATCTCAGTGTAGCATCAGGACAAAGGACACCTCATTCCTCTTGCGCCTGCCCTGCTAACCAACCCTTTGTGAACCACCTAAGCGATTAGAATAATGGGCTGCGAAAAAAAGATAAAATACAAATTTCACTCAGATCTGCGTTGGATTACTTCCTCGTGCCCCTGCCTTTATTGAGCGATTTGGAGTTTCATTAGAATTCAGAATTCCTGTGGAAAGAGAAACCACGGTGGCACGGACTTCTCTTTCAAGGGGATTGCAGGCTGACCCATCAAAATGAAAAGGCTCAATGTTGTGCTGACAGGTCCCCAAGCAGCCCTGAGTGACAGCTTCATTTCAGGAGTTCTCAGATGAGGTTTGAATTGAGGGGGGAGAGGTAGTGCTGGAGATACTTTGTTCCCTAAAAGTGTCAGAGTCAACTCTGCAGCTCACCGACCAGAGGCAAAAAAGAGCAGAAACCAGTCTCTGCTTGCCCGTCTCCTAATTTATTATTAATGTCTCACGATATTCACTCCGCACGAGGTTTCATATGAGACTCAGAATTCTTAGCCATGGATTCCTTTTAGTTACGACTGTGGGGAGAAAATAAAGAGATAAGAAAGTTCTGTAAAGAGACTACAGCCAAAAGGTACAACACTCTGCCTGGACAGTTTTTTCCAAAGGAATCCTATTTAAGTAGGGCATTCCCCAAACCAATACTGCCACGCACATCTCATCAGACAATGAACTGAAGTCTATCCTCTTTCTCCGCTGATATGATCTGATCTGAACCACAGTAATAATGAACAATAATAATGTATAATGGTCCCTCATAGTTGTGCACTTGCTGTCGTGGGATAAATTTTATGCATCTTTTTTAGAAATAGCACACATAATAAGATGAAATGGGTATCTACAACTCTGTGGATGAAAAGTAAGAAGATTTTTAAATTTCCAAGGCGGTCAATATTCACTGAGTCACTATTCCCATCTTCCAGTACTCCAGCCACTAATGAAAGGCAGCTTAGAAGAAACAGACAATAGACAAAATTCAGCTTCCTCATACAACATTTTTCTCTTGATACTATCCCATGTGTATTTTTATTTCAAGAAGGATACTCTGTAGATAAGAGAAAATAACAAAATTCATGTGATTTCTTAAAATAATAGCCATAATTTTGAAAACTCTTTTTTAAAAAAGAAAAATAATGTCTGTGGAATGCAGATAAAGAACTCTCCTTTTCTCCAATTATTATACATCCAAAATTCATTTATTATATTTCTTCTTATATTTCAAGAAGAGTATTTGCATTGTTTCTGAGTTGTATGATAAAACCACAGCAACACAACACTGTCCTTAAAATATATATGTTATATTTTTCAATACTGCAACAGAGCCCAAAGTGGCATAAATCTATTGCACTGGCAAAGTATAAGTTAAGGATAATCTTGAAAAACTTCATCCTATGTATTTTGTTTTTACCCAATTTCTTATGTTTTATATTTTCCTTCAATTAATGTGTTTATGTTACACATTAGAGTTGTCTGCAAAATAACTTTTTACCTGGTCTTATACTTCCAATAATTTATCATACTCTCTATCCTAAAAAATGAAGAGGATAGAGAAATTCACCTTTTCTATTTGGAAAGATGATCTTAAAAGTCACATACATTTTTAATCAATTAGGATATTAGGGTTCCTTTAACTTTAAGGAATTTCATCTGCATATAATATTATGTTAATGAAATGCTGAATATATTTTTCAAGGATTACTATTATTGAAATTTTTGTTCCATGTTTCCAATAAGAGTGAATTTTTTAGTATAATTTTCTCTGGATTCTTTCATTTCAGGATCCTAAAATTTTGTGACCCTAGAGCAAGTACTAACTATGAAAGTGAAATAGAGAATGAAGGAATTATTTAACTAAGTCCAGCAAAACACAACCAAATCATCTGTAAAATATGTTTGTTTTCAACATCCAGGTATTTCTGTGTAAAAGATTGAGTTGTATGCTGACTTATTGAGAAAAATAATTGAGTTTTCCCCTTCACTTTGCCAGTGAGAGGAAATCAGTAGTGTAATTGTTAAAGGTTACCCATACCTGCCTCTACTGTCATCTAGCATAGGTAAAGTAATGTACACTGTGAAGTTTCCTGCTTGACTGTAATGTTTTCAGTTTCATCCCATTGATTCAACAGCTATTTATTCAGCACTTACTACAACCATGCTGGAAACCCAAGAGTAAATAGGCTGTGTTACTCAAGAGGACTGAGGTACAGCCGAACTGTCAGGCAAGGTTGCTGTCCTTCGGACTTGCCTGCTTTCTTTCTATGTAGGAAGAAGAAATGGACATACCGTCCAGCAAATAGATATATGTTACATTTCCTTATTCCATAATTAATATTAATAACCCTGGACAGAAAGTACCAACTTTCTAGACCCTTACAGTACCACCTTACCCTTTCTGGATGAATCCTTCACATATTCATACATTTTATCCAAATGAAAATTTTGTTACTGTCGGTATAACAGACAAAGAGGGAACAGAAAACTAGAGATGAAGTTTGGGAAAAGGTCAAGAAGGTAAATAATGCTTCTAGAAGACACAAAAAGAAAAATGAAATGGCAATGTTGGGAAAGTTTTAATACATGTTGCCCTAAGAAAAAAATACTACTTGTTGAAATTCTACTTAAGACTGGACCTTTTCTCTAAAAATTGTGCTTGATGTGAATTAAAGCAACACAGAGAAATTTATGGGCTCCCTCTAAGTTCTATCCAACTCACCGCAAAACTGTTCCTAGTAGGTGTGGTATACTCTTTCAGATTCTTTGTGTGTATGTGTATGTATGTGTGTGTGTTTGTGTATGTGTAGAGTCTATATACATATGTGTACTTACATGTGTGTATATATAAATATATATTTACCTGGATGAAATAGTATATAATAGAATATTCTTTTTTCTTTAAATATATATGTATATGCACATATATACATAAATGTAGATATAGCTAGGTAGGCATTCATGTGAAACAAAGAGGCCTATATCAACTTTTTAATGGTTGCATGGTATTTCATCATAGGCGTGTAGTACAACTTACTTAATGCACATTTGGCCTGTTGCAAAATTTTGGTATTAATAAAATAGCACATATCGTGCAAAGACACCCTTGCATAGGTCTATTCATTCTTCTCTGATTTTCACCTTACGACAAAATTTAAAAGTAGAATTTCTGGGTCAAGCAGTATGCTCATTTAAAATGTCATTGCATATTTCCAAATTGTCCTCTAGAAAAGTAGTAACAGTAACAATTGATGGACTGTGTGTTTTCTAAAACTTGCATTTTTTTCCTTATTGGTGAGGTTCGGCATTTTCCATATGTTTATTGGCATTTTAATTTTTTTTGGTTCATGTCTTTTATTCCCTTCCTGCAAATTTGTGGTGTGTCTCAACTTTATTTATACTCTCATTTTCATAATTTTCCAAAGGAATTTGACTTTAAAAAAAATAAGACAGCCAATGCCTTGATTTAATTTCACTGTTGCTTTTTGAAGTGACTGCTGTGTTTTTATTTACTTTTATATCTTGTTGTTTTAGCAAATTCTTCTTTATTATAATTGTGTATGTTGGAACAAAAAGGTATAGTTCTTAATCTAGATAAAATATTTTAAGATGTTGTAATTACAGTCCCTTCTAAAATCATAGAAATAGACACATAGCTGTGTGATTTGTAATTAGTTATGTTCATTGACGGATCCTGGGCCAAAATTGCCTATATAATCAATATTTATTCAGTATCTAGTGAATAAAAATGGAGTGCTGACTGCTTTTTAAAAGATTCTTAGATAAAGAAATAGGTCACAATTTTCGTGTTCTGAATAATAGTTTTAAAGATGGGATAATTTAGACGAAACAAAGTTCACATTTGACACTCATTCTGTGTAGTAAAGGTCTCCAATAGCACAAACTCTAAGAAAAGCCTGGAAAAACCATACAGCCTAATTGGTCACTTAAAACATTGCTTAAAAAAGAAAAAAAGAAATCTGTTTAAAATTTGCTCTTAGATCTGATGCAGCATGTCAGAATAAAATTAAAATATCTTAATAATTAGAATTAGAGTCATGAGAAAAAAATGACAATAAATCACTGAAATGATTTCCAAGCATGTTTTGACCTTTTACACTAGACACTAATTTTTGAAGACCTTTTGAAAACCGAAACAGAGGATGATTTAAACCATCCACATTCCTCCTGACTTGAGCTTTCACAGACGTGAATGCTGATTGGAAAATCCTGTCATGGTTTTCCTGAAGAAAAAGAGTAATAATGACTATATGAATATGACATTTCAACATGCAATGTGATGCAAAACAAGGGTTTTTTTTTTGTTTTTGTTAAAAAAAAAAAAGAAGAAAAAGAAATCTACCCCCAAAACACCAACTACACTGGATGCAATTTTAGCCCAGTGTGGATTTTATTTGCACCCCATTACTCATAAACACCCAAATGTAACTCTTTTACTAGAGCTCCTTTTGAGTTCAATGTGATAATGAATGTGAAGGGTCTATGTGAGGGGAGTTGGGGAGGGGGGCACTTTGTGATTTTGCAGGTTCACACCAGATAGGCATTTTTTATAGCCTGAAAGGGGATGTTTTCTTTTGTTAATGGCTTACAATCAGATGAAAGGACTCATCACTCTATTTTAGTGCTCCACCACATGGCGCGTATCTTTTATAAATTACAGGCTGGCGTTGTGTGCACTTGGGGAGAGAAAGGTTGGTTTTTCTCGCTGTGAGCCATCCTGCCTAATTGTCGTATGCAAATAAAAGCAATTATAAGGCTTTTAGGGTGAAGGGATGACAGCTGAGTTTGGCAGTTGAGAAGGCCTCACCCACCTTGTTGGCATAGCAACAGGGAGGAAAAGGACAAAATGGTGTGTATACACAGAAAATATATATGTTTTGGTTCAAGAATTTTAAAATATATACCAATGTTGAAATGAAAATGTCAATATGTGTAATGAATGCCTTTGTTTAAAATATTATTTAAATTAAACTCTATTTATTTCTCAGCCCTTTGAATGATCCTTGTCATCTAACTACCATTTATCTGCTGTCATTTGTGATTTTTAGTTGCTACTTTTAAAGTTCTATGCAGATCATAACAACAGTATTCAGTAATTAGGAGATTATAAGTTCTTGATTTTAACAACCTTTGGAAATACCACTGGGTGAAAGTTTTGTGAAAGGAAATCCCAGTAAAGGAGATGATGTAATGTGGGAAAATGGTGCAAAGTATGCAGCTATCAGTGCATAAAGTTCAATATTAAAAAAAAATGTTTGTGCTAAAGTGTTAAACAAGTAGAATAAATAGCATGCTACTAGCATACAAAATTAAAATGAGTCACAAATGGATATCTTCTATGGCAATTTATTTCACAATTACTCTTGTGGAAGCTTTCATGAATTAAATATGAGTTCTGTCTTGAAATTAGGTGTTATAAGGCTAAATTACAAGAGGCAGGCAGTAATTGAGGTGGCAGCAACACAGGGTCTGGTGAACTAATCTCTTGCCATGTCACATGGCTCACCTTCAGCCAATGAGATGCCTCCCATCACAAAAACAGAGGCAGCTGAGAAAAATTGATTTCTCATCTGAGCCATATTTGATAGCTTTTGAAATCGAAAATTGAAATTAACTAACCTAAGCCCCGTTGTAACAAAAGAGCAAATTAAATATGCAACATCGTTTCCTATTGGCAGTAAGAGGGCCTGCCAAGGTAAATTTCTAAATAGAGTTTAAGATGCAATTCTGTTCTCTCTCTCTCTTTCTCTTTCAGTGTAAAAGTATAAGTGTATAGTGGCTTTATAAATTATTTATATAAAAAAAACATCAGCTGCAAATGGCCACTGTGGTTAAGGACTTCCATGGAGAAAATGATTGCATTAGGAGAGCTCATTGAATGAATTAAAATTAAAAATCATCCTCAATGATTTGCTCATCTTACCTAAAATAAAAAGTAGGAATATTTTAAACTTTTTTCCTCTGAACTTTATTTTTTTTTTCTCTCCCCCAAACTCAAAGAACAAATCTACCATGATTTACTGAAATTAAAAACAACCACAACCACTGTGGTATAAATTAAACCACCCAACTGTCTTGTAAATAATTGTAAAAATTAATTTTGATTTACTAACTGCTTAAAACAAACCTATTACTTGATTGTGTCATATGTGATAGTTTCAAGTCTGACCACTTTAAAATTATTTCCCAAATGGATCCCAGTGATTTGGCAAGTATAACTATTGATTCTGAATTTATAAATGTACTAGATCAGATGAAGGAAATAGGTGTCTCAGAGGCTATATCCTAGATAACCCAGGAGTGACAGTTTTTAATTTATTATTTCACTCCTGCTTGTGCAATAGGCTGTCCAATACAATGTTTGTATCACCACAGAAAGTGTTCGTCCTGACTTTTTATTGCCTGAATTTTTTAAGTAGGCAAATTAATTTTATATGTTTGAATGATAGGTGATTGAAGATAAAAATCATGAAATCACAGTACAATCCTGTCTTCCTTTTTCAGATCTGTACCGTACATATAGAATTCAACGACAAGCATAATGGAGGGTATTATACTTAGCCCGCCCGTCAGCCCATAGATCTGGTAAAATCATTTTCTGTTCTAATTTATTATTTTTAGTGTCAATCAGACTCTGAGGAGATAAGTAACATCATTAGGTACTGGGATCAACTACTCAGCACTTTTTAAATGCAGTTGAAGTAGTCGTCATTATCTGTACATAGTCAAGGTTCAGAAAGTTTTTCTGTTACATAGAAATCTTGTTGGAAAGAAAGCCTTAGGAAGATAAAGTCTAAAAACACTACTTTCATTTCCTTTGTAAGAACCAAATTTCAAGGAGGCACCAAGAGGCCCCATATTACTTCCAAACCATAGGTAATGCCCAGATCTCATTTCTCCCCTGAGCCTCTAACCAGAACTCCTGTTGCACAGCTGTGAAGACGGACTCAAGCCGCCCTCATGTTCTTTGCCCTGTTGTTCGCATTCTGTTGACGGTGCTGTGGGAAAGAAGCATACCCAAGGTAAGTAACCCCAAAGGAAAGGAGAAGAAACCAAAGATGGACTCCATCTAGGTACAGGACATTTCCTCCGTGAACTTTTTTTACTCAACTTTCTAAAAAATGCTTTTGTAAATAATATTTTTATTTGTAATAAGTTTCGCCCTAGAAAAGTGTTGGCTACAGATCAATAATTTGCATTATCCAGGCTTGATACGCTCCAAATCGTTTTAACCCAATGATCTAACTGAGTTTCAGAAGTAGCACTAATTAGACAGAAGTAAGTGGTTTTTGGTTCCATTTTATGGATGATTAACAGGAAACAACCGAGAAAAATTCCAAAGCATAGATTTTAATTGGTCACATTTCCTGTAGTTGGAAATTCAAATTTCTAACTTCATTCAGATTAAAGTGCATGGATTTGAATCAGTTTTATTTCTTAAAGCTAGAAATCAAAATGTTTAAATGTTCAAGATCCCATCAAATTTTATACATAGAAAGAAATTTATATACAATTCTTAGTCAACTGGTGAGATATTCAAAGTACTTAACAATTGGGGATTTGGACATTGATTATTAAGGAGAGAGTCTAGCTATAAATAGCTGGCATGGCTATGGGATTTTGCGAAGACTTGAAAGCGGCCCTGGATTCAACCAGTATTTGTTAAACACCTACTACATGTCAGGATCAATGTTTTGTAATCGCTGCCTTTTTTATGTTCTCTTTCTTGTTTATGCCCTTCACTTTGTAAAATGCTTTGCTAATATCTAGATGTTTTCTCCATGTCTTCCAAAATAGTAGCCCTGTCAAAAAGATGAAGTACTTCAAAAGCCCTCCCTAGTGGTGAGATTTCAGTGCCTTTTAGTGATTAGAAAACATTCACCTGAAAATTTGGTCTATCATTCATTTCATTGCATTAATTCTCACCTCCTCGTACCTTGTTTCTACCTCTTTAAATGGAGATTCTAATACACATGACCTCGAGTGGGTTTTTGTTTTTGTTTTATATATTAAAGGAGGTCAGATTTCAAAGCACTTGCACAGTGTCTGGTCTCCAGCAAGCTCTCAATGAATGGCTGCCACTAACTTTTCAGAAATGTGTTTATGAGCTCAAAGCAAGGATCTAAGCAGAGGATGAACACTAGGCACACTTTTCGGGAGGATTCTTGCTTAAGAAGGAGAGGACAGTAGTACTCTGAGCCTACTATGTGCATTCTTTAGGGGCATTTCACATCGATTTAACATCTGATTTAATCCTCACAACAACCCTGAGAAAAGTTACTAGTCTTAAAATGCCCACTTAGGCTAAACTATCAGAGGGTAAGTAACCAGGGTTCTAACCAACATCTGTCTAACTCCGTCACATTTTCTTTTTATTAAAAAGCTGTATCAAATAACTGGTGTCAGGCATTGTGCTAGCATCAAGCGGTTCTCAACATACTCATCAAATACGTAGGAGTTCTACATAATGGAGAGCCGGAAGTAATTCTTATCTCATTTTTACAAGTTCTTCTTTTAAGACTATCTATATATATATTCATATTGTCATAAATGTACAGTTGTATAGACAAACAGAGTGGATGAGCTGTTTCAGTTAAGTTCTGGAAACAAAGAGATGTTTAAGGGAGAAATGCCTCTTATGTATATTCTTATATGCATCATTCAGATTTCTTTCTGAACAACGTCAGATTCATGCATCTTAAGCTACTATAAGATTTGATAAACACACACTCCAGAGAGTCCTCTACACTCAGGACTCACACCAATCAAATATTTTTGTTGTCGTTAGGATCTAGTATTTGTACAAGAAGTGTCTCTTCAAAAACTTTTCTGTATGTTGACTTTTATTTTATTTTGTTTTTTTGCCTAAGTGGACTGAACTCAGTGAGTGCATTGTGATACCTATAGCCTTAGTTTTGGAACAATAAGGATCAAATGTCTCTATTTTATGAATCACAGCTTCTCTAAACCAAGTGTCTCCTGAGGTACTGGAGTTATATCTGAAAAGAAGTTGGCTATGGCTCCTGTTCTCATCGTTTCTCTCTCTCCCTCTCTACTGGTGAATACAAAGAGGCAGCTATTATGATATCATATGGCACACGCAACACTGGGAATAAACAGGAGGTGTCACGGGAGCATCTAGAAGAGATAACTCCCTGAAACTATGAAATCAGAAAAGTAGTGCTTTCTCTGCTGAGATCTGGAGACTGAGAACCAATTATTCAGGTGATGGAGGTGGTGGTGATGGGGCAGGCTCAACACCAGGGCTCAAAGCTGAGCAAGCAGCACATGCAAGGGCCAAGATGTCAGCAGAGAGCATGGCCCAGTACCAGAACCCAAAGTCAGTAAACACAGCTAGAGCACAGCGTGTGTGAACTAGCAGGGAGAAACTGAGATGAGGTTGAAGAAAACGGCAGAGGCCATATTATACCTGTCCTCCATGTCATGTTCAGGAGGACAATTAGAGACCTTTAAGGCATTTTGAATAACAGAATGGTGTAACGGGAATATTCCCTGATTGCTGTGTATGTTAGAGGCTATCAGACAAGTGGCAGGGAAGATGGTTAGGAAGCTGTCTGCAGCAATTCAGATACGACATGGCAAGGTTCCACTGGGGTCATTCTGGCTTTAGAGATGGTGAAAGTGGAGAGATTTTTGATAGATATTCAGGACTTGGTGATAAATTGGGATGTAGGAGCAAGCATGGATAAAATAAAGACTGAAAGATAATAACTGTCTCCTGCACACCAATAATAGAAAGATAATCCAGAAGAAAAATAGGAAAGAGAGAGGAATTAAGGAGCTCATATGAGAGGAAACATGAGGGGCCAAAAAACATATGAATACAACCTCAGCCTCACTTTTAATCACAGAACTGTACACTACCGCCAAAATGAGATACCATTTTGCACCCATCAGATGGGCAAACACTAAAAAATCTGACAATGCCGCACATCAGTGAAGGTGTGAGTAAAAAGCAGCAGGCATTCGTACCTGGTGGGAGTAGAAATTGCTGTCACTTTGGAGACCAATTTGGCATAATCTAGTAAGCTGAAAATATGTATGCGTTCCATCCAGAAAATCTACTTCTAGATGTGTATCCTGGAGAAAATCTGACTCGTGTGCAAGAGCAAATGCGTAAACTTACGCTTATTCTAGTGTCGTAGAGTACAGACGACTTGCATGTGTAATTGTATTGTAAAATTGTAGACAACATAAGCATCTCTTGGGCCTGGAATGGATAATCACATAAGGTATATTTATATGATAGAATATCACACAGCAACTAAAATTAATGATTCAGACACTTGCGTTCCAACATGGATAGTATTCAAATAATGTTGAGTTGAAAAAAGACCAAACAATAGTATTATGCCAGTAAGATACCATTTGGTTAACGTTCTAAAAGATGTCAAAGAAGATGGTATATTGAGTATGTGGTATGTGTTGTCTTGATTATGTATATATTATAAATATGTAATAGAACTATAGAGGCATGGACTGAAAAGACACCGGCCAAATTTATCATGTCAACTCATACTGGACCCAACCAGTATTTAATATGCACAGTATTTGTTAAGCATTTATTAGTGGCTGAATCTGGAGAGTGAAGGAGAAAGAGAGGAGAATGTGCTTGGAAAAGCAATGGAGTGAGGTATAGAGGTAGTTTCATTGTGTTTATTATATTTATATTTTATTGGAGAAATAATGATATGCCTTTGTTAATTCTTGGTGGCGAATACAAGGATTTATGTGCTATGACACTGAAATTAGATGCATGCTGAAAAATTGTCTATAAATTTAGAAAAGAATGTAAGTGATGTGAGATTAATTTTGTGGGATTGTTGGGAAAAAAGGCTGATTGAAGGAGAGTGTAGGGCAAAGGGGAGGGAAGAAGAAAAGAGAAGAATTTAGCACTTTTTCAAGAAGTTCCACTTGCAGAGAGAAGAAAGAGACATTGATATAGTTGAAGGGAAGTGTGTGTGTGTGTGTGTGTGTGTGTTTAAAGAATAAAGTGTTGGTACATATCTAAATGCTAATGGGTTGAAGTGAGTTCCTGAAGAGGAAACTAGCTGCTGCTTGTTACTGCAGAAAACATGCTGTGGGTGAAGTCTTGAGCAGAAGGAAGGGCACTTCTCCTAAGGGAAAAGCAGAGGAACGAAGGGTTGTGGGCATAAGCATATTAGGGAGGTGGCAGGATGTCGTGTGAGGCCTCTCACAATGGTGTTTGAATTTATGTCTTTGCAAAGAGAGCAAGAGTTAGCTGAGTTAAAAACTTTAAGCGAATGTTGGGAATTGCTCTTGTGGAGAATGGGAGGAAAACAGGTTGAGTAAGAAATAAAGACTGGCTGGCAGAGTTGAGGATTTGGATGAAATTGGAGATCTTCAATTTGTCATGGCCCCAGTGTCTAGAGTTGTGTGATCTGCTCCAGCATTGCTCAGCTGAGCAAGTAAACAGTGGAGTGGATCCAGAGCTAAGTTTTTCTAGGCAGATGGGATGGGAGATCCCAAGAACATGGGGGTTGAGGAAACAACAAACCTTGCCTAACATAACTGCCACTGAATCTCAGCTTGATAGAGAAGGAAATGAGGTCAGGAGGGGCTGGAAGATGAAGGGTAAAATAGAGTCAGGAGAAGGGAGATCCCAGTGAAGCTAAAACAGTAGTAGTAGGAGAGTTGAATGGTGGTCACATAGCAGATGTTGAGATTTTCATGACTTTAGGATGGAGCAGTTCTTAGTGATGACATAGTCAGGGGTGTGGTAATCAGAGTGGGTGACAGAGATGGATGAGAAATCAATGGAAATAATTTAAGGAGCTGAGTGGCCAGGGAACCGGCTGTGTGCCCATGAAGATGCTGAAAGCACCTAGGATGCTATTGTCATTTGGGAGGGAAGGGGCTGTGAACCAGATGCTCAGGTCTTGGATGAGTGATGAATAAATAAGCGATGAGGGCAGGACATGTTCTGGCTCAGTCACCTGAGTCTCAGTGGATTGGAGGAGAAGGTGTCTGGACTTAGTGAGATGGATCAGCAAGTGCATCTTAATTCTAAGGTTCATGAAGGTCTGGGGGATGAGGCAGTCTCCACTTGAGAAGATGGTAAAGGAACAGTGTCCTTGGGAGGAAGTCAACTGTTAGTGGGGACCATACAATCAAGGAGGCCTCCCCTGAGGTTGAGGATGGCTTGTAGGTTCTAGAACAAGGTCCCAGAAGGCACAGTGAAGCATTTGGCTGGGAAGCAGAGTGAGAGTTTGGGGAAGGGGTCAGGCAGCACAGAACTGGGTGGTAATGAAGGGACTGAGCGGGGAGCTTCCCATCTTGAGCAGTGTGGACCAGGATAGCAAGGCTTTGAGGCACCGTGAATGAATAACTATGGCTTCAAGACTTCCGTGAGAATTATTCCAAACAGTCTTCTGCTGGCAGGTGGAAGGGAACAGGTGGGAGGGACCGTCAGGATTTGAATGAATTTACTAGGCCTGGATAATTGCGGAAGTCTTGGTTCACTGATGAACAAAGAGACTCTCTGGAAGGAGTTGGGTGGCTGGGCTCTGGATAGGTTGGGAAGGCTCCAGGGAGTGACTCATGGCTGCCAACTTGTGTGCTATCAGGGCAGGTGGAGGCCCAGTTTAAGGCTGAGGCCAGAGCACCATCAAATTCAGATTCTGCAACTCCACAAAAGCCTGCACCAGTCCTGGGAAACCTGTGAGGAAGGTCGGCTTAAGATCTAATCACCATCTCTACGTTCCCCCATATATACACACGTACTCAACAAGCAATAGCAAAGTTTAGACTTGATACTGCTATCCAGAAATTTGTAACCAGAACCCAGGGACATATTCCAGCAAACATATAACTTTTTGTACCATTTAAAAATAACAAAGAGGCTTTTCTGTTGTTGTTGATGATAAATTACATGTTTGGTGCATTTGTGGGAGGGCGCTGTCACAATGCTTCAAAGCTTAGACCATCAATAGGATGTACTCCATCCAGCCCAGAAAGACAGTCATGCCCCGCAGTGGTGTGGTCCAAAGCTATGCAAATCTGCATCCTCCCTAGAATTTTATAATTTGGTATGTTTGCATATCGGATTTTCTAAAACCAAGTCCCCTCTGAAGGCTATTAACAGGCAACAATGAGGATGGTTTCGCTTCCTCCCGAGAAGTTCAGGGAAGGTGAGGCCACTTGAGAGGCCTTCACAGTCTTTGTTGATGACATTCCACTTAAACATAGCCCTTTTGCCTGACATGAGGTTTCACTGTGTGAGCCAGCGTTGATTGATTTCTGGTTGGCTCTAGTGAATCTAAGCCCTTTAGGTCAGTCTTAAGCATCATAAACTTGTTTTCTTTTCATGAAGATGCATTTTGACTTTAGTGGTAGAGTCTGCTTTTAGTCGAAGGGACAGAGGAAACTCACCGCTTCTCATTGCCGCTTTATCTCTCACAAATGAAATGAAATGAAATAATACCTGCCGTTGTTAGTTCCTAAACTCTACAGATTCAGTCACACGGGCATCCTGGGTTCAGTTCAATGAAATCACTTCCCTGTGACTGGCTTAGAAATCTCGTGCGCATATATGCTCACCTAAGCTGGACGTTTTCATGGTCTTCCTCCAAAAGGAGAAAATAATCAGAATGCCAGTAATTCTGGGAGGCTTCAAAAACGCTCACAGCCATAAAAATCAGAGTGAAGACAGATCTATACTGAGAAAATTTCTGTAGAACAAATTCTGCAGAGAATATTCAGCCACTGGACAAGGTTGATAATTCTGAGAGCCTACAGAGGCACTTAATCTTAAAACTGCCAGTGCAGAAGAAGAAAGCACCCTCCGTCCACGCTGGTGATCTTGGAACAGGTTTTTCCTTTTTTCCCTTTTCTTTTAATTCTCAATATACAAATGGTTTGTGCAAAAGAGAGCTTTAAAATAAGCATGGCAGGCCCTCCCCCCCAAAAAAAATGTAACTTGATTATCTGAAACTTTTCTGTGCTTCCGAAGATTAGAACACTGAAAAATTTCCTGAAAGAATGCTGGTTTTGTTAAAATCTATTTTGATGTATATATTATAAAAATTAGACAGGTTTCAGCAGAATGAAGCTTTAAATGGGTTTGCAAATGCCACGAGAATGGACTTTCTCCTCAACATTTAAACTTTATAAAACCAGTGTTCTAAGAATCACATACCTGCACATTTCAATAGTTAATAACTTATTCCCCATGAAGTGAAAATACAGGGAATTTTTCTCAGCAAAGAGTACATTGATGAAAATATAAAGGAATGGCTTCACAGGAGGACTTCAAAAATGAGAGTTTTGATGTGTTTTATTTCCTCCATCCATGGTGAAAGAGGAATTTGCTCACTTCTGAGTTTTTTCAGTCTCCGACATTTTACTCAAATACCTCCAGCCCTCTAGCCCCACCACCTTCTCATAGGAATGCAAAGACCTCACACCACCCCCAGCACCTACAGTGAGAGTTAGCTGCAGGCTACAGTTATATAATATCACAGAAAAAGATTAAGAATTACCTTATTGTTGTTGCTGGAAGGCTGTATTATAGCTATTTCAGAAGAGAGATTTATAGCAGTATTTAATGAATGCAACTAGTTTCGTTATCAGTCAGTAACCATACCCATGTTGTGCATATGGTAAGATTAAATTAAGCCATTATAATAACCTTACAAAAGGTGACTATTTGGTGGTGGCAAGTCTGGCTAAATGAAATCGTATTAGCTTGATGCCATGGTATTATTCATTTCGACACAGGTTGTTGGCCAAGTCTGCCCAAAATGTGCCTTATAATTTTTAGGCATTTCTCTTATTAAGGAACATGAAAAGATCTAGCTTTAGGATGTAGGTATTATTGGAGTTCATCAATCTCAACCTACTTAAAAATATCACAGGCTCAAACTTTGAAGCATAATTTCTTTTTCAAAATTAACATTTTCCACCTTCGAACAATTTTCACATGTTTATTTTTACTAGCAATTATTTTTTCAGAGATGGTTATATGAAGGGTCATTAGATAGACAAGCTAGCATACTGGAAGTTTCAGAAAGTTAATTCAAAATTTTAAAGAGTTGCAAAGGAAAAAAAAATCAGTCTGGAGCTAGTGAAAAATGATCAACAGATAACCACTGGTTATTTTAAAGGTTTTATGTAACACTGGTTTCATAATAAATCATAAATAATACTTGCTAATTACACTGATAATATGTGTTATACATATGTATGTATACTATATAATATATATTTAATTCAGAGAGAGAATCTAGTCTCACTATTAGCAAATTTCAGCAATAAAATATTCTTGGCTATTATTTCCTTTTCCACTGACATTTTCCCAATTATTTACACTGTTCAAACTTGAAATAATCCAGGTGAGAAAGGAGAGGTTGTTTTGTCGCAATTTTTAAATGAATACCTGAGAAGGTAGGCAGGGTGCTGTTATAATTTGTGTTTTGGCAACCTGATTAGACATAATATATTAGTTATGAAAATAAAATCTGTATTTTCGGATTTTTCCACTGAGGGAAAAAACAGAGAAATTATATGGCAGTATTTCTTAGTCTCAAGTGTGGATCTTGGCTGTTAGATCCTTACATCGCACAGCTAGAACATTTAAGAATTGTCACCTGGCCGGGTGTGGTGGCTCACACCTGTAAACCCCGTATTTTGGGAGGTCAAGGTAGGAGGATTACTTGAGCATGTGAGTTTTGAGACTAGCCTGTACAACAGAGTAAGACTCCATCTCTACGAAAAATAAGACAAAAATTAAAAAGATAATTAAAAAAAGAATTGTCATCTTACAGCTTGGCCTAGTCACCCCACATATGGACACTGGCACTCCCAAGAGACACATGTTATATAAAGCCAATCTTGCAAACAACAGGGTTCAAAGCTTAGCTAAGTACTTCTTGAACATTCTAGCTTTTTTTTTAATTGACTCAGTGTACAAAGGCCACATAAGAGTAGTTATAAGCAATAAGGCAAGTTAGGGACTCATAAAATGAGGCTCCTCTGACTGTACAAGTGTATTGGCAGTGTTCGTTAGGGTCTGGAAATCTCACTTTCTGGTTTAAAACATCATTTCACTGATGCCCAGACTACTAAAGTCCTTCTGTTATAGTCTCATAGCTGCTTGCCTGCCTGCCTGCCTCCCTCCCTCCCTCCCTCCCTCCCTTCTTCCTTCTTCCTTCCTTCCTTCCTTCCTTCCCTCCCTCCCTCCCTCCCTTCCTTCCCTCCCTCCCTCCTTTCCTTCCTTCCTTCCCTCCCTCCCTCCCTCTTTTCCTTCCTTCCTTCCTTCCTTCCTTCCTTCCTTCCTTCCTTCCTTCCTTCTTTTTGACAGAGTCTCCTTCTGTCACCCAGGCTGGAGTGCAGTGGCGCAATCTTGGCTTTCTGCAACGTCCACCTCCAAGGTTCAAGCGAATCTCCTGCCTCAGCCTCCAGAGTAGCTGTGATTAGAGGCACCTGCCACCACGCCCAACTAATTTTTGTATTTTTAGTAGAGACGGGGTTTCCCCATGTTGCCCAGGCTGGTCCTGTACTCCTGACCCCAGGCAATCCACCCGCCTCGGCCTCCCAAAGTGCTGGGATTACAACCCTGAGCCACCACGCCCGGCCCTATAGCTGCTTTCTCATGGTTTCATAAGATGTGTAGTTATACATCTTCAGGATAATAAAATAAAAGTCTCTTTCCCCAACTAGTTTTGCTCACCTCTGTATCCTTACACCTGCCACAGCCTCTGCCGCATAGTAGGTGCTCAATAGATGTTCATTATGTGAATGAAAGGATCTGTCAAACAGTTCAAGTGTTTTCTCATATCCAGACATTCAAACCAGGGGGTTGCTCAAAACGAAAGTCCTCTTTAGGGGTAAATTTGTTAATTGTAAAGTAATGACAATACTTCAAATTTGTAGAATGTTTTAAAAGAATTTTTTAAAATCTATTTTACTTATGACATTGACTTAGATGAAAAAGGAAGGAGTCTTCAGGAAAATCCCCAAATGTCTTGTAGTCGGGAATGTTTGCCATAGTCAGTGGAATGTTTCCATCAAACAATTCCTCAGTGTATTTATTTATGTGCATAAAAGGAGTCAGTCCAAGAGATCTGAGAATTCTTTCTGAGCTGGGCCGATAATATGGGTGAAATAAAAAGCGGAAAGCTCTCATGTAAATAAAATGGCTTGTTATTAATTCCTTACTGGATAGTCCTGTAAAAATTTAAATGACAAAAAAGCATGTCTGTCTCATGGTAAAAAAAAAAAAAAAAATTCACAGGTAAATTAATTCAAAGATCACATGACTCTATTGAATGTTTTTCTCTTTTCCTCAAACATCAATGTAATTCCAGTTTAAAATGGGCAATTTGCTTGTGAAACAAATGTTATATATCATTTAGAAATGACTTCCTAATAATGTCTCTGAGTTTTTCTGTGTTCTGGATATTTAAGTATTTACATACGCATTACTAACCCTATTAATTTTACACTGCAATCAGAGGAGGCCTTAACTTTTATTTTTAGCTAGAGAATTGCTTCTGCTCCAGGATCCATTTCAAGATAAAATTAATTTTAACCTATTGATAGAAAGATAGAATTTTAAGTCACATTCAAATTTTATGTTTTGGCTAATGATTTCTTTATTTCTTCCTCTATATATGTAACATGGGGTTTTAATGTATTTTCACCTTACAGAAACTTTTAAGCCTTAGCTTAAAGTTCTAAGTATTTATTTTGTCTACTCAAAACTTAATTAAACATTTGCGGAATTTTGTCATAATCTTATAATGTGAGAACCCCAATTAAAAAAAAAAACTAAACTTTTGCACCATATTTTCATATGGTGGTTGGTTTGTTATTCATTAAAACAATCCTTTGGTTTTCAGAACTATGTATTAGTAGTCTTGAGTGTAAGCTCTTTCATATACGTCACATACACAAAATTATATCTCCATATTGTGTTAAAGCTAAAATAAACCTTCAGTATTTTTTTTCAAAGTTCTAAGACTTAAAGATTCTGATGTAAATAACCTAAGAATATTCTGCTCATCCATTGTTGGAAGGGTATTCCATAGGGGATATTGTTAATGTGACTGACAAGTCAATTATATCCCATTCACAAATGTTTTGATGTCTGCAATATTAATAATACTGCATTGCCCATGAGAAGTGCTACCCTAACTACTGGCACGGAATAGTCACAATAAATGGCAGCAAATGTAATTCTAACCTCTGACTCTTTGACAAACAGCATGGGTACTCTCTGCCGCTCTGCCTTTAATTTCAGTGGCATCAAAGGAAAACTCAAGCGCCTCGGAAAATAACTCTAGCCCCATGTCTCTGATAAAATAAAATGCTTACCCACAGACATAAATTACCATGGATATAAAAAGAGGACCAAAAAAATTACACAGTTTCCTAATGCTCTTAAATCAAAGTAGCAGAGGGAACCGAGAACCATGAGTAGAGCGTATGTATTAGGCAGCCTCACTGCTTGGTGAACAATCTTTGATAGCTTTAATCCAACAGGTTTGCTCAGTTGATGATGGGGGAGTGTTATTGATAATTTTCAAGAACAGAGTATTTTAATAGTTATTTCTGTGGATGCTGCATGAAAATTTTTGCTGCAGAGACTTTATAAATTAGAATTCAGTCAATAAAAGCCATAACTGTGAGTTTAATAGTCACAAAACTAGTGACTCTCTGGGGTTCTCTGCAGGAAGCCAAAGGACAGGCAGCCTCCCACCAACCTTATAAGCCACGATGTACCTGTCTTCCGCCTTTTCTCCCGTCTCCTTACCTATCTTTCCTAACGCCCTTCGTATCTTCCTTTCAAACTTCCTTCTTAATTATACGAGATAAACAATTCTCATTAACAATAAACAAACAACATGTGTAAAATTAAAGCCCCCCTTGACACTCCCTCCTTTCTCAGAGGTAACCATTATAAGCAGTGTGTTTTGCATCTTTGTGGTGCAAACTACGAATATATGCGTGTGCATATACACAAATAACTTGTGTGTTTGAAATCACTATTGGGATCAAAGTGTACCTATTGTTGCAATTTTAAAATGACTTTAAAATGTTACATAGCAGTACTTAAAGATTTGCCTAATTCCTTTAATATGCTGCATAATATTCCATGATACAAATACGTCAATTTCTTTGAGTATTCTTTCCTCGATAAAAAATAAATTAAATTGTTTCCAATGATTTGCTGTCAATGATAATGCTATAATGAATATCTTTCTCACTCTGTGCACATGCAGATATTTCTCTACAGTTTAAACCAGAAGTGAAATCGTTGAGGCAATGAACGCATTTGTAGTTTTATTGGGTGTTGCCATGTTGCTTTTCAAGGGAGCTGTACCAATTCAAGTTTCACCAGCCCCTATGATATTTCTGATTACATTACATTACATCCTCCGCAGGTCTTGAGATTGTCAGATGTGCTGATTTTGCAAATCTGATGGATGAAAAATAATACCACCTCATGATTTTAATCGCATTTTACTAATTGCCAATGAAGTGGAGCCTATCTTCATTGTGTGTTGACCTTCAGTGAATTTTCTGTTCAATCTTTGTCCTTAAAAGCAATAGCAGCTTATTTGAAATATAACTCATACACTTTGAAGTTTATCCATGTAAAGTGTACAATTTGATGGTTTTTGTGTATTTGCAAAGTTGTACATTGATCACTCTGAAAAGAAACCTACCCATTTAGCAGTCACTCTCCCTTGTCCTTCCCTGGCAACCACGAATCTACTTTCTGTCCCTATGGATTGTCCTCTTCTGGACATTTCGTATAAGTGCAATCACATGATATATGGCCTTTTGTGCCTGGCTTCTTTCACTTAGCATGATGTTTTCCAAGTTTCCCCCATGTTGTAGCATGTACCAGTACTTCATTCTTTTTTGTGGCTGAATAGTATTTCATCGTATGGATGTACCATAATTTGTCTATCCATTTATCAGTTAATGGACTCTGAGGGTGTTTGCCCTTTTTGTCTATTTTAACGTCATTATGAACATTCATGAGCAAGCTTTGGAACGTATGCTTTTAATAGTCTTTGGTATACATCTAGGAATGAAATCACTGGGTTATATAACAACTAAGCTTAACCCTTTGAGGAATTGTTGGATTGTTTTCCAAAGAATCATTTTACATTCCCATCAGCCATCTCTGAAGATTCCAGATTCTCCCACATCATTGCTAACACTTGTTATTATCTGTGCATTTTGTTACAGCCTTCCAAGGGAGAGTGAAGTAGTCACATTTTGCTTTTGCTTTGTATTTTCCTGATGAATAGTGATGTTGAGTATCTTTTCAGGTCTTTATTTGCTATTGGTATATCTTCACTGGAAAAATGTCTATTCACATTCTTTGTCCATGTTTAAATTGGGTTGTCTTTTTATTATTGAGTTGTAAGAATTTTGCATTCTGGATACAGGTCCCTTATCAAATACATTATTTGCAAATATTTTATCTCATTCTGTGGGTTATCTTTTCACTTTCTGGATGGTGTCCTTCAAAGCATGAAAGTTTTCAATTTTGATGAGGTCAAATTAACCTATTTTTTGGGGGCACTTTTAATTTATGTCATTTGTGATCATTGCCTAATCCAAGATCACAAAGATTTGCTCCTTTGTTTCTTTTAAGTGTTTATGTTTTTAACCCTTTTGTTGTTGTTGTTGTTGTTGAGACAGGGTCTCACTTTGTCACCCAGGCTGGAATGCAGTGGCGTGATTTTGGCTCACTACAGTCTTGATCTGCTGGGCTCAGGTGGTCCTTCTGCCTTAGCCTCCCAAATATCTGAGACGACAGGTGCATGCCATCACACCTGACTACTTTTTTTGTATTTTCGTAAAGATAGGGTTTTGCCATGTTGCTCAGGCTGGTCTCAAACTCCTGAGCTCAAGTGATCTGCCTGCCTTGGCCTCCCAAAGTGCTGGGATTATAGGCATGAGCCACCACATCCAACCTGTTTTAAACTCTTATGTGTAGGTTTTTGATCAATTTTGAGTTAATTTTTTCATATGATATGAAGTAGGGGTCCAATTTCACTCTTTTGCATGTGAATATCCTGTTGTTCCAGAACAGTTTGTTGAAAGGCTATTTTTTCTTCAATGAGTTGCCTTAGCACCCTTGTCAAAAATCAGTTGACCATAAATGGAAAGATCTTCTCCCCTGAAGTCTCAACTCTATCTATTTGTCTATCTTTCTGCCAGTACCACACTGTCTTGATTGTTGTAGCTTTATAGTATGTTTTGAGATTGGAAAGTAGGAACTGTCAAAAAAATATTTTTTTAATATTGCTTTGGTTAATCTAGGCACTAATTTTTCTATTGGGTAGATTGTCTTCAACTTATTGACCTAAAGGAGTTCTTTTATATTATAAATAATACTTCTTTGTTTGCAGTAAGAAAGATTTCCTCAAGACTATCATTTGACTTTTAGTTCAATTTATGATATTTTTCATATCAAGTTACACATTTGATAAAGCCCAATGTACTGAGTTCTCTTGTTTTGGTATTTTGTATGTAAATAAAAAGGTTTTTGAAAATGAAACAAAGTACTTTAAGAGTTTCTTTTGATAATTTAAGTTTCTTTCTTTAGTTTTTAAATGTATCTATAGTTTATTTTGAATATTCTGCATAGTGCTATAGCTTTTTTGCTTTTTTCTCAACTGAACAGTTTTCTTTAACATTTACTGGATATTCTTCCATTTCTTCACTATGTCAAAATCACTCCATTGTTACATATTAAATTCCAATATATACAGTATGTCTACACCTATATATATCTATATCATCTTTCGATCTATATTTACGTATTTCGTTCTGTGTTTCTGTATCTCTCCAATGATTTACTATTCTAAGGCAATACAAATACATGCTCGTAATGATTACAGCTTTATAATATATTTTGCTGTTTGCATGGCAATCCCAGTTCCCACTATTTTTTGTTGTCCTTTATTTATATTTTTAAAATTTCTTGGCTATTTGTGTACATTATTTTTCTTTGGGATAAATATTATGATTTATTTTTCAAGTTCCAGAGACTCCTGTTGCCATTTTGTTTGGGGTCATATTAAATTTCAGAATCATTTGGTAGGGTATTGCCATTCTCAGAGTCCTCAGTATTACCGTCTAGGAGCATAGAATGTTTCCTTATTTGTTTGAGTCTTCTTTTATGGCCTTGCATTAACTTTTGTGAATTTCTTCACATAGGTTTTGCAAATTTCTGTGTGACCTGTTTCAAATGTACACTTGATTGCTTGTCCTTTGGAACCTGGAATTGGATTTTCTATTGACAGGATATAATAACAGATGGTGGTTAATCCCACCTATTACAGCCACGTAGAAAAGGCAGGCAAAGGAGCTGAGTGGTCAGGGCTGGGCACCAAAGTTCAATGATACGGGTCTGAGTCCCAATCCCACCTCTTCCAAGCTGTGTGACTTTCAGCACATTACCTTCTCCTCTCTCTCTCTACTCATTTCTTTGCATGTGAAGTGGAATGATAATAGTACCTCCCTCATAGGGTTGTTGTAGGCATTCATGCCAGACGTAGAAGAAATACTCAATAAGCATCAGCTAGTATTATTAAGTTCCATGAGGACATGCTTTGAGATCCAGCGTAGGGCATATGGTCCAGGCCCACACTGAACTCCCCATTTGTCCTTCAGCTTTGTGATTGAGGTGAGGTTGCAAGGAATGGGTTTGGTCAGGTACGTGGTGCTGGGACCCTTCGAGGCTTCCAGGTGGAGGAGGCAAGGAGAAGGGAGAAGAAAAAGAGAATGGGATTTAGCAAGAGCCAGTTAAACATAAGAAGCGATCTGGATGCTGCCTTCATAGAACTCTGCAGAGTCTCTCTCAATCAGAGGCTGCTGCAGCGTCTCTCTCAATCAGAGGCTGCTGCAGCATCGTCACTTGCCTCGCGGCCTTTGGTCTCCCTACAACTCGCCCCTGTCTAAACCAAGGCCTCCCAAAAATGTAGCTCTCATCAGAGCATTGCCCTTCAGTAGGCCCTGACTGGCTTCACAACGCCCGTAAAACAGATCTGGGCTCCTAAATGTGGTTTGAGAATCTGGTTCCTTTATTATATTTGTAGTCTGATATCTCTTTGCTCTAGTGATCTATAATTTGTTTCTGTCCCTTCCTCCCTTTCCAAACTCTTTCTTTAAATTACTTAGGTTTATAGCAGAGCTCATTTCCTTCTGAAGACTTCCCCTGGCTTCTTTCCCTTCTGGATAAATGCTTGCTGTTTCGTAGCTTAAATTGTCTTCCAGACTCTGATTTTCCTAAGTAGCCCCCAAAAATGTCCTTGCATCTAGCAGCTGTCCATGTTGTGATTAGTGAAATATACTATGATGGCAAATGTGTTAAGTCGATGGCACAGATATTCTTTTTACCCTAAATTTCATGGCCCTTTCCTCACCACATGGAAATGTGGTGGAGACAAATACTATGAAATGCCTATACGTTGTCTATTGACTTTCTAATAAATTTATACCTTGCTAGAGTACATAAAATACTGCATACGGTTTCGCCCTTCCCACAAGGCATACAGTTTAGGCTACTCCATAACTTAATAAAAGCTCCAATATTGACCAGAAGTTCAGTGGTTAACCCTAGAATAGCCGGTAAGGTATGGATGCCAAAATGAGTTATCATAAAAATCTAAGCTTTACAATTATTTTGTAAAGTACAATGGTCCTGACTGAATCAGGGGCTGAGGGGATGGAATGCCAATCCTAGTTCTGGTACGAATGGGTCTTTGACCTTAAGTGAGTATGGAAGAGTTTCCAGGCCTTTTTCAGTTAGCCACCTATGAACCAACTAGAGGCTTTTCCAATGTTCTCGAAGGTTTCATCAAACTAAAAACACTGTCATTTTCCATCGTTCTCCTGCTGAAAAGTCATGCATTTCATTCAGAGTTACTTGTTAAGTCCTTGGTGAAAGAGGTTGAACAAAAAAGAAACAACATCTCTGACTCCTACCATTGTAGAATTTGAAATATATTATAGAATTAAGTGATATATAAACCATTTACTTTAATTTCATGTTTTAGTGTCTTGAGTTTGGATAACAAGTCTGTTCAAAATCCAATTATCCATTCTATTTTCTCACCCTCCACTACATACGTGAATACATTCATTACCCACTTCCCAAAACCACTCCCAGTGCCACAAAACACATAAAGAGAGCTTTGTGAGGAGGTGGTATTCGAAGCAAGGGGATGGGCAGACTTGAAAGGGAGGCATTAGTCCAGGTCTCAGAGCCAGGGTGGAGGAAGTGTAAAATCAGGAGTGGGAAAATCAAACACCAAGACGTTCAGTTTGGGAAGAACAGAGGGAGCCTCAAGGGTTAGGGTCTTCAGAAGGGACAGGGTGGAGAGGGAGGAGTAGACATTTTTCAACCAGGATTGAATGGTAGATTCAAAAGAAACAGACAAAGGCCAGAATTAGTCTTCAAAAAGAGCAAACTGTGGCACAACTTAATAAAGATATTAACATGACTCAAACACTCCCCTTGTTTTCATCTATTAAGGGGAAAACTGGTCAAGGTCCAAATAAGTACCTATAAAGTGGCCCTGAAGTTAGATATTTGGTACCCGACCAATTATATCTGTACGGTTGTCGGCTGCGCATCTGGTCTCTCATCAAAGCAATGTGACATTTAAGACACAGAGTCAAACAGATGGCTGTATTTTGCTGAACTGGACTTTAATGAAAAACTCCAGATTCTTTTGTTGCAGAGGAAAGGGATTATTGCCATAGAGGATGTTCATGATGGGGGGAAAGATAATGCTACATCAAAGAATTGAAATGAGCAAGGAAACATTGAGATGATTTCACTTCTCATAAGAGATTAAAAAAAGTAACTCAGATAATGTGAAATATTTCAAATTTATACAAGAGAAAGCTAAAGTCAGGTTGCATTTAAAATCCCAGTTACCCTCTTTAAAATGAAAGAAACTCCCGTTAACTTTATTCAGTATTAAAAAATCCAAGAAATACGGAACGAGTATTTCTTCCACGAAAACAAGAAGGAAAAATATAAGGTAGGATTAATGCCAAATTATCAGAGAAAGGTGATTAGAAACATTTGAATTTTCTAAACAACCTCAGCTTTCCAAGCTGAGCCATCCCCGAATGACAATGGCATCCTTGTTTTCTATAGGTTGTGCCCCTCTTCATGAGGAACCTGTTAAATGCCCGCAAATCTTTATGGGTTGCCCAAGAGAAATGATCGCATCAGCTCATCAGAAACCAAGGCCTGGGTTCGGGTATATCCCTGTCAGAAAAATAACTTCTTAGACTTGGTAATGTTTTTAATGTGATTCAAATGTTTTGAAACTCCTGATTTCAGAGTTTCCATTTCCCAAATAATTATCTTTGTAACATTTTAAAAGGGAAAGAGTAGAAGAGGCTATGAGAATATGGTTCTTTTCCAAAGCTCATTAATTGAATGCAAATAAATTGTAAACTCATTACAATGCAGGGTGCTTTAATTAAAATGGTACATGTGACATAATAAAAACAACAAGAGAATGAACTTTACTTAGAATTTGATAACCTTTTATAAATAATAGTTCTTAATCAGAAGCAGAAGGGGGCACATGAGCATTCGAGTGTTGTTTGTAAATGCAGATGCGTTTTCAGCACCGTAATTGTCTTTATGAGTGAAGTCACACAGAGGGAGCTTTGCTCGCTGAGGCTTAGAATGTATTGACTGCATGCTAAAGTTATGGGCCGCAGTGTAACATTCCAGCACAGTACTACTTGAGAGTCTGAGAATCAAGTGTCTCCAAAGAGGCTTTCATTAGTTCACTCAGTACCCACTCAGTATCTCATGACACAGTTTCAAATCAGGGGTTTTAAGTGCATCTTCTAATAACTATAGGCAAAGGAAAAATCAGTTTGCTTTCCTTTAACTCATAAAAATAGCACTGATTGTCAGGTAAACATCAAAGGAAGTGATCAGTGAACTTGACTTTGAAAAATACAAAAGGCTCTTAAACACAATGTGTAAAAATGATTACATGGTAGCTTGGTTGCGTCTGCTTCAATGGAACACTTTGCCCATTGATATTTGGGTCTGTTTAGTTATAAAACACACACACACACACAACAATTCCCAGTGCTCTTTTAGCGGGGTAAATAGAAAATCAGAAGGGTGCTTTTAAAAAATTCTTTTATTATTACAGACAACGCTACAGTTATCAGTTTATGCATCTGCTGGATCTTTCACTGTGCATATATTTTTAGTAAAATGAGATCCTACTATACACACAGCTCTTGCAATCTGCTTTTTCCAGCCAATGATCTACATGTGTCCAATTCAATAAATGTTCATCTACTGATACTCAGGCTGTGCTTGGCTTCCATTATTAAACCTACATATCTTTTACAAGGTACATTGCAGAGCCCACATTGAAACTGGCTGCTATGCCTGCGAGTCTCTTTCAGTTCAGCACATCTCCTGTCCCGTGACCATTACTTGTTCAAGAGAATGGACCAGTGTGTCTGCAGAACATCCCAGGCTTTGAAAGTGTTGGCTTGATTCTAATTCTGCTCTTTTTTAACCATCATAACACAATTCTTTTACTTGGATGTTCTTTTTTTCTTATTTTTTAGCTATATCTTGTTTAGAGAATAAATTATAAATTTAAATAGTAACCATAATAGCTAATGAAATGGTTAGAAAGCTGAGTTAAAGTTTTCACAGCATTGTTGCATCATTTGCTTGGTACTCCTTTTGGTAGAATCATAAACACTCC
Organism: Nomascus leucogenys; assembly: GCF_006542625.1. Classification (NCBI taxonomy): domain Eukaryota; kingdom Metazoa; phylum Chordata; class Mammalia; order Primates; family Hylobatidae; genus Nomascus; species Nomascus leucogenys. Next base: position 115,289,699 of record NC_044386.1, read on the forward strand.
CCATTTGAACACATATATTAAAAAGCGAGATTATTTCAACATTTCTTCCCCATCTCTTGCTTTCAATACTGTGTAAATGAACACAAATTCTTGTTTACCGTATCCTTTAGTGAAAAAGAGAGAAAGAGAGAAAGATTGAAGATTCATTTCCTAGTGGTTTGCTTTGTTCTCAAATAATGCTGTTGATAAGGGGCCAGCACGAATATATGCAAATCTCTTGTAATAATTTGAGATCATTTTCACTGTCCTAATTTCTTGAGAAAGTTATGAGCTGCCCTCCTATGTTATACCTCTGACAATCATTCCAAAGTTATGATGAAAATAGGTTAGTAATCCAGATGCCAATCATTTCCTCAGTCTCTCTGATTTTCACATATTATTTATTCACACAATTTCATATATTTATATAAAAATTAAAGGGATTTTTTTTCAGGGGAAAACCAAGATGGCTTTAAAAAATATTAACTGCGTACCATGTAATTCTAGTTAGACAGGAGCTTTAATTCTATTTCAAAATTTTATAATCTTTTAAAAGTAACAAAAATTCTCTATCAGTGTTATTGTCTATAATTCATTTATTCAAACTAATATATTACTGCTCTGAAATTGGATAGATTTATTATAAACTAGTAACATTTAAAAATAGAAAATATTTACAGAATGCTTACAATGGTCGAGGCACTGGAATAAGTACTTTCAAAGGATTATTTAAGTCTCACAAAAATCCTTCAAGGATAGATGCTACTATTATGTTCATTCTACATCTGATAGAAAAGATAGAAAAGCTAAAATGTGTTTTTTAGGGGGGAAGGAATTAAAAACACACATTTGGTAAAGAACCTACAGTTGAAATACACTTGGTGACCTATACTTTTCAGGTGGGTGTATTTTAGAATAGTCCTCTTTTGAGATGTTGTCTACAATAGCTGTCTGTCATATGCCTGGATGGAAAATACCTACTTAGGTCAGTAGCATTTCATTCCCCAAACAGAAGAATCCAGGAAATCAATAAAATGTGAGTACTGTCAAACTATGAGCTTCGGTGAGCGCTAGGATGGTATTGTTCTGTCCTGTCATTGAGAATATTACGGGTGAGGCAGTCTAGATGAATGGCCTTTTGAGAGGTTTCACAGTAGAAGAGCAGTCTAGGACTGTCACAGTGACTCAAGCCTGTAATCCCAGCCCTTTGGGAGGCTGAGGCGGGCGGATCACAAGATCAAGAGATCAAGACCATCCTGTCCAACATGGTGAAACCCTGTCTCTACTAAAAATACAAAAATTAGCCGAGTGTGGTGGCGTGCACCTGTAGTCCCTGCTACTTGAGAGTCTGAGGCAGGAGTATCCCTTGAACCAGGGAGGCGGAGGTTGCAGTGAGCCGAGATGGCAACACTGCACTCAAGCCTGGGCGACAGAGTGAGCTCCATCTCAAAAAAAAAACAAAAAAATAAGAGAGCAGTCCAAAGGACCTCCCAACCCATCTTTGGTATTTGGATACATTTTATTTATCTGCCTATGCTAACATTGATGGGCTAATTCATACAATAGGGACATTTGTTTTGAAAAAATAGACAGAAAAAAGAGCATGTAAATAACGTCCCATTAAAGACTTTTCATTTGTTGTTCTGTTTTCTTTTGGAATAAAACACATAATTTTTTTCTATATAAATATCTTCCAGGAAGTTAATAATCAGATTTCTACAAATAAATATTCTGAGTAGAAGAACAAATTTTAGTTGTGTAGTTTTAGCCATCACTGTAATGATTCAAAAATGTTAAATTTTAATGCAATTAACAACTAAAATATAAGAATGTTTTAAAAAGCAAAGAGTTCAGAAAATAAATATTATATTTAATTCCTAGAATAAGAGATTCTTGGATTATACAAATTGCTATATATCATGATTCAAAGAGCTCGTTAGTTCTTTTCTTAGGTGACTACTAAGTATAATATGGAAGGGAAAAAAAAGGGGGACATGTTATTTCCAGAACTTGGATTTGATAATGCTTTACAAAGCTATCCAAAGCCAAAGACATTCATTAAAATGCAATTATCTAAAACAATATTGAAAAAGTTATTTAATCATGATAACACTAAGAGTTAAAGTAACTAAGTAACTTTTATGCTAAGAGTTAACTCAGTTATCTGAGTTAATTTCATCCTCACGACGTTCCGTATTATTCCCTGTTTGCAGATGAGGAAACAAGCTTAGTGAGATTGAAGTCATGTCTCCTAATTTTGGGTCTCACAACTAAGATTAGATATTTTGTGGATTTGAAAGTAAGTCTGTTCTGTAAGCCCAAGCCTCTGACTCCTACGTCAGAGCAACTCCCATGCTTTTAAGAGTTCCACTCGATTTAATATAAAATGCTTGATAAAATGTATTCAATTGTTAAAAGTTGCCACGGAGCTTCTACTAACCACCACCCGGTGGAATGAAAACAGGGGCAATAGAAACCGCAACGGTTATGATCCGCCTCTGGAGGCTTCCAGACAAGTAGAGAGATGTGAAGACTATTATTAAAACCAAGCAACTGTCTGTATTAATTCGAAAGGTGAATTTCCGAGTTTGGTTCCCTTTTGCGGGGAAAGGGTGATGGTCAGAAGGGGCAAAAGTCACTGATCTTCCAAGTGAGAAGGTAACAGATGCTTCTTAGGGGCAAAAAGTGTCCCGATCATGTGCACAGCAAAATTGACAAATGTAAATAAAGATAAGATAGTGCATAATGTTCATTTTGTATCACTCTCTCTTGAGAATCCATTGTGAATGAATTATTGGACTTGTAATACTTGTTTATCTGTAAATTTTCTAGATTTTATTTCCTTAGCCGTTAAATGAAGTATGTTTAGTTGTACATTAAAATACTGTTTCAGCATGATGATGTGCAACTGTATATCTGTCAAAATTGAAAGAAAAAGTTGTTAAATGTTATAATCAACATTTAAGATATGAAAAAATTATCATTAAACTTTGTAAGATAATGAAAAATCCTGGGAAGCACTGAATATGTTCTCTATCTTAAATGATTGCTTGAATAATATAGAAATGCAGCTTCTTTCTACATTATTTTTCTCATCAGTTCTCTTTCTTTTGATAAGTATTGGTCACTATATATTTTTTCAGCATGATATTTTCGCCACAAATAAAAACAAAGCTCCCTACAACTTCTATGTCTATACAAATTCCTCGTTTCCTCCAACCTAAAAATAAATCTCTTAATGGATCCCAGAAAACTGAGTATTTGCTCACAAGCCTAAAATCTGAACATTGGGAATTATCAAGATAGGTATCATTATAGAAAAACCGCCTGCATCAGATTAGTTTCTTACCAGCCCCATAGTTTACCTGAATAGAAATTCTATGCCAGAAAATACCATGGAGCCAAAGAGAGTTGAACAATAAATCCTGACATCCAGCATGCACTTAACATATAGAAGTTGTTCACTAAGTGGTTTTTTTTTTGGCAGAATGCAAATAAATTTATTAAAATAGTATCATTCATAAAATAACACAACAGTAAATATTATACATTATTATAAAGATGAGAAAGTAGCTTCTATCAAAATTTATTTTGTTTAATATATAATAATATTATTGAATGCAAGATAACATTGGGTTTGTAATTAGGTTTTTAATTTTTTTAATTTTAATTTTAATTTCAATAATTTTTGAAGTACAGGTGGTTTTTGGTTACATGAATAAGTTCTTTAGTGGTAATTTCTGAGCAGGGTACATTGTACCTAATACATAGTCTTGTATCCATCAGCCTCCTCCCAACCTTAACCCCCAAGTCCCCAAAGTCCATTATATCATTCTTATATCTTTGCATCCTCATAGCTTAGCTCCTACTTATAAGTGAGAACATACAATATTTGGTTTTCCATATTAAGTAGTTTTTAAATGAAAGAATGAATAATAAACATTAAAAAATACTGAAGCACACATCATCACATTTATAGTGAGTCACACATATTACTTTAAAATTTTCTTATTTTGTTATAATTTAAATGTCAAAAGAGCCAGAGGGCTGCAAAAACAGAAAATGCTTTGCTTCAACTTCAGTTTTATTCTGGATGTTGTTCCAGGGAATAGAAGTTTGTGGATAAACATCCATAGAGCTGGACTCAAGAGACTTCTAATCAAACTGTGTTTGGTAGGACATTAAAAGGAGCTTTTAACGTTGGGATTTTCCCTGTAGCTGGTTAAATAAGATAGTAGGAATTCATAGTGTAGATTTGTGTGGCTAGAAATGCTTTCTAGACACCTTTTTTTAAACCCAAGCTTGAGCAGTTGTTAACTTGGGAAGTTTCACTAAGCCGGTTCACAAAGGGTTGGCATAACTTCCAAACTGGCCAGAATGCCAACTTCTACAGGTACAAGGTGGCTTTTAATTTGGATTTCCTATCTAACCAACCAAGAGGGCATGCAAAAGGAACACGGAAACAGCACAAAACATGACAGACCACCGTTCCCTGCAGTCCCCTGTTCTTTCAGGGATGTGGGCTGAAGTTTGGTTGTAGTGCAGTCATGAAATAATGAGGAACCTTCCAGGACCCTCAGCCCCTGCCAGAACCACGTTAGTATTGAAGACTCCACTTACTACCAGACATGGAAACTCTTGGCTCTGACTTTGTTCTGTTCGGTTTTCTTTCCTTCCTCTGTCATTAGGCCTAAGCATGCCTTCTTCCCAGGCTTCTAATACCACCAGGATTCCTTGGACGACAAGAGCAAGAAAAATTGCAAAGAAGAGGATGTGCTTCTAATAAAACAAAAAGTTCTCTAATAGGTTGGTGGGGGAGAAACTTAAACTTTCTGTAGGTTTTTTTTGTGTGTGAACATCAGACTAAAAACACTTATTTTCTCATAAGACTGTTGTAAGAGACAGAGGATGTAATACAAGGGAACCATAAGGCACCGGTAATCAGATCACATTCCTTGGATTATTATAATTAGTCATCCACAGTAATGTGGACCTGCTTCCCACTTCAGCTGTTGCCTGCCCTGCATTTTGACGGCTGGAAGGGAATCCCAGTGCTCCTCTAGCATAGCAAACCGGGCAGTGGACTTGGCAATACATTTTTGTGCAATAGCTGTTGCTAACTGCAGCCTAAGTTTTTATGCTATTAATTTCCTCTCCTTCATTATTGGACTCTTTTGCTCTTGCTTTTATTAAAAAGATGACAAAAACGAATAGCACTGTGTAGGTTACAAGACAGTTTCACACATGAAGGGTTAACACCTAATGACCAATCCTTTTTCCGAAGGCCAAAAACCATTTTCAAAAGTAGAGGGCCATTTATCTCTTTTTCTTTAACAATTTTAAATATGTACTATATCCAAATCTTCACCCATGTTACAAAAGCACTGAAATCAAACAACCATGGTTCATTCCTGGCTTTTGATTTTTATATCCATGCATGTTAAAAAAAGAGAGAGAGAAGGAAACCCAAACATGTGTGCTGCCTTTTAATAAAGATCATATTAAAAATTCAATAAATAGCAATATCTCTGATCTCTTAACAAAAGCTTCTGGTGTACAGGAAATTAAATGAAAAAAAAAACCTTGTTAATCCTTTTTGAATTTCGTACATTGTAGCTGGAAGCAGAATTCTTTAATTCACAGATTTCTCCTTTTTTTTTTTCTTTTTAACATTAAAAAAATCTTTTCTTGCACAAACGTTGTCTGGGCAACACTATAAATGCAGCTTGATTCTCAGGAACATTTAAAAATAAAGGGGGGTGGGATGGGGTGCCAGCAGTTGTGTCATGGTTTCATCCCAGTGGCCTTGGAAGGAGGAGTCCACCTCGAACCAGGTGATCACCTGATAGAATTTATCTTGTCCTCTCTCGGCCTCCCTGAAGCCTGCCAACACTTCGGCTGGCTGTTAGGCATTTTAAATAGCCCCCCTGAGCCCTAACCTCACCCCCTTTCTCTTCTTGTCAGCTGGAATGTCTCAGAGCTGTCAGAAGCTTGTTGCTTATTGATGTTTCCGTGTGTTTTATGTCTTTTCTGAGATATGACAGGCCCTGACACAGTGCTGATTTCAATCAGGCTGCTTCTGGGGAGGCCTACGATTTTGAGTTGCGCTATCCACGTCTCAAGCATACTTCAGAGGCTCCTGTCTAATGAAAATGTTTCAGGAGACCGAAATAAAGGCCCTGTGCTCAACAAACAGCAGCTGAGGAATTCGCAAGGCTTGAAAACACACGTGTGCATGCACACACGCGCGAGCACACAGACACACACACACACACACACCCCAGAATCACCGCACCGGCCCCCCTTCCTGCTTTTGTTATAAGAAAAGCAAGAACAGAAAGTGACCTCGTGAGCCAAAGGTTCTGACACTGAATCAAATCCCTTTAGACCTGAACTGACAGGCTGGGCCTGGCTTTAGATTACGTTATCACATCTTAGAGCGAGGCTTGTATGTACCTCAGGATTCCCTACGTGTAAAGAGCTGGCGATTTTACCCCTGCTGCCTATTAAGTCAAGTTCTGATGTCTTGTCGAGAATGAAAGCCTATCACACATAGAGGGCTGAAATAAACGGGGGAAGAAAACAACCAGAAATGGAAATAAAATGTGTAGCCGGCAGTGAACTCATTTCTGTTGTTTACAAGGTTGGCCATCGGGAGATTAAAAACATTAGCAAATTAGTCTTCATAAATCCAGTGTGATTTTCTGAAATTTATACGGACATCTGATTTGGTGTGTCATGTTGGTCATATTCAAGCTGGGCAAATAAGGGGCTCTGGATACTAAAGGCCTTTTATTTAGCCGGCTTTGGCACATTCATTTGAGGGCCACCATCATCAAATTCATTTCCAGAAATCTGGGCAAGAGTGCAGAACACTCAGTTTTATGTATATGTTTAGTGAGTTGCACACACTTGGTCTAGTCACATGACCTCATTGTATCTATTTCACCAATCGGAAATAAGAATGCTAAAGTCCTTTATGCTTTTCAAGAAGGACATCTTTTCATTATTGATCTTTTACACTTTACAAGTCAAGCAATTGATGCAAGCTTCTCATAAGGCAATAAAACTCCAATGATGAGGACCAGATTTGAAACTTTCCCAGTAACTAGTGTTCTCCTTTTCTACATAACAATGCACTTCTCACTGAACGCAATTAATATTTGTGACATGATTAGGGATTTCTAGAGGGGAAAGACACAATATTAGGCTAAGAGAGTCTAGAATGAAAGTACTTCTTGAAGGATAAGTATCTAAAGTGAAACAGGCATTAATCAAAAATCCTCAAAAAGATCTCCAAAATAACCTTGCCTGTTTTTTGTTTCTGTTTTTGCTTTTGTTTTTGTGGGAAAAGTGTGGAGTGGTCATAAGAATAAGGACTTGAGAGGACAATCTCTCAAAAGTCAGTCATTGGGCAATTCAAGGGACCCAGCCGGATTCCTTTATGCTCATGGTTAAAAAGTGAGGTTTCACATGAGAATCTAGATTCTTGGCTTATTTGGAAAAATCAGCCAGTCTAGAAGTGATGACAGTCAGCCGTCACTGTGTGCCAGCAGCGCTGATTAGATGGGCCTAACGTTCCCTGAGGGGGTCACAGCCGACCCCCTCTTTTTGTCTCTTCTATACTTAAGGCTCTGGTCCTTGTAACATCCGATTTATAAATTCGGAATCCAGACAGCCTTCGATTTGTATTTCAACTCTGCCACCTACTAGTTGTGTTGCTTCGGACAATGTCCTTAACTGTTCTTAGTTCAAAAATGTGAAAAATAAATCCTGCCTCAAATATTATTTGTATGATGAGTTGACATTACAAATACAAAGTGCTTGCCTCATTGAAAAAATCCCTCAATAAATGGTAGTTCCATCTTCCATCCGTTCTTTGGAGAAGAAATGTGATCATCCTGTGTTTGTTCTGTTTCCAAGTCAGGTTCTTGACTATGCTACCCAAGTTAGAGTTTTAGTATTTTTAGTAAAAGAAAAAAAAAAAATTCTCTGCCTCTAAGCCACAACGAATGAAAATTACCTCTAAAAAAAAGTGTTCTTTCACCTCTATTCCATTTTTAAAATGTTATGATATTTTTAACAATATTAATATAATAACAGTAGCATGTGTTTATTGGGTTAGTCTGTATTTTATGACTTAGTATCGAATTTATGGCTTGTTTCTCCCAGTACTGTCACTATTAATTTTTGTTCCCATTTTTTTCATCAGCTGGAACATTGTCATAGAACTATTGCCTGCCCGTGATAAGCAGCCTCTGCTATTATTATTTCAGGTCTGCTTATCAACAGTCAACACATCTCCCCAAATTATTTTTTTTAAGAAAAACTATGTTATCAAGTTAACCCCTTGGTCACCGAAGAGCCTTCTTCCTTCTGGCCACTTACAAGAATTCTGGCATGATGTGCTATGAAGTTAGAGGATTAGGAAAGCGGTCAGAAACAGAACTGTCACTATGAAAATACCTCAGGGGGTAGAGCATGCCTTCACAGTATGACTTTAAGATATAAATTTATATTGGTCCTGACTCATGTCCCAGTACGGGCGAGCTGGAGCCCGGGAGTCAGGGTGGCTACTGACCCTTGGAAGGGTTGGTTGAGAAGGAAATGCAGCCCTGGAACTCCCAGAGATCACGGGCCTGCCAGGCTCTCCGAAAATGACTGCCAATTTGGCCTAGTCTCAGCTGACTGCATGCCCAGGAGGGAGGGAATGGCAGTAATAAAGCAGTTTAGTGAAGAAAGATATTGCTTCAAGCTCCCAAAGCTTCCAGTCTATTTTATGACAACATTATTCACTCATCTATCCACACAGACACGCACACACACACACACACTCACACACACACAGACACACAAAGGCTCACATAATAATCAGGATATATACCATCTTTTGTGCAGAGAATGATTTATGCCAAAATCATTATCATTTAAAGCTATGTTTGAAATTACCCCAGGAATAGTAAAATACTTTAGAGTTTTTCTTCTGTAGTTAAAGAATCGGAAAATGCTGGTGGTATAAGACCAACAGGCTAGATATGGCCTGAGGACTGGGGTTCTTTTGGCAGCCCCACAACTGATATCCTGGCCAGTTCTGCATATGCTGTCTTACACTTCAATTGGAACTCATAAGATGCTCTTAGGATTAGAATTCTAAGAATTACTTGCAACATTTTAGAGAGTGATGCTACTGACATAGTACGAATTTATATTTATATATACATTCTGTTATAATATATAACATATACGCAACCATTATATCAATATAGCATCTTAAAATTAATTATATACTACTAAGATTTGCCACTTTCAAATATTTATGCTTTTCTATTTTTAAAAAAGATCACCATTCCGAAGATTCACAAGCAAGAAAGCAGGAAATGGTTAGAAAAAAATGTTATTTCTTATGGTATCTTCCTATTTGAGGAGCAAATATAAAAGCCACGTTTTAACATTATAGTGAGAAAGATCCTATGCTTTACAATGACTATGAAGAAGTAAACTTTGCTTGCTACATTAAGATCAGCAACTGTGCCTACAATTTTCACAACCTCCTCCAGAAGTGGAAGAATTATTGTTTCCACTTTACGGAAGAGAATACTGAGATTAGAGAAGTTAAACAGCATGCCCAAAGCCATGCAGCTAACACAGTTTTAATACAGACTTTGGTAAGTTCTGCCTCTAAGTTTAGTAAGCTATAGAAGTCCATGGTATAAACAAACTTTCTAAATGTTGAAGCCCTTTATAGCAAGATTCTGTTACGTAATTGCCCTGAGATACTTTGAACATTTTATATACATTTCCAGTAGAAGTAAAATAAAAAAAATAAAAATGATAACACCAGTTCATAATACATAGACAGTAATAATTGATTTTGTTGTAAATGTGTCCCTGCAGCAGTGTTCAGCCTGTAGTCCCTAAGACACAGTTAGGGAAACTAAAACTACTTCCAATTCATTTTATAAGGTGGAACGATTTCTGTTCACATTTGCCATAAATTGATATTCCAATTTAAAGATTTTCTCTAAAATATTTTAAAGGAGATAACCCACAGTCTTTGCTCTCTTGTGAAAGAAACAGCGTCTACAATTGACTAATTACAGGGAGAATTGGGCATTCCATGAAGATTAAGGGCAAGCAGCTAATTACACCCACAAGTGGCTAACAGCAGCTACAATTAGCTGTTTATAGGAGCAATTATTGGTGTAGCCAATTTTGTACCCCAAAATAATTACAGGTGCAAAATCTCACATGCCGTTAGAAATGCTCTCTTTCGAAACGCTGGCCCCATGTGTGTGTAGATTTCTTCACTCATTCGCCTAGATAGAGAAATAACCAGAGCGCTCCCAAATTTCAGATGCCAAAATACTATCAACTTTTAAACTATCTTTCATGAATTTATTTTATGCTTGAAAAACTGTAATTAATTTACTTCATATGCTCTCTTAATACTTGAAGCCTTAGTGAAATAACTGTAGAGAAGGCTTATAGGTATACGTTTCCTTTCTTCTTTCTGAGGGTAAGGCACTAATTAGTTGATAGTAAAATATATTTTAAAACATGTTTGGAGGTAAGATCAAATCACATTGTGTGCTAAGATTGTCCGTGTCAAGTTCTGGGTTAATTCCTTGATCTTGAAGTTGGCATTTCATTCACATACTCACGAATATACATGTCTGGAATTCCTCTATTTTCCAGGATTTTAGTCTAGATGTGCCGACTTAAAAGGAAAAACACCATGGGTGATTCTTAATTTTCACAACTTCTTGAAATTCATTCCCTGCTCTGGGCAGTCTGGAGATATGGATGTGATCAGAGTTTATTTTTTGGCTCAGAATTGAAGCGAATGTCACATCGTCTTAACATACCTTCCCAAAACAAACAGTTGTACACCTCCATTCCTAAATGGATAAGAAACTACAGTCAAACAATAAACCACCATGCTTAGATTTCAAGTTTCTATTTGGATTCTCAATAATATACATGTAAAGAAATACCTATACGTGTACTTTTATCTTTTCACGTAGGGAGTTTTTCACTTTAAAAAAGTTCTAATCGTCATGTATTCCATTGTGGATCATATCAATCATTATTTCCTTGAAGCCACAGTACAGGCAGAAAACAGTCTATTCTTAATCAATCAGGAAGCATTTAATTTAAAGCTATAATGTAATCTGATTTTGAAAAGTCAAACTTGAAAAGCAAGCATGAGACTCAGTGAGACTGCAATCTATTCATGACTGTATGTTTCCAGAAATTAATCAAATTCATTATTTCGGAAATGAATCAAATTCAGATTTCCTGGTTGAATCATAGAGAGAAATGATTGCTTGATCAGCAATTTGATCAGGGTTATTTACAAGCAGAGAAGGTGAAATTGAGATAGGAAAACAGAATGCTTGGACTTGGGGGAGCCACAGTGCTACGGTCTTAGCCCTGCCACTACAGAGATTTCCAGTACTGATTGTGCTTCTAATTTGTCTCCGCGACCTTAGGCAACGTATTTCCATCCAGGAGGAGCAAAGTCTCTTTCTAGAGGGACCAATAAACACCATAAAGTACATCTTGACTCACATTTTCTGTTTATAAAATGTGATTTTATAATCACATTATATAATTAACACATTATAGTTAATCCTACTTGGATCAAAAGAAAAGATCAATTTATTCACTCATTCATTGAACAAATATTCTTTTTGTAGAAAAATAATATCTAATGCTTAATAGCACTTGTCATGTGCTAGGCACTCGTCTAAACCCTTTAGAGATACTAATCTTTACAACCACCCTTGTGAGGAAGGCGCTATTATTAGTCCCATTTTACAGGTGTGAAGATTGAGTCACGGAGAACTGAAATCACTTGGCCAATATCACATAGCCGGAAAGTGGAAGAGTCAAGGTCTGAACACAGACAATTTCATATCATATTTTATCCTATGTCCAGATTGCTCAGGTCTCATTCTAGACATATACAACCCAAACAATTAGAGAAATTGCCTTAGAATATTTCTCTGTTGGAGAGAGGCCACAACAGTTCTGCACAATGGGGCGAAGTCTCATACTGGGAGAGCTGATTTTTTAAGTGTGACACTCGTTCCACCACCTTATTTTTGTGATTTGTTTGTTGTCTTTCAGGGTAGGCTGTAATTTCCCATTAAGCTACCTCTGAGCATAAACTCCTGCATATCAGTGCTTGTTGCTTAGATGCTTAATATTAAACGTGTGTGTGTGTGTGTGTGTGTGTGTGTGTGAGTGAGATACAAACTATTCTGAGATGAAAAGCATTCTATCCTGCTGCAGAGGCTGGAAAAAATGTGTCCTCCAGCACAGCAAAATGACCCAGCTACAGTAGACATACATTCGAGATCTACACAGGAATGAGTTTATATAGAATACAGCCACCTCTTTTCTCACTAGAGTAGTAGACTTACTAAATATTTAGCTAATTGAAAAACTGTTTGCTTTTAGGAGGAGCTTTCTGCACCTGCATTGTAAAAAAACTGGTTTAGAACTGAAGAAAACGTTCACTGGATTTTTTTTCATAGAGAAACCAGAAAGGCAAATATAGCACCTGCTTTACATGCTTGTTAAAGCAGTCAGGACATTAACAGAGAGACAGATAGCTGGAAAGCCAGGGAACCTGACAGGATTCCCTTCTTAAGTCAAGCTTCCACCATGGGATTCTGGTGGCAATCGGTGGATTTGGCATAAGTTCCTCACTGCCACTGTCGTGGAGCTCATCACGTAAGCTGGAGCAAGATTAGGTTATATGTGTCTGGCTTTGCCTCATTGGATGGATGTATCAGAAACAGATCAGTTCTGAAATCTTTGAAGGTAAAGTTAAGTGACTTTCAGAATCAGATTTGGGACTCTAGAAAACAACGGGCTGTAAAAATGAAAAGGATGAAACCATCAAAACAGAATCTAGTTACAGGAAATTTGGCACACATTCCACTGTCTTTAAAACCGATGAATTGTCCATCAATGGAGGATTGGATAAAGCAAGTGTGTGTGTGTGCCTGTGTGCATGTAAAGAGAAAAACACAACAAAGTGTGTCTTATACAACGACGTGCTAATCTTGTTGATGTGTTTGAGGTCACCTTTCCATCTAGCTCCTTGTTAATTAGCAACTAAATTTCTACCAATGATCTTTTTAGGCTGATATTTTTATGTTGCTGTGTCATGCTTCTGGTTCACCCCCCTCTGCCAGTACTTGGGTGCTTAGGGAGTTCCAACAAATGTCAGTATTAGCCTACATGGGAACAAGCAGCAACACTCCCACCAAAAATGTATGCATAACTTTCCAATCTTTAGCAAAATTAGTGTACAATTTTTGGTGGCATGCATTTTTATGTTCCTCCTCTCTTCTGGTTGCAGAAAATTCCCATCTAGGGTGAGACACTTTCCGACTTTTCCTGCAGAAAATCAAAAATACAAATCCTCTGAATGGAAGGGTACCTGTTCTAGACAGCCCCTGGCTGCATTTGACTTAGGGCTTCCTGTGTGGTGTAGGATTCTCTCTGCAGGTGGCTGGCCAGCATAGGGTTACAGCTTCTTTTTCAAAGAGTATATTAGTTTGTTCTCATGCTGCTAATAAAGACATACCTGGGATTGGGTAATTTATAGAGTAAAGAGGCTTAATTGACCCATAGTTCCATATGGCTGGGAAGGCCTCACAATCATGGTGAAAAGCAAAGGGGAAGCAACACATGTCTTACATGGCAGCAGGCAAGAGACAATGAGAGCCAAGCGAAAGGTGAAACCTGTTACAAAACCATCAGATCTCGTGAGACTTATTCAGTACCATGAGAACAGTATGGGGAAAACCACCCCCATGATTCAATTATCTTCCACCGGGTTATGTGGGAATTATGGGAGCTACAGTTCAAGACGAGATTTGGGTGGGGACACAACCAAACCATATCAAGGAGATAATCCAAAATTCAGATAATCCTACAAGAGATACCATTATATCCCCTCCTTGGCCTGCACTATATATATATATATATATATATATATATATATATATGTATAATTTTTTTTTTGAGTCAGAGTTTTGCTCTTGCTGCCCAAGCTGGAGTACAATGGCGTGATCTCGGCTCATTGCAGCCTCCGCCTCCCAGGTTCAAGCGATTCTCCTGCCTCAGCCTTCCCAAGTAGCTGGGATTACAGGCATGGGCCACCATGTCTAGCTGATTTTGTATTTTTAGTAGAGATGGGGTTTCTCCATGTTGGTCAGGCTGGTCTTGAACTCCCAACCTCAGGTGATCTGCCCACCTCAGTCTCCCAAAGTGCTGGGATTACAGGTGTGAGCCACCACGCCCAGCCTAAAATAGTTTATGGCTATCGACTTCCCACAGATTCCAAGATATAGAATACAAGACCGTTCACCTTGTTTTTGCCAGATGAGTTTTGCCTCACCTTGGGGCCAGCATGCACCATCCCTGACCCCTTCCATCCATGTCCCCACTAGACCACTGACTTTCAATACACAAACTGTAGCTTGACATTTTTTACATTTGCTCATGTTGTTACCACTTGTGAGTATATAAACCCTCCTCCCCCTATATCTGCTTGGCAAATATGTTTTTACCCTGCTTGGCCTATTTTGAGTATCAATCTTTGTACATTCTCTGACCTGGCCCTCGCCCCTCCTCTCTCCTCCTGACAAAGTGATAGACTAATTTGGCCCTACCAGTCATGCTGCTTGGAAGTCAGGTATGGGTCTTAGCTCTACCACTGTGGTGGTGATTGCTAGCTGTTGTCAAAGATAAACCAAGCTGGGCACTAGTTAAAGTGGTAAGAACAGATTTTAATCAGTAATAACAATTGCAATGGGAAAAAGCTCAGTGCAAGCTGAACTCTGCTTTGTACAAAGGTTACTGGACATTTTAAGGGGAGAATGAGGGAGTATGGAGGGGGATGAGTAGAGTCAGGGAAATAAAATATTACAAAAATCAGGAAGGAGTGGTTGGTCCATGTGAAACTCATTTGAGTTTGCTCACTGGCACTTACGGAAGTTAGGCCCCTACCCTTCCATAGAGGGGCCCTATCATCAGATGTTGGCTGGAACAAAGAGTAAATTTTTTTGGGAGTCTTGAGTTTTCTCAGGCAGGCACTTTAAGAATGGGGTCATCCTAGAAATGTGGCCTTGAGCTATTAGAAACCACGTTAGTGTTTATTCAAGTCTTCAGAGGCCCAAGTTGAGGCCTAGTTGAGAAAAGAGGGCTCAAGGAGCCTGGCTAGAAGCTGGTCACCCAAATCCTGCTGGAGCCAGGAGAGAAATCAGCCTCATTCTTTAAGCTACAATTTTAAGTTTTATTAGATTCCAGTATCTTTCTCTCTCTCTGTTTCTCTTTACAACCACTTAACCTTTTACCTACCTATGACCATTCATTAGTTTTGTGACCTTGGACAATTGGCTTAACCTCAGTTTCTGGATCAGCACAAAAAGAGGTAATAACTTGGTGTGGCTTCGTGAGGATTACATAAATAGATCCATGTAAAGGAATTGGCGTGGTGCCTGCTCTATAGTTAGCGCTCGATAAATGTGAGCTGTGATGATGATGATGACGATGATGATGATGATGATGTTGATGAAAATGTTCACGGTTATTAACATCTCTCAAATAATGTCTGTCTATGTGCTGGTCTCCCTGCTGCAGACCTGGAAGGCATCATGATATTTATTTTTAATTGTTCATAGTGCATGGACTAGACTAGAGTCTGGGAAACGGAGTCTTACATATGTGCTTATGGAATGGCCGGTGAGAGTGGGGGGTGTCTCCTCTCTCAGCTCCTTCTTCCTTTCCTCTGGGCTCCCATGCAGACTCTCCACAGCCTCTCCCTGCACCAGTGCCCTTCAGATGGCCTGGGAAACTCACCACACCTGCTGTCTGCCTGGTCCAGTGCTTCCCTCTGACCCTTGTGTTTTCTCAAGGTTCACTTACTGATCCCTGCCTTTGTTTACTCCTTCTTTCCTTCATTTAGTATTTACTGAGTACCCATTAAAGTTGGCACTGTGCTAGGGACTGAGGATAAGGCAGTGAGAAGAACACACAAAGCCTCTCTTTTAGTTACTCTTCTTATGGTTGGGAAGGGACAGTAATGATAAATGAGTGAACAAACAGACCAGGCATCGACAGATAGAGGGGAAGGCCATGAAGGGAATGGCAGGGCGATGTGCTGCAAACACAGGGAGAGCATGTTCTGGGAGATGATGTTCTGAGCTGAGACCTGAACCCTGGGCAGGGAGGAACCATGAGAAGAATGCTATACTCCACGAACGTGGATCAATTCCTGTGGCAGCCTAGTGCAGCCTCTCCTGGAGGAAGCTCACCCTTGATGCAATGGGACTCTGCCTCTCTCCAGGGTCCCATGCTTGATTAGAGCACCTTTTGGCCCAAGCAGTCTGGGTGCATCGCCTCCACAGACCTCTGAGAAAACTAGACCCCACCTGCTGGAAGGTCAAGTTTGGGTTTTGGAGAGGCACAAAAGATTCAGCAATTTCTTTTACTTTTAGTTTTGCAAACATCTGGAGATTTTTCAGATCGTGTGTAACTTACTCTGTTTAGAATAGAACACTAAAGAAAAGACTGAGAACTTCCAAACAAAATTTGTGGTAATTTTTCCTTAAGGGAGAACATAAAAAGAAGGACCCCCTGTTTTAATTGAGGTTCCTTGGGGAGCGAATGTAGGCTTTGACTTGAAGTTGAAAGAGTAGATTTATTTTCTTTGTAGCCCGAGTTCTCCAGGATGCATGCAAGTGTACTTGGGCAGTTTATTAGACAGCTTTCCCCCGCCCCACCCATCCCTTCTAAATCTGAACTAAGGCTCACTGGGAAGAGAGGAGCTGTCAACTAGTGTTTATTGAGCACCTTGCCTGGGTTCCAAGGTAGTGCAAATATGTGTGGCTGATTTTGTTCCAGTTTTTGTTGTGGCTCTCTAACCCTTCATAAAACCACACTTCCAACCGGTTGCTTAGCAATTAGTACAGACAACTAGCTGCAGACTCTAACAGAGAAAACGTATGAAGAGTACTTTCTAAATGATCTGCCCATGGGTTACAAATAAGTCATGCCATTGCTTCTTCCATTCTATGATAATGGCAGGCGGGTGGGGGCGGTGGCGGAGTCATTGTTTAGCTAGAAGAACGATATGACATTTGTTTAACTTAACTGAGACTCCACTTAGGGTTTTTTTTTCCTCCATCTAAAGATACAAACTAAACCTGTGGATTCTTATGTTTTAAAATAATCCCTAGAATGTGAATCACTTAAATAAAAGTGTGACTGTTGACTGTAGGTCAGAATTACCTCTTACTTACTGTTTTACTATCTACTCTTTCTTAGTGAACCCTCACTTTGGCTCTTCAATATGGCACAGAATTTGATATGAAGTGTTTCAGATATCTAGCTATTATGGTGTCTTCCAAAAGGGGACCATCTCAAAGATGGTCTTACTTGCAAGGCAAACCATCAGCATGAGTTTGAATGTATATAATTGCCAGTGGCTCACCACCAGGGCTGCCCTAGAGTATCTCAAATAAGGGAGTTTAAAATGACCTAGTCAGCACTGGGGTTTCTGATTTCATGGTCTAGGCTGGGGCTGAAACTATTATTATTATTATTATTTTTGACGGAGTCTTGCTCTGTCACCAGGCTGGAGTGCGGTGGCACGATCTTGGCTCACTGCAACCTCTGCCTCCCGGGTTCAAGCAATCCTCCTGCCTTAGCCTCCCAAGTAGCTGAGACTACAGGCACCCGCCACCATGCCCGGCTAATTTTTGTATTTTTAGTAGAGATGGGGTTTCACCTTGTTAGTCAGGCTGGTCTCGAACTCCTGACCTCAGGTGATCCGCCCACCTTGGCTTCCCAAAGTGCTGGGATTACAGGCGTGAGCCACCATGCCCAGCCTAAATGTTTTTTTTTTTTAAAGTATTCCAGATTATTTCAGCTTGCGTTAGGTTGAGGCTGTCTGCATGAAGGCTTTTTAAAAATCAGAAAGCTTAAGCAGGGCTCATTCCTCTTATTCTCCAATTTCATGATTTAAAGTGGCAAATTTTATCAGTCACTGCAGACAAGGAATGAAAAATGGCCCACTATTTAATAAATTATTGCATTAAGCACAACCATGTATATATGACTTTCAGAAGCGCATGATAAAAACATTGCATTCCAGACACAGTAAGTTGCTAATCTTAGTTGCCTCAAATGCTTTTCTTTCCATAGATAAGCCAAGTCTTTCATCGTAGCAGGACTCTAGGGCCTTTAGCCCCATAGCCTTTCAGATATGCCACTGAGACATGATCATCTGCAGCGAGCATGCTAACGGGTTTCTAAGATTATCAACAGTTTACCTAGAGGCATTACAGAGAACAGAGTATTTGACTGACAGGTACACACAAATCCCTCAGAAACAGACACCATGTTTTCCTGGATGCTCCATAGCAGCTGAGCTTCTGGGCAGGTGTGTCTGCACTTGTTTCTCTCAGGTAGCAAATAGAGAACAGTATGTTTTTAATCATTTATCTATGAAGACTTGGAATTAAATTCAAATCCCACTTAAATACTGCATCAGTCTTTTTATTCGAAGGCCTGGTGAGTCTTCTTCGATTCTTTGGAGAATGAATTTAGGTGTGTGGGGAGAGATAAGTAACAGTATGTGAACTTCTCTGCTTGACCACTGAGCAGACACACTCTGGATCATTGGCTATAGCAGGGCAAATTTCCCCATTACAATCTTTTGTGAAAGTGTTCAGAGTTCCACTGAAGGCATGGAATCCAATTGTCATGGAAGTCTTTTCTTTGCCTCCCAATTAACAGAAGACAACTAGGTTCATTTAAGCAAAAGCACTGAGTTTTACACACATGGTTTCCTTGTAACTCTTAGATAAACTGCCAATCATCACTTATTACTATTGAAGTAGAGTCTCCAGTTTAGAAGGGAATCCCCCTTAGTTTTTTCCCATCATATTCCATTTTCCTTCCCTTAGGGCAGTGTTCTTTAGGTTGGATCCTTGGTTCGCCTTATCTGGTGCACTTTTAAACTGCAGATTCCTTAAGTGTATTGGCTCTGGGTCTCTGGAGTGTGGTCTGGGAAGCTGCATCCTTAAGCACCCCCAGATGAATCTTATGCAGACTGAAGAGATAGAAGCATCACTTTAAGTAGCACAGAGACCATGGAGAGATGTCAAACCATAGGGGACAGAGAAGTGAATCAGGAGAAATGCACTCCCATGAAAGTTGCAAGGACCCTTTCCATCTTGAGTAATCTTTGCATTTTCCTTCATAAACATAAATAAAGAGGCGTAGAAACATCGCTGCCTGGAGAAATAGACAAATAATAAGATGGCCATGGCTTCTCATTCTGTCTTCCTTTCTGCAGCTAGTCCAATTAGGATCATGTGATTATTCTCTGAGTATCTCAGGTGTAATATCCCTTGTGTCAAGGTCCAGAAGTGCTGTTATCATTGATCCTTAATTTTGTTGTCCAATGAACTGCATGTTTCTAGGAGAAGTTAGGCTTTTCAAAATGAGTGAAAACTTATGAGAAGAAATGCCTGATTAACAAACCTCACAGGCATGGCCAAGGCCTACCAGGCTTTTGTATACAGGGAAGGACTTTACCAAAAAAATCCCTAACTTTGAAGCACCTGGCTTTGGACAAATGAGCCATAGGTATAGTCTTTCTGTCTTCCTCCTCTCTTTTCCTTCTCTCCAGATGAGTTACACTTGGAAACTGAACTTTCAGATTATGCAAGAACTCAGAATCACAGGAAAGAATGAGATGGCAAAGGAAAAATAAGGGATAGAGTCTTGAACTGGCAGCCCGCGTGGCATTTTCATGATTGGGAAATGCCTCCTACAAATGTGGATTTCTAGATTTTATTGAAAAAGTGAAAAATGTAGCCATGTTGGACTCTTCCCATATAGCAAAGACTGGAGAGAGATGAGCTGAGTCAGGCCTTGTCCAATTTGCTGTCATTCTCAATACTGGACCAATGGTTCTAGACTAAGCCCACTTTAATCACTTCTGTTACCTGCCACATCCTCATGGAATGTGTTTTGTGATTCTAGTTTAGTGCAAATGACCAATATAAATTGCTTCTCCTCTACTCCAAAAATGCACCAAATTTTTACTTTGATTTCTGAAATTCTAGCTACCACTTGCATATAATGGCAAATTAGCCTGACCAAATTGCTTTAAAAAAAAAAAAACTTTTGCATTTTGAAAGAATGATCATTTGGGGAGGGGGAGGGTAAGGGCCAAGAGAAATTTGAGAAAGGCTTGAATAGGGAGAGCATGAGGAAGTCTTAGAGCAGTCTGAAGCCGTGGTGGGATGTGTGGGATGGGGACAAGTATCCATACAGGGTTATGGTGATGGGTTAATTTTTTATGTTAACTTGACTATGCTGTGGTACATTTTTCTGGTCAAATACTAGTCTAGATATTGGTGTGAAGGTAGTTTTTAGACGTGATTAACACCTACAATCTGTTGACTTTAAGTACAGGAGACTGCCCTTGATAATGTGGGTGGCCATCATCTAACTGGTTTAAGGTCTAAGAACAAGGCCTGAGGTTTCCCAGAGAAGAAGGAATTCTGACTCTAGGTTGCAACATATAAATCCTATCCGAGTCTCCAGCTTGCTGGTCTGTCCTACAAATTTCAGAATCAGAACTGCAACATCAACTAGCCCGAGATTTTTTACTGACCTGCCTTATGGATATTACATTTGCCAGCCCCCAGAATCACACGAGCCAATTCCTTACATAAATTAATAAACACACACACGTATGTATACCCTATTGGCTCTGTTTCTCTGAAGAACCCTGACTGACACAGGTGTTTACTTCAATATTCATCCAGGGGATCCATATAACCAGAAGAAAGATTCCTACATAACCAGCCCTCTCAGCTTCATGATTTCATTACTATTCACTCAATAACTCCCTATGGTTTGTCTTGAGATCCCAACACATCCCTCATTGGAGCAATTATATGAATTATAAATGGTGATTTTAAAACTACCATGTGGAAACAATCCGTACATGAACTGGGAAATGCCAAGAAAAATAATGAGATAATGTTCAAATAAAGAAACTAGAACTCCCCTGTGTCTCAGGGTGACCTTCAATGTATGCTTCTCCAGGGGTTGTACACTTGCTCCATGTTCAACACATTTCAGAGAATTATTCTTTCAGTACTGACTTCGATTTTTGTGTGTGTGCCAGAAGTAAGTTGGCTTTGTTGTTTCATATTTACATTTTATTTTTTTCCTTGAAATTGTTTTGTCAAGCTTGAACATCTACTTTTTTTTCCCTAGCACTAAATTATTTTGTCTGATTCTAAAGAGAAAACCAGTACTTTTATGTGATGATTTCCTGCCCCAGCTGATTTTCAGAAGTAAGTATGAAAGTTGAAAACACAAGCAGTTCCAAAATTCTCCAAACTATATGACTAAGCAAATTAAAATGAAAACAAAGTTAAGTTACTAGAGTGTGATGAGTAGGTTTAACTGGAGACAATGTCTTGTTTGTTTATCGTCGTATCCCCAGTACCATCATTTCATTGTTTTACAGTTTACAAAACACTTCATATTTTACAAGGCAATTTGAATGTCCTCTATGTGTCAGGAAGGGTGTAGGATGCTAGACCCTATGAAATGTGCAAGTGATATAATTACATATCGGTTACTACATTTAGGAATCTTACTTACCCATCTACCTATCCATCCAGTTGTCACACAGCATATTTCTGAAATGCCTATTATGTGTCAGAAATTGTGCTTGGTGCCAGCCCTACAGAAATGAACAAGAATGACATGTTCTTAACCCTCTTGGATTTGATAGTCTACCAGAGGAGAAAGGCAGTTAAATAAGACATTATAATAAAACATGCTAAGTGTGATGGCAGACAAAGAAGAGAGTGTGAACAGAGCAGGGAGCAAAGGGCCAGAGGCAGGGCTGCAGATGTTGGGAGGGGATCCTGTCCACGGTGATGAATATGTCTACACTGAGATCTGAAGTATTTGTAGGGAAAAATTGGAGGAAACATGACATTACCCAGAAAAACACAACATTCAAATTTGATTCAAGAAGAGGTGGAAAAGTGATTGAACAGATATATAAGAAAAATTTGGGAAGACAATCAATAATCTACCAGTTTTATTTTTTTAATTTAATTTAATAATTTAATTTTAATTTCAGGGATACATGTGCAGGACATGCAGATTTGTTACACAGGTAAATGTGTGCCATGGTGGTTTGCTGTGACTATCAGCCCATCACCTAGTTACCAGTTTTCAATAGGTGACACAACCAAATAGATTTTCAGCTTAGTGTGACATAACTTGAAAAAAGTGAATAATCACTGTGTTATTTATGCCAGTGCTCTAAAATTTTTAATGTATACACAAATTGCTGGAGGATCTTGTTTAACTCTAGGTTTTAATTTAGTAGGGCTGGGGAAACATACTGAAGTGCAGTTTTAGTAAGTGCTACTGACCTGAAAATTGCATTTTGAGGAGCAACGCTTTGTACCGATCCAAACCAAAGTTTCTCAATTTAGGTTAAGAAGTTAGCAGCACTTCAATTTCAAAACATGATAAGACAGTGAAATTTTGCTTGTAAAAATAAAAAAGTATTAGCAAATTGAATTTGGCAGTATATTATAAGAATAACAGAGCATGACTAATAGAAATTCAAGAAGGATTCAACATTTGGACTTTTACCAACATAATTAATTATATCAACAAATATAATTCACTTAATCAATAAATGCCAAAAATATAATTTCAAAAATTCAGCAACTATTACTAATAAAATATTTCTTGCATAATCTTGCATTAAATATGATAAAAATATATTTGTCAAAACAATAAGCATCATATGTTGAAATACTGAAATCATTTTAAATTCAAATGCATTGCATAGATACCCTCTATTATTTAACATTTTTTGGAGGTTGCAATAAAGCAAGAAAACAAAGTAAGTTGAATTAATTATTGAAAAAGAAGAGATAAAGTTATCTTTATTGGCAGAAGACATGATTGCTTACTTGGTAAACCTTTAAAAAGCCACTAAAATCTAGTAGCATTAATAAAAGAATATGAATTAAAATTAATAAGACAAGATACATATTCATAGCTTCTCAATTACAGCAATAACTAGCTGAAAGATGGAAGAAAAATGCAATCACAGTAATACAATAAAAAGAAAAATTTGAAGACAAAAATTGCATAAGAAATCACAGAATTTAAGTGAAGAAAACCTCAAAATCCTATTGAAGATCAAAAACAAGACACAAATTCGAAAGAATAGTAGTATTTTTACTATATAATATCAAACTTTCTCAAGTTAATAAGTTTTAAATAATCCTAATTCAAATTCTAATTGGTGTTTTGGGAGGATGGGTAAGGAATGAGGCAGAAAGATTTTTAAGTTCACATGGAAGAATATATATTGGAACTAGCTAGGAAAATTTTCCAAAGAAAAAAGGAGTATGAAACGTACACAAATGAAACATTCGATGAATATTTGAATAATGGTAGGGTAGCAAGAGGCCTCTTTGAGAGACTTGGGAAACCCAAAAGCTATAAAGGAAAACAGGCATATGTTGGGCAGATATACTTGTCACGCATGAGACAAAGAATTAGCTTAAACAATCCTACAAATTCATAAGCGAGACAACAACACAATAGAAAAACAGGAAATGAGCTTGAAGACAAAGAATAAACTTAGTAAATGACACTGAACTTCCCTAAGAGTGAAGGAGCTAGACATGAAAATAATGTACAATGTCTTACTGGCAAAATAAAAACAGGAGCAAAAATAACACAACAAGCTGTAAAATATAACATTATCAAGGATGGGGGCAAATGGGAACTTCCATGTGTGGCTGATGGGAGTATAGATTACTACAACCTTTTTGGAAAACCATCTGGAAATATCGACTAAATTTAAAAGCTCACGTGCCTTTAGACATAGAAGTGTCACTCTGGGGAATCAATCCTTCCAGAAAAAAAAAAAGGCATCAATAAGTAAGAACTTACAAGAAAATTTGTAGAAACATTATTTTTACCTACAAAGGAAGTTAATAAAAAAGGAAAGAAAAAGAAGAAAAAACCTTGAATATTCAGTAACAGCAAGATAGTTTAGTGAATAATGATGCATGTGTAACATGGAGTATTTTGAAGCATTAAAAAGAATGCGATCTATTTTTATCTTTTTATCTAGGTAATGCCCATGACATTGTAAAGTGACAAGAGCAGCATGAATAACAGGATCTCAGGTTTGGAAAAAAGACTTTATATGTATGTATCTATGTTTGCATGTGTTTAATGTGGGGATGGATAAAGGTGGATAAATTCAGAGAAGGCTCTTTGGTCTGATTATCCCAAAGGAGTAAATAATGCCTAGTTTTGACAGGGCCAGATTTGATGGCTTACATTTTCTTTATAATAATAGCAATCATTACAACAAATTTCAACACAAACATAAAAGCATGATTAGCTGTAAGCTAGTAAGAGAAGGAGGTGGAGGAAGAGAGGAAATGGTCCAAGTACCGAGAACAGCACAGGAAGAAGCCTCAACGTACAAACAAGAACAAGTTGGGAAGGGGTTGCAGGATCACACCTTGTAAAGGAGCTCTGTGAGTTGGCTTGGGCCTGAAAGTAGTGATATGCCATTGGCCACTCTTAAGGGAGGCAGACGCCTGATGAGACGTGAATTTTAGAAATAATTCTAACTGGATTGAAGACGGCAGAAAGTGAGGAAAGGAGAATGGTAGGTAGGCTGCTACAAGAGTTCAGCTAAAAATGCTGAAGGCCATGGCAGGGCATACTGGGGGTGGGGCAGCAGAAAAACATGTGAGGACCATTTTGGAGGGAAAGCCTTCATGCTTAGTTGGACATGGGGGATGAGGGATAAGGGAACCTCGAGTTGGATTGGGGGAATGGCCTGATGTGAATGCACTAACAGAGACATGGGAGGAAAGATCAGGAAGGGGGCGTCCCTGGGAGAATGACAAGTCCTGCCCGGGTGTGCTGACCCTGCTTTCTCACACACATTCTCATTGACTGCCAGGGCTCCTTGGCTTCAAAGCATTGCCTCCCTCTGAAGGTGGCACCTTTGGAGAGGGTGACACTCATTTGGATGGTATGGTTCTGACTTGGCATTTTAGAAATCAGTTGTCTTGCCCTACAGTCACCTAAGTCTTGGAGTCCCAAGTCTTAGAGGAAATGCCAGCTACAGAGGCATGAAGTGAGTTGACTGGCTCTTCCTGTGACTTGCAGAACGACACCATGTCTATCGTTGGATGCACTTCAACCTTCGGGTGAATTTTACAGCAGCTGGAGCTGCTGTTTCAGCTCAGCTAAGGCAGCCCTGCCTCTCACCCCATTACTTTCATAGAGGGGCCCCAGCTTCATTTTGCTTGTGCCACAAGAATCCAACTGAACATTCCCCATGACTCCGAAAGGAAACCTGAGTTATCAGTGTCTGCCTAGCAACCAAAAGGTGACATGTGGGGCCTTCTCTTCAACCCATTTCCTCTTGATGAGAGGAAGGGATTCTCCTGCGAGTTATTACCTGAAATAATACCATATGGTAAAATGTAAACAACATCTGCATATTCATGTAATAATTTCATCTGTTTAATTAGTTCCAGCAAAGCAGTTTACCCTCTGAGGCCCTTGCTGTCAGCTAGACGCTCATACATCCCGGGCTGGCTGTCGGGCTTGACAGCCTTCTATTGTTCATTCTCTACTCGCACCTCAGCAGTTACTGTAAGTGAATCTTCTCAGGGGTGGGGCATCTGTCCCCACCGATCCAGATATTGCGGGGTCGGACGAGGGGGAGCTGTCAGCTTGGCGTAGGGATACTAAAGACAGACTTGACAGATCAGGTGATGCTGGCAAAAAAAGACAGATGAGATTATTTATTTCTTGTAGCTTCCTAATTTGGATGTGAGTTTAGATGAGCTCTTGAGGTAAGGAGGTTTTAATTCTTTGTGCCACGACCTCAATGGAAAACATCTAAGTCAGAGCGACCACACAGCAGAACTGGGGTCCACATCCCATTTTGCTCAATCTCAGGGCATCTGACAGCATATTTGTTCAGCTAAACATGAAGCCATAGAGAACTCGACAAATGTGTCCTACACGCTCAGGGAACTGCACAGGCGTCCACGTGGTACAGAGGTGAAATGTGAAAGCGAATAAACACACGCACCTGCATGCACACACACACACAGAAACACACACAGAGATGAAGAGATGTTGGGCTGTCTTTTGAACTCAAGGAGTTTCTCTCCCTCTTTCCCCCCATAGCAAGATAAGAAGTGATCTTAAAGGTCTTTTAAACCAGCATTCAGAGCTTCAGATCTCCTGGAAGTCTTGTTAAATTGCAGATTCTGATTTAATAGGTGTAGGGAGGGGCTCCAGATCCTGCCTTTTTTTTTCTTTTTCTTTTCTTTTTTTTTTTAAGACAGAGTTTCATTCTGTCACACCAGATCATGCAATGGCACGATCTCGGCTCACTGCAACCTCCTCCTCCTGAGTTCAAGCGATTCTCCTGCCTCAGCCTCCCGACTAGCTAGGATTACAGGCACGTGCCACCACGCCTGGCTAATTTTTGTATTTTTAGTAGACATGGGGTTTCACTGTGTTGGCCAGGCTGGTCTGGCCAAGGTCCTGCATTTTTAACAAGCTCCCAGGTGATGTTCAGCTGCTGGCTCTCGGAGTCCACAATGAATAGTGAGGATATAGACATACTCATTTTATAGATGGGGGAATTGAAGTCACATGTCCAGCCTAATCCAGTTCATTAAAGGTCAAACCAAAACTGGAACTCCCACTTTATTGGAAGCCCAGGGCTCTTCACTTGTGGCTGTTGGTTTTTTGTTTTTATCTTTTAACGTGCATACAAAGTGAGAGTTGGTCTTCTTGAAAAGCATATAATTAATATGAACAGCAATATACTTCAGGCACTCAATGACCAACAATTTCTTTTTAACCTCTAAGGTCAGGTTGACATGAAAAATTAAGGTGAGGCCGGGTATGGTGGCTCATGCCTGTAATCCCAGCACTTTGGGAGGCCAAGGTGGGTGGATCAACCGAGGTCAGGAGTTCGAGACCAGCCTGGCCAACATGGTGAAAACCCGTCTCTACTAAAAATACAAAAAATTAGCTGGGTGTGGTGGTGTGCCTGTAATCCCAGCTACTGGGCAGGAGAATCGCTTGAACCCAGGAGGCGGAGGTTACAGTGAGCCGAGCTCATGCCATTGCACTCTAGCCTGGGTGATAAGAGGAAAACTCCTTCTCAAAAAAAAAAAAAATTAAGATTATAAACTTGATCGTTGTAGTTGCTACATCTTATAGAGAATCCCAGGATATTGTCATGCTTCTAGAGCTGTACAGTTCTTATGTACCTCTCTGGAAACCATTATAAGCATTGTGTTCTTATATCAGAGTTATGAAGAATCTTAGAGATTTGGTCTTCTCTTTAATATCCCAAGCAAATTATTGTCCAGATTTTATTCGAGTGTCTTTTATAATAGGGAAAGAATGGAGTCTTGGAACATCGCTTTTCATTTTGTGACAGCAAGCTGAAAGCTAGAGACCTTTCTCTTGTATGGACTCAAAATGATCACATTCGGGGATGACTATTCTCTGGAACCATCAGAACCACTTGAAATTGGATGTAAAATTAGTGCATTTTTTTTTTTCTGGGGAAAGGTAACCCCTGAAAATATAAAATCGTAGAGCTAGAGCTGAGTAATCTGTTTCATCTGCTCACTATTCACATATTCATTTCTAAAATTATGTTTAAGAGTACTTCTATACTCTAGCTACTTTACCAGGAATATGGTTGATTTCAACAGAAAACTCCCTCATTAAATATGGAGCATAGAGGGACTTCCATTTTTGTTTGTCAGAGTAAGGACTGGGCACGACCACCTTCAAACTAGATAGAAGTTGACTTAGTTGTCACTTTGCATTTTCAATATCTTTTTTTTCTATTCTAGGAAGAAATTGTACAACTAATGGAAACATTTTTCCCCTCAAAGTACAATAAAATCATCTTTTAAGTTTCTCCTTCCATTAAGTGGCTCATATGTGGAGATTTTTATGCAGCCCTAAAGTGATGCCTAAATTAGCGCTCAGAAAAGTCAATTATACTTTTAAAGCTACTGTCTATAATTGTTATAGTCTTTTTCTGCATGTATCCAAATTGTTTCTAATGGGCATTTCAGGGCATGGGGGTTAATGGTATCTTAGGAAGGCAAAAATGCTGGCCAAAGCAGGGTTAATTTATCAAAATAACTTTGCATGGTGTTATTTCAAAGCAATTTTAGTGTTTTCCAAGTCTACTTAACTCCTAGCTGGTCTTTTGCAGTGTTTTTAAGTGGAGATATACTATTAAGTTGCTTTATCTTAATACAAGTGTTTCAAATAATTTCGCATTGAATCTACTCAGGTTAAAGATTTTACTTCTACTTTCGAAAATGAAAAGACTCCCTATCAAAGATGAACATGTACCTAATTAAGCTGTTTTTGATATCTTATTCTGTCAGTTCTCTGCTTTTTTTTCCCTCTCTCTCAGTCTTGACAAGGGAAATGCCCGTGCCCCGATTTACTGGTCTCTGACTAATCCAGTGGTATTCACCATGGCATTGGCCATGATCAATAACTAATTATTAAACCAGCATTTCTTTCCAGGGCTCCTTGTTAAAAAATTGCTTTTGGCTGAGAGAGAAAGAAAAAGGTCGTCACTTTGACATGGTCGCGAGTCTTTCAAAATCCAGTGGGTCGTCCAATTGAATTACTGTCCTCAACTAATTGATATAAATTTGAACAGAAGAATGCTTGTTACTGCAGAATCTCGTAATGATATACTTTGCAAGAAAATGTTGGAGGAGAAAAAAAAGAAAACCAAAAAACAAAAACCCGGCACCAGTTACAAAGCATCCACACACCACTCTAGAATTAGAAATTAGAAAAATATTAAAGTGGGAGTATGTGTGGCTGGACACAATTTGATGACCCATTCAGACTTATCATACATGCAGTATTATGACCACTGAGGTAGTCACTGTCTCCTATTTTTATAGTCATAAAAAGACAAAGAGTGTTTTGATATATTATTTAACTTCTGTACTGATTATAACTTGCAAAGTATTTGAATGACAGCTGTCATTTTATTGTTACCTAAGGCTCTTGGTTTGAGCCAATTGGATAGAATGCTGCTTTCTGAGTGACACAACTTCGAAAACTGGGATTGTAAAAAGATCAGCACGAAACAATGCAGGCATCCAAAACATAAACTGCTTCTCCCTGTCATCATCCCTCCTCCCCAGTTAAGCAGCAAATGACAAGAGAGTGAATAACATAGCTTCCTCCATGAAATCTTTTGTGTTTGCTTATTGATTTAAACATAAGATTAGACTAAGACATCCAATATGTAGGTTTGTTTTGATGAAAAGTTTAGATTTGGAGGAATGGCTTTAATCTAGCTACAGAATGAGAAATGATCTACTCCCTCACCCATTTATGGGGGGAAGGAGTCTGTCATGCTGGTGTTTCTAATTGCACTTCACAACTGGACATGCCCTATGGGAATCACGCTTCTCCTTTTATTGGTGCTTTGTAGGACTGTTCTGTCAGGCCAGACCTGCCTCTCCTGGAGCTTCAGCAATTCTCTGTGCATTTATCCTACTCTAGTTGAAGTTCCTGGAAATGTCCTTTTATCTCAAATGTTCTTTGCCTTGTCCTAATGGAATCTTTTGAAAACTCATCATTACTGGATTTATTCTGCATTTTCTTAAACTGCTTAAAACTTGCCAAAATATCTCCCCTTCCCTCTTTTACACCTGATTTTAAAAGCAAATTTTTAAACAACGGCCTTTCTATTAATCTCTACTGCTCAACCATATTTTGCAAGCTTTTAGTTGATTTTCTTGGCTCTGTGGTACTCTGCAATGTGGTATCATGCCGAGAGCTTTTAAATGTTTTTAATCGAATAAGCTTCCTTTTAAAAATTAAAATCAATGTTCACTTATATATCCGTTGTGTGAAGCTCGTTCAGATGGCATAGTCAGCTGGTCACTATAGAAAATTGAGGACCATTGAGTTATATTGATCATAACTGTAGTCATAGCCAACATTGAGCCAGGCAGGAGGCTTGGCCCTTTGCCCAGATTCTTCCATTTTATCTCCAAACAACAACATAGAGCACATACTTTATTTTAACCACACAGATAAGGAAACTGAGACCTAAAGTTTTAAGTAATTGCCCAAGGTTCTAGTGCTTATAAATGGCAAGGCGTGGATTTGAACCCATATCTGAGTAAACCCAAAGCCTGCAGTCCACAGTGATAGTCATGTGATGAGCACCACAGGGAACAAGCTGGAGAGGCTGAGGCTTCCATCACTGAGAGAACCCAGCTGCCAATGGGGAAACGCTTGAGCTGGACGCCTGCAATGTGCCTGTGGCCTTAGTGCCTATCCAGGCCTGAAGGTGGCAAATGCTGGTGTTCTTTCAACCTCATTTAAGAACAGAAGAGGCCAGATGCTTAGGAGAGAGGGTTTGTGGGTTCCCCTCCAAGAGGAGTAGAGGACTGAGATGTACAGTGAGATTGTCTATGGTTTGGGGATTAATCTTTGAGTCCCCAAGATTTCAGGTTGCAGGTTTCTCTCTTTCCAGCAGAAAGGAGCTTTGTCTGAAAATATCTGTCCTATACCACCTGAAATACTCCATTTAGTCAACAACCTGACACCTAGGAAGGTTAAGTGGGCTCTGAAGTAGTTGACCTATAGTGAGAACTCACTTTCTTTTCGAGATGAGTTCAGAGTAAGAGTTTTGGTGCAGAAGAAAGGAGGAAGGAGTGCACCATCTGAGGGGCAGGGAAGGCATTGGCAGCCATGACAAAGAGACGGCAGAGGAAGGAAAAGTGGAAACACCTGAGAAGTGGCAAAGGACCTCAGAGAAGAAAGGGGTGGTTCCAGATATTACCTTCACCTGATTCTAATTCCATCTATTGCATTCCTCATTTCTGGAAGTGAAACCCAAAATGGAAGAGTGGCTTGCAATTTTACCCCAAGATCCTGCAGTGTTGTGTGAAGGCGAAGAGTATTCCAAATGATAGGCGAGCCACACCTATTGATAGAAATAAGACCAAACATATCAGTTACGATGCTCCACTTGACAGTAGATTATAATTTCGTAGACCAAACAGGCCTGAGATTAGAGGTTAGATTAAAAATAAAATTCAACTCTGAGCTATATACAAGAAACATGAAATGTGATAACAGAAAAAAAATGGGGAGGAGGATTCAAAATACATCTGACAAATACAAAGGAAAGAACCACAAGGTTTACGATTTTAACATCAAAGTAGAACTCTTGGGAGGGGTTGAAGAGAGAGAAGAAAGAAGGCCACTGTAAACAGGAAAAACCACCATGAAGATAAAATACTATAAACCTTCATGGAGGAATAACATTTTATTGACCAAAAAAAAAAAAAAAAAAAGAAATGAAACCTTTGTGAAATACAGGAAGAAAAAGAATCATTCTAGAGAACCTTAACCTATCAAGCCCGCAAAAATGGATACAGTTTTAGATCAAAACAATAAGGATAAGACTGTAGATGCAGCCTTTGCTTACTAAAACCTTAATGTTCACAAATAAAAATTTGAAGCTCCAGAGTTCTATTTTTATTTTATTTGAGACAGGGTCTGGCTGTGTTGCTCAGGCTGGAGTGCAGTGGCATGATCTTTACTCATTGCAACCTCCACCTCCTGGGCTCAAGCCATTATTCCATCTCAGCCTCCCAAATAGCTGGGACTACAGGCACACACCACCACACCTGGCTAATTTTTGTATCTTTTGTAGAGATAGGATTTTGCCATGTTGATCAGGCTGACCTTGAACTCCTGACAGCAAGCAATCTGCCCTCCTTGGCCTTCCAAAGTGTTGGAATTACAAGTGTGAGCCACTGTGCCAGCCTCCAGAGTTCTAATCAACAGAGCCTCACCTCTCCATTAAATTGGAGTTAATTGCTTATCTGTCTCTTCTAGTACATTTAACAACTTAAAGAGAGACTATGTCATTTTTGTTTGTTTTCTTGTGCCATCTAGCTCTGAGCTTTGTATGGAAAAGGGAATCAGCAAATGTTTTCTTTTTCCTTTCTTTTTTTTTTGAGACGGAGTCTCACTCTGTCACCAGGCTGGAGTGCAGTGGTGCAATCTTGGCTAACTGCAACCTCTGCCTCCTGGGTTTAAGTGATTCTCCTGCCTCAGCCTCCCAAGCAGCTGGGACTACAGGCACCGGCCACCACGCCCAGCTAATTTTCGTATTTTTAGTAGAGCCGGGGTTTCACCATGTTGGCCAGGATGGTCTTGATCTCTTGACCTTGTGATCCGCCCGCCTCAGCCTCCTAAAGTGCTGGAATTACAGGTTGTGAGGCACCACGCCCTGCCAAATGTTTTCTTAAATAAGAGAAATGTAAGCTACTCTGAACCGGTTAGTCAGAAATGTCATATACCTTCCCATACCAAGCCTTGAATAAGGTCACACATTACCCCAGTGATTCAGCTTCTTCCTTCCTGACCACTTTCATTGCTAGTCTCTTTCCCGGTTGCTTGGATTCAGCCAAGTTCTTGCCAATTTCCAGAATATTGCCTTGTGGGGCTCTCTCAGTATCTTCTTGCTCCTTCTCTTCTCCTCTTCTCTTCTCTTCTCTTCTCTTCTCTTCTCTTCTCTTCTCTTCTCTTCTCTTCTCTCTCTTCTCTTCTCTTCTCCTCTCCTTTCTTCTCCTTCCTCCCTTCCTCCCTTCCTCCCTTCCTGCCTTTCTCTCTTTCTCTCTTTCCTTTCTATCTTTGTCTTGCTCTGTTGCCCAGGCTGGAGTGCAATGGTGCAATCTTGGCTCACTGCAACCTCTGCCTCCCGGGATCAAATGATTCTCCTGCCTCAGCCTCCCAAGTAGCTGGGATTACAAGTGTGCACCACCATGCCTGGCTAACTTTTATATCTTTAGTAGAGACCGGGTTTTACCATGTTGGCCAGGCTGGTCTCAAACTCCTGATCTCAGGTGATCCATCCGCGTTGGCCTCCCAAAGTGCTGGGATTACAGGCGTGAGCCACTGCGCCTGGCATGTACCTTCTCTTTCAAAGCTCTTCCTAGTTCCCTTACAATCTTCAAGTGTCAGTGTAATTATCACCTTTTCTGAGAAACCACTATTATTCTTAAAAGTACCTGGGATTTTTTTTTTTATCAGGTATGGTAAGACATGCAGATACAGAAATGACTATTATCAAAGAAGAAGTTTTTTTATATTTAAAGACTACTAGAAACAGGAGGCATGGCATGCCATGTGTGGCCACAGGGGGAAGTACCAGGGTTGGTCGGGGGCAGAGGGAGCCAGGAGAATGTGTGGGCAACAACGTTTATTGTGGTTTTCACGGGAAAGGCAAGGCCAGGCAAGGTGAGCAGGCTTAGGTTTGGCCAGCTTGAATCATTTGGGGGCTCCATGAATGCTGTTCCTAGTTGTAGTGTTCCTGGCTGACGGATAGTGACCTGGAGTGAAAGAGCCAGAGGAAGGAGGTAGTGGAGGAGAATGGGCTTTGGACTGGTTGCTTTGCACATGACAGGCACGCTTGCAGGTGAGTCCTTTACTCTCTGTAAAATTTGGCTAGCCCTGGAAGCACAGTCTCTTCAGGATCAGCTAGGCCCCAAATATCAAAACATCAGAAAAGACAGAAAATTAATACATCTATAACAGCCAGTCTCGTTGTTGTGGTTGTTTGTTCCTAGAATTTATCGTATGCTGTATTAAAAAAAAAAAAAATGGAGATAGCATCTTACCATCTTGTCCAGTCTGGTTTCAAACTCCTGGGCTCAAGCAATCCTCCCGCCTCAGCCACACAAAGTAGCTATCACAGGCATGCACCACTGCACCTGTCCAGTGCTGTATATTCAAAATATTTCTATGTGCTTCTCCAAGATTTAGCTGGGCTATTTTTTTTTTTTTTTGGTGGTGGGGTTTTTATTCCTGGCTGCATATTAAGATCACCTGGGAACTTGTACAAAATAACCATTGCCATAGAACCACACAAAGACATTATTTTTTGATTTCTCTGGAATGGAGAATGGTGGTGGTGTTTTTTGAATTAGATGACTGTAATGTGCTATCAGAGTTGAGAATCACTGCCCAGCCATGTAGCATCTGATGAACTAGAGACATCAGTTATGGTAATGTCTAAATGTTAACATTAACTCAGAGATGAGCAAGAAGGTAGTGACTATTTACATAAATGATAGGAATTTAAGAACATTTATCTACTTAGTATTTTTAAATTAAACTTCAGGTAACATTGAAGAAGTATTTATTTTGTATCTAACGCAATGCATTACTATATCGTATGCATTTATGAGAGTTAATTTTCTTAATTGAAGAATCGTATGCATTGCAAGCACTTATTAACTTAGAGTTTTAAAAGTTTTTAAAATGTCTGAATCATGTAAGAGAACTCAGAAAAACCAGAGCTGAAATGCTAATGAAACGTTAGAGTAGAGTTCAAATAGATTCTGAGATGGAAATGAAATTCCTATATGAAAATGGATGGGGAATATTGAAAAAAAAAAGAAAAGAAAAACAATTGGAAATGAGAAGGGGAGGGAAACACTGTTGGAATAATGAAGTGAAAGTACTGGATTCAAATAATGAACGGGGTGAAATCAACCTGAACAAGCAAGACATAGGAAATATGAATTACAGCCAGGAGCACTGCAAGATATTGGGGGCAAGAGTTAAACCCATCAAATAATACACCGACTGCTATTCTGATGAAGAGGTTTCATGCAACCCGCACTGAAGCCCCCTCTTCCATTACGAGAGCTGCTCACAGCTGAATGGAAGTTGAGAAACAAACCCACGGAGAACTAGAGCACAACCGAGAGATGGTGTCCGCTTCTACAGGGTCGCCAGTTAGACCTTGGGGGTACGACCACTGGTCTTATTAAATATTGTGCCTAAAAATGGTTTGTTAATTCTGTTTACAAAGAAACATATAAGTAGGTAAATTGTATTTATTTATATTTTATGAATAGCTACTGATATCTGTTAGAACACTGCCTGTTACATCAGCTTCAATTAGTTGGTAATTGTTTGTTTGCTTACTTCTGTCTGCTTTCCCCAACAGATTAGAAACTTCCCAAGAGCACAGACCATGTAGTAGTCTTGTTCGTCATTCTATCTCTGGTTTCCGTTGCATTATCTAGCACAGGAGTGCCCAATCTTTTGGCTTCCCTGGGCCACACTGGAAGATGATGAATTTTCTCGTGCCACACATAAAATACACTAACATTAACGATAGCTGATATATATATATATATATAATATATATTATAAATATATATTATAAATATTATATATTATAATATATATATTATATATACTATAAATATATAGTATATATATCACATATATACTATATACAAATATATTATATATCACATATATACTATATATAAATATATATTATATATATCACATATATACTATATATAAATATATATTATATATATCATATATATAATATATATAGTATGATATATACTAATGATAGCTAACTAAAAAAGAAATTGCAAAAAGACTCATAAGGTTTTAAGAAAGTTTATGAATTTGTATTGGGCCACATTCAAAGCTGTCCTGGGCTACCTGTGGCCCACAGGCTGTGGGTTGGACAAGCTTGATCTAGCATATAATTGCTGCTCAGTAGATGTGGGTTATGACATGATATAATGCCTGCACCACAAGATACAAGGACAGAAGCATCGTAAAATCATGATGCAAGCTGGGAAAGTACAATGAAAATCTGGAGTTGTGAAGGAGGGCTTGAATGATCCCAACTGGAGATTACGGAACAGGCTTTTGTAGAAGGTGATATCTGAAATGGGGCCAGAAGTTTTCAACAAGCAGCGATTTAAGAGCAAGCGCTGAGTTTAACCACTCTGGCTTTGGTCACTACCACGGTGTTTTCTGGAACCACAGAAAATGTCACGGGTCCATGACTGTCTCCTCAACCTCCCCTTGAGTCATTTGCTCTGTCTTTGTGTTCTTGGAATCCGGGCTACCTGAACAATGCCATTGCCGCAAACTTCTTATAGGATGGCAACCTAATTTTTCTGTGCTTCTCCTTGGTAATTCCCATGTAATGCTTGCAGTATTTCTATTTTTCTTCTCTGCCTTTTTTTTTTTTATTAGGCTTTAAGTTCTGGGATACATGTACAGAACATGCAGGTTTGTTACATAGGTATACATGTGCCATGGTGGTTTGCTGCACCCATCAATTTGCCGTCTACATTAGGTATTTATCCTAATGCT
Organism: Nomascus leucogenys; assembly: GCF_006542625.1. Lineage (NCBI taxonomy): Eukaryota > Metazoa > Chordata > Mammalia > Primates > Hylobatidae > Nomascus > Nomascus leucogenys. Next base: position 115,326,062 of record NC_044386.1, read on the forward strand.
ATCCCCTCCCCTAGCCCCCCACTCCCCAACAGGCCCCAGTGTGTGACGTTCCCCTCCCTGTGTCCATGTGTTCGCATTGTTCAACTCCCAGTTACAAGTGAGAACATGCGGTGTTTGGTTTTCTGTTCCTGTGTTAGTTTGCTGAGAATGATGGTTTCCAGCTTCAAAGTAATAAAAAAAGTCTTAGAGTTTGACAAGTCCATGAATACCTCAAGTGGGTTACTTGTATATTTTTTGTACTTTATACTCTCTGTTTCTTCATGTCCTGGGCACAAGATCCTCCAGTATGCTGTCAGAAAACAGAAAGTAACTTTATAATGCATGCATATAAATAGCACACATTTTGTTATTCTGGGAATTATTTGGGTTTACCTGTCATGCAACAGGTAAAAAAGAGGGAACCACTAAATAATGAATAAGGAGAGATACGATAACTTCCCTAGCAATCTTACCTATTACCAAAGAAAAACTATTCTGGACATAGTTAAGACCTTATCCAAGGACACTGTATTACTTCCATGATTATATTAATTTTTTATTTCCTGAAAACTCTAGTTCTAGATTTTTACGGAAATAAAAAATGAAATAAACCAAGCGTCTCCATGTAAGAATGATAAAGGAAAAGTAGTTTGAACCAGCTTAATCTGGGTCCAGTAAAACAACATTTTAACACTGCTGTTTTCCATTTTTCCAGCAGCCAAAATATTAAGGTATGAAAATCCTATAGTTAACTGAGAAAAAAAGAAAAAAAAAAAAAACACAAGCCTCTTTCCACCCTTGAAGTTCTTCATACTGTAATGCTGGGGCAGGGCTGTGGGGGGAGGAAAGTCTCCTTTTGGATTTACAATATATATTGACCCTTCAAATAATAACTTAGAAGTAGAGGAGCTCTACCTTGCCCTTCACTGAGTTGTAATTAGTTGCCAGTGAACAAAAGCAGAAAGTGAAAACGAATGCTTGTCAACTAGCCTCAACCACATCAAAATAGAATGGCTTTTTGCCATTTCCACTGAAAGAGAGACCTTGTTTTTGGTCTCTGCAACTTGAATTTATATCTGAAAGACAATTCTCAGCTTCTATTTGCCCTTTCTCAATCAATCAAAAAGAGTCCTGGAGATAATGATTAGGCTGGATAATTATTTTACAAAATAGAAGGTGCATGTCTTGTCCATTTACACTCAGTGTCATTCATTACTTCCTGGAATACTAATCATAGCGTTAAGCCTTATCGCTTGTTTTAAGGCAAAGGGTCAACTGACGAGGACCTAAGGAGGACTCTGAGTATCTGAAATGTAAAAGAAACATTTCACAGAGGAGTGTTAAATCATAAATGCTTGATGACTTGATAGTGCCTTTCATTTCAGTCAAAGATGGAGAAGAGACCAGAAAGCAATTGTCTACTCCTGGAGTTACTAAGTTAAAAACAAGTCTTCCAGAGTTTCTCTTCAAGGTGGGGATCGTTCTGCAGTTGTGGTGTGATTAGAGAGGACCCCATTTTTGAGAATTTGGAAGTTTCACAGCATTTCTTACTATCTCTTATCTTTTCATTCTCATACTAGCAAAAGTCAGAGTGCCGAAGCAAAGTTTTTTTCCTCTTGCTCTTATAGTTTCTGTCTTCACCAAGAAGCAGGCTGCTTGGGAGACTCTATTTCCTTTTCCAGTTCAATTAAGCTGGTGTCTAGAGCCATTCAACTGAAAATCTCCCATTTATTTTTAATGACTCTTATTTTTGGAATTTATTGTCTTGAATGGGAACATTACCCAGTTCAGTAGCCAGTTTATAGAGTAAAAGTTGGCTTGATCTAATAGTAAGCAATTTTTACTTTTAAAAATGTGAAGAAAGACATGAGTGCAATCACTGCGGCAATCTGGTATGAGATACTCTGGTGTGAGATTCAGGATATAGGGAAGTCTCTCATTCCATCTGCAGTTAGGCTTTCTCAGGTCTAGGATACTTTATTTTTGGGTTTCAGTCTTCCTTTAAGTTCTGAAATCCAGCACCACAAAACCTTGACAGTTGCAAAGCAAAGGTGATTTCGACTTAACCTTTGCCCTCTGGGCCATGACTTCAGGCATACGGTGGAAAAGATGGAACTAGCTTGATTAAAAAGTGTTTATGTGTTTTTCTTTTTTTTTTTTTTTGACCTTTAATAAAAACTTTATTTTCTGTGAATGGCTTATTGATTTGCAAATTAGTTGCATTAAATTAATAATAGATAATATATTTTTTTAAATATATAAATTACTACAAATCAGTGAAACTGACTATACATTAGGAGGCCTTTGTCATATAGAACATATAATAACTAATATATGTTACTTAGTGTTGGCTTTGCCCCTCCATTCACCTACACAAGTCTGCGGCACTGCTGGTTCTTCCACTGTCAAGAGCCTTCCCATCCCATAGGCACCTGGGCTGTGAAAGCTAAGGTGGGCTCTTGACTCCAGATTCTAGCAGTCAGAATCAGCACTCTAAAGGCACAGGAATTATATAAAAAAGAAGAACAGGGGGGCAAATACTTGGAATTTGCCCAACTCATATCACAATCAAATACTGGAAAAAGAAGAGCTCAATTAAAAAATTTATTTACATTTTAAACAAATAATATCATATATAATACATATATAATATATAAATATATTTAAATATATAAGATATGTATTTAAATATATAATATATATTTATATATTTAAATATGCAATATATATTATGCATATTGGTATACTATATATATTTTATGTATATACTTACAGTGTTTTTCATATGGGTCTTCTCATTTCATCTTTTCAACAACCTTGCTATAGAAATACTCTTGAAATGTCTACTTTACAGTGGTGGAAACAGGTCTGTAAAACAGGTTCACTGCACACTGGCTATCTACTTGCCTGAGTCTGGTGAAGCAGGCTCAGACACAAGTTATGTAAAGCATGTTTATTACTTACAGACAAGCAGCCAGGGACAACAGAAGCCTAAGATTCATTGTGAGCCTGTCCTCCAGACTCAAGAAAGCTGCTCAGGACTAATGGAGTCTTATCTGTATGTGCCCCACTAGCACCGCAACCAAGGCATGCTGGAAAGCAGCCTGTCCTGGGATTTATAGTTTGGGAATCACTTGAAATTCTGGGTGAAAGCATTACAGGGCATCTTGTTTCTAAGGGGCACTGGGACAGAGCCTGGGCTATTCCAGTCACTCCTCCCTATCCCAGGATGTTGCATTCCAAGTACATCCTACAGTTACTCTTAAGAACTACAAGCCAGAAAGGCAGGGAAACTGGGTCAGTCCAAGGCCATCCAGAGAACTGTCCTGCAAGACCTGGTGGCGACTTGAACCTATGACCCCTTGGCCTTAAACCCCATATCCTTGTTCCTCTCATCTTCTGCACAGCAAGGCCCAGCAAGCATCATGGCCCTCCTCCCATCTCCCACTCCTCAAAGGGCCCTCCTATTAATTTTCTCATTTTGAAATTATTGCACGTTACTGGTTGTCAACTTATCCATCCTTTGCAGGATTCTCCAATTTTGATTGGGGTTGCAATGTACTCATTCAAGAAAATCAATTTCTCAGGCTCTTTTGCAGCTGAGAGAGGCTACGTCTGTTTTGGCTAAGAAGTCCTACTGATAGTGTGCCCAAGAAAGTTATTATTTCCAGATATAAGGGAACAGAGCAATGGGCTTTTCCTTTGATCTTGCCCCTTTTTGCCTTAACTGAAGTTGTGCCTTAAGTCATACAGTAGAACAGCTGTTTTACAACCATAAGGGTGAAAGAGATGTATTTAGAATTGCTGAGTGGAAAGATAGAAGGTGCCTGAGTCTGCTGGCATTATAGAGATACCACAACATCCCTGGAATTGTCTACTTTGGGATTTGTTAATATAAAAGAAAATAATTTTTGTTAGGTTTGTGTTATATGTAGTCAAATGCAATTCCGAGAATAAGTTATTGCTGGGGGACGAGGCGTGGTATCAGAGAGGGCTGTTAGGGCTGGAACAATAGGAATCCTGAATCCTGGGAGAATATGTAAAGTCAGTATTCCAGTTACGTACTGAAATGTAACAAACCACTCCAAACTTCATGGCTTAAGGAAACAGCTTTTTATTATGCTGAACGTTTTCTGTGGGTGAGGGATTCAGAAAGACTACGAGGAGGCAGGGGCTTGCTGTCTGGGCTCACCTTGGAAGATGCAAAGGCTGGAAGTGTTTTGAAGACTGAAAACCGCAATCATGTGAAGGCCTGCCTACTCACAGGCTGGAGGTTGATGCTGACTGTCGGCTTGTGCCTTTCCTGGAGAATCAGTCTAAACAACTACCTGTGGCCTATTTGTGTGATTGCCTCCACTTCTTTACAACCCGGTGCTGCATTCTGAGTGCAAACATCCCAAGTGCGGCATCATCTTGAATGGCCTAGCCATGGAAGTCACAAAGCATCACTTGTGCCATAGTCACCATCCTGTCCTCCTGATGGAAGGAGTGTCAATGTCACAGTAGAAGAGTATGTGACATGGGAGATCTTGCCATGGCCATCTTGGAAAATACAACCAGCTCTGGCATTGGATGGAATTAACCAAACACCCAAAGGAATACTGAATTCTCTTTAGGTTGCTTTGGACAAGAACAGGAAGAGAAGGCATAAAATATGATAAATACAACAGGTATTGTTTGGCTCCATGTCCCCACCCAAATCTTACCTTGAATTGTAATAATCCCCATGTGTCAAAGGTGGGACCAGGTGGAGGTAACTGGATCATTGGAGCAGTTTCCCCCCATGCTGTTCCTGCGATAATGAGTGAGTCTCATAAGATCTGATGGTTTTACAAGTGTCTGACATTTCCCGTTTGTACTCATTCTTTCTCCTGCTGCCCTGTGAAGAGGCGCTTTCCATCATGACTGTACGTTTCCTGAGGTGACATGGTTTGGTTGTACCCTCCCTAACCAAATCTCATCTTGAATTGTAGTTCCCATAATCCCCACACATTGTGGGAGAGGCCTCGTGGGAGGTAATTGAATCCTGGTGGGGTGGTTACCCTCATGCTGTTCTCATGACAGTGAGTGAGTTCTCATGAGATCTGATGCTGTTTATAAGGGGCTTTTTTGCCCTTTGCTTGGCACTTCTCTTTCCGGCCACTATGTGAAGAAGGACGTGTTTGCTTCCCCTCCCTCCATGATTGTAAGTTTCCTGAGGCCTCCCAGGCATACTGAACTGTGAGTCAATTAAACCTCTTTCCTTTATAAATTACCTAGTCTCAGGTGTGTCTTTATTAGCAGTGTGAGAATGGAAGAATGGACTAACACAGGAGGCCTCCCTAGCATGTGCAACTGTAAGCCAATTAAACCTCTTGATAAATTACCCAGTCTTGGGTATCTCTTCATAGAAGTGTGAGAAGGGACTAATACAACAACCTTTATCTTTTGAGTTTTTTTCAGTGTTATGTGTTTGTGAAAAAGATTTAAGCTATTAATGAATAACACCATCCATTGGTTGAGATGTTCCCGTGGGCCAGACATGATACTAAGCTGTTTACATGCATTGCCACTTTTAATCTTCACAATACATCTGATCTTTGACAAACCTGACAAAAACAAGCAATGGGGAAAGGATTCCCTATTTAATAAATGGTGCTGGGAAAACAGGCTAGCCATATGTAGAAAGCTGAAACTGGATCCCTTCCTTACGCCTTATACTAAAATTAATTCAAGATGGATTAAATATTTAAATGTTAGACCTAAAACCATAAAAACCCTAGAAGAAAACCTAGGCAATATCATTCAGGACATAGGCACGGGCAAGGACTTCATGTCTAAAACACCAAAAGCAATGGCAACAAAAGCCAAAATTGACAAATGGGATATAATTAAACTAAAGAGCTTCTGCACAGCAAAAGAAACTACCATCAGAGTGAACAGGCAACCTGCAGAATGGGAGAAAATTTTTGCAATCTACTCATCAGACAAAGGGCTAATATCCGGAGTCCACAATGAACTCAAACAAATTTACAAGAAAAAAACAAACAATCCCATCAACCAGTGGGCGAAGGATATCAACAGACACTTCTCAAAAGAAGACATTTATGCAGCCAAAAGACACATCATCACTGGCCACCAGAGAAATGCAAATCAAAACCACAGTGAGATACCATCTCACACCAGTTAGAATGGCCATCATTAAAAAGTCAGGAAACAACAGGTGCTGGAGAGGATGTGGAGAAATAGGAACATTTTTACACTGTTGGTGGGACTGTAAACTAGTTCAACTATTGTGGAAGTCAGTGTGGCAATTCCTCAGGGATCTAGAACTAGAAATACCATATGACCCAGCCATCCCATTACTGGGTATATACCCAAAGGATTATAAATCATGCTGCTATAAAGACACATGCACATGTATATTTATTGTGGCTCTATTCACAATAGCAGAAACTTGGAACCAACCCAAATGTCCATCAATGATAGACTGAATTAAGAAAATGTGGCACAAATACACCATGGAATACTATGCAGCCATGAAAAATGATGACTTCATGTCCTTTGTAGGGACATGGATGAAGCTGGAAACCATCATTCTCAGCAAACTATCTCAAGGACAAAAAAACAAACACTGCATGTTCTCACTCATAGGTGGGAATTGAACAATGAGAACACATGGACACAGGAAGGGGAACATCACTCACCAGGCCCTGTTGTGGGGTGGGGGGGAGAGGGGAGGGATAGCATTAGGAGATATACCTAATGTTAAATGAAGAGTTAATGGGTGCAGCACACCAACATGGCACAGGTATATATATGTAACAAAACCTGCACGTTGTGCACATGTACCCTAAAACTTAAAGTATAATTAAAAAAATACATAAAAAAAAAACAGGATCAAGAAGGCAAAGACTCTCTTCAAGCTGTCCTTGAAAAAGAAATCTGCCTTGGGTACAATGAAATAAACTCTGCCACCAATAATATGAGTGTGAAAAGAGAATCCTGAGCTCCAGATAAGATGCAGGCCGGGTGCAGTGGCTCACACCTGTAGTCTCAGCACTTTGGGAGGCTGAGGCAGGTGGATCACTTGAGGTCAGGAGTTCAAGACCAGCCTGGCCAACATGGTGAAACCCCTTATCTCTACCAAAACTACAAAAATTAGCCCAGCACAGTGGTATGTGCTTGTAATCCCAGCTACTCGGGAGGCTGAGGCAAGAGAATTTCTTGAACCCGGGAGGTGGAGGTTGCAACGAGCCGAGATAGCGCCACTGCACTCCACCCTGGGTGATGATGCGAGACTCTATCTAAAAGAAATAAAAAAAAAAAAATCTAAACCTAGGAGACACCTTGAATGCACCTTGTGAAGTCCTGAGCAAAGGGTCCAGCTGAGCTGTACCTGGACTCCTGACTCATGGGGAATGTGTGATAACAAATACATGTTGTTTTAACATTCTAAATTTGTGGTCATTTTGTACTCAGCAGTATGAAATAAATGCACTAAATATTGCTTTAAAAACTTTTATAAATGTGGTAGCTTCTTAGATATTTCTCTGTCCCATTATTGTTTTCCCCCATAGGAGATAGATTTTCTCCTTAATAAATTTTGTATCTATCAAAAAAAAAGATGTGTTAATTCAATTTAAAGCAATAGTGAGACTGTGTATATGAAGTACAGTGTCCACTGAAAGAAACCCAACTCTAGAAGTGTTGATTGTAGGCTCCTATATATTAGTGATAGTCTTATAAATTGTATCTATAATTAAGAATTATAAAATTGTTCATCTCTTTGGATACAATAGACTGTCTCTTAAGAATTCTTCCTGAATGGAGAGGGAAGATAGAAGGGAAAAGCACTGTGTGTTGATGTGTAATTGAAAACAACTTAATAGGGAGAAAGTTAGTTATGACCCGAAAAGTCTTTGAAATTTTGTGCACCTATTGGTGTGAGCTCCATGAGGGCAAAAACCACACCCAACTTTTCATTTGCCTTAGAGCCAGAATTGAGCTCACGGCCTGGCACTTGCTAGAGTCTCAGGGAATATGTGCTAAATAAATTACTTAAAAGTTATGATTTTATAAAGTATGAAGATATGTAGATACATATATTATGATATTTGGTTAAAACTGGAATTATAACATTGTAAGTTCAATATGATTGCAACTATATCAACCTTAAATAATTTTTGAAACAAGCTGAGAGTGTAAATTTAGAACAGTATCATCTTTAAGGAATTCAAGTCAGAAAACCATTAAAAATAAACCACCATGGAATACTAGGCAGCCATAAAAAATGATGAGTTCATGTCCTTTGTACAGACATGGATGAAACTGGAAACCATCATTCTCAGTAAACTATCGCAAGGACAAAAAACCAAACACCGCATGTTCTCACTCATAGGTGGGAATTGAACAATGAGAACTCATGGACACAGGAAGGGGAACATCACACTCCGGGGACTGTTGTGGGGTGGGGGGAGGGGAGAGGGACAGTATTAGGAGATATACCTAATGCTGAATGACGAGTTAATGGGTGCAGCAAAACAACATGGCACACGGATACATATGTAACAAACCTGCATGTTGTGCACATGTACCCTAAAACCTAAAGTATAATAATAAAAAGGAATGGCAATGAAAAAAAAACATTAAAAATAAAAGTTACTGTGTCAGACAAACACATTTACAGGTGATTTTTCTGGTTTTCACAATTTTCCTTAATATTTTTATACTGTTTAAAATTTACAAAATAGAGATCAGTATCCACCCAGGTGAACAGAAATGTTCTTTCGATTCACGGCCTAACTGTATTCTGTTATAATTCTCACGGCACACTTTTCTCTGGGGTTCTAATCACATTTTGTAATTATAGATTTGAATGTTAAATGTGTGATTATTTGTTGAAAGTCAACCTCTGTTTCTAGACCAAAATCTTCACAGGCGCAAGGGCCATGTCTATTATGTCCTCTGCTGTGCTGTCAAGATCTGACATGATACAAAAACACAATAAATAAAATAAATTTCTTGATATGAATAAGTGGCTAATGAGGTACATTAGAAATAACTACTATTAAATTTTCTCAGGTCAACATCTTCTCCTCCATATATAATGCAAAACCTTGGAATCCCAACTTACTGTTTGTTCAAGTACTTGATTAGAATAAATATGCGTTTTCAAGGAGAAACAGGCTGGGCACAGTGGCTCACGCTTATAATCCAGGACTTTGAGAGGTTGAGGTGGGAGGATTACTTGAGCCCAGGAGTTCAAGACTAGCCTGGGCAACATAGGGAGAGCCCAGTCTGTACAAAAAATTAAAAACAAATTAGTCAGGCATGGTGGCACATACGTATAGTCCCAGCTACTCAGGAGGCTGAGGTGGGAGGATTGCTTGAGGCCAGAGGTTGAGACTGCAATGAGCTATGATTGATCATGCCATTCACTCTAGCCTAGGTGACAGAGCAAGACCCTGTCTCAAATAAATAAGTACATACACACATACATACATACAAAATAAAATGGCCAAATTGATGCGGAAGACAACTGGTTTGTGCCTGGATGGCAATACTGGCCAGCGTTCTACATTTTCACAATAGGTTATCCCTACACTGCCAGGTGTGATACCGAAAGTATGGGATCCCTCTTTAATTAATAATGAGAACAGTCTTCAAATAATAAAATCTCTAGCATAAATTGACTATAATCCCAAAGCCACGTGGATTCATTCACTATTGAGAACCTCTCGGTTACCTAAGATCTCCCTGTGGAAGATCATCAGAAAGTAAGGATGTGCCATTCCCAGGACCAAGTGGCCTGCAGTTCTTTGTCTTCTCCTTACTCTGTTCTGTATCTCAGGCTGCATTTTACTGGTTCTCATGGCAGATGACTTCTAGCTGAGTTCAGCCAATGGGAGGCAGCAGAAGGAGTTGGGAGGAGGAGCGGAGGAACACGGGTATTTATCTCCCCCTTTTTCTGCTTTGAGGGACAGCTCCAGTGGTAGCTGTCATTCTTCCAATGTTCCAGCTTCTCCGGAGTGACCACTTTCCCCCTTTATCTCTCCAGCCCTGGGGCAAAATGCCTTCCTGTTTCTGCTGCTTACCCATTTCCGGTTGGACTTTTAGGCTTTCCCATAGCCTGTAAGACAATCTCCCTGTATTATTTCGGTTTTAAAATAATCATAGTGTTTCTGTTTTCCTGGTTGGACCCTGAATGATTCCCACATTATCTTAGCTCATTGTCAAATGGTTTTGATGGAGTTAAGACTTAATGTTATAATAACAGCTGTTTTAGAGAGGCAATCTAAAATTGATTAACATTTGAATAAAATTTCATGTCATTTGCAAAATCTTGTTTAAAGAATCTATCCATAATTTTATTCTTCTAATGTAGATCCCTGTAATTATTTCATCCTAGAATTCAGAGCCAGAAAGGAGTTTGCCTGCAGACTGCAAGCTTCTTGCAGGCCAAACCTAGACTTCATTCTTCATAACCTTGGCACCAAGCACAGTGCACAGTATGTGGTGAGTATGCAATAAACACTTTTTTAAAAGAAGAAGATGAAATGGAGGGATTTTTACATTTCCTTTCATCAGACATAAGAACTGTGCAACCTAAAATTTCTTTATTTTTTTTCCTACTTCATGGCTTCCAAGAAGCTATGAGATTATTTTTATATTCTACCAGAGTAACTAAATCACCTTAGGTGCTTGAGGTTTGCCTGTCTTCTTTAAATAGTTTTGTTGTGTTCTAAAATTTTTCAGTTTGTTTGGGTTTATAAGCTCCTTTACATTCCGCATAAACCCCTTCATAAATGAAGACATCCAGAAACCTGGAAAACGCCATGGTTAGCAGTAAGTAGCGGGGGAAGGTGAGCGTTCTCGGAAGGCAGGCAGTCATGTCTAGTATTATTTACTTATTTATGTTTTCTGACTCTGTGCGTTTCACAGCATTTATTGATTTATAGAATGTCAATAAAATTATTCCATTCATATATTTTCCTTCTAGGTAAGACCATATGTAATTTAAAATGTTGGCTGTTCTGTTTTTATAGCCAAAAGAGAGGTTTGCAACTTGATTATACAAGGTAGAGATCAAAGCTTTTCGTTTCTAATCTACAGGAGTATTTTCCATATGTCTTGACTTCAGGAACAGGAGGATTCTCTGTAGGAAGTTCAGTGAAATCTGTCACTCTCAGATTTTCTAAGAATGGAAGTGTTCAGATAAATAATATGAGCTAACCCTTATTGAGACCGTACAATGTGTCCAACCTCTCTTTAAAGCACTGTTTGTCCATTAATTCATTGAATCTTCATGACAGCCCTATGCAGTAAATGCTATTAGTGGGTCCATTTTATAGATAAGAAAATTGAAGCAGAGAAAAATTCAGTAACCTGTCTAGCTCTCATTGCTTAATAACAAAGCAGATTTTAAACCAAGTCAATCTGACTTCAGAGTTTATGGTCTTAACCACAGCAATATGATGCTTATTCGAATTACGAGAAGTCTTAGATAGATATAGTTGTCTTCAGTAGAGATAAATATTTGCAGAGAGAATAAGACTGACACATTCATAATAGTAAGCCAATTTAGATCAAATTGATCAATTATAAGATAGACCATAAAGAAAAAAAACAGTAAATGGAATTATTTTCACGTGATGAAATGAGAAAGCTGAGGCTCAGAGACATTTAGGGGTCTGCCTCAGGTCACACAGCTATTTAGTAGAAGGCTCAAGACCAGAGCCCTATAACCTAGCACTTGGGACTCAGCTCATTGGAGACACCTGTAAATTAAGAGCCATGATGCAAGAGACAAGTTAACTGCCTTGACTGTTAATCCCGAGCTCTTTCTGCTCTCCTTACACTTTCCTGCTTTGCATCACCTGCCTAAGCCAATGGAATGTCCCTTCTGAATAAAAAAAAAATGTAATTTGTGTTTTTTGCATATGTATATAATGCCTATATATTTCCCTTACAATGAAGCACATAGCTGGTGTTAAAGAGTTAAACACACACACAAAAAGGCATGAAGTTAAAAAAAAACCAAAAAACCCAACATCCATATAGGGCCTTCTCATTGCTATAATGATATCGGTTGCAACAAGTCCAAGGCCCGACCTCATTACAAGGGTTTAATTGCATTGTTACACAGTCTCACTTCTCCTCTCTGGCCTCTTTCTCTTTATGACAGCTTTAGAAAGGAATTTCAGCTTGAGGTCAAAGGAAATTAATTACTGCTTTCTTAATCTGTGCTCATCTACATTTAGAAAACTTTGGGCTTTTCCACCAGCATATTCTTGTCGCCTATTTGTATAAGACCCAAACTTATAAAAGTAACACCTCGGACCTTCGTTTAAAAAAAAAGAAAGGTGCGCAAAAGCACTTCAACGGCACATACTGAATATGTGTGGATCGCAACCCAAGAAAGCACCAGTCATAGAAAAGAAATTCCTGCCATTTAACAAAGATAGTAATGCGCTAAAAGTTCAGCATTATCTTACATAGAAAATTGTATTTAATAATTAGACTGAAGGCTATTAAACTGAAGTGTTAATAATGTTAATCTAGTAATGCCAGTAAATAAAAGTGATCTAAGATCAAAGGCCCCTGAGTAGGTATATTGATTAACAACAGGATGACATAGCTAGAGATTTAAACATGGCTTTGTGTGTAGCATCTCCACCTGCAATTGGCTTAAGCTTTAGGAGGACACGTTTGTTTCATTATTGCATTAACATTTTCTTTTATTTATTTTTTGAGAGGGAGTCTCGCGCTGTTGCAGAGGCTGGAGTGCAATGGTGCAATCTCGGCTCACTGCAACCTCCGCCTCCCAGGTTCAAGTGATTCTCCTGCCTCAGCCTCCCAAGTAACTGGGATTACAGACATCCGGTATCACGCCTTGCTATTTTTTTTTTGTATTTTTGTAGAGACGGGGTTTCACCTTGTTGGCCAGGCTAGTCTTGAACTCCTAACCTCAGGTGATCCACCTGCCTCGATCTCCCAAAGTGTTGGGATTACAGGCGTGAGCCACCTCAACTGACCTGCATTAACGTTTTGAAATGTCCCTTCTCTTTCTCATTTCTTCATTGGTCAGGGAGACATCAAGTCAATGGATGTAAAGATGGAAGGATTGGAAGTCCAGGTTCTAAAGGTCATCAATAAATATTAATTTAAAATCAATAACAAATGACTCCAAAGACCTCCACCTGGGTGGACACCTGTGAACTCTTGAACAGTGAGAAAAATTCTTCACAGAAGTCCTCTGGAGGACACCCCCCGCCTCTCATCAGTACACTCACACCACATGCACATGTCTAAACCACATGGGGAAAGGGAATGGGACCCCAGTGACTGACTTAAACCAATTAGAATCCACTCCTTGGATCTAGGGTTGAGACTGTTGAAAATGATACTAGCCTCTCCTGAAATGTTGGCAATTGAGAGGGTGCTCAATAGATTTTGGGGGGATGGGGCAATAAGTAGTACCTGCTATAATGCACTAATTAGATTTTGAGTTGTACCCAAGCAGGTGAAACTGTACTTTAGTCTAAAGCTTGAGGTAGGGGTCAGTGAAGTAGACTTCGATGGAAGCTGAGTTACTCTTTGGATAGTGTGAGGCATGCATTGCAGTTTGAGAAATACTGCTTTAGGAAACCTAACTCTTTTTTTAAAATTAGAAAACAGTAATATTTTATTTTATTTCATTTTACTTTAAGTTCTGGGATACATGTGCTGAATGTGAAGGTTTGTTACATAGGTATACATGTGTTATGGTGGTTTGCAGCACTTATCAACCTGCCATCTAGGTTTTAAGCTCTGCATGCATGAAGTATTTGTCCTAAGGCTCTCCTTCTCCTTTCCCCACACCCCACAACAGGCCCCGGTGTGTGATGTTCCCCTCCCTGTGTCCATGTGTTCTCATTGTTCAGCTCCCACTTATGAGTGAGAATATGCTGTGTTTGGTTTTCTGTTCCTGCGTTAGTTTGCTGAGGATGATGGGGAAACCTAACTCTTTTGCCTTCTGCTCAGTTCTCTAGGTCTACCTTTATTTTCTCAATACATATGTATTTGAATTTCCAAAAAATTATATAGCTGGTTGCCAAATATCCTTAATTAATGTGATTAGAACAAATGATGTACAGTTGCGTTAAGATTCAGTTTCAGAAGTTAGTGTTTATTACTATGAGTGCATAGCTTTGTTGTGCACTTTCAGTAGGGGTACAGGGTGGGTACTTAGATACTTTATAATATTGGATAGGATGTTGAGTATGGTTTATAATGTTATCTCAAAATGGTGGGTAAGGGCAAAATTTGAGGGAAGTAGAGTTGTTCTCAATCCTAAGCCTCACCGCTACCTGCCCCAGGCATACTGAGAGGCTGTTTACAGAACCAGGCTGATCATCCACCTGTTGGGTAAAGATCGGGATGCCTGAAAGAATGAGGGTGGCTGGGAGAGGCTGGTATTTTACTTCTCAGTTGGGTAGCCCATTAGCCAGGAGGATTACTGATTTATCCTTGGATTCCAGGACAAAGAATGGAGTAATTGAAGAGATAGTCATGTTGAGAGTAGGGTGGAGACGAAGCTGTTTGCACACATACCTTCAACATGACAAGAAAGGTTGAGTTTGATTAAATTGATGAAACATATGGAAGGTAGCTGGCTTTTCTATCCTGCTGATAGCCCACTTCAGAGAGCTGCCTAGCAGTGAGAAACAGAGAAATGACCCAGATTTGGCAGAAGCCAGGGAGGAATTTGGGAGAGACTGACAGGAAGGTTGTATCTCTTCTGAGATCTGTTTGAAGCAAGCTGCCATGGTGCCTCTCACTTGAGCTTCCCTGTCCATGAGGAAGTGAGTATTTGGGTTCCTGCCATGCAGCCAGTCTAGTGGGAAGAGGCAGTGACACTCATCAAAGGGTGGATTGCAGTCTTGGCTAGTAAACTCAGGTCTATAGTCCTCTCTCTCTTCTCTTGACCCACAGACTGAAGGAACAGAGGGAAGGAGGGGTGTCAAGACCGGGTCACATATCACCACTCTCCATTCCAAACTCTGAAGATGTGCTTGAGTTGTGGGTGGAAATGGGAGAGGAGATCTTTGAATTAAGTTTGAGATTGAGTAGTTTTGAGTCTTAAAAATCCAAAAGAGAACAATTTAATAAATTAAACAGGCTGAAGAATATGGAATCTGCACATGTGTACTGTTTTCTGCTAAGTATTCTGGGGATTGTTAAGTCATTCATGGATCCTCTCCTCAATAAGTTGAGGTATGGTAGGAAAGGAAACATTAAATCTATTTACGCAAGTAAGTGCAAAACAATAAAGCAGAGAGAAAGTCATGAGAAAAAAACAAATGAAGTTTTAAGACAGTTTAGGGAATGAAGATATTATATATTATTACAGGGATCAGAGTAAGTTTCACAGAAGAGGCAGAATTTGAGTTTAGGAGGATGGTAAAAATTTAAACACCTAGAACCTGGTAGGGATGATGTTCAGGCAAAGAATGAATCCAAGTCCAGCAGCAGAAGGACATGCTTATGGCCCAGGAGGAAGTGGTTTGGGTGGAACCACTTGAAAATAAGAGATAAAAGAATATTTGGTCAGATGATAGAAAGCCTTGAGTGTCATTCTAGGCAGAGTAGATTATAATTTGGGCAATGAAAAGTCTTTGGAGTTTCTAACCTGGGCATTATTGTGAAAAAGATGAGACAGCTTTTGTCAGAGGCAAATTGGAAGCTGCCAGTCACTGACCTTCAAAGCCTGAGAGTTGTGGAGATGAATATCTCAATATACGTGTAGCAAACCTAGCCCACCGTGCCCACTCTGTGTCAGGCACAGTTTGTTGGAATACAAAAATGAGCTGAAGACAAAATTCCCTGCTCTTCCATTCTAATATGAGAAGTAGAAAATGAAAGAACACCTTTATACGATAATGCCAGGGAGTGATGAGTGCTTGGTAGAATAAAGGAAAGAGTGTGGTGGTAGGCAGTGTTCCTCCCCAGAAGTGTGACACTCATGGTGGCCTGAGTGAAGTGGTAAGATAAAGATCAAGAGGATTCTAGTAACACAGGTTTGAACTGTTTGAGGAACCACAAGAAGAGCCATGAGGCTGTATGAAAGAGTGAAGCAGAGAATGGTAGGAGATAAAGTTGCAGTTGTAATCAAGGTCAGAGCATGTGGAGTTTGGCAGCTCATGATAAAATGGTTATTTTGCATGTAATGGAAAGGCAGTGAAGATGTTTGAACAGTAGAGTGACATGGGCCAATTTATGTTTTCCAAAGATCATCTGCTGTGGGAGAATAGACTGTACTGGGCAAGAGAAGCAAGGGGACACTTTAGGGGGTCTGTGACCATGGTCCAGGTTTGCACCAGGCTGTTAGCAATTGCAGTGGAGAGAAGTGGCTGGATTTAAGAAATGCTTTGAAAGTGAGAATAAAAGGAATTGGGAGGAACTAGAGTTGGAATATGAGAAGAGAGACATCTGAGTGATTTTTACATTTTTTGTCTTGAAAATGAAATGAATACTTGCTGAGATGAGGAAGTTTAAGGACAAAGTGCATTTGGAGTAAGGGTTTGAGGTACTTTTTAGACATTCAAATGGAAATATCGGACCAGAAATTGGATATGCAAATCTGAGAGAGTGGAGAGGACAGGAATGGAGTTGTGAATTTTGGAACCTACCTTCCTACAGTATTTAAACCAGAGACTAGAATGAAAGAATTTAATATAAAGTGAAGACAAAAAATATAAGAAAGAGGAAATAATATTTGTTTTAATCCTGCTAATTGTCAAGCTTTATACTAGTAAAGATGCTTTTATTACATCGTATCATAAGGTAGATATTATTAGTCCCCATTTAATGTTGAGGAAATTGGGGTCTTAAAGATATTAAGTAGCTCAAAAATTATGTAGCATGAAAATGAAATAACGGATTCTGTTCCAGATCTTCTTGATGCCTATATTAGTCTGTTCTCATGTTGCTAATAAAGGCATACCCCAAACTGGGTAATTTATAAAGGAAAGAGGTTTAACTGAATCACAGTTCCACATGGCTAGGTAGGCCTCACGGTCGTGGCGGAAGGCAAATGAGGAGCAAAGTCACGTCTTATATGGCAGCAGGCAAGACAGCTTGTGCAGGGGAACTCCCATTTATAAAACCATCAAATCTTATGAGACTTATTTACTATCAACCATGAGAATAGTATGAGGGAGTCTGCCCCCAAGATTAAATAATCTCCACCTGGCCTCACCCTTCACACATGGGGATTATTACAATTAAAGGTGAGATTTGGATGAGGACACAGCCAAGCCATATCATTGCCTACTTAGGCCACAGGTGACACAACTTTAGACCAGTAGCGATGAGTGCAGGAGATGGGGACAAACCACGTTATGCAAGCAGTTAAAGATAACAGAGATTTGAAGCTTGAGCAAGTGACAAAATAGTGAACACTCTCTAGAATCAGAAAATTCTATGTTTTTCCTGAAGTCAGAGTCTCCTTTTCCATGTTTTGCTTTGAACCACCTTGTGGAGCTATGAACTGATGTATTCATGGGAAGGGAGTTCATGCTGCATATGCCATGTCCACAAGGTGGTGATGTGCCATGCCAGTGACTTAAAACTTGCCAATAATTGATGTGTGGCTTTACCAATAATCAGCTCATAAATGATCCTTGATATTGCCCACTCTGAAGGTAGGGGCTAAATTCCTCCAGTAAAAGAGAGTCTCCCATTGCTCAGTGGCAGTTTCTTAAGATTTACGTGGAGTTCTGAAAACTTTGAAGAAAATTCCTTCCAGATTGTCTTCAGAGAATGTTTCCAACATTTCAGAGTAGTCCTGGTAACATCTGGGTAAAACGAGTCACTTATTCATATCTTACACTTTCTATGTTAGCATAAGGTTGCTTAATACACAACCACACTATGATCCACTACATTCTATTCTTCTACTCAATTTCTGATGCCTACATCTGATTTAATCCCTTGGTGGCACTAAGTTTAACGACATTGCATCTCATTAATGATGTCTTTCCAGCTGACATTGTAAACTAAACTTTTTGTATAATTTCTTGATTATTTAAACCTGGGCTTTGTGGTGTGTTAGCCCTTAGCCACGTGTGGTTATTTATACTTAATTAAAGTTAAATGAAATGTAAAATGCTGACCCTTGGTCACACCATCCCCATTTCTAGTACTCAACAGGATCATATGGCTAGTGTCTACTCTTTTGGACAGACAAGAAGTAGAATATTTTGACCATCAGAGAAAATTTCTATTGAACAGGACTGTTTTTAAAAAGCCTCAATGTTCTGCTCATTTACCTCCCAAGTTCCCTGTTTTGTAAATAGGTCAACTCTATAAGAACTTGGTTCTTTGTGGCAATTGATCCAAATTCCCCTTCCCTATCTCAGACACACACACCTGTCCCAATATGACCAAAGTTCTGTTAATATCATTCAGAACAACCAGGAATAGGAAGGTAGCAGCCAATGGTAACCCACAATGGCTGATGACTGAGCAAGGGGAACATGACTCACAAGTGGAATGTTGCAGCTAAAAAGGCACACAAAGGTGGAGTAGTAGTACAGGAAGGAGGAAGGCAATTATGAGGTAATCATTACCTTGGTAGAAGCTGTAGATTCTTAGATTCTAATCTTAACTGAATATCTTGAATGAGATGGAGAAAATGTGGAATTGGCACAGAAGAGTGCAAAGGAGTCATTTAAATACTTAGAATTCAGGAGTGGTTCACATAGGTCAATGCATTTAAAGCTGATTTGCCTGGAAGAGAGACTCAAACTCTGTAGCACCACTGTCACCCCTCACTCCCCTGGCCTTTCTACCGATGCCAATGCTGTCTTAACAAACATCTGGATGCCAGTCCTTAGGAACCCTGCTCTTTCTTATACTCTAGGCACATCAGTTGCATAATGATGTTAATCTAATGCATTGCTTGAAAGTCTCAGCCCCAGTCAAATTCTCACAAATTTGATGTCAATTACATGCCACCCTAAACCACCAGTGTAAACTTAGCACCTTGAGATTCTTATCCACAGAAGAACCAAAATATGAATCAAGATTGATTGATTTAGACGTTGAGTTTTATAGTAGTGAGTGGAGAATTCTTAAGTAACTTTCGCAAAAAAAAAAAAAAAAAAAAGTTTCTACAATAAATTTAGTATATTTTGAACGAGGAGATTATTTTAAAACCATAAATTTTGCATAAAAATTTCCTTTGGGACAACACTTTAGCTGGGCTTATCACATTACTTATAATTATGGAATCATGCTTTCTTAGCTATTGTTATTATTATTACTGTTGTTAGAACTTATTGTCACCTATTCAGTCCCAGATGAGGAAACTGAAGCCCAGGGAAGTCATCCCACCAAAGTCACACCCCCAGTAAGTGGCACAGCTGGGATTGATGGAGGCAGCTTTCTGTCTCTCTGATAGAATATTTTTCTTTATCGTGTAAAAATTTAAAATTAGACTAAAGGATGGACTGACCTTAAGATAACTCAGAGAAGTTCACATTTATGAACATGAATATTGATGTGTTATGATGAAATTATTAGAGTGTCATGAGAGAAGTAAAATGATAAAGCAAGCTATTATTTCCTGTACCTGTCAGAAAGCAAAACACTCCTATCAAAAATATCTTAACATATTTTAATAGAAAGTACAAGTCTTTTAGAAATGGCTGCTTAGCTAGATATCCTTTCAACCTGCTTTTTTTCTGGTGTTCTAAAGTCATAACCAAAGAAATTTGTATTGCTTACACTCAGCATTAGCATACTGATAATGCAGTAACAGGAAATAGTCAGGAAAGGAGAGGAAAGCATAAATAGTTCAAACTTACAAGACGGGGAGTTGCATAGCCTTTTCGTTGTATTTTTCCTAACATTGCCTGTCTGCCATTGTTCCCCTTCCAGACAAGGTCCATCGCCCACGCAATAAATAGTTCCCCAGTCCCTCAAGTTGCCTTCTCTAGGAGCTCTCACCACATTGTATTACCATTTTCCCTCCTAAACAGCCAGCAGTCACCTCTGAACTCCTCGATGACATCCTTATGTCTCCAACATGTTCTGTTATGCCAGGCACATAGTAGGATCTCAGTAATTACTTGATAAGCAAATGGATAATTCAACATCACTTATTATCCGTAGCTATGGATAAGTAACCCTCTCCAAAGGTGTTTTTGATCATATGGGTAACCATAGATCATCGGACTCACCAAAGAAACATGAAAATTTCCTACACATTGAGGTGAGTGTCTGATATTTGGAATTGCTGCTTTGAGGCATTTTTCTTCTGGTGCATGAGAGGCCGGGAGCAAGTCTCTTTGCAAGACTTAGTTAACAAACATTTCCCAAGGATGTCAGAATTACATTGTAATAATACATAACTAAATACTATTGCACAGCCTCTCTCTCTCTGTCTCTCTCTCTCTCTCTGTCTCTCTGTCTCTCTCTCTCTCTCTGGACCTTCCTTTCTAAACAGTTTTATATTTTATCTTAAAGGTCCTGTGTACAAAATGAAAAACTATTCATCAAACAAGAGTCTGTCCAGGTTAGACACTTTGGTCAAGCGATGTAATTCCAACCACCTGCAGTGTAATTTTACAGAAGTAATGCTACAACATGTAAGGCCATTGTCACATGAAAGTAACTGTTAACCTAAAGAAAAAGCAGATTTTCCTTTTTGCTAACATGACAAGATTAAAACCTTTTAACATGTGAGGTTTACATATAATTTGCTCTGATCATTGAATAAAGAATCTTGAACACGTTTGGCTGTACTTTTCAATCATTGGCAAAGTTTACAAAGACTTAACTTTTTTTTTCTAAAAAAAAGAAAGATACTTTATTTAAAAGTCTTTTTGACTTTGGGGAACTGAATAACATGAAATTGGTAGCTTTCTAAAGGAAAGCTACTTGGTTTTGCAATAAGTGTCTCTTACTTTGTTTCTCTACTATATAAAAAATAATTATTTTGATAATCACCATTAATCTTGGCACTCAGATTATTTCTTAGTTCAGACAGGACACATTTCAAGTGTATTCTATTTTGAGATAGCCTCTAACTACTTTTCATTTTAAAGAAGTCTCAGATTCTCCTTCTCACCAAAGTTCTTGACTTTTTAGCCATTTCTGATTGCTACTTAAGTCTTCATCTCCATCCATTCTTCCCTATTTCTGGTGTCCTTGAGATATTCCTGAGGTCTTCTTTACATACTCTCCAGCTGTATTGGCTTCAGGAGATAGATCAAGATAAGAAGAAATATCATCCTCAATGCCCTCTGCCTGGCGGGCTTCCGCTCAGCTCCTTCCTTTTGTTTAAATCCTTACTTAAAAGCACCATTTTCAATGAATCTTTTCCTCACCAAGTCTTACTCCATGTCTACACGCTTAACGAAATTTGACTCTAAGATTAGGAAATAGTGATATACAAGCATATACACACACATATAAATTATATGTATAAAATCTATAATATATATTATGTACATACAGATTGTTTTATTTGTATCACACTGGAATCTATCTATGGATTCCATATATAGAGATTCTCTCTATACATATATTCTATATATTCCATATATAAAATCTATATATGGAATCTATATATATAGATTCCAGTGTGCTACAAACAATCTATATATATATATATAGATTCCAGTGTGATACAAATATAACAATGTTGAGTAGAAGAAGCCACATACTAAAGACTACATAATGTACATACATACATTTACAAAAAGTACAAAATTATGCAAAGCTAATCTACACGTTAAAAATCAAGACAGTGTTCTTGGGGAGGGTACTGATTACAAGTGGTAGAGGTGAGCTTATTGGGGTGCCGATTAGTTAGTTTTTTTTTAAATGGGTGGCGGTTACATGGGTATATTCGGTTTATGAATATTCATTGATACGCTTTTCTATATGCATATTCTATTTCAATACAATTCAAAATGAAAAAGGAAATGACCATATTTACATAGTAAACTTTTTGGAAAGTGAAAATACAAATGGCTGGTAACCATATAAAAATGTTTAATCTCATTAGTAAGCAGGAAAACCCAAATTAAAAAAAAATCAAAATGCTGTTATATACCCCTAAGAAAACAAAAAATTAAAGATGGGTGATATCCTGTGTTATGGAATAAGGAAGAAGACACTTTTAGAACTGATGGGAAGTTGAATTGGTACTGTTCTTTTAGAGGATACTTTAGAAATGTCTATTAACACTTCAAATACATACTTTATGAATAGGAATTCTATTCCTAGCCATTCATCCTAAAGAAATACTCACGCATATGCACAAATGTGTAGATATCAAGGGTCTGCATAATAATATTGTTTGTTAAAAATGTTGTTCATAAGAAATGGAAACAAGTCCCTTGTGTATGACAACATCTAAGATACCCTCAGTGTAGGCTGCCCCCTGGTATTCACATCCTTGTCAAATCCCCTTTCCTTGACTGTGAGTGGGACCTAGGGACTAGCTTTTAACAAACAGAATATGGCAAAAATAATAGAATGGCACTTCCTAGATTAGGTTTCAAAATGACTGGCTTCATGTTTTGCTTGCTAGTTCTCCAGCTCTCTTTTTTGCTTGCTCTAAGGGAAGTCAGCTGCCATGTTTGGAGCTGCCCTCTGGAAAGACCCTCGTGGTGAGGAACTGGTGTCTCTGGCCGACATCCAGCGAGGACCTGAGATCTGCCAGCTGCCACATGAGTGAGCTGGGAAGTGGATCCTCTCCCAGCCTTGAGATAACTGCAATTCTGGTCAATTTGATCATTGCTCTGCAGGACACTCAGAGGGGTCAGCTGAGTCACAAATGGATTTCTGACCTACGGAAACTGAGATAATAAATGTTTGTTGTTTTAAGCTGATAAATTTTGGGTTAATTTGTTACTTAACCACAGATAATATATCAACCAATAGAATATTTGCTTAAATAAATTATGGTAATTCTATATTCTATATATATTCTATTCATTGCCATTTTAAAAGAATACAGTATCTCTGTAAGTGTTGACATAGGAAGATTCTCAAGGTGTGTTATGAAGTAAAAATAAGAGTTTCGATACCATATGTATTATAGGATTCCACATAAGAAAATAAACTTCTATATATTTATAGGTAATAATATATGCTTCAAAATTTACAAAAAAGTTTTGAAAGGAAAAGGATCACGTTTATTTGGAAAAATAACTTTTTACATCATATCTATTGCATGTAATCACTTGAAGTTTGTAAAGCAAAAATGTATTATTACTTTTACTTATACCGTATACAAATTATTTTAAAGTATATTTGGAAATGTGGTTGTCAAAAAAAATAAAGCCTGAAAGACAAGCTGCCCACCCATCATCCAGTTATAACCCTTTACTTTCTTTCTTGTTTTCTATTTCCCTCTGTTCCCATGAAGATATAAATGTAAATACAGACATAAAATGTTTTAACAGCATTGAGATCAAACTATACATGTTATTTTGTATCCTTTTAAACTTAATATATACTAAATATTTTTTATGTCACTAAATATTTTCCAACAACATTCAAGTTTAATATCCACTGATTATTTTGAGGTATGGTTGTACCTTCAGTTACTTAATTATTATATCCATTATTGTATATTTGGGCCATTTTCAATTTTTCCCTATTACAAATAATACTGAGATTAATATCTTTCTAGCTTGAGCTTTGTGTAGTCCATGTTTATTGCCTAAGCAGTATTTGTATGAGGGAAACTGTTGGATCAAAAAATATGTCATCAAAATTTTAGAGTTTTTAAATACTTTGCAAAAAGATCACAGTGACAGCAGTCGTAGAACAGAAAAGGAAAGAATAAAACCAATGGTGTCAACCAATGTTGCCCAACTTAAATATTGGCCCTTTTCTTTAATACTATGTGTCTCCTGCATGACATGTTTCTTTAAAACTGTGTTTGCTGCATAACATGATCACGATGATATTATTTATTCAGCAAGCCAGTATAAAAAAATATCCAAAGAAGGGAAAAAAATAGAATATAACCTAAGCACTCTTGCTTCTTAAAGTCAATCTAAACAATATTTTGAAAGAACTCTGTTAATGAATGACTTTATATATTTACTGATTTTAAAAAATTGTTTAAAAATAAATTTAAGGTATACAACATGATGTTTTGATACTCATATCCACAGTGAAATAATCACTACAGGTAAGCAATTTAACATACCTATCACCTTCCATAGTTAGCTTTTTTGTGTGCAGGTGGTAAGAGAACACAAAAATCTACTCTCCACAAATTTTCAACATACAATACAATATTATTAACTATACTCTTCCTGCTGTACATTAGATTTCTAGACTTATTTGTCCTATATAACCACAAATTTGTGCTCTTTGACTTACATCTCCCCATTTCCTTTCCAAATGACTTTAAAATACCAAGAATCGTACGATGTTTGTTTTCAAAGAGACTTTCAACTTAAAGATGAACATATCTTTGTAGCCTTTTACATGTTCTTACGGTGGTCATGACAAAGTCCTCCATGGTTCTAACAGACTCTTATACTAATATCTGATATATGAATATGGGTTTTTATGGCAGATGAGTTAACTATTTAAGACCAATGGAGTCTTTCATTATTTTTGAAAATAAATTGTGTCATGCATATTTAAGGCATACAATATGATATTATAGGATATATATAGATAGTAAAAAGATCAATAATGAAGCAAATCGACACAGCCATCTCACATAACCCTTTGTTGTTTTTATGGCAAGAACAGGTAGTGATGGAATCTTTGGTTCACTGAAATAAGACTTCAAAAAATAGTAGTTGGGCTGTTTAGAATGGTTCTGGGAAGTAAAAGATGATGGACTTCTGATTTCTGGAACTCTGAAATTAAATCTCTTTGTAAATACATACATAATAAAAGCAACAACATGCTCTTCTTTTCATTTTCCTCACAGAAGGCAGCCTGTGCCACATTAGGAATAAGAAACTCAACTTAAAATGGTTGAGTCTTTGACCTTGTTCTGACAAACCTCAGCTCTAAGAACAGCTCAGGATGAAGACCCAGAGGAGTCTACCTTTTTGAGTGACAGAGATAAAATTGATAGACATTAATATTGTATTCCTTTATCCTGTTGTATGAGGAAGAGGTACCTTTGTGGGCTTCCGATATACTTCAAAGAGGCAGAATCTTGATTAAAGTCTCCAGAGAAGCTATTAATAGTAAATATTAGGCAGGTAAGAACATAGAGACTCATGTAATTTCTTAAAGTAAAAGGTTTATTGGCTAATATCATTTGAAAATCATTAATAAAATCAATTCCTCATGTTTTACAGATAAAACTTGTAAGGCTGAGAGAAATTTGGTGTCTTGCCCAAGGTCACCAAACCAGTTAGAACCAGTATCAGAACTGGGGTTTAACTCTTCATTTTACTCTCACTCATTCTTGAAATTGTCTCCTATTGCTCCACAAACATTATTCCTTCTCAGCAACATTACACGACCTTCTGGTAAGCGGTGTAAGCGTTTTCCAGTTTCTAACTAAAGCTCAAGATTAGATTCATGTTAATTTTTTAAAGACGCTCAGACTTGAACACTACTATGCTCCCAAATCTAGGGAATGGCAGCATTTGCCTCCTGATAGGAGAGAATCAGGCAATCTTCTTCCAACGAAAGTTCTAACAGGTAGGCATTGGTAAGGCAGGCTACAGGTTCTGCCTAATCCTAGTTTCTTCTATCCTCTTTACACTGATAAAGATAACTCCAAACTATCAAGAAGGTCTTTGACCTAGAAACAAACTCCAGTCGACAAGCGAATTTTGATACCAAAAGATTGCACTTAATAATTATAAGAAGCCATTAAGAACTATTTTCAGATTAGAAAAAGGAATTTGAATGACTACACTCGGTTTTAAAATAATTAAAAAGAGCTAGTAAATCAAAATCATAGGATGACAGAACTGGAAGCTGCCTTAGAGATAATACGCAAATGAAATACTAAGACTGCTTAAGAGTAGACTTAGAGATAGAGCCCAGTTCTCTTGACTTCAGTTTTAGTGTATTTTCTACTCCCCATATCTAGAGTTTAAGGTTTCTCTTTTCCTTTTTAAAGACAATCTTGTATAATTCCTCTTTACCATATAGCCAATTTCATCCAGAAATCTCTTTTGGTTCTCACAGAAAATGAGTATAATATATTCTACTGATTAACAGCAATTAAACATAAATTAGAGTTTCTCTTAAGGGCCTATTTTTGTTGCAATAAATTATTCAAAATCATACGTTGCAATATATGATTCGGCTCTTCTGGGCTTGTTTTTAGCCACATTTGAAGCCTGATATTTCAGAACTGAAGCCAGGGAAGATATCCTTTATTTGAGAAGAGAGACCCACGTACTTCAATAAAGATTTGAGCGACAGCTGAATGTGAATTAGAGTTAAGGGGCCAAGAGCTCAGATTCTCAGATGTCATACTTTGTATCCTCCAGACTCATTCTGAGTGGTCAAAGTATTACTTCAAAAAGTTCTGTTTCAATAATCGAAAGATTCTTTGGACCTAAAGAAGTAAAACAGAAGGAAAAAGCCAGCATATACGATTATAGATGTGTGTGGTGTGAACACACAAAACACACGTAAAACAAATTTCTGTATATTGAGCAAAGGGAAGACAAAGGGAGTGGACACCAGGGATTATGTAGAATAAATTATGGGAAAGAGAATAGGGAAATTATGAAGAGTATCAAAATACATAGATACCATATTTTATATCTGATTCTTCATTTTGCTGATCGTTTTCACTTTTAATATAATATGCTGAGAAGACAGATAAGAATGGAACCATTCTAATCTTACATCTAAGAGCAATTTCAGAGATTCTGAGTAGAGCTGTTGGAATGAAACAAAAAGACACGGGGCACCCTGCTTGGGAGCTTTAGGCAGTAACGTGGATAGATGAGTTACAGCCAGATGGTGAAGGACTTTGAAAGGCAAGAGGAGTCTAGGTGTCATACTGAAGACAAGAAGAATTCATGTGTGAGTTTGCTGTGTTATTTCCCTGCTAAAGAGATCGGTACTTGAAGTTTTTGTTTTTTTTGATAGGGACATACTGATTCAATTGAAATACAAGGCTGCTATACGATTGGGAGGTGGAAATATACCAGGAAGAGAGATGCAGTTGTGGATTGAAATGACGGAAAGTGTAAGTGCAAGTCCAAAAATGGATGGAAAGAGTCAAGAAGACTTTGTGCCACATTGAACATAAGGATGAGTGGGGGATGATGTATTCTAGAATTTAAGAGACCTGGGTTAACTATCAGTCCTACTACTTACGAGCTTTGTGTCCTCATTTATCCTTTCTGAGACTCAGTTTCCTCACCAGTAAAATGAGAATAATAATAATAAATAATAATACCTACAGTGTGGGCTCATTGAGAGAATTAGCTGAAATGCACATGAAAGCAGCTAGCCCAGTGGCTGAGATACATAGAGCTGGTACTTAAAGAGTAATAGTTATTAATAAATTTTTGAAGAATGAAGACAGAGAGATGATCATCTCACAATTTCTTGTCTGGGAGACTGGTGGAATTAATTGTAGAAACAGCTGAGATGGCTGAAAATAAAGAGCATGCTATGTGGACCAAAGATAGCAAGCAGTGTGGAGAAAGGAGGGAGATAAAAAGGTAATTAATTTACTTTAGGATGGGAGAGCTTTGGTGAGGAATGATTCAGGACCATTGGGACCAAGAGACAAAAATACGCTTACAGTGGGAGTGGTGCTGGGAGCTGCCACAGGGGTGGTTATAGACTAGAAGTTTCGAAGATGTCCCTTAAGACCATCAAAACATGTCATCCAAAGTGTGGGGTGACAATTCAGACAGGCCATCATAGCTGGGGACTCAGATGCAGCTGAGAAAAGAGTAAATGTAAGGAATTGGAAATGTTGGACTGGAATGCAGGAAAAAACAAAACTAGATGTGGGGATTTATGAGTTGCCTACAGAATGGTGAGTGTTGATGCTGTGGGATTGCTGGGTGCCCTTAGGAAGACCATATGGAAAGGGGACTCAGAGCTAATACCTACAAATAAATACATCAAACTGCCATGATTAACACAAAGAAAGAAAGAGAAGATAGGCTTTTCAACACCGAATATATTATGCTATTGGGCATTAAAAATATGAAAAGTCTGGAAACCTGGAAATTAATTGAGAGAGGAAAAAAAGAACAGAAAGAACCACCTTTCAAGGAATTTCTGAAGTTAAACCCCAAAGAGTTATTTTTCTTTTTAACATATGAATATCTTTGAGATCAGGATGTATCTTAAAATTTTAAAATTAATTACCAGTATATTTTCTTTTGTAGTGGTAGATAAAATAATGGCTCATCTTATAATCAGTGATCGCTTTGATTCCCTGAAAGAAACATTTTTGTTTTTGGTTTTACATATGAAAGGAAGGAAGCCATAGTCTATTATAAAGTCTGGATTTGGGGAAAAAAAAGAAAGTAGAGAAAAAAGCATATAGAATTTTTTACTTGATAATTGGAAAATATACATTCTTTTTAAAGACTACAAAGTATATTTAGGAAAATTGTCCATATTCTGGGCTAGACAGAAAGTATCAGCAAGTAGTATGTAATATTTCAAAGAACATGTTCTCTGACCACAATGCTATAAAATTAGAGAGAAGTCCAAAAAAGGAGCGTCAAAGAGCCCTGCACTTTTGAATGTGTGAAACACTCTTTAATAACTGATGGCACAAATAAAAAACATACAGACAATTAAAATACATATTTAGATGTGACCACTAATTCAAATATTAAAGAGCAAATTAAATGGGTTATAGGTAAGGCAGTACCTTAGAGGAAAATGTATTGCCCTAAATATTAAATCCTAAAAAGGCAAATACTGAAAAATATTTAACTAACCATTCAGCTTAAGAATCTAGAAAAAGCACAATCAAATAAGGAAGTAAAAAGAAGGATAGAATCAGAAACTAATAAAATTAATTTGATAACCAAGTTTAATTAGTTAACCTGGTTTGCTAAGTAGAAAGAATAAAAAAAAAAAACTTTAGGCATTTTGATTGAGGGCAAAAAAAAAGTGTGAACTTGTAATGAAAAAGGCAGTATATTATTAGTGCAGAGATGGAAAAAAACCAAAAAACACAAAACGAAACCAACAGCATAGGATGTTTAGCTAAACAAGAGGCTTACACATGTATGAAAATATATAAACATATAAGAAAGGTCACATTGTAGGTCAGTTGAGGAAAAAAGGGTAATTCAATAGGCAGTATTGGATCAACTGGTTATCCTTACGAAAAATGTTAGACAGAATTCTCTCCTTATATACACAAAATCAATTCTAGGTAGATTAAGGACCTAAATACGTGAAAGCAAAGCTTTCACATATTTGGAAGAAAATATAAATATCTTAAAGAAATTTAGATAGGAAAGTCTTTCTTTAATGACAAGATTAAAAGATCAAGGAAAATACTGATAAACTTGACTACATTAAAATTTTAAAAAAGACTTCTATGAGATGAAAAGCACAAAAAGTAAAAGGACATGTTACATACTGGGAGAAGAGTTCTGCAATGTATATCACCAAACAAAGGCTTAAATATCTAAAATGATCAAAAATCCCTGCAAATCAATAAAACATCAACAACTTGATAGAAAAATTGATTAAAGATGTATAAGAAAACATGAATGGCTAATAAACACTTATGAAAAGATGCTTAAAAATGCTTAAAAGATACCTACTGATCAAGGAAATGTAAATTAAAATCACGAGGAGATAATGATTGTGCAACCAGCTGATGGGCAAAACTTAAAGTTGGTACAAAGTTTTGATAAGAACAAGTTCTCTTGAGAATAACTAAGCAATACTTCATAAAGTTAAATACATACGTACTTTCCATCTAGGCACTTCCCGCTCTGGATTTACAGCAGCAGTTCTCGAATTTTACCCTGTACCATAATCACTTGAAGGACTTGTGAAGACCTGGGGTTCGGCCTTAGGATTTACATGGCCAATAAGTTCCCAGGTAATGCTAATGCTGCTGGGAAACCAACCTGGGAATCATTGCCCTAGAGACCAGTCTTGAATGTGCCCAGGGAGACGTGCACAGCATTCACTGTGCTGATCGTAATAGCAAGAAATTGGAAGCAACCTAAATATCCAACATTACAAGGATTGAGAGAGAAATAAATTGTGAGCAACACTAAATAGCAGTTATAATTAATAAGCCCGAATGAAAGAAATGTTGATTAAAAAGAGGAAATAAATACAATATATACAATTTTAATAAAGTTTAAATGCATGTAAAATCATCCTGCATATTGTTTACAGATGTATGCATATGTTTAAAGTACAAGTAAAATAGGCTAAGCATGGTGGCTCATGCCTGTAATCCCATCACTTTGGGAGGCCAAGGTAGGTGGATCCCCTGAGGTCAGGATTTCAAGGCCAGCCTGCCCAGCATGGCAAAAACTCATCTCTACTAAAATATCTATATCTATATCTATATCTGTATCTGTATCTGTATCTCTATCTATCTATCTATCTATCTATCTATCTATCTATCTATCTATCTAATTAGCCAGGCATGGTGGCAGACACCTGTAGTCTCAAGTACTCAGCAAGCTGAGGCAGAAGAATCACTTGAACCTGGGAGGCAGAGGTTGCAGTGAGCCAAGACCGCACCACTGCACTCCAGCCTGGGTGAAAGCGTGAGACTCTGTCTCAAAAAAAAAAAAAAAAAAAAAAAAAAGTACAAGTTAAACAGAAAAGTAGAGTAGGAAAAATATAAAAACTTGCATGGGATTAAGAGACACCAACTTCAGGACAGTGGTTATCTCTTGGCAAGGAAGAGACAGCAGTGGAATCCAGGAGAAGCACTCAAGGGACATCAGCTATACTCGTGATTTATTTATTTTTATTGAAGAAAAGAGCTGCTCCAAAAAGGAAAAGTGAGACTTGGTGAGTACGTGAATGTATGACACATTATATTGTTTTCTTGGTTGCACTTTTTGGGTCTGTTTGAAATATTTCATAACAATACTCATTTAAACAGAGAGAGAGAAACTAACTGAACTCAGAAGCCTGTTAAGTATCACAGAGAGAATACCAGGCTGGATGTTTTTTTCATCTAACTTCATATTGAGTTTTTAAAATCCTAAAATGTCGAGCCAAAAAGACAGAAAAATAACAAAACTAGGCATTTCAGAGAATAACTGGGCATCTAATCATTCAGAGTGCATAATGTTAACAAATACTTTTATATTTAAATAATACTCTGCATGTGTAGTCTACTTTTATATAACATATTTCAGCTCATTTACCCACTCAACAATTCTGAGAATGAAGCAGGAAGAAAGTTATCATTCCCATTGTACATACGAGGAAACAGGCTCACGGAGGTTAAAGAATCAGAGAGTGGAGTAAATGCCCAAGCTGGAGCTGCCTCCTGTAGGTTACCATAGGTCCTTCTCTGTGCATGTAGGCATCCAGGGGCTGCAGGATGCTGTCAGCTGATGTCCTAGTGAATCTTATTCCAACTTAATTGGGGCTGAAAATTATTCCTTCAAATTTATTTTGACTGTGACTAATAAAAGCTCAGGGGGTACCTTGCTTTCTAACTTACTTTCACTCAGTGAGTTGTTCTGCAATCAAAAAGCAGTTAGGTTTTCTAGTAATAGCTGTTAGGTTTTCTAGCAGTAGCTGTTAGGTTTTCTAGCAATAGCTGTTAGGTTTTCCAGTAGTAGCTGTTGGGTTTTCTAGTAGTAGCTCCTGGAGGAGGCGATGCGGTTGCTGGGTAAAGCTTGGGTTTTGAAGCTTTGTGGCTTATATTGAAGTCCCCGTTTCATCACTCACTAGCTTTGTGAATCTGGCAATTAAATCAGCATTGAGGAGCCTCACTTTTGTAATCTGTAAAGTGGGATCACCTCACTAGCAGGGTTGCAGAGGCTAATCTACGTGCAGGGTGTGATCCAGTGCCTGGCATGTGATAACAGCTCAGTAAGTGCAATGTATTTAATAATTATTACTTTTATTTGTTGAGATGCTGATGATTTGTTAAAGTTATTCTCTTTCTCTCTCACTTTCTCCCCAATGAGATCTAACTCAAATTCAATATTGAATGCAGAGAAATGTAAACATGCATATCTCTGTCTCCCTGGTCAACTTCTGTCAATTCAGAATGGAGGCAGGTGGGTACAGAAGACACGAGGAGATTGGGGAGAGTAGACAGGGAGGGAGAAGGAGAAAGCAAAATGTAATTCTGAAATTTCTGTAAATTTTGAATTCAGCAAAATACATGAACAACTACAAAGTAAAAGAAGCTGAACAACATGAAGGCAGCCTGGTCTCACAAATACATATTGAAAAATAGGACCTAGGTTTTGACTACTTCTTCCAAAACGACACTGTATTGAAAAGAACCAGCTTGGTGTGTATTTTTGTGTAATTATCATAGTGATTTTGGTGTAACATACAAATTGCTAGCAAATTTGTAACATATCACAAACAGTAGGAATTTCCTTTGTCTCAAGTGTTGATATTTTGTACTAAAAATGTCATATCGGTAAGAACATTTGAGAAGGTAGAGCTTCTAGAAAGTGTCAATAAACATGGTGGTTGTACCAATTCACTGAATTTGTTGCTTAAGAGTTTTCCTGGAAATAATAAATTTGAGGAGAGATGTGGCAGTGAATAATATCTAGATTTAATTGGAAGCATCACTACAATAGTATTTAATAATGAACCTTGGGTATTGATGCCATGAACTGAAGCAACTTGTTCCCCAGGGACTTTTGTAAAGGGGCTACAAGGAGCTGTGTGGTGTATGATTGATATTCCAATCTTCTCTTAGTTTTAGGAGAGTTTTTGAGCATTGATCTACTCATACTCTATCTAAATGTATGGACCCCTGCTTTACTGCTGGTTCATGTCCCCGGATGTCTGCTTGTGCTATTGCTTCTGCCTGGCATGCTCTTCCCCTGAGACTCCCACCCTTCCACTTGGACAATCTAACTCAACAGTTAAAGAACCAACTCAGGTATTTCTTGAACAAATTCCAGTTGCTAGTAGAATGGGTGAGTCTCCACTCTGTTCTAATAATAATGATGATGCAATGACAAAGTTTATTAAATATTTGTATATGCGAAACACTGGTCTAAGTACTTTATATTACTAGCCCTAGAGGAGGGTACTATTATTAAAAGTGTCAGGGCATGACATCAGACTGTCTATCTATGACTTATTTACTATATTCATACTCATCATTATCTCTCCAAAGCAGGGTGTCTCCAACCATATCCAGCAGAATACTACTTCTCAGCATGTCAATAGTCAAACCTGAAAAACAAAAAGGCAAATAGATAGCTTTATTTTATTTTATCTTTTGCAAATGAGCTTTTAAAATTCACAATACATAGTCACAATTTCAAGGCCCTGAGAAGTCCTAAAACAAGAAAACACGGTGGCCGGGTGCAGTGGCTCACATCTGTCATCCTGGCACTTTGGGAGGTCGAGGCAGGTGAATCACCTGAGGTCAGGAGTTCAAGACCGGCCTGGCCAACATGGTGAAACCCCATCTGTGCTAGAAATACAAAAATCAGCTGGGTGTGGTGGTGGGTGCCTACTATAATCCCAGCTACTTGGGAGGCTGAGGCAGGAGAATCACTTGAACCCAGGAGGCGGAGGTTGCAGTGAGCCAATATCGCACCACTGCAGTCCAGCCTGGGCGACAGAGTGAGACTCCGTCTCAAAAACAACAACAACAAAACAAACAAACAAACAAAAAACATGCTTAATTTTGCTTCTCCCAGCATTTCCCAAAGGAACCATGCTCACATTTACACTTTGTTCTTCTTTCTCCCTGTCTCCTACTCTTGCATCCCCCTTCCAACACATACTAGGTAAATATGTTCAAATGCCCACACATAGTTTCATACTTATCAATCTATAGTGAAATTGTTTATTTCTACATGGAGTTCTCTTATTGGACCATGGACTTCTTGAGGGTTAAACTGTGTCTGATTCATTGTTATGTTCCTAGCTTCATTTGCTGTGACATGAAAGTTGTATGTAGGTTTCTTGTTTGGCTATGTTCAGGGATGCTTCTGAGTTGCTGCTTCATCTGAGAAAGGAGAAGACAGTACGATAATTGACATTCTGGACCTTGGTGCTTGATCGATCAATTGTGCCCCCACCAAGCCAACACTGTAAAAGACAACAAGGCAGGCTGCCCAACACCAAGATGCTGACAGTTAGCATGGCAGCTCTCCATCAAAACATGTCCAGCTTCATTCATGAAAATCTAGAGAGAGGTTTCTCTGAGGTTGAGGTTTTTATTTTCTCCCTAAAGATGAACTCTGAAGCTCCGAAAATGTAGATGTAGACAACTCCCTGGATATAATCCTCTCAGTCAATAATTTTATTTTACAGATAAGGTAGTTGAGACCCAGAAATAGGAAGTAAGTGGTGTAATGACACCAGTCGATGGCAGAGTTAAACTAGAATAACTTATCTGGCCTTCTAGAAAAAAACAAAAACAAAAAATCTTTGGAACTCTGGCCATGAAATAAACCCATAGAGGATGGATGCTCCTCTTTATGAAAGACAGCAGAAGCCAACACAGATGCCTAAGAGAACCATATGGCTCAGGAAAAAGCTTGGCTGAAACAGCCATTGATTGGCTGGTCTACAGAGCACCCGTTTGGCAATCTAAAGGTAAAAGGCCTTTTGGCAGTTGAGTAGATTATGATGCAGAATTGGATGCAGTGGGAGTGGCCCAAGCAGTGACCCAGGACTGGAAACCCCTTGAGCCCAGGGAATTAGAAGCCTACATGATGAAATTTGCTGGAAGAAGTTCTTCCAAAAATAAACTTGTGTGGAAAGGCAGTGCAGTAGCCTGTGCTGAAACGGCTTTGATTGGAGAAGATACGCCTGAGGGACTTTTATTATCTCTTACTCAGGACTGCAAGTGAAACTGGAAATGTCTATTGTAAATTAAAGCCATATGTTCCAGAATATGAACTAAACATCAACGTTTGTTGAGCCAGTTCCATGTTCTAAATGCTTTACTTATTAACTTGCTGTATCTACACAGGAATTTTATGAGGTAGCTATGATTAGTCCAGTTTTACAGATGAGAAAAACTGAGGCATAGAGAACTAAGTAACCAGCTCAAAGTCCTACAGCTGGTAGTTAATGGGTCCAGGATGAAATAATTACTGGTTTGTTTCTATCATTTATTTCATGTTTCCTACACTATAATAACATCCTATATAGTAAACAAAGTTTTAGCCATTTATGGCTAGATTTCTGTAAGTAATTTGAGATTGTCATACTGTTCTGAATAGAAATCTGTGCAATAAAATGGTGACATTGGTGAAGAGAGGCTAGGAGATTTACAGCCATGGTGTAATTAATGTAAATGTTAGAAAAGCACACATAGGTTTTGAATGAACAGGAAGAGAAAATCTACACATCTTTTTGTACTTGTAAATTTCGTTTCTTACGGAGTGGGACAGTGTCATACAGGATTTGGAGTTTCAGAACATTTTTTAAAAAGGAAAAAAAGACAATGGAATATATGAGATGATGGTATCTCATTTTTTTTCAGCATGGTTTGTCCCTTCACCTTTCAGAAAGCACTTACTATGTGTAAAGTGCACACAAGTCTTGAGGACTGTGAATTGGCATCAATTCATTCCTGATGGTTTACTGTCCACTAGTCCGTGGACACATAAAGGCACAGAAGTAGCAAAACATGTTAAAGGAGTTCTAATAAATGGGACTTCATAGCGTAGGGATTTGAGGATTGGTCATAAATTGTTTTGGCTGGAATTTGAGGAGCAGGAACTCTGGTTTGTAGATTGAGAGCAAAGGATTTTCTTATGTCCTAAGAAGAGTGAATCAAGGTTCGGGGGTCAACAAGCAATTCAATAATTGAAGAATGAGGAGTGGCCCTTTTCGGAGACAGAGCTGGAGAATGGATGGAGAAGTGGGGAGGTCTCTGAGATGTCTGTCTGGACAAAAGACGTTGACTTCCTGAGCAAAGACCCCAAGAAGCCCCATTTAAAGCAACGTTTAACATCTTTCTGAAGCAGGTTTCAAGTGCCTGGGACATAGTAGGTACTCAACTAATATTTGTTGACTGAGTGAGTGAATTGTGCAATGAAAAAAGGTAAAGTAATTGCATAGCATTTCAGAGTTGCCCACGAATCCATGTGCCTGCGGTCTAAAATAGTAAGCACAGCTATAGAACACATTAGCCCTCAATCCCTGGCCCAAATTTTAGGCATTAAAATGCTGGCCTTACTCTTTGGGAGTGTACAAAGATGACCTGGGCACTGGCAGCATGCTGTCTTATGTGTAGCCTAAATCCACTGATGTGAACTGTCTTTGTTTGTGCTAGTTCTTTTCTTGTTTAAAACAACAATGAGAACTACAAACCCCAGCACCTTAGAGTTATCCACATGCCCATAAAAGCCTAGCAACCAAAGGCATTATCTTTATTCAGAAGAAGTAGAACACGATTAAGGTTCAGAAATATATATATATATATATATATATATATATATATATATATATATGAATTGGGTTCTGAAATGGTCATTTTTTCCCCCTCGGCTATGCCATTATAGTGATCAGCCAAGCTTCGGCAAGGTAAATACTTTTGGAAAATAAGTGGAAATTTGCTGCAAATCAGTCCCTTTTGTGCATGGCCGCGGGAGCATGTTGAAATGTTTGGACACTAATACCCATTCATTTTCTTGGCTCCATAAATAAAAGCCGCCAGCTCTGTGGCGGCCGTGAAATGGTATTCTTCAGGGCCCAGCGGGAACCCCCATCCTTATTACCACTGCAGGGGGCAGGACAGGCCCAAAATAGCAAGACAACTAAATCAAGACATTTTCAATGTCTAACAAAATGACTGTGTTTTAGAAGGAACCAAAAGGTTGGAAAAAATTGGACAGCTTTTGTACTTAGTGTAATACCTTTGTTAAAAGAGTTCAGATGGGAAAAAAGAATCTTTTAAAAATGCATAAGCATATTTCTGAATATCATTTAAAATCTCCAAAGATCTTATGAAACTGTAAATCGAAGCATTGATGTAGTCATCAGAGGACTTCAAGCTGAAGACATATTCCATTTGCAGACCCCGGACCACAGATTATGATGTGGTCGTCAGAAATGTTCCGCGGGCCTTATTATGCCTGTAGGTTTGATGGGAGAGTAGCTTCAGAAGGAGGTCAGGGAAGCTTTTGAAGGAACCTGAGCAGCTATGTTGGCCTTCAAATCTTTCTCAAATTAAGATTTTTTTTCTAAATAGGTTCGTAGACCTGAGCAGGTTTTAGCTATTGCTATTTCTTTTATCCAAGAGAAAAATTAGCTGAAGTATTTCTTAAGAGTCATAAAGGCATGGCAGTAACTTGACAGGGAGGAAGGCATTGGAAGAAAGTGTTCAGAAGGTATTTTTGGATTTTTGTTTCTCTTTCACTGCCACCCCACCCTGACAGTTATGAAGTGCTGTTCGCCCATTTTGAATAAACAATAAATTCCTTCTGTTGTCATAATATATCCCACAAGTTAGTATCCAGTCCAATAACAATTAGTACTGATTTTTTTTGCATGGTGCAATGCTACATGGCTGACATTATTATAATTAAGCATGTAAATGTAACATCATTCTGA
Source organism: Nomascus leucogenys (assembly GCF_006542625.1). Classification (NCBI taxonomy): domain Eukaryota; kingdom Metazoa; phylum Chordata; class Mammalia; order Primates; family Hylobatidae; genus Nomascus; species Nomascus leucogenys. The sequence continues at coordinate 115,363,730 of NC_044386.1, forward strand.
CACAAACCAGTCATTTTATGTAGTACAACTCAAAAGGTTTCCTCAAAATGTAAACACTTAGAAGAATCTTGCCAAATCCCTCAAAGTTAACATGCCACTCAAGTCTGAAACACAGGACTTTTGGATTTTTGAAAGTTAATAAACAAAGAGGAAACTATTCTCTCCCCCACTCCCCACCAATCTCCTCTTCAGTCTTTTATGACTCAGACTTTAATGAGAGCCATAAACATTACCTTGCCTAATAAAAATTCCAGTATTTCAGAGCTGGCTCAGAGAATGGGAACCACATCTGGTGACAACTGGAGCTAATTAATATCTTTATAGGTGTCTTCCATCCGCTAGAGTTTAAACAGAAATAGTCAGGGGTGCTTACATCAAAGCCCGAGGCAATGGAGGGCTGTTGCCTGCTTTCCAGTCTGAACTGATAACAAGTAGACCAATTTTTATAGGATTGTAAAAGCTAAGTGTGGAGATGGTTCACGCAGAGAAGCACTTTGCTCCACTGTTCTTGCCATTCTGTGCTCATGTCCCTGGTTTTCTCTGCTATAGGCTAGTCTGGCTAGTTAGTTAGACATGTGGACAGGCAACAGGGAAAAAAAAAAATACTAAAAGAGGGCAGGGGAGACTAACAAGTAGCTGTGCTTAGATTTAGACAAAGCACACAGTGACCCGGACATACCAGATCTTCTTGCAAAGATCTTTAAAAATCTGCTCTGTCAAGCATTTACTTGTGGCCCAGAGAAGGTTTGTCTAACAAGCCCAAGTGAAAATTAACAAGCGAGATGCACTAGCGCCAGTGGTGCTAATGCGTGTTTTGAAGCGTACCAATTGGCCTAGTGCAATGTCACAGCTCTAGGCTAAACATGCAGGTGGTTGAGTGGCTTCTTTTTCAGAGGTTACCCTACAAAGAGCATGGCAGCCTTTCTCTGTCAATATGGGCCAGTACCCCAGGAGCTCCCGGACAATCAGAAAATAATGACATCAACCTGACCATGGTTAAGTACATAACATGCTGAAGGTTCACGGGTTTGTAGTCTGGAACAATAAAGAAAAAATAAAGACGCTTGCTCGGCAGGCCCCAGCTGTTATTAGCCATGCTGAGAGATCAAGGAAAGGTATGATATGGACTGCCATTTCAATTGGGACCAGGTTAATCTCTCAATTGGAGGAGAAGAAAAACAACAACAGAAAAGCAGTCCTTAGAATGAACCAAGGGGACGAATGACAATATCATTACTTTCATAAGCTGTGCTTAACTCTTTACTAATAGAGACCACGTATCCTTCAAATAAGCTTAATTTTCTTCGGAATGGTGGGCAGAGAACTCTAACACCTCAAAGTTCAGCCAATGAACATACTATCTAATATTCATTAATTGTGCATTGTTGAGACTTATGACTTAGAGGAGAATCTCTCTACCCACGTAGATTAAAAATGACTAGTATCTCTTAACAGAAACATCATTGGAGTTTATTCTGGCCCGGACTACATGGCTGATTTGTGATCTTCAGAAAGTGGCTTAATCACACTGAATCTTAGCTTACTTGCTTGGAGAATGGATTAGGATGAAGTCAGAGAGTTGGGAATGAAGTCATTCTTGCAACACCAATATTGTTTGAGAAGTTTGTTTAAAAACACCAAGAACCATCTGTATGCTATTAAAGGTAAAGCTAAATTGCTGAATGCACACCCAAATATCCAGATGATTCTGTGTGAGTGGGTGTGGGAGGGTGTGCACTCTAGAAGGTGGGAGAGATCATGGGAATGTCAGCAGCAAAGAGCTCTGCGAACTGAAAGCTTGCAAGCAAGTAGGAAGTGGAACCAGAATTTCTATTTTTTTACCTTCCAAATGAAATATGAGAACAAGGAATTCTGCAAGTCTAAAATATAACCATTCATACTATTCCCTAGAAAAGGAAGCTAACAAATGAAGGTATCCCCAGCTTGTTTCTCATTCAGAAAAGGAGCCCATTGTTAGGTTCCAAGGCTATTGTTCCTTTGGTTGATTGATTTTTGTATTATCTTGGACATACAAAGAGGTGAGGGGCGAGGATAGGTGGACATATGGGGTGTTTCATTCTTAGATCATTAACTGTGCTCCCATCTCCACAAATAAACGGTTGTGAGCAACCATTGTGAAAAATACTTTTTTCCTTCATTTGTTTACTATTTTCATAAAATTATAAAAACATGATGGAGAAAAGTATATTAAAGTGGACAAAAGTTCACACAATCTTAGCTTCCTGCTCAAACAATGTGATCTTGTGTGGCCCAGTCCATTTCCTTCTAATTATCTTTGCATTTTTCTTCCTTATAGAGTCAAGATAATGTCATAATACATAAATTGGATGACGTTATGTTTTTCCTCAGGCAATATCATTGCATGTGACTGGAATCTTTATAAACATACTTTTCTTCTTCTTTTTTTTTTTTTTTGAGACAGAGTCTTGCTCTGTCACCCAGGCTGGAGTGCAGTGGCTCTATCTCAGCTCACTGCAAGCTCCGCCTCCTGGGTTCATGCCATTCTCCTTCCTCAGCCTCCCGAGTAACTGGGACTACAGGCACCCCCCACCACAACCGGCTAAATTTTTCTTGTATTTTTAGTAGAGACGGGGTTTCACTATGTTAGCCGGGATGGTCTCGATCTCCTGACCTCGTGATCTGCCCGCCTCGGCCTCCCAAAGTGCTGGGATTACAGGCGTGAGCCACCGCACCCGGCCATAAACACCATTTTTATTTGGGTTGCATGACACTTTGTCTTCTGAGTTGAACATTTGGGTTATAGCAAATGTTTTATTTAATACGAAATAATACTAATAAGAAAAGATGCAATTAAATCATTTTTAAGGCTTCCTCTCATTTCTTAGTAAACTCCTGCTAGAAGAACAGAGCAAACTTTCTTAAAGCAACAAGTTCAGTTAAAGAGCTTCTATAAATTCTATTTTAAAAATCACCTGAGTATTTTTAGCTCTGGTTCCTAGAATAGAAAGGAAAATATTGTTAAGATTTTGAAGACACATGTACAGATCTTTTATGCATAGTAGTTAGAATGGGCAGTATATTCTATGCAGATAGAAATGAGCACGTGCCAGACCTCTTCGTCTTATTATTAGAAACAATACTACCAAAACTGCTAGCCTCCTCCAGTCTCTACACATTAGTTTCTTGGCACAATTGACTTAGTATTTAATCAAGCTTGCAGGACAGGCCTCTCTTCTACTATGCGCACGGTTAGATATGTCTCAGAAAACATCTGGGATTGTGAGAGGCTTTATATTTCATGACTAGCCCGATGAATCATCTATCTAGAGTATATTTGGTTTTGATCTCATGATGGTGGCTGAGAATGTAATGGATGAGGCTTTCTGTTTCTCTCCTTCAGGCTTTACTCTGGATTAGCAAGTATTGTCCTGCTAAGGTTTCATGGCCAGAATGTTTCCAATGAATGAGAACTAACACTGTATTATACACACAGCCTAGGCCATTACAAATTGGATAAATACTAGGTAACTGCAACCTTACACTAAGATTTTATTGATAAACTGGTGGCATCTTTCACAAGAAAGGTGGCATAATTGTGAAAAGTCATGCACAACACTTTTGTACTCAATTTCATTATTGCCAATTTTTATGAGTTCCCTCTTAAAACCAAATAGTTTTACTTGAGTTTTCCAAAATTTTGAATGTCTGAGGTCATTTTATATCTTTAAAAAATTCCACGTGCCAAGACCAGTTAGCTAATTACACACTCACTGAACCTTTGGCAAGTTTACTCAAGATGGAAGTGGATTGCAAGCCATGAGAGTTATGGATATCAAAAAACAAAAAGAAGGGATCCCAGGGATCATAACATTCAATATAAAGGGCAAATAACCCACAAAGAACACATTTTTCGTTAAACAAAAGAACCCAGGCTCATCTATTTGAATAGTTTCCATTAAAGCTCCTCTTTATCAGTACCTGATAATAGATTAAAATGTCACAGATTAGATCAAAGAAATGAGTGGGGAGAAAAACTAGGCAATGGAGAATCAGAAGTACCCTTACCTCTTTTACAGGCTAAAATGCAAACCCCTACAAATTATGGGTTTGTTCAAGGAATAATTTGAAGCATGAAAGATTAAGTTCTAGACAATTTGCCTAAGGGTTTAAGAAAAACACATTGGAAGGACATGGTAGAAACATCCCTCATTAGTCAGACTCTCCGTTTCTTTAATTAAAGAATAGATGACTAGCATTTTGCTTCTGCCCTTGGTGAAGGACTCATGGAAAACCAAATGCCCCCTTTCTGAATTGGTTGGCCAAGGCTCCTGTTAGTGTAAGTGTTCACATTGATAACTACGGAATCAGTTCCTTGGAGGGGAACCTAAAGACCAATCTTCAGCACAGTTTAACACTAATCAAGGATTAGTCAATAAATGCATTCCCATATGACTTAAGAGAAGCCTACATTATTTCACATGGGACTATTATTTTGTAGAACTACCATTAAGTCTTCCTATTAAAAATGGCAATCACCCTGAATTAGAAAACACTTTATATTATGAAGAACCTAAAATAAATCACATAAGTTAAAATATCCTCTCTCAGCCTTCTCCTCTCTGGTTTGTCTCCAGCCTTCATGTGTCAATATGCTATCTATTTAAATGGGAAATCAGCTAAAGTTTTGTCATTGTGCCATCTTTTTGTTTTCCTGGCAAATAAATTAGTTTTGGAAATACGTTAAATCCTGTCTTATTTCATGAAAAACTTATATAAAACCACAGTTTGCTGTTGAGTGATAGCTAGACCTCATAGCATCCAGAGAAGTGTGTAGGAATCCAAGTCATTTTGTTCTGGAAATTTCACAAACATGTTTCATCACAAAGCTGCTGGTATAACATATATTATATATATATATATATATATATATATATATGTATATAAAATAAATGTCTTCTATAATTATACACGTAGTTAGAACTGCCAGCTCCTTTTGAGTCTGAGTGGGAAGGAGGGTGGATTAATATTAAGTGATATTGGCAACTCATATTCCCACAGCATCGTTCCTTTATTAGTATTATTCCAGTTAAAATGTTAAAACATTGATTAACTTTTTTTATTATTAATTTATTCTTCCCTCAGATATTATATAGGGGAGTACTTTTTGTTAAGCCCTGCATTAATAAAACAAAAGTAATTATACTACTATATCTTCTAATATCTAAGCAGGGATTTTTCTTCATTACCTAAATGAAGAGGTGGGATTAGAGGTGAACAAAGATAAAAAGAGGATCAGAGGTTGGATTAACATTTACTGAGTGCGTATTACATTTTAGACACTTTAAATGCATTGTCATATAATTCACACAATAGCACGTATGCATTTGTATTACCTTCCCATTTTAGAGATGAAGAAACAGATACACGGAAAGCCGAAGTCCCTTGCCAGAGATCAGAGTTCAACGGTCAGGCTGGGATCCACATATGTCTGCCTGACTTCAAAGTCCTTCTTACTATGAATGTATTACCTACCAAGAAATTACTTTGAGACCATTTGGATTTTAGGGAATATTAAAGCCAAATACATACTCTTTCTTTTCTGCTGATAGAATTGTTAAGGCTTGACTTATCTTTCCACTTGGATTTACAATGACCTTCAATATGGCAAATACTGATTGCCCTTCTGTATACAGACGCCAACCCAAAACCTTCTTCCATTGCCTTTATCTTGAACTAGAAAACATGTATTCCCTGCTATCCCCGCAACATGAACTCTGCCTTTTCAGAAAAACATTTCCAAAGTTAACATGCTCCAACATAAAGGCCTAGAAGAGCCTCCTACAAGCCAAGGAGTTTGTCATCATGGAAAGACTCTTCTCTAGTTTCTTCATAATTACCTGCAGATCTCTATGGATGGGAGGTTAATACAAATGTTAAGAAGGAACTGAAGCGTACTTTTTTATCATTTGGTTTTTCATGTAGGCAGACTTCTATCTAAACACAGCATTTATGATTTTTAAACAGAAAGGTATAAAGAAAACAAAGATGATGGATGTATTTATTGCTTTCCATTTAAATCGTCATTTGCAACAGACTTTCTTTTCTTTTGAAAGGAAAAAATGGGGAGTGTATCCCTGGTTTCGAAAGGATCTGGAAAACCTAAGGAAAAGAGTGGAAGCAAGCACACTGAGAACAGAAAAGTCTTTCTTTATCCCAGGAGCCCCGCATCTGTGAGATTCCACAGCTCCCTGGACAATCCCCTCACAGGAGGCCACCTGTAGGAGTACAAGCCCTTCAGCCCTGGGGGCTATTTTGCCTCTATCCTCTGCAGTCAAACCACCAGCATGCATTCTGTGCTATGCTAAATCTGGTAATGGCTTTTCTGAAACACACACCTGTCCATTAAGAATGGCAACCAGACTCCCAACTCATCTTACATAGGCTACTGCACAGCAGTGGATGTTAATGACTTGGGAGTGTTTTGTCTTTGACAATAAGCCGGAATCTTGACTATGCAATTGACTGCAACTGCATAAATTGCTATTTGGAATGAATCTTAATATATACACTTGTGTATATGAATACAGCTAGCTGCACTTTCCCCATACGATCATGGTTGTTAACATTCTACCCATTTTGAGTGAGCAAATTTGAATAAAATGGCTGCGTAATACATTCTGTGTTAACATCAGCTATTTAAAAAGCCCAAGGATTAAAAGTTAATTCCATCCTTTTAATTCAAGGGACATATAAATGGCATTATGGGTAGAGCCAACTCCTCTTTTATCAGTCCTTTCATGCTGCCTCCTCACTAATTCTTGGTTGTTCAAATGCTACCTACATAATAAAAGCCTTGAGTTAATTTACTAAGATTTTACACCAGTGCAAATGAAAGAAAGGAAAGTGCTAAACAAGGCAATTAGCACTCTGTTTAGTGCACTCCCAAAATAAATGTAGGCAATTTACAATTTGGCAAATGGCACTCAATCCAGATCCAACTCATTTATGCCTAAGGGGGTGGTACAGTTCATTAGGGGGAAAAAGTGTTTATATATATTATGCTATTGAGGCCCAACCCATTTTGTACTACAGCAACAGATGTGACTCCTCCTGAGGTTTATTAGTGTTTCTTGCAGGAAAACGCCAAACTATTATGCTTTCAAATAAATGGTCCAAAAAGAATGCCTTTTACTATTGAGTATTAGTAGCTAGCTTTACAAGATGGGGCGGGGTGGGTATAAGTGTGTGTGAGAGATGGTTTGCAAAACTTATAGTCGTGGATCGGAGCCTTTTTTGGTGGCTGGAAGCGTGCATTTCCTACACGGACTGCAGTTGCTGAGATCTGCAGAAAGTGTTCGCTTCAAGTATTACTGACTTTCTTAATTGACAGGAAGGTTGTTTCAAGCCTTTCATGTTTATTCTTGTAAGCCTCTTATTAGTGCAAAAATAATAGATGTTGTTAATGCAGAATCACAACCAACATTAATATTTAAGATGCTAGAATGAAAAAGGTTAAATGTGTGTTTAGATTGCTTTTGAACAAAGAGCTTTACAAAATAGTTCAGAAACGTAACAATGGACCAAACTTGGAACAATTTTGCCTCGCTTTGAGTCTCTCACTCTTTGGGGGTTTATTCTTTATTTTAGGAAAATGAAGTTCTTATACACTTTCACATATTCCTGTCATTTGGAATTTGTATCCCTGTTGGAATGAAAATATGAAAATTGACGTCTGAGGAAGGAAGGTGCCAGGAAATCCACCAGCCTCCCCAGTATTTTTGTTTATTTCTAAGTCTATATAGTTCCAGTGAGTGATTTAAAAAAAAAAAAAAAAAAGAAGACAAGGCAAGGTAAAAGCATTCTTTTGTGCCCTCTAGCTGCTAGAAGCACAAATGAAAAATAAAATTCTCTGATGATTAAATTCACCTAATCTGGCTTAGGGACTGGGATAGAGGGGAGGGGACCACAATTCCTATGAGCTAAAGTTTTTTTTTTTTCTTTATAAAGGACATCCGGATAAATAAAAGTTTACCATCTTGTATTAACTGCACGCTCATTTTCAAAAGACAAAGCAGAGAAATAATTCATGAGGGACTCTCAGAAAATTAAACTGGGATATCACTTCTCTCAAACAGCTAATTAATATGACACACATATTTTGGACTATGCATTGCTTCGGGTATTGATCACTATTTTAATTCTATTTCTAACAGAAGTTGAGTAGAGATTGCAGTCAAGAATGACTTTTGTTTGTTTTAGGAATAATGCAATTGCTTTTAGAGTTGCTGACAAAGCTAGAATGCATATGTAAGTTTCTGAAAATGAATGGAGTGTGTGTGCTTTATTTATATGTAACCTTCTGCTTTAGGGTCACTGTTTGCATGATAATTTTATCTAAATCAGTCCTTAAGGAAATGTGGAATTCGTGGATAGAAGTCCTGATAGAAGTTTGGGTTATAGCCCTTTAAATCCAGGGTGCATTTTGAATGTAAAAATCGGCACCCTCTATGATCCCTTGCTGCTGAAATGGGGAATGTTCTGTAAAAGTGGAGTAAGTGGCTTACTTGTGAGACAGCTTCACAAGGGAAAGATCCAAATGCCCAATTTACTGCACGATTCATTTAGGAGGAGAAAAAGTCTTCCAGCTTGGCACACGCCTACTGCCCAGAATTCTGAAAAAGAAACAAAGAAATAGTTTGAAATTTGCAGAATTTAAAACAACAACAACAACAACAACAACAACAACAAAAGCCATATCCAAGTTTCCTAAGAAAACAGCTCCATTAGTGCCCTACATTTTTCTGTGTATCCTGGAGAGTGTGTGGGTATGGGGGAGGGGCAGAAGGGGTGGGAAGGGAGTTGAGCTCTTTAATGATTCAAGGAAATATACGAAAACCTCTTTTTATATTTTTCCCTGAAGTGAATACACAGTTCAGAGGACTCAGTTGAGTCTCACAGCCATTCCCAGCAATTCCCGATACAGTGGAGAGTTCAGCAGAAAGGGCTCAGTCTCAACAGATGTTCTAAGTGGCGCCTCCTGAGTTGCTCTTGTGTGGTGGAGAAATACAGAAATCAAGCTAAATCAAATTAGGCAGCAGAATAAGAAAATAAAGGTCAGGTCCACCAGCATCTGAGAAAACAGCCTATGCCAATATGGCCATCTACAGTCAGGAACTAATTAAGGGCTGATTGTCCTTCTCGGTGAAACCTCAAAAATGCATGGTGGTGAATTATTAAAAACAACAACAACAAAAATAATACAAAACCCCCACACTCTGCAGTGTGCCAGATGAAAAGATAGGGAACCATAATATCCCGCGGAATTGTGTCTCTTGGATAGAGATAGTCCCTAAATCCCCAGCTCTCTTTGTTTTGATTACAATTTTTCTTCCTTTAAGGGAGCAGAAACTATGCTCTAAGCCTGTCTTGTGTTACAGCTCCTTTTACCTTTGTCTGCCTATCTCAGCTGGTATTTAATTGGTCAGCAATAGGAGGGAAGTCTCCTTTGAGGTAATGAATATTGACTGTTTATGTTGAAATGTCACTGTGAAAAGAAAGCCCAGCACCAAAGAGGGAGAACCCAGTGTGAGAGTCTCAGACACAAAGGAGACACCAGTGAAACGGAGGCATTGAAAAGCAAAGCAGCTGAAATTCAAAGAACAGATGAAACAGAAATGGCCTACATGTGTGGGAATTTTAAGCTAGCAATTGACAGGTGAAAAAGTCATTATTTTACCTGTTATAACCAAGTGTAATTGCGTGTTTTTCCTAAAATGGCATGGGGGCCATGGTTCATATAAGTATTTCCATTGAGAAACCATCCTCATCTTTTAATGAATAATTTTTGTTTCATAAAGGTGATGGGTAAACCTGTTTCTAATTATATGGATTTGAAAAGTTAGAAAAGAAAGAAAGAGAGGAGCTACTTTGCTAGGATGGCCCTCTCTTAAGATGGTTAGATCTTGCATTTCTCAAATGAATCTGCTGGGTCTGAAAAGTTTTGGCTGTTGCAATTATAGATTTTAAGGCAAAAAAAAAAAAAAAAAAGGAAAGGCAAAATGCTGTCACAAGCCAAGTACAGTCTGCTAATTAGTTTAGCTTGGTTGGAAATATTATCATTTAATAATATGGGACATTATTTTCTGCATATCTTGGTCATTTGAGGGTGACCGTGAGCTGACAACTGAGACAGTGTCTCTTTAACCCTCTCTGTGCTGGTCAAGCACTTCCCCATTTAAGTCTGGTTTTGCTGGGGAGCTATGGCTTTATTCACCCACAATGGATTTTATGTCACTGTGTGAATTGGATTTTCCCTTCTTATATTTTCCCCAAATGGTGACCAGCCAGACAAGTAAAATCGGAAAAAAGACAGCAAATAGAGAATTTCTATATGATTTCAATGTGTAGGAAGTTCTAACGCTGCCAAGTTGTTAAGTCTGAGAGGAGTTTCCTCATCCTTCTTTGGGCTTCATGACCATTTTGCAAACTAATGATAGCTACAAGTATTGTTTTTCTTGCCTTTTTATTGTGGAAAAGAAGGCAAATGAAACCAAGGGATAACTACGTAACTACTGAGTCACACTCATGGGAAAAATAAAATCACTGCAGAGTTAAGATAAATAGAAAACTTCAGTTTCTGGTCCCCATGAATAAGGCAGCTGTATTTACAGTGTGATTTTACTGTTCACGTATTTAAAGTTCACATATTTAAACTTTATCATAATTGGGACCCCATCATCACACATTTTTAAGGCAAGAGCTCATTAGCTTTTTCTTTGGATCCCAAATGCAGAAAGGATTCCCTGTTTTTGTTGCCCAGCCATTCAATTATGTTTTCTAAAAGCTGGATAAATAAAAGATGACATCTTTAGTCACACCCCACGTCATGCTTGAACCCTAACCTGTGACACTCACCTAACTTGAACTAACAAGCTGCATGCCCCACGAAGAGTGATACTTCTTCATTAGCAAGATCCATTTCACCTTTAAAAACCCTTGGTTTTCCGTTTGCATTAAGTGAGATTGAGATGTCTTGGGTTTCTCAATGACATTTAGGAATCCTCCAAGACAAAAAAGGAAGTCATTACATCTCCAGTTCACCTGCAAAGAAGATGTCATTAAAAGAGGAAGCAAAATGAAACCCTGTCAACTTGTTAGGGCCCAAAAGGTAATTCTGCCATCAAATATGGAGTCGGGGAATGATACAGAATCCTATTATTACTGACACGAAAGAACCTGCTGGTGTCAAAGGTGTCTCTTGCCAGAAAAGTTCAGGTGTTGCTAAATTCATTAATGTGTCAGTTTGAAAAGATGTGATGTCATTCCTGTTGTCTGTAGGGATGAAAACTGGAATCTGCCTGCTCCTGTCAACACACTATCATCTTAATTTCGTTTGCTCTGCACCTTATTTGCCATCTGTAAGGGGTTAAGGGCCATGGGCGATGGCTTCTTAAAAGGCTACTAATATTTGACATATATCATTTCAATGTGCTCTTTCACCACCACCCCCTACCACCAAAAAAAAAAAAAAATGTTGTTAAATAACATTACTTGTGATAGTTTGCTTGCCAGATTTTTGCTAATGAGGGTAGTAGAGAGACAGTGAATCTCTTCTGGTCTTTTATTTATTTTTATTATGTGAGATAAAAGATAAGTGTACCTAGTCTTTATAAGGTTATGTGCTTTCATACAACCATGATACATTTTTACAGGAATTTGATGCTGAAATATTCAGACATTGGAGAGGTTATCTCTTTCATTTAAGAATCCTTTCTTCGAATTTTATCTCAATAGGATCTTTTGAAAATGTACAGGATTTTGTAAAAGATGTCTTGATAAACAAGATCTAAACAAATGTTATACGTGTGATCTGATAAAGAATGTTTATTTGGCAACTTATAGATCAATTTGTATCAGAAGGTATTAAAGTGATTATAGTATGGAAAAGAAAATATCAAATAAAATACATCATTTGCAAATAAAACAAAGCACATGTAATATTAATATATCACCAGAAAATATAACAGTCACTTTTCCAAAGATATGTGTTATAGACGATGGTTTTAAAGACAAACCACACTGCAATAATTTAAATTTTTAAATTTCAAATTTGAAATATCATACTAGTGTAATCAAATTTCAGTTATTGTATGGATTATGTAAAAAAGCTAAATCACCACTTTTTATACCTTGGTTCAAGGCAATATTTGTTTGCTTAATGTTTTTCAAAGAATGACATGAAGTTTTTTGCAATTTTCTTCTAGAAAATTTCAATAAGCAAATGATAATGAGGAAATGACAAATGCCCTTTCTAGCTAACATTATAGTCTAATAGCGATTAAAATAACTTTGAGTGTTCTACCAATTTGGGTTCCAATCATTATTATTTATTTTGCTTATATAGATGTAGAACTTAGAAAGAGTGCCATATTATGACTCTCATATTCTTGCCAACAATAAACAACATTAATTTGCATGTGGGAAAGTAATGTCGTCACTCTTTAAAAAGTTTGTAGGTCCGTATTGTAGAGCCTGGCTACTCTACTTCATGTGTGTTCAGATTATATGTCTGAATTTCCCCACCTACCTCCTCTACCCTGTCCTAGTTCTCAATCTTTCTTGCATACAACAGAAAGTACTTTCTTAAAGTACAGAAAATAATCTATTACAAACAGATACATTGTTGATGCTCATCAATGTTGCCTTTTCCCGATCTCTGTTTTAATTAAAAATTCAAATATTTTCCTGAAATTATCAAGCTTGCTTTAAAAGGGAACTTTTCTAGTTCTAAAATACAAAACAAAACAAAAAATTCTCTTATTTTTAAGCAACTCATTTATCTGTTAACTCAGTTTGAGTATTTAGAAAGACCCCAAATATGTGTAAAGCACACATATATATGACCACATTAATGATTTCCTAATCGATCAAGCAAAGCACCTTATTTTTACTTCAGCCCTGGACCAAGATGTATGTGATTTTCAGGTCCCAGTTTCAAGATTGCATCCTGAATGTTCATGCATGCACTGAGATGCTGTGTGTAGATTTTCTATGTAGGAGATGTGGAGCGTTACAAAACTTCAGCTAAAGATAACTCCGGTGTGTAGCTCTGGTGGGAACTGGGGTGAGTGGGTCTTGCCTTCATTGATATATGGAGCACTTAACCTAGTGAGAAGCGCAGAGGTGGTTGGAGGGCCCCCCGATGAGTTTTTCAAGTTGATCTGGTGGTTGTATTGTCGGCCTCTCAGGATAGTATGCAGGGGGCACACATTCTGGACTTTCACTCGCAGGGAGAAAGAAAATCAATCTTCGTGCCCCAAAGATGGAATTGCTGATGCAGAAAGTCACTGAGGCATTGGAGTCTTGTAAGAAAGACTCTGAGGAAATGGCTTCAGGCTTCAAGTAAGATCTTGGACTGCATCAGAGCTCTCCGGAGATGCAGGGCAGTTCAAATATAAATAGAAAGGGTGTTTATTGGCATTGGCCCCAAGTTGGTGTGCTTTTTGATCAAGAAAGAGAAAAAAATCAGCTGCAATTGGGGACATATCTGTGGATTAGAAAAAATAAGTAGAGCTGAAATGCTTTATTCTTCACTAGAGCGTGGCCTGTGCCCCACTCAGGAAAAGTCATCCTCGGATTACCATCAGTCATTTTCCGTAAGAGCTGCTGTAACTCTTTTGATAAGCATCCAAGTTTGCAGATAGCACTTTTTGTCTAAAGGTAATATTTGATATTAATGATTGCTCCTAGTGATGTAATGCCTTTCAGCCTGAAGACTCGCAAGGCATGTTGCAGCTAAAATCATTTTTAAAATATTCTAGATTACACACTCTAATGTAGTCAGGGACTGAATGGCTGTTACTACTTGGGAAGGCAATGCATTTATTGAAAAGAACAATTTTAATGAAGTGATCATTTTAAGATCAAGAATGAAGGGCACAAGAGCTTTTCATGGTAGCATTCAATGTAAACTGACACTGGCTGGGTTGCTGAATTATCTTGCCCTTTGAAAGCCCCACTATTGTTCTGAGAGCACCCATTTGTGACGCAGAAAGACCAAGAGTTGCAAGGGCCCAGATGAGGGTACCTGGTTGTGCTGAGATCTCGATTTTGATAATTAGACTTTTTTTTTATTCCTACAAAACCATTAACAAATACACCATTTCACTGGCTCCACTTCTTCAATGTAATAAAAAGCAAAATTGTTTGTGCAGCCAATAAAACTAACTGTGATGACCTCTTTGATTTTTTATTATACTTAGAATTTACAAATTCTCTCACTTACCCCATTGCTTTACATTAAGAAGGGCAACTAATTTTTAAAAATTCTGTTTTCATATTGTATTTTAATAGTTTTAAACTATTTCTACTGTCCTAATTAGGAAGGTGCAAATAAAACATTTTTTCTGATGGTGCGAAAAGACTTTTTTTTTTTTCCTTCTTAAACAGGGTAGGTGAATTCACTGTGGCAGCTTTTAAACCTCTTTTTCTCTCACTGTAACAATGCTCCTGGCAGAGAGCCTGAGAAGGCAGCCCTGTGGGTGCTGATATTTTTTTCACGGTAGAGAAATCTGAGTTCTTGGGGGCATCAAAGGAGTGAAGCAGGTAATATTTGATCGGCAGGACATTCTCTGATTTACGCCCCTCTATCTTCTAAGCCTCATCTTCAGGCTTGTCCCCAGCAGACCATAGGCAAGAAGCCATTCTCCAGAAAGCTGTGAGATGTTACTAGGTCTCCCCCAAACCATATTTTCTAGGAACCCTTATTGCTCACTTAATGTGAGTTGATGGGATTGAATACAAAAATCATTGCCCCAAATTCCTCAATGGAGAATCATCATAGCGGCCACATCTCTGTTCTCATTCAATGGGAAGGGATGACCAGTTTCTTTGTTTATTTGTTCCTATAAAATGCAACCACTTGGCAGAATGAAGTAGGTCAGTAATGGAGTGTTTTGGTAGAATGGTGGCAGAAACCCACAGTGTTTCAAGCTGCCCTGATGCTAAAGGATGGAAAAAATAGGGCATGCACCTCAAGTGTTCATTTATTGTCAGCGCTAAGCTGTGCTTCTGACATTGGCTTTGAGAAGGAAATTATGACATTTAAAAGAATCTCCCAAGCTTTATAAAAAGCCTGTGAATATCTATAAATATTGATCCAAAATGAGTGCAATGAATAATTTATAGTGAAATATACTTTCTTTGTCTTTCAGTTTTTAAAGCAGCTTGGGTTTTTTTTTTTCTAAAAATTATGGTTAGACAAGCATATTTTTCCTCTACATTTTAGAGCCATTTCTTATTTTTAGAAAAAAATGTGTTATTTGCAAAGGATGTTGGAAGTTGGGGAAAAAAAGCAACAACAATGCACACATTACCAAAATGGAAACATATTGTAGATGTTCTAGTTTCAGGGAAAAATATAACAAGATTTTTTAAAAAGTTTACATAATTTGTTGTCATAATTTTGTTGTCTTTGGTGCATGTCCTCATTTTGCAGAATCATTTAAACATTTCTGTGTTTACTTGAATAAAAATAGGGATTTCATTTGTTGGAGCTAATGATTCCAACCCAAAATATACTCTTGTGTAATTAGAGCAAAATAAACAGGTGCGTCCAGCGTCACTCACCGTATGCCTGAGAACCGGCAGCCCATTTGTAAGACGAGCTAAATATTCTCCAACCTAACCAGGAGCTGGGCTCTAATTGATTACCTTTCTGGGTCATTTTTGAAATGTCTATTAAATTTTCACAAGAGGTCAAAGTACCCCAAAATGTCCTACTCTTTTTCCCTTTTGCTCTATGCCCCTAGACAGAAATACATAGAAATGAATGCCTCCCAGCTTTCTTGAAGAAGCCATTGGTTGTTAAGTTCATGGCTCTAAATGTGCTCAGATGAAAGGGTTTTCTTGTTTCTCTTTTCTGTTTTGTTCAGGTTGCTGTATCAGATACTTTGAATTTTGTTGTTGTTGCTTCAAAATCTTATCTGTTTTTTGTTTGATTCATGTAATGGAAATGAAGACAAGACAGAAGGAATTAACTGTTGAGTCTGAAAGTTGCCATTTAAAAAAATTTTGACCTTCGTGTGTTTTCATACCTCATCCCGGAACTTTTGGTTCATTTACTTCCTTGGGCTCACCAGAGATATTGCATATACCTGTGATTTGTGAAGTTTTGTTCAGAAGCAAATTGAATTCAAATATCCCACAAAATCAAGTGATTGTGCTCTACTAGTTTTCTGAAGCCTTCTTATAGGGGCTAGGTAAACTTTATTTCCTCAAAAAGAAATCATACACTTCTTCTATTGAATTTGATAGAGCACAAAACAGATGTGTTATGTAGTGTTTGCCTGAAATAATGAAACAGGGATTCTATTTAGATACCTCAAAATGTGTGCTGGCGCTAAGTTCTATCTCTGTTCCAGAGAGATAGTGCGATGTTATACTAGACTGTGCAAGCGTTTTGGAATCATAGCAGAAATGGATTCAAACTCAGGTTCTGCACTGGTTGACTATGAACCCAGGCAAGTAACTTAACCTCCTTAATACTGTTTGTCTCTTTGTAAAAGAATTACAGGAATAATAACAATGATGACGATGATGATAATGATGATGATACTTGCCTCATAAACTTGTTCCGAATATTAAATGAGATAGCATATTTGACAAACCTAGTACTGTAAAACTGCTAAATAAATGCCTTTGGTTTCTCTCCCTGGCCTGGACAGTGGCCTCCTAAACATTCTCTAATAGTTCCTTCTCAAATATATATATTTGAAAGCAATATCTCCCTGAAACAGATATCTGACTCTTAGACTCCCAGCTCCTTATAGCACAGGTCTAAATACCTTAATCAGTGCTTGGAGTTCCCACGACATAGCCCAGTCTTGGTGACCTGGCCCATCTCCCTCTCCTTCACGTACCTTGTATTGAAGTCCAATCAATGTGCTTCCTTCTAAGCCCTACTTTCTTTTTACTGCTTTAGCTCCTTGGTGAATTACCCTGATTGGGATTAATTTCTCTTTTCTCTCTAAAGCACTTTACATCCAGAACATTCTGACTTGGAGTAGGTCCCATCTCTGCCATATACTATATTGTAAATTCCTTAGGTCCCTGGCAGAATCTCTGCCCTCTTTGTATCGAGCCAGCCAGCACTTAGCATGTACGCCACTGCTTTTACACCATGATGTACTCAAACATACTTTTAGGTAGAGTGGCCACGTAATTTATCATCTAAATTGGGACACCTGTTCAAGAAAGATACTGGACTTAATAAATGCTAATACCACAGGAAAACCAGGTGGTCTATAACTCAGAGGTGGGAATAAGACTAAGAACAAATTAATGTTGCCACTCAGTATTCTAACCCATTTCCAAAAGCAAGGGATTCGCCATAGCGCAAATTCGTCACTCATGTCTTGGTCCTGATTCTGCCTCTTTTTAGGTACTGCTTTCAGGACCATAACATGACTCTTGCTTTGTAGGTAATGACTGCCTTTCCTTATTTTTCTCCCTCCCACAGTCCTGCTAATGGCATATTAAAGAAAACCTGCTTCTCAACAGAGGGTTGAACTTAAATCTGTGTTTGAACAGGATGTTCATAACTAATTTAAATCTGAGCATATTCAGTCTAGATAGCTACGGCGGGGGGCTCGATTGAATTTTAGAAATAATTATAACACATGCAGAAAATACTTACAAATGCTCATTGGTCCCAGAAGGTTTCAGTTTATGACACAGCTACCACTTGGTGGAATCTTCCACACTCACTTTAACAATGTTCACAGAAGCACAGTAAGCTGTCTTTGCCCATGCTACGTGAACCTTGACAATAAATTTGGAGTTGACTAATTGATGGAATGATTTGTATGTTAAGCAAAATTATGTTTGAGATCTTAGCATCAGGCTTTCTTAAAATGTGTTGTCTTCCCCATGTTAATCCTGCGTTTACTAAGAAAGAACTATTCTAACATCACGTGTTAATTCCATTATCTTTAATGAATTGATTATTTCTATATGTGGAGAGGGAACAAATCTTACATTATGAATCTCTGTTACTTGGATACACTCCTTTCAGAATGACAATGTGACAATTCAACAATGCTATTTGCACCATATTTGTATAACGTCTACACCCCATGCATGGGTGTATTGTTTGTCTGCAAAGTTTGAACATCAAACAACATTAACATTTTTTCTTAGCTGTCTGCTTTAACAGAGGCAAGCCTAAAGGACATAAATGCCACATCCCTCAGACAATTGTGTGAATAATTCTCCCTGGGTCCATTGCTTCTGGGTTTTGGCCTTGGCTCCTGGTGTTCACAGCATTAAGAGGGTTAAAGGTTCTGGCATGGTGAATTTATTGTTGACATCTCACAGTCCTTAAAGGCAGGATCACTAATGGGTGACCTTGGGATTCGACCGTTCCAGACCCAAGAAGATCAAGTCTCACCCCCTCCTGCAAGTGCGATGACCCCTCTATTCTCACTCTCCCTGGCCTAACCTTTAACTCACTGATCTTTGACCAAAGTATTAAACAAACACCTGCTTGGGTCTGTGGTCAAAGACTGTGGACTTGAAGATCTACCATAATTTCATGTGAATAAGCTGTGGTAATAATAATGAAATATAGAGCAGATCTCTGGACACGTTTACAGTAAGTAATTATATTGTTACTGACCACATACAACATAGATTTTCTAACAACCCATGTATACGGTGAATCAATGTTAATCAAGTTGACCAGAGTATTAATGGATTGTCAGTGGATATACTAAGGCTTCTATTATTTGCATTAACACTGACAATAGTGCAGCAATATTTATTCCCTATTACTAAAAGAGACCAAACCTAAAATTAAGTTTAGAATACTTTAGATTGCTATTGATGGTAAGTAATGCAAAATGCATTAATGCTTAACAGAGGTACCAAGGATCATTTAAATGATTAGATGAAAAGAATATTTGGTGAAATCAAATGACATAAATTTTGTGCTTTGTGGGAAAGAGGGAGAAATGGTACATTGACAGTGTACTCTGAATACTTAAAGAAAAAAAATTAGATTCTTTTTTGTGGCTCTGAATTGTTTTGCTGATACTTTGTAAAAACAGGCTCACTTGACATGGTGAAACCTCCTAAAATATAAAATCACACCAGGAAAAGTTTCTACAAAAGACTAAGGGAGTCTTTCACTATGAAGAGTAAAGTGTTATTCAAAAAAGACCTACTTTGCTGTTTTTCATTAGGCTAGTGTAAATTGTTAGGGCTCATCTTTATAAGTCAAAATCAAATGAGATACATTTAATAAACCAATTGCACCAAAGAGTTAAGATTTAACTACTACTTTATCTAAATATTTTATAAATAAATTACATATTTCTGTTGCATAACCTTTACTCTACTTAGAAACCTTTAATGAATTTACAGTTGTGTTTTAGCAAGTGAATAATACACTCCCGCTGAGAGCACCGACTTCACAAATGCTCAACACCAAAATGAAATTGTATGATATACAGAAGAAACTTCATACTTCATTACATATCTGCAGCCTTTTTCATGATACTATAATGTTCACAACTTTGAATGAAATAATTAATAGCACTGCAGAATACCACGCCATCAAATCCAGATTTTTTTCTCTAGACTAAAATTGATAGTGCTTTTATTGGTATATATAGAACTCCATTTTGTCTTATTTCCCCTTTCATTTGGGGAGAGTTGCTTACTTTTTTTTCTGATCTTAAGTAGGTCTCATAAAGTAGAGCCATTATCACCACCCCCCACTCTTATCCATACTGTACTCTTTTATATGCTTTTATTGTAGTTTTATTTATTCATATATATTTTAGATGCCTACTCAGTGCTGGGCACTATGCTAAGTGATTGGAAAAGGTGAAGAAAAGTGAAGCTTCATTTTTGCATTTCTATGAGTTTTGGACAAGGAAACCCCAACATTTCATTAAGGGAGACACTTCTTCTTAACTAAATTTCTTCTATAAACCCAGACATCAAAATAATGTAGAAAGACACTTAATCACACATTATTAACATTGAGTAAGAAATACCTATTTTTATAATTTACATACACTTCTATTGTAGTTTTTTTATTCATATATATTTAGATGGCTGCTCAGTGACAGGCACTTTGGTAAGTGGTTGGAGAAGGGTGGAAACTATTTGCAACTCCCATTCACAGACTAGGAAACTTCAGTTTCCCAATGTTAATCATGTATGGTTAAGTATCTGACCAGACTAGGAAACTTCAGTTTCCTAGTTACCCATCTGGTAACTGGTAGAGCTGAGATTTAAATTCAGACAATCTGACCCTAAAGCTTTTCTTGTCACCACTATTTCAACTACCTCGCAACCTGAGTAATAAATCCATTTAGAAGGCCACGCACCTTGGTTTCTACCTCTCCCATGCTGCCTTATTTGACATTGCCATAGATTCAGCTGGGCTAATGTCAGCTTCCTCTGTAATTTCCTGAGACCAAAAACTAAGCTTCACTTGTCTTTACTTTCTCCAACCACTTAGCATAGTGCCTGGCACTGAGCAGACATCTAAAATATACATTAATAAATAAAACTAAAAAAAAAGTATATATAAGTTATAAAAATAGATATTTCTCTCCCAATGTTAATCATGTATGGTTAAGTATCTGTCCACATTATTTTGACATCTGGGTTTATAGAAGAAATTTAGTTAATAAAATGTCTCTCCCTTAATGAAACATCAGGGCTTCCTTGATC
This sequence comes from Nomascus leucogenys, assembly GCF_006542625.1. NCBI lineage: Eukaryota > Metazoa > Chordata > Mammalia > Primates > Hylobatidae > Nomascus > Nomascus leucogenys. Next base: position 115,384,457 of record NC_044386.1, read on the forward strand.
AAAACTCATAGAAATGCAAAATCTCGGTCTTGATTAATTTGGGCAGATCCTTTGGGCATGTGTGTGTTTTCTCTTCTGGCAAAGATATTGTCTAACACAACCTGGATAAAGATGTTTCTATGGATCTTTCTGCTTTTGAATTACATGGCCTGAAAATGAAGCAATCTGAAAGCTAGGAGTTCTCATGCATAAAACATAAATGCCAAATAAGTTAACTTGCTTAATTAAAAAGAGAATGCTCATGGGTGTGATTAGATGGCCCAGCTAAGAATGGTTTTCTAATACATTTTAAGAAAACTCTTGGAAAACAGTTTCAACTTTCTCACTTTGTTTCATAAGCTCAACCGAGTTTCATAATAAAAAATAATTGATGTGGGAATTATTGAAGGCTGGAGCAAGAGGAGAAAAATAAGGAGACCAAGAAAAAGTCATATCCATGCATTTCCCTTTGTTGAAGGTGGTAGCTAAACCATGGTGTCTGTTTCATCACAGCAACTCATTGTAAATCCATGGCTGGCAAAATCGAGACCCTGAAGAGGGACCTTTGAGTTACGTGCTGAAGCACTTGTTCTTAAACTCTGCCATATTTCCCTCCATGAGAAAAATTTCGTAAAGCAAATGTCTACACCAGGATTATGTAGTGATTCCTGTTTTCCCCAAATGTGTTTATTAGCAAAACGATAAGCTATTTTTAAAAAAAGGGAAGTAAATGAAATTCTCTGCCACTATTACCATAGCAGGAGCCTGAACAATCTTTAGTTCAATTACATGATGGTGAGACAGAAATACATGACTTCTTCTCTGGAAGGAAAGGACTTTAGCTACAGGATTATGGATGGGAGAAAGAATATAGAGAGTCATTGTTTATCACAAGTGGCTTTGGAAGCATAAAGCGCTCTGAATTTTCAAATTAGAAATTATTAAAAGAAACCAAAAATGAAAAGCTTTCTTGATGGCTATTTATGTGTATGCCTATGTAGACATACACATGAAAATCTTTTAAAGAATTGTAGCATAGAGTTTTCAAAGAGAAATTCAAAGGTATATGAGTGATATGAAAAGAGCATTCCTGAATGAAAAATGTACATCAGTCAAAAGCATCAATAAATATGTCTTTTTCATATGCAAATGACAATTTCTAAAGTAAAGGAGGCATTGTTTTATAAATAGTGAGATAATATTCTTGAAAAAGGTTACCAGTGATTATATAAGTTATCTCTTTCATAAAGAAATTTAGAGCTCACAGTTGCTCTTTTCATTAAAATGGGCTTCACATCCAGACTCATGCTGAAAGCCAAACTCTGAATTTTAATTAGAGATAATAAATAATTATATCACTTAGGAAACTGAAACTATTAAAGGCTGCTAGTACCAACTACTGTATTTGAAGGGTGGGTAGTGATATACAAATCACATTAAAGGCAGTAAGTGGTAGGTGTAAAATTGGCTATAAATGTGGATAAATTCTAAAGCTAACCAGATAAAAAAGGAAATATGCATTGGGCCAGTTATTATCTTCGGTCCATGAGAGCTGAACTCCTTACTTGGAGATGATTATAACGTTCTCCATTCACCTGATTTGGTGAATACTGTTTTTATTCTTGATAGAGGGAAGGAAGAGAGGGCAGGGTGAGCTGTAATTTATATTTCCTCCAATGAGAAAAACAAACTTTTTTTTTCTCCCTCTTCTTTTTGTCCCCCCACCTCCCGCCCCTGCTTTTTTCTAAAGAAGGCACATTGACATTTCCAGAGAAATTACTACCCCAGAGTCAAGGGCAGAAAAAAATGCAGAGACAGACTTCCCCAACCTACACAGCCCAGAGGGACCAGCTGACACGTAGAAAGCAGAGACTCAAGCCATTAGAGCCAGGACTGGGGCTGACACTGACCTGCGCCGCCACCCGGCATTGTCCCACCATCTGCACAAATGTGAACTTTGCCTTCAAAACTTGGCTTCTCAATTAACATGTCCAGCTGGGGGAGAATTCCATCATTTCCCTAATATCCTTATTGCTACTGGCCTGACATATTAATATTAAAAATATATGTGCACAGATCAAGGATTTTCTTAAGCACTTCTGTTTTTATTGCAGATAATAGGCAGGAGGTGAAAGCAGACACAATATAATTTGAAAAGCATAACCCTGATTAGGCACTGATTGGAACGCTGTTATACCTTACATTTAAAACCTTTTTATTATTAGAACTAGCTGTCAAAACCAGGCACTGAATCTCCCATGAAATAGACGCAAGGGCATGTGATGCTTCGCTACTTCAGTGCAAATAAATTTATAGTTCAAAGTGCCATTTTCTTTGAATATGTCCTTAAGTATCAGAGAACTGTCATGTGCATGGCTGAGGTGTTTGTAAAGATGTGTCGTCTGGCTTTAATTTGTTCTCTTTTAATAGAGGCTCATCATCATTCTCAGTTATTGTTCATTTTAATGTGTCGTACATTGACATGGTAAAGAAATAAAACCCTAGCATCACTGTTTGATGAAAAATGGACAATATTCGTGGGGGTGGAGAGGTGGAGAAGCTATTAACTCTAATCTGAGGAAATACGATCATGAAAGGAATGAAGGCTTTCATATAATCTCAAAGTTAGCAGGCATCGTCCAAAGTCTCTTGGATAAATGTTTAGCTTCTGTAGCCCTACCTTCTGGGTTCAAATCTGAACTCTTCTCAATTCGGTATGATCTTGAGCAAATCATTTAATCCTTTCAGCTGTCTGTTTTCTCAAAAGGGGTACCGTTCCCACCCCAGGGTGTCTTTGGTAAGATTCATTGCGAAGATGCATGGAAAGGGTTCAGAAGGATACGTGGCACATAGTAACCATTCAGACACTCTCGCTATCATTTTGTCAGGTAGCTGCATTCTAACAAATCACTAAGTGATTTTCAAAGCCTCTGCTTACAATACATGTCATGACAAGCCCCCTCTGTCCGCCCCCCCCGGCTCCTCTGGCCAACATTTGGCACAGTTTTCCCAGTTGGAAGCCTCCTTGTAGTATTCTTACGTGTCGCACGTCTTTTTCCCCCTTTCACCTCATTCTGTCCAGTATATCACAGAGAACCAAGCTAAGGCTGCTCCTGCCCCACTCCCCTTAAAGCACTCACTGATGGTTACCCAATCTGCTCCTTTCAATACTCTCTTCTTTAGGCCAATTTCCCAGATTCCTCAATTTCTCATATCACCTGGATTCAAATCCCCCACCTTTCAGAACTGCCCAGTCCAACCTTGCTCTTCAGTGTCCCAGATTGTTCTACAAACTGAGCTGCCTTTAGCAGAAGAGCCTGGACCATGGAGTGGTGATGGCTGGGCCTTTGCAGCCAGTTAGAGCTGGGTTCAAGCCTGGTCTCTACCACTTTGTCTGTGTGACTTAGGCACAGGGGTTGACTTTCCGAGCTTCAGTTTCATTATCTACATAAAGTGAGAATTAGGTTCCTGCCCTTGCTGTCTTGCCAGGAGGATGGAAGGTGGAATACCCAAGAAAGGCAGAGGAGATCAACTCATGGGAGCTATTTCTCAGAGTCATATGTTTGTCAGTATCTAGGGCTAGATTCCCTTCTCCATCATTTCTGGACAATGACAGTTTTTTTCTGTGTGTGTGTGTCTCAGTGTTAACAGGACAAATCTAGTGTAAATTAGCACTTAGCTAGAAAAGAGATGTTGACCTTCCAATGCAGCACATGGTGAAACAGTAAGAAAGAACGGGAGAAACTCTAGTAGAAGGATGTTCACTTGTAGAGGGATTCTACACAATGCATCCTAGGCCTGACCAAAATAACGGTGGGGAGCATCCTAGGGATCTTGACTGAGGCCATACAAAGGCAGTGTTTTCCAGAGACAAGGAAATCAAAGCTAGGTAGCCTGCCCATTTAAATTGGCAGCCAAAGACCCGGAAATCTAGGTATGAGTGACCCAGCAGGAGAGGAACCTGGAAAAGCAGGGTCTACTGGGCAGGTGTGAGGCCAGGAGAAGAACCTAGAGGCTAGAGAACACTTTTTGAGCTTAGGAGAGCTACTGTAGATGTCATTTATAGGTAGCCCCAGCAGGAAGGGGAGAGAAAGCTGCTAGAGTCACTGATCAGGATGCCCTGTCATGAGAATCATCACAGGCATGTTTGGGCTTCCTCTCATTCTCTGTTGATTGACTGATCCACTCCCCTCCCCCTGCCTCCCCAAGGGGAACAGGATGCAGGAAAATAAAACTAGTGAAGACTAGTGAAAAAGACAAACAACCTTGAGCTGAGTCCTGACTTCCATCCAACCCATTTCACCTGTCTCGGTTTCTTGGCCACTTCTCTAGTTGGAATATTTGGATAGCCTATAGATTTCTATTTCAATATGCAGGAAAACTAACTATAATACCATTCTTTGGTTCAAAAAATAACCACAAGAAACCCTGAAGAACATTGTATTTTGTATGGATTTGGATTCAATGGGATCCTGTTACATTAGAGCAGTTATTATTGCTGTAATTGTGTTCCTAATGGTGTTTGTAGGGTATTTGTTTCATTACCTGAGATAATTTGTGTTGTTCCTGTTAGTTTATATTGAGGTATTGATAAAGGTTACATCTTAGTACTTAACTCTACCATTGTTTGTTGGTGAGCAAACACCATTTGCATATATAAATCTATTGATCAAGCATAATACATTTGCACACATTTATTTACATGCATACCTATTAAATTTTCCACCTATGCCCATCTATCTACTTTTCTATCATCGTCATTTGTACAGAATTTAAGACAAACAGAAATTCTGTTATCCACCTTTCGGGAGCAGCTGTGGGAGATAGAGACAAGTTCTGTACAAATGCTAGAATCTGTTTGTAATACAGTCAAGGAAAGGGAACAAAAGGGTAGGAAACAAATATTGGTCAAACACCTACTGTGTGCCATATATCATGGCAGACAATTTTATATATATATATAATATAATTTCTATTTCTTATAATAATTTTAAAATGCAGATATTATTACCCCTACTGTGTGCCATGTATCATGGCAGGCAATTCTATATATATTATTTCTATTTAACTCATAACTATTTTAAGATGCAGATGTTATTATCCTCAGTATAGCAATGAGGGGGCAGGCTTTTGGAGTTAAGTAATTCACCAAAAGTTGTACAGTTCGATCATGGCAGAATTAGCCTTTGAACTCAAGCCTGTTTGATTCCAAAGCTTATTGGCATTCCACTACAGCCCACTGCTTGCTAAGAAAACAAAACAACTGGCCAGGGACATACAAAAACCCCAGCACATAGTAATGAACCCTAACTCACTCCATAGCAGTTAGCATATTTTATATATATATATATATATATATATCCTGATGTGAGGTTAGTCAGGGTTATATGTACACATATAATCTCTAGCTCATACTGTCTTTATTCAGCGACGTGACCTCAAGCAGCTTGCTGCCCTTGCTAAGACCCAATTTCACTGTCTGTAAAACGTGGGGTTTGGGCTAAATTATCTCTAATGTCTCTTCATCTCTAATCCTCCATAGTTTTTCCATTACCTCTTACAGTTCCAGCCCTGGTGTGTGTGGCCCTTGCTCCTGCGAAATTTCTGAACATGCTGTGTGGGTTTGCCTGTGTGACATGCAGTGTCCTAAAAGAAAACCTGACTGAGTTAGCAATACACACAGAGTTTCATTCCCACAATGGTCACTAATGATCCCTAATCAAGACACAATCTGAAAGGTAAACAAACCAACAGCCCTTTTGTTTTTGTGAAGTGAGAACTAAGGGTTATTGATTATTCTTCTGACCCAGGACGGATCTGTATAGATCTGGGGAAGATTGATGGCTCTTTTGATCTGAGGATAAGCCAGGCCTGACAACACAATATCACATTAGAACTGTACTGTCAGTCCGGCACCTGACCGGGCTTGGTCAGGTTCCTCTTATGCTTCTCCTTTCCCTTCGAAAAACTCTGGTCAATTATATTCACATCGTTGCAAAGTATGTCGTAATGAAGAGCTCCGCGTCGGCTTGTGGCTTTTAGATTGGGCTCCTCTGACCATTAGAGATTGAAAAAGTAATAATAAAGGTACTTTTCAAGTTGTATAATACATATTTCCAAAGCATCATGGGAATTGTATATTTATTCATAATAATGCAATCCAGGCTATTTGCTTAATTATGTTCAACTTGTCTGTATCATATAAAAACAACAAATAACAAATTTGGGATAATATAGTATATGCTGCATATTTCAGTGACTCTGGGCTTAATGCAAAACCTTACCATTTCCTCTGCTCAGCTGCTGGGCATGCTGACACCATTTACAACATGGACCCATAACTGTCATTGTAAGTTTAAGGCAGATCCTGGGTATTATGGCCAGATCTCAGTGGCACTGGAGGCATCTAAAAGGACCGCTTATTGCCTCATTGGCCCTGGGGTTTATTGCCCTCGCCAAAGAGCTTCACCGCTCCATCTTTAGCCAAGCGAGAGTCTTAAGGCCCACAGAACATCTGCATGGAGGAGACTCATGTGTAAACAGAAGGGTTTGGAAAAGGGACACAAGTCATTACAGAAATGTAAATTCGAAGACCTATGCATTTACCCGGAGAAACAAAGATGTTGGAAGCTAAGGACATTAGTCACCTGTTTGTATAAAGTGTGTTATTTTGCCCAACTATTAAATATTTAAGCAAACATTTGTGTATTGATATTGGTAACTATATGTACCTTTCTGCAGTTTTTAATAAACATTCTGGTGTCTTTATCCACAATTTCCCCCTAGTGAGGTCATACTTGCCTAATAAAAAAGTATTACATTGCACTATTTGATTATCTGAAAGAATCAAGTACAAGGTAGTTCAGCTGTGCCACTAGGATTTGCAAGAAGTGGGAGGCAGGGATGGAGAGGGAAAGGCGATGAGAGTGGTTCACTCACTTGGGAAATATTCCTCTACTGCTGAGTGGCTTTTGTTTCTTGTTGCCCAGGCTGGAGTGCAATGGCACGATCTCGGCTCACTCAAACCTCCGCCTCCCGGGTTCAAACCATTCTCCTGCCTTAGCCTCCTGAGTAGCTGGGATTACAGGCATGCACCACCACACCTGGCTAATTTTGTATTTTTAGTAGAGACAGGGTTTCTCCACGTTGGTCAGGCTGATCTCAAACTCCTGACCTCAGGTGATGCACCCGCCTTGGCCTCCCAAAGTGCTGGGATTACAGGCGTGAGCCACTGTGCCTGGCCTGTTAAAGGTTTTTTTTTAATGATTTTTGACTCTATAGTGATAGAATCAATGACTGTGTTATAGACAGAGGCCATGCTAGATAAGGCTCAGCTTCCAACACACTGTGTCTCTACCCAGCCTGCTGTGCTGCCTCTGGGGCCTTGAGACAATTTAGAAAGGGTTAGCTCCATTGTTTTTGTGTTGGGAGCATTCAATATCCAAAAATGATAAATGTTTGGGGTGATGGATATACTGATTACCCTGGTCTGATCACTGTGCATTCTATGTATCGAAACATCACTCTGTACCTTACAAATAGGTATGAATATTATGTACTAATTAAAAATAAATAGGCCAGGCACAGTTGCTCACACTTCTAATCCCAGCACTTTGGGAGGCCAAGGCTGGAGGATTGCTTGAAGCCAGGAGTTCAAGACCAGTCTGGGCAACATAGGGAGATCCTGTCTCTACAAAAAATTTTTAGATACTTAGCAGGGCATGATGGTATGTGCCTGTAGTCTCAGTTACTCAGGAGGCTGAGGTGGGAGGACCACTTAAGCCCAGGAGTTTGAGGCTGCAAGTGAGCTATGATTGTGCGACTGCACTCCAACCTGGGAAACAGAGCAAAATCCTATTTCTAAATAAATAAATAAATAAAAATAAAATGTAAACAAATAATAAAAACCTCTGATAGTTCTAACAATTGCCCAGTAGCCTTTCCCAGGGGCCAGGAGGGTGGGACTTAGTTGCTTGTCAACCAGGAAAACTGCTTTGATGTCTCCATGTATAACTTAGATACAGATGATCTGAGCAGTTATCATGAGTGAGGTAAAAAAAAAAAAAAAAGTTCTTCACCAGTGCACCAGAATACTTTTTGCCTATATCTATTTCACACAGATTTTTCCTGTATCTATTTCATGGTCTTGAAATGTAAAAGTAAGATTGTCAAGAGTGTGTGAAATTGGAGCACGCACACACACAGAGAGAGAGAGAGAGAGGGAGGGAGAGAGAGAGAGAGAAGAAAAAGAAGGGTACCCTTGTGTTGAGGGCATTGTTCAGATAGGCCAGCCATAGTTCCTGATGTTGTGAGGTTCCCCTGCCCTGCTCCCAACTCATTGGCTGTCAGCAAAAGGTTATCAGCGTTTCTTTTACGACCCCAGGGAGCAGCAAGCGTATGTCCCCAGTCTACTGGTAGGATTCTCCACTGATGTTTATAGCAGCAGCTTCTCAACAGAAGCCCACCCATACTAGTCAGGCTGCCCCATGGAGGTCAGATGTGATCACCCAGTGGCTGTCAGGAGTGGCCAGAGTTAGATCACTTACAAACATATAATGTGATACACCCTTGCATAAGGCATCTAGACTGACAGACTGTTTTGTCTGTCAGACAATTGTAGGGAAATGTTTTCAACCTTGCGACATGTCCAAACATACTAGTCTGAAGCATATGTTTGACTGACCTGGTTTACAAAGCGGGTCCAGTTTCACCAGGGAGGAAAAGCAATCTTCTTTCTTCTGAAATGTTTCTCATGTACTTCTCTCCCATCTATATTTTACTCTTCACTACTTTCCAAAAAGTTTAGAGATGACTACAGAGAATATAATAGAAAGGTGATAAACCACAAACACCAAATTAAGGAAAATATGTCAGGTCAAAAGGAAAAGAAGAAAATGTGTTGTCAAAGCTGAGGAAAGCTACCGTGGTAGGACACAAAATTTCTCTGTGAGTTTCCTGATGGCTAAAGCAAAGAGAGAAGCTTGATTGTCTCTCTTCAATGAAAGAAAGCCTGTCCTCTCATAATGAGAGAAATTCTTCTACCCTGGCTCTGTTCTACAAAAACAATAAAATAACAACAGCAGAAGGCGGGGAACAAATTATATAACGGACATTAGGCAATTCGTGTCTTCAATATAACCTAGATAATTGCTACTAGAAACTGACTGCATCCATTGGCACCCCAGTTATTCAGGAACGACTTCTCTGATGAGAACAATTACCTCTCTGTGGTATGGATTCATGGGGGTTGAGAATCCTCTTTGCTTCCCTCCCCTGGCCAGTTTATTTGATTAAAGTCTAGACAGTATCAGCAAACTATGGACTCCAGGCCAAATTCAGCCAGCTTCTTGTCTTTGTACATAGAGTCTCATTGGGACACGGCCTGCTCATTTATTCACCTACGATCCGTGATTGCTTTCAAGCTACCATGGCAGATTCAAGCAACAGACACTGTATGGCCTGCAAAGTCTAAGATATTTACAATCGGGTCCTTTACAGAAAAAGTTTGTCCATTCCTGATCTACAGAAGGACCTGAAAAAAAAAAATCTGTCATTAGAACGATACTACCTGCTTAAATTCAGTTACCCTGGGAGAGATCACCCACTAAATCATTACTGGCCGTTAAGAACTTCATGTAAATGAATCTTTGTCTAAATAACCATTTTTGCCGGCTACCTGAATGAGGAGAAAAAGGAAATGGGAGCCAGGGCAAGTAAGTTTTATTTAGGAGCATGGTAAAAAGAAACGATTGAGAGCCTGAGGCGTTTGCAGAGTGGATGAGCCTGGTTGAGGTGTTGTAGTGGAGGGTTCTGGAGGACTGACAGGCAAAATGATGGCTGTAGATGGCATTGGGGTGAAGGGCGTGAGGTTGGGGGAAGCCATGGCAGGGGTAAAAGCACACGTGAAAGGGAAGACAGGGATGCCCTTCCTTTCTGAATTTTACCTAAGACCAGCTCTATGGAGGTGCAGAATGTGGACCTGTACCACTTTCACCAGTTTTCCAAGTAGCATAGGATGGTGCAGTCACTGTCCACTTAAAGGAAGCTGCCCAAAGAGAAAGGAGCTGGACTAGCAAACGTAGGAAGCTATTAATGAATATGGCAGCTTTAGGGTTCAACATGGGCTTGAGGATAACCTTCTGCTTATTTCTAAAACATATATATGGAATGTACCTACAAATGCCAGCAAAACTAGAAGGATGGTTTTATCTATTTGTACTCCACGTTAGGTCTAGCCCTCTTACCTGTGCTTTATTTGTAAAATTAACTAAAGATGCAAATTAAATTGAAAAATATAAAATGAAATTAAAAGAACTTTTCTACTAACATTTGTATGTACCATAAACTTTGAAAATTTTGGTTTGATGTTTTTCTTCTTAAAAATCAGGTAAAAAAGTTTATAATATTTAAAATGTACATACATCTATCTAACATTTCAACTGGAACTCTGTCTCTCTATCCGAGACCTTTTTGGCCTCCATACTCAGTGGATTTAAAATGTGTGAAATATGCAGCATCACTTTTTGCATTTAATCAGGGAGGGAGAAGAGTTGTATTTCAAGCATGTATATATAGAATATCATGGGCACACTATATTTTTTTGCTTAACAAAACTTCCCATTGAAATGGATTTTTTTAATGTGAAAATCATTACTTTTAAAAATTATCATCTTTATAAAAAGCACCTATTATCAAAAATCCTTTTCAATTTTAGTAGACCTAAAATTGAGTAATAAAAAAAGTAAAGACCCTGTTATAGAACTTAGCGGAAAATTAATGTGTTTATTGAGCTCTTCCTGTGCTGTCTGCCTTGTTAGCTGCTGGAGGAGATAAAAGTATAAGAAATTAGTCCTTCTCCCAGGGTCTTTCAAAATAGTAAGAGAAATCAGGCCAATGGAACTAAAACTAGAAAGCCCGTGATTGCTAAATTGTGTAACACCTACTGTAAATTCAGTAGAAAACCAAGAAGATAAAAATTGATTTGGGATAAAGCAGTTGGAAAAAATTAAGTAGGACCCCAGACTAAGCATCATAATGAATAATAGAAACACACTAATAAATGGTGATTATTAATGATTCATATAATCCACCCGTTGTAGGAAAATGAATGAAATAGTTTAGAAATAAATAAATACTTTTCTCAAAATGTTTTATTACTGAAAACAATTCTAAAACATAGTAAAGTGCAAAATACTGAATATTCTCTCTACATATTCCATTCTTAAACAAAAGAGAGGGTATTTTCGACTCTCAGACATACATTGAACTTAAGATGACATGAAAGACAAGATAATTTCTTAGACAATAAGCTAAGACAATGCCATGCTAACATGGGTAATCTCTTTTTATCACGTTACTAATTCTGCAGCTTGAGGGCGGAGATTTTGTTGTTTTGTTTTGTTAATTTCCATACACCGAGGGGCCTGGAACAGTCTCTGGCACAAAGTGGAAATGGTAAATATTTATTCATTTAATCAAGACAGGAGGACATGTAAGAAGACAGGTCTATGAAACATAAGGTACCCTAGAATTCCAGAATGAAAACGAAGGCAGATGAGCTGTCTCTTTCCTTTGATGAAACATCTTTGTTCCAATTATCTCATTTTTTTCCAGATAAGTAGCATATATTGGTGTAGACTAGAGAAGGTATTACCGCCTCTCTTCTAAACATTTAAAACAGCGGGCTGATGAACACAAATTACCTGTTTTTCATTTGATGCTTAATACAGAGTTCTATATATTATTCAACCCAATAGCTGTATTGAGGTATGAATTTTTGCATTCAAAAAGACAATCCATTTTTGGAAATCTAAGAGTTGTATGACTATCCTTAACCATGAAAAGCATTAGTAAGACTAAGTTTTGAAATTGCATTATTATTTTTTAAAAATCTCCATTTACAAAGATATTAAATAAAAGCTTTCAACCTTCACTTTTGAACAGGAGACTAAGACATATTGTTTGGAAGGAGTGTCAAAGATTATACTTATGACCAATAGGAAATTCATGAACCAAAGAGGAAAAGTATGGCACTGCAAAATACCTTGCACGATTCTGAAGGGAGAACAGAGCCCGAAGTTGAAAATGTCTCAAAGGGGAAGAACACAGCACAGTCAGTGCATCCCACTGATACAACCCCTGCTGACCTAGGGACAGGTTTTAATCTTTACATCTAGTAAGCATAAAGGAATAAAAGGCATTCACACATAGCAACTATTACTAGGAAAGAAAGGACTGGAAAAGAAACTTGGATGCCCATGTGTTACTTATACCATGTTGTGATTTTATTTTACTTTAATTTTTATTTATTTATTATTATTATTTGAGATGGAATTTCTCTCTTGTTGCGCAGGTTGGAGTGCAACGGTGCAATCTCGGCTCACTGCAATCTCTGCCTCCCAGGTTCAAGGGATTCTCCTGCCTCATCCTCCCAAGTAGCTGGGGTTACAGGTGCCCACCACCACATCTGGCTAATTTTTATATTTTTAGTAGAGATGGGGTTTCACCATGTTGGCCAGGCTGGTGTCGAATTCCTGACCTCAGGTGATCCACCCAGTTTGGCATCCCAAAGTGCTGGGATTACAGGCATGAGCCACTGCGCCTTGCCTGAGTTTATTTGTTAATGTATTTCTTTATAAAATGGAGAAACTGATTTCTCACTGTTTAAGGTCTATGAAACCAAAGCCTTCATCCTAGAAATATATTTCTCAGTGCAAGCAAAATAGAGAGTAATAGTTATTGTAAAGAAAAAATATTTTACATAGACTATTTTCATTTCAATGATAAATTATACATTTAAAAATAACCAGCAAGCTGAATAGTGAGTACGATAGAATTAATAAGTTAAAAAGATTTTGGAATTTTCTTAGTTATTTATAATACACGAGATTGTTAAAAGTTATTTACTTATCCTGTATTATAGAAAAAGCTTAGCCTCACGGAAAGTCATCTGATTAAGAAATGTGCATCTTTTAGTATATCCAGTGTTCTCAGAAGTAAACCACGATTCTTGCCACAAACTCCCAAATATGTCCAAGTCAAAGATTTCTATTTTATGAAAAGTGTACAAAACTGGATTTCAAAAAATTCATGTCAATTGGGTGTAGTAAAAGCTGTATGTTATGCCACAGACATTCTATTAAAATGTCTAAATAGGACCGTTTCTTAATATTTGTTTATTCCTATTTTAGTACGAGAAGATTCAATTAGTGCATTCCACTAATTTACAAAGACCTTGGAAATTTTAACAGCTTCAGCTTCTCCCTTAATTTTTTCTACAAAGTTTTATCTTTTTTTTCCTTCTTAAGCAAAGTGTTACATGACCAAAACAAGAAGGTTTCCATGAACTTTGTCTAGAGATATTAACCAGCTGAAACAGCTATCTGACCAAGTTAGAAATATGCAGATAATGAAGATGTCACTTAAAATATACACACATTTGGGATATGCAAAGAAAAGTAGTATGTGTATAGCAATGATATCTTTGATCATGGAAAGAACTCAGAAATACAGGAACTGTGTCGAGGGTGGTTATCATCAGCCCATTTTCTATTCCCGTGCACAAATCATTTCATGCATTCTACAACCCAAGCCCCGATGTTGGGCTTCAAAAGCAATTTCAGCAGCAAAATAAGGTGCTTTTCTTCAATTTTCAAGCCATTTGTACGAGGTTAGTGTTGTTTACCCACCTGGTACACTGATATTTACATACCCCTTTAAAGAAAATTGGTAGGTATGATTTATGGAGTACTGTAAGAGCACAATTTTCCATGTAGTGCACCTAATCTGAAAGGGCACTTGCAAAGGTCACTCTGGCCATACAAATACCAAGTCTTCTCTTTGGAATAAGTTAGGATATTCATTTTTCTTGGAAAATATCAGCAGTACCCTACTCCAGGGGCTAGTTTATGCAGATAAATGCGTAAGCCTTTAATCTTAGAGCAAAAATACTCTACACAAATGTAAAAGCAGTCCATCTATCACTGTTAAGACCTGTAATTTGTTTTTATTTAAATCTCAAGCCAGGGCAGAGTGGGCAACGGGACCGTTAACATGGTATCTCACAAATAAGCCGAGATCAAGTCACGTAAACACGCTGAGATGCTCAACCCAGGTGGCTGGCACAGAGTGGGGCTCACCCAGCCGGGACTGCTCTTTCTGGCTGCTTCTGCACTTGCTCCTTTTACAGCTAGAGGCTTCCTGTTCAAGCCAGTGCATGGGAAATTGCCCAATAAATTCACTCTCCCAACCGGCATTTTCTCTGCCAGTGAAAAGCATTAGTCAAAATTCAGGTAAATAAAACATTATTACTTATTGTTGTTATTATTTTTAACTTGAGGGTTCACTTCAATCCAAGGAGAGAAAAACCAACAAATTATGCCCTTTGCGAATTTAATTTCTTTTCCCAAAAGAACAATCCTGTTTAGAGAGAATCTCTCATAAGTAGTCATACTTCCCATAAGTAGAGACTTCCCATAAGTCGTCATCCCCAATCCTGAGATCTTTACCTGTGCAACTGACTAGAGAAGGAATGTGCAGTCACTTGTGTTTAATACATATCTGCCTGTTGCATATTCTTGCCTTCTTTTCCTGCTGTACCTAAGCTGTTCTTGGAACCTGAGCTTCATCCCAAATCGTGGTTCTTTGAAAAACATTTTCTAATATTACATTTAGGAGATGTGAATAAGAGGTAAAATACGATTATCAAATGTTTGTCTGTATTTCTACAGAGGAGAGAAGGTGGGAATGCAGGAAAAGATAATGTGTCTGTTTACCCCGATGACATTTTGTAAATGACCATTTGGAGTTTGCTGCCTAGTGGCTGGCCCTCAAAGGGTTTGTGTTTGAGTTGGTTCCAACAGCTGACATTGATTTCACCATATCTGTATTGTCAGAGTAAAAGGAAATTATAACCATCTATGCAAAAGACTCCCTTTTGAAAATGTAGATGTCAGTGTGGAGATGCAATGCAATATGGTAATAACAGCTGACACTACTTTATGTTTCTCAGGGAGAGAAAGTGAAACAATGTACCACCTGAACTGGATTTGGGCATTATGCCAAAAATATGTATTCTCTGATATTTCAGGATTTAAACAGGAGGATGATTTGATCAATATATGTAGTACTATTTGTGCAAAGCTGAGCACAGTGATAGTAAATAAAATTTAAATATAGATTTAAAAATGAGGCTGGTGTAGTGGCTAATGCCTGTGATCCCAGCGCTTTGGGAGGGCGAGGCGGGTGGATCACTTGAGGTCAGGAGTTGGAGACCAGACTGACTAACTTGGTGAAATTCCATCTCTACTAAAAATACAAAATTACCC
This sequence comes from Nomascus leucogenys, assembly GCF_006542625.1. Taxonomy (NCBI): domain Eukaryota; kingdom Metazoa; phylum Chordata; class Mammalia; order Primates; family Hylobatidae; genus Nomascus; species Nomascus leucogenys. Next base: position 115,399,762 of record NC_044386.1, read on the forward strand.
AGCGTGGTGGCGCACACCTATAATCCCAGCTACTTGGGAGGCTGAGGCAGGAGAATAGCTTGAATCCAAGAGGTGGAGGTTGCAGTGAGTGGAGATCATGCCATTGCACTCCAGCCTGGGTGACAGGATGAGACTCCGTCTCGAGAAAAAAAAAAAAAAAATGACCAGTGCTAAATTTAGTCGCCTAGGGGAAAATTATAATGTGTTGATAGCAAAGAATCTCTAATTTCTGGGTGATAAAATTAAGCACAAATTCTCCAGCTCATCATGTCAAGAATTTTGGTAAAGGCAGTATCCCTTGTAGTAAAGGCAAAAGCTTTAGTACAGCCACTATCCCTGAACCCACAGCACATGCTATACTTCTGCACTTCCAACTCTTATCTCTAACTGCATCTTTGGCACCCCTGCTTTAATGTTTAATAAGCAACTCAAACTTGTCACATCCAAAAACAAACTCAGTCTTTGGCCCACCACTTCCAAATTTGCTCTGGCCACCGTCTTCCCCACCTCAGTGACTGCCCACTCCCAATCCCTCCTGTTGCTCAGGCCAAGAGCCTGTGAGCCATCCTTATCTCTTTTCTTCCCCTCATGCTCCACAATCCCATTAATCAGCAAATCCTGTTGGCTTGTATTTCCGTCTGATTGCTTCTAGAAATTCTGTGGTTTAAGGCAGCATAGATGGAATTAGAGAATACTAAGCTAAGTGAAATAAGCCAGGCACAGGAAGTCAAACAATGCATGTCTTCCCTTACATGTGGATTTGAAGACAATCAAACCCAGAGAAGCAGAGGGTAGAGAGCAGATGACAGAGTGTTGGGGTTGTAAAAAGCAGATGATGATCAAAGGGCACAAAATCCCAGACGGGAGGAATATGTGGGATTTCTTTTTTTAATTTAATTGAACAGCCTAGTCAATATAGTTAATAAATAGAGTGTGGTACATTACAAAATTTTGAGGAGAGTAAATTTCAAATGTTCTCAGCACACAAAAATGTTAAGTATATGAGGTGATGGATATGTTAACTAGCTTTATTTAATGCTTCCATATTGTATTCGTCATTCTATACTCCATAAACGTATAAAATCATAGTCAATTTTATAATAAAAAAGGATTTAAAAAATCTGCTCCGTGGTAACCACATTATAGCTGCCATCCTGGTCCAAGTCCCACCTAGGCTCCCTAATTTTCAGTAATTTCTACCTTTGTTCTCTACAATTTCTTATTATCACAGCTACAGGAGGGAGTCTTTTGCATTGTCCATTAGATGAGATGAGGCCACTCCTTTGCTCTAAATTCTTCAGTGGTTTCCTCAAAAAATTTCCACAGGGCTCCATATCTCTAAATGCTCAGACTGCCCCTTCCCACCTCACCCCATCTCAACTCCCGGCCATCAGCTCCTTGCCCACTCTACCCAAGTCACCCCATCTCCTGACACTTCCCCAAAAGGTGCCTCAGGACTTTCCCCTGGCTGTTTCTTCTGCCTACAATCCCCTCTCCCTGGATGGAAACATAAGCGGGGCCTCATCTCCTTCAGGTCTTTCCTCAAAACTCTCTGCCTGGGTCCCTGTCTCTGGCTCCCCAGTCCCCCTACCCTTCTGCTATCCCCATCACCCTTCTCCATATATTTTATTCCCACAGCACTCATCACCATCTGACACAGCATATGTTTTACTTACCTTATTGTTTACTGCCTGTCTCCCCCCAGGAAATTATAAATCCCCAAGACCCGGGATTTCTGCCTATTTTGTTTACTGCTGCAACCTCAGTGCCTAGAAGAATGTTTAGCATGAGATAGGACTTCAAATGTAAATATTTGGCAGTTGAACAGACAAATGCCTTTAACTACCTGTGAGTTGCCAATAATTTTGTAGCCTGTAATCTTTTTTACCTACAGAGCTTCCCCTGGAATGTAGATGCTTCAGGCCCACACAGTTGCCTCTACACATTAATATCTCTTTAATGAAACTTAGGAACTATGTGGGAAATGAGAGGCCAGAAATAGCCTCATATTAATTTGTTCAGGCCAAGTTTGGTTACAGTCATAACTGACTGAGGTCTTGACCTTGAGTGAGAAAGACCCTGAGGGTTAAGAACCCGGAGGAGAGAGAGAGCAGGAAAATGTGGGTTTAAATCCCACCTCTGCTGTTTACAGTTGTATAGCTTTATGCGAATAAGTGAGTTTTTGGCCCTCAGCTTTCCAATCGATGACATGGAGGTGACAACAATAGTACCCTCTCACAGATCTGTAGTGCAGATGACATCAGATAATGTCGAAATCTGTATAAATTCAGTAGGTTGTGCTGTCACAGTTTCCACTGAAATCATAGTAGGTCACATGTTATCTTTCGCGTCATGTACGATTTGGAAAAATGTACATAGGGCATTGCATGGTTCCTGCCATGTTGTAGGCAGCAGATCTATAGTGACCACGATTACTGCACATATCTGAATTTGCCTGAATCCCTGGCTCAAAGAAACATCATCTCCATCCAGAGTATTTAGAATAATAAAATTAAATTCCCCTCTCATGACACGTGCTGTAGTTTTAAATGCATCACATGTGCTGTAGTTTATAACCACCCAGGTTATAAAATTAGGCACAAAAGGATTCCACTGGATCATTTCAGTCTAAGGCAGGGGTCAGCAATTATGGGCCACAGCCAAATACCACCCACCACCTGTTTGCCTACAGCCTGAGAGCAATACATGTCAGAAAAAATAAAAATAAAAAAGATACAATTTTGTGACACATAAACATCATATGACATAGAAATTCCAGTGTCCATTAAGAAACATTTATCAGAACACAGCCATGCTGAGTCCTTCGTATATTGTCCCTGGCTCCTTTTGTGCTACTTGGGTAGATAGAGATGAGTAGTCGAGACAGATGATTCATGGCTCACAAAGACCAACGTATTTACTGAAAAAGCTGGCCAACTCCTGGCCTAAGAAACCTAGTGCTTCAATTTGATGATAAACCTGGGTTGGTTTCTATGGATTAAGTAGCCAAAAGCAGTTGATGTGGGCAAAGTCCTACACGTGGGACGGCCACTTCTTGGAATTACTGCTAAGTAGGTTACATGTGTGTCCAGGCAGAAAGATATTCACAGAAACATGGCTCCACAGCCTTTTGGATGTTCTTTATTTCTTCTTCGCCTCCTGAACAAAACGGTAGATGACATTTTATGTCTTCTGTAAAGAAAGCCTACTGTGGGCTCAACAGCTTACTCTTTATCTCACATTGCCTTTAAGCAGGGTCCTGTGTTCCATGTCAATATAGAATTTGGCCTAAACACTTAGCGCTTCCCTGAACGCTTTATTTGAATTAGTTTCCCCTTCCTTCAGAATTGTGCCTACTTTCCCACGAGCATGCTTTTCCTGAGATGTCAAGGTCTACTAAATTTGGGAAAATGGGTTGCCTTACTTTGACTAAACTTTTTTCTTTTCCTTCTTTTCCTTTCATTGCCCTGACTAATTTGAAGCTACCATTTCCCTTCAATTGATAATTCATTAAAACAGAAGATCACAGTGCTTTTGTTTGTGCAAAGGGTGTGGGCGTGTGCAAGACAGCTTTTGGGAGAGCACTGGGAACTTCAACACATGTGCAGGTCTGACTTCAGAGCCCTTAATTTTGCAACATCTTTCTCTTGACCTTCGAGGGGGGGTGTTCCCACGGATACAGCTGCTGGGCTACAGGCCCAGAGTCCACTCCTCTGCCGAAAGGCTCTTGATTGGGTGATGAGGAAATGTCTGAGGACCCACGAAGTTTGCTTTCCTCTATTGTGAGTCCTGTGACAGCAAGGAAATACCAGCTCTACTTTCCCAGCTTCTTCTAGAAAAGGGCCCTTGCAGCCGGAGGACTGGCATTTCCCTGCATTTCTAGTTTAATTAATGTCTAGGAGATGAACTTCGATTCCCACCCACAGCAGCATAAATTAGATGGAATGAAATGCAGTACTCCTTTTCATTTCTGCTATTTTTACTAGCTGGCCATCCTTTTCTCCCTCACATAATACAAACATGTAGTGGAATTCTAGACTGTATCCAAGCATGAAACATAGGACCACATAAAAATCTGCAATCTGATGCCAGTCCTCTGACATCTGGCCTGCCTCCATGCTCCTAGACATCCCTATCATTCACTGTCTGTGTTAGGAGACTGCTCCATGAAGTATAGACCATTAGAAGCTTGGAGGCAGGGCTCTACGGTGTTTTGTGCTGGGCAATTCAAGTTTGCGGAGCAGAGCTATGGTCCTGGTTAAAGACTGCTGGCCTTGGGACATACAAAGGCAATGGGTACATGGGTGTAGTCTCCTGCTGACAGCAGAGGGCAGCTCCTTGGTTCACCCTAACCTGTCTCACTTCTATTTCCCTGCCATTGCAAGGTAGAGGGTATCCTCTGAGGCCTCAGTGCCGTCACCCTAGGGGTTGGCTCATTCCTCCAGTTCAGCAAGAAAACATACATGTGAAAAAAGAGAAATGATGAGTCCGAGGCCACATACAGGTTCTGAGCTTCTGCTGGGGAGGCCGTTTTCTGCACTGGTTCATGAGAGTGCTTGAGTCTGACTCACCATTTATCGGCTCTGTGATTTTAGGCGACTTACTTAACCTCTCTGAGTCTCACTTTTCCTCAACTATGGAAGGGGGATGATAATTGTCCCTACTTCATAGGCCCTTCGTAAAGACTCATTGAGACAGACTATGGAAACAGCCTTAAATAGCCACAGATCTTAGCTACTGAGTAGCAAATCTAATTGCTCAATAAGGGTTGGATTTGGCTATTGCTGCTGTGATGATGATGAATACAGGCCAGCACTTCATGTCCATGACAAAGAAGAGTCTCTTCACCTCCAAAAACCTCTTAGGAATTTAGTCTTTAGCATCATAAAAAAAAAAAAGAGAATAAAAATAGTGAACCAACTGATTTTAGGTGAGGAGTAAGGCTGATTGTGAATTTCTTAAGCGCCAACAAGGATGTTCCTGCTGCTAAATTTGCCAAAGTGCTCTGAGGTTGTTTTCATAGAACCATGATATTCAGAGTCCCAGAAGCAGCAGTGCCACTGAGACTGTCCAGTATGGTCCTGGGGCAGTTCTAAGTGTTTTCAAATGGCTGCTGACCAATTAGGGAATGACCAGAGAAAGTTGACAGGAAATCAAGGAGGCATCGAGGAGCTACATCTAATGGGAAGTGAAGGACTGAATGGGGCTCTGTTTCTCCTGGGCCAAGAAGACTAGGTAACAAGTGGTTGCCGTCAGGAAAAGGGCCAATGGTTTGCACTTTGTCTACCTTTAGAACAGCCTAGCACCACTCAGGAGAGATTTCAAGAGAAAGTTTTGAGCCTAGATTTAGAATTAATTTTTGAATCAATGGGTTTGCCTCTTAGTAAAATTTCCCTTGGTGGTGACTTGTAGAATTCTCCTCATTGGAAGGCCTGTCTTTCTGGAAGGTCTTTGGAGGCCATCCTTGCAACTGGGAGGTTAGACTAACTGGTTTCTGAGATCCCTCCCTGATCTAAATTCTGAGAAGGATTTTTTTTTCTTGTTTCAGGGAGAGGCTTATGTATATAGGTTTTGTGCATTAAACTATTCTCTCTTTTCTATAGTGTCTAGATTTACTCGGTGGGCCTGAAATATAGATTTCTGTGCCATGCCTATCAAAGAAGCAGCTTTTCCACTAGGGGATGTTCTTTGGACAATTAGAAGCATTAACAATGCATATTCCCCCATCTAAGAAAAAAAAATCCCTATGTTCTCCAAAAGCAAAATAAGGGAAAGGATTCATATGGAAATCCCAGTCTTTGAAAGTGAAGTGTGACAGCCACTTCACATTGTTGCCACATAGTCACCCAAAGTAGTGCAAACTGGATGAGCTTCCAAACAGGCGGTTAGTTTGCCATTGAAGCATGACCAATGCCTCAGCTAAAACAAGCAAACAAGCGGCTGAACATGTTAACATAATTTTCTATCATTTCCATTTGATGTGGATTGGGTGGAAAATCTGGGATGCAAGCCATGATGTAGATTTTCAAAATTGATTAGCATTTTTTGGACATTGGCAGCCATATCTGCAGCATTTCAACATGAGTTAAAGTTGATTAGTGCTTTTAAAAAAATGTGTACCAAGTTGCTGTGCAAATTGAGGTAGTTCCAAGCATAAGATGATGACAGGCTAAAGGCATATGATAGAATATGAGATCTATGTGCTGAAGGCCACTCTAGTGAAATGAGCTCTTGGAGAGAGGGTGTAAATGGTTCTGTGCAGTTTTACATTAGCTGCTGGTACTTGTCCAACACTCAGACTCTACTTGTGACAATGTGTAAAATGGGTTGCATGCTCGTAGTAGAAAGGTTGTTTGGTTCTTTGTCATAACATTAATCACAGATAAACTCATTTCAGTTGTTAATGTAGAGTCACTATATAATTTTGCAGAAATTCCATTGTAAATATGTTGATGTCCACTCTCTCTAAAGTTTCAGTGGCAAATAAGAATTGTCATGGCAAATATTCAACCAATCTCAAATGACTCCTAGTAGGAATGATAAATGGATTGCAGTTTTGCAATTTCTTGATTCCCTTCTGGTTTGTCATACAAAAACACAATTCTCAGAGCCACTGTGTTCCTTTTCTGTTATCAAACACAGACAGAAAGTTAAAAAGTGAGTCATAGCAGGGCGCATCTCAGAAGAATGAGGACCTTCAAAGGTCAGCTTTTCTTGCTTGTCAATAGTTGACATTTAAGCATTTATTTCAGACATTGCTGATAATGTTTTTTGAGATAGTCAAGAAGAATTGCTGTGTTGGTATGCAATTATGTTCATAATGAGATGCAAAAATGCAAATGTGGTGGTACGTGCCAGTTCTTTGGAGTGCCTTTTGTCAGAACTGCAGGCACCATGAGACTTTGATAGATACCATGTCACTAGGCAGAGTTGGAGAGCTGATAGCTCTTAAAGAAGCATCTATAACATGATATCTCTAGATGCTAATTAGCAAGAGCCTTTAGCGGTGATGAATGTAGAGGTCATTTGTTTTTTCTTGGTAAATTCTGACAACTTCATTGAACCAATTGTATCAATAGGATTTTGTCGGTAGATGCAGCAAGCATCTTTATCCTTTCTTATTTAATGTGCCATATTAAATACATTGTATGTTCATAAGTGCAGCTATTAGAAAGCTACCTTGCATGATTGATTTTTTAAAGTTCATTTAAAATGCAAATAAACCCATTAACTGACCTCATCAAGAACTTAAAAACTATATAACATATTTCAATATATTATTTCCATCTTTGCATTTTATGGTTTTTTAAATATTAAAGAAAACAAAAAGGTTATGTCAATGATGGTGTGAAACATCACAAATTATGAGCTATTCTATTTGTTAATCCAATATGATTTTCAAAAAAACCACAATGTAATTATAACCATCAAAATGGGATAATGAAGAGGAAAAAGCAAACTTTCGTTTCTAGAACTTCCTTTTCCACAAGCAAAGTATTTGTCCTGAATTCCTACAATGGCCACAGGAAGTGATGGCATGGAGAAATGAAGGACCTTGACTATTTAGAGAGAGATGAGAGCCAAGGCACGTGTTCAGCAAACATTCCGTGAATGTCTGCTGGGGGCCATGCTCTTAGATATGGGTGAATGCAGCACAGCACTTCCCTCAAGAGCCTGAGTGTGTAACAGGGCACTCATAGGAAAATGAACAATTACAAAATGAGGAGCACCACATAGAAATACATGCAAGGGGCCAGGCGTGGTGGCTCATGCCGGTAACCCCAGAACTTTGGGAGGCCGAGGCGGGCAGATCACAAGGTCAGGAGATAGAGACCCTGCTGGCCAACATGGTGAAATCCTGTCTCTACTAAAAATACAAAAAAATTAGCTGGGTGTGGTGGCATGCACCTGTAGTCCTAGCTACTCAGGAGGCTGAGGCAGGAGAATCACTTGAACCCGGGAGGTGGACGTTGCAATGAGCTAAGATCAAGCCACTGCCCTCCAGCCTGGTCCACAGAGCGAGACTCTGTCTCAAAAAAAAAAAAAAAAAGGAGAAATACATGCAAGGAGGCAAGGAGGCAAGGAGGCAAGGAGGCAAGGAGGCAAGGAGTGAGCTGAGATCACGCCATTGCACTCCAGCCTGGATGACAGAGCGAGACTCCATCTCAATTAAGAAAAAAAAAAAAAAGGAAATACATGCAAGATGCTGCGAAGTGCCAAGGAAGGGGTTTCACTCCCCAGGTGGTCTTGCTTTCTTGATAAAAGTCTCTACCCGTGAGCAGTATACTCTTTGCCAGTTTCCTACTTCCTGCCTCACTCATTGACTCTAGGAAAGGGAGACAGTTTTCTACTTTCGTCTGCATGATAGTAAAGCGACCAAGCAGCTTGTACAAGTGCTCCATTCTTCCCTCTTTCGACTGAGGCAGATCCATAGAAGGCTAGTCTGGGGTCAGATTCAGATTTGCTTTAGGGGCAAGAAACCTGCTGAATCCAGGACCTCAGTGCCATTCTCCAATCAGAAGCCCTTCATTTGAAGAGAGATAGGGACCTGTCTGTATTCATGAAGTGAAACTTACCTCACTTTGCATTCCCCTTTGTTCAGAGTACTTAAAGGGGTAAGAGGCATCCTGAACTCCTTACACATACGATATGCAACATCAACCATAAAGAAACCAGCACAAGGTACTTAACTAATTTGGAAAAATGTGCTCCACCTATTGGGATGATTCCAAAAGACGGTTCCTCTGGGCTTCTGGGAACGTCTGTGGCAAGGAGACTCCCCGTAAAACATATTCACACCAGGGTGGTGAAGCGATGCATGCAGTTGGGAGAGTCACATGCCAGGGAAACTGACAGGCGAGGAGCAGAGGTAGATGTTGACAGTGGCACCATTGGTGCAGGGGAGATAGGTGGAAAGGGGTTAAAGAGTTTCATGTGTGTGGGGAATTGACAGAGTAACCTCCAATTCCTTCCATGTCCACAGGTTCAGGGCCTCTCACTATGACACCAATACCCTCATGGAAAAACTAGGCCAGGAGGGAGTCACAGCCCTTCCGAAGGAGCAGCTTCTCTCTCCAGTCTTTCATTACTCCCAGGACCGGAAGACCAAACTGCCAGGGAATTGGTCTGGGTTGATAACCTAACTAGAAATGACAGTTCCATAAGGGCAGGGACGATGTTTTGTCATCGGCCGTAATCCTAGTGCCCGATCTAACACAAAGCAGTGTTAAAAGGTAAACTGAGTCACGGTAAAATTTTAGAGTTTATTTGAACAAACAGAGATTTATGAACTGCACAGCTACAAATCAGAAGTGGTTCAAGTTTTGTACCAAGAGAATGCAAAAGGAAGGCTTTTATGGGGTGAACATGGGAGTGAAGCAAAGAAATATTTGATTGGTTATAGTCATACTGTGCCTTATTTTGTCTGTCCTCCTGGAAACTCTCTACTTATAAAACTTGAAGTTAGTTGGCAGCTTCTGATTGATGAGTCTTGTTTCATTTTTCTTTAACATGGGCATTTATAAGAAATAGCCCGAATTAAGTTTGCTTGTGTTTGCAATTCAAGCAAAGTTAAGGTCACTTATGAAGCCTAACTGGCTTTATCTTTGCAGAGATTCTTCATGCCTGGTCTCCATTTTAATTTATTTCAACAGCCCACATAGAGTAAATGTTAAAGAAATAGAGGTTAAGTGAATGAATAAACAAAATGCTGTTGAATATTTTGATTTGTATAACTCGTTTGGCTCAGCAGCAAAAAAAAAAGGAAAGATATAAACACAAATTATTTTTAAGGAGTAGAAGTGAAGTCAGAAAAACTCCAGTTTAAGATAGCTCCCCAATTTACTGAGTAAGCAGTGGCTTGCACAAGGCTCACAGCTAGTTAGTACTAGATCTGAGATTATGAACTTCTTTCCATGGGGAGTTATTCTGCCAAGCAAAGGTCAAGTAGCCACATTATATGTAGAGCAAGTGAAAAAAATGGGTATTTAACCAGGAACAAAAAAGGCATTGAAGGTCCTAAGTGCTGTCTGTTTCTGTTTGAAGAAAGGCTACAGAGATGTCATACAGATAAGAAATTAATTTTGTTTTGGATGTCCTCATAATTTAGATTTAGGCCAATGGATGTAAACTTAAAAGGGATAGATTCAGCATTGGAAAAATATTTGTAAGTTTCCCTATTATAGGAGGTACAGAACTGCAAAATGGATGCTTTGTTGATCTGTCACATAGGGGATTCAGGCACTAGCTAGGTGGCTGTAATCACTAGCTGAACTGCAAGTTCTGTCTCAACCTACGAGTGAAAACAGATGATACTAAGTTTGCAACTGGGCACATTGGTAACTATAATTCTACTCTTCCAAGAGCAATGCCTAGTAGGAATCATACCTAGGGCAAGTTAATTACTTAATCAGTTCCAGTCAATTACTCAAGAAACAAATTCATTGTAAATGGCATAAATTTGCCTATACTTCATAGACTAGTCAGCTGGAACCAAGAGATTGCAAAACTTCAAATACAGTCATGTCTTTTGGCCAGGTCTTGGCCATCAGAGTTCTAGCAAGGGCTGCTTTTCCTCCTTCCACACCCTTCTACTCCATTCACTCCCCTAACATCATCCCTTTAAACTTCCAGTGTTGTTACTGCAGACACATGCTACTCACTTGAACATCTGCTTTCATCTTAGGGAAAAGAGGATGGATCTTAAGTGTCTCAATTGGTGGTTCTGAGCTCTTGGATTTAAAACCCGTTGGGAGCTCTGCTCCCTTCAGATATTAGCTGGAGTTTCATTCATGCCATGGCGGTCTGTTTTGGTAATGTGCCAGCATGCTGGAGAGTATTTAGTCAGCAAATGTGGAATGGAGAACAAATGTGCATTCATTACATTTCATTAAAAAATGACTTATTCCTGTACTTCATGATCAGGATCAAGATGGTAGAAGGAGCAAAAACTGGCATCCATGATATGAATAACTACGGTGATAGGAGGAAAATGGCAATCTTATGAAAAACAATAGATACTGTGCCTATTTTTTTTTCCTTTTTAAAATGATCTAAGTTTCACTGTAATTACGAACTAGTTTTCACATTGTGGACACACATATTTTTGACTGGCTGTCAGGGATTCTACAGTAATAAATTGTATGCTTAAGTCTGTAATTCGATATAAGATTTCCATTTCAGAAAAAAAAGAGACCTCAGACACTGCATTTCAGGGTGATAATTGCACTTCTCAGGTGGTTAAGAAAAAGATGGTCTACAAATAATAATTAAAAAGTTGTGCCCCAAGGGAATGGGGATGTCAGATATGAAAGTCAAACATACGAAATGTTAGACTTATGGCTTGACCTCGTTCCACTGTATTCAGTACTATAAATTCCAAGCACATTTATGTTTCAATATTTGGAGGTGACAATTTGAGGGTGCATTAGGTAGAGAAAAGATAATGTTTATACTAGTATATTAAACGACCCCCTTGATGACATAACTTCCTCTCAACACTGATGCTTTAAAAGCATCAGGCTATTAACACTCATAATTAATCAGCTACACTCGCCTCTGCACTTTTAGAGGTATCTGGTTGGGGGTGAGGAAGACTTAGCCATTCCTGGAATATGACGAGAAGAGGTTAGGTAAAGTCGGGTTCAAATCTGGCAATTTCTTGGTTATATCTGACTCACAGATTTGTTATGCTTCTTGTAAACATTATCTTAGAAGTTTTAAGGTTAGTTTCTCTCACTTAAAAGTTGGAAAAAATTTAAACAAAAATGTGGATTTCTGAAGTCTCTCAGTGGAGTGATGGTGGGAGTAGATGGGAATCAAAAGACCTGACTGTACTGACCCCACAGCCCTGCCTGGCCGTGACTGACTGGGGCTGAGTGCTGCCCCTTGGCTGGAACCAGGTCATGAGTGCTTCAGCTTATCAAAGTCTCCACTGGGTGCACATTATTCATTTCTTTTCTGCTACTCACTTGGCCCCTGGATGTACTTGAGTTTGTGTTTGACTTTGATTCTGAAGGAAGTCCTAGCTCTGCCTGTGTTTCATAGGTCTAAATAAATCCAAAGTTCGCAAAAGGAGGATAGAATAGCCACTACCTTTCACATACTCTACTGAAGACCAGGACAAAGGTTACAAAGATGTGACCCTTTTCTCAGGAGAATCAGAGCAAATTGAGAATCACACATACAGATAAATCAGGATGGAGTAGCCGAAGCTGTGCTGCAAAAGAAGCATGCACACGTGCTCTGGGGACCAAAGGAGGGGTGACTATCTGTGCTGAAAGACAAGGTAGCATCCCAGCACGGCCTGGAAGGCCAAACAGAAGTTTCCTATGTAGAAGAAGAAGGAATGGCATTCCAGGGAGAAGAAATATTGTGAGCAGAAGCATAGTGGGGCATGAGAGAACAACGTGTTTGGGGATTGATAAGTAGCTCCCTATAGAGGGTGGGCAGGGAGATGACTCATGCATCGGTTCATACCAAAGAGTTCAGTCTTTCACATTTATGAAACAGGGGGGCCTTGAAGACATTAAGCAGAGAAGTTATCCGTCAGTTTGCCTTTAGAGAGGAGCCTTTCCACAACTGTTGAAATGCAGGGCCCTCCAAAGGCAAGCTGTGCTAAAGACATGAAGGAGATCTTGCCTCTGAGTGAGCAGTCAGGCATCAGTGCAGTGCATGTCTTATGACTCAGGAGGGTTTGGTTACATATAGCAGGGCTAGCAGGGCACGTGTTGTTTTTCTGATAGCTGTGGCATTCAGTGTGCCATGGTGCACCTGTATGCAGCTATCAGAGTGTACCATACGACTGCCAACGGCGGCAAGTCACATCGGTACATAGGTGTGCTCTCTGCCATCACCATATGCTGCCACTTGCACAACAGGAATAAACAGATTATGTAGAGTTCCTGTGCTGCTGTCCACAGAATCAGTCAGGCTCCAAAGAGTGCCCAGGAATATCGCTACTATTACTAGAGCACTTTGAAATTGAGTTTGAGCTGTCTGTTTCAAATGAAAGATCACACCAACAGTGACGGCAGCAGGACAGGTGAGCGCTGCCTAGAAGCACAGGGATCTTGAGAGATGGTAGGTGGTTGGTGGAACAATCCTATGGCTGGGATGAGCTGGAGGTGGTGGAATAGCCATTTCCATGTGGAAAGGGAAAGGCAAGTTGCTGGTTAGTTGTGCTGTGGAGACAGACTTGCCCGGGTGGTGCAAAGATGAATGAACAGCACACATTGTCTGACTCTGTGCCACTGGGGGTATGGGCAATGACACTCTGGCTGGAGGCAGATGGCAAACTGCACCTGGAAATGGTCCTGAGCAGTAATCCAACGTTTAGAACTGAGTGTCATATGTGCAACTTTCTGAAATGATGTGGTATATATTCATTATAGATCAAAGACCTTCCTTAGCTTGTCAGTTTCAACGTCTCTGGCAAGTGCTCGCTTAGGCCATTTATCCTGACTGTGTGACAAAACTATATGGCAAGAGTGCAGCACTTGTCACCATCCCAAAGACCCCAAGTGTGCTGCTTTCATAACTGTTATCATGCTGTACTGTTGCTTCTCCATTTGTCATCCCTACTAGACTATGGGGTTCGAAGGTGGTCATCTTACTTTCCATCTCTTTCCCAAGAACATGCTTCTCAAATTGGGGTGCAGCAAGTCTAGCAATGTGTGGTGCCAAGTTGTATAGCAAAGTGAGAGCACCATTTTATGCAAATATTTTGGAAACCAAGCATTTTTCTGTTAAAGTGGATGAATATATTAAAGAGCACCATGTGATATTTAATGGCATGCTAGAACATTCTGAAAAATGTAAGCTTGGGCTGGGCTGCTTTGGACTAAAAGTCTTTACACCTAGCTGGGGAAGGGGAGGTCTCCATTCAGGCCGTTTGTTATTAGGAGTCCTTCCATAGCTCTGGGAGCAGGAATTGGTTGCTTAGTACTTGCGTGTGGGAGGGATGGGGGAAGGAGAGAAGAGAATGATCACACTAGGTGCTTTTTGTGCAGTCATTACTACGTTATATATGGAACACATGGCTAGTTAGGAAAAACCTGTCATCCAGGCAATGTCTAGATGGGCCACTTGTCTAGTACGTTCCAGTGTTAGAAATTCCTTCCTAATGCTGGCAAGCTGACTCCAAATACATTGCCCCCAAATGGGGCTGGGTGCGAATCATGGGTGGAAAAGCAAAAATTTATCTCTCCAATGGGTAAGCAAATCCAGAAGCGTGCTATTGGAAGTCCCATTGTCTCTCAAATAACAGGGATCAAATACCATTTAATGAATACCTTGGGAATGGTTTGATTCATTAGATACACTTCCTGGCTGAAAAAAATAATGCTTCTCTACCTTCTCACATGATTACATTCCTCTCTAGGGCTTTCCCTTCTAGTGTAAACCTTTCCCTTTTTCCTTAGAAACAGCAAATCCCTGGCCATCCACCACCACTCATCCTGCCACCTCCTATGGAGACAGCCAAGAAACTGTCTACAGTGCACTTTTATCATTGATCTTAATTTCTTCCTGGTCTAAATCCACACTTTAAGCCCAAAGGCATATAGATATGGTTGTTGAGCCTTTTGTGTATCAACTGATTCATTTAATAAAGATGTATTGAGCAACAATTATATGCTAACCTATAGGTACACAAATAGAATCTTGAAAATTTAGATGTCTCAAGAGTGGCAGTAAAAAGTGCATAACTCAGAATGACAATTTTCTCTTTTTGCACATCTATTCTGCATTATTCTCTAGAGATGCCCCTGACCATCTCACCCAGGCTCCAGGTTTTAACCATGATGCTGGTGCAGACAACATGAGACCTGTGTCCTGGGCCATGAGCACTGTTTAGAGCCCTAAATCTGCCTTCTGATCTACTGTGGACCAGGACATCTACCGTGGACACTATTTGTCTGAAAGAATACAGTTATCTTCTTGTTCAGATCTGCCCTTCATCCCTCTCCCCTGAGTCCTCCTTTTTAATGGCACCAATTCCCCTCTCTAACACCCTGGCTCAAAACCTGGAGCCATCTTCTATGCCTTCCTCTTTATCATTCACCATATCCAAGCAGAGGACAAGTCCTGTTAATTCCAACTATCCTTCCTTCTCTCCATCCCTCCTTTCCTAGCGTACAACTCTATCATTATGCATTTGCTTGGGATACCAATAAAGCTATTTTACTGGTTTAGTTTTTTTCTCCTCACATAATTTCTCTCAGGTAGACCTTCTTAAAGCATAGCTGTTACCCCCAAAACTTCCCATGCTGGATCCTCAGCCACAGGTTAAGTACAACCTCTTTGATGCGGCACTAAAGGCCCTTCATGCTCTGCCTCTAACCTGCCTTTCTAATTATGTTTCCACAGCTTGGCCTCCCAAGGTAGACACTCCTTATATCTAAGCCATAGTGTTCTTTTTACCATATTTTGCCCATGCTTTTTGCTCCACATGAAATGCCTGTCCTTCCTCACTTCCCTAGGCATTCTGCCGGTCTTCAAAGACCCCTGAGATGTCACCTTCTTTACACATGGTCCCCAGAACCCCATCCTAGGCACACTCTTTATCTCCTCTAAGTGAGCTTCAAGGGATACTTAGGAAATATTAGGTCAATGAATAAACAAGTGAATTAGTGAATGGACACATGAGTAAGTGGAAGAATATCTCATCCTACATCATAGTCTATAAATATAACGAACGTGGTATCATTTTAGATGTCTCCTGCTGGCGGAACAACACAGCAAACAGGAGTCCAGGAAGGGTAGTAAAAAATAAATCAACATTCAGTAACAACGGCAACAACAATACCAAAAACCCATTTCCCTGATATTTGTTCTTTTAGCCTAGAAATTCGTTCATGAAATTATTTTCTTTATTTTATGTAAAGATTTTATTCTGTTCCATTGGTCTGTACGTCTACAGTTATACCAACACGACACTCTCTTGATGACTGTGGCTTATGGTAAGTTTTGAAATCAGGGAGTGATTTGTTCTTTTTCAAAATCATTTTTGGCTTTCTGGTCATTGCCATTTATTTTAATTTATAATACTTGAATAAATCACACTGTTCTCATGTGGGAATGATGGGTGAGCAATCTCAGTTGACTATTAGATAAACAGCCCTAGAAGGAGCCTCTAAATTCATGAGTTTGTCCACAAAAGCTGCTACTTTTCAATAATATGCTTTTATTGCATGTATGAATGTATGTGTATGTTACATGCAAGTATATACTTTTAAGAAATGGAATTCTCTACCCCCCTGCAAATTGGTGGCAGTGCTCAGGGTTCTGTGCAGAGGTTGTTTTGTCCCAACCAGGGCTGCTCTGTGAGCTGGCCCCCATCACTGCTGGTAGGTAACTATGTGATATATAACTTGCAAGCAGCCCTGCTGTTTGTTACTGGCAATTAATCTCTCTGGTGCCTTTCTTCCATTCAGACTAAGCCTTTATGTTCTAAATCCAGCTATTCTAACGCTCCCCACTTGTGCTGTGTAGAAAAGACTCAGACTGACAGATTATTGCTGGGCAGTTAAGCATGTAATTGCTCAAATGAGTTAAAATCCCTTCAAATATCTGTCTTTGTACCTCATCACACCACTTCACGGACTCAAATATTTGACAATTGATGAAGATAAACTAAAGGGGCCTTCATTAGCTACCAACCACCGTGACAAGCTTCTTTCAGCGAAAGGCTGGTGAATTTTGGAACTTATTATCTACTTAAAAACTGCAGGAAAGCAGAAAAATACTTCAGTGAACTTTAGAATAGAGAAAGCCAGAAGCTTTGCATGGAAGCTAGGGTCAGAAAAAAAAAAACCATGGTTTGCTAATCTAAGGCTGCACTTGTTAAAAATGTAGGGAAAGACAGGCAGATGGACTTATCCAATAAAGGAAGGAAAATATTATCATATTCTCATAGGCACCATCATTAATGACCGTGTGTTAAATTTAGAGGTAATTACAGAAATGGAGAGAGGGTGGAAGAAGTCCAGGGCTGTGCAGAGGCTGAGCTTAGTGTGGTTGCTGGGCTGCCAGGAGCGATGGCCCCTGCTCTAGGATAAAGTCAGGTGCTGCGCCGAGCAAGTGTCTTGAGAAATGCATGGAACTTTGCTCTGGCATAAACCCCAGCAAATTCTCTGACTTTCAGGGACCTCACTGCTCTATTAAGCTATGCAGACCCTGTGCCAAGGAAAACAGGTGCTAACATGACCAACGGGCATCAGGGAAGAGTAGGGAAGATGCAGATTTGAAGTATGATTGCCTGTGCCTAACTATGGTGAGATGTTGGGCAAATTGTAGCTTTGATTTCCTTATCTATGAAATGTAACTTACTAATTCAGGTTGCATGTAATTTTTTTGTGAGGAATAAATGAGAGAAGCATTTGGTACAAATATTGATCATTATTTTATAAAATGGGTGTAGCAAGAATTTCGCTCTATATATTTCATACTTACTGTGAACCTAAAGCTCCATTTCTTATGTAATAGAAAGATAAAAACTCTAAAACAATAAACAAACAAATAGAAGAAAATGTTGAAGTGTTACATTTTCTTTTATGAGACTTTGGTTTCCGTTAGCTTAGAGGGCATGGGCTGTCCTGACAGCCGTAATGGACCAAACACCCTCAGCTTCCAAACAGACCACGCAACACAGACTTTACCCAGGCAGGCCCTTGACTACCTTGGCCCTGACCAGACATTACTTTCCTGTCTGGTTAAATAATGTGACTGGTTAAACAAAAATGGTGAGCGGACATTTTTAAATGGGTCCTGAGTTTATTTGGGAACCTAGCATTTTATTATTGTACATGATGTTGGCTTTTGTTTAGACATAATAACTCTAATTAAACATTTAAGCAAGATGCTCAAAGAAAACGACAACATTAAATCGTTACTAGCTTTAAGAGATGATGCAGTTTGTCTTTTAACCTACCTATCATCTATCTGCGGCCACATGTATACACACATACGAACACACGTGCATTTACATTAGGGCTGCTCAAATGTTCAGCCGTGGTTCTGATATTCTGCCCATATTGACAATTTGGTTTTGTCTTGACCTGGAGCCTTTGGAAAGCTGAATGAATATCTGAGTGGCTACTTTCTGGCCTTAGTGTGTAATCAGTGGTCAAATGATCATGTAGGCTACTATGATATCAAGCAACCACAACAGTGTCAATAATACAAACAAGATATATCTTTTGAACATGCTGCAATATCTTTTAATATTCACTTTTTGTAAGGATAAACATTCTGCATTATTTTGAACAAATGCTTTATTTTTTATTTTATATTTTGTATGTTGATCTGCTACTGGTCACATATAAGATAGTAAGATATTTTTCCAGCTTTACTGAGGTATAATTAAGAAGTAAAAATTGTACATATTTAAGGTATAAACCTGATATTTTGATATACACATACATTGTGAAATGATTACCACAATCAAGCTAATTAAGGTATCTCCTCACATAGTTACAATTTTTTTGTGTGTGATGAGACACAAAACACTTAAGATCAACTCTCTTAGCATATTTCAAGTATGCAATACAGTATTATTAACTATAGTTTTTAAATCTTGCAATAATTAATGATTATCAGTTATCTTTATGAGAAAAAGTGATTATTAAAAGCTTGCCCATGATTAATAAAATAGATTAATAGTTGTTATAAATATGAAGAGTGGATTATTTAGTTAGACCATTTCCAGGCCAACAACTGTAAATTCTTTTGAAATGCAACAGAAACACTAAAAGCATATCATAATTCCAAACTTCATAAAATTCTTTTGTGCTAACATTTATATTAGCCAAAGTAACCTTTAGGAACTGTATTTATCTTTAGCTATTTAAATTCATTTAGAACACGCATCCTCCAAATAAAAGTATATTTAGAGAATTTGTCACTTCTTATCAGGATACATTGAAAGCAGAATGTCAACTTTGCCCGTTCAAAATTTCACAGGAAAGAACAATCAAAATCAATGTCAAAATTATGTACAATAGCATCCATAATGAATCATGTAAATTCCAGACATAAGAACATAAAGGAAGGAAAAACGTTTAGAGAAATCAAGATACTGCCCCAAATGTCTCTAATGACCTCAGGCACAAAAGCCTGCACAGTATCGCAAGTATTCAGTGTCGTGGCCACAGGTGTGATCTGGCTGCAGAGAGTCCTGGAAATTACTGCCCCTACACCGTAAAGTCATACTTAAAATGTGACTTTAATCGTTTTTAATTACGAAATAAACATTCTAAAATAAATTTCCATAATTATTCTATAAGCCTTTAGTCTATTTTCTGTTGGTGACATCAATCTTCAGCCTTGACTTTGGCCAGCCTATATGTTAAATACATACATTTATACACACACACACACACACACACACATAATATTGCCATGGAATATCTGCTTTTTCCTTTTCTATCAAGTTTTATTTCTTTGTTTTAAATCAGAAAGAAATCTCAGTTTTTCTTTTTCTTTTTTTTTTTTTTTTTTTTTTGAGACAGAGTCTCGCCCTGTTACCCAGGCTGGAGTGCAGTGGCTTCGCCTCCTGGGTTCGAGCGATTCTCCTGCCTCAGCCTCCCTAGTAGCTAGGATTACAGGTGCATGCCACCACACCTGGCTAAATTTTTGTACTTCTAGTAGAGACGGGGTTTCACCACGTTAACCAGGATGGTCTCAATCTCCTGACCTCGTGATCCGCCCACCTTGACCTCCCAAATTGCTGGGATTACAGGTGTGAGCCACCACACCCATTTCTTTCTGCATTTATTTAGGTCTTCATATAGTCTTTATCCTTTGATCTCTTAAGGTACTCCTCAGGTCTATACTCTAGACCTGATTGCTCAGGGTTATTCTTTTTTAAATTTCGTTTAATTTTATTATATTTTTAATTTGTATTGTTTATATCATTATTTGTGAGACTGGTCCTTAATTTACTTTCCTGTGCCATTTTGTCAGTTATTTAAATCAAGGCTATTCTAGATTCAAAAAAATATATTGCTTTTCTTATATAGGTCTGGAAGAGTACAAAAAGGATCATTTGCAAGAGGGCTTGTTACTGTTGCTTCTGAAAGTTGTTCACAATCCTTGCCAAGTCCATACTGCATACTCTGACTCTGCATTTTGGATCTTCAGTGCTGACAGAAGTCTCTATCTTCTCTGCCCCACCTCCTGTTGGCCACAGGCTCTCATTGCACAACCCTGTCTTTCATGGAAGCACCACCAAAGTCCAAATCTTACGCCTTTAATGTTGCTGCCGGTGCCTGGGAAACCTTTAACTTCAATGTCTATCTACTACAATTCCAGTTACTCTTCAATATCCAATTTAGACATTCCCTACCCTGTGCAGGTCTAATATCCCTAGTCCATCTGAGAAACTAGAGAGAGAAAATAATTAAGATGCTTTTATAATACTACCCCACTTCTAGTGAGGCATGTTCTTAATATCTTAAGTGACAACCTAGTAGAAATTGCAAGTGGTGCCAGCATTTTGTACGTCTGCCATTTATAAACCACAGAACAAAAGGGTAGAATGGAGTCTTTCTCAACATGATAACTACAAAAGAGCAAAGTCAGTGTTTATTGGTACACACTGGGTTCATTGCTATATTCCCTGCATATGGAACAAATGAGCCACTTGAGGCAATATTTATTAAGTAAAAGAATGGATATGAAATACACTGGTAAATGAATTAGTGAAGGAATGGGCATAGGTCTAAGCAGCCTATTTGTATGCGTGAGATCAGAGGTTAAGCTTATGGATGTAGTAGTGTCAACACATGCATGCACTCCCCCACCCCAACACACAAATATATATACACATATGGGTTTTTTTTTAGTCTATATTAGCCAATTATGTTTCCCACTGTTATTTCTTTTGATATTTTTATGCTATGCATAATAGTATAAATTGGTTTTTCAGAATATACGAGAATATAGACATGAAAGCATCTTTTGAATTAGATGTTATGTTTATTAAACAGAAACATATTACTCATATAATTTAAAAACTACCAAGTTAAAAATTCTCTAAATTAATTATAAAACATAAAAGAAAATAAAGAAAAATGTAGGTGAATATCTGATCTTAGGTTAGAAGTAAGTCTTTGTAATAGCAGCAGAAAAAAATCATGTTTTGACAACATTTAAAATTATAAAATTTTCTCTCATATATTAATATATTTATAAATATTATATATATAAGACAAATTAATGAAAAAGAATAGAGGGAGTAGAAATAAACCCACACAAATTTGCCCAACTTATTTTTGATAAAAGTCCAAAAGCAGTTCCATGGAGGGAAGAGAACCTTTACAACAAATGGTTCCAGAGAGAGTGAAAACTCATGAGCAAAAACGAAAATAAAAAACCAACAAGAAAAAAACCCTTTCCTACCTGAGTCTTACACCTTCCTCAGAAATTAACTCAAATGGGTTCACAGGCTTAAATGTAAAATATATAATCATAAAATCTCTAGGGGAAAAATATAGGAGAAAATCTTTGATATCTAAGGTTAGGCATTGGGATCTTAGAACTGACACAAAAAGCACAATCTATAAAGGAAAAAATGATAAACGGGGCTTCAAACAAAGACTTCTCTGCCAAAGATTTTATTAAGAGTCTGGAAAGACAAGCTACAAACTGGGAGTAAATATTTACCAAATATATATCTTATAGTGGACTAGTATCTAGGATATATAAGAAACTCTCAAAACTTAACAGTAAAAAAAGCAAACTGCCTAATTAGAATATGGACAAAAGATACAAAGAGACTTTTCACCAAAGAGAATAGATATATATATATGACAAATGAGTGCATAAAAATGATGTTCAACATTAGCAGTTAAAGAACTATAAATTAAAACCTGAAACCACGATGGGATATTGCTATACTGCTATCTGAATGGCTAAAATAAAATATAGTCATAAGGCACCAAACATTTGCAAGGATGCAGAAAAACAGAATCACTCACACATTGATGATGAGAATGTAAAATGGTAAGGACACTCTGGAAAACAGTTTGTCACTTTCTTAAAAATCTAGACATGCAACTACCACAAGACCCACCGACTGCACTCTTGGGCATTTATTCCGGAGAAACAAAGATTATTTTCACACGAAAACCTGTAGATGAATGTTTATGAAAGTTTTATTTGTAATAGCCCAAAACTGAGCAACCAAGGTTTCCTTCAATTGGCAAATGTTAAATGAACTGTTGTACATCCATACCACAGAATATGACTCAACAATCAAAAGGAACAAACTACTAATGAATGTGACAATCTGAATGAATCTTTAGAGAATTAGTCTGAAGGGAGAAAGCCAATCCCAGCTAGTTACACATATTGTTCCATTTATATAACATTCTTGAAACAATAAAATGATAGACATGGAAAACAGATTAGTGATTGCCACGGATTATGGAGGGGTCTGGTGCAGGAATGTAAGTGGTTATAGCTATAAAAAGGCAACACAAGGGATCGGTGTGGTGATGGAGGTCTTTTGACTGTATCAAGGTTGATATTCTGGCTAAAATTTTCTACTGTAGTTTTGCAATATGCTACCCATGGGAGAAACTGTAATGTGTACACACACATGATCTTTATTATTTCTTACAACTGTATCTAAATCTACAATCATATCCAAATAAAGAGTTTGAGTTAGTTGACTGTCTAAAAACTAATATCATTTTATTGTATGTAAAATAAAATTCATAACAAAAATAGGACAAAAAATTAGACAGAAATTAGAAGAATATTGTGGTTTGATTCTCGTAAAGTTATTTGAAGGTAAACGATTATATTAAAGTCAGATATGGTAAATCTTAGGACAACCACTAGAGAAAAGGCAGTAGAGGAAGAAAAATAAAGTAAAAATTACTATATTAATCCAAAAGAAGGCAGAAAAAGGGTTGAAGGGGGAGAATGGATAACATGTTAGTAAGTACAACTGAAAAGATTAGGTAGATTAAAAGAAAACCATTTCAAGTTAAGATGAAGGAAAGAATCTAAAGAGCTGTGAGACAAAAGCACCAGGTAACCTACAGAGGAAAACCTATCAGGTTAACAGCAGATTTCTCAGCAGAAACCCTACAAGCTAGAAGGAATTGGGGCCTTTCTTCAGCCTCCTTAAACAAAACGATTACCAGCCAAGAATTTGTATCCAGTGAAACTAAGCATCATATATGAAGGTAAGATACAGTCTTTCTCAGACAAACAAATGCTGAGAGAATTCGCCATTACCAAGACACCACTACAAGAACTGCTAAGAGGAGCTCTAAATCTTGAAACAAATCCTGAAACACATCAAAATAGAACCTCTTTAAAGCGTATAAATCACATAGGGCCTATTAAAAAAAATGCAAGTTAAAAAGTAAAAACAAAAAACAAAAAAATCAAAGTACACAGGCAACAAAGAGCACGATGAATGCAATGGTACCTCGCATTTCAATACTAACATTGAATGTAAATGGCCTAAATGCTCTTCTTAAAAGATAGAGAACTACACAGTGGGTAAGAACTCACCAACCAACTATCTGCTGCCTTCAGGAAACTCACCTAACACTTAAAAGACTTAAAGACTTTACTTAAAGTAAAGGGGTAGAAAAAGGCATTTCATGCAAATGGACAACAAAAGCCAGCAGGGGTACCTATTCTTATATCAGACAAAACAAACTTTAAAGCAACAGCAGTTAAAAGAGACAAAGAGGGACATTATATAATGGTAAAAAGTCTCGTTCAACAGGAAAATATCACAATTCTAAACATATATGCACTTAACACTGGAGTTCACAAATTTATACAATTATTAATAGACCTAATAAATGAGACAGACAGCAACACAATAATAGTGGGAGACTTTAATACTCCACCAACAGCACTAGACAGGTCATCAAGACAGAAAGTCAGCAAAGAAACAATGGATTTAAACTATACCTTGGAACAAATGGACTTAACAGACAGATACAGAAGATTTCATCTGACAACTGCAGAATACACATTCTCTTCAACAGCCCATGGAACTTTCTCCAAGATAGACCATATGATAGGCCATAAAACAAGAATCAATAAATTTAAGCAAATGAAATTATATCAAGCACTCTCGCAGACCACAGTGGAATAAAACTGGAAATCAATTCCAAAAGGGACCTTGAAAGCCATGCAAATACATAGAGATTAAATAACCTGCAGCTGAATAAGCATTGGGTCAAAAACAAAATCAAGATGGAAATTAAAAAATTCTTCTAACTGAACGACAACAGTGACACAACCTATCAAAACCTCTGGGATACAGCAAAGGCAGTGCTAAGAGGAAAGTTCATAGCCCTAAACGCCTACATCAAAAAGACTGAAAAAGCACAAACTGACACTCTAAGTATAAAAACAACTCAAGGAATTAGAGAAATGAGAATGAACTAAACCCAAACCCAGCAGAAGAAAGGAAATAACTAAGGTCAGAGCAGAAGTAAATGAAACTAAAACAAAGGAAAAACAATATAAAAGATGAATCAAAAAGCTGTTTCTTTGAAAAGATAAATGAAATTAACAGACCATTGGCAAGAATAACCAAGAAAAGAAGAGAGAAAATCCAAATAACCTCACTAAGAAACAAAACAGGAGATATTACAACTGACACCACTGAAATACAAATGATCATTAAAGGCTGCTATGAACACTTTTATACACAGAAATTAGAAAACCTAGAAGAGATGGATAAATTCCTGGAAAAAGACAACCCTCCTAGCTTAAATCAGGAAGAATTAAGATACTCTGAACAGACCAATAACAAGCAGTGAGATTGAAATGGTAATTTAAAAATTACTAATAAAAAAATGTCCAGGACCAGATGGATTCACAGCAGAATTCTACCAGACATTCAAAAACGAATTGATACCAATCCTTTTGACACTAGTCCACAAGATAGAGAAAGAAGGAACTCTCCCTAATTCAGTCTGTGAAGCCAGCATCAACCTAACACCAAAACCAGGAAAGGACATAAGCAAAACAGAAAACTACAGACAGATATCCTTGATGAACATCGATGCTAAAATCCTTACTAACCAAATCCAACAACATATCAAAAAGATAATCCACCATGATTAAGTGGGTTTCATACCAGGGATGCAGGCATGGTTTAACATATGCCAGTCAATAAATGTGATACACCACATAAATAGAATTAAAAACAAAAACCACATGATCATCTCAATAGATGCAGAAAAAGCATTCTACAAAATCCAGCATCCCTTTATGATTAAAACTCCTGGGCCAGGTGCAGTGGTTCATTCCTGTAATCCCAGCACTTTGGGAGGCCGAGGTAAGTGGATCACTTGAAGTCAGGAGCTCCAGACCAGCCTGCCCAGCATGGTGAAACCTGGTCTCTACTAAAAATACAAAAATTAGCCCGGTGTGGTGCCATACACCTGTAATCCCAGCTACTTGGGAGGCAGAGGTGGGAGAATTGCTTGAACCAAGGAGGCACAGGTTGTGGGGTGAGCCAAGATTGGCCACTGCACTGCAGCCTGGGTGACCGGGAGAAACTCCAACTCAAAAAACAAAACAAAACAAAACAAAAAACAAAAAAACCCCAAAACCTCCTAGCAAAATTGGCATACAAGGAATATACCTTAATGTAATAAAAGCCATCTATGACAAACCCACAGCCAACATAATACTGAATGAGGAAAAGTTGAAAGTATTCCCTCTGAGAACTGAAACAAGACAAGGATGCCCACTCTCACCACTCCTCTTCAACATAGTACTAGAAGTCCTAGCCAAAGCAATCAGACCAGAGAAAGAAATAAAGGGCATCCAAATTGGTAAAGAGGAAGTCAAACTGTCACTGTTTGCTGAAGATATCATCATTTACCTTGAAAATCCTAAGGACTCCTCCAGAAATCTCCTAAAACTGATAAAAGAATTCAGTGACATTTCTGGATACAAGATTAATGTACACAAATCAGTGGCTCATCTATACACCAACAGCGACCAAGTGGAGAATCGAATCAAGAACTCAACCCCTTTTACAATAGCTGCAAAAAATAAAATAAAATAAAATACTTAGGAATATATGTAACCAAGGAGTTGAAAGACTTCTACAAGAAAAACCACAAAACACTGCTGAAAGAAATCATAGACGACACGAACAAATGGAAACACATCCCATGCTCATGATTGGGTAGAATCAATATTGTGAAAATGAGCATACTGCCAAAAGCAATCTACAAATTCACTGCGATCCCCATCAAAATACCACCATCATTCTTCACAGAATTAGAAAAAACAATTCTAAAATTCATATGGAACCAAAAAAGAGCCCACATAGCCAAAGCAAAGCTAAACAAAAAGAACAAATCTGGAGGCATCATATTACCTGATTTCAAACTAAACGACAAGGCCACGGCCACCAAAATGCATGGTTCTAGTACAAAAATAGGCACATAGACCAATGGAACAGAATGGAGAACCCAGAAATAAACCCAAATACTTACAGCCAACTGATCTTCAACAAAGCAAACAAAAACATAAAGTGGAGAAAAGACACCCTTTTTCAACAAATGGTGCTGGGATAATTGGCTAGACACATGTAGGAGAATGAAACTGGATCTGCATCACTCACCTTATACAAAAATCAACTCAAGATAGATGAAGGACTTAAATCTAAGACATGAAAGTATGAAAATTCTAAAAGATAACATTGGAAAAACACTTCTAAACATCAGCTTAGGCAAAGATTTCATGACCAAGAACCCAAAAGCAAATGCAATAAAAACAAAGGTAAGTAGCTGGGACCAAATTAAACTAAAGAGCTTTTGCACAGCAAAAGGAACAGTCAGCAGAGTAAACAGACAACACAGAGTGGGAGAAAATCTTCACAATCTACACATCTGACAAAGGAGTAATATCCAGAATCTACAATGAACTCAAACAAATCAGTAAGAGAAAAACAATCCCATTGAAAAGTGGGCTAAGGACATGAATAGACAATTCTCAAAAGATGATACACAAATGGCCAAGAAACATATGAACAAATGCTCAACATTACTAATGATCAGGGAAATGGAAATCAAAACCACAACGTGATACTACCTCACTGCTGCAAGAATGGCCATAATCAAAAAATCCAAAAACAGTAGATGCTGGCGTGGATGCAGTGAACAGGGAACACTTCTACACTGCTGGTGGGAATGTAAACTAATACAGCTGCTACGGAAAACAGTGTGGACATCCCTTAAAGAACTAAAAGTAGAACTACCATTTGATCCAACAATTCCACTCCTGGGTATCTCTCCAGAAGGAAAGTCATTATTCAAAAAAGATATTTGCACATGCATGTTTATAGCAGCACACTTTACAACTGCAAAATCGTGGAACCAACTCAAATGCCTATCAATCAATAAGTGGATAAAGAAACTGTGATATATATATATACTACATATATATACCACACATATATATACCACATATATATATACCACATATATATAAATACCACATACATATACCACATATATATATATACACCACATTATATATATATACAACATATATATATATATACACCACATTATATATATATACAACATATATATATGATGGAATACTATGCAGCCATAAAAAGGAATGAATTAACAGCATTTGCAGGGAGTGGGATGAGATTGGAGGCTATTATTCTAAGTGAAGTAACTCAGGAATGGAAAACCAAACATCTTATGTTCTCACTGATATGTGGGAGCTAAGCTGTGAGAATGCAAAGGCATAAGAATGATGCAATGGACTTTGGGGACTTGCGGGGAAGAGTGAGATGGTGGTGAGGGGTGGACTACAAATATGGTGCAGTGTATACTGCTCAGGTGATGGGTGCACCAAAATCTCACAAATCACCACCAAAGAACTTACTCAGGTAACCAAATACCACCTGTACCCCAATAACTTATGGAAAATTTTAAAAAATAAAAATATAAATAAATTTCTGAAGGTCCTGCATACCTCAGTTGTTGTGAAAATTAAATAAAAATATATATGACAATCCTTAGAAAAGTTTTGTGGTGTATTATATGAATTATATAACTGATGTTAATTGAAATTAAATAATCTCCTAGAAAATTTTTGTTTGATTAAAATAAAATGATTTGATTTAAAAATAAATAAATAGACATAGTTTAAAAATAAAAGACTGGGAAAATAAAGCAAATACTCATGAAGAGAAAGCTGGAGTAAGTATGCTAATACCAGACAAAGTATACAGCACTCCTATTCACCACAGTATTGTTAGCTCTGGCCAGGGAAATCAGGCAAGAGAAAGAAATAAAGGGTATTCAAATAGGGAGAGAGGAATTCGAATTGTCTCTGTTTGCAGATGACATGATTCCATATCTAGAAAAACCCCATTGTCTCAGCCCCAAAACTCCTTAAGCTGATAAGCAACTTCCGCAAAAGTCTCAGGATACAAAATCAATGTGCAAAAATCACAAGCATTCCTATACACCAACAATATACAAGCAGAGAGCCAAATCGTTAATGAACTCCCATTCACAATTGCTACAAAGAATAAAACACCTAGGAATACAGCTAACGGGGAAGTGAAGAACCTCTTCAAGGAGAACTACAAACCACTGCTCAGGGAAATAAGAGAAGACACAAACAAATGGAAGAACATTCCAACTTCACGGATAGGAAAAATCAGTATCATGAAAATGGCCACACTGTATAGCCAAGACAATCCTAAGCAAAAAGAACTAAGCTGGAGGCATCATACTACCTGATTTCAAACTATTCTACAAGGCTACAGTAACCAAAACAGCATGGTACTGGTACCAAAACAGACATATAGACCAAAGGAACAGAACGGAGACCTCAGAAATAACACCACACATCTACAATCATCTGATCTTTGGCAAACCTGACAAAAACAAGCAATGGGGAGAGGATTCTCTATTTAATAAACAGTGCTGGCTGGGAAAACTGGCTAGCCATAGGCAGAAAACTGAAATTGGACCCTTCCTTACACCTTATACAAAACAAAAATTAACTCAAGATGGATTAAAGACTCAAATATTAGACCTAACACCATATAAATGCTAGAAAAAAACCTAGGCAATACCATTCAGGACATAGGCATGGGCAAAGACTTCATGACAAAAACACCAAAACCAATTGCAACAATGCCAAAATTGACAAACAGCATCTAATTAAACTAAAGAGCTTCTGCACAGCAAAAGAAACTAGCATCAGAGTGAACAGGCCACCTTCAGAATGGGAGAAAATTTTTGCAATCTACCCATCTGACAAAGTCTAATATGCAGAATCTACAAAGAACTTAAATAAATTTACAAGAAAAAAACAAACAACCCCATCAAAAAGTGGGCAAAGGACATGAAAAGATACTTCTCAAAAGAAGACATTTATGTAGCCAAAAAACATGAAAAAAAAAGCTCATCATCACTGATTATTAGAGAAATACAAATCAAAACCACAATGAGATACCATCTCACACCAGTCAGATCACGATTATTAAAAAGTCAAGAAACAACAGATGGTGGTGAGGCTGTGGAAAAATTGATTTTACACTGTTGTCGGGAGTGCAAATTAGTTCAACCATTGTGGAAGACAGTGTGGTAATTCCTCAAGGATCTAGAACCAGAAATACCATTTGACTCAGCCATCCCATTACTGGGTATATACCCAAAGGAATAGAAATCATTCCACTATAAAGACACATGCACACATAGGTTTATTGAAGTGCTATTTACAATAGCAAAGACATGGAACAAACCCCAATGCCCATAAATGATAGATTGGATAAAGAAAATGTGTTACATATATACCATGGAATACCATGGAGCCATTAAAAAAAATGAGATCATGTTCTTTGCAGGGACATGGATGAAGCTGGAAGCCATCATCCTCAGCATACCAACACAGGAACAGAAAACCAACACCACATGTTCTCACTCATAAGTGGGAGTTAAACAATGAGAACACTTGGATGCAGGGAAGGGAACAGCACACACCAGGGCCTGTTTTGGGGTATGGGCAAGGTGGGGGAGAGCATTAGGACAAATACCTAATGCATGCAGGGCTCAAACCTAGATGATGGATTGATAGGTGCAGCAAACCACCATGGCACATGAATACCTATGTAACAAACCTGCACATCTGCACATATATCCCATAACTTAAAATAAAATAAAATACTTCCAGAAATAAAAGAGGAATTTATATAATCAGAAGGGCATTAACTCATCAAGAAAACATAACATACCTAAAAAAAGACGTTCAAAATACATAACACAAAAATTTATAGAAATGACAGGAGAAATATATTCTGGACCATAAAACAAACTTTGTGTAATTTTAATTATTTTAAATTTGTTTAAGTATTTTTCCTGACTACAAATGAGAAATCAGTAATAGGAAGATGTCATGTAATCCCAGTGCTTTGGGAGCCCAAGGTAGGAGGATAACTTGAGGCTGGGAGTTTGAGACCAGCCTGGGCAACATAGTGAGAGCCCATCCTATAAAAGAGTTGTTTTTTAAATTTACTAGGTATGATGGCACAGACTTGTAGTCCCAGCTACATGGGAGGCTGAGGCAAGAGGATAACCTGATCCCAGGAGTTCAAGGTTAGAGTGAGCTATGATCAAGGTTACAGTGAGCACTGTACTCCACCTGGGCAACAGAACAAGACACTTTCTCAAAAACAAAAACAAAAACAAACAAACAAAAGCAAAACAAAAAAAAGACAGTTGTGTGAAAAAATATCCAAATAATTAAATGATATGCTTAGAAATAGCCAATGGCTGAAAAAGGAAGTAACAAGGAAAAATAGATAACATTTTGGATGAAAAGGAAGAAAACAATCTAATTTAAACAGGACAAAAAAGTCTGAGCAGACATCTTACCAAAGAAGATATATAGAGGGCAAATAAACATAAGATACTCAACGTCATATGTCATTAAGGAATTACAAATTTTAAGGAGAGAGAGAGAGATGCTGCTACATACCCATGAGAATGGTAAAACTCCAAATAATGACAATACCAAATGCTGGCGAGAATGTGGAGAATGTGGGGCAACAAGAACTCTCATTCATTGTGAGTGGGAATGCAAAATGGTACAGTCACTTTGGAAAATAGTTTGGAAATGTATTAGTTCACTCTTTCATTGTTATAAATACCTGAGACTGGGTAATTTATAAAGAAAAGAGGTTTAATTGGCTCACGGTTCCGCAGGTTCTATAGGAAGCAAGATGCTGTCATCTGCTTGGCTTCTGGGAGGCCTCAGGACACCTACAATCATGGCAGAAGGTGAAGGGGGAATCAGCACTTCACACTGTTGAAGCAGGAGGAAGAGAGAGATGGGGAGGTGCCAAAATTTATAAACAACCAGATCTCAGAATTCTCTCACTATCGTGACAACGGCACCAAGGGGAAAATCTGCCCCCATGAGCCACCTCCCATCAGGCCCCACCTCCAACACGGGGGATTATATTTCAACATGAGGATTGGTAGAGACACAGATCCAAACCATATCAGGCAGTATGTTACAAAACTAAACACACTCCTGTCATATGATCCAGTAATCATGCTCCTTGGTAAGTTAAAAACATGTTTGGCATGGCATGATGGCTCACACCTGTAATCCTAGCACTTTGGGAGGCCGAGGCAGGCAGATCATGAGGTCAGGAGTTTCAGACCAGCCTGACCAACATGGTGAAACCCCATCTCTACTAAAAATACAAAAATTAGCTGGGTGTGGTGGCATGCGCCTGTGATCCCAGCTACTCAAGAGGCTGAGGCAGGAGAATGGCTTGAACCTGGGAGGCAAGGTTGCAGTGAGCCAAGATCGCACCATTGCACTCCAGCCTGGGCAACGGAGCGAGATTCCATCTCAAAAAAACAAACAAACAAAAAATACATATGTTCACGCAAAAACCTGCACACAAATGTTTATTCATTATGCTTTATTTCTTCATTTGCTTTATTCATTATCATCAAAACTTGGAAGCCACCAAGATATCTTTGATAGGTGACTGGATAAACAAACTGTGATGATCCACACAGTAGGATATTATTCAGTGATTAAAAAGCAATGAAAGCCAGGCATAGTGGTAAATGCTTATAATCCCAGCTACTCAGGAAGCTGAGGTAGGAAGATCACTTGAGTTCACTAGTTTGAGTCCAGCCTGGGCAACATAACAACATATACTCTGTCTTAAAAAATAATAATAATAAAACAAAAAAAAAACAATGAGCTATCATAAAGGAATTTTAAAATCTTAAATGCATTGCATATTGCTAAGGTAAATGAGCTAATCTGAAAAGGCCACATGCCATATGATTCCAAATACATGACATTCTGGAAAGGCAAAACTATGATACGGTAAAACGGTTGCCAAAAACTCAAGGGGAGGGTGGAAAAGAAGGCTAAATAGGTGGAGCACAGAAAATTTCTAGGACAATGAATCTATTTTATGTGATACTGTAATGGTGGATACATGTCATTATACATTTGTCAAAACCCACAGAAGGCAGAGCACAAAGAGTGAGCTGTAAACTATGGACTTTAGTTAATAATAACATATTATTATTGCCTCATAAATTGTAACAAATGTTCCTCACTAACACAATAATTCAAAAATAGGGAAAAATGAGGAGAAGGGGTGAGGGAGTATATGAAGACTTTTACAGTCAATTTTTCTGTAGATTCAAAATTGCTACAAAAATACTCATTAAAGAATTGTGGTATGCAATCAAATAACATCTACAGGTGAATTTCTAGAACTAAAGGCTTTTGTTGGAAAAAATATTTTAGATCAACAATCTGAGCTTTTACCTTAAGAAACTTGAAAAATTGAGAAAAATATACTATTATTAGCATAATGAATCTAGTAACATAAAAGTATAATGCATCATGACCAAGTGGGGTTTATGCCAGCAATGTATAGTTTATTCAGCATTCAAAAATCAATGTAAATGAACCATATCAATAGACTAAAAGAACACTACATTATTATTTTAATAGATGCAAAAAAGCCTTGAAAAATGCAGCATTCTTTGACAATAAAAACCTCCAGTACCCTAATATTCAATAGAATCTTCCTCAACATGATAAAGGACATCCACAAAAACTCATACAGCTAGCCTCATACTTAATGGTGAATGAATGCTTTCCCCTAAGATGGAAAAGACAGCTGGATGCACCCTCTCATCACTCCAATTCAACATTACTACTAGAGGTCCTAAACACTGCACTAAGACAAGAAAGAAGAAAACAATAAAAGCAAACAGATTGAAAAGAGAAGAAATAAAACTGTTTTTACTCATAGACTGACATGAAACCCCTAAGGTACCTATAAATGAGCTACTGAAACTACACAATAATTTTAGATAGGTCTCAAGATAAAAGGTCAATATACAAAAATCAACTGCATTTCTACAAACTAATAGGAAACAAGTAGAAATCAAAACTTACAGACTAGGACCATTATAACAGAATTTTAAAAATCACTAAATTCTTAGGAACAAATTTAATAAAACATACACAGAATTTGTAGGCTGAAAAGTGTAAACCACTGAAGAGAAAAATCAAAAAAGACCAAAATGGAAAGATATACCATCTACATCAACCAGAAGTCTCAATTTTGTTAAGATGTCAATTCTCCCAAACTGATTTATATGTAGATTCAAAGGCCTCCAAATCAATATTTCAGCAAGCTTCTTTTTAAATAAATTGACAAATTGACTTTAAAAATTTAAATGAAAAGAACAAAGGGCCAATAGTATCAAAATATTTTTGAAAAAGAAAAGTAAATTCAGGGAACTGACACACTGCCTGATTCCAAGACTTACTATAAAGCTACAATAATCAAGACAATGTAAGTATTGATGAAAGGATTAATAAAACTATCGATGAAAACAAAGAGTCCAAAATAACCTACACCTACTCTTTTCAACAAAAGGGCCAATATAATATAATGAAGAAAGGATAGTCATTTTAAGAAAGGTGCTAGAAATTGGATATCATGTGTAAATATATGAACATTGACTGATACCCCACACCATACACAAAAATCAGCTCAAAATAAATTTATCCCTAAATGTAAAACCTCAAACTATAAAATCTATCCGAGAGAATATGGAAGAAAATCTTTGTAATTCACTAGGCAAAGATTCTGAAATACAACACCAAATGCATGAATAATGAAAGAACAAAATTGACAAATTATAGTTTATTAAGTTCAGACCTTTTGCTCTTCAAAGTACACTGCTATGAAAATGGAAAGGCAAATCATAGGCTGGGGAAAACATATTTGCAAATACATATTTGCTCAAAGACATATTCTGTGTGTATTTAAAAAGCTCTTAAAACTCAATAAATGGAAAATAAAATCCCTACTGAAAATTGGACAAAAGATTTGAACAGAAACTTGACTGATGTTTTGTCTATACCAAAGAAGAGACAGGGACAGCACGTATGCACATGAAAAGTTGCTCAAGATTATTGTAGTAATCAAAAAACAGATTACATCCATGCTAAACTACCGTTACACATATATTGGAATGATTAAAACTAAAACAACAACAAAAACTCTGACAATAAATACTAAGTGTTGAGGCAGTTCCTTAAAAAGTTAAACACGCCGGGCATGGTGGCTCATGTCTGTAATCCCAGGACTTTGGGAGGCCAAAGCGGGCAGATCACGAGGTCAGGAGTTCAAGACCAGCCTGACCAACATAGTGAAACCCCGTCTCTACTAAAAATACAAAAATTAGCAGGCATGGTGGCACGCGCCTGTAATCCCAGCTATTTGGCGGGAGAATCGCTTGAACCCAGGAGGCTGAGGTTGCAGTGAGCTGAGATCGCGCCACTGTACTCCAGCCTGGGGACAGAAGGAGACTCTATCTCAAAAAAAAAAAAAAAAAAAAGTTAAACACATGATTAGCAATTCCACTCCTGGGAGAATGAATGCACATGTCCATATAGCTAAATATATTTGAATGGTCTGGTAGATTTTATACTTACCAAATCTGAAAACAGACCAGATATCCATTAATCAGTGAATGAAAAATTAATGGTACGTACATACCAGCAATAGTATACTATTAGGCAATAAAGACGAAGCAATGACCAATACATGCAACAGTGATCACTCTCAAAAGCACTGTAGCAAGTGAAAATCAGACCAAAAAGGCCAAGTGGCAGCTGCAAAAATTCAACATTCATATCTCTTTCAGGAGCTTCTGCTTCGGGGATCATAACCCACTGGCAGCCTCTGTGGGGCCCCTTTGGATCAGTCCTCACATTCATGCATGTTACTTGAGAAAAAACTTAAATTTGCTTTGGAATAAATTAAACTACTGCAGATTTGACATTCTGCATTTAGAAATGGAAAAAAAATATTCTGTAAGGAAAGTAACTGTGACTATTTCTCTCTACTGAGAATAATTTGAACTTTTAGCCTCTTACTGAAGTTAATCACACTTGATCTCTTGAGAAAAAATGTTTTTAACATGAAACAATACTCCACTGAGATTTATCAAACTCTATTTTAATTGTAATTGATTTATACCAAAAGATAAAATGAGTTAATTAGGGCATGCTATTAGAAATACTAGCAAGGGAAGAAAGCAGGGAGGTCGGAGAACTGGAGAGGTGGGGACCCTGGGGAGGTGGCGGCTCGGAGTCTAGGCGACGGGGCGAGACGGGGCCGGCAGGTGGTGGGAGGGGGCCGGGCCGGAGCCAGCGAGAGGGCCAAGCCCGGAGGCCCCCAACCTGGCGTGCCCCTACTGGGCCCGGGCTGAGGCTGAGGAGGAGGAGGAGGAGGAGGAGGAGGAAAAGGAGGAGGAGGATCTCCAGATACACTCGGGAAGGCGGTGCCACAGAGCTTGGAGCTGAAAGGAATAACGAAACATGCTCTTAACCATCATCCCCCTCCAGAGAAGCTGGAGGAAATTTCCCCCACCAGTGACAGTCATGAGAAAGACACGAGGTCCCAAAGCGAGTCTGACATCACAAGAGAATCACCTTTTACATCAGCCGACGCTGGGAATTCACTGTCTGCTTTTCCAAGTGATACAGGCGCAGGGATATCTACTGAAGGCAGCCCGGACTTCTCCTGGGAATACGGTGAACTCGATCAAAATGCCACTGAAAAGGCCTAGGCAATGTTCACAGCCATTGATGAACTCTTGTATGAGCAGAAGTTCAGTGTGCATACCAAGAGTCTACAAGAAGAGCGCCAACAGTGGACAGCTAGCTTTCCTCACATCAGGATTCTAGGTAGGCAGATAATCACTCCAAGTGAAGGTTATAGATTGTATCCTAGATCCCCTTCTGCTGTTTCAGCTTCCTATGAAACAACCTTGTCTCAAGAAAGAGATTCTACTATATTTGGTATAAGGGGAAAGAAGTTACATTTTTCATCTTCGTATGCTCATAAAGCATCTGCTATTGCCAAATCCTCCAGCTTTTGTTCTATGGAAAGAGACGAGGAAGACTCTATAATCATCTCCAAAGGAATAATTGAGGAATACCTAGCATTCGATCACACAGATACGGAAGAGGGATTTCATGGGAAGAAATCAGAAGCAGCTACAGAGAAATAGAAATTAGGATATCCTCCCACTGCTCCGTTTTACTGCATGAAAGAAGATGTCCTTGTTTATGTGTTTGACAATGTATGGAGCAAGGTTGTGAGCTTTATGGAGCAGTTGACATGTAGTCACTGGGAAGGATTTGCCTCTGATGATGAGAGTAATGTTGCAGTTACCAGACCCGATTCAGAAAGTTCCTGTGTGCTGAGTGAGCCACATCCTTTGGTGTTACCGCAAGTGCCACAGTCTAAGGTGCTGTTACCTCAAATCCGATGAGTCTCTGTCAAGCAAGTCGTCATCAGCCAAATGTGAATGGTCTCTTGGTTCATGGGATGCCTCTACAGCCAAGAAATCTCTCCCTAATGGACAAGCTCCTAGATCTTGATGACAAGCTACTTATGAGGCCTGGGTCCAGTACCATCCTTTCAACTCGAAATTGGCCAAATTGAGCTGTGGAGTTTTTAGTACATCATCTCTGTCGTACACAGTGCAGTCCACCAAGAGACGCAATCCATCACCACGAATCCTTCATCCCATAAGCACGAGCCATTCACGTGCTGGAATACCAAGACTTGTGGAAGAAATCCTCGGAGGAGCCCGAGTCCCAGCGGCAGCCAACTTGCTCTCCTCTCCCTCACCAGTACCCTTGAGTCGAAATAATCTGCTACCACCTATTGGCACAGCTGAAGTGAGCACTGTGGGGCCACAAAGACAGACGAAGCCCTGTGGCGACTCCAGTCAAGCTCCAAGTGCGGAGGTGGATGAACTTAACTATCAGCAGCCAAAAGAAAGGCTCCTTTTGCCCAACTTTTTCTCCAGGCCCAACACAACTCAATCATTATTGGTAGAGTAACATACTTCCTAGAATGGTCTTGATGGTTGGGGAAAGAAAAGGTGGGGGGAATACTAGTTTGGCAGACTTAAGACTTTATCTAGAGGCTTAACTCAGAATAAAAGTTGAGTTTCTAACAATAAAAAGAAATACAAGCAAGTGAATACAGTTGATACAACTAGCAATGAGCGGGGGTGAAATGAAAGATTATCTTAAAATTTGGAACAAAATAAATTTTAAATTGTATACTTTTGTTTTAAAAACTACTTAGAAAAAACTATCTAGGCCTATATGGATTAAAATTTTATTCTTTTACAAAATACTTTTCATATCCAGAGCATATCATTTTCTATTAAAAAATACACCAAGTACCATCTGTACTTTGGTCAATGACAACCACATATTCATTTGACACAGGGAATTCTGCCTTGGTTTGAGCCGTGTCTCTGCACATAGGGGAAACTGCTTATTTACAATTGCTACTCAACTGCTACAGCAGCAGGAAGGGTGCCTCGGTGTCTTGTTATCCTTATTTCTCTGGGTTTTCACTCTTCCTTGTTTCCCAAGGTACCCATTTTTATTTCTAGGGAAGCGGGCATTGCCAGAAACGGCAAAGCCTAGGTCCCGTGGTTTTAGGACTGAAGTAAGAAAGCACTTCATGGAGGCAGAGTCATTTCAGTATAGCAATCTGGACAACACCATTTCTTGCTTTTCCCTCACAGGCGTAATAAACACCCTGAGATAAGTGAAAAATAATTAGAAATAGCAGCAAAGAGATGATGGTGAAGAACTATTTAAGAAATAATGAACAAGATTTAATAAGAGACACTGATATCAGATTGAACATGTATCCATATCTAGATATACTGAGTGAAACCTAATGGCTTCAAAGACATCCATGTTCCTTCAAAGGACATGATCTCGTTCTTTTTAATGGTTGCATAGTATTCCGTGATGTATATTTTCTTTATCCAGTCTACCACTGATGGGCATTTAGATTGATTCCATGTCTTTGCTATTGAACATACACCTGCCATGTGTCTTTAATGTAGAACAATTTATATTCCTTTGGGTATATACCCAGTAATGGGATTGCTGGGTCGAAAGTTACTTCAGTTTTTAGCTCTTTGAAGAGTTTCCACACTGCAAAAAGCAGTTTTATTTATCTCAAGAAAACATAGTCATTGAATATTCTTAATAGATTACATGATTTTGTACTTGTCAATTTTTGTTTTCTTTAGAAGGAGCATGCATCCCCATGTGGATAAATGCCATCTGAGCCATAGCTTTAGCATTTTGTATCCTTGAACCTCCTTCTTAACCTAAAAATATATAACCTGAAAAGGCCTAGCAAATGAAAATCCTTTAATTCTTGACATAGATGAAGCTCAGCACAATTGTTTGTGCGGACATAAGGTATAAAAAAAATCATTAATTCAAACTTAGAGTATCGAGTGGGAGATGCTTCCACGATTACTTACTAAAATGCTTTCTGTATTTAAGGATACTTTTTAAAAAAAGAAAAATAGGAAAACTGCAAATACTGATATTGCAATAAAGGGAAGAAAATTATAGCTACTGCTTGGTAAAAGGAAGCTCGTTTATACAGGATTTCAAAAACTTTAGATCTATTATCTACATATAAAGAAGAGTTGGCCTGGCATGGTGCCTCACGCCTGTAATCCCAGCACTTTGGGAGGCCGAGGCAGGCAGATCACGAGGTCAGGAGATCGAGACCATTCTGGCTAACACAGTGAAACCCCGTCTCTACTAAAAAATACAAACAATTAGCCAGGTGTGGTGGTGGGCGCCTGTAGTCCCAGCTACTCAGGAGGCTGAGGCAGGAGAATGGCGTGAACTGGGGAGGCAGAGCTTGCCACTGCATTCCAGCCTGGGTGACAGAGCGAGACTCCATCTCAAAAAATAAATAAATAAAAAATAAAAAAAAATTAAAGAAGAGTTAAGCATATCAATTCAGTGATCTCCAATATGAAATGTAAACCTTTTAAGTTTTCATCATGAGAAGAAATTTCATTATTAGCTTGCATATTCCTGTACTTAAGGAATAACAAGAGATTTCCAGCAAACCATTTCTTATTTGTTAAAAATCACTGGCTCTCTTATGTTTTGTGGGTCTTATTAAAATTTTCTATTTTGCTGCTAATTATGTTTTCACCTTGCTTGGGACTAACATATGTAAACCTGACCCTTGTATTTAGAAACACACAAAGCATGGAAATGGGGATGGCAATGTAGTGTTTCTGATTAACAAAGGCACAACCTGACCTTACAACTTAGCACTCATCCAGTCCTATGGTAAATAAAACCATATTACACAGTGTGCCTCAATCTGCAGGAATCTTAGGTCATGACCATTCTAGAAGGCTTTGGATCACCTGTTGTGCCTTCAACAGTGTTTTCTTTCCCCCTGAACATCCCAAGTGAAGTCATCATTGGTGATTATATTTATGGTTCTCCTGAGATTCATGATAACAATTTGAAAATGTCAACATCTGAGTTTTATGAGATTAGACTGTGCACGATCCTCTATTTTTCTTATTCATCTTGACTAAGATTTGCTACAAAAAGATGAAATTTAGCATCCTTGCCAAATTTTGTGGGCTCAGTTTCTGAGCCCACAAAATTTACATCATCAGTTTATCCTGCTGTGGACTTAGGTAGTAACACTGCTTCAACTTCTGCTTTTCTAAAAAAAAACCAGAGTAGAATGAAAGAGAAGAGGGGAAATTCATAGTTGATCATCCCTAATATTTTCAAATGTGTTCACATTACTTTAATTTTAGCCAAAAAGGTAGCACTCTCCCTATTTGATAGATGATAAAATGCAAGTCCCTAAAGTCAAACATTCTCAACATCAGCCATAAAAAGATAAGAGTTGAGATTTGATCTAGTTCTGCATTTCCAAACCCTGGTGATACCATTGCCCCATTCTGAAAAGAAGAGATAAAGGAAAACAGATTTTTATGTTCTTAATTTTTTTATTTTAAAGAATAAAATACATACTGTCAGGCTCCACTTTATACAATTCACCCTTCTCTCTCCTGCTGATGAAAGAATCCACTGCTTCAGGGACAGAAGTGTCATCGGTCCAGGTGCTAGAATGTCATTATGCTGCCACACTCTCAGGAAGGGCACTTCTGTCCTAATGCGACGTTAGGACAAGGCACTGAGGTTTGATCCCAGAACTGCAGAGAACTCCAGAAGTTTCACTTGTTGAAAATACTTTTCATAATAGCATTGAGCAATTCGTAGTAATCATATAACATGCCTGATGTGGTTGCAAATTTGTTGACAGATTATCAGAAAGAGCACTACGTTTTTTATTTGGCTCTTGATTCCTAAGTTCTTTTACACTTGGAAAAATACAGGGCTGGAATCTCATATAGCTTCCTGCATTTCTGACATTATATCAGACCCACATATTTGTGCAGCCCAGGTGTGCTAGGAAGTGGTAGACAACTACACTGGTCTTGGAAATGACTAACGTACTAATTATAGATGAATTAATCTAATATACAGTCAAAATGATGTGTATCAGACACTTGACTGGTTATTTAAACACATTTTTCTCTTTAAAATACAAAACATACATATTTCCCACAGGACATAGAAAATGTTTTCTGTGGTATAGATTTTAAATTCTTATAAAGCATTTACAACAATGTTTGACACATACTTAAAACAATAACAGCTATTATTTATCGAGTGCTTAATATGTTCCAGGTACTTCGTGTATATTATCTCATTCCACCAGGTGTGTATCACCATACCCATTTTACTGATGACACAATTTTTTTGTGGTTAAGTAAGTGGCAGAGCTGGGAGTTTTCATTTATTCAACAAATATTTTTGAATGCCTAGCACTAGGCATATGAGTATCTGAACAATATGATGTGTTACATTCTTGTGTAAAGTATTGTATCTATGAATTATATGCATTTTATGATGTGTCAAAATATTTTATCCTGATACATGCCCTGGGAGCAAGAAAATGTTGGTTCAGATTCAAGTACTTTATTCAAACAAACTGGGAGGCTCATTTTATTCCCAAATCACTGGATTTTAGTTTACAGGACTCCTCTGCCTCCATTCTCTCCCTATGATCCTTACCAGAAGTGA
This sequence comes from Nomascus leucogenys, assembly GCF_006542625.1. Taxonomy (NCBI): domain Eukaryota; kingdom Metazoa; phylum Chordata; class Mammalia; order Primates; family Hylobatidae; genus Nomascus; species Nomascus leucogenys. Next base: position 115,441,336 of record NC_044386.1, read on the forward strand.
CCTCTCTCTGGGACACCCACCAACTTCCTGTCATTACTTTAGGATTGGCCCTTGGCCTCCCTCCTTCATTATTCCAAATCCAAGCCATTTGCCAACATTTTGGTCTTAGAGCTTCAACTTCCTCAGCACAGTAACTTGCAACAGCACTCCATTTCATATGGGCCTGGTTATATACAATTTTGCTAAGCTTCCAAGAGTTGTTCCAACTTCCAAATCTTAAATCCAGAGCTTTGTCTTCTGGTGACATCTTTATGTGTTACTTTTCCTATTGTCTTCTGTCAACTGAGCCAACTCTTATCACCTCTGTCAAGCAGCTAGCATTAAATGAATAAACATTTCCTATTTGCCAGGGACTGCTCTAAGCTCTTTAAAACGATCTCACTGCATCTTCACAACAACTTAATCTTGTCCAGCTCAGAGCTGGAGAGAGTTGGGATTTGAACCAAGATTTCTATAACTCCAAATATAAATTTCTTATTCATGTTTTAGTGCTGCTTAATTCTTAGGCCTACTTCTTACTTTATTTGCCTCCCTGTCCACCATCAGATGCTTCCAATTGTGTTCTTGCTGACACCCCAGAGTTGCTTCCTTCTTTGACTTTCCAGTGACTACCATGTCACTCCTTGGTTCTGAATAAATCTGATTTCTGCATTCTCCACTTGCAGTTGGTAACCATTACTGCAGAACACCAATTTTCGGATTGCATTTAACACCCAGGTTTTAAAATTAATTTACTGGGTTGGAAGATGCATTCACAAAATGCCAGTAGAATGTAGGCCACATTACATGAAGTGGGGCTGAAAGCTCTTTGGGGAAATATTTGTTACATATAACAATTTTTGTTACTCATCTGGGAAACATATTATATATGAATGAGTGGTGATATACAGTGTATTTACAGGTTAAAAATGCTTTTAAAAGCAACTGCTTTTAGAAAGCGTTGTGGCTGAGACCATGGGTTTCATTGCATCTTTATAACATCACACTTCCAATTGATCTCTTTTATTTATAGCCAGTTGGCTAGCTCAATACCTATTCTTGCTGGTCTCAGTATTCTGCTTTCTTCAAGCCACATCTGACCCTCTTACACCAGCAGGAGGTCTTTCTCCTACCTTATTAAGAAGCTTCTGGCTGGGAGCGGTGGTTCATGCCTATAATCCTAGCACTTTGGGAGGCCGAGGCAGGTGGGTTGCCCGAGGTCAAGAGTTTGAGACCAGTCTGGTCAACATGGTGAAACCCAGTTTCTACTAAAAATACAAAAAATTAGCCGGGTGTGTTGGTGGAAGCCTGTAATCCTAGCTACTTCGGAGGCTGAGGGAGGAGAATTGCTTGAACACAGGAGGCGGAGGTTGCAGTGAGACCAGACTGTGCCACTTCACTCCAGCCTGGGCATAAAAGCAAAACTCCATGTCAGGAAAAAAAAAAAAAAAAAAAAGGAAACTTCCACTACTTTTCTCCTTTCATGATTTACTGGTATCTTCTTTCTCTCTGGGTAATTGTATGCAACTGTTCAGAGACTAACCGTTTCTTATTATTTACATAATAAAATGGTCATCTTGGTCCTCCATGCTCTGCCACCCATCTATCATGACTCCTCCCCAAACTCAGTCTCCCTCAGTTTCTATCGGTTGGCCTTGACTCTGCCCAGTGCAACACCTCTACTTGAAATGCCCTGCCTTGTAACTGTGCCATTCCTACCTGGCTTGAATGCTATCCCTGAAAGACAAATTATCTATTTCCTTAAGCCAAAAGCCATTTCTTTCCTTTTTCTGTTCCTATGACCTTTTTTGGTTTGTTTTATTTCTCAAATACCACTCTCTGGCTTGTCATACAGTTAAATCATGTGCATGCCATCATTTCACAAATAGATTATAAACCATTAGCTACCTTCTAAGTCTTATTCTTCTTTGCATCCCCTTTAGTGTCTTTAGGAAAATGCAGTGCCCAACCTGGGGTCTTTCTGGGCTCAAGAAAACAGACTTGCATGACTGCTATGGGCTAGGCATGGCTCTTGAAAGGATACAAGCCACGAAACACAGCACGCCAACAGAACACTGTCAGGCTTTTCTTTTTAGTAAGAAGGATCCTTACAGAAGTCAACATCTCTGGTTAAGGGCTATGCTTTTGGAGCTCTCCTTAGGTGTGAGAAAAGAAAACTATCTCAGACAAGTAGAGGAGCTCCATATTCCAACTAGGAACCAATATTTTCTGGAACACTTTCTAGTTTAGCCTCCAGGGTCCCTGAAAAGGCCATGTATCTCCCATTTTATGAGTCACCAGTATGGGATACACCTCATTCCTTTATACCTTCTTTTAGTTGGATACAATTCCCCAGTTAGGGGTCACTTTCACCATAAACAATGTTACCTAGTAACAGCTGACATCCCAGCTCTATCAGATATCCCAGCAGAACAGAGAAAGTTAACCCAAAGACAGTGCCAAAAGTGCCTGTAGAAGAAGAGGCACATTTTTGTTTGTTAACCCTTAGCCACAGAAGAGAACTAGTATCCACTGAGTGTCCTTTATGGTAGGTTGTTTTCCACAGATTTTCTCTTTCTATCCTTACAATAATTCTAAAAAGTATTCTTCATTCATATTTTACGGATGAGGAAACTGAGGTCCACAGAGGTTGAGTAACACCCTAGATTACATTTTAGAGCTAGGAGGTTATAGAAATTACTACTTGTCTGGCTTCAAAATATTTTTCTAGCCCAGGCTGCCTAATTTAGCAGCAGACAGAAGGCATGCAATAAATATTTGTTAGTAATAGCAGTCTTTATCTTTGACTAGCTTAATGCCAGCACTTGCATTATTTTGAAAAGGATTTTTTATTCCCCCAGTTACAGATAGGTTTATCTTGGAATGGTTATTTCTGAAGTCTAGGGTAATTAAAATAGGATATGATGTCTATTTTCAAAATGGTCTCACAGCAAGTAAGTAACAGAACTAAAAGTTTCCATCAGTTTCTATCTGTCAGGTCAATTATTCTGAGCCTCAGTTTCTTTAGAAAATAAAGGGATTGGATTTGATCATCTCCAAGGCCTTTCTCATCTTTAATATCCTGTAAAAAGAAAGTCTGATTATCTTTTTGCTGTACCTGGCAAGCCTAGGCGGCCAATTAGGAAGCAAGGATAAAGGTACCTAAAATGTCTACTTTCTTTTCCTTTTTATGTAATGAATGGCTGTGGCCAGGACCCTCTTGTTTCTGGGATAAGTCTCTTATTTGAACAGAACATTTAACACAGACGATTTTCAAAGTATGTGGGGTTTGTGTCTATCAAAAAAGAAAACACGCACTCCAACCAGTGAATCCACCATTCAATGAGGCAGAGAACTGCCCTCTGGAAAGCAACCAGCATCTCAAGGGAGTATTTTAAGCACATCCCAGTGTTCATTCTAAACGTGTATTACCTTCACTGTATAAGAGTTTGGGGTTTATAAGTGAGGAAATACCATCTTATATGCAGAGAGGATCACACAACTGTGGCAGAATAGAAATTACTTTTTCAAATTTTCTAAAGTAAAACCTCCAAAGAAATATCTATTTCTATACGACCTCACTGTCCTTCTCTCTAAAGTCACTCATGTAGTTATTTTAAATCGGTTCTGAAACACAATCGTACATTCAAAAACCTAGTAACAGCCTCTCTTGAATGCACTAGAGCAGTAAATATTAGTTTCGATTAAACATTAATCCAAAGGATATTATTTCACTCTCTTAAGCCTCATTGAGGTTCATTATTAGAAAACATGCCTTCAATATCTCATTTTACATTCTCACTCTAAAACCATATCATGAATGTAAATTTATTTTATGATCCATTCTTAATCAATTCAAGAGTTTATATTCTTATAAATTGGTTAAAATATTTTAAAATTGCATTTGTTCTAATTACTTCAATAGAACAGAAAATATAAATTTAATATTTTTGGTATTTTTCTCACCATAAATTAAGCTTTTATAACTTTTAGCAGTTTTGTGGGATAGAATTAACCAAGATTTTTCTTTAGGATTTCTTCAATTGCTTCATGCATGGAAAAGACTCCCCCAAGCTGTGGTTATATAGATACATATTATTGTATTCTATTATTTTAAAAAACGTTTAGCACTCCTTAAATAATCCATCCAATTTAATATATAGAAGTTTTCTGAAAAATTATTCTGGTTAATGGACTTTCTACCACAACATGAACGCAAACATTATAAGCAGCAACTTTTGCTATTTCAGACGTTTATATAGACATCTATTGTTGACCTAGGTCTTTTTTTTTTTTTTTTTTTTTTATTATACTTTAGGGTTTTAGGGTACATGTGCACAATGTGCAGGTTTGTTACATATGTATCCATGTGCCATGTTGATTTCCTGCACCCATTAACTCGTCATTTAGCATTAGGTGTATCTCCTAATGCTGTCCCTCCCCCCTCCCCCCACCCCACAACAGTCCCCGGAGTGTGATGTTCCCCTTCCTGTGTCCATGAGTTCTCATTGTTCAATTCCCACCTATGAGTGAGAACATGCGGTGTTTGGTTTTTTGTCCTTGCGATAGTTTACTGAGAATGATGTTTTCCAGTTTCATCCATGTCCCTACAAAGGACACGAACTCATCATTTTTTATGGCTGCATAGTATTCCATGGTGTATATGTGCCACATTTTCTTAATCCAGTCTATCGTTGTTGGACATTTGGGTTGGTTCCAACTCTTTGCTATTGTGAATAGTGCCGCAATAAACATACGTGTGCATGTGTCTTTACAGCAGCATGATTTATAGTCCTTTGGGTATATACCCAGTAATGGGATGGCTGGGTCAAATGGTATTTCTAGTTCGAGATCCCTGAGGAATCGCCACACTGACTTCCACAATGGTTGAACTAGTTTACAATCCCACCAACAGTGTAAAAGTGTTCCTATTTCTCCACATCCTCTCCAGCACCTGTTGTTTCCTGATTTTTTAATGATGGCCATTCTAACTGGTGTGAGATGGTATCTCACTGTGGTTTTGATTTGCATTTCTCTGATGGCCAGTGACCCAAAATCTCCTTAAGCTGATTAGCAACTTCAGCGAAGTCTCAGGATACAAAATTAATGTACAAAAATCACAAGCATTCTTGTACACCAATAACAGACAAACAGAGAGCCAAATCATGAGTGAACTCCCATTCACAATTGCTTCAAAGAGAATAAAATACCTAGGAATCCAACTTACAAGGGATGTGAAGGACCTCTTCAAGGAGAACTACAAACCACTGCTCAATGAAATAAAAGAGGATACAAACAAATGGAAGAACATTCCATGCTCATGGGTTGGAAGAATCAATATTGTGAAAATGGCCATACTGCCCAAGGTAATTTATAGATTCAATGCCATCCCCATCAAGCTACCAATGACTTTCTTCACAGAATTGGAAAAAACTACTTTAAAGTTCATATGGAACCAAAAAAGAGCCCGCATCGCCAAGTCAATCCTAAGCCAAAAGAACAAAGCTGGAGGCATCACGCTACCTGACTTTAAACTATACTACAAGGCTACAGTAACCAAAACAGCATGGTACTGGTACCACAACAGAGACATAGATCAATGGAACAGAACAGAGCCCTCAGAAATGATGCCGCATAGCTACAACTATCTGATCTTTGACAAACCTGACAAAAATAAGAAATGGGGAAAGGATTCCCTATTTAATAAATGGTGCTGGGAAAACTGGCTAGCCATATGTAGAAAGCTGAAACTGGATCCCTTCCTTACACCTTATACAAAAATTAATTCAAGATGGATTAAAGACTTATATGTTAGACCTAAAACCATTAAAATCCTACAAGAAAACCTAGGCAATACCATTCAGGACATAGGCGTGGGCAAGGACTTCATGTCTAAAACACCAAAAGCAATGGCAACAAAAGCCAAAATCGACAAATGGGATCTCATTAAACTAAAGAGCTTCTGCACAGCAAAAGAAACTATCATCAGAATGAACAGGCAACCTACAGAATGGGAGAAAATTTTTGCAACCTACTCATCTGACAAAGGGCTAATATCCAGAATCTATAACGAACTCAAACAAATTTTCAAGAAAAAAACAAACAACCCCATCAAAAAGTGGGCAGAGGACATGAACAGACACTTCTCAAAAGAAGACATTTATGCAGCCAGAAAACACATGAAGAAATGCTCATCATCACTGGCCATCAGAGAAATGACCTAGGTCTTAATTGATTTACCTGTACGATTGACATACTGCTGTCAATGGAATGTCTGCAAAGATTATTGAAATATGCAAATAACCAGCCAATAAAAAATAATAGGGGAGAGAGGGTGCATCCCTGCAGCCCCGCACGACGGGCCCCGCCGCCTTTGGTAACCCCCGCTCCGGCCTCAGGGCGGGTGGCGGTCAGAGCACCAAGACCCTCGGGAGCCCCACCCAGAGCCTGCTCGGCTCTCAGGCCACCCGCGCTCGCCAGCCACCAGCTGCCAGCCGCGCTCGCCCATGGAGATCCTAGACGAGTTCGACAGGGGGAAGCTCCAAGAATCCTTCCCAAAGACACCTGGATAGGGCTGAAAGGTGGGAGAGAGCCTCAAAAACACGTGCCCTGTTGCCCGTACGGGCTTGGGACTGGCCCAGGACAGGGGCCAGTTGTCAGGCACTACTCGTAAACTAGGGATGAGCTTTGCCCCTAGTGCAGGGACACGCACACAAGTGTGTGGTTTAAGCATGTATGTGCCAGTGTGCTGGATTCAATGCACTCTACAAAACCGTGGCCACAATGTTGCTACCTCTGTTGCCTCCCCTACTAGAGATTCTTCACACTGGTGATGCCAAAATGCCCTGCTTGATTCCCCTTCTCAAGTTTGGAGTCCCAGCGAAGCTGCTGACCAAGATATCTCTAGGCTTTCACGCTGCCTGAGGACAGCCTGAGTGCGGTCTCTGGGAGTCTAGCCCAGTGACTGCAAACTCTCAGTTGCGTGATTCAGTGCAGTGTTAATTGAGGCCAAGGCAAACACCTGTGGTTAAGATGCGCAAAGGCTGTTTTACTCTTTGACACTGCCCAGACCTGTTTCTAAAATTTAGAGGCATAGGAGACACAAAGCCTCATTTTCTCTCTCACAACATATGTGTGATGTCTGAAGTCATGCAAAGCTGCCAGCCTTGGGCTCACATTCAGACTCCCTCGGCTTGGCAGGAGAAGTCCTCAGTTCTGGATATTTTCTATGGCCCAGGCCCTTGGCTGTGTGCTGCAGAGAGATACTCATCAGACACAAACTACACTCGAGGAGTTTTCTTGCAATATATGCAGCAAGGGTTTCAGCAACTCTGGAGGCCCCCTCTGACATGTTCCTTTAGGACAGAAAATAATCAGTAGACTGTTTCAAACTAGGAAACACTGACTCCCATAAAATTCATTCATCCTGCACTATTTAAGACAGTGTTCAACATTAATTGAAGATGGGATGATGATTTTCTTTGTGTCATCCCACAAAGTCTAATCTTTTTATTTTATTTTATTTTTTTGAGATTCCTGTCTTGCTCTGCTGCTCAGGCTGGAGTACAGTAGCACCATCATACCTCACTGCAGCCTTGAACTCACACACTCAAGCGATCCTCCTGCCTCAGCCTCCCAAGGAGCTGAGACTTCAAGTGTGTGCCACTGTACCCAGCTTTATCTTCTGTATTTTTCTGAGAATGGGAAATAAAATTTGAACAAGCTTCTGGAAAAATTATGATGCATTTGGCCAATTCAAAATGATTCATTGTCTTAGAATCTTAGACACTTAAGTGCTTGTATTATTTAATTTTTTTTGGAAGATTAGTTAAATATTCACTTTGCCAGTACCTAATAGCCAATAGATTTTTAAATTATATTATTCATGAGATATCTCAATTTCTTAATAATTTAAAGAAACTATAACTCTTTTCAATATATATCCTGTTGGATTTTGAAGATTTGGGATTTGGAGGGTTTATATAAAATAATATTTTTTCATTTTTAAAACTAAAAAGAAATTATTATTTCAAATAGTTTTATGGACAGTAATGATAATTTAAAATGTACAAATATTGGATTTTAATTTGGTTTTGTTTTGTTTTCATCAGCGTAGTATATAAATATCATTAGTGCAGTTTTACTAAATTTCAGAATACTCCTCTCTTGACCATCTGTTAAATGTCTATTTAATGCACAGCTTTCCCTGAGTTCATTTAAGAACATTCTGAATAAAAATGTTTACAGATAACAATTATAACAAGACTGAGTGAAGTTTACTGTGAAAATCTGGGAATTTGGATACCGGTCACTGGACAGTGAAAACGGAAGCCTTGTGCAACATGCTTCTGGCCTGTTCTCTGGGTTCATAGTAGGAACCGAAACCCTGGAGACTGCAATTAAACAAAACAGGGCTACAATTTTTCACCAAAAGAGTAGGATCACATGCACTCAAATGCAAGCTCACAACTGGCTAGTTTGCAGCTTTGAGAAGTCATCTCAAAATGGAAGAATACTCTTCTTAATACTGCTGAACATTTCTGGCCCATTTCCCCTACCACTAAAGGATATTTATTAAGGGCCTCACATACATGCGATGACACTCAGTATTTTGCAAAGCCTATTGAAACACTCATTGGAGGCATTTTGTTGTTACTACTGCCCTCAGGTACTTTGGTTTGTGCTAAGTTTAGTCATTGTCTTGCTGTTTGGATGTCTAATAATGACCATAATCATCGCTGTTTCCTCCAAATGTTGCCCATGAGCCATGTTTTGCTTACTAGAAACTTTTCCTGAACTTACTACATTATTGCCTCAGTGAGATGTTTACAAAAGAGTTAATCTTTTTTAACGCACCTATGAAAGGCATCTTTTAATTCTATGTCAGGTCCTCGCCCAAATTTTCATAGCTTGTCTCTGATGTGATTTCCTGCTTACTGGATCCTCCTCCATGGTCCTGACTCAGTAAGTAGTCATAGAGGATTTCTGAGATCCCTGAGGCTTTAATTTGTATTAAATCTCTTCAGCAGAGCTGAAAAGGCATTTTTAGAAAAACCCTGAGTACAACTACTCACTAAAGACATTGCAAGTATAGCAGGTTTAGCAGTTAAAATTCTTACTCCACAAAAATACACAGATTCAAGTGATGCAACATTATTTACTTCTTTTTTCTTCCCTTTTTTAAAAAATAAAATCTGCCTCTGAGTTCCCATCCCTTTTAGCATAAGCAAAATTTATCATCACTTATTTGACGGCACCCTCTTTTTTCTGTTCCTCTTGCACAAATGTTTCAGAGACTATACAAACTCTGGTCTTTGATCACAGTGAACACTACCGTTCTAATGTCTATAATAGGCACAGTTCACTGGTGATGGGCACTGGAAGCCAGGATCCTAGACCCCCAGAGTGTAGCTTCCCTAAAGCCATCTCCTGGGGTCCAGCCACCCTGAAGCTATCTCCCCCTGGGGCCCGACCACTCTCCTGGGGCACCGTTAGGGCGATGGGCCATGACTCTGAGGTCCTGTATTAATTCTCCCTAAGTTTGAGGACTACCACCCCAGCTTTCTTCTGCTGCTGTCTCTTTGTTTCACTCCCCCCTTTTCTTTTCTTGCAGATAATTCACTTTATCTCCCCTCCGTGTACCCTTCAACATACAGTCTTTATGTGCATTCTGGAGTTGAATTAGGAAAATATGTTAAACTAGTTTTTTCTTATTTACACCTTGATAAACAGCCCTGTTCAAAACAACTTCACGCAGAGCGTGCCAGCTGTCCTCAGACCTAAGACTCAGCAATCTCCCCTCAAACCCCTGTGCCCAAGTTCAGGATTCCTAGTTCCGTTCTGCTTTACCTTTACTAAGGCTTCAGAAAAAAAAAACTTTCTTCTCTGCATGCCTTTTCTCCAGTTTTATTGGCCTACATCTTGTTCCTTCTTCTTTTAGCTATCTCTCGAAATGAGTGACTTTCAAGTTTCATGTATTGAAATCCTTGCCATTGCCCAGAAAGTAAACAGAAGTAGTTATGCATATATTCAGCATGTCATAGGAAAGTATGTGTGTGCATGTGTATGCGTATGTATGTGTGTGTTCATGCATTGACTCAACAAACATTAACTGAGCATCTACAATATGCCATGTTTTCTAACCCCTGGGAATAGATGAGTGAATAGGTAGAGTCCCTGCTCTCAAGGAATTTCCAGTGTTTTGAAAGAAACCAAAGACAAGGAAGTGATGAGTTCCCAACCACAGAGATAATCAGGGGTGCCAGGGGAGTCTTTGGAGTGAGCCTCTCCTGGCCGAGGGGAAATTCCAGAAGACTTTCAGAAGAAAGTCAAGTCTAGGGTGCATTCCAGAGGATCTCATTCCAAAGAAGTGAGAAGAACGGTGGCAAGATGTCTATTTTAGCAGAGCCATAAATATGTGGCTAGGTCAACACAGAGAGAAAAGTAGCCTTTCAGAAAACTCCAAGTGTTTCCTTAACACATGCTGCTGTGAGACTAAAGACCAGGGCAAGCGATAAAGGAAATTTCCACTGACCACTTACAAGACCCAAACGCCCCCCCACCGACTCTCCAAGAAGGACTGAGGACGTAAAATCTTCCCTGTGATGCAATTTCTTGCCTTCCCTCCTTTGGGTGAAATTCTGGGCCAGTTCCAGACTTTTTCCAGAAACTTTCAGGTAATAATAAGTCCTGGAGTCAGTTTAGTCATAAGACAGATCCATTTCAGTAACTAATATACCAAGTCCTGTGCAAGAGTCAACACTGTGAACTTCATTTAGAGTGTTTTTCCTCTCTTGAGTAGTGGATAAGGCGGGTAACTCACAGTGGGAGATGAGGGCGTGGTTTGCAGTTTTGAGCTTTGCTTCTTTCTCCTCATCCCTGCTGGCCTTACTGTGGATGCCAGCACTGAGGAATGGGGAAGTGGATTAGTTTGCCCCGATCTGGCTGTGGTACATGCTCAGGGCTGACCCTTACCAGGGCGCTGTTAAGTATACCTCAGATTGGCGCCCTGACCACGTCTAACTGCACCCTCCCAGCCGTGGGCAAATCACATCCCAAGGTCGGCAATTGCCTGTTCTTTTACAGTCAAACACTCCTCCCTCCCTACCCCCAACACTTGCTTCCTAGAAACTCTCCTGGATGGGATTTAAAAACGGCTCCTGGACAGGGCTTCCCCTTGAGTGGCAGGTCTGGTCAGTGCCACATAGCAAATCACACCGGCTGCACTCCCTTTCCATAGAGGCACGGCCAGCCCCCATGGAAACCAAGTCTTTCTCTGCCTGGCAGCCTTAGCCTGAGCCTCCACCTCTTCCCCTGGGGTCAGATATCAAGGCACTGTGCCTGGCAAAATTCAAGGGACAGATCCACCAGCATTCTTTGTGGCCACTCTTCAGTGTGAGTTCATAGGGGACACACTCCTCTCTCCCAGCAAGGAGTACCAAAAATGCCCTGCCATTTCAAGACATTTCTCCAGAAAAGTCTTTTTTCTTTTCCAGACTTCCAACATTTTTAGACCATTCATATCAGTGCTGAACTAAGGTTCACAAAATTGGTATTAATGGCTGCCTCCTTTCTAAGTCAAGTTCCTTACTTTAAAAGATAGGAGGAATTTTCCATCTATTTTTCTTTCTTGGCTTGTTAAACCACAATGAAAACAAAATAAGAAACCTTTTTGAATATCTTGTTATGCATGACATGTATATAAAGAGCTTGAGCTTTATCTTGGTAACAGGGAGGGATTGTTACACTTGTTTAATAGTCTTCAGTGTGTTAACAAGGGCATGAACCCTGATCCAACAGGCATATTCTTGATGCCCTCTGTTACTTCCCCTACTCCAACCCCTCCCAGCAACCACCCCTAAGAGGAAAGGATGAGTTTCTGGTTGTCAGCTCCCCGAATGCTGCCCTCAGATAAGGGGCAGTATTAATGAAATCAAATTAGACTGTGATAAGGAAGGGAAGTGGAGGCTCGGACACAGCATGCCACAGTCTAAGCCCCCAGCATATTACCTTTCTTTCTTCTCTTTATTACCTTCAGCTCAGTTGGGTCAGGCCCATGATTCATCTACAGCTGGGGTGAAGGTACAGAAACAGGTTGGGGTTTAGGTGAAGTGAGGAAGTAGTGGGCATACTTTGGACCTTCAGATCCTTCATGCTTTTGTCACAGCTTCCTCATCTGCCCCCTATATGTTCTCTGGATGTACCTTCTCTGTCAAATCACATTTCATGTCCCTTTCTAGGAACCAAGGAATAAAGTTGCCCCAGGCACTGCCCTTTAGGGAAAGAAAGTGGCCTGGCATGGCCGACAGCACCACCACCTTCACGTCTGTGCTTCTTCCTCCATCTGTCCGGGAGCCTCCCTTTTTAGGCCTCTGCCATCAAATCACATTTCCATGCATTACTTTTTTCCCTGCTGCATCTTTAGTTTTCTTTTTCTGTGTTGCTCTCTTTTTTTGGTCATCATATCTTTACATTGCCTTTCTAGACATCTGAAAAAATTTACTTCTCTGTCTCCCTATTTCCTTCTTCCTAGTTTGTCTGCTTGCCTCTTATTTTGTTCATCTAATATAATTTTTAGACAGAAAGGGATGATTGGAGCCTGAATGGCCAAAGGGACTGAAGACAAAGCTCTGATTTTTTTTTTTTTTACCTTGCCCAAATTCCTATCCTAAGGGGTCTGGGGAGTCATGCTCTGTAAGCCATAAATCTCATCAGATGGGTTTTATTTGACCCTGTATATCGTGACTTACTTTCCAATTTGACTCTGGCGTAACAAGGAAGAAAATCAAAGTATTTTACCCCAAAATAGATTTTCCTGCTATACCTTGAAATTGCCCTGCGAAGTCTCTTGTGGGAAAAAATCCACATTCTATAGAGAATCCCCTTTCCCCTTTGTTTTCCTTCCTTTCTTTCAAGATCCAGGAGATAATCAACTAAGAGCCAGGCACCCTTTTAGGTCTGAGAAAAAACATTTTACAATCTGCTCTCTATCTCTGAAGTCTGCTACCTGCAAGATTCCTCTGCACAATAAAACTTGGTCTCCACGATCCTTTACCTTAACCTGAACATTCCTTTCCATTGATCCCAGGTCTTCAGATAAACTCAACCAATTGTCAACCAGAAAATATTTAAATTTACCTATAGCCTAGAAGCCCCTGCTTTGAGTTGTCCCGACTTTCTAAACCAAACCAATGTATTTCTTAAATGTATTTGATTGATGTCTTATGCCTCCTTAAAAATATATAAAACCCAGCTGTACCCTGACCACGTTGGTCACATGTTCTCAGGACCTCCGGAGGGCTGTGTCATGGGCCATGGTTACTCCTATTTGGTTCAGAATAAGTCTCTTCAACTATTTTACGGAGTTTGGCCATTTTTGTCAACAGGGCAATGTGAGAATAGAAGGAAAGGGACAGGGCACCGTTTTGCCACCCTAGAGGGTGGTTGGTTCAACCAGGATCACCCTGCCTTCGAAAACCATGTGGAAATCTCAGTTTCCCACTTTCTCAGATGCCCCAGCCTCTGCCTCTACCACTGCCATCACTTGCCATGAGAAGAATGACATCTAAAGGGGAGTTCCCTGTTCATCATGCTGACCATCTGGCTCTTTATTCTCCAACTGAGAATAGAAAGAAGTTACCCACTGTCACCTTCTCGAACCCCACTGTGATTTGCAAATTCCCATAGGATGACTCCTTAAAGGACACTCTGCTCCCTGACTGCCTCCAGCCTCCTTTCCCGCAGTCTGCCCTTCCCTTCTCAACAGTGACATTCTCAGTGGGGGAAAATAAATTCTCAATTGAATTTGAGTTCTCAACACTACCAGGAGTTCAATATAAGATAAAGCTCAATAAGTATTTGCCAAGTAAAGTGATTTTCATCAATGAATTTAGATAAAGAGTTCTCAAGTGTTTTCATGTATCTATTAAGTAAGTCAGCAGAAAGCCAACTAAAGCATGAAGGAAGGGTAAGAAAATCTGAAGACAAAGGAGAGAAACAAGTAGATGAGCACTGGGACTGGTGTTTTTTTTTTAGGACATGAACCCTAAAGCTAGAGCAGTTTCTCTGAAAAGTCTGAGACTGCTGTGGGTTTTCTACAGCTCTGTGCCTGCACTGCTCTGGGCCCTACAAAGGAACGTGTCTCCTCCTAAAATAAACTGATCAAGACCAATTCCAGGTCCCAGCTGAAGGAAAATCTGGGCCCAGCTTTTACACTTGGTCCTAGGGCTTTGACCTGAATTGTGATGCAGGTTTTTTGTGGTTCCCCTCTCTCTCACCCATATCTTGTCATCAAGAAACCCGGTTCAAGCTACAATTGAAGCCCCTCTGAAGTTGAGTTTACCATCAAACAGTAGTTTAGTGAAATTCCCGAGAAAGCAGGTATCTTTGTATGATTTACTCAGTAGATGTTTACTGAAAAGGGAAGAAGGTTGCATTCCAGGCTTTATGGTGGATGATGGCAAAGCAAACATAACAAGCTTCTATTGTGAAGAGCTCTTCTTTGTGGCCATTGTATCAAGGCTAAAAAGTCAAGGAGAAACAGTCCCCAGCACTTCAGTGCTCTTCTTTTGAAGACTTGGTGAATACAGCAAAGCATCTTCTAACTTCAACTGTCTCCCCTCCCTCCTGCTGCCACTGGAAGAGGTTCTGTTGGGATGAGCACAGAGGTTTGGCTCTCCGCTCCAGAGCACAGGATTAGGACCTCACACCAGGCCAAAGGCCAGTGATTGCAAATGAAGCAAGCACCTCACTCCCTCACTGTACTAAGGTGAGACAAGTTCCTGAGTTCAAGAGCACTTCACTGGATGGTGTCTACTGGACACCAGACACCTCCTCCTGCCTTAAGTAGGGCAAGGGGCAATGATGGGGACCTAGGCCTTGGATAGCATCCAAATGCATCTGAAGCACCATCAGCTCTGAGTTAGAATAGCTTATTTCAAAAGCTGAAGAGAGAAATTTTCTGGGGATATTTCAGGCCCCAAGCGATTCATCCGACCATATTTTTTACTCCTTTGCTTCCATGTGTACCAGGAACCTGCCTGGGGGTAGGGTTTGTGATGATTGTGGGGCACATTTCAGCCTTTTGGGTATCTTTCTGGCCTCCACACTAAAGGCCAGAACCCCTTCTCTCTTCCCTGTATCTTTCAATGCTTCCCTCATTTGCCTTTTCTTTGCATTCCCTCATCCTGCTGCTTTCTGAGCGCTTTCCTCTATGGTTTTGTCTTTGTGCAGGAGCTGTGAATGTGTGGGGAGAAGCATGAGCATGCTAGGGACAGATGGTGGGCTCACTGGGACAGAATATTATGGCTAGAGTCCTGCTTCTGCCCTTTGCCCTCTCTGAATCCCTCCAGGTCTGTGACATGGACACCTCTGTTTCTGCCTTCTGCTGGCATTCTCTATCTGTTGCTTGCCTCCAATCCCCTCATCACTGCTCTGCACTCTGGATTTTCTCCTAGGGGAAGCAACCAGTTCTTTTGTTATTTTTCTGCTGCTGTCACTCTTTGTTATTTTATTTCTATGTCTTGTTCTTTTTACGTATCTCTTTGTATCTTTCTATATAGCTATCTCTCTCCCTACCTTGCAGATTCTCTTTCCCTAGTAGGGACATTGTGGCTCATCCATTTGACTTTTTCTTTCATAGGAAGAACAGGACACTGGGATGGCTACGGCGGGGTTAGAAGGCAGGGGTGGAGTTGGACATCAGCAAGCAGCTTCCGGGTTGGGGGACCTGGTGCCCTGGAGGTGGTGTTTCATTCCTCGGGTCCGTTCTGGCCTTGCCTTTTCCTTGATCACTCTTTTTTCACTTTTCCAGTAGCCACCATTTGGTTAACAGACATGAAACCAAACCTTCTGACACTCGCCCCACCGGCTTTCTGTCTTCTTCTAGCTGGGAACTCTGATAGTGGGGTTTCCCTCTCCAACTGTGGACCCCATTATTAGAATCACGTCCAGAAAGCCTGACTCAGTCCAGGGAGTATCTACTCTGTCAGCAAGCTTCTTCCCAGGAACTTCTTAAGCCCAACCCCAGCTACTCACAGACTAGAGGCTTCAAGGATTTTTTCCATTTGCCATCCAAGAAATTGACTCCCTATGTTATTTTACAAACTCAACGTCACCTCTAATGTCTTGGAAGCTTCTGGACGCGATTTTACAAGATTGCTTTTTAGAGGAAAAGACATGGTTTCTCATTCATTTTTGAATCCCCAAGACTTATTAGAGTATATGCCTTGCACTTGAGCTTCCATGGATGTGTTCTGAATAATATTAATATATTAATGTCCAGTTCCTAAGGTGTTTTATGGATATGAGTGACAATGCAATATCCAAGAGTCCTGGGGGCAGAAATGGTAAAGAATCCAGGATGTAAAGGTCTGGACAAGAGTGGGGAGAGAACAGAAAAATAAATCCATGAGTTCTAGAAGGAATTGGGTATTAGCTTGTCAGGTAAGGCATAGCTTCAGTGTGTCAGAACATCTGCAACGGAGGAATCCTAATAGATCTCAGGCAAGTGGAAATCAGTGAATTAGTGGTGGCAGGAATTCCCAGACCATACTTGCCCAAGCAGGTGTAGCCAAAACTACAGATCAAGACAAGTCCTTTGAGCCCTTAATGAAAAAAATAAAAGATACATATTAAATTTATAGATTAAAAAAATGCTTGTGAAAAAGAACAGAGTCCGCAAATGCTCATTTCAAAACAGGCATTCTCATTTGCAACACAAAGTCCTATTAGTAAAGAGATGTGGGTTTCCCAGGGAACTCAGGGCTCAGCATGAGTAAAGTCTCCTGACACAAGAATCAGTCCAAAGGAGTCGTCTGGGAATGAATTGGGAGTGATCAAAGCCAAGAAACAGGAAGATGGGGAGTAATCCCAAGGAAAGAGAATAATGAGATAAAAGGGTGATGACTGGTTCAGACCACCAGAGCAAGGCACTCTTATTTTTTTTGGAGACGGACTCTCACTCTGTCACCCAGGCTGGAGTGCAGTGGCGCAATCTCAGCTCACTGCAACCTCCACCTCCCAGGTTCAAGCAACTCCCCTGCCTCAGCCTCCCGAGTAGCTGGGACTATAGGCGCACGCTGCCACGCCCAGCAATCTCTCTCTCTATATATGTATATATGTATATATGTGTATATATGTATATATATGTGTATGTATATGTATATATATGTGTGTATATATATATATATGTGTGTGTGTGTATATATATATATATATTTTTTTTTTTTTCATATTTTAGTAGAGACAGGGTTTCACCATGTTGCCCAGTCTGGTACTGAACTCCTGAGCTCAAGCAATCTGCCCACCTTGGCCTCCCAATGTGCTAGGCAACGCATTCTTAACAGCCAAATTTTGCCTTGTCTTTCTAAAAGAAGCTCTAATAATAGGTCATTTGATAATTTCCTATAGCATAAAAATGAGGTTATGCTCAAGCTTTTGATGGAAAGCCATTCTTCCTCCTACCTTGGGGCAGGCAGTTCACTCTCCTTCCTGTATGGATATACATCCCTTCCAGGAGTGAAAAAAACTCAAAGTTTGGCCCTGATTGTTATTGTTCTTCCTGGGGTCAATAGGGCCCCTTTAGTTTTGGGAGTGCCTATTTTGAAGGGAGAGTTTGCG
This sequence comes from Nomascus leucogenys, assembly GCF_006542625.1. NCBI lineage: Eukaryota > Metazoa > Chordata > Mammalia > Primates > Hylobatidae > Nomascus > Nomascus leucogenys. The sequence goes on from NC_044386.1 coordinate 115,458,934, forward strand.
GGCTTGGCTCAATCTAAATTCTCTTCAATGCCGAATCTGGGATACGGCCTGGCTTAGAACCAGATAGGGATGAAGACCTCAAGGGAAAAGCCTGGAGGATGGAAGTCTAGTAGCTGGCCTCACAAGGACTTGAATTCCTTTAACCACTAGCCTCTCCCCTAACCACAGCCCTCTCTCTGCCCCATGCCCTTGCCTCCTTTGGCAAAACGCCCTCTTTTCCTTTCCTCTCCTCTTTGGCAGCCTTATCGAAGCTCATTCTACATGGAGTTCCTCTCCCTCAGAAACTTATGCTGAGGATCAGAAGGGGGAACAGGCAAGTCAGACAGTGATTTGTTTCCAAGTGCCTCTGACCATCTTTCATTTCCATCACAGTTCTGATGGAACTGTGGTCTTTCATTTACATCACAGTTCTCTTTCCAGAGCAAGACTGGACCAAGGTATGCATTCCTGGACAAAGGTTCCTGGATCCCCATGCCCTTGACCCAGCTCTGACTCCCAAGACCCCACATCCCCCTTCTCTTCCCTTTCCCTCCCCTTTCTTCCCCTCCTGTCCTCTCCCTTCGCCTAGCCTCCCCTGCACTCCATGTCTGTTTTCTTCAGGACTCTTCTGCTCTTCTCTGCTCTTGCTTTCCATACTTTGCCTTGCTGCAGGACATCCTGCATATCCTGCAATAGCAGGATGCAGGATGCGTCTGTGTTGGTCTACGTTAAAAATTTTAATTGTCTACAGCATGACAAAATAGGTACCATGAAGAAAGAAAGGGCCAATGGACGTTCCAGGGAGGGCAAAGCAACCTCCTTCACCGGATCTATTGTTTGAGTTTAACCTCATTAGCCAGATTGTTCTCATTGCCGCCTTCCTTCCTTCCTGGAAGGCTCCACAGACAGGAAAGGGATGGTCCATGAGGGACGAATTCCTGACCCATCGCTTCCCTTCTCTTGGTTTTCTACTCTCCACCTGGAAATAGCAAAGAGTTCCTGATCCAAGCACTGTATTTCAGTCACCCAAGACCACAATCTTGGAAACGTCTGCGCCCCCAGGGAGTGAGAGCCTGTTTCATTGCCATGTGCTACTCTGAGGACAGGCCAAATATCTCCAAAGGCATTTCGATTAAAGAGATTGCCAGGCCTTGCAGTCTTTTACTATGGCTGCTTTGATGACTCTAGGGTTCTCTCCTAGGCATCAGGGCATAGGGGACATTATATTGCATTTAACATGGGACCACAGGATTACACACTTGATTGTATGCTCCCTTCAGACTGGGAGCTTACTGCAGGCAGAAGGTTCTCACAGGGCAAGGATGCAGATCCTTCTCTAACTTAGCAGATTCATCAGTGAGATGTGTGGGCTATCCTAGAGGAATAAGTCTCTCAAAGTTAGCTGGAGTCAAAGGCCACTGATGAAGGAAAAGCCTGTCAGAACCAGACTAGTCCTGGGCCCTAGACTATAGGTTAGGGTGTCTTGCTTATGTAATTATTGTGATTTGGACACTCCTGGGAAGTCTTCTGCTTCCCTGAATTCCCATTTGCAGGCTTAGCACTTTAGGTTGTTCTCCTTCTAAGAGAGTATTGCCTGGGACCCGCTTAGAAGGTTTCTCAAGGCTGCCTGGGCTTTGGAAGGGAATAAAGTGAGAAACATTCTGGGTTGGTCTTTTGCAGAAGTCAGGAAATCACCTGACCATGAATAACTACCCACTTTCTGAAAAGTAGCCAGCCCCTGACCCTGCATCTTTTTCATTTTGTTAAGAAATGTCCACTACTAAGCTTAAACTTTCTTTGGGGAAGAAACTCATCCACATGCCTTCGCCTTTCTGCTTTTGAGAAAGTTTAAGGCTTTTTGGAAAGGAGAGACCAGATAAGAGGAGGAAGGACTAAAGGGTAGAAAGAGGGAGACTTCCCAAACAAGCACAGAACTGTCCACCAGGCCTATCCAGGCTGGAGGTGAGCTGTGACCAAAGCTGTCCAGAGCCTGCAGGGCAGGGCTGTGGGTCCCCGGCTGCCAAGGGGCAGCTAATGAGGGCAGCAGCAGGAATTGGGTCTCTAAAGGCCGAGCACTCTTCTCAGGTACCCCGGGTGCCGCCACCACCCTCCATCTGCATATTTCCTCCACAAAGAATCCCTACAGATGGGGCCTAGGTTCACCTAACCTCGCGGCTTCGGGAATTGCTTGACTCAGATGATAGTAGCAGTGTCACGCCCAGCCAGGCCTCTGCTCTAGTGTTTCTTTCTCTCTTCTCTTCAGTCTTCTTAGTTAATTTGGGCCCTACACCTGGCCAGAAGGTAGCAAGACAATTGGTAGCCAAGGAGATGAGCCACTCTAGATAAGGCAAGTAACTTACATCTCTGAATCACAGAGAATACTGGTGGTTCTGTCCCAGGAGAGACCTGTCTATCCCTTGTCCTTCCTCCACTGAAAATCTCTAATGACTCAATTTCTGTCTCTTTAAACCACGAAATTCAGAGGAATCTGACTCTTCCCCTGGAAGACAGCCAGCCGAAGGCTCACTATGCCCAACGATTTCATATTTTGGTCTCTGTACTTCTCTTTTCTCCCCCTGTGGCTGAGGCTCTCTGCCACTCTGGGTGCCTTGTTTCCACCTTTACTGTCTCTAATTTTGTCTCTGATCATATCTTCCCCACCACTATTTTTGTTCTCTCTCTTTCTCAGGGGACTTTATCTCCCTCTGTCTCAGTCCACAAATATAACCCCAGAACCTCTGTCTCTGTCTCTCCAGGGTCCTGAGGTCTCTAGGCATTTGAGTCAGACGAAAATGCCCTCCTTTGGCATTCCTTGTTTGTAAAGAATGTGTTGGGGCTCCACAAAGAGTGACAGCAGAGAGGGTTCTGGCCACGTCACTCCTCTCCATCCTCAAAGCTGAAGGGAGGACACCTTCTCTCCTACCCATGCCATATCTAAAAAATTGCAATGAAACACATGCATTACAAAATTTACCATTTAATCATACCCCAAAACTGGCTTTCTAATCACAAAGAAGTAACATGTGAATGATACCCTTGAATGATACTGTAGCTCCGCCCCAACTCCTCTTGGCCCCCTTCAAGAGCCCCCGAGACTCCACTTGGCCATCATCTGGGCTGTCTCATCTTCTTAAGAGCAGCCCCCCACCCTCTGCCCTTCAATTGAGAACACAAAAGGAGGCAGCTTCCAGACACAAGCCCCTACAGCACTGACCTCCCCAAAACCTGGATCTTGGGGGCTTCCCTGCTCTCCCTCCCCTAGTCCTGTGCTAGTCGCGGGAAGCATCTGATGCTTGTTCCTGATAAGCCTGTATGACACCCTCAGAACCCTTAAGAGATGGAGTTTCCAGAATTTCAGGGCACGCTCCACATTGGACATCTAGCCCCGAAGATTTCTCCTGGTCCTCAAAATGCCAGTATGGCATAAAGGCAGACAATGGGATTTCAGTCACTCAAAGCAGCATCTCCTTTAAGACCATGAGACCTTGATGGGCAGAGGCCTGCTCACTCCTTGCCACGCCTAAAATATTTTCTAATTAAAGTTGTTTTCTAGTGACATTTTAGCTACCTTTACAATCTAAAGTTATTTTAGTTCCCTATGAGGTACAATAGAGAGACAGGCTATGGGGGCTTGATATCTGAAGTCTAAGGAAGGCCCCAGTGAGCATCACCAATACCCCCCCTCCTCATGAGGGCCGTATCTTTCCCCAGGATGCAGTGAGCAACCTGAAGTTAGGGACTATGTGCCACTCACTATTTTACGTCTCGCATGAAGCCCAAGTTAATAGCTGTTCAGTGAACAATACATGAGTGAATGGAGACATGACTGTGGAGAGTGGTGGCATGAGAAAGGAAAAGAAAGCAGGCCAGCACTGCTTGTTTCGGTGCCATGTACTCAGGCAAGTCATGAGTGGCAACTTCTGTGAGACTTTGCCTTGGGGTCCAAGACGACCTGAAAGTGGCAGGTCACTCACGGGTCAAATACTCAAAGCAGCTGATCCAGAGCAAACCACCTTGGGAGCCAAGCGGAAGAGCAGCCCTCAACCTAACCTCATGGAGCAGGCTGCTGCTGCTTGCCTCTGGAATTGTAATCCCAGCACTGGGATTTGATCATTTTTCAGGCACCCAGATCTCATCCTGAGACCCCCCCTTTTACAGCTACAACTGCCACAGGGGAGCCTGGACCATCTCTCAGCTCTGGTCTCTTTGGAGGGTCCTTTCATAGGCAGAGCTCTCTGGGCAAGAGGAGCTGGGGATCCTCACTCCACTTGAGGTCCTCTGGGCCCAGGACCAGCCCGCCTCCCTATCCGTGGGGTCTAGGGGTGCAGAGAGGGCCGTGTGGTGGCACTGACTCTCAATGGCAGGGCTTCCTGGGGACTGGCTTCAGGTGCATATCACGCAACTGCTTATCCATGTAGTTTCTGGGCACAGAGGAGCCCAGTCCCTCCCCAGATGAAGGGCCACTCCTTTCCCAGCCCACCCGCCGGAGGCTGAGCTAGGGTCCCTTGCGTCCTCCTCATAACTGAACTTCCCAGGGCTGCCTGAGTGCCAGGGAAGGGTGAGGGGGATCCAGCACCCATGTCCCCACCCCTCAGCCCCCAACAGTCCTTTCTCTCCTTGACATCAATTATGCAGCCACGTTCCTCTCAGTGGGAAACAGACTGTAGTTAAGATGCAGATCTTTTTGAAAGAAAAAAGAGAAAAGGTATGGGGCTGTGAGCATCTTCTCCTCAGAGTCAACTGTGCCCAGTCAGGCAGGGCAGCTGCTGGAGGGGCTCCTTTGACAGTAGTGGGAAGCTCCAAGAAGCCTTCCCAGAGACACCTGGATAGGGCTGGAAGGTGGGAGAGAGGCTCAAAAACACGTGCCCTGTTGCCCGTACGGGCTTGGGACTGGCCCAGGACAGGGGCCAGTTGTCAGGCACTACTCGTAAACTAGGGATGAGCTTTGCCCCAAGGGAAGTGGGCACCTGGGGCGCCCTCAGCCCATGGCTTCCTGACTTGGCCACTTCTGTTTCTCTTCATCTGCATTCTATCCCCAAGAGAGGCATGTCCCCAGAGTTAGGGGCAGAGGGAGGAAGCACAGACCACATCCCTGAAGCCTTCAGGCTCAACCCTCTTTGGGCGAGGTCCAGCCAGTCACCTCTTCCTGCGCTGTTAGCCTTGTCCTGACCTCACTCTGACTCTGGTATCCTAAGGGACACTCTCTTCTTCCTCTCCTCTCCTTCCTTCTTTTCTTGACACAATGAGGTTTTTCATCCTGACTCTTTGCTCTGCTCTTGCTGTGCTCTCTTTCTTCAGATATAATCTCAGCATTTACTTTTCTATTTCTGCCCGTCTGTCTCTCCTGAGTTGGGAGTCCTGTGGGTATTTAAGGCTGATCAAATAGCCCTCTGTTTGGATGCACTCCCCAGCAGTGATAGCCCAATACAGGGGCAGCAGGGAGCAGGCAGGCTGTCACTCCAGCTGAGTCATCTTCCTCCTTTCTCCTCCCCAGGCCCGGATTTCTGGTGGCAAGGAAGCACCACCTTGGTGATACTCCAGTGTCACTCCACCTCTTCGTGGCCCCCTCCAGGAATCCCCTCCCCCGCCCCAGCCAAGACTCCATTAACCATCATCTGGGCTGTCCCCATCTTCTTGGTACCTGCCCCTGGGCCTTTGCCCTTCAAATGGGGACACCAAGGACGCAGCTTCCAGCCACAAGCCCAGCCCTTGTAGCACTGACATTCCCAAAATCTGGATCCTGGGGGCTTCCCTGTTCCCCCTCCCCAAGTCCTGTGCTGGTCTGAGGAAACCTCTGAACCATGTCCCTTATAAGTCCATATGGCCATAAGAACCCCTTCAAACCTGAGGTCTCCAGCATTTGGGGGCATTTTCAATGGCTGTCTTGGAGACCGTTCCCACTGTATCCTAACTTGCCCCGTAGTTTTCTTTTCCCCGACATCGGTGCTGCTCAAGGGAAGGACCCCGATTAATAGGTGCGAGTATGTTTTAGTTTTAAACTATAAATTCCCAAGTAGGCAAAGAACTTCTGGTTTCCAACTTTCTATCTGCCTGGTGAGAGGCAACAAATATTATTATTGACTCCCCTGGAGGATTTTTTGATATTAACTTCCTCCCAGTAGCTGTATTTACCCATGAGAGCAGGGACTAAAGGGTGTGTCTACCTGAGCCATCTGCCTGCATCCTGTATTTCTCTCTTCATTCTCAGCATGTCATTCTGCCCTTTCTCACTACCCAGGAAGGTACTTGAATGCAGGAACTTTGTCTCATTCAATTTTGTATCCCCTCTGCCCAGCAAACCTCCACAAATATTTCATAAAGCAATGAGCTTACAGATGGGTGAATTCCTGAACAAATATCAGACGAGAGTGGCAATAGGGAAATGCAAAGGGAAGTGAGTAGTATGGTGTCCTGGCCAGGATGCCAGGATACCTGGCAGTTGGGTCTGTTGTACTCTGATTTACCTAGAAAGGTTTTAATGACCTTCCCCACAAAATCCTTTTCTGCTGGCTCTCTACATGTGTGAGCATGATCCAACAGCAACACCACAGTTAGATGCTCCAGAGCCCTGCCTGAAGAGAAATCCTACATCCATCTCCTCTTGCTTAGTAGAGGAGCACTGAGCAATGTGGGGAGCCATTTATTTCCGTCCTCGGGATCACACTTCTTCCCCAGATGTCTGATTCTGGTTTTCATCTGCAGTGATGGCCATCTTCTCCCAGGGCACTGGGCCCTGAGATAGCAGAGCTGGCCAGCGGGAGGACTATGTGAGGGCTTCTCTGGGTCCAAAGAGAGTTCCCCCACCCCCTGGGGTTGGAGGAAGGAAAAGTGGAGGTGCTTTTGCTAGGGTTTTGGGAGCAGCCTCACGGGGGCTCTTGTGGAGGGGGGCATGCCTTGGCACCCCCCTCTCCTGGCCGTTCTGTGCTGTACCCACAAGGCTTCAAGCGGCCTCCCCAGAGGAGGCAGCCCAATCTCCTCCACCTGGGAGCCATTTCTGAGTCTCCCTCACACCTGAGCTTCCCTGGACAGGCGACCTCGGCTAGAGTCTGAAGAGTGGGAAGACCTCAAGCCTGTCCCCTTCCCCTAGGCTAATGTACTGGATGCTCAGCCTCCACCACTATGGGGGTGTTTCCCGGCCATTCAGCTGATCACTGTTAAGCTATCATTTCTCTCTGGAAAGGATGCCCAGACCCCATCCCTCTACTCCACCTTCTTGGGTTCCATTCCCTTGTTTCTGGGGCAATGCTTTTGGGAGGGTTGGAGGGAGACAGGATGAGGGGAAAGGAGAAGAACACTTTGGGCTTTCTGTCCTCCTGTCCTTCCTTAGCTGGCCCCCTTCACTCCCTGTCTCCTGCCTTTGACTGGAACGAGAAGAAAACAATTTGCACGTCCCAGGTCCACCCTGCCAACCTGACTGGTCCAGTAAGCTGTTTCTTCTGCATTTCAGCCCTGGTTCCTGATTACTTCCCCCAGGTCTCCACCATTCCACCCTCAGCTTCCTCCTCCTTGCCACCCAGTTCTTCTTGGCTTCCCATCACTTCCCCTCTCTTTCACCTCCTGTCCCTATCTCGCCAAATGCTCTCTCCTGTCAGTGGTTCTACATGATCTCTGTAACTTTTTCCTTCCCTCATTTTGCCCTCACAATTTCTCACATTTTGTCCTCACAATTTCTCCTTTCCTCCTGTGTATTTGTCTCTTGATGACTCATTTTCCTTTCAGAGAAACTGAGGCTCAGATAGGTCGGGGTGATGGCCTACATGGGAGAGCAGGACTTAGTAGACAAGGCCTTGCATCCTTGCAGCCCTGCCTTCCGTCTCGTCCCTCTTCCCTTTTGTCTTGGTCAGCTGCCCAAAGGCTCCAGCTCTGCATCCAGCAGGGGAGCCCCTTGAGGGGTTCCAGAGTCCACCACTGCACACCCATCACCTTCACCCACTGCCTTGCTGTAGCAAACCTGCAGCCACCCTGTATATTGTATATGTATACTTATCTATTTGTATATAGATATATAATTTCAAGACCCTACTAAAGGAGGAAGCCTCACTGCTATGCAGCCTGACAGGTTATCAAGTGGGTCTCTTTGAATCCCTTTTCACTTCTAGGAGCGTTGGGAACCATGAGGTGCCCCGCTGCAGACCCCAGAGCTGCTGCCTTCCCCAGGTGTGCAGGAAGTTTGTAGGAGACGGGGACCCTTGGCTGCCCAAGCTGCCACCCCTCCCCCACCCGCCCAGTGGCAGTTGCATCCGTTGGGGCTTCTGGGGCAGCCCACAGGGTTCCGAGCATGTGCTGGCAGTTGCTCTTTAGAGCACCCACTTCACTTCTCCCATGTAGTTCCTGAGTGCACGACTCTCCTGAAGAAGGGGCTTCTAAAAGGCCAGCCCATGCATCTTGTTCAGACCAGGCTGCTCCATCCCCGCTAAGCCCAGCAATCCATTTGGGTGTCTTTCCGGGATCATTGTCCTTAGTGGCCGCCTAGGCCTCGGGGAAGGAAGGGCATGAGGATTGGCCCCAGCTGGGATGTCAGGGGCCCAGGAAAACTCCTGCCTCTACCAAGAAATTGCCCCCTCTTTTCAGAGGCTGCCTTGTCCTAGGTATCTGATGTCCCGCCCTTGCAGTTTCCAAATCCAGATGTAGGTCTGGCTCCTATTAGGCTACCATTTCTTTGTGGGAAGACAGTTATGAAATTGCAGCATTGCTAAGTCTCTTAATGTGAATTGTCAGAGCCCCTTCAGACCAGTGGCTGGGGCTGGGCATGAGAGGCAGGTGGTAAGGGAAAGAGGGGCAGCCCCTGTGCACTTGGGCAGGCTGGAAGGGTTGGAGAAAGGAGCTGAAAACCCCCCAGATTTATTTCCCAAATGGGCTTGAAGAGATCCCAGCCCTGAGGCGCCTCCCACTCAAGCCAAAGACGAGCTTTTCCCAAAATCCAAGTCCATGAGGCTGGGCCACAAGGCTCTCACTCAATGTGGGCTCCTGATGCTGAGGGGACATCCTGACACCCGTGTTCTCTCCTGCAGAACCTCGTCGTGACATTTCTCAGAAGCCATGACATGTCCCTGCAGCTGGAGGCCTTTCAAGGGTGGCCCAGGAGGCCTCAAGGGCCTGGTGTGGCCTGCAAATGAAGGTAAGTAGGTGGCAGGGCTGAGTCTGTGCCTCAAAAGCCAACACTCCAGTTTCTTGACTGCCTCCCTTCTCCATTTCCTGAACCTGGATGGGTGCTGCCAGGGATGGTGGGAGGGATGAGACAGAGGACCCCGTTCATTTGTTAGGAGATCCAGAGTTCAGCCTCTCCAGTGCCTTGGCTGCCCCCTTCCTCACTCCCAAGTGCTGCTCGTGCATATTTACTCATTGCTCCCGTTTCCTGAGACGGTGCCTGTTCTCCTTTAAGAAGTGTAAACCAGAGGAGCCTCTTCGGTGATAGCTCAAAGCATAGTCAGCTGCCCACTACTGAGCCTCCTCCCTTCCTGCAGCCTCTGCCCTCTCCAAGCTCACTCTGGCCTTTCTTATCCTGGGTACCCTCCTGTCCTTTGTCTCTATGTTTGCCTTTGATTGAAACTTCTCTCCTGTTGTCCCTTTGGAATGGCAGCATCATTCTGCAGCTTCTCGGTCAGCATGGGTTACAGGTTTGTGATGACAGCAATGCATGCTGTCCCCAGAGTGGCTGGATGGGCCTTGGACAATCACTCACGTACCCAAATGTGTTCTGCAGATAATCTTTCCTCTGTGTATACGAAGAGAGAACGTTTAGGGAGCACTGTTCTCCTTCTCACCCATTCTCTCTGTTTTCCTGTCCGTCATCTGGGATGTCTTTCTCTGTGTGCCATTCTGCCTCTAATTATCCTCTTTTTCTTTGTTTACAGAGAACAGCTGTTCTCAAGGAAGGATCCAAAGGGTTCAAAGGCGAAGGGTGCCATCTGCTTCCCCACTGATTCAGAAGATAAAGAGGAGAAGTGTCCTGTTTCACCCATATTGCTGGTCCTGATTTTTCAATAGTGTCCCTACCCTGAAGCTCTTCCATTGGCCATCATGGAGTTAGCTAACAGCCCAGGGAACTGGTCTCTTTTCTTTTTCCCCTTACCACCTGGAACTCAACTGGAAAGGGCAATCAGATGGCTCTATAGCAGACACCACCACCTGGTCTTTGAAGTTTCTGTCCTACCAGTGCCACAGCTCCCTCTCCCACTTCTGAATTTCCTCCAAGAGAGACCATCCTCAGCAGCCTAGTATGTTATGCTGGTCCTGGAATGCTGTATTCTGGATGTCTACTCAAGGCCAAACTCCAATATTGCCTTTTTTTTTTTTCCCTATTCAAGGCCAGGGCTAGGCTCTCTTCATTGTCTCCATTTCTCTTTCTCTAGAGCTCCTAGAGGGCAAGACACTGTTTCTCATATATTTCTGGATCCTTGGAGCTTAGCTCAGAGCTTGGCATACATGCCCAGCATGAACTTTTCTGAATAAAATAATTTCAAATGCTGTATACAAGATACTGTTTTTTTGTTTTGTTTTGTTTTTTTCTGAAATTAGAGCTAAAAGCAGCTGAAAACAAGCTTGGGGGCCATCCTGGTGTGCTCAGGGAGAAAAATGAGGGGGATGAGGGCCATGAGACAGGCATGCGTGTGTTCAGAAGGGGATTTAAGGACCAGTGTGCCTACTGGGGCAGAGTTAAGACTCCGCACACACAAGGCTGATCTTGAGGGCACTTCGTGAATTTCAGACTCAGGGTCTATTATAGATCTTGAAGCAACCTATCATGAGTGGTAGTTGTTGCAAAAACACTGGAAAAAAGACAAATTTCATCAGACTGTGATCAAAGAGGAATTTCACTCTCTGCCTAGGTAAGACTCTAGGAATTGTTACGGGAATAGAACTGAGATTTGAAATATTTATCCACCTACTGTGTCTATTCACCTTTATGCTATACTATTCCATTTCCAGAGAGATATATGGGCCAGGTTTCTAGTTACAGATTCAAAAGCTAATATCTTAAAAGCTATTTCTGAATCTCCAACTGCACAAGTTTCCAGGTAAGATTAAAAATGTGAGTGAATTAGCTTCTGCAGTCAAAAATATCCTGGTGCAGGGACATGCACACAAATGTGTGGTTTAAGCTTGTGTGTGCCAGTGTGCTGGATTCAATGCACTCTACACAACTGTGGCCACGATGTTGCTACCCCCATAGAGAGCTGTTGCCTCCCCCACTAGAGATTCTTCACAGTGGTGATGGCCAAACAGAGCATGACGTTGAAAAAGATGTCAACATCAAGACCAGGGAGAGACAAAAAGAACATAGAGATCGATGAGCAGTGACTGACATGGAGGGTCACTGAGGCCTGTGAAGTCTGTGTCTTCCATATCTCCCTGTCTTCCCTATTCTCACTGTCAGTGTTTGGACTGGGACTAACAGCTCTTCTGGAGCCTTCTAAACCTACTCCCCCATCACGCTCCACACTTTCCCCAGATTGCCCTTTCTAGAACTTGCATATGACCAAATGCCATACAAGCTGCAAGCCGCCTGGGACTCTCCACTGCTCCTGCTCACTGCCAGGCCAGTCCTTGTTTTGTCTCCTAATTACCTTCAGGTCCAGCTCGAGTCTTCCCTTTCTTGTAGGAATGATTAGCTTTATGTGTCATTTGGGCTAGACTGTATTCCCTAGTTATTCAATTGAACGTGGATCTACATGTTGCCAAGAGGGTATTTTGCAGATGTGTTTAATGTCTACAATAAGTTGAACTTTGATAAAGATTATCTTGGATAATCTGGGAGGACTTCATCCAATTGAGACAGAGTAGAGATGGGGCTTCCTTCAGCTCATCACCACTAGAGCATTCTTCTATGCATTTCCACTGATCACAAAACGCACATGACTACCTCACTGCTAAGAATTCCAGGAACTGGCCTTAGGAGATAACCAAGGTTGTGGAGTGTCCCACCTTTGGAAAGAATGCTGAACAATTGATTTACGGCCTTGTTGCTGCTGGCCAGACCACCAGGTTGCCCAATATTTAAGGTAACCATAATAACCAGATAATGCCAACTTGCATACTCCACCCCCCACCCCCCACTGGCTTTGCCCAGTCCAGCCTACACACCCTTCCCCTGATGCCAGTTCCCATGCTTGCTTAATAAGAAAGTCCAACTGGCACTTTTCAGAGAGTTGGGGGAATTTCTCTCCCTCTCTCTCTCTTTGCTGCCCTCGTTATATCTGCGCATAAGCTCTAATAAAGTCAAAAAATAAATAAGTCATTTAGGAGTTATATATACCAAGTGCTTGATAAATCCAGACGATGCCTTTTTCAATTTTGCAAATGACAGTTTGCAATCAATTAGGTTTTCCAGAAAATATAGAACCAGTAAGGTAGATAAATGATAGATAGGTAAATGGATAGATGAGATAGATAGATAGATAGATAGATAGATAGATAGATAGATAGATAGATAGATGATAGACGGGGTTTTATTTCAAAGAATTGGCTTACACAGTTGTGGGGTTTGGCTGGGTAAATCTTAAAATTGTGGGACAGGCTGACAGGCTAAAAACTCTAGACAGGAGCCGATGCTGGAGAATTGGGGTAGAATTTCTCTTTCTTCCAAAAAACCTCATTTTTGCTCTTAAGGCCATTCAGCTGAATGTGTTACTAACCAGGGGTTCTTGGACTCTCAATGCAATATCACACTCTCTACATCATACCCTCTAAATTAATATTTGCAGTGATGGCAGAGCAAGCATGGATTTTGTGGGTCTTAGTGTACAAAGTCAGGGGTATCAGAAGTATCAAGTGATTTTCTTTCCACTTCCCTCTGAGCATCTCTGCACTAGAAAGGCAGGACATTTTGTCTCAGTCACAACAGGAGTTGTCCCCTTCTCAGAGGTGTGCAAGGATTTCTGGATCTCAAGGAGCCCTAAAATATTGGAAGGACCCCTCAGGCCATTTGTCTCAGGAGACTGGCATAGTTTCTCCAATGCTTATATTCCAACACACATGGCCCCATGGTGCCTTGGATGCAGAGGTGCTGCTGACTCTCTGTCATGTCTGGGGCTGTCCCTGTGGCCTGGGGTCCAGACTCACTGATGAACCACACAACTTGCCCTCTCTGTGGGCTCCTCACCTCTACCAACACCAAGCTGGCTCCACCTTGCATGTAGGGTTCACTGACATTTTCTGCTTAATTGTCTAGGTGGAGTTTCTTTCTCCTTTAAACCAGTTAAGATAATCCTTTTCTTTCCTTTTTTGGAACAAGGAAGCATCATCTCTTTTAGAAGTTTAAGCTTAAGCTTTTACAAAAGTCAAAAGAGCTACTGATTTTAAGTAGGTCACTGCAACAATCCCTGCAGCAAGAAACCCCAAAGAACCTGAAAGATCAAGCACAAATTGCTTAATAAACTGTGGCCATATACATGATTATTCATCCATCTTCCCACTAAAATATCCCTAAGACATTTTAGAATAATAGCTATAAAGATGGTAGTGAGATCAAGTGAACTTTTCTCTCCACGTATTTACCCATATTTTATACATGTTTTATAATAAACAGATATTGTTTTGGTAATGTGATAAACTATCATAAGAAGAATACAGTCAGAGGTCAAAGGCAAGTGGTAGAGTGCAAAGACTCTACAAATTCCAGCTTTGCTACTTACTTGCTTGATGACTTCTAAACCTCAGTTTACTGAACTGTTAAAGTGAGCTAATACCAAACTTTTGTTTTTTGAATCAAATGAGCCAATGTGTATCAAGTTCTTGGTGTATCCCAGTACCTAGTACATCTTTAGTACATAGTCACAGCTCTTATCCCTGCTGGACTGTGAGTTTGAGGGCAGGACTGGGTCTCTTTTCTCCTTTATCTTCATCATGGAAGATAGTCAAACGTTATTCATTAAATGAATGAATGCAAAGTTTATTTAATCCTAGATCTGTTATTCCAAAAGTTAGATTATTTCTCTGTACTGAACATATTCACCCAAAGTCCCTTTTGGGGTCTGCATGTGTATATGTTTTTTAAACAGACTGGCTTTTTTATGTGTGACAAAATGCCTGGAGAGCGTTTGAACCACAGAAGTGCTTCATGCCACCTGTCATAAGGCCAAACGTATTAGTCCATTCTCACACTGCTAATAAGACATACCCGAGACTGGACAATTTATAAAGAAAAGAGTTTTAATTGACTCACAGTTCAGCATGGCTGAGAGGACTCAGGAAACTTAAAATCATGGTGGAAAGGGAAGGAAACATGTTCTCCTTCACATGGCGGCAGGAGAGAAAAGAAATGAGAAAATGAGTGCCGACAGAAGTGCCAAGACCCTCATAAAACCATCAGATCTCATGAAAACTCACTCACTATCACGAGAACGGCATCAGGGGAACCTCACTCATCACTCATAATTCAATTACTTCCCACCAGGTTCCTCCCAGGACACATGGGGATAATGGGATTACAATTCAAGATGAAACGTGGGTGGGGACACAAAACCAAATCATATCACCAACCACACACATGTTCCACTTATGCCCTTTAGTTTTTATGACTTCCTAATTATCTCAGCACACATATCATACCTCTGTTTATAACTCTGACTCCATGGCAAGGTTACTCACATATTAATCATGGCTTTTCTGCTTGAGATTTGACTTCAGTACTGACGAGGGAATGAGAGATCATAATCGAAAGATTGAAAAGTGACCAAAACCGAAAACACACCACCATCCAGTGTTCCCAAGTCCCACCTGGATGGGCCATTCAGCCTAGAAAAAGCATATGCTCTGCTCTAAATTTTTTGAAAATGTGTATTATTTACCTATTGCTGCATAAGAAGTTAGTACAAATTTAGCAGCTTAAGAAGATAAGATATTTAATACCTCACCGTTACTGTGGAGCAGGAATCTGGGCATGACTTATCTGGGTCCTCTGGCTCAGGGTCTCTGGTGCCACAGTGAAGGTGTTGGCAGGGCTGGAGTACCTTCTGAGACTTGACTGTGAAAGAATCCACCTTCAAACTCGTGTGTCATGGGCAGGATTCACTTCCTTACCAAGGGCTGTTGGCTGGAGGCCACCTTCAGTTCCTTGTCACATGGGCTTCTCCATAAAGAGGCTTACTTCCTCAGAGCCTGCTCAGGGAGAGTCAATAGAGTCTGCAAGCAAAATGAGCAAGAGGAAAGTTACAGCCTCATGTAACGTTATCCCAAAATTAATATCCCATCATCTGTGCCATATTCTAAGGCTTAGAAACAAATCACAGAACCACTCAAGGGGAGGGGATTACATAAAGGCACGAACACCAGGAAGTAGGGATTCTTGAGAAGGTCACCTATGAGCCTACCAACCACAGAGCCCAAAGGGGATGATTTTAAATTTGTGTTTGGTCAAAACCAGTCCATCATAACTCACACTCTGATCATAGCCAAATCATAAGGAAGTGACAAGATCAGCCATAAGTAACCTCATCACCACCTTGTGCTGTGAGAATGTTGCTGAGAATACTGCTCTTGTCACTATTCAGTGCTCCTAGATGAGATTCCATGGAACAACCACTTTGAACTTTACTTTGAAGGGAAAAATTCAACTTCCCTTGAGAACTGGAAGTTTTAATTTTTCTCCTAAGATTAATAACCATGATTCCCTTTTAGCCTAGTTAAGCCTGGAGGCTTAACTATTATAACTGTAACTCTTCTATTTTCTATTTCACATTTGTTTATTGACCCTCGCTCTTCCCTTTCTTGCACATGTTTTATTTTAATTTGTATTTTATAGTCATGTCATTACATATACTCTTATTGGAGGCCACATAAATGGGGTAGGGTATAAATTAAGGGGGACTGAGGTTGGGTGGGTTTCGACCTCAACATTTAGTGTGGTCAACACAGAGTAGAGGTGAATTCCTGAACCTCTGTCTGCACATCGAGTAAAATACCTGAATGTTCTGTATTTTACCTACTCTCATTATAAAGGAGAAGGTATGTTGAAAGTAATTTTTAAAATGTTGTTTAAAATATTTTGAAAAAAATCATCAAAGTGAATTGTAGGTTAAAACTTACGTTTTTGGTTGGTTTAGTTGAAATTGGGTTTTAGAGAAGAGGCAATAACTAGAATCTTTATTTGGACATAAAACATTGGCCAGGCGCGGTGGCTCATGCCTGTAATCTCGGCACTTTGGGAGGCTGAGGCGGGTGGATCACGAGGTCAGGAGATCGAGACCATCCTGGCTAACATGGTGAAACCCCGTCTCTACTAAAAATACAAAAAATTAGCTGGGCATGGTGGCATGTGCCTGTAGTCCCAGCTACTCAGGAGGCTGAGGCAGAAGAATGGCGTGAACCCGGGAGGTGGAGCTTGCAGCGAGCCGAGATTGTGCCACTGCACTCCAGCCTGGGCAACAGAGCGAGACTCCGTCTCAAAAAAAAAAAAAAAAAAAACAAAGCCAGGATCTAAAAAATACAACATTTATTCATCAAAAACTTACTAATGATTTATCAAGGGGCAGACACTAGATGATACAAAGATGAAAGAATGTACAGCCCCTTATGACTTTTGGAGAGATCGTGACAATACACCATGACCTTAGGCTGTCGAGTCTTCAGCTGCAGACACAAGGCACGATGGGATCCTAACAACTACTTAATTTTAGGTTCACAGTTTACAAGGAGTCATCAGAGTCACAGAAGATAAAGATGAGAGATCCTGGTGAATTTCCAGCACAGAGCTCAGGGCATGTACATCTAGTTCCCAGGATTCATAGCCTGAGGGGATCTGTCTGTCCCTCAATTTAGACAATCACTAATGACTAATTGAAGTTCAGCATTTCTTTCTATTATGAATGAAGGCAATGAGCTGCACTAACGTTAGCATTAGCTCTACTTCTTAGCAATAGATATTTTTATATCACTTTATAGATATCCCCAAATATAGTTTATGTTCATCACTACTTCAAATCATAGTAGTAATTAGACCAACTGCCATATCTTGTTATTTAATCCATTAATAAAAAAGCACATATCTTGCCCTATCATATATTGTAATTATATTTTGATAACTGTATTTGAATATAATTGGGTTTCCTCTATAATCCCATCTACTTGCTTTTGCGTAGTTAGAAATGTGATGCAGAGAAAGATGCATAGGGTTTGACTGAGATAACTGATGAGGGAGGGACAAAGTCAGCAAAGCACATTCTGCAAGCAAGACTCTGCCTTCCTTTCACAGAGCTCTGTGGAGGAAAGAGGCAGCTTGGGGAAGCACAGAAGTTTGGAGAGGTTAATTGCTGGTCACTTCTGGGGTTGAATGCAGGTTCTGCTTTATGTCTAGCCCAGGTCTTGACTCAATAAGAGGTTGCATTATCTCCAAAATTTTTATTTGAAAAACATTTCAAGCCAGGTGCAGGAGTGGGTGCAGTGTCATGTGCAGTGGTGCATGCCTGTAGTCCCAGTTATTTAGGAGACTGAGGCAGGAGGATCTTTTGAGCCCAGGAGTTTGAGGCTGTATTGTGCAATGATTGCACTTGTGAACAGCCGCTGCACTCCAGCCTGGGCAACACAGTGAGACACTGTCTCAAAATAAAAATTTCAAATTCACAGAAAAGTTACACAAATAGAACAATCAATACTTATACAGACTTCACTGAGATTTATGGACTGTTAACAATGTAATTCATTTGCATGTGCATTATCTCTCTCTCCCTCTCTCTCTCAAATCTACTTATAAAGTACATATTCTCATGTCCTCCATGTCCCAATAATGTTACTTTGTCTTTGCAGCTTCTTCACCAGCTTCTTCTGGAGTCCACTTGGCCCTCTCTCGCTTTGCCCTTTATTTCAGGTGATGTCCTTCAACACCACAAGCCCCAGATCTATGGCTCACCCACTCCTTGTCTCTTGCACTCTGACCATCATGAACCCCTACATGTCCCCTCCTCTGCCTCTTCTCTTGCCCTTCCCCACTGCTTAAACCTTTCCATCCTGCCCTCTGGAATTCACAGTCCATCATTAGCCATACTCTCTATGTTCTCACTTTCTTCTTAGCATGTTTGCTTTTTCAAATAGGTGCAGAATCCAATCAAGAACCATGTATTGCCTAACTCTTGAGCTTCTGTCAACCAGTAAGTAGTTCTTGAATAAATGGCATTAGTTCTTTGAGACTCAGTTTCACATTTCTTAAGATGGAAATTAATGACAATAAAGACTGTTATACATGGTTGTTAACAAAAGACACATCAAAGTCCTTCAGACGTTGAGAAGTAAGTACAAGTAGTTACTATTCTAATTTTTATTCAGAGAGCTGAAGATAAGGTTCAAGTTTTATTCATCTTTTTATCTTCAGTACGTAGTATGGTGCCTGGAGTCCAGGCTGACCTCAGTGCTGTGACTGATTAGACTCAGGCATGCATGAACGTAATAGCAAGACCATTTCCCAGAACAACTCGATTATTGGAACTCACTTTCTTCAGTAATGTGGACACTGCAACATTTATATAATCACAAACCAAAGAGTTCAACTAAGTATTTTATTTCATTTAGAATTTTTATTCAATAAATTTTTTTCTAATTTTTTTTTGCTTTCACTGTGGTGTCAGAATTGACTCTAGAGAGTAAACAAATCATGTTTTATTTCTGTAACTTTTTCAAAGAACCAAACCTAAATCAAATTTCTGATTAATGATTTAAATATAGAGAATTTATTATTAGGTCTCCCTGCATTCCATTTTTATCTGTAAGAATATCCATCATTACATAAAATACCTAGAAGTTTTATGACATTTGCCCTATCTATTTAGAGTTGTCAATTCAGAACAACATTTCATTCTAGTTTAGATGGTTTTCCTGGTGTACCTCATATTTAGATGGATATATCCACCATGTCTGATGTTGGAATCCTAATAGCCTAGTATTTTGCTAAAAGGGGAAGAGAGAGGGAAGGAAACTAACATTTATGAAGGACCTTTATTATGTCATCCTCTTTATACAAATTATCAGCTTCACGCATTGAAAAGACCTGGTGCAGTCTATATTTCCCAAGGAGGAAAGTAAGGCTCGGAGACTGGGACATTAACCAAAGATCCTGTGGCTGAGAAGCTCTGCTGATTTCCACAGCTCACACCTTCCACTTTTTCATACTGTTTTCACGCCGTTTACCACAGTCCCTTCTAGGAAGTGACCAGAGGTGTCAGTTTCCCAGATTCTCTGTCAGGCTGAGCAAATCGTGTTTGGTACTCTTTCCCACCAAGCCATTCTGCACTAATTACATTTACTCATGCTATAGTAAGTGTTATTCAGATAACACCTTTGCTGTAATCCGATAATGTCCAGTGCATGGGTTTTAGCCTCACTTTTGTCTCAGTTCATTTTATTGTACAGAATTATGACCCCAGGAAAACTAGTGGTCTCCAGAGGGAAGATTATTTAACTAAAATTAACAGACATGAGAAACTTCTTAAATATCGTCAGCATTTGTGATGTAAAATTGTCATGTTTTATTCAATACTGGAAAATGTACAAGGTGATCTTGGCTATACATTGTGACCTTTCACCTCATCTATACCAAAGAAACTATATTGTATGGCAACATTTTAATTTCATATAATTAAGCAGTATTAATTTTACAAAAGCAAAAATGTTTTTAAACCTGCATTAATCATCCTTTTAGAAGAAAATAAACAATGTTTCTCTCTCATTATGTTGTTACCTACTAATTAATGGAATGAATCAAATGTTCCTGTTTCTTTAGATTTGCATGAGCTTAAAATACCTTTTCATCTACATTGGGTAGAATGTCAGAACTAGCTTTTGGATTATTTTAAAGCTTGGTAAGATCACAAGGCTTCCCTGAAAATATGTCCTATCTTGACAATGCATTAAACCTTAAGAAAAGTTTAATTAACAAATGTCAGAATGTGTTCCTTCTTAAAAAAATGTGATATATTAACAATTCCTTCCTATCTCCTGAGTCTAACAACATCTTAACCCTTAAAGAAAAAAAAGAGACATTTTATATCTAAACATAGCTTTAGCTAACTAAAATTTGATGTTTTAAAATTAAAATACATATAAACTAATACAAAACAAATGTTTTAAGCATTGAATTGTTTCAGTTCCCTTTTAGATATACATTCTCATTAATTTACAGACTATTAGTTTACCTAGTTTTATATCAATAGATACTAATTGTAATTGTAGTTTTACATAGACCAGCTGCGGCTACAAAGCTAGTTTAAGATATTGTTTAATATCTCTGCACTTCACCTTTATCTCCTGGAAAATAGAGATAAATTATCTACTTTACCTATGTTTTGGGGCATAGCAGATGAGAAACATAGGTATAAATACCCTGGTAACTCTAAGGGGACATGCTAAAGGTTTATTTTAATTTTTTTCTTTGTATTTTTTTCAAATGATGTAGAGGTGCAAGAAAAAATAAGAAAAAAAGAGGAGATCAGCCATATTTTACCTTATATCTTATATCTCTTGTCTTTAGAGGTCTTTGTTTTGTTCCAGTCCGTTTTCTCTGTTTAAATAGAAACATGACCACGTGTGCATTATAAACAAAGAACTATAATACTGTTTGTATCTCACTTTTCCACCTAATAATCTCCCAAATTATTAATAATAATGGTATATCCACATTCCACATGTCAATTTACTTAATCAAATTTATATTTCCATATTTAGCTTATTTCTATTACTTTACTGGTATAAAGAATGATATGATGATAATCTGCATAAAAGTACCTTTAGATACATTTCTGATTATTTCCTTAAGATAGAGTCTTAAAAGTAAAATTGCAGAGTCAAAGAGAACACAAACTTTTTAAATTTTACTATATATTTCTAAATTGCCCTAAAGAAAGAGTTGTTTTAATTTATACTATCACCAGCAAAGGATGAGAGCGCAGGCACCTTGCACACCCTTGTCAACACCAGGCAGTTGCATTGTTTTCAATCTTAATAATGTTATTGTTATTATCATTTTCATGATCCCTGGTGTCTTACTTTCTTCTTGTTTTGTATGTGTGTCCTTTTCACTGAGTGAGAAAATGCAGGTTGTAAAACAGGAAAGTGAACTAGAATTCCTTTGAACTGGAATTCCTTTCTCTAGAGGCTCAAAAAGCTATTTCATAAAGAAATGTTGTTCCAGCTCTATAATTTTAAGCATCCCAATCACCACTGGCCCCTTGTAGGCCTCAGGCCTACAAGGATGTCTGGGCGGCCTAAGGAGAACATTAATATGTGCAGCGTTTCCTTTTTATTCCCTTTGGCGACCTGTGCCTTTGGGATGTCTTTGAGGTGTTTGATGCTTTTTGTAGCTAGAGTTATTGATCAGGGTAGCACACGGGAGTGCTAGCGATGGGCAAGAGAGGAGTTTTTACCTGAGCTGGCAGCCAGTGTCGACGGGGTCTGCTCACACTTCAAATACTCTCCGGAGTCCTGATGCTCCTGACAAAATTGATCCCGAAGGAAAAAATCCTTTATCTTGGCTGGAAAATCAGGGCAACCTGATACGTAATGAATGAAAGGAAAGCATTAGGTGACACGTTTACAGTCATAAAGGATTCATTTGATTTTGCAGTCACCCTACTCTGCTATTAAATTTTAATTTCAGCAAATGATATTTATTTATTTATTTTTTTTTATTATACTTTAGGTTTTAGGGTACATGTGCACAATGTGCAGGTTTGTTACATATGTATCCATGTGCCATGTTGATTTCCTGCACCCATTAACTCGTCATTTAGCATTAGGTGTATCTCCTAATGCTGTCCCTCCCCCCTCCCCCCACCCCACAACAGTCCCCGGAGTGTGATGACACATGCACACGTATGTTTATTGCGGCACTATTCACAATAGCAAAGAGTTGGAACCAACCCAAATGTCCAACAACAATAGACTGGATTAAGAAAATGTGGCACATATACACCATGGAATACTATGCAGCCATAAAAAATGATGAGTTCATGTCCTTTGTAGGGACATGGATGAAACTGGAAAACATCATTCTCAGTAAACTATCGCAAGGACAAAAAACCAAACACCGCATGTTCTCACTCATAGGTGGGAATTGAACAATGAGCAAATGACATTTATAAGAATGCCTTGGAAGCATGCGTCCTCTAAGACCACTGTGGTATCCAGGAGTGCAGGTCACCATGTTTCTCAGCTCTTCTTCTGAGAAAATGGTAGCTCTTGCTGTTGGGTGGGGCACAGGACTACCTCTGGTGAAAAGAGGTGACCAGGGTCACTTCGAGGCTGAAGCATTTAGCCGCGCTGACCCTCTGGCGTTCTCCCACTCTGACACAGTGAGGTGATGAGACATTCCAGGTCCCCAAGAGAAGACAGCAGCGCAGAGCCTGTAGAGAGCCACAGCAGGCCGTGACGCAGGAATGAGAAACAAACCTAGTGATGGAGACACCGAGACTTTCGAGGTCGCTTATTACCTCGCCCATCTTGATGGATTCAGATGTTTTGAAGGTTCGTTTTTCCGAAAGAACACTTAATAGCTGTAAAACCTACAACAATCACCATGGAATATAGAAGAAGAATTGAAGGTCTGATGAAAGAAACGTTACCACATTCTTAAAAGCTGAAATTAGTTAAAGCAGTTCCTAACTCTCATTGTTATCAGTGGCTTTTCTGCCAATTTCTGTTTCTAATCAAAATAAAATTTGGTATGCGAAACTTAAAAATGAAGGCAAATAATGATAGCGCTTATTGAGTGCCTGTTAGGTGCCAGATACTGTGCTAGATAATTTATATGTTTTATTTCACTTATGGCATCAGAGTAACCATAGGAGGTAAATGACATTTCTATTTCAGGGAGGAGAACTGAGATGAGCAAATATTGAGGGACTTTGAACCCAGCTTGATCTCACTCTACTGCCCTTGCCATTTTTCCCCTCATAAGTGCTTAGTACTTTGATTGCTTATGTATTAATCCAAATAGAGAAGATATTCTATTACTCACATAATTGAAAAATATGTAACTTTTTCTCTTCTGGAGACAACAGAAAGCCTAGTTCAATTCAGATCCAGAATCTCTGTACATAATGACGCCATGAACTCTGCTGAGACCAAATGACAGTAGGACAAAAATAAAATGTTTCTTGGGGCCTTCTCTTTCAATAAATATTTATATTTTCCCGACTCCAGTAGTTACCATCTCAGGTTTACATGCAGCCTCTTGTCCAGTTAAGCCCTTTGTTAAAGGTCTCAGCAGCCACCTTTGTTTTTGCAGGAGTTGAAACAATTTTTATTTGCAAACAGAGGTACCAGTTGGAAACTGCTACTAACAGGAGTACTGTTAGAGCTTCCTCCTCATTCTGGACAGTGAGTTCACTTCTCTAATGCACTTGTCAAAAATGAAGAAGCAGCAGATGGAGGAGGAGAAGGAAAAGGGAGAGGAAAAAAGAAGAATCATACATTCCAGTTGAGGTTGTCAAATTCTTTGTTGTAGTATGCGGAGCATTTTAAGTTTTCTCCGCCTACCATCTCTGTGTCTGTTCATCTTCCCCAAAAGTGGCCTGCTCTGCCATCACTATTCAAAGCTGTAGGGAGATAGCACATCAGAAATGCAGATCCTTAATTCTAACCAGCCAAATCTTCAAAGTCCTCTGTTACATCTTGGTTATTCATAACTCAGCCTGTCTCATACTATTCTTTCTCAGAATAGTAATATAAATAAATACGTATTTCTATGTGGTATCTTCCAAATCACAAAGTCTGCCTTTCATCTTCACTACATACAAGATTATTTTTTGTCTTTGTTAAAAACCCCAAAGGGTAGAAAAGTCAGGGAACTCCTTTCTTCCCTCAAGTTTTTCTTACGTGTAAGACCCTCTTCTGGTCAAAACTCCTCTGAGAATCTTCTCTCCATCTTCTCCATCTAGGTTAGCCCCTCTCTTCTCCTATCTATAGGAGCACATAGTACCCTCTCTGCCCCTTATTGCCCCCAGATATTCTTTTAAGCATTTGGAAGAGTGTGAATGAGTGGAGAGAGAAACACTTTGGAGCCACCCAGAAGCTGAGTTTGAAGCCCAGCCCTGCCACGCAATGGCGTCACTTTGGACAAACCGCCTCTCCCTCCTACACCGTGGTCTGTTCGTCTGTAAATGGAGATGACAGAAACTACTTTGTTTGATTGTTATACAGATGAAACATGGGAACGCACATAAAAGGTTTTGCCCAAAGCCTGACTCAAAAATGGCCAGTCTCTCTCCCTCCTCAGTCCCTCGAAGGCAGAGACCTCACCCCTATCCCTTTTTCATGTCATTCTCCACAGCATTCACAGAATGCAGAGCACATAGGGGAGTCCACAATCAATATTCCTTGAATTGAATCATATAGAGGCCGGTCCTCAGACACCACCCTCAGAGAAAAACCCCTCTGTGTGGCAGTCAGCATCCAGACCTTGCTTGTCAATCAGAAGTGTCCTTTGAAGTCCAGAGGCATCTCTGATACCAAGGAGCCCAAACTCAGCTGGGACACGGGGATGTATCTGCATCGTGCCAGATTCCAGTAGTGCTGGGAAAAAGTCCTGGAGGTGGCCTGAAAATGGAACCCTTCTTGGTATCCATCCTTCCATGTATGAAAAGAACACCATGGGTGATTTTATCTGGGATAATAAAATATCCATCTGGCAGATTACATCATTTGGTTAGGAAAGGGCTGGTTGAAAGAATATTCACTAAAAATTAAGAAGCAAAATATGTTTTCTGCTGCTGACATGAGTTTTTTTTTTTATTTTTGCTTTGTTTTTGTGTTTTCTCATTTCCCTGTTGATTTTAATTAATTTTGCCCTAGATTCATGAGCTTTGTAAACTTGGAGATTTTTTTAAAAATTTAAATACATGAAAAGAGCCTTCAAGTTTTCCCCAGATCACCAGGCTTTAATACTAAATTACTGTTTTCCAGCAGGATCATCTGCAAAACTCTGATTTTGTTTCTTCTTCTGTTCCCATCCTGATAATTGTGGCTGAATTCCCTTGTCTTTAATATGCCATATATTCTCCACCTGGCAAAGGATTCAGACAGATACAGATAATAAATACCCCGTAGACATACAGACAGAGAAACTGCTGTAATTGCTTTCATAATGACTCTGAGACATCAAAGGAAGGCAAATAATGGTATTTAACACTGTTTCCATTCTTTAGCTGAAATGTAATTTTATGGAGTTATTGTCAGGCAGCACGGTGAACGTACAAGTACAACTGTCATATTCCGCTCATATTAATTAGCTGCCCACGAGAGGGCCAGGCGAGTAATGGCAAAGTTCTCCTCATTTCAGATGGTCTGATATTCAGGCAGAACCATAAGTACAATAGCTTGATTAACATAGTTGCTTAGATCAGGTTTTCCCTGGGAGTGTGTCAATTGGCATTTTGAAGAATCAATTAATTAGCACTCCAAATAATCCATTCTTGGGTTAATGAAAGTGTTTTGTGCAGCTGCAAAAAACTACATGAAGAAAAACTCAACCTTTCCAAAGTGGCGATGAAAAAGATTTATCTCAGAAAACTATGCTGTCCATTTCAAAATGCCACTGAAAATGTGTATTTCCTTTTAAAGCCATAGAATTGAAGTGTAGGATTCTGACCACGATGTGTTCATTTTGGCTTAGAAGAAAGCAAGTGGTGGATGTTATGATGACATGAAAATGAGAACTTTTATTTTCACTATTTTGTCTTATAATCATGTTACTTAATTAGGGTAAGTCACGGCCAACGTTTTGCATATCATTATCCACTATTTTAAACAATTACTCTTTGAAGACAGTGTGCGTATTAACATTTTTCAAATGCCAGTATCACACAGATATTCCTGCTTTTTAAAGTTTGAGATTTAATTCTCAGACAAATGAGAATTACACATCGAAGGGGCAAATTTATTTTTAATCAAAGCTGTTTAGCTGAGAGATACAATACATTGTTAACACAAAGTTTACATTATCTGAAACCAAACTGTGAAAATCCCAGACACCTTTGCCATCATTAAGATGATACTTTTGGCACACCTTATCAATTCTTCCTCTGACTTAAAAAGAGAGCTAATGTGATTGTCTTTCTCATCTCTTGAGATCCAAATTTTCAAAGGGGCTACTTTTGTGGCACGGCTTTCTTATCTCCGAATGATATTAATCAAGTGTACAAATGAATAAAATAGTTTATTTGTTTATTTAAATATGCCCAGCATCCAAAACTTGGTGTAAAGTATAGAAACTATTATATTTCCACATTATTCTCTTCTTCAGAAACATCCACATTTATCAGCTTTCCTGATGTAAGTCATTTAAAAATTATGTTCAAGGGCCTTGAAATGGAAGGTATACAGTAAGTATGCGTTAAATTAAGGTAAATGAGTCATTTTATCAACTAAAAATAATTCAGAATGAAAATATGAATTTTATCATTTGTGGGATTGGTTTGACATTTTTTGGTAGTGTGAAAAATGTGATTTGTCATTACCCACAATTAGTAACTTCTCAGTTCATTCTCTTTCATAGATGTGGCTATGAATTCAGGTAAAAATCAGCAGATTTAAAACAGAACAAAACACACGTTTTATCATATCAGACAGGGATTGTTTCCTTTATCTTAATTTGTTATAGATTAAAAAAAAGTTAGAATTCAGATGAGGCTGGAGTGCATTTTGCTGCCTATTAATTTGTGGATGACAGTTGTAGAGCTAGTTACGTGGGAAAATTACGTCTCAGAAGGGCGGATACATTTAGCATACGTCAAAATCAAGAATACACAGGAAAAAGATCAAAACACAGGATTAAATAGAAACAGGCTGCTCATGTCTTTCCATTAAGATGAGAAATTCCCCCAAACTTAACTGTTTCCTTTCAGGCTTAATGAGGCTGACGATGTGGGTGATGAGGAAGAACCTCTGTTTCCAGGGCTGCTGAGGGACGTACCCCACACCTCCCTATTCCTCTCCCTTCAAGGTGAAGAAGCAATGGGCCAGGGCTTGTTTCCTAGGACATTGGAATGGATGCTGCTGAGATTCAGCATCACCCGTTTATTGCTTATTCTTCATTTTTAGATTCTCGTAGAAATGTAAAATGGCAAAGTTTCATTGTCGCTGCTCACTGTGGACTTCAGCCAGAAATGAGATCTATTGCTTATTTTGCTAATCAGCTCTTTCCATATCTGCATGCTCATTTTCTGATAGCTGATGAGGCGACAAGGTCATTGGACGTACAAGTACTTATTTAAAAACAGACATGAGAGTGAGATGGAGGTTAGTTGGGTCTATCAGAGCTGTCAATCAATTAATGAAAATTATTGAGCAAGGACACGGTGAGGGAAGTGAACAGAAGGAAGGAAAATGACCATGGAGACACAACATAGGGAAAACGACAGAACTGACTAACTGTGCTCACGTGAGTGCTAAAAACAGACATGCTCACATCCCAAGTGAGAGACAGCTCCGAGAAACACAGCGACCGGAGTCTCTGCCACTCTAAAGGCTCAGAAGCTGACAGCGCAGGGCTTTTGCCCAGAGGTATACCCTGAACAATGCCTTTTCTCAGACGTGGAGGAGAGGGGTGTCATGCTGGATGGGATGAATATTTTATTAATGTGCTAAAGACCTGTGGCCAAGATTTCAAATGGTTTAAAGACACTATTATTCAGACCAAAATTTGGACTAAATACAGGCCACACAAGTACAAATAGCCCCCTTTCCCAAGGAGGGGAAATAGTGGATCCCTACCTGTAACTGTACAACGGACATGGAAGGCAAAACGAGGCTAGGCTAGTGCTCTGTAAATGGCCACTCTGTCACTACTGCCCACCATGTGCCGGCGCATTCCAATCATCAGCACAGGAAAGAAAGAATTCATAACTCGATCCTTGGGGGAAAGAAAGGAGGGATAAAATTATATATAAAAGAGTGGAAGGAGAGAAAAAGGAGAGAGAGAGAGACTAAGGAATGAGGGAAGAAGGGAGAAAAAAATTGCCGGTATGCTTGTGTGAATGAAAGATAGTGAGGCAGAAAAATGGAAAGGCTGCAAAGTCAAAAACGGGGAGATACTGACACCAAATCTCTGCAAAGCGTTCAAAATTCTCCAGCTGCCACGCTTTTAATTTGCTACCATTCTAATTAAAATGCAAATTAAATTTATAATTAGCATCAGCGCTTTCTAAAGAAACCTCCTTGTGCGCTGCACAAACATATGGGACGATGCTGTAGAGTAAAGTTTGTAAAACAGAAGTCACGCACAGAGTGGTGGTGGGGGGCAATGGAGGATTTTTTTTCTTTTCCCTGGGAAACAAGTTTTATGCAGACTCGGGGTTGCCTCAGAGGAATGGCAGTGGTTCTTAGAGGAGGGTTGAAGTGAGTGAGTGTCCCATTGCAACAAAAGGATTGCTGAATATGGAAGACGGGCTAGGCTGTGACTTTGTGTTGAATCAGGTGTCAAGGGTTACCCTGCGTGTCATCAGGATTGTATAGGAGATGCCAAAAGGCAAAAGGGGTCAAAGCTTCTAATCAAAAAGTCTATGGCCAAAATTAACCGCTGCTTGCTTCCAGATAATTAATTTAAAAATTGATGGGGAACAAAGTGCCCAAATTACCTCATGATTCAGACACATATCGTGTTTTCAAGATAAACTGTCCCTCCAAGTTGCTGTTCAAAGCTGAGGGTGTGTGGAGACCCGAGAGCCACGTTAACTAAATGTGGAATATATGTGGCACTTCATTTGCAGAGATCCTCACTGAGTATGCTGGTTTTCCCACCATAATCCTTTAGACATAAATATATAAATCTGGTATTGCTGTTTCTTTTTTTTTTTTTCAGAAATACAATTGTGCTGACTGAGCCTCACGGTGCAGAAACAGCTCTGCCTGCAGCTGTAATAGGTGAAGGAAGATTGCCCACAACAAATTTGTTCTTATATTCACCATGTTTTGGTTCAAGGGAATCTTTATGAATTTATTTAAAAAAAATCTGTGATCCTCGTGGTAATTGTGCTTTACTTTTCAGTGGAGGACCCTACCTGCTCCTAAGGTCTCTTTAATATTCCAGGGACTCTCCTTTATCTATTAACCAGGCTCTCCATCAGATATTTAAAAATTTGAATGTAACAGGAATGAATATTTCATAGATGTGTGTTAAGCTGTTATTAAACTATAATGTAAAGCAGGATTGTAGGAATATTTTTATATGTCAAAAAGTCAATTAAAATGATAAGCCTGTAATATCACTATTGTGGTGCTGTGCAAAAATTCACTTCATATGCACAGGAGGTCCTCAACTACCTAGCATTTGGGTGTGAGGCAGGTCTGTTACATATTCAGAGGCCTGTGTACTGCAATTTCATTAGTAACACTTAGGTCCATTTTTGGCAGAGATTAAGTGGAGAGCTATGGAGGATAAATCTTACCTGACTTGATTTTTATTTAGTATTACAAAAACAGCATCAGGCATTCCTAAAGGTAGGTGCTTACCTAAATGCATTGCAGATTCATTTGAAAATAAATGTCAATCCCTAGGAGCGTAAGGTGTCTGTAATAAAGTCTGTAGGAAGGCTGCCACCGTTGTCTTGAATTAAAAGAAATGTAGTGTCCGTTGGAGAAAAATATCACACAATAATAAAGATGGAGGAGGAAATTAAAACTATTGCTAACCATAATATAATGCTTTCAAAAACACAGCTTCCTATCTGTAGGCTTTAGAAGAAAAATACATTTTGTGCAGGACGTGTGGGGAGGTGATTATTTTTAAATTTTTCTACCTTCATACTTAGGAAGAAATATTTAGAAATACAGTAGGTGGAATTATGTCCAAATGCCATACTAAAAGTTAAATGCTTTCCCAAACTTTCTTTGACCATCAAATCTTCCCTGGGCAGTGGCCATTGTCAAAAATGGGATGTTAAAAGATGATCTGGTTGACAGGTTTGACATAACTCAATTAATCAAGACTTCGCCGAAGAAAGAAAAATAATTCTACCAATACATTGATGAAGGGTGTCTTCGTACATTCACAGAGTAGAAGTTCCTTATTTTTTCCTGGTGTCTAAGGGGAATGCAGGCCTCCTAAATAAGTCTTCTGTGTGACAGACAAAAGACCGAAAACTGTGGCATAAAAGCATTTCTTTGTTTAATTTCTAATTGTTGTCCTCCTCTTATTCAGAAAATGAAGTCACCTTTGTCGTGGTTTCATGAACCGCTGGGTAATCAAAATTATTATGCCGCCACCTGTTGTCTGTTAATTATTCTGAGAAGATACTCATAAATCATAACACCGGACAATAAATCAAACTGTCAGTTCTCAGGTCAAAGGTTACCCATGAAAAGTTATAGGTCACCCACAGGGTGTGAAAGAGCAGGGTTTTAGAGCATCACTCATTGTCAAGCACTGTTGGGAGAAGTGCCATCGAAACAAAAGGAAAACTGAAGTACAGAAGAATTCCAGCCAGGGGACAGGAGGAGTCGATCCAACATTGCACATCCAACTACCAGCAAGACCCTCTCTCCAGGGCTCAGAGATTTGCTGCTCCTTCAGAACCTTGCTGCAAACACTGTCCCCTTTGGAAAAGCCTGAAGAGCTGTGGTGTTAGAACATTATCTTTTCTTTTTCATGTGCACTGGAGAATATGCTGGAGAAGTTCACATCCTACTGCATTATTCATCAGGACAATCAGAATATGTCAAACTGGAGTTGATTGGAGGATGCTTCTGAATGTCTTACTTCCTAAATTAATTTGGTTTGGAATACGTTTTCCTTGTGGTGTGACAAGAACTTCAACTGCATTTAATATTTTCAACTCATTTATTTTCAGTCCCCTGTATTTAAAATAACATCATCACTTCAAACCAGTGTGCACTGATGGATATCCTAGATTTAAAACCTGGCTAGGGGTAAATTATTTCTGATGTGGTGGGAGCAACCTTAGGATAAAGCATAATAAAGACGTTACGATAAAGTAGGCAGGGAACAGAAATAATGTTTCAGTTGGAAGATGCATTGCCTGCTGTTTGAATTAAATTCTGTAAAATGGACATTGTGCCTTCATTAAAAATTTCTCTCCAAAATATTATCTTTTATTTTGCTTTGCATTAATTTGTTATTTTCCGCTCCAATAACCATGGCTGTCCTCATGAGGAATAGAAGTACAATCAGGGGGTCCACTTGGGTCTGATTTTTTTTTAAAGGACACACCAGTTTGTGTTCAAACCGTAGACCTGAGAATGCATACTCAAATAGAATATACCCCAAAACATATTCCGCTCCACCTTCTTCCTTCAACCTGGCAAACCATTATTACTCCATTTTTAATTGATGAAAGTCAGTCTCAGAACATAAATGATTTTTCAGGTAGCAGTGGAGTTCAAAGCACGTCCACTGATCCAACCTTAACTATGCCTTCAAGTTTATACCCATGAATCAAAGAGTTTAATTCATGCCAGGCACACTGCTAACCTAGGTTCCACACATATTTCTCCCACCACCAGGAAAGCCTTCTCCAGAGTGTCCCTGGCCTGCTCTCTCACTTCATTCAGGCTCCTGCTCAAAAAGAGATGACTTCCCTGGCCATCATCTCTAAAAGAACTCCTGCATCACTCTTTGTCTTCTTACCTTGCTTTACTTTTCTTAATACCACTTATGACTACCTGAAATTATAGGTAGTTGTACAAGAATATACTGGAGGAGAATCGGGACCTTGTCATTTTTGTTCCCTACCACACTGCAGTGCATAGAAGAGTGTTTAGCACATGAATGAAGACCTTCCAGTGTAGTGGTGGTGGTGAGCATTACATACATTCCTGCAAGAGAAGTGCTAGCGACAGTGCTTGACACACAGCAGGGCTGCAGGCACACAACAGGGCTGTAGAAACTCTGACTGTCATGGATGAAGACATCATGCCAAGGGTTTCCATCCAGGAAACATGGGGTTTGTCAACAAACCCACCTGAAAAACTTGAACGTGGTGCATATGTCTGTTGAACGATCCCTCGATCATTTGTATTCTTTTTATCCTAGTAAAACTTCAGTTTGTTGTTTTGTGGCCAGAATATGTAAAGTCAAGGGAGTTGGTGGCTGACAACAAAATACAAAAAATACTGTTCTAGGATCTCTTTGCTGAGGTCTGGTGTAGGAAAGATAAATAAGACATTGTTGGGTACATGTACCACTGACCCAGGTTTCCATAAAAGTCACATTCATGTGTATACACTCAGGCTTCTGGTGCAGAACTAGAGCTGTGTATGCTTTGTCCCTAACCAAATGTCACATCAGCACTTCCTACCAAAATAACTTGCTATATATTAACTGAGAACTTCCACTGTAGACAGACATTGTGTGAAAGGAAGGGTATATTCTATCATTATTCTCATTTGTCCATAAGGAAACTGAGGCTTAGAGAACATTTATGAAATAAATTCTATGTTTTTAAGTATAGAAAAGTCCCTCTCATGAGGAATTATTATTAGGGCATCTTGGTGACTCTCGTTTTCTTGGACAATAGTTTTGTGACCCACCTTCATCGTATATTCAGTGAGGAATCTGAATTAGATCAGAGATAGGCAAACAATGAAACACACTGCATATATTGACCAACGTTAGGCTTTGCTAATAAAGTTTTATTAGATTATACCCATACTTATTCATGTACTTTCTAAGGTTGCTTTGGTGCTGCAAACACGTAGTTGAATGCTTGCAGATAGTACAATATTTACTAACAGGCCCTTTGCAGAAAAAGTTTAGAGTTCAGTACTAGTGAAATTCTAAATTATCTCAGCCACCTAAATTATATTGCCCTATGTCAGAAAGTTGTTGTTATGCCCTCAGAATTTAGTAAAGAGTTTTGGGCGGATTTTACTGGCCACATCTACAAATGTTATATTACAGCTTTTCAGAAGCTCTAACCAGTTACAGGTTAGGTAGCTCAGACGATGGAACTGTTTTCTTCAGTCGGTATTGCTATTTTAGAGCCAATAGCTAATAGGCCAGATAGTATTAGGTTAAACACGGTGTGGCATTGAATTCCCCTCTATTTTTAAAGAATAACTTTGTTTGGAACTGAGTTGTGACTGTTAAAATATTCTAAACAGGTCAGGAACAGGTGCTCATGCCTGTAATCCTAGCACTTTGGGAAGCCAAGGCGGGAGGACTGCTTGAGGCCAAGAGTTCAAGATCAGTGTGGGTAACAAACCTGTCTCTACAAAAGAAAAAAAAAAACAAAGAAAAACAAATTAGCTGGGCATTATGGAACATATCTGTAATCCCAGCTACTTGGGAGGCTGATGCAGGAGGATCACTTGAGCCCAGGAAGTTGATACAGTGAGCCATGCTCAAGCCACTGTACTCCAGTCTGGGTGTCAGAAGAAGATCTTGTCAAAAAAAAAAAAAGAAGCAGTTTTTACTTGAGATGTCTTAAAGGAGAAAACACTGCAAATTTGATCCATTTTACTATAATTTTTCTCAAATATAATTTTACACTAAGAATCCAATTTTCAAAATACTATTTGCAACCTTTTACTTTAATTTGTTTTTTCTCCTAGCAAGTTATTTGGCACTTGTTACATTTAACAGAAAATGATCCTTCATAGAGAGAGCTCAATATTGCAGTAGTCAAATAGACACTAACGCATGAAGAGAATTGGCTTATATTATCAAAGTTTATAATAAAATTCCTAATAGTCCTGATTTTTTTTAGATGGTTGTAGCTGTTCTGCAGTGGGTTAAAATGCTGCACACTGCCAAGACGACATCCCTATGTGTACTGAGGCACTACTGTGGCCTTGGAGGGGAATACACGCAAGTTATTTTTGCTTTGAGTACAGGAGGTTGCAATCAGCACCACACTGCAGAAGAAAATGCCTGTTTCTCCTTTTTCACCCCTTCTCAACTGTGTCAGAATGGTCAATTTCTGTCTCGCAAAGCTCCTGAGCCAATCCCAATAAGTCTAGAAGTTTATTCTAGGGTCCCAGTTTAAAGTATTCTAAGGTTCTAAATTCACAAGGGGAGTAGAAAAAGTAATAATTTGGATTTGATTCAAATAATTCAAAAACTTATATGATAACCTCTGGGTAACCACTAAAAGAGAAGTAAAATAATGTATGATTAACAAGATAAGAGGTCAAGAGTGAGATAATAATATTAATAAGTATTAATCCCAAAGAAGGCAAAAATAAAAGGAGAAAGAAAAATAAGGGGGTTAAATGGAAAAGAAGTATTAGTGTAGCAAGTATTAGTATGGTAAGATAATAGATATAAACCCAAATATAACTGTAATTATATTAAACGTAAACTGAGTACGTAATCTCAAAAGTATGTAGTCAATTGAAAGAAATAAAAACAAAAGCCCACCTAGAAGCAACTTTTAAGAGAAATACCTTAAATAGAAGGATGCAGAAAGGTTGAAAATATAAGAATGGAAAAAGATATTACATATGTTCACTAACCAAAATATAAATGTACTAATACTATCAGAAAAACTAGATTCTAAAGCAAGAAGCATTACTAGAAACAAAGAGGAAAAATTTTATGATGAAAGATGGTCAATTTACTAGATACATATAATAACTTTAAACATGTATATGTACAATAACATAACTTCAAAATAGATAAAGCAAAACTGACATAATTATGAGAAATGGACAAATCCACAAGAGTAGTAGAATTCAACACATTATATCTGATAGAACTAGCAGATAAAAAATTGGCAAGGTCATAGAATATCAAGACAATTAACAAATTTGACCAACTGATATATTTAACATGTATTTTTACATGTGCAATATTACTCCATTTGCTACGGTTTGGATGTGTCCTTTCCAAAGTTCAGGTGCTTGCCGATGTGATGGTATTAAGCAGCAGGATCTTTAAGATGTGATTAGGCCAATAGGGCTTCTCCCTCCTGAATGGGATTAAGACTCTTATAAAAAATGCTTCATGTAGCGTTTGGTGAGATGCCCTTCCACCTTCTATCACAAGAGAACACTGCAGTCCTCCTTGTCAAGGGATGCAGCCCTCGCCAGACCACCTAACCTGCCAGTCCCTTGATCTTGGACTTCCCAGCCTCCACATCTATAAGAAAATAAATGTCTGTTCATGCAAATTACCCAGTTTCGGGTATTCTGTTATAGCAGCACAAACAGACTAAGATAGCATCCAACAACTATATAAAACATCAAAGTTAAGCCTTATCATTCTCAAGTGTACATGGAACATGGTATGGCCCTATATTTCTCCTGTGGGTAAAACAGGCATATCTCCCTTTATGTAGCAGATGTTTTGCACCCTGGGAGGTTCTTCACTTTCTGTTACTTCCCTTGGCCACATCTAAACAGGATATTGAGAAGCGTGCTCTTCTTGCTGGCTAAGGAGCTAAGTCCAATTCCTGGCTGTTGAATACTAGGGGACTGAGGAGTAAGTCTCCAGTGGTGACCACCCAGGTTCATAGATTCTCAAGCAACCTGACTCAAAACCTCAGTAGCTTTTGTTTCTTTGATTACTGGCAGGGTTGTGAAGCTTGAAATGTTAATTTGTTTTCTTGCCCTTATCCTCATAGAATGTTACAACAAGAAGGGCAGGATTGGTCTATCCCAGGAAGAATGAGGTTTTTATCACTGGCATGGCATTGAATTCCCAGCACATGGAAATGATAAAAAGTCAGGCTAATTTTTGGTAGGTTTTGTCATTGTTTTTAAATTCCCTATTGACAACGCACCTCCTTATTGGACGTGGGTAAGAATGCTCCCATCACAGAGCCCCTCTCGGTTTGCTAGATCCTATTACCACTGGTGTTCACCTTATGTGGGGCTATTGCATTAAGCCAGTCAGGCTTCTGTGGGAAAATCACATCTTCAATCTTATCTCTGTCACGCATTATTTTAGTAAACTGAGAGGTTTTGACAATATCTTTAGGACATTTTTGTTATTGTTTTCAAATTTTTATTGTACATATTTAAGGTGTCCAAGATGATGTTTTGATACACATATAGTGAAATAGTTACTATGATTAAGTAAATTAACATACATCATCCTACATAATTTTGTTGTTATTTTTAATCTGCCTTTTTAATTTGCCTTTGTCCCTCAGAAACTTTTAAAATTTTATCTCTTACTGTGTGGTGTCTAAATGCAAATAACTTTTTAACATTGAAAAACCAAAATTTCTGGGATCTCGCTATTCAAATAACGGCTCTTGCAAATCTGCCAGTATTTCTCAGCTCACCAGCTTCTCCTAATACCTTGCCAAATGTAGCTATTCACCACTGACACTAAGAACTGAGGTATGTCTTTCATTTCTTCCCCTAAAGCTACAAGTTTCCTAGGCAAGTAGTCTGCTTTCCAAATATTTAAAAGTGTACCATGCAGTATGCTACTGTGTAATATGTATAGTCATTCCAAATCAGTTTCCTCACCACCTTCATTTTCCAGCATTTGACATAATTTCCTAACTGTCCTTCAACCAGGTCAAGCTAGGTTTCTGCTGTGGTGACAGTTTCGGTGAAGGTTTAAGGTATGAAATTTATGTCTCACCTATTTAAATGTCCAGTAGTCTAGGCAAATCTCCATGTTGAACTCTGAGAAGCTGGCTTCTTCAATCTTGTGGCTCTGTTCTATTAACAAAGGCCCCAGTTCTTTTCATCACACAGAGGTGGAGGTTTGCAAAGGAGTCTTCCTCTGCCTCAATGCAGTAGCAACATATGCCCCTTAGGCAGAGCCAGTCACGTGGCCGTCTCACTGTGAGGAAGTAAGAGGACAACAGGAATTTCACATATGAAAGAAA
The DNA here is from genome assembly GCF_006542625.1 of Nomascus leucogenys. NCBI lineage: Eukaryota > Metazoa > Chordata > Mammalia > Primates > Hylobatidae > Nomascus > Nomascus leucogenys. Next base: position 115,495,638 of record NC_044386.1, read on the forward strand.
GACCAAGTTCCTGGGAGCACTAGTAATGCTTCTTAGAGACAGGTGGTATAGTCTCCATTTGACACATGGACAAACTGAGGCTCAGGGACATTAAAAGGATTTTCCCAAGATTCTAGGTTTTAGTAATTGACAAGGCCCAAAATCAAACCCAGATCAGTCTGATAATTTACTATGTGTCACACTTCTCCAATGTATTTTTTTTCTTATTTTAGATGTTTTGACATCAGATTTTTGTCATATGAGTGTCATTTGAAGATTTAAGTGCTAAGTAGGAAACGTTTCTCCCCAAGACCACAATGGCGTGTGGGCTCTCTCTCTATGTATACATACATACATACATATATACTCACACATATATGTAACAATTCTGTTTATGTTTAGAATACGTACATTTTCAGTGACTAATAAGTTAGAAGCTTTCATCTGAGAAATGTGTATAGTTGTCTCTCAATGTCCCTGGTGGGTTGGTTCCAGGATCTCTCCACAGATGCCAAAATCCATGCACACCAAAATTCGAGAATGCTCAAGTCCCTAATATAAAGTGGCTGTATAGCTCAAATCATCTCTAGATTACTTATAATACGGAATACAAAGCATATACATCACTTCACTTGCTTAAATTCAGTTTTGCTTTTTGAAACTTTGTAGAATTTTTTTTCCCAAATATTTTCTATCTCTTGTTGGTTGAATCCACGGATGGTTGAACTCATGGATCTAAGGGCTGACAATATTCATTTTATGTGTCTCTTCTTACCAAGATACACACATTGGCTCAGCATTTGCTGCCAATGGGTTAACTTGCCCAGCTCCATAAGGGATATGACTGCTTTGTAGGGAGCACTGGTAGGCTTTGCAGCTTCATTTCTGCAACAAGAAGATGTAGGAAGAACCAATGCCTGGAGCAAAAAGCATGGCTTAGCTGGTGAGCAGAACTGTGTAGTAAGACACATAGCCAAGAAAGGCATAAGTAGGAATCAGAAGATATGAAGTTACAGGAGAACAACCAGGGGGATTAGTTGACAGAATAATGGTTGAGAGGATGGCAGTTGCCAAGTGATATTAAGATGCCAGAAACCAAGGAGGTGTGTGTAGGGGGTATAATACAAGGGAGAATCAAACCATCAGAAAGTAATTGTAGTAGCTTGTTTTGACAGCTAAAGTCTGCCTTTTTGTATGTGCATTCTGCCATGGGTGTTTGGGAAAACAGTGGCTGCTGCCTGAAAATTTTGCCTCTAACAAATTTTATTACTTTGAGACTGCATAAAAAGGGCCTCATGTATTGGATATATAGGTATACCTTATCTGAAATTCAGGTTTTAAAAAATATTTTTAAATCCCTAGAGCACAAAGGTATAAAGCAAAAGCCCAATCTTTTGTCTGAATTCTTTTTACTTTTTAAAGTTATTTTATTGTGTTTTTAAAAAACACCTCAAGTTCCTTTTAATGATTTTATCACACTTCAAAGCACACAAAAAGTAAAAAAAAAAACTGTAAATATCATCTTTTAAAAATTGCCATGATTATAGTAGGTAAATATCATTCCAAATACATTGTATTTCTATGTCAATGTTCGGATACAATAATATATAGAGAAATAATCTCCTAAGAAATGATTGCACATTACTTACACAGCATTAAAATAAAAATCGTAAAAGTTCATTTTTCTTGACTTTAACATAAAAAAAGAAACTAAAGAAATTGCTGGATTTTATATATATTATTCATACACCCTGTATGAACTCTCTAAGGAGAGAAAGGAAACAAAGAGAAAAGGAAAGAAATATAAAGAGGTTGAAGACATTTTTCCATAGCACGTTTCAATTTTGGATAATTTTAATTAATTACTTGCTTTGAAAGAGGGAAAAATGGTACTATGACTTTTTAAAAAAACTTATCTTTCCTCATCTCTGACTTTTTTTAGTTATAAAATAACTTTTGTGTTCTCAGGACTTTTAACATCTAGATTCTGTTCTATATTCATATTTGTTTAAAGTTAACACAACATAATATTAAGTTAATATTATATAATATTAAATACAATATTCACAGTTCTTTAAATATAATTCTATACAAAAATAAATGGGTTCAGGGCTTACTGTTTTTTTTTTTTTTTTTGAGTGAGGGGACAGGGTCTCACTCTTATTGCCCAAGATGGAGTGCAGTGGCATGATCTCTGCTCACCACAACCTCTGCCTCCCGGGTTCAAGCGATTCTCCTGCCTTAGTCTCCTGAGTAGCTGGGATTACAGGCATGTGCCACCATTCCCGGCTAATTTTGTATTTTTAGTAGAGACAGGATTTCTCAATGTTGGTAGGCTGGTCTCAAACTCCCGACCTCAGGTGATCTACCCTCTTTGGCCTCCCAAAGCGCTGGGATTACAGGCATGAGCCACCATGCCTGGTCAAGGCTTACTTGATCATGGATTCATATCATGCGTGACTGGGCTTTATCTTCAGGTAGGTGTGATTTTTGCTGTTGTTGCAAGTCTCATGGGGGCTGCTAACTTGAGGTTTTACATAATTGCAAATGTTGCTGCATTTAAAGGGCAATTTACCTGGATATACTTTTTGAAGATTTTTTTTCCCATCAAGATGATTTTAGGCCTTGCTCTACTATTTCCTGGCCTAAGAATTGCATCTGTCCTTTTATCACAAAATTTAGTGTTTTTTAACTTACTCTTTAGTTTCCAGTGTCAAGTAATGTTTTGAAGGAGAATTAATGGGGTGATACTTCTGTAGCTAGTTCAACCTGATTGTTGCTTTGATATTTGAAAAGCAGTTATATTTGTATTTTATATTTGAAAGGCAAATTCTCCATTTCTTTTTTTTTTGTTTTGCTTTGTTTTTAGAGTCAGGGTCTCACTCTGTCAGCAGGCTGGAGTGCAGTCGCACGATTGTGGCTCACTGCAGGCTCGAACCCCTGGCTCAAGCGATCCCCCAACCTCAGCCTCCTGAGTAGCTAGGACTACAGGTGTACGCCACCACACCTGCCTAGTTTATACGTTTTTTTTTGTAGAGATGTGGTCTATGTTGCCCAAGGTGGTCTCAAAGTCCTGGCCTCAAATGATCTTCCTGCCTCGGCCTCCCACATCTTAGGATTTTAGGCATGAGTGAACACGTCCAGACAAATTTTTTCTTGGGTATAAAATTCTTGGGCCAAACCTTCTGTTTCTCTCAAGACTTCGTATATATTGCTGCATTATCTTCTGGTATTGAATCTATATCTATATATCTGCTGAAGGAGTTAAAAATATGCCCTTTTGGCATATTGATTATTTTGAGTTAAAGGCACTTGAAAAACACCAAGTGCAAAAAAGATCACTCTGACTTTCCTTCTGCTTGTTAAAAAGCTGGAGATGAAATTCGCATGGGAAAGATGCCCTCTGTATAACGGAAGAAAAGGAACATTCTCATCATCAAGGATAGGAAGCCAAGCCTAGGAAACAAACCCTGTTAGAGGAATCCTTATTCTGCTAGCCACTTCTCCATCCAATTAACTACTCTTGCCCAAGCCCCTTTGCCTTGCTATTTTAATTTTTTTAATTTTATTTGTTTATTTATTTATTTATTTAAGACGAAGTATTGCTCTGTCACCAGGCTGGAGTGCAGTTGTGCAATCTCGGCTCACTGCAACCTCCGCCTCCTAGATTCAAGCGATTCTCCTGCCTCAGCCTCTGGAGTAGCTGGGACTACAGGTGTGCACCACCACATCTGGCTAATTTTTGTATTTTTTTAGTAGAGACGGGGTTTCACCATGTTAGCCAGGATGGTCTTGATCACTTGACCTCGTAATCTGCCTGCCTCGTTATATTTTTACAGTTTACTACGCTTCATCTAATTCAGTATACACATGCTCATCTTGAACTGTGTCTTTGGGTCTTCGTTTCCTTATGAAGCCTCCTTTGTTACAAAAAACTTGCATTAAATAAACTGAATGCTCTTCATCTGTTGATCTACCTTATGTTAATTTAACTCTCAGCCCCAGCTAACAAACCCTGAAAGAATAGAGGTAAAACTTTGCCTCCCCTACAATGCATATATACACATGTGCATATACACACATGCATATATGTATATACATACATAGACATATATTCATTGTCTATGTGAATATGTCTATATTCATACATACATATGTATGCATATGTACAAAATGTATGAGGTAATTCTTTTTTTTTTATAAGTAATTTGCTTTCTTTGCCTCAATGTTTGAATGTCCTTAAAGTTTAATATTTAATTATGCTCTACCTTTAAGTTAATAAATTTGAATTTGGGAGAAAATGAACCTTAAAATAGGCAATTACCTTTTCCTTAAGTTCAAGAAAGACTTATTTTATGTCAGAGGTCTTACCCTTAAAGGTTTACAGGGCTGTATGGATAACAGAAATATGTAAAGTAGGTTGGGTTACTTCAAGAGGGAATGATGGTGCCCACGGTGAATTGGATCATGAATTCTGCATAGTAAAACTCTTAGATGTAATTTTTTAAAAGGAGAAAATGCACAGGCCAAAAATATTTTTTCCCAGTTCGTGATCCTTGGCTTGTAACTTGTATAATTTTTCTGTTCTATTTTTATTGTTTTTTTCATGTTAGGGAGCATGACTCACTTACATTAGACTATATATTTTTTTTGTCTTCCATACTTATTATCTTCTTATTGCTAAAATCTTAGTGTCTTCTGTCTTTATTGCAGTATCCTCAACCTTTCCTTTACCCCTGCCATTCATCAGTGTTCATTCTCTTCTTTTATTTTGAAAATTTATTCATTCATTTATTAATGGTGTAATTTTAGTCTTCAGTTAATTTCACTTAGAAGCTCTCCTTACATCTCATTGTTATTTTATTATTTAAGTGTTGAGCTCTAGTTTAATTGAATTTATATTATTGTTGTTTTTCTATTGCATCAAGCAGTAAGAGAAAATTGTCTGCTGTGCATTCTGTCAACTGTTTTATAGACCGGGTTCTACATTTGCCTCCTACGTGGAAGTTTCCATTTTCTTCTCTCTCTTTTTTTCAATAGAATGCGCGCATATTTCCATGTCATTTATTTTTAACATGTTGGTAGAATGAGGCTCTCTCTGGATTTCTACTTGCTCTGATAGAGCGTGGGTGAATACCCTTTGACTCACTTCTAATCTCTGATTCATGTTTATTTTCTCTGTGCTAAGTTTTCCATAGACTAATCGAGGATAAGTTCAGGGAGAAGGAAAAGCCACGTCCCTTAAGTAAAACTGAAAGCTGGGGCTTTGCTTTCAGAAGTAGGCTCTGTATTCCTTTCTGAATTTTTTTGATTTTCTGGTACCAGGGTTATTGCAGCTAGCAAGGGGGGCTAGGATCTAATTGGATATAATTCAGATCACTTCCTCAGGGAAGTGTGGAGCTCTGAGCCTATGGGTTTTTCAGAGTTAGTCCCAGTTGTTTACTTGCTTAATTTCACTCCAGGGAACTGTTTCCTATTTTCATCCCTTCCAAGGATCTGTTTCCCCTTTTCAGGTAAATGAAATCGACAGGGAAAGACATACCCACAATCTACAGTCTCTTCTGTTTTGGCTAAAGTACAAAATTGCAAAAGTATACAATACTATATTTTGGTAGCATTTCTGGGAGACAAATTGATAGGCACCACAGCCATCTTTCTCAAATTGCACTAGAAACTTCTACCTCTTCTCATCACTTCACCTTTTGAGTTTTTGATAGGAGTACATTTTCCTTTCCTGATATAGTTGCTTTTGGTAGCTACACAATCATTATTATTATTACTAGGTAGGTATCAGGAGAGAAAGGCCGTCATTCTTCCCCATGTTGCTATCTGTTCTTATAAATTCTGTCTCTGCCTCTACTCCATGAAAAGGAAATTTATCTTGTTGGAGGGCATGTTTCAACACGTCTGAGAGTTGGAGGAAATGGAACCACTTGCGATCACTGTAAAATGGTTTCTTGATTACTAATTTGCAGATACCACACAAATGGGCAGATAAAACTGAAGAATAAAGTAATTTATTGACTTCTCTGGTGAGGTTACCTGAATAGGCTATCTCCTGGGGAAAGACTCAATATCAAGGAAATCATAATGGTTTAGAGTGGATGAGGATGGGGTGACATGAGTTGGGGCCATATGAGGGTCTGGACCATCAGAAAGGAAATCTGAGGATAATGAAGGGGTAGGAACTTTTATGGATAAGATGGGGATGCCTTCTGAGATCTAAATGTTCCAGGTTGTTCATCTCCCTGTGAAAGAACTTCCAGCTTGGCAAATACTAAAATGTGAATTAGGCTGGAGGTCACAATGATTAGGAAGACTGATAGGTAGGTACAAATGCTGCCAGGTTGGGAGATGTAGCATTAAGGCTCAAAATTCTAGTGTGTTAGTTTGTTCTGCAGACGTTTAGTAAGTCTGGCTGTGGCAGGGATTATACCCCTTTTGTCCTTATTTTCTGACTTGCTTATACAGATGGTCCCCGACTTAAGATTGTTGGACTTAGAATTTTTTGACTTTAAGATGGTTTAAAAGCAATATGTGTTCAGTAGAAACCATACTTCAAATACCCATATAACCATTGTGGTTTTAAATTTCAGTACAGTCTTCAATAAATTACATGATATACTCAACACTTCATTATAAAATAGGCTTTGTATTAAATTATTTTGCCAACCTGTAGGCTAATGTAAGTGTTCTGAGCATGTTTAAGGAAGGCTACGTTAAGCTATGATGTTTGGTAGGTAAGTTATATTAAATGCTTTTCGTTTCTTAGTATATTCTCAACCTATGATGGGTTTATCAGGCTGTAACCCCATCATAAGTCAAAGAACATCTGTATCTCTCTCGCTAGATGAGTGTTTGTAAACAGTCTCAAATCCTTATTGGAAAAAAATGAGGTACAAATGAAGACATATTATAATGCCTTAATGATGTTGTTGTTTATAATGTATTTTAAAAAATCAAATCCTCTAACTTGAATGAATCTCAGTGCACTTAGGTGTAATGGGGTGGACTAGACACCATCACCAACACTTCCACTGGCTAATCATTCTGAATATATATCAACATAGTTGTATTATTTCTGGTGATCCCTTTTAAAAGATGAAATTTGGATTCAACTTAGAAAAAGTTGTTAGCAAAATGTCATTTAATCTTGGTAGTTGGGCAATGAGGCAGAACGTTTTGCATGTTTGCAAAATAAGCTTCATTTTGATGCATTTGGTTGTACTGATTATATTAATTAACAGCAAGTGTGAAGATTATTTATGATGCATTAAAAATGATTGGACCTTAATTGCTTCCCTGGTAGAACAAGGGACTTGAATTTCAGGGTGAGATTTGTAAAAAATTTAGCTTGCTGGTATGCAAATTCAAATTTTAGAATTGGTCCTTTGAAAACAAATGAAATCCCATAATGGGAAATAATTATGCATAATATTTCCCTCAGAAAGCAGAATTCAGATGTTTTATCTAAACAAGATTTTTTTTTGTTTATGCTTAAAAAGGGTCTCTATTTTTATTGTTTAAAGATATTCATTCATTTACTTTAAGACATTCATTCACTTTAAGACATTCATTCATTTAGTTTAGGAAATAAAAATATAATTTGGTATTTTGGTATTTGCCTGTAATATCCAAGACCTAGGCATCACGAGAAATATAAAAATGCATCACAAGCTAAGCTGTTGATTTCCAAGATTTCTTCTCTTAGAACATCCTCAGGTAATTTTATATTTTTAAAACTTTAATATTTTAATTGTATTTTTCAATTGAAATTCTATTCCAATTCCTTTGAAGACTTTTTTTCTCTTCCTTTACAAACTTAGGACTGAATACTTTTCTGTAAAACACAATTCTTTCTTCTTCTGCTTCTTTTCTTTTTCTGTTTGGCTATTTATGTACCATGGGCACCAGGCAATTTCGGGATGAAAGTTTACGTGGATTCTTCAAGTTTAATAACTCCATAGAACTCGCATTACCTGTTACCAACAGTAAATTTATCACACAAGAAAATGCACACATCTCCAATAAGGAATAAGCCAAGTATGAATAATATTGAACATGTCACATGTAAAATTTAGCTTACTGGTAAAAGCCAGATTCATCATTTAAAGTAGTCTTTTAAATCTCACATATAATGTGTTTTGTTTCATTTTCTTTGGTTCTGAAGATTTTACTTTTCTTGGTAGGAGGCAGGTGTGTAGTAGATCAAAAGTTAGTGGGAGCAGTAGAGTAATCTACATATCTTAACCAGCATAGCTACTTCAGGCCATACTTATTACAGCTACTGTGAAGAGGTTCGCACCCATGTTTTCTGGTTCTTAATGCATCTAAAATAGAGTCTGAGGCTGCATAGTTTCTATGAATGCATGTGTAATGTCTGTTTGATAAGTGTCTTCTCACACCCTGAGGACTTTTATAGGCAATTTGCATTTCACAATGAGAGAAATCAGCTGGAGAGGGTTTATTGTTTTGTATAATAGAGAGGAGTGTGAAAATATCCCAGTTCTACAGATGGCACTTCTCATTAGCCTTGAACATATACATGTGCAAGGATTGCTTTATCTTAACTAATACAGCCACCTAAAAGGCTATTTTTAGAGGTGAATTCACAGTTTGCTTGGATTACAATAATTACTGGAACTTCTTTAAAGATAGACAGAGTACTTATTTGAACTCCTGGCTGTAGAGTTGAGTTTATAATGCTGGGAAGGAAATTTCCTTTTGTGCTGGTCTCTTTTAAACAGTGGATTGCAATATGTCTATAATGTGATCAGCCTGATTTTTAAATAACTCAGAAGACAAACCAGAGACTCCAGAGCCAGTACAAATGAAATCATATGCATATGTGAACCAAAAAAGCTATGGTGATAAAACAAAAGCCTCTACTCTAAAGAGATCTTTGAAAGCAAACCACTGCATATAAAAAGGCATACCGATGAACAACAAAATCTTATCAGACAACATCAGGATTCTTGCAATTTATAAACTTAGCTTGAGTCTCACAGCATTTCATCTTCAAGTTGAATATTAACTTCAAAATTTGGCCAGGGATTAATGAAAAATGATTCCTGTGAAACCCTATCTCTACTAAAAACACAAAAATTAGCCAGGCGTGGTGGCAGGTGCCTGTATCCCAGCTACTCGGGAGGCTGAGGCAGGAGAATCACTTGAAACCAGAAGGCAGAAGTTGAAGTGAGCCAAGATCGCGCCATTGCACTCAAGCCTGGGCAACAAGAGCGAAACTTTGTCTCAAAAAAAAAAAGAAAAGAAAAGCAATTCCTATTGATTGATGGATAGTACTACTGCCCAGTTTAAACAAGTATTTATATTTATATTGTCATAAAAAAAAAACGATCAAATAGCTCAGCAGTTCTCAAACTTTTGGTCTCAGGATCTTTTTTCCACTCTTAAAAGTTACTGAAAATTCCAGAAAGCTTTTCTTTGTTAGAGTTATATATATATATATAGTATATATATGTATGTACGTATATATTGTGTATATATAGTATATATATGTATGTACATATAGTATATACATATATGTACACATATATATAGTATAAAATTTGTATTTAATAAGTATTTAAATATAAATACTTACTTAAATACTTATTCAAACTGGGCAGTAGTGCTATCCATCAATCAATAGGAATTGCTTTTCTTTTCTTGTTTTTTGAGACAAAGTTTCGCTCCTGTTGCCCAGGCTGGAGTGCAGTGGCACGATCTCAGCTCACTGCAACCTCTGCCCCCCAGGTTCAAGCAATTCTCCTGCCTTAGCCTCCAGAGTAGCTGGGACTATAGGCACGTGCCACCACGCCCGGCCAATTTTTGTATTTTTAGTAAAGATGGGGTTTCACAATGTTGGCCAGGCTGGTCCTGAACTCCTGACCCCAAGTGATCCATCTGCCTCGGCCTCCCAAAGTGCTGGGATTATAGGTTTGAGCCACTGCGCCTGGCCAAGGACACCAGTTTTTAGAACACCAGTTTTATGACAGCAATCTCAAGCTATGTCATCATTTGATGTCTCATGATTAGGCTTTCAGGCTTTATAAGAGCCCAGCAAAATATAAAAGCTGTTTCTCCAAATGAGAATAGATGTCTGCCAAAGAGGGTATCATATATATTTTTTTTAGTTGCATCTCTGTGGATCTGCACTGTGATCTCTCTATTGTAGCTTGTAAGATGCTCCACACAACATGCCTGTTTATCAGATACAAGGAGTACCCAAGCATCTTCTGAGTCACAAGGATGAATGAACAGAGTTGCAGACTGGATGATGAAATGCTACCTTTTCCCCTGGGTCTCACTAAGCCCTGGTCACTTTATAGTTAAATTAATAAATGGGTTGTATTAGCACACCCAAATGGGCCTACATTGCCCCTAAAATCCAAAGAGCCTACCATGCAGTGTGAAGCGTAGCAACTATCTTCCACTTAAAGGGATATTCTATCATATTCCAAATCATTGGATGCCCTGAAATTCACCAAGGTGGCAGGCCTGTGAATTTTTTTGGTATTTCATTCTTACTTTCTGACATACATGTGTCTCAATACATTGTTTAGGGTACTTGCTACTTCCTGCTCATGAGGTCCAATCAGCATGTTGCCATCAATGAAGAGGAACAGCATGATGTTTTGTGGGATATGCTTAAGATCGAGACCTCTGTGAACTAGATCATGTCAAAGAGTAAGATATTTGACATAGCCTTGAGACAAGACAGTAAAGGTGTACTGTTGCTCCTAACAAGTGAAAGCAAACTGCTTCTGGTGGTCCTTACAAATTGGTATAGAGAAAAAAAAGTGTCAGGTGTTGGGAGATGTACTGGCTTGCCCTGATAAATAATTAATATCTGGAGCAACTGCTATAATTGATTAACCTTATAACATTAATTAAAATCCACCATTATTCTCCAATATCCTTTTGCTCTGGCCCAGTGACAGAGTTAAATAGAGATAGGGATCTTTATTTCCTGTCTCTATTTAGGAATCTAAATAGAGGTAGGAATCTATCTGCATCTTTCAAATATTTCTTAATGATAGTGATTCCTATAATTCCCTGAGTGGTAATATTTTTGCTTTACCATCATGAGGAAGAAAAGAATTCCAACCTCTCTTGGGTATTCGTACTGTAATAACTTTACTGGTTGTCTGGCCCTTACTTGAGCTGTTGCTTTACAACACAGGACTTTTTTTTTTTTTTTCTTGTAAACTCTTCCACACATTTGAAAGCAGCCAACTCACCACGTAATTCTTGTGGTCATTATTACTATAATAACAGTAAGCACATCAGCTACTTGGTCTTCCAAAGCACTTGCTTCAAAAGGTGCTTCAGTCTAAGCAAACAAAGATGATAATTTAATTCATCCCACTGTCACTGCACGACAGGGATCAGCAGTATCCTATTTTTCATTGGCTGTGCTCATGGGCAAAGACATAACCAAATCAATCCTAGAATATCTCCTTTGAGTGTCTTATTCATGGTACCAAGTATTGTTTTTTTCAGGGTCTTACAGGACAAGAGAAACGAAACCAAATATTTGAATAGAGCTTATTGAAACTGTACAGGTTTTATAGTAAGAGGAGGCAAAAAGAAAAGAAAAAGAGAAGAAAAGAACAACGAAGAAACCAAGATAACGAATGGAGCCATCAGTTACTTCTATGGCTGAGTGAACAAAGAGAAGTGTTGAACTTCAAGAACAAGGAGCTTGGACGAGGAGCCCCACTGAGCATGACTAGTTGGTGCTGATACCTTGGAGAAAGTTTGATAAGATTGGTTCTGAGAATGCCTGAAGAAGCTGGAGGCTGGAAATAACTGCTGCCAGGAAGCTCAACTGGTACTACAATGGTAGCTGTCAGAAGTCCCTTCTGTCTTCTCTCTCATTCCAATTTTCCTGTAGTGCCTCGTATTGACAGAATCCATCAGAAAGCCAGCTAAGAAAAGGATCTTGGAAAAACAGTTCACAGCGTCTCAATGCCAACATTACAGGGCAGAGTATAGAAGGAGCTAAGAGATCATACATGAATAATTGGCACATGTGAACATTTCTTATTTTCTCATATTGGTGGTATGGCTCATTTATGAAGTTAATACTGGACATTGTGGGGAGGCTGTGTATGAAGTGTTAAAGGGGATCAGGGATACATTCACTTATCTTTTCCTTTGCTAGTTCTGTGGTCTTAAGCAAATTAGCCTAAAACAGCAGTTTCCTCTTTTATAAAATGAGGAAAATAATACTCATTACCTTGCATGCATGATGTAATGATTACATAACATAAATGTGTGTAAAGTGCTTAGTATCGTGATTGATACATGGAAAGAATTCTCTTATGTGGGTTATTAATTGAGAAAACTTATAATTTTCTTTTCTTTTCTTTTCTTTTTTTTGAGACTGAGTCTTGCTCAGTCGCCCAGGCTGGAATGCAATGGCATGATCTCGGCTCACTTCAATCTCCACCTCCTGGGTTCAAGTGATTCTCCTGTTTCAGCCTCCAGAGTAGCTGGGACTACAGGTGCCTACCACCACACCCAGCTAATTTTTTGTATTTTAGTAGAGACGGGGTTTCACCGTGTTGCCCAGGCTGGTCTTGATCTCCTGAGCTCAGGCAATACACCTGCCTTGGCCTTCCAAAGTGCTAGGTTTACAAACATGAGTCACCACGCCTGGCCACAATTTTCTTGTTATTGGTACCCTTTCATGTTGGTAAAATTTATTTTATTTTCTCTTATCAAATAATTTGCAATGCAATGAGACATCATCTTTAAGCCCAAAGTAGGCCAGTAGTAAAACTAAGGCTGAAACCATTGATTATTACCATATATTGTCCTAAAATGTTCAGCTTTTAAAACATTTGGTTTCATTTTTCATGATAAAAATATGTAGCATTTTTACACTTTTAATTCACTTTTTAGAGTTTTCAATCATTTCTAACACATGCTTGGCAATGACAAGCCATTTGTGAAGGAGTTTCGCTGGCTTTAAAATATATGCAAATGTAATATATTACAATCGTTACACAAGAAACTAGCCCAGTAAAGCTGGTGTTTTTTAAATCCCTGTGCATAGCAATCCCTCTTATAAAGAGGCTTAAATACACTTGTGAATTGCCTTCCAGGTATTTGCTTAAACTAACACATAATTGTGAAACTTAATAATTTTCATGTGCGAGGGCCCTGTTAGGCATCTGAGATGGAAAACCTTCACAGGACTCACTCAATGCCAAGCTGACTCTGCCTCATGCTTATCTTCCCCAAAGTTGTGGATCAATAACATTTTCTTCTCTCTCTAGAAGAGTGTCAAGAAAAGATGGTAGGCCTGAATCTGGAGTCTGGGTTGTGACTGGCAAGGCAGTGGCTAAATAGTGCTAAGATGCACAAAGCATTCGTTGGTCATCTAACATACCTTCTGAACTACACTATCATTTAGCTAAAGAGGAAATTAAGAGTTTATTCTGGAAATCTAGGAGTTGAGCAAGCTAACCTATCTGCAGGCAGAAAAAGCTAGTTCTCAGGTGACATAAATACATTTCTAATGTCTTTAAATTGTGACAAAAATTAGTCAGGCATGGTGGTGCACACCTGTAGTCCCAGCTACTCTGGAGGCTGAAGCAGGAGAACACTTGAGCCTGGGAGGCAGAGGTTTCAGTGGACCGAAATCGTGCCACTGCACTCCAGCACTCCAGCCTGGGTGACAGAACAGGGAGACTCCATCTGAAAAAAAAAAAAAAAAAAAAAAAGAATTCACTTAGACATATTCAGGGACCAGGAAATTAACACTTTTTGATAGGTAGTATGTGACAGGTTACCCCAGGTCCTTGGAGGTCTGATTCTTACCTTGCTAAGGAATTCAGGACAGGGAGCTTTACAGATATCTCTCAGTCTACCCACTTTACTCAAAAAAAAAATCCAAAATCTTTTTGAATCAACTTTCCTGGGGCAAAGGGTGGGAGTTTTAAGGCAGTATGCTGTATTACCTTCTCAACCAAAACCTGTACTGTTTCAAGGTTACAAATTCTGGTCGCATACATTATTATTTACATTTCCGTACCCATATTTTGGATGGGTGCTAATATCTTTTTCCCAAATAATCTAATTTTATCCACTATTGCAGAAGAAGGAAGAGGAGAAGGGTTGTGTGAAACATGATCTTCTCCTGCTTAATACTATATATTTACATGAACATACAGCCATGTATAAAAATCCATGCATGGATTAAGAAGTCATAGCATTTGCACTACCCAAAACATTACATTGAATAATCCAGAGCTGTATTACCTGCCAAGGAGTTTGCCTGTCTTACTTTTTGTTTGTTTGAATGTGTAATCCTTTTCTGCATTGAAATGACCTGATCTACCATTAGCCCGTGTGACTCTATTATCTATTAACTTGGTGAAATGTTGTCATTTGTGTTTATCCCTCTAGTCAGCAAACCAGCATGTCTGCCATCATATAGAAGAGACATTCTAATGAGTCACCAGTTTCCTCATCAAAATGGCAGCTTGTGGATTATGTTTCTCAGAGAAGCACCCTCAGCTCATCTCACTTTTCTCTTGATTTTTGACACTTTCAACTACTTTCCCAATACTGTTAAACGGAAACTACATCTATATTTGGAGGAAGAGGTGAAAAGCGATTAAAACAGGAACTGGGTAAGAAATGGAGCTTCTGCCTATATAGCACTCATTAGTTCCTTTCCTTAGTTCCATTTTTCCGTAACATGGAATAATTTAGAAAAGGAAATCATGCATTAGGAGACAGAAAGTTTATCTCTCAGATCCTTACAATGCCATTTGCCTTTACCAAATGCAAAGTTTGCTGATTTTTAAGCTTCCTGTCTACATTTGGGTACGTTCACATTTCTCCTTTAGCTGTGCCTCTGTCATTCTTTTAAGACAGCTCCTTTGTGGGCTTCTCTCTTGGAGTTAAGCCTTTATGATTTGTTCTGACTTTTCTTTTTTTCTTTTTTTTTTTTTTTTTGAGACGGAGTCTCGCTCTGTCGCCCAGGCTGGAATGCAGTGGCGCGATCTCCGCTCACTGCAAGCTCTGCCTCCCGGGTTCACGCCATTCTCTTGCCTCAGACTCCCGAGTGGCTGGGACTACAGGCGCCACCACGCCCGGCTGTTTTGTATTTTTTTAGTAGAGACAGGGTTTCACCATGTTAGCCAGGATGGTCTCGATCTCCTGACCTCGTGATCCCCCTGCCTCGGCCTCCCAAAGTGCTGGGATTACAGGCGTGAGCGACTGCGCCCAGGCTATTTTTGCCTTTTATTTTAAAACATTTGTTTCTTGGGTATAGCATTTTCTCAGGACGTTTCCCAGCTTTCCAGTCTCTTCAAACTGTGCATTTTACCGTTAGGATTTTCCCTTAGGTCAATTCCTAGGCTTTATGTCCCAGAATTAGATAAATCATTTAAAACCGCATACTTTTTGTTATTTCACTAGTTCAACTTATGGTATTGCATGCAAAATATGTTGTTATGAGAAAGTGTTAATAATTTTTCTTGCATTATATGTGTTTTCTATCATGTGCTGTGTTTTCTAAACCTAGGCATGGACTCATTGTTCTCTATTAAGCATTATAATTATTTCTGTATTAAATCTAATATATTTTTCTTACACTTACTTTTGAGTTGTGTATATCACATTTACATTTGCAGTTTACATAATTGTAATAGAGTTCAACCAAATAAAGATTTAGATTTGCATTACTTTTAGGTATTATTAGTTTAAAGCATGCATGGTTTTCTAAACTATCTTTTTCCTACCTCAGCTAGTTTCCTGCCTTGACCAAATAGAGTATATTATGCAGCCAGACATCAAAATTGAATGACCTTTTCCTTTGGAAAACTGCCTGAGAAAATATGTACACATATATTTCAGGCAAGTTATTAAACCTGACAGTAAAAACAAAATATTATTTCTAAACAAATACCTTAGCCCGCTGCCATCTATATGACACTCCAAGACACACCTATTTGTAAGACTTTCTATTTTCTATGCTTCAAATTACTCTGAAATTACAGTCTACACAACTGATTATCAGATAGAAATATTGAAACGGAGATAAAGTATTTTCATACTCCTCCAAACCTGATGAACCAAGAGTTTTTTCCTCTGCTCTTAAGTCTATCATTTCTCTCAGATTAAACAGCTAAATTGAGCCACCTGTGAAGAAAACGATGTGATTTGTTTCCAGTAAAGGTAATTCCCATTCTGATAAGCTCAGCCTAAAAGCAGAAGCCTCTTAAGCCACCTTCTTCGGCGAAGCAATTTCTGAATGGCTTTTTATTTTCAGAATTGCACCTCACCTCTGAGTCTTGAGGATCACCGTCGATTTTCAGGGTCTACTGGGATGTTGCACATTTTTAGTTGCTGTTAAATTTCAATTAAACAGGCATTGTTCCTTTCTACTAGAAATTATCTATCAACGCCATCATAGCTGCCTAGTAGATGGCATCCATGCTCTATCCATGGTGCGCCATAGAAGAACATGACAGACTAATAGACTCAAGAGCTGAAGAAGTTAAAAATACAGGTTCTCTAAACCATGAAAAACAGGGTTATTAAAATTTCTTCAATTTTCAGACACATGCAATTCAGAGGGAGTTTTGATAAAGGTTATTTTATAAAATCAAATTATTTGTAAAAGATAATGATTTAGAGATAATTTATTAAATTTATTAAAATTGAGTTATCAAAACCTTTCTGATAAGCATTTTTAATTTAACCAAAGGCTGTATTTAAATTATTTAAGATCGCTTCTGTGCTTGAATGCACTTTTGCCGATTGTAATTTGGGTTGGTTCTTTCAGATGAATCATAATATGCTATTTATTATTTTGTGGCATGTAGAATGGTTTAACAGTATTTAAATTGAAATAGTGGCAATATAGTTTCTTATAATCAACTATGTGTATGTGTGCACATCTACATATATGCATATGATTAGAATGATAATATTTCTACTGTATTCTAGAAAGATGAGAGCATAAAAAATGTTTGTGGTAAGGAATGTACTTCACTGAGACAAGTTTTGTGACAATTTCGTTATATTTTACTGGGTAGAATGAATTTTGGTCCCCTGATTTCAACTCTGTTATTACTAATTTTTTTCTTATTCTATCAATGTTAAATCAAAATTATATTACTTATCCTCAGATTTCAGGATGCATAAAAGTGTACAGTAGGAGGGTGAATGTCTCATAACCCTGAAAATAGCACTGGTAGGTGGGCATTAAGCATCTTTATTTCACATCATTTAAGGAACTAACACAAAACATTTCTAAAAGTTTCATGAATGTAAATATTCAGTTTAATATTGTAAATAATCTAAGTGTCCAAAAATAGAAGAATGTTTAATAAATTATGCTTTAATGAGAGACTTATGTAGCTATTAAAAATGATGCTTGCAAAGAGTTTTCTGCAACATAAGTCAATGCTGTTGGTTCATTAAAAAAGAAATATACCAAATACATGTCAAGAATTGTCTCAGTCATGCCAAAACATGTGCTTAATAAACAATGGGATCTCAGCCAGGTGTGGTGGCTCATGCCTGTAATCCTAGCACTTTGAGAGGTCGAGGTTGGGGGATTGCCTGAGCTCAGGAGTTCGAGACCAGCCTGGGCAACACGGTGAAACCCCATCTCTACTAAAATACAAAAGAAATTAATCGGGCATGGCGGCATGTGCCTGTAGTCCCAGCTAATCGGGGGGGCTGAGGCAGGAGAATTGCTTGAACCTGGGAGGCAGAGGTTGCAGTGAGCTGAGATCGTGCCACTGCACTCCAGCCTGGGCGACAGAACAAGATTCTGTCTCTACAAAAAAAGGAAGGAAGGAAGGAAGGAAGGAAGGAAGGAAGGAAGGAAGGAAGGAAGGAAGGAAGGAAGCTAGCTCACATAATTAATTGTGGTAACCTCTAGACAGTTCCTGATTTTTTTTAGCTTTACTTGTGTTTTCTAAATTTTCTCCATAATTATCCATCACTTTTATTGTTGAATAAAATCTGTGAAAATATAACTTTTATTGTCTTTTCTATAAGGAACCACTGAGCTTACAAAGATTTTGTAGTATTCAGATACCTGGGGATGGTGATGAGGGACGGGACTAGAATACTGCAGTACAAGCTTATTCTTAGATCCCTTATGGCCACATCAACCTATTCCGTGATGTTTTCTAGCTGGCACTTCATCAGCATATTGATTTTAAAGTTTTATTGACTCTTGCTAGGCAAGCTGTTAGCTCTTTCTGTAAGCCATCGGTCCCTCTGCTCTTCACTCTTTGGCTTTGATTGAGCTATTGAATGTTTCTTATGTGAGGCCAGGTCACATCGGTGAGATCTCTAGCCTCTGAAGAATTCAAATGTCCAGCTATCTGCAAGGTCTTAAACTTTGCAAATCCCCATACTTTTATGTAGATGTAAATTCTGCAGGCACTAACTTTTCTGAAATTGAGTCCTGCTCCTCACTCCATAACTTGGCTCATGCTCTTCCCATTTGCAAAGCCCTCTCCATCTGTTCACTAAGCAGACATTTCTTGGAGCTTCAATCATGAGTCAGGCCCTGGGCTCCCAGCTGAGGTTGCAAAGATGATAAAGCCAGTCACATGAGGAAAATGACACAATCATGATACTGGCTGAATGAAAAAAATGGAAAAAAAGTATTATGGGAATTAGAAGTGAGGGTAATTCATCTCTCTAAAAATGCTGAACAAGGACCAATATGGTGGTAGGGAAGATTTATAACTACCGCTGAAAGATGAATAAGTGGGAAAGAAAGAAAGGCCTCCAATCAGAGGAAACCATGTACAAAGAGCAGGAGGTGAAAGAGGGTAGGGCATGTAGCATAAAAAGTACAGCACTGGAAATCCCCAGAGTATATGGCACCAATTATTTTGTGAAATATATATTTGGTCTTCATCCCATTTGCTGCCATGCAACTCCTAAAATCCTTGGAATCACCAAAGTACTGTCTTGTTGTATGCTAATGTTGACTGATAGCTTCAGGGCAGGGCTTGTCACAAGAAAGACAGAGGCATGGTTGGAGGATTGGAGCTTTCAGTCCGACCTGCCCTCAGTGTCCTTGGTGGGGAGAGGGGCTAAAGGTCAAGTTCATCACTGAGAGCCATTAAACCAATGGTTTAATCAATCATGCTTATGTAATCGGGCGTCCATAAAAACCCAAGAGGACAGGATTCAGAGAGCTTCTGGATACCTGAACATGTGGAGGTTCCTGGATGGTGGCGTACCCAAGGAGGACATGGAAGCTCAGGACCTTGCCCTATGCATCTCTTAATCTGTGTCCTTTGTAATATCCTTTGTATTAAACCAGTAAGCATAAGTAAATGTTTCCCTGAGTTCTGTGAGCTGCTCCAGCAAACTAAGTTAGGGTCATGGGAACCATAACTTTAAGCTGATCAGTCAGAAGTTCTTGAGGTCTGGACTTGTGACTGGTGTCTGAAGTCAGGGACAGTCTTGGGGACTGAGTTCTCAATGTGTGGGATCTGATGCTATCTCCAGGTAGATAACGTGGGAAGTGAACTGGAGGATGCCTAGTTCATGTCCCCTGCAGAATTGACTGCATGCCTGCTGGTGGGAAGAAATCTCCAGATATTTTGGGGTCACGGAAGTCATCTGTGTTGACTGTTGTTGTGTTGGTATGAAAGATTTTCCAAGATCGTGCCTGTGAAAGAGCAGAGCTCACAGTGAAAAGGTAGTTGAGCACTGAAGCTGGAGGGCTCTGAATGTCTGCTCAGCTCTCAGTGTGGGGCATGTATGTGGGAGCTGGGGATTCTGAGAGCATCAATTCAACAGAGGCTGTAAAAGTGTCCACACACATGAAAAGGTGCTCCACATCACTGATCATTCAGGAAATGCAAATCAAAATCACAATGAGATATCACCTCACTTCCTTTAGGATGGCTACTATTAAAAAAAATCCCCAAACAAAAAACATACATGTCAGTGAGGATGTGGAGAAATTGGAACCCTCATGTACTATTATTGTTAATATAAAATGATGAAGTTGCTATAGAAAACAGTATGGCAGTTTCTAAAAAATTACCCATAGATTTACCATATGATCCAGCAATTCCACTTCTGAGTATATACACAAAAGAAATGAAAGCAGTGACTTGAGAGACATTTGTACGCCAATATTCAGAGCCATGTTAATCACAGTAGCCAAAATGTGGAAGTCACTCAAGGTGAATGACTTCCAATAGGTGAATGAATAAACAAAATGTGATATATACAAGCAATAGAATATTATGCAGACTTAAAAAACAAAAAAATCTTGACACATGTTACAACATGGATAGAACTTAAGGATATTATCCTAAGTGAAATACTCCAGAAACAAAAAGGTAAATACTATATGATTACACTTACTTGAGGTACCTAGAATAGTCAAATTCATAGACACAGAAAGTAGAACGGTGGTTTCTTGGGGTGGGGGAAGGGAGAAATGAGAAATTAGTGTTTAATGGATACAGAGTTTCAGTTACTCAAGATGAAAAAGGTTCTGGAGATGAATGGTAGCGATGGTAGCACGATAATGGAAATGCACTCAACATTACTAAATGGTATGCTTAGAAATGCTTATGATAGTAAATTATATGTTATATGCATTTTACCACAATTTAAAAAAGTATCTTCATGTTTAAGTAAATATGGCTATATTATATAATAAACGCCAACTTAGCTTGAGTTTTTAACATAAAACTTGAGAATATAAAGAAATTTGACCAGGCATCACTCCCTGTGTCTGCAAAGCCTGTGGAGTCTCTCATTTAATCCTGTCCACTATTAGCTTTTATTAGTGGACAGTTTTGAGAAACCCTATTAGGGGACTTGGACTTTATCCCACGTCAATTTTGTACCAATGATAGATTTTAAGTTTTAAGCAGCGAAATGACATTATCAGACTTATGTTTTGAAATGTGATGGGAGGAGAACTAATGGGAAGAAAATGTTGCTGGAAACCAGGCAGGTATGGAGCAAAGCCCCATAAGTGAAAACGCAGGTAAACCTTGTTTTATCATGCTTCACAGATACTGCATTTTTATTTTATTTTATTTTATTTTTCACAAATTGAAGGTTTGTGGTAACCCTGCTCAAAGCAAGTCTATCAGCACCATTTTTCCCACAGCATATGCTCACTTCACGCCTCTGTGTTACAAATATTTCAAACTTTATTATTATTATATCTCTTATAGCACTGTCATCAGTGATCTTTGATGTGACTTTGTAATTGTTTTGGAGCACCACAAGCCATGCTCATATAAGACAGCACACTTAATTGATAAATGTGTAGGTTCTTATTGCTACACTGAATGGCCATTCCCGTCTCTCTTTTTCTCCTTGGGTCTCCTGATACCCTGCAATGCAACATATTGAAATTAGGCCAATTAATAACCTCCAATGGCCCCTAAGTGTTCAGGTGGAAGGAAGAGTTCAGTGTCTCTCACTTTAAGTCAAAATCTAGAAATAATTAAGCTTAGTGAAAAAGTTATGTTCAAAGCTGAGATAGCTTGTAAGTGTGATGGGCTGAAAGCTGGCCTCTTGCACCAAATAGCTAAGTTGTGAATGCAAATAAAAAGTTTTTGAAGAAAATTTAAAATGCTACTGGTGAACATATGAATGTTAAGAAAACAAGATAGCCTTGTTAATAATGCAAAGAAAGTTATTGTGGTCTGGATAGGAGATCAAACCAGCCACAAAATTCTCTTAAGACAAAGCCTAATCCAGAGCAGGGCACTAATTGTCATTAATTCTGTGAAGGCTGAGAGAGGTGAGGAAACCACAAAGGAAAAGTCTGAAGCTTGGAGAGGTTGGTTAATGAGGTTTAAGGAAAGAAGCTGTCTTCATCCATGAAGGTGCAAAGTGAAGCATCAAGTGCTCATGCAGAAGCTGCAGCAAGAGATTCAGAAGATCTAGCTGAGATCATGGATGAAGGTGGCTTCACTAAACAGATTTCCAACACAGACAAAACAGCCTTCTATTAGAAGAAGATGCCAGCTAGGACTTTTATAGTTGGAGAGGATAAGTCAATGCCTGGCTTTAAAACTTTAAGGGACAGGCTGATTCTTTTGATAAGGGCTAATGAAGCTGGTGACTTTAAGTTGAAGTCAGTGTGTATTTACCATTCAGAAGATACTGGGACCCTTGAAAGTTATTCTAAATCTACTTTACTTATGCTTTATAAATGGAACAGTAAAGGCTAGATGACAGTATATCAGTTTATAGCACAGTTTACTGAATATTTTAAGCCCACTGTTGAGACCTACCGCTCAGAAAAAAAAAAAAAAAAAAAAGGTTCTTTCAAAATATTACTGCTCATTGGATGTGAGGGCAATCTGGCTGCAACATCTCTCACCCCATTGATTGCCAAGGTTGATTCTGCTGATCTGGCTGGCTAGATGGGTGTTGCCGTCCTCCCTTACCACTCTATGTGTGTCCTTCCTGAAGCTGTACATTCAGATGAAGAGGATGACCATCCCCAAGAGAGGAGGACCAGTCTTCAGTCATGGGTATAAGATTAGCTGTGCTCCCCTGCTAGAACTTCCAAACAGGTTCTCAAAATATTACTACTCATTGACAATGCACCTGGTCACTCAAGAGCTCTGATGGAAATGTAGAAGAAGATTAATGTTGTTGCCATGCCTGCTAACACATCTATTCTGTAGCCCATGGATTAAGCAGTGATATTGACTTCAAGTCTTATTATTTAAATAAGTACATTTTGTAAAGCTATTACTATCATAAACAGTGATTCCTCTGATGCATCTGGGCAAAGTAAACTGAAAACCTTCTGGAAAGGATTCACCATTCTATACGCCATTAGGAGCATTCATGATTCATGAGAAGAGCTGAAAATATCCACATTAACAGGGGTTTGAAAGAAATTTATTCCTACTCTCATGGATGACTTTGAGGGGTTTAAGCTATCTGTGGAGGAAGTAACTGTAGATGTGGTAGAAACAGTAAAAGAACTAGACTTAGAAGTGGAGCCTGAAGATGGGACTGAATTGTTACAATTGCATGATCAAACTTGAGTGCATAAGAAGTTGCTTCTGGCCGGGCACAGTGGTTCACGCCTGTAATCCCAGCACTTTGGGAGGCCAAGACGTGTGGATCACCTGAGGTCAGGATTTCAAGACCAGCCTGACCAACATGGAGAAACCCTGTCTCTACTAAAAATACAAAATTAGCCAGGCGTGGTGGCACATGCCTGTAATCCCAGCTACTCGGGAGGCTGAGGCAGCAGAAGTGCTTGAACCCGGGAGGCAGAGTTTGCAGTGAGCCAAGATGGCATGATTACACTCCAGCCTGGGCAACAAGAGCAAGACTCTGTCTCAAAACAAACAAACAAACAAACAAACAAACTTTGCTTCTAATGGATGAGCAAAGAACGTGGTTTCCTGAGATGGAATCTACTCCTGGTGAAGATGCTGTGAGCATTGTTCAAATGACAACCAAGAATTTAGGATATTACATAAACATAATTGATTAAGCAGTGTGTGGTTTGTGAGAATTGACTCCAATTTTGAAAGAAGTTCTACTAGGAAGTAACAAGCTATCCAACAGCATCATATGCTACAGAGAAATATTTTTCTGATGAGGCAAACTTCATTGTTATCTTTTTTTTTATTTAAGATATGGCCACAGCCACTCTAACCTTCATCAATAACAACACTGATCTGTCAGCAGCCATGACCATCAAGGCAAGGTTATTACAATTGGGCTATTATAACATTCCAGGCAAGAGATGATGATTTCTGGAGAAGATTATGACTGGGAAAAAGATTACCACCTCCAGAAGCCTCAGATGATGATTAGCATTTTTTAAGCAAAAAGGTACTTTTAATTAATTTATTTTTAATTTTTTTGGGGGGACAGAGTCTCGGCTCACTGCTGTCTCTGCCTCCCAGGTTCAAGCAATTCTCCTGCCTCAGCCTCCCCCAAGTAGCTGGGACCACAGCCGTGTGCCACCGCTTCCGGCTAATTTTTTATTTTTAGTGGAGAAGGGGTTTCATCATATTGGCCAGGCTGGTCTCAAACTGCTGACCTCAAGTGATCTGCCTGCCTTGGCCTCCCAAAATGCTGGGATTATAGGTGTGAGCCACTGTGCCCAGCATTAATTAATTTTTAAATTAATTTAATCTAATGTACTTTTTTTAGACACACTGTCATTGCACACGTAAGTATACACTTAAGTACGTAAATACTTACAGTATATACAAAACTTTTGTGGGTACTGGGAAACCAAAAAATTTCTGTGACTTGCTGTTAACAATATCTGCTTTATTGTGGTGGCCTAGAACTGAATCTGCAGTCTCTCTGGTGTCTTGTGTATCTCACGTGCTTCAAGAACAGCACGTAGGCCACAGCAGTGGATATGCAGAGATGTGGACAAGGTAGGGAGAAAATCAAGTTGGAGAAGTAGTCTGGAGCCAGCAAACAGAGGAAGTTGAAGGTCCCCATCAAGGATTTTAGATTGTATTCTGTGTATATTGGAAGGCATTTGAGTTGGAAGGGAGGGGAGGAACTCCTGTTTACCAGAAACCCGACGCTCGTCATCGCCATCTTCACTTTCTGATCCTCTTATATTCAGTCACAATTCCGGTTTATGTGACTCATTCAATATCGCTCACATTTGTGTATTTCCAGCAACCATCATCTCTTGCCTCAGATATTATAATAGCCCAATTGTAATAACCTTCTCATTCACTGTTCATTCTGCAGCAAAATGTGATTGTGTTTAAAACCTCTCAATGGCTCTCCACTGCTGAAGTTGACCAGACTGAAGCTGGCATTCTTGCTGGGCCCTATCACCCTGACCACCTCATTGTCCCTTCAGTTTCTTCTGTCCCCTCTCTCTTTCTGTGCTTCATCCTATTGACCTTTTTTTTCTATTTTTCAAAGAAGAAATAGTCCTTCTTGTCTCTAGGCCCTTTTCCTTTTGCCTCTTCTTCCTACAATTTTGCTATAATGCATCTCCCAAATATCAGCTTAAATGTCTTTCTCAGGAAAATGTCCTGGACTCTCCAGAAAGACCCAGATCCCTCTCCAATATGCTGATAGCACCTTGCACTGCTTCTTCATAAAGTTCACCAGAATTGTAATTCATGGATAGTTGCTTTCTTATTGCATTATTTGTTTAATGCCTGTCTTCCCTGTAGCACTCTAAGCTTCCCAAGTGCCGGGAATATCCATCTTCAGCATCGTATTCTCGTTGCCTGCTCCAAGCCCAATACATAGCAGGCCTTTGATGCGCACTTACTGTATATTTACTGAATGAATACATCACTCAGTGAATGCACTGTTGGAATCTGATAGCACTTCTGGTGCTGGCACATGGTGGCAGTCGATTTCATATCCTCTTTCATTTGATCGAAATTTCAGTTTACCAAGGGAAAGAAGCTCTTGTATTCCCCACCACATCTGGCACCATTGAGTAGGCATGGAGCTTGGACTTGATCCCTTGCAAGAGTCACATCACCCAGTGAGACCAATCCTGGCTAGATGTAGAATTGGGTCACTACTGAAAGCACAATGAATGAATGAGGGCCCATCAATTATCCATTTTAGAATCCCCTTTGGCATTCAATACTCCTTGTCCTTCAGTCTCAAAACTTTACCTCTTCTCAGATTTTTCTATCTGACCAGTAATTCTCCATCTACATCTTAAATACAGGCATTCTCCAGAAGCTTCTCCTCAGATCTCTGTTCCCCTCCCCTCGGGCTATGAAACACTAGCTCTAAATAGGTGTGTGGCCCCCACGTTTGTGTGGCAAGTCCCAGCGTGTCTGCTGAGGCCCAGAATGTTTGTGCTGGATGTCCTGTGTGGTGTGAAGTTTCAGATAGCCACTAGCTTCTCCTCATGGCACCACAGCAAAAAATATAAAACAGAACATAGGAACAACAGCTTAGGGGACTCTTTGACTTGTCCTTATCCTTCTTTGCCTGTGTTCTCTAACTTCTCTCACATCTGCCTCCATCTTGCCGGTTACTGGTACCACCTAAAGAAAAGTTCTTTATTTTTTAATTTTTTTTTAATTTTTATGTTTTATTTCCATAGGTTTTTGGAGAACAGGTGGTGTTTCATTACATGAGTAAGTTCTTTAGTGGTGAGTTCTGAGATTTTGGTGCACCCATCACCAGAGCAGTGTACACTGTACCCAACGTGTAGTGTTTTATTCCTCACCCCACTCCCACCCTTTCCCCCAAGGCCCCAAAGTCCATTGTATCATTCTTATGCCTTTGCATCTTCATAGCTTAGTGAAAACATATGATGTTTGGTTTTCCATTCCTCAGTTACTTCACTTAGAATAAGGGTCTCCGATTTCATCCAGGTTGCTGCAAATGCCACTATTTCGTTCCTTTTTATGACTGAATAGTATTACAAGGTACATGTATACCACAATTTCTTTATCCACTCATTGATTGATGGACATTTGGGCTGGTTTCACGTTTTTGCAATTGCAAATTGTGCTGCTATAAACATGCATGGGCAAGTATCTTTTTTGTAAATGACTTCTTTTCCTCTGGGTAGACAGCCAGGGTGGAATTGCTGGAGCAAATTGTAGTTCTACTTTTAGTTCTGTAAGGAATCTCCACACTGTTTTTCACAGTGGTTGTACTAGTTTACATTCCCACCAGGAAATGTAAAAGTGCTCCATTTTCACCACATCCCTGCCAACATTTACTATTTTTTTTTAATGGCCATTCTTGCAGGAGTAGGGTGGTATCACGTTGTGGTTTTGATTTGCATTTCCCTGATCGTTTGTGACGTTGGGCATTCTTTCATATGTTTTTAGGCCATTTGTATATCTTCTTTTGAGAATTATCTATTCACGTTCTTAGCCAATTTTTTTTTTGATGGGATTGATTTTTTCTTGCTAATTTGTTTGAGTTCCTTGTAGATTCTGGATATTAGTTCTTTGTTGTGTGTTTCATATGATAGCTCTGAGGCTCCTGAGATAGGCCCTGGACAGTTTTGCCTGCTTCCTGTAGGTCTTCTCCCCAAATGGTCTTTAAAAACTCCTCTAGTTTAAGTTTCCTATAGTGCAGTTCTACTTCTAGGAAGACTTTCTTTGGAAATAGCCACGAGAATCTTTGCTAACATTATTAAATCCTTACTACTTGGCACAATTCTAAGATCTTCACATGATTTAAATGGTCAAATGCAACAACCCCATCAAGGAGATTGTAATGTTATTATCTGCAATTAAAAATGAGGAAACCTAGGCACACTTAATTTAAGTACCAGCCCAAGGTCATGCAATTTCTAAGTGTCAGAGCTAAGATTTAAGCCTGTGTGTTGTGGCTCTAGCATCATGCACCAGTCATAAATCAGCCCACCTATGTTCTGGTGATTTATGCAAAATCCTTCAATAGTTGCCCATTCCCCAACAAATTAAGTAGAGACTTCAAGAATCTTTGTACAAAGATTCCCACCCACAATTCCCACCACCTTTTTAAGTGAACACTGCAATCTAGACAGAGTGGGCTACTTAGTGGTCCCCAAAGATGCCTCACTGCTTTGAGTAATCATCTTTACACATTCTAAGACCCACTCCTCAGCATCTGTCTCCCTATCTAATTTCTATTTATCTTTCCAAGTCAAATCAATTGCAATGGTATCTTAGATGCTTTCCCAATTTTCCCTAGCATTCTTTGCCTTAGGTCAAGCCCTTCTAACAAGTATTGTCTTTCTAAATTATTAAAACAAACACCTTTTTTTACCTTGCAGGATCTCCCTCACTATGTACTAAGATGCTTGAATTGGGGTCAGAGCTATTTTTGTTTTTGCAAACAAGGCCCAGCATGATTCTTCCTTACACAGAGAACTATGTCTGGCATTAAATGAATTTCTTGAATTTCATCCATCATGTAGATGCAGTGTGGGTCACAAATGCTCTTCCATTAATGCATGGGGCTACAGTACTCTCCCCTCCTCTTCTCCCCAATGCCAACTTCAAACATATTTTTATAAAGACATATCTTCTGTGTTTATTGCAACACTATTCACAATAGCCAAGATATGGAAACAACCTGTGTCCATCAACAGATGAATGGATAAAGAAAATGTGGTACATATACACAATGGAGTACTATTCAGTCATTAAACAGAATGAGATCCTGCCATTTTCAACAACATGGATGGAACTGAAGGTCATTATGTTAAGTGAAATAAGCCAGACACAGAAAGACAGACTTTGCATATTCTCACTTATTTCTGGGAGCTAAAAATTAAAGCAATAAACTCATTGAGATAGAGAGTAGAAAGATGGTTACCAGAGGCTGGGAAGGGTAGTGGGGTAGGGGACAGGGAGTAGGAATGGTTAATGGGTACGAAAAAGTAGACAGAAGCAATAAGAACTAGTACTTGATAGCGCAACAGGGTGACTATAGTAAACAATAATTTATTGTACACTTTAAAATAACCAAATGAGTATAATTGGAGTGTTTGCAACACAAAGAGTAGATAAATGCCTTAGGCGATGGATACCTCATTTACCCTGATATGATTATTAAACATCATATTCATGTATCAATGTGATGATTAAGCACTGTATTCCTGCATCAAAATATCTCGTGTATCCCACAAATATATATACCTACTATGTACCCATAAAAAAAAAAAAGTTATTATGTAGCCTCTGAGGAAAATGATTTGAAAGACACTATTTTGGTTTCATAAACTTTTAGGAGTCAAATGGTTTACTAAATTGGTGTGCAGATGATTGATTGTGTCAAAAATGACACCTGATATTGAGAATTATACATATTGAATGAAATACACCTGATTCTAATGAACATGAAATTATTTTCACGGTATAAATAAGCCTTCTTCCTCACCATCAAAATCTTGACCTTATGCAATAAAACAATAAGTGCTTCAAGGAGAGAACGAAATGTGAGTGATGGGAACTTTTAAAAACTTGCACTGTCTTGCTTTATACATTAAGGCTTAAAGAGTTATGAAGTGATGCAAGCAAAGAACTTGTTTGATGAAGGGGTTCAGAATTCTGAAAAATGACTTGTTGCCGTGTAGAAAGGTCCTATAATTCATGAGCACATTTCAGCACCTAATGCAGTTTGTGATACTTTATAATCCTTACACATTCCATAGCCCCAGCTCTCTGAAGGTTAGACCTAAGGGATACACTTCAGAAAAGTTACATAAACAACTGTGAACCTTAGGCAGGCAAAATGTACACTTTGAACATGTTGAAACTCTCCATATTAAGTCAGTTTAGCACTTTGATTAAAGAGTTTAATCAATCACCATCCTAAGCTGTTTATTAATCACTTTATCAAGCAGTTGATGCATTGCCGGTTTTAATAGAATCCATTTATTTTGATTTCTACCTACTTCATCTTTCCAAAGGGCTTTTCGAATCAGCTGTGATAAAAAGGAGAGGGAGAGGGAGAAGGAGAGAAAAAGAGAGTAGGAGAGGGTGGTTGCATCTAAAACCCGGTCAGAAATCTCTAACTGCACCTAAGCGTACTTCATTATCAACACCCTACGACGACTTGGCCAATTTATTACCGGTAAAAAAAATGCTCTGGGGAGTGAATGTTTGGGTGAACCACACGGTTTAGCTCAGATAAACACAGGCCATTCGTTTGCTTTCACACCTGACACCCTCATGATATACGATCCTAATAAGATTAATCTCCACCCACCCCTCCAAGCCCCTCTTTGTTCCAACCTATTTGTGATCTTCCACTTTTCTTCATGGACATTTTCCCCACCTTGGGTTATAATTTGTGGTTAGAGTTAAAGCCCTTGTTTCCTCACTACAAGGAAAACAAGATTTGTGGGAAGAAAACATTTGTTATGTGGCTTAAATTTTACTCAGAGGCTTTTACGTTCCTATGCCTTTAGCATAAAAGGAAGTGAGTCCTGGAAGACATCCATGCAGCGAAACACATCAAGTCTGAAAGCTGGATCATAAACACGGTGTGAGCCTGACGGTGTCCTGAACGTCACTCCTGTTCTCCCTCGGTATTCTTCTCTACCATTGCCAGGAGTTTAGAGGGGATAATGGTTATCTGCATTTCCTTTTGTTCTATTCTCGTTGACTGAGTTCATAGAGATGACAAATATCACACGGATAAACATTTTAACTGTGTATTTTATCTGTCTCTAGTTAAAAAAATTTCAAAAACTTCTTCCTCCATATATTCCTCAAGGGGAAAACGATGTTATGGGGGACATTATCTCTCAATGTTAGTATCAAGGGCAGGGAGAAAGAATTGAACATTTGTGTGCATCTTTGTATGCCACTGCCTATGGAAGATATTTCCTGTATATTGTTCCACATAGTTTTGATAATAGCTCCAAGCACTATAATTTCTGTGTTTAGGAGCAGTGTTTTCCAAAATAGTAGTCCCTAGACATGTGTGGCTACTGAAGACTTGAAATGTAGCTGATTCAAATTTAGATGTGATCTCATAGAGGACTGTATTAGGTCATTCTTGCAGTGCTATAAAGAAATACCTGAGACTGGCAAAAAGAGGTTTAATTGGCTTCTGGTTCCTCAGGCTGTACAGGGAGCATAGCAGCATCTGTCTCTGGGGAGGCCTCAGGGAGCTTCCAATCACGGCAGAAGCCAAAGAGGGAGCAGGCACATCACATGGAGAAAGCAGGACAGAGGAAGAGAGGTGCCATGCACTTTAAACAGCCAGATCTTGTCCAAAGTTACTCACTATCAAGAGGACAGAGCCATGGGGATGGCATTAAACCACTCATGAGAAATCCATCCCCGTGATCCAATCACCTCCCAGCAGGCCCCACCTCCAATACTGGGGATTATAGCTCAACATGAGATTTGGATGGGGACGCAGATCCAAACTATATCAAGGATGAAGGATGCGGATTTGATTTAAAACCCTAGGAATGACCCTATCATACAGAAACTCTTTATGGAGGAGATTACGTAGATCGTGTGAGCTCTTTCACATCATCTTTTTTTTTTTTTGTCATAAAAACTAGGAGAGGGTGGTGTTCTTACTTTTATTGAGCAGACACTATACTAGGTGGCAGGGCTTTGGAGACAAGCAGAACAGTCCCTGCTTTCAAGTGGCTACAGCCCAATTGAGGGGAAGACCAAAAAAAAAAATTGCTATTTAAAATGATAAAGCAATACACAAGGCATAATGGTACCAGAGAAGAGGGAACTAAACTTTCTGGAGGTGGAGTATAAGAACATGGGAAGAGGTCAAGGGTTTTCTAGTGTAGGGTATGCCTGACCCAAGGGGAAAAAGAGCCATTTGAAGAATACCTTGCACATTACTCTGTAGACTCAGGGAGGGAGCTGGGGGATTGCACATAGGACCAAATCAGAGAGGGAAGGAGAGCTATTCCAGGTAGGGGCACAGCTTAGGCAGAGACATGCAAGTAGGGAACCAGCATGGAGTGTAAAGAGAATGAGAGAAAACAGAGGTGGAAATTAGGAGAGGCTTCCTTATGGGAAGTTCTGAGTGCCATGTGAAGGATTTTACCCTTTATTCTGTACCTTAGGAGAAACCATTGCCAGGTTATAAATGGAGACATGTGATCAGATTTGTATTTAAGATCTATCATTCTGGTGGTGATATAGAGGATGGTAGCAGTTCATGTGAGAAAGGACAGGGAATTGGAAAGAGGCTGCAGATTCAAGACATAGCCAGAAAGTAAAGTCAGCAGAAACTAGCCATGGATTGGCTACGGGGATCCACAACAGGCTGTCTGGTTTGAGAGACTGAGTTTGTGATCAGGTAAGTGGAAGCAGGCTTAGGGGAAAATATTGGGGCTTTCAGTTTTTGCTGAATTTGAATTGTTTGTGGACAGCCAGTTTGGCAGAGCCAGTTGGTGGCTGGTTATTTCACTCTGCAGATTGAGGGCCAGTCTTGAGCTGGCAATGGCAATACCAGAGTCAGTCATGCATTGAAGGCTCATGAGGCTCTGGGATAGGTGGGAGCATTGCCCAGGGGGAGGAGAGGTCAAGAACCACAGCCTGGGAGAAGCTGACTAATAGTGTCCCTAGCAGCTGAGAGCTCTGGCCAGATGACAGCTAAGCTGGATCTGTTCGCTTTGGCAAGAAGGAGATCATTAAGTATTGGAACGCAGATCACAGAACATTCATGAGTCACCGGAAGTGGGCAAGTAGAGAACTTGAAAGAAGTTCAGTTGAGAAGGGCAGAGAAGAGACTGACAGCATCTAGAAAGAAGCAGAGAGTCAGGGAGATTTTCTTTTTGTTTTTTGAGACAGAATTTCACTCTGTCGCCCAGGCTGAAGTGCAGTGGCACGATCTCGGCTCACTGAAAGCTCCACCTCCTGGGTTCATGCCATTCTCCTGCCTCAGCCTCCCGAGTAGCTGTGACTACAGGCACCTGCCACCACGCCCGGCTAGTTTTTTGTTTTTCTATTTTTAGTAGAGATGGGATTTCACTGTGTTAGCCAGGATGGTCTCCATCTCCTGACCTCATGATCCACCCGCCCTGGCCTCCTGAAGTGCTGGGATTACAGCCTTGAGCTCCGTGAGTCAAGGGAGATTTTTTAAAATATATTTATTTTTAATAAGGCAGAGGCCTAAGAAAGTCTTTAAGACAAAGAGTAAGAGCCAGGAAGTGACTTCTAGTAGACTTAGCCCCTGTAGGTAAAAAGTAAAAAAAAAAAAAAGGTCAAAGTCTAAGGCCCAAGTTGGACGTTTGATTTTGAACAGGCAGGTCCCAATGGCTGCCTCTGAGCCACAGCTAAGGGAGCCGGGGTGGATGTAGTTATAAATGTGTGTTTGTAGATAGCACAGAATTTCGTTGACAAAGGAAGTAAGATTGTCCGCTGTGAGGTGAGGGGGCTTGATGATACTAGGGAAGGTCTGCACTGGCCAATAGGAGCAAAGGAGTAGTAACTGATCAAAAACAAGTTAAAGAGTTGGTGAGCAATGCTGAGTGGTTGAGTGGAACTCACGCATGCAGCTATAGGAGCAATGAGGACAGAATATAGCATGGCTTCAGGTCGGCATTTGGCTGGCTCACTTGAGTTGAAAGTTGTGGCTGCAGGAGAATAAAAGGAGCTGGTGAAAGAGTGAGTTAAATGGCCATCATGGGATCCAAGGTGGTCTGGGAAAGAGGAGGAACCAAACAGTAATGGATTGAGGTAACTGGAGAGATTGAGGGATAGGGTGCCACTGTGAGTTTAAAGAATAAGCATTGTTGATTTATTTAAATTCCCTTGATTAATTACTCCTAATTTTCTAAAGAAGAAATCGAGGCATAAAGTGCTACATCTGAAAGAGAGTAGCACTAAGTTGTGGCCATTCTGAGTTTAGGGATTATGACATTTGCATATTTGTATACCTAGTAAAACAAATAGGTATTAAAGAAATATGAATGTAGCAAAATATAGACCTGTATCTTTAGCAGGCTAGCCTACAAGTTTATACTGGCCACACTGTTAAAGAAATGAGAAATCTGCACAGAAAGTGAAAATGCTATGGTAATTTATTATATTACCTAAATGTCACATGAATCAATTATTGTCTTCTAATACCTTAGATTTGACCTCTGCTACTTCTAGGACTTCGGTCAGGCAATTGACCTCTGAGAGCCTTTCCAGGACCCTCAGAAGGAAAGTGGCAGTTTGGTTTTTACGGCCTTGCAGTGTATGGAGATGGTTACCACAGCTCCCACTGTTTTAGAGCAGTTCTTAGAGTGGACAGCAGTAACTGAGTCTGATAGATACTTGCATACCAGTAGCTACCTCTGGCTATTGTGCACAGGAGGTGTTCCATAAATACTTTTCAAGCAAAAGAATGAAGGAGCATAAAAGGAAAGAATTAAAG
Organism: Nomascus leucogenys; assembly: GCF_006542625.1. Taxonomy (NCBI): domain Eukaryota; kingdom Metazoa; phylum Chordata; class Mammalia; order Primates; family Hylobatidae; genus Nomascus; species Nomascus leucogenys. Next base: position 115,529,448 of record NC_044386.1, read on the forward strand.
TAGGTAATATATGAGGGTTCTTCCTGCTCAGGTGTCTCTGATGGGTTGTCATGGATTCTTCAAATGTTTCTGTGATAGATCACAAAGATCATGTTGGTTCTCTTTAATCTGGCCACCCTAACTTGTAGATTGCTGAGAAATCCCCAAAACCCTTAGGGATGGGATGTTAACCCTAGAAGTCTTGACATCTTTCTCTCCAATTTACTGTTTTTCTGTTTGTTTTTTGGTAAGCCTCTAGTCCATCTCTGCCAAAATTCATTCCCTGGTCAATAAGTTTTATTCTCCTTCCCTACAAAGATCACACTCAGCCTCATACCAAGAGACACAACCCACAGTCTTATCCATAGTTTTGCATCCTGCATCCAATATGTCTAAGATGCACATTCTTCTCCATAAGGTCTGGAAATATCTTCCATGGACTAGTGATATATGAATTAAAAAGAAAAGTAACCTGATCCCCTCCCCTATATGCTCATCCTAAAACACAGAACACGAAAAGCAGAGCGCACCAATCACGAGTCCATAACATCCCTGAAATCCCACACATTGGACAAGCGATGTGAGGATCCTTAAGCTTGGGCACAGGACTTCCTTGTTAAGGCTCGGTTCTGCTGTCTGGGAGTAGCTCCTTGGCCTCAGGAATTGATCTCACGGGTCCTGCTCCACCCTATGGGGACTTCCTATTCTCCTCCTAGGTCACATTAGGGTGTTGAGGAAGTTTGCTTATTTGAGGGCAGCCCTGTTTTTGTAGTCTACTTTCAACCCAAGGATGGTTCTAGGGCTCTGTCAAACAACTCCAATCTCTTTAGGCTAGTTTTGTGGTTTCTTTGGCAACAAAATTCATTTAGAAACTCAATGGGACTCTGATGTATTTATTACTCATTTAGTTATGTGCATCGGTAGCCACACCCAAAGCTCTTTCTGGATTTTGTGCCATTTTTTTGCCCTGGTTCTTAAAAGTTTCTCTTAATTTACTGATGGGTTCCTTGAGTGGGAAGACCACACCCTTCAATCCGATCTGTCTTTTAAGGCTGAGACAACTGTTCAACTGGGAAATATCACCTGGTCTTTGTCCCAGTAAGACTGTCATAATTCCACAGTTTGCTCTTCATGGTCTAGAAATAGTTGTGTTTTCCTGCAAATCTTCATATATTTGAACTGTATTCTAATCATCTCTGCTTATAAAGCGATCAATGAGTTCAGCTCTTTCATCAATTATCTTGCCAAATGCAGCCAGTAACAACCAACAACGTGCATCACATTTTGCTTTCCAACATCTTTCCCTAGTGGAACAAGCTCAGTAAGCATGTGGTTTACCTTCCAAGTTATAGCAGCTAGTGGTTTTACAGAATATTTTGCCACTACCTGACATGGATTTCCAGCCAATCATATCTTTCTTTACCAACTTACTCCTAAACCAATGTGATAAAATTGAAATGTTTTGACAGCTCTCAAGTTCAAACTGCCATATTCTATACTAAGGAGGGCTATAGTAGTTCCCCCTTATCCATGGTTTTGCTTTCTGAGATTTTGATTACCCATAGTCAACGGTGGTCCAAAACTATTAAACGGAAAATTCTAGAAATTAACAACTCTGAAGTTTTAAACTGCATGCCATTTTGAGTAGTGTGATGAACTCTCACGCCATCCCACTCCATGAACTCTCACGCCATCCCACTCCATCCCACCTAGGATGTGAATCATCCAGCATATTCAGGCCATATATACTTACTGCCCCTTCGTCTTCAACATTGTCTGATCCTGACATCCTACCATCAACATTGTCATGGCTTGATGATCTAAGATCACCCAAAGCAGATGGTCCTCTTTCTCATCTATCAGCAGAAGGTCAATAGTAGCCTAACAGTATCCACAATGCCTATGTCATTTACCTCACATAGACCTTTATCATCTCATGTTATCTCAAGAAGGGTGAGTGCAGTACAACAAGTTATTTTGAAAGTGAGAGAGAGACCACATTCACATAGCTTTTATTACACTATATTGTTATAACTGTTCTATTTTATAAGAAAAAAATTATTTTTATTTTATTTTTTCTTTTTATTTTTATTAGAACAATTTTATTAGAACAATTTTATTTTATTTGTTCATCTCTTACTATCCCTAATTTATAAATTAAACTTTATCATAAGTATGCATTATAGAAAAAAAATAACATTTCTATGTTATTTTTTCTATGTTCTTTACTATCTGTGGTTTCAGGTATTCACTGGTGGTCTTGAAATGTATCCCCCACTGATAAGCAGGACTACCATATTCAAAATCTAAAAATTCAGTAAATTCAAAGAGTAAATGCTGATTACTTGCTCATATTACTGTCTAATATGATTAGTAGTGAAGAGGGTATTTTCTCCATGTAGTCACTCAGAGACTCTAAGCTGCTTCCATCTTGTAATTCTGCCATTGTCAAACTAATGGCTGTCAAAGCCTTTGTGGAAAAGGAAAATTCACGATGGAGCATCCCAGGTGGGCTGACATCAGGCAGTGAACATCACTTTCAGCCTAATGTCATTGGCTAGAACTCTATCACATGGTTCCAACCCAAACCCAAGGGAATCTGGGAAAAGTAGTTTAAGTTGTATGTCCAGGAAGAAGAAACCTGCTTTCTATTAATCCTTTGCCATCCAGTTTCTACTTTATCTTAAAATGAGTATACCTGACTGGGGGCAGTGGCTCAGGCCTGTAATCCCAGCACTTTGGGAGGCCAAGGTGGGCGGGTCACGAAGTCAGGAGATCGAGACCATCCTGGCTAATACGGTAAAACCCCATCTCTACTAAAAATACAAAAAAACATTAGCCAGGCGAGGTGGTGGGTGCCTGTAGTCCCAGCTACTTGGGAGGCTGAGGCAGGATAATGGAGTGAACCCAGGAGGCAGAGCTTGCAGTGAGCTGAGATCGTGCCGCTGCACTCCAGCCTGGGAGACAGAGCGAGACTCCATCTGAAAAAAGAAAAAAAGAAAAGAAAAGGAAAGAAAAAACAAACGGAGTGTAACTGCCACCAAAAGAACCAAAATAAATTATAAAGGTAAAAATTTCATATTATTTACTTCCTATAAGTAAATAGTACACCTGATACTTCTTATAAGGTACCAAATAATTTGGTTTCCTTCCTAAACTATCTCAAACAGTATTTGGTAGCTTAGGGATTCATCAAACTTTTCCTTTTGACAATGCTGAGCTAAGAGTTGAACATTTTAAAAAGATGAACATGGCGTGAACCCGGGAGGAGGAGCTTGCAGTGAGCCAAGATAGCACCACTGCAGTCCGGCCTGGGCGACAGAGCAAGACTCCGTCTCAAAAAAAAAAAAAAAAAAAAAAAAAAAAAGATGAACATTCTCTAATTTTGCAGTCAAGTACTTTTTATTTGAAATCCTATAAAGATGAGAATATTGTATTGTTATAGAGACTATAACAATCTTCAGATTATTCACTCATTTCTTTACTCACTCATTTAACAAATGTTTGTCAAGTATTTAAAAATGTGACAGGCTTTATGCTAAATGCATACACTATATTCTTCTTTATTATTAGATTCGAGTTATTTAGACTGCATACATTCACTGGGCCCTAATATATGTTAGGAACTGGGGAAACAAAGATAAATGTCAAGTTCATGTCTTCAAAGGGCCCACTGTAGGCATGTGATAGTCAGGTAAGCCAGGGTTTCCATTGACTTGTAAGTGCCATGACAGAGCCATATCCTAGGGGCATAGCCTGGAAAGGGTGTGGGAGCATACAAAAGTCTGAAGTCTGTGACAAGTAAACCAAGCCTTGATAAGCAAGTAATTGTTAATTGAAGAAAGAAGGCAGGAGGATCACTTGAGGCCAGGAGTTCAAGACCATGCTGTGCAACATAGTAAGATCTCATCTCTACCAAAAATTATATATAAAAAATTAGCTAGACGAGGTGGTGTGCACCTACACTCCCAGCTACTCAGGGTGCCAAGACAAGAGAATGGCTTGAGACCAGGAGTTTCAGACTGCAGGGACCTACAATTTTACCACTGCATTCCACATTCCAGCCTGGGCAACAGAGCAAGATCCTATCTCTCTCTCTCAAAAAAAAAAAGAAAGAACAAGAAAAAGAAAGAAAGAGAAGAAAGGAATTTCAGAAAGAGAAAGCTATGTATTTAAGGCACAAAGGTGAAGCAGAGAGAAGAAAGGTGAAGCAGAGACTGACCAGAGGGCAGGACGTGAGTGACAAAGTGAGATTCCTCAAAGGGTTGCCAAATTATTAGCTGCACAGAGATGCAAGAGTCAGATCTTGAGGATCCACAGTGTCCAGTTAAGAAATTGAGACTTGAGTCTGAAGGTCAGGGGGCTTTGAAATACCTTTAATTATGCAAATAATGAGGTCAGAGCTATAGGGAACTTTGCCATGAAAATGATATTAAGGAAGATAACAAAGTAGCAGATACCTAGTGAGATCTCACTGCATGCCAGGCACTGCTACAAGTGCATCATATAGAGTAAGCTATAGACTTTTCACAATAGCTCTTGGAAGATGGGGCCTCTCTTGTATTGATTTTGTAGATGTGGAACTGAAGTTCAGAGTTTCTGTGATTCAACCAAGCTCACACAGCTCACAAGAATTGGAGGTAACAGTAATGACCACATAACAATAACAGCAAACAATTATGAAAGCTACCACTTACATATCATGGATATATTGGAGTGTGTGTGTGTGTGTGTGTGTGTGTGTGTGTGCACGTGTCTTTCTCCTTGAGGAAACTGATGATTCATGAGTTAGCTTCCCCACAGCCCCAAAGGTCTCACAACCCCAGGTGATACAGAAGGGATATCAACTAAGGCCCATGTCACTGCAAAGCTCAGTTACATGCATCTCCCCGCCCACTTCAAGCTTGTAGTGGCAGAAGGGACAGACTAAAATTTGAGAGATCTTCCTCCTTCCAGTCTGTCTAAGCAGCCACTCACCGACCTGAGCACCAGCCAGTTAACTTCTCTGGGCCTCCTTCAGTCTCACTTTAAGTCAAGGGTATTAAATAAAATCTGTTGCAAATTCCTTCCAGTTGTACACTATTCCCTGCTAGCTTTGGAAGCTCCAGCTTGCAAGGAGAAAGGCTGGTAGTTGACATGTACATATGGCCAGGGAAGAAAGGGGAAGGCCAGCCAAAAATGCCAGTGGTCATCTTACCTTTGTCCCCTCCGCAGCCTTAGACCATGATCATCAGAGCCAGGAGCTGAAGCCACGACCATGTCTCACTCTCCTTTTTGCTCGTTCCCTTTTTCATCACTCTCACATTACAGGCGGTGAAGGGTGACTGCCTCCGAGCTCTCTTGTCACCTTGGCCTGGGGCCTGCACAGCTGTGTCACCCATCGTCCAACAGTAAATCCACTTCCAACTGGCTCGCCCCTGGTGCAGCACAGTTACAGAAGCCTCTGAGCAGCGGTTCCAGAAATATTAATTATGTCTGAACAAGGCTGCCGCGCAGCTCGATTACAGGCTCCCTGGGTGAGGGATCTGTGGCCCAGCTGTGAAAGCCATTTCCAGGCGACTATCAATTGTGAGGAAATGGCCATCCAGCTGATTTGTGGTGGATCCAAAAATGCTAATTAAGAGATGGACACCACTGTCAAGCAGCAGCTTGTGGCCTCCCTAGGAATTTGCAGCAGAAGGCTCTGAGAACTGGAAATGTGCTATTGTTGTGTGGCTTTTTGTTTTCATTTCATATTCTGTATTCAGGAGAAACAAAGTACTTCTAGTGCTTGCCTACCTTCCTTCTTCCTTTCTTTTCTTCCTTCCCCATTTCTCCCCTCTCTTCCTCCCTCTCCCCTCTTTTCCCCTTCCTTCTTTTCTTTCATGTTGTTTCAAGCCATCTGCTGAAGATGGTGCTCTGATAGCATTCAGGAAGCATCTGAAGTCTTGGGATTTCCTAGGAAGACAGAGAGCTATGTTGGGGCTTCTGTTGAAATCCTTCAGATGCAGAGTTCTGCAGATCTGGGTTCAAATCCATTTTCAAAAGTTAGTCACTCCTGGAGCTAACACCATCGTCAAAAATACACCCAATCATGCAGAGGGAATTTGATGGCAACATTTCCTTATGTTTTCTCTGTACTATCCAAAGGATGGAATCTAATTCCATTTCTGCCTCATTGAGACTGCAGTGGAGCACTGGGGCCCTGACTTCTCTCCTAGGAGGGTTCAGCATCTCCCAGTGTCTGCTCCATTCCCACACTTGCCTTAGAAACTGTCTCCTCTTTTCCTCATTACAGTTATCTGTATGGAGTTTCTACTTCCCCAACACAAGTGCCTCTGCTGCCCAGCCTGGCTTAGTGGTTAAAAGCACAACTTGCCTAGATTCCAATCGTGTTTCTTTCACGTTAATGATTATATGACCTAGGGCAAAGGTACTTAACGTCTATAAGCCTCAGTTTGCTTACCTGTGAAAGAGGGGGATAGTAACAGTACCTACTTCCTAGAGTTATATTAGATAATCTCTATAAGGTACCTGGCATGTAGCAAGTGTTCTACAAAGGTTGCCTATCAGTGGCAAGTGCCCATTTTTATCCAACTCAGGTGTCTCTGTGTCTCTTCTAATTCTTGACTGAGAAATATGACTGGCTCAACTTGTTCTCAGGATTGGCTCCTCTTGGGACAGTTGGGCACAGGGGCTCTGTGGGGAAATGGGAGAGTTTGCAGGGTATGTTCTCTAACAAGACAGGGAGGATTGTGGCAATGATGAACAATTGGCACCAATATTATTGTTTTTCTCGTTTTCTACTTATTTGACTTCATTACCCCTTGACTAGCTGCCTTGATTCTTTTATTTACTTATTCATTCAATATATTCTGAAGAAGGACAGGCAAATAAAGGAACCCCAACAAGAAAGGAAACCAGGATTTATGTTAATTGTTAGCCACCAGTACAGCTGCACTGGTTGTTATAATTTTGTATTATATTTTGTTTATTGGTACAATATACCTACTCACTGAGCCCCATGAATGATTTCTGTTGCCCCTACCACCCTGGTACCTCCAAGACCACTGGAGCTCCCCATGATCTGAAACAAAAGGACGCATGCCTGATAGAGCAGGGCCCCCTAAGATACTTCCCCAAAGCTATGGCCAGCATCTCATATGCCTGCTATAGCTTTTGCTGTGGCTCTCATTCTCCTTCCTTCCAATCCCTACCCATCCATTGGGTCCTGATTATCTGTTCTCTTCTGGTGATTGGAAACAAGTTGGGTGAGAGAGAGAGGAAGAAGTCCATGTGGTATTTTCAACGACCAGGACCAACATGTTATGTTGTCATAAGAACAATGGGCTGTAAAGTGCCAATGCCTGATTACAGGCTCCTGATGCATTCTTTTTAATGTGTGCAAGTGTCTATTTCCCTGCCTCCCTAGAAACAGTGACTATTATGGACCTTTAATATTTTTGGGCCATCTGGTGGACAAAAAGAAACGGGAGCTCACAGTTTCAAGTTGCATTTCCTGATTATTAATGAGATTAAGCATTTAAAAATACATATGTACAAGTTACTTATTTTCTAGATATTTTCTGTGAATATCCTGTGGTAATTTTTCTATGGAGTTGTCCAAAAGGGTTTATTAAAGCAAGAGAAGATAATAGGACAGTAAGTTAAAAGTATGGAGGAAGTGGTCTTTGCAAAACACTGTAGAAAGAGAAGTGGGAAACTGAAGGAAAACTGTGCTAGGAAACTTATGTAATTCCGAAAAAAAATTTCTTTTTGTTGGAGAATCAAGAGAGGAGGTGCCTGTAGGCAGAACGCAAGCATTTTTCCTAGGAATAAAAAAAATGATGTCATATGACTACACCTATTTGAAAGGTTGCTAGGAAGTGTGAGTGTTGGGTCAGTGTATGATACATGGAGAAGCAGAATGGAGACCTCCAGAAAAATGAGTTTTCTAGCATTGGAGATTGGCTACATTTTGATCACGAGGAACATGTAAGAGGAGACATATACTCACAGGTGCTGTAGGTGCTGTACCACTTTGAGATTCATGTGTTGCAAGGTCCTCCACAGGTAAGGCAGTTGAAAATATGGATCTGAGATTGGGAGAGAGGTTGAGATAGAAAGAATAGACAGTCAGGGGAAGCATCAGGTTAGAGACACTAGAGTGTGGCCAAGGGTGACAACACAGGCTAGAAGAAAGGTTGTGGGTCGAGGATGTAATGTCAAGAAAGTTTGGAAGTTCTTTCATACCATTTAAGTTGCTTGAATTAAATTCTTGAAATTTGATACCAGATTTGAAACTGCATGACTACATTTTTCAGCACTGTATTGCTTCATACAGCTTATTAATTCACAAATAATAGACTCCAGGCGCTTTTGCACTGAGGATAAAACTTTCAGAGCCTATAAAGCAGCTCTTAGATCAATAGAAGACTCCACTCTCTAGAACTATTTTTTTTCTCTCTCACTCTCTAGCTCTTCCCTGGTAACTATTCTGATTATGCATTTAAATAAGAAAGATGGTAAAAAAGAATTCCCTGATACATTTAGCTGCCTTGAGGGATAGGAATATGCAGCAGGAAGTGTGATATGTAAAGTCTCTGTTCCTGTGTGGCCGCACGTGTGAAGGTATATGCAGCTGCCCTCTGCGGAGCCTTTGTACTGGGCTTCAAAGTCATGATGCTGGAGCTCAAAGGCCTGTGGGAGTGGTGGCATCTTCCTCCTTTTGACTGAAACTCAAGTGTGAAAGTGCTTTGATAGTTGAGTTGGTGTTTAAAAATGTTGGTTCTGGTAATGCACTCTTCTGAATGGATTTTCCATTTTATAGTCTCATATTCAGAATATAACTGGAAAACACTGTTTACATGAATATTAAAATGGAGAATTTGCTTTTGCTGAATCCTGCAGGCTGCTGAGGAAATGTTGAAATTGTCCACTAGGACTAGGCTGTGATAATATAAATAGCTAACAGGTATCGAGCATCTACTTTTGTACTAAGTGCTTTCTATGAATTACCTCCTGCAACCCACAAAGGCATCTGATGTAGCAGATACTCTTTTTATACCTACTGAATGCACAAGAACATTGATGCTTGGATAAATTAGGTGTTACCCTGTGTTTGCTAGCCACAGTAGTAGATAGCAGTCAACTGTGATTTGATAAGTAAGTGTAGATAAGAAGCAAAGACATGGCCGGGCATGGTGGCTCATGCCTGTAATCCCAGCACTTTGGGAGGCCGAGGTGGGCAGATCACCTGAGGTTGGGAGTTTGAGACCAGCCTGACTAATATGGAGAAACCCTGTCTCTACTAGAAATACAAAATTAGCCAGGCATTGTGGCAGGTGCCTATAATCCCAGCTACTCGGGAGGCTGAGGCAGGAGAATCACTTGAACCCAGGAGGTGGAGGTTGTGGTGAGCCGAGATCATGCCATTGCACTCTAGCCTGGGCAACAAGAGTGAGACTCCATCTCAAAAAAAAAAAAAAGAAGCAAAGCAAAGACAAAAAACTTCCAAAAATAATAACAAAACAGAAGTGAAATGTCACAGGCAGGATGGGTAAATGGTATCTTGATACAGACCCAGAAACCCATGAACTGGGTAGCAATGTCTGAGTTAGTTGCATTACTGTATCGAATATGGGCTATGGGTGCTTTTGCGCTTCTGTAAGAAGGCATTAAAAAGAAGATTGGTTGAGGGTTGGAAGTGGAAAAAAAGGCATTGTAAATTTAGAAAAAAAATTACATAATTTCCAACAATTCTCCACTTTTGTTACACAGCTCCAGTGGGAGCAAGTAATGATGATTTAAAACCACCATAGTTCTGTGTATACAACACAATTCAAAAACTGTTGCATAAAGCTTGTGAAACTTCCTTGGAAAATCTACAGTAATTACATTTTACAGAGTATTTGTAAACTCTGGTAATTACCTAAACAAAGACAAGCAAAAGACACATGAGCTATATTATGATAGAAAAGCAGGTGTGCCATTGAAATAAGGCAACTATTTGGAAAGTGTCTTAACATCCTTAGACAAATTCTCTATGCAGAGACTCTCCCTCTACTCGGGGCAATATTTTGGCTCTAGTGTTTTTGTACAATTTTGCTAAACAAATTGAATTGCTAGAATGGATTTACAAGTTTTGCTTCCCCTGGGGTGAGCTGGAAAGTATTAGGGTCTAGAGTGGAAGGAGGCACATAAAAATAAAGAAAACAGAAAAAAAAAAAAAGACTTCTTTTTTTTTCTCTTCCATGTTTGACTCAAAAACGACTGAATCATGGGAACAGCCATGAAAAACTAGCTGGATTTCATCTATATATTCTGATAATTTGTGCCTATATTTTGGGTTGATGGAAAGTCCACAAAATGCAGGGACCTAGGTTTCATTGGGGTCCTAACATTTCTGGTTCATCCTTTCAGCCATCATTTATTAAGACCTTATCACATGTCAATCCTGTGCAAAGTACTAGGGTTTGAATGACAGTGAGGAGGAAAGTACAAGGAGGCAGATGTGAATAAGTAAAGTGGAACCGTAAAGAAGGGAGTCATTCATTCTTCCTGGAGATATGGCGGCATGTAGGTGTTCATGAAATCATAGTAAATATTGGACAAAGGCAGGCTTTTTGTTTTGTTTTGTTGTTGTTGTTTGTTTGTTTGTTTTAACAGGTCCACATTTCTCAGGATCATGCAGATTTCCAGAAACTACTTTATGGCTTTTTTCTAAAATACTCTGAATAAAATTATTTTATATTTGCATTTCCTGTAAGCTTCCTGGTTTTTCTCCAGTTTTCTGGCTACAGATTTCAAGGGCTGGCGAATCAGTGTTCAAATCATGTTTAAAAATTCCCTTAAGTCTTTTTTTCTTTTCTGCCTGAAGTTTCACTTATTTATTTATTATTTATTTATCTTTAACTTAATTCCCTACTTTGCTCCTTTTTGTCTCAGTTTTCTATAAAGTCCTTTTTGTGTTTCAGGATCCTGCTTAGGATACTGTTTACCCATCCTCTTTCCTTAGACTCCTCCTGGCTGTGACAGTTTCTCAGACTTTATTTATTTTCTTGCAAATTGACAATCTAAAATGAGGGTGCACAGACCAACGGAGTGAGTTAGTGAAAGCTGATTGAGGCCAATGTCTTTGTGCTTGCATTCTTCTCCCTGGTGCTTAGTATTCATACACAAGTCACAAAGCCAACATTTGCTACTTAGGATTTCTATTCTACTATCCCAGATAGCTCTTTCCTATTCTTGTGAAAGACATTGTGATGGAGACCTCACAGGAATGTGTGGGGAGGAGGTTCAATTCAGAAATTGTCAACAGACAGGTATATTCACTTATCTTCCACTATTGAGAAAACATGTACTTATGGGCAAAACCGCAGGTTGAGCACTGGAGTCACACCAGTGACCAAAACAGACTTGTTTTTCTCTCATAAATAAATATATGTTTTAATTATTTTTTCGTTGGTTTGGATTTGCTTGAGGTAAACGCAATTTCCCCGTCCCTTTCACAACACTTGTAATGCTTTCCAAGATGTTATAGTCCATGCTTTAGATCACAGCAATAAAACATACACTCTCAACAGCTTGCTGATACCTAGGCCCCATTAAGGAAGCTTCTACAAGTTCTATTATCCACCATGACTTGACTAGAAGCTTGCTACCCAAAGTTTTGGGCAGAGCAAAAAATAGAAGAAAAATCAAAAGAAAAAAAGGAAAAGTCGGTCTCATGAACTCTTGGTCAAATTTGGAGTTGAAGTGTTCAGGTGTTTGGACTTTCCTACCTGGAGGCAGGTGGATGCATTGTGCCATCAGCACTCTTGCTCTTCCTGGTTTTATTAGTTCAATGACTTACAAGACAAAGCAATGACGGAAAAAAAAATGGATCCAAATTCTCAAATTCCACTTCTAAAATTCTCTTGCTATGACCTCAGGCAAGTTATTTTTGGACTTAACGTTCTTCATTTGTAAATAAATAAATAAATAAATAAATAAAAACTGATTTGGTGATTAAACTTTTGGAGTCACAGATGTCTTTAGGACTCTTGGGAAAGGTATGGACCCATACTGCGTAGGAAAATGAACAAGATTCACACACACACACACACACACGTAACTTTGCACACAATTGCAAATAATTCATGGAGTTTCTAAAGCTATTCATAGGCTACCTGGTTAGAGGGTCTTTAAAGTTTAGCACTGCCTGGGATATTCGCCATTTTTGCATTTAAAATTATTTTTATTTTTTTTTTCCTCTGGATCTGAAATTGTTTCACAAATGGTGAAAATCTGATTCTCTTGGTGATAGTAAAAATGATTTAGTGTAATTAGAAATACTTTCTAACACAGGAATGTATCTCTACAATGTTTTGATCAATGATACAAATCACTGATGTAAATTTTATAGTCTTTTTAAAAGACAGCATTGGTGTAAAAGATACTGGACTGAACATGTACATACATTTGTATTAACAAGTCATGTTACCATACAGTCCACAAAAAGAAAAACTGCATTAAGGATTTAAAGAGTAATACAATGATGTGTGCTTGCGATGGAGAAGGAATGGGTGTTTCCCAGAAGAAGAAGGAAAAAGCTTGAACAAGGCCGATGCCATGTACTGGATGATATTAAAACAGAATTTTCAAAAGTGTGTTCAATGAAATATTAGACCCTAGAGACCGTGAGGGAAAGAAGGTTTCATGGTGGAATAATTTGAGAAGTATTGCAAATACATACTGGTAGAACACATTTCAGATTAGCATACTAAAGACTCTGAGAAGTTGTATAAGAGAGGAAAAACTATTAATTCTGTTTAACTTCCATTTTCCAAATTTATTTGACAATGGGATAAATTTGTATCCACTGTATCAGCTATTAAAGCTAGTCTTGCTGAACACGCTTTTCAGAAACACACATTATGAAATGTCCTGGGGAATAAAAAAGGCTAAGAATTAATTTCTAACAAAAGAAATGATGAATTGAGAGAGCATCTGCCTGGGAAACAAGTTGAACAAATGTATATGGTATGTGTGAGAAACTGGACAACCCTTCCCAGCTACAGTAGAGGTAATTGAAGGTAAGATAAAGTAATACAAACTTACATTCTACCAGGAGTATAAACAAAAAGCAGACTAGCACTTAGATGTAGGGCATATTGCTGACAAAATCAAAAAGTAGTTTTGAAATGGTATTTTCCCTGCTGATGACCTTGGAATGGGAAGAGACTTCTCAATCTTTTTTTTTTTTGTTTTGTTTTGAGACGGAGTCTCGTTCTGTCGCCCAGGCTGGAGGTGCAGTGGCGCAATCTTGGCTCACTGCAAGCTCTGCCTCCCGGGTTCATGCCATTCTCCTGCCTCAGCCTCCCAAGTAGATGGGACTACAGGTGCCTACCACCACACCCGGCTAATTTTTTTGTATTTTTAGTAGAGACGGGGTTTCACTGTGTTAGCCAGGATGGTCTCGATCTCCTGACCTCGTGATCCGCCTACCTCGGCCTCCCAAAGTGCCGGGATTACAGGTGTGAGCCACTGTGCCCAGCCGAGATTTCTCAATCTTTTAAGAACTTCATGTGGCTGAAAAGATCAAGAAGAGACATAAAGTCCTACTCACTCTGAATCAGCAGCACTGATGAAACTGATTGAGAAATTCTAGTGTATCGATAGCGAAGATCCGGATCCATCAGTTTGGTAGAGACTGAGAACAGCACTACTTTTAGAACTTGGCCTGGAGCTCCATGTCCCAGTGGGAGGACACTGGGATTCCTGATGTTGGGCATTCTATTCACTCAAAGCATCAAGAGACTTGAGCTGCCTCAGTAGGGGAGTCTGTTGATGACTTTCAGCTCTGTATTCCTGCAGACAATTAGGAAGAGGCTGTCAAACAGATATTAATAGCATGATATAATCCTAGTAATATCGATAGTGTTATGAATAGGGGACAGAGAAATTCTAGGCAGAAAAGGGTGGGTCCCTGGCGAAGCCTCACCCTCAAGCTGAAAAGCCTGAGACTGTGGCCCAAAGTGAGAACTTATATCCCTGTTTTTCCACTTGAATGTTGCCTTTTCCTAAACCACCCATGGTCTGCCCTGCTCCCCTATCCTGTGCTTATACAGACCCCAGATTCAGCTGGTAGAGGGGAGAAGCAGCTGGATGTCGGTGACTGTGGTTGGACATCGGAGAGAAGTGGCTTGACATAAGAGGGACAGCTTGATGGCCTACCTTCGGAGAGGAATCTGGCCAGAGACAGCTGGACTTAAGGGGAAGATGACCTTTCTGTCCCATCCCCTTTTCAGCTCCCCTTCCTGCTGAGAGCCATTTTCATAGGCAATAAATCCCCTGCATTCACCATCCTTCAATTCGTTCATGCAACCTCATTTTTCCTGGATGCCAGACAAGAACTTGGGAGCCATGAGTGCGGATACAAAAGGCCGTTTGCCCTCACTGGCAGGAGGCAGCAGTCTTATGAGAAAAGGCAGAGGGCCCATTGAGCTGTTAACACTTAAGCAGTCCACAGACAGCAGAGCTAAAAGAGCACTGTAACACTCACTCTGGGGCTTCAGGGTTCGTGGGCACCCCCCTCAATGCTGCCACAGGGCCTGCATGGAGTTTGCTTCCACCAGCAACCAAAAGCACTCACCCTGGCTCCTGCATCTGCTCACCTGCACACTCCCTCTGCTAGGGGTGGAGCACAGAGGGTCTGAGTGAGTGGAGTTCACTCCTGCCAGTGCTAAAGCTGCTGGCTGGTTCCAGCACTCATGCACTTCAGTTCCTGCCTGGTTCACTTGCATACTCCCTCCCACGAGGAGTTGAGAACTGCAAGCACCCCTGTTGTGAGTCCCGTGAAGGGGTCAAGGAAATACCCTGCTTCAACAGGTGATACTTATTGAGCTCTTAGTCTGTGTGAAGTATTGTTCTATATGTAGATTATCTCATATTATCACTATTATTTTTGTAGGGCAGGTTCAATTGTCTTCATTTTACAGAGCCCTACAGAAATACTTGCCCAAGACCACACAACATGTTTGTGAGAGTGCCACGATTTGAACCAGGTCTTCCGGCTCTGGCTTTGGGGTAAATTAGGGAGTTCTGAGGAGTGTGATTGTGATTTTTAACTTAGTCACTTTGTAGATCATTCAATACAGTGGGGTGCCACTTGAACCTTGGTATAGCTTTCACTTTATCTCCATGAGTAAGAGCTGATGCTAGCTCAATTGTTATGAGACCAACTCATGCTTGAAAAAAAATGGTCACAGGGATGAATGGGGCTGGAAACATACTGATCCCAGAGATTTTGCATAGTATATAGAGAATCACTAAATCAGTGAAGCAATAAATGGAAGGAAATATCTTGGTAATAGATTGAGAACCTTTAGATAATAGATGCCTTAAGTATTTCAAAGAAAATAACGAAGGTCCCTTCTCTACTTGTGAAAGAAACATTAAAGTCAGGTTTATTTGTGTCAGTTTCAACTATGAAGCTGTGAAGGGGGTGGAGGTTGGAATAAATAAGACCCTCACAATCTCAAAAGAGATTGGACCCAAGGAATGGGTATAAGCTAACAGAATTTTCTATGACCCATCTCATGTGCTGGAGATTGGAATTGGTGTGAAAGGGCCAGGCTGTACAACAGTAGCAGAAGTGAACTGCAGGGTGTGTTTGATAATTTAGATAAAACACACAATTCATCGAACAAGTTAGGGATGGTGTGTGGGATGAGGGGATGCTGTGTTGAAACCTTGATTTGGGTTTCCTACAAGGGCACAGATGAAAATGTTTACCGCACAACCCTAAGGGCATCACCTATAATCTGCCCACGGTATAAGGTGAGCCTAGTACTGACATGGTCATAACACGATTCTGGAATGGAATGGGACCAATGAAAGATGAGTCACTTCCTTCCTCCTCTCATGGTTCTCATCTGGCCATGAAAAGGACTGAGTAACAGGCATCAAGTAATTTCCAGAATTTTGTAGTATGTCAAATTATTTTAATAGCCTGCTTTAGGGGAGATCCAGTTTTTAACCGCTGACTATACTTTAGCATTATTGATTACATTAGTGTTGGAAATTCAGTCTCAATAGCATGGCATTTGGTGAAATAATATTTTACAAGTGTCCTTACTGGAAATCAGAATGCTGAAAAAAAAGAGCCTGTATCTCACAGAACTCTAGTATTAATTATGTTTTGGAAAAAAAGTACATATTCAGAAAAGAAATCATCAGAAAAGTATAAAATTCCCATCCTGATTGACAAAAGTTTTATGTAGTATACACTTTATCTGGGAAGCTCTTGCTTAGAGCAAAACTGGAACTCTTTGAGAAGCATTTAAAAGATAACTCGATTTGAGTCCCCTTCTGTTTCTTTTCCCAGATTGATACATGTGGCCTCCTACATTTAAAATGAAAAGTCCTCAGACAACCCTAATCACATTGTCAGTCAGATAGTCATCTCCTGAAAGGGGCTCCTTCACCTTTAAGGATGCATGTACAATAGTGATATGTAAGCAGCTCAAAGACTCAATACCCCTTTTTTCTGCAAAGCAAGGCTGGGTTAGGAAAAAATCAATATGTTGGAAGTAAAGGTCAGACGAGGAAAAGTGACATGAAACAGAACTAAGGGAACAATATCCTTCATGAAGACTGTTTGAAGTTTCCTTTACCCTTGTGCTAGCTTCAGTGCAAATATATTTTATCCTAGAATAGAAGGCTGTATTCTTGAGGAAAAGTCATATTTTAAATATTTATCTATTCGGCAGCGTCCTTATTGTATATTATCCTTGTCCTATTGACTAATACTCAAAAAGAATAGCACAGAGTTTAAAGTGCACATTGCATGTGAATTGGAATTGCCAGATTTTTTTTTCTTATAAGCAATGGGATTCGAACACACATATGCATTTGGCTACCTTTTTGAACAGTTCTCAATTTACTTTTTCAAGTGGGCCAGATGTACTACTATAGCCCTTAAAAGGGTCAGGACCATCTCCTTATTTCCCCACTCTCTATACTTATTGCTTGGGTATAGCTTTAAAGTAGCCCATGAACCCTTTTCACTCTTGCAACACATTTACCCACAATTAACAATCAAGCCGTCTTCCCTGCATTCAGGAGTCCATTCTCCCGGGCCTCATTTTCCCTGCCTCTCTCTTGATCTACCATTGTGCAGAGAGCTGTTTGTGCCATCTCAATCTGCCCCCCTCACCAGCCGCACAAGGATTGGGGGGGAAGAAAGCGCCCGGCATTCAGATGCTGAATAGCAAATTGCTCTTGAGTGTCCTTGCTTCCCCCAGCTCTCCCCCTTCCTCGGGAAGGACAAGGGGGGAGCTGAAAGCAACCATACATTTTGTTCAGTGCTCTTGAAAACAAGCGTTTCACACCTGAAGCCTTTCACAGCAGCCTAGAAGCACCCCTTCAAACCACTTAATTGCCAATTGCTTCAGAGCTCCTTGTAAAAGTCCATTATGTCAGCCAGCTCCATGGCGGAGACAAAGTATGCGAAATGAAAGAGTCCTCCTTCTTCCAGGGCCAATGCGGCATTAAATATCCCCAGATCACTGGTTTTCTTGTTGTTAACAGGCCGTGATTGGCTCCCGTTGGAGGTATGCACGGAAACCTTCTAGTATTATTTGAAAATGAAAATGCAATTTTCCTTGTGTTCTTTGTCAAAATAAGATACAAATAAAAAGATATCAGAGATACCCAAGAAAGTGATCTTCACACACTGGTTTGCTGTGCTGGGGGCTGGGGTGGGGGATGGGGTGAGTCACAACCTACAATAGTGCACCTATCAAAATGGAGTCGCCTTCTGCTTTTCTCATTAGGTTGAAAAAATTAAAGTGTGTGCAAATTCTCAAAGTTAAGAGGCTCTATCCTTGAAGTCCAAAGAAACTCACAATAAGATATTCCACAAGGAAAGAATGCTGGCCCGGAACACAATGAAACTGAATGTTTATTCACTAGAGAATTGTTTCAAAGTTGCAGCTGTGGAAATTGATTTTAAAATGACTTGGCTTATTTGGAAGCCTGCCCCCGCCCTCTCCCCCCATTCTTTACTACAATTAACAACAACACAATCAATTTGATGAAGAATCACACCTGGCGGGGCATCTGAGTATTAAATGAAATATTCTTAGAGAATGTGTTTCTTGTAAGAAGGCTGCTTCTTAACTACTAGGGAAACGGGGCTGGCCAGGTGAGGGAGACATATTAATAAAATATGATCCGGTCAAAGAGCCATCAAGTCCAATGGTACACGAGTGGGGTTGATCTGTCAGGATGTATTAGTTCAAGGTAGTTCTTATTAATAAACATCCTGGGTTACTGGACTCCCACTTTTGTTCTCTCAGCACTTTGAAAGCCATGGGCCTGTACAGGAGGAGTCTGAATAATCTGTGTGCATAGCTTCCAGTTTTCAGGTTCACCTGTGTTTCTCTGCTTTGAAAGTATTGCCATTTTCTCTGATACTTTTGAACTGGGGCCACTTGTAGAATTCAGTGTTTTCCTTCCTGTAAATAGCACATTGGCATGAGAGGAGGAAGAGGAAATGTATCTTTATTGTAATGAAATGGGTAAAAGCTGGCTTTTCCTTTTAGCCAAAACACTCAACTGTGGCACGTGAGGACTGCCTTTCTCATCTGTGTAAACGTCCTTTGCTACTGAGTGAACTGGCCCTGGACATCATGATGACTTTATTTTCTTTATTGGTCCCTACCTCTTTGTGGGGATCACCCTGCGATACCCACCGGATGCTGTTTTGTCAGACCATTTGGGACAAACTTTGCCCTTGTGGACTTCTGGGGCTACATTGTCACCAGGCTTTCTACCCTGCCTGTCGTGATAAGCCTTTAATTATGCCAGCCCTGCCCTGCAATGTATAGTAACTGCAGCATTGTTATGTAGCTTTCCTTTGTTTACAAAATGCTGTTTGATGTTTTAAAGTGTACTCCCCACTTCCTTTGAGAGTGTGATTGTCTTATCACATCCCCATAAGTAAGCACTTGGAGTGAATTCCCCTTCCCCTTAGGAATGTCACCTTATCAGACACCCCCATATGTGAGCTACTGACCTCAACCAGTGGATTTCAAAATACATACACATTTAAGAGTTTGACAGGCCCTTTGAGAGATTAGTTCGTGGCAGGGCTACAGTCTGTGGGCCAGTCACTTCTCAGAACACCCAGAACTCGGGCTGTGGCAGACCTAGGGGCTCTGAAGCCTCACCTGCCAGCACCAGCACTGAGCTCTGGCATGAAGACTTTAGGGATCCCAGCTGTGGTGGTCAAGCCAGCTTCTCCTGAGAGCCACTCCTATGAAGGTACACCTCAATCTTTAATTAGAATTCACTTTCCACAGAGGCCTGTGGCCTTCCTAACTGAGCGACTGGACCTTAA
This sequence comes from Nomascus leucogenys, assembly GCF_006542625.1. Lineage (NCBI taxonomy): Eukaryota > Metazoa > Chordata > Mammalia > Primates > Hylobatidae > Nomascus > Nomascus leucogenys. The sequence continues at coordinate 115,548,793 of NC_044386.1, forward strand.
TAATTTTGGAACTCCCTCACTATGTGGTTGGTGTTCCTCATTTACTGAGTGTATTCCTTGTAGGATTTCTTCGTGTTATTCTCCTCATTAAGCACTGTGAACCTAGAAGGAAAATCTTCTTGTTTGGCAATAAGCTGCACGATTCACGAAGTTTTCATCGTCTCTTTATTTCCACCGTATGCAACAAGCAAGCTTCAGGCTTGCAGGGATTCAGAACCTAGAGCAGTGAAGGATGCATTGTGAGATGGGGGTTGCATTCTTGTGAGCTTGTCCATCTCTAGAAATCTTTAAACAGTGAGACCATCTCAGAGCTCCTCTACCTCATATTCCAAGAAAGGTCCCTCCAGTATTATATTTTACCAACGGTCAATATGAGATCTATTATCCAGTAAGCATTTGACCTATGAGAGGTCAGAATGATTTTTCACCTAAGCTGTTTCTTTGCTTGTCTTTCTCTCTTCCCCTTGGCCTCTTCATGTTCGCTTGCTTGGGTCCCTTCTTTTTTCTTTCTCTCACTGATCATGCTGCTCTGCAGTAACGTCTCAGATGGAGTATTCTGTTAGCCATTCAGCAGGTCAAAGTATGTTGTAGGATGTATGATGCATTTTTCATTAGACCTTGTGAAAATTTAAATGCCAATATGAATTTTTTTGTGCACTGAAGTAGTGAACGAGAGGAAAGAAACATACTGCTCATTTTCCCTCCTCAACAAAAGCCCATGAAATAGGAGAGTGTGGATAATGAATACTGGAATAGAAAGCTAGTAGATGCAGTTTTGTCGAAAGTTCCATCTTAGCAGAGAACATTTCAGGAGAGTCCCTACCTATACAGCAAAGGTCAGCAAACTCTGTCTAGCAGATTAAATTTTCCTGCCTTCTACCTGTTTTTGTAAATAAAATGCTGTAGGAATGCAGCCAAACCTATAAGTTTATGCATTGTCTGTGACTGCATTCACCAAAAATTGAGTAGTTGCAACAGAGACCACATGGCCTGAAAATTCTAAAATATGCACTATCTGGCTTTTTAACAGAAAATTTTTGCCAACGCTTAGAATGTAGAAAAAGAACTGTTGAAGCCTCCTACAATACTTTTTTTTGCATAGTAGTAAATGAAATATTTGGAAACAACTAAATTAGATATACTCTTGTTGGGAGTCTGGTCTTTACGTGCATAGAGTAAAACACCAATATAAAACGATATAAGTGTATGTATGTATGTTTAGGACCATTTGCATGATCCATATTTCTTGGTAAATTGTGATCCTGAAACATAAGGACACCATACTGTCTGTAACCTGACTTTGATCACGTCTGTCAAACACTTGCCACTCATGTATTTGTCAAATAGACATCCTTTGAATGAGTGTTCTCTGTGAAGAAAAATCATTTTATAAACCTCCAATTCTTTAGGTCCAGCTCATTGGAAATGGAGATCATGAAGCAGTGTGATAGGTACTTGGTAGTATTTTCAATGTGCCCCCATTAAATCCCTCTACTTCTGGACACTGAACAGGGATTTTGATTTCTTAGTGAACAACTGCCTGCTTTTCAATGTGTTTGTTCCACCTTTTTGTCTTCTCTTTATTTTACTAACTCCAGCTTTCCGGCATTTTTAAAAAGAAGTTAACAATTTTTCTTAACAAATAGTTTTTGTATAATTGCTTTAGCAACCAAAGCACCTTTCATTATTTTAGAAACAATCCATTTCCCATGATAAAGCTCTGCTTCCTCTTAGTCAACATATTCAATATAGCAGCTGCTTTCCCTGCTATCCCTTGGCACAGGCGTGCCAACCTTCTTTGCCACTTACCTGGCAACATTTGTTGATACAAATAGTGGCAGATTTAACAAAGTCTTGCCAATACCTCCCTGGTGCCAGATTTGTAATCATGCATTATTTGGGGGCGGGGGGGGCTACTCCAGCTGTTTCCAAAGGGAGAGAATAAAGTTTTCTTTCTTTTTGAAAAACAACTCTCCATTGGCAGAAAGAAGATGGCTGAGTGAACTCCCACTTGCTGAATGGCATCCACACCTCTGGGAAATTTTAAACCAAGGAAGCTTAAATCGACCAAAATTCTTTGAACCTATGTCTGCAGTCCAAGAACATTCACTTAAATATGTCTAGATTACAACATGCTTTCATACCATGGAGGGTTTGACAGATACATGGAATTTCAGTTAGTGGAAAGAAGTGGTCCTAATATTTTTGAGTGTTCATTTTGAGCCCATTCTCTATATGTGTCATCTTATTTAATACTCATCCATATGTGTTATTTATTTACTGCTCATGATTGCCCTGGTAGGAAACCACCCTATAGGAAGTTTACAGATGAGGACACTGAGGCATACAGAGGCCAATCATGTTTCTAGAGGTAGAAGGAGGCCGACTTTCTTCCCACTCTCTCAACCTGCCGTACTCTCCTCATGAGGATCCCCAAGAAATTGCGAGTGGGAGTAAACTGGGTGCAAGTGTGCAACTCCAACAAGCTTCTACGCCCACATAAGCAACATTTTAGATGAGATACTCTCTCCCAAAGAAATTGCAAGTGTTAGCAACCTGGGTGCAAGTGTACAGCAAAATTCTCTGGTTTGCTCATTTGGTGATATGTAGACTTACATATCACCATGTAAGTCTACATTTCACCAAATGAGCAAACCAGAGTGTGAAGCCTAGGAATGATTTCGGGGCCATCCTTCCCACTTCTGTTGACGTTCAGAGAGATCTTTGACCACACGGTTAAGCCTTCATCTCACATCTTTCTCTCCTACTCCATCTCACTGTCCACACCTTAAATTGAACCTCATCAACCTCATCCCTGGATCACTGACTGCCATCACCTTCTATGGGCCTCCTTGCTCCAGCCTGGGCATCTGGAAATTCATTGCCTGCACTGGAATAGAAATGATGTGTCTAAAGATATTCTGATTACATTCTCTCCTCTTGAAAGTTATTTGATGGCTCCCATTGACCAAGCTCTTCTTAACCCAACACACAAGGTCCTTTACAATCTGGATCCACTTCCCTGGGCTAGTTGTTTTCTTGTCTGTCTCCCGTGCTAGACAGCAAGACAGCAAAGGCTGCAGCCAGGCATTCTCAGCACCTGGACTGGTGCCTGACACCTAGATGATGCCCAATAAATGGTTGCTGAATACATAAGTATGTTCTTAGTCAAAAGATTCTATCAAAATTGATTACAACTTCATATTTAAGGTTTATAATGCAAAATAAACTTTGAGCTAATTTTGGTGTTAGAATCCAAATGGAATATTTTTAGAGCCTATTATTTTCCAAAATTGTTTGCAAGTTAGCAATTAAGCTACTAATACAAATATTCATATCATTGCTCATACTCCACTGAGCTGCTCTTCTCAAACACTAAGGGAAAGTTAATTTCAAGGCACATGCCTGATATTGAAGTGAATAAATTATATCTTTTTTATTATCTAAATAAAAGCCAATGGGTTGTTTGTTTTTGTTTGTTGTTGTTGTTTGCTGAAAGAGTTACACATTATCCCTGCTTTGCACAAACAAAGTTAAGGTTGTTTATTCAGAGGCAAGATTTGGCAGTGAGGAGAGAAAATGGCTTTGGCTAACTCAGTTTAACTGACTTAAACTTGAGCACTGACAGCTCCCACCCCTATAGAAAAATTCCCAAAGCTGTTCTTAACTGGCCCCACAAATCTAATAGGAAAAGGATTTGCTGATGAAAAACATCTGCCTTAGGGTATAGTGAAGATTCCACAGAAAGTTATACTTTCCACGCTGCAACCTTATATGAATTTTCTCTACTCATCTTTATCTGGGGGAAAACCCTTGAAATCCTCCCTCCCAGTTTCATCATCAGCTTTTTACATACCTTCTCTCCTTGGCAGAAGCAACTACACTGTCTTGTTGGAAAGAACAGAAAAGCTATTGAAGACCATTCATTTAACCCCCACGCCGTCATTGCCCTATGACCTGAAAAGCTGAGTCACTTTAGAAGCAAATATAGAAAATGCCATAAAAAAGGATCTATACTCATTATGAGTACAGAAACACATGCCAAAGTTTAATTGAATAAATATAGATGTAGCATGTTTGATAATTTTGAATTTTTTGATTTATATAGAAATGTTTGAATGAGTTAAACTCAGTTCCCATATTCTTCCAGCCATATAACCAGTCTAACAGAAGACCACACATATTGACATTAAAGATCAATAAAGTTACCAAAATAAACCCAGCCAATGCCAGAAAGAAAGAAAGAAAGAAATATAGACAAATATAGATAGTGAGATAGATTATTTGAATATCAGATTAAGATTTAGAACCACAGTTTCTAAGTAAGATGGAGAATTTAGGTTTCACAAGAAATTAAGACTGAAAAACTATTAACGAAGAAAGATGAATTATGCAGTTAAGGTGGCCCACGCTATGTACACCTATTGAAGAAGCCTCATGTTCTTACTACATCTTGCAGAAAGGAGCGCTTCACTCTGGTGATCATATTCTACACCCCCGCTCCCGGGGTAGGAAAGAAATCTAATTTAACTGCGTGCTTAGGCATGTGGTGTTTATGGGAAAAGTTGTGTGTCTGGGTGTGCACTTAACTACTCAGGAGGGATCTGCAGTATGATTCAAATTTCAGAAGGCTTTCCTACTTCTGGATTCCAAGAAAACAAAACAGTCAACTGGATGAATCTACTTACAAGCCCAGAAAAGCAATGAGGCATTTTCATATCACAAAAGTAGGGCAAATTTTCCATTTTTGCCATGAATTATTTAAAAGATGTTTGCCATACCCTGAGAAGATGATCTAGTTCCTCTCCTAAATAGGCAGTTGCCCTTTAAAGGGAAAAAAATGAAGCAAATTTGATTAGAAATAAATGAAAACCATCAAAAAAGAGCCCACATCGCCAAGTCAATCCTAAGACAAAAGAACAAAGCCGGAGGCATCATGCTACCTGACTTCAAACTATACTACAAGGCTACAGTAACCAAAACAGCATGGTACTAGTACCACAACAGAGACATAGATCAATGGAACAGAACAGAGCCCTCAGAAATAATGCCGCATATCTACAACTATCTGATCTTTGACAAACCTGACAAAAACAAGAAATGGGGAAAGGATTCCTTATTTAATAAATGGTGCTGGGAAAACTGGCTAGCCATATGTAGAAAGCTGAAACTGGATCCCTTCCTTACACCTTATACAAAAATTAATTCAAGATGGATTAAAGACTTACATGCTAGACCTAAAACCATAAAAACCCTAGAAGAAAACCTAGGCAATGCCATTCAGGACATAGGCATGGGCAAGGACTTAATGTCTAAAACACCAAAAGCAATGGCAACAAAAGCCAAAATTGACAAATGGGATCTAATTAAACTAAAGAGCTTCTGCACAGCAAAAGAAACTACCATCAGAGTGAACAGGCAACCTACAGAATGGGAGAAAATTTTCGCAACCTACTCATCTGACAAAGGGCTAATATCCAGAATCTACAATGAACCCAAACAAATTTACAAGAAAAAAATTAACAACCCCATCAAAAAGTGGGCAAAGGACATGAACAGACACTTCTCAAAAGAAGACATTTATACAGCCAAAAAACACATGCAAAAATGCTCATCATCACTGGCCATCAGAGAAATGAAAATCAAAACCACAATGAGATACCACCTCACACCAGTTAGAATGGCCATCATTAAAAAGTCAGGAAACAACAGGTGCTGGAGAGGATGTGGAGAAACAGGAACACTTTTACACTGTTGGTGGGACTGTAAACTAGTTCAACCACTGTGGAAGTCAGTGTGGCGATTCCTCAGGGATCTAGAACTAGAAATACCATTTGACCCAGCCATCCCATTACTGGGTATATACCCAAAGGACTATAAATCATGCTGCTATAAAGACACATGCACACGTATGTTTACTGCGGCGCTATTCACAATAGCAAAGACTTGGAACCAACCCAAATGTCCAACAACGATAGACTGGATTCAGAAAATGTGGCACATATACACCATGGAATACTATGCAGCCATAAAAAATGATGAGTTCATGTCCTTTGTAGGGACATGGATGAAACTAGAAACCATCATTGTCAGTAAACTATGGCAAGGACAAAAAACCAAACACCACATGTTCTCACTCGTAGGTGGGAATTGAACAATGAGAACTCATGGACACAGGAAGGGGAACATCACACTCCGGGGACTGTTGTGGGGTGGGGGGAGGGATAGCATTGGAAGATATACCTAATGCTAAATGACGAGTTAATGGGTGCAGGAAACCAACATGGCACATGGATACATATGTAACAAACCTGCACATTGTGCACATGTACCCTAAAACCTAAAGTATAATAATAAAAAAAAAATTAAATTAAAAAAAGGAAAAAAAAAGAAATAAATGAAAACCAATAAATAAGTTTTCAGTCTGACAAATTGCCCGCTCTCCCTGCCTTTAAAGTCAGGGATAGTGAGATAGTATTTAAGTTATCCTGTACTTAATAGTACAGGATAACTTAGTACTTAATGTACTAAGTACTGCACCTAATAAACACCATGAAAGCTGAATTTTCTTTTTATTTTTTTCTTTTCTTTTTTTTTTTTTTTTTTGAGACGGAGTCTCGCTCTGTCACCCAGGTTGGAGTGCAGTGGCGCAATCTCGGCTCACTGCAAGCTCCGCCTCCCGGGTTCATGCCATTTTCTCCTGCCTCAGCCTCCGGAGTAGCTGGGACTACAGGCGCCTGCCATCACGCCTGGCTAATTTTTTTTTTTTTTGTATTTTTAGTAGAGATGGGGTTTCACCGTGGTCTCGATCTCCTGACCTCGTGATCCGCCCGCCTCAGCCTCCCAAAGTGCTGGGATTACAAGCATGAGCCACTGCGCCCGGCTATTTTTTTAATTATACTTTAAGTTTTAGGGTACACGTGCACAAGGTGCAGGTTTGTTACATATGTATACATGTGCCATGTTGGTGGGCTGCACCCATTAACTCGTCATTTAACATTAGGTATATCTCCTAATGCTACCCCTCCCCCCTCCCCCCACCCCACGACAGGCCCCAGTGTGTGATGTTCCCCTTCCCACCTATGAGTGAGAACATGCGGTGTTTGGTTTTTTGTCCTTGCGATAGTTTGCTGAGAATGATGGTTTCCAGCTTCATCCATGTTCCTACAAAGGAAATTAACTCATCATTTTTTATGGCTGCATAGTATTCCATGGTCATTCCTTCTGAAACTATTCCAATCAATAGAAAAAGAGGGAATCCTCCCTAACTCATTTTATGAGGCCAGCATCATGCTGATACCAAAGCCTGGCAGAGACACAACAAAAAAAGAGAATTTTAGACCAATATCCCTGATGAACATCGATACAAAAATCCTCAATAAAATACTGGCAAACCGAATCCAGCAGCACATCAAAAAGCTTATCCACCATGATCAAGTGGGCTTTATCCCTGGGATGCAAGGCTAGTTCAACATACACAAATCAATAAATGTAATCCAGCATATAAACAGAACCAAAACCACATGATTATCTCAATAGATGCAGAAAAGGCCTTTGACAAAATTCAACAACGCTTCATGCTAAAAACTCTCAATAAATTAGGTATTGATGGGACGTATCTCAAAATAATAAGAGCTATCTGTGACAAACCCACAGCCAACATCATACTGAATGGGAAAGTTGAATTTTCTAATGCGATCTCGATTATCTACATATATGAGACATATAAAAATACAAACTTTCATAACCATTTTTTAATCATTTACTATTTACAAAGTCCTGGTTTCTGTTGAATTTTAGAAATGTAAGATTTCCATTTGCTAGTGAGTTGAAGTCCAAAATAATTGCAGAGACAAATCCTTTGAAGTTCAGTTCTATGATAATCTTTGGCCTCAACATTGTCCTGTTGCACTAAGATGGAATTGACAGGACAAAAGGACAAAGGAAGAAAGACTCTAGCCCTCTGCAGTTATGGCTTCAATTCCTCGTTTCGCTAGTTGGCATGGTGAGTGAGAATTTTTCTTCCACGCCTTGCTGTCCCTGGGGTAGAATATAGGCATGCAAAACCTGGGATACCATTGATGAGAGTTGTTTCATAAGTTTGGCACCCACTAGCACCTTTTTCCCAGTCCAGGGACTTGGATAATTATCTTGGTTCATGGTGGGTGGTATCTCACTAACAAATTGTTCTCTTGAGAGTACCATTGTTTCAGGCTTTGCAGCTAATGATCTGGAATTTTTGGACTAATTGATTTAAATTTGTAATAGCTTCTTTGTTTTATGTAGAAATGATTGGTCTTAGCACTGTAGGGCTATTATAGCCTTGCAACTTTACATGTTTAGAATAATTGGATTAGATTTGTAATATTCTTTTTATTTTAAGTGGAAACCATTGTTCTGACCACTGAATGATCGTTGCAGCCTTGCAGCCTCTTTCACGGAAACTAAACTCTTTGCTCTGCAGAGCTTCCCAAAAGTTAGTAAGCTTCACAAAGATAGGAAGCAAGTCTGTTTCCTAGCTTTGCTTCATCCTCTGAGGTCTAGCCAGTATTTTCCATACAATGATTCCATTAAGAGTTTGTCGAATTGAATCCTATACATATGTCCTTGAGTCTGATGCATAAACATGGGTAACTGTTTGTAATCATGGAAAAAAAGTAGAAATGAAAGTCTGCCAATCATTTCTGTAGCTCTGTCTTTGCTGCTTATTAGTGATGTGATCTTTAACAAATCACCGAAGCCATCTAAGTTTCACCTTTTGCACTTGTACAATGGGAGTAGTAGAAGATACTGATCTTAACAAGTTATAACAATCAAAGGTGAAAATATGTATGAGAAAGTATGTACTTTATAAACATACTGTACTACAGAAATCCGAAGTATAATTCTTATTAAATCTCACTTTGCTACCTGATTTTCTGATTAGTAACACTGTGGGGTCTGAGTTTCTGAGTCAGCAGCTCCCCTGACACTCATGCTGCATTAGGACTCATTTTTCTCACCTGTGTTTGACCTCCTTATCTCTAGGTTTCTAATGTAAAGGCATGGTTTCTTGATTTGTATAAATGAAAGATCATGAATTTTACATTGGATTATATATTTAAATGTTATTAAAGATTTCTTATACTAAAAGCATAATAATTAGATGCATAGAAAGTAAACAAAGAGACTGAACATATAACTTAAATTCTAGGTGTTTTTGTTCTATTCCAGTGAGTGCCCTAATTTCTGTACTCATTGTGCACAGATTCTTACCGAAGGGCCTAAAATTTGATAGGATCCGAATAATAAATATGTGATTAGAGGGATATTGTAGCACTATGGCAGTGGGGATCGACTTGCCTAAAATGTTTCAGAGGGAGATAGTCTATATAATTGTTTCTATGTCAAGCTGGGAAAAACCTACCAATGCTTCCTCACCCACATCAAGTGACCCTTTCTCCAATGGTCACTTAACCCTCTCTCCAATAAGCCATTGAAGTGATCACTCCCCATTTGTATTCACAGCTTTATGTCCCGCAGAAAGTTCGCTCATACCACATTTAATGATTCACTGCACCACTTGGTTTCTGCGCCTACTTCCCTTTCTCTAACTCACCCTCTAGAACAAGATTGTGTCACATGGCGATGCTCAACAAGGTGCAATGGTTAAATGAAGGAAGAAAACAAGAGGACTTTGGCATAAGATGCACAGCAAAGAAGAAATATATATGCTGGGCTTGCTGAAGAAGCTGTAAAAGCGAAAACAGAGCCCCAAAGGCAAGTTCGGAAGATGCTACAGAACAAGCTGTATATTGTGTGACCTCACGGCAGCTTGATTGAGGGCTTGTGGTGGTGGGCAGATAACAATGGCTAAGATGGCCAAGTCAATACCAAGGTGGCTTCTGTAGGCACCTGGAAATTTTGAAAGGAGAAAGTTGGTAGGACAAGATGATTTATACTATTTAATGTATGTTCTTATCCTAGGTGATGACAACAGGTGCAAGTGTGACATGGAGCAACATGAATTCAACCAGGGCAACAAAGATGGCTTTGGAAATGTTTGGCATTACAAAAAGCAGTAGGCTGTGAAATGAGACAGATCTTGTTTGAGCCCTGATCCACTGTAGCTGTGTGGCTTAGGACAAGGTACTTAAACCTCTTCAGTCTTATTTTTCTTATTTTAAAATTTGGTTGACAATATTGGTAACTACTGCAAAGTGTTGTGAACTTTAAGCAAAACAAGAAGTTTAAAGCATTTAGTAACAATACCTGGTCATAGTAGAGACCTACACATTAAAAAATGTTTAATTTTTGTGCATGTGAAACATAGAAAACTCTGTTAAGAACAGGGATGAAGTAGTTATACCTTGAGCCGTTGGGCGCTTGCATGGGAAACCGCAACCATAAAAAGTTACCTGCTTTTGGCCGGGCGCGGTGGCTCACGCCTGTAATCCCAGCACTTTGGGAGGCCGAGGCGGGCGGATCACGAGGTCAGGAGATCACGACCATGTTGGCTAACACGGTGAAACCCCGTCTGTACTAAAAATATAAAAAATTAGCCGGGCGCCATGGCGGGCGCCTGTAGTCCCAGCTACTCGGAGGGGCTGAGGCAGGAGAATGGCGTGAACCCGGGAGGCGGAGCTTGCAGTGAGCGGAGATCGCGTCGCTGCACTCCGGCCTGGGCGAAAGAGTTTTGCGACTCCGTCGCAAAAAAAAAAAAAGTTGCCTGCTTTTCTTTCTCTCTTTTTTTTGAGACGGAGCCTTGCTCTGTCGCCTAGTGGCGCAGTCTCGGCTCCCTGCAAGCTCCGCCTCCCGGGTTCCCGCCATTCTCCTGCCTCAGCCTCTTCGAGTAGCTGGGACTACAGGCGCCCGCCACCACGCCCGGGTAATTTTTTGTGTGTTTTTTTTTTAGTAGAGACGGGGTTTCACCGTGTTAGCCAGGATGGTCTCCATCTCCTGACCTCGTGATCCGCCCGCCTCGGCCTCCCAAAGTGCTGGGATTACAAGCGTGAGCCACCGCGCCCGGCCTCTTTCTCTTTTTATTCAAAACATTTATTGAATATTGCAAGGCATTGGACTAGTTTGTGTGCGATTGTACAAGTATGTGTTTAAGACAACATCCATGTGTTTCGGGGTCTTGTAATTGAGTGAAGGAAGAGAAAATTTGTATATGAAACAATGAAATTTTTAAAAAATCATATAGTAAGCTGCGAAGTAGAAAGAAGGAACTGGTGTGGGAGATCAGAGAGCTGGATGTAAGTCCTGGGCGCTTGTTGGTTCTGTGGCCTTGGATTGGTCTTATACACTTTCTAACCTTTGGTTTCCTCATCTGGAAAGTGAAAATTGGTTTCCAAGATCTCAAGTTTTCTACTGGGCCTGAAGATTCTAAGTCCAGTAGCGTTATTACTGCCATTCAGACTGATGCCATTCAGTCAGACTGCCATTCAGACTGAGTCATCAGAGACTCAAGAAATGATTTATGGAGAGAAAGTACATTCAGGCCTGTACTTGAGATTTCTCTAGGCAGAGAAGGGAGAATGGTTTTAGAGGATATCAGAGCAAAAGCCCAGAAATAGATAGTGACAGAATGTATTTGTAGTTATCCATACAACTCACATCAGAAGATGGATGTAGTCAAGTGAAACAGTTTTAAATTGACCTGAATTTTATTGAAAATCTCTCCTGTAACAGGCACTAGCCTGGGACTTCTCCTTAAATTACCTAATTTAATCCACCACCAATATGGTGTGATAGGCATCAATACCCCCTTTTTGGAGATGAGGCATGGATCTACATGCCACTGACCACGGCACCACACAGTTAATCCCAAAGGGCAAAATAAATTCTCTGGAGCAAACAACACACCTGGGTCCACATCTGGCCTGTAGACCACTAGTTGTCAATGTTTGGTATGTGGAAACTAAAGTTCAGAGAGACTAGATGACTTAAATGGTACAGAGTGTTTGTATAATAAATTATGTTCAAATTTAAGTTTCCTGAATCCATGTCTGGCGTCTCTTCCACTACATGATCTTCTTATTAGAAAAACTGGGAGAGAAATCTGGATAGATAGGTAGGCTCAGATCGTGAACAGCCTTGAATATCAACCCGAGATTTGGATTGTGTTCAGTGACCAACCACAGACTTTGAGTAGGATTTTGCTGGAATCAAAGTGGTTCCATGGGGTGGTTAATATAAAGATGAAAAAATATGGGTAAAAGGGTAAATTTAAGAATGGGATTCTAAGGATGGAAGTGGCAGAGTAGATTCAGAATGAGACGGAAAAAGATGAAATGTGAAAAAGGACATGACTGGATATTGATAAAACCAAGGAGGGGAATTAATCAAATGAGAAGTTCCAGGCCTAGTTAGCTCTTTCTTAGGCCACCCTGCCTGTTTTATGTGAAGAAACTGACATGTACAGAAAGTAGTTGAAACCATGTGAGTGATTCAAGGAAAAACATTAAAATCCTCTGATGAAATCCTTGTTTATGAGCACAATTTACCAGATCACAAACTGCCTTTGGGGCTTTCCTTTGCCTGTCCTCATAACTAAAGTAGAGTCCCACTGCTGATTCAGAAACATTATCTGCCATTAAGATGGGGTAGGGTTCTAAGTTTTTACCAAGAAAATTAACCAACCCAATTGTGATGAAAATTTTGGTTTGATAAGTGAGCATAACTTTCTGTGAAGGACTTAGCTAGGTTAGGTGGAAGGATCAACTGTTGTGTGTGTGTGTGTATTTCATCAGTTTTTCTGTTTTAATGGTCTCTTTTTTGCCATTGTTTATCTGCCAATACCCTGATTATGCAGTTGCCCTTTATAACCAAAAATGGATACTTTTTTTTCTTCCTGCAGTAGAACTTCAACAAATGCTGCTTTGAATCTGAAACTGGCAGAACTGATAGAAAGACAAGTACCAAATGCTCAAGTATATCCGACATGATGTATTTGAAGCATTTTGTATCTTAGTAATGAAAGAAAAAATTGTAAACTTAAGTAAATTATATTTAATTACAAAAAGTCTATAGAATATAGAGGTAAATTGAGAGTATAAAGTAGCCAACTGTTTCTGTTTACTTTAAATAATGTCAATTCAAACACTATGTCAGGCAAATATTGAAAAAACTGAAATGATCAGTGTAGATTTTAGTTCAATTTGAAAAATGTTTATTTAACTGCCAATCTTATTAAAAGAAGAAACCTTTTAAAGTATATTGGAAATAAGTTGACTGCTCTCTTACCTAAAGGGATTTTAGTTATAAATGACTCATACATAATAAAATTAAAATGTAGCAAAGCAATACTGAAGGTAATATAATATAAATATGATATAAAATTCAAATATATCTAGTATATTGCATTCTTCAAAAATAATCTGAGCTGGAATTACTTTTTATGTGGCACAGACCTCTCCTGTTCCCGGCAATTCCAGAAAATCCAGAAGTCACATGGGAAAATATTGTAACATGGGAAATTATACTTAATATTAAATATGCAATGAATCAACATGCAATGGTTTGTCTAACCGTTGAGAGAAATCATGTGAACCATATTTTTTACTGTGTAGCTACTGTAAGATAGAAAATTGTATGGTGTTCTTTTCCAAAAGGAAACCTTCGTCAGAATGTTTGTGGGCTTTATTTTTTTTTTCTTCTCTTTCTCTTTCTCTTTCACTTTCACTTTCTCTTTCTCTTTTAAGGTAATATACTTTGCTCTCTTGAAGCCCTTCGACTTGAAATTGTGATCTAAGATAATGTCCTGCCATCCAGAAGAATTGTGGGCACGGGAGAGACTGAAATTGGTGTGTAATGTTATTGCTTCCATCATTTTATAACTGTAAAGCAATGTGCTAATCAAAGAGCCAGTCTGTGTGCACATGCAAGCTCTCTGTCTGGGAGGCAGACCTGATGCAGACCAGAACCCCTGCTTTCTAGGCAGGCTGCAGGCTATGAGGCTCATTCTGTGTTCTGTACTTTGACTTGCTTAGACTTTCGGATAAAACTTAAAGTCGCAGTGATATCTTTTTTTTTGCCAGAGTTAAGTCAGATAAACTTGAATATTCAAGTTAATGTTTATTTACTGACTTACTTCAATATAGAATATTTCTTTTTTTCTTTAAAAAGAGTGCTAAGAATCTTTCCGAGCTTTGCACGATGCATCTCATCTGGGTCTCCTTTTTCTTACAGGGGTAAAGTAAATATACTAAAGGAACCCCACACCATTTCTGTCAGAGTAAGAAACACAAACTTTAGATGTGATTTTAATATGATGCATGTGGGGAAAGGATCCCACAGCAACTACTTAGTACCATCTTTCATTTATTTTTTTGCCCAGAATCCTGGCCAGGGTGGGTCATTTTCTTCACGCATTGCTCCTGTTCACATTTTTTTTCTTTCTTTAAAATTGCCAAGGCTTGGCTGTTGCTATTTGGTGTTGCTTGACCCTTCTGGTCTAGCAATGACTCCTGGGGGTGAAGGAGAGCTTCCTAAAGTTCTGAAGGAGAAAATTTAATCAGCAAAGTAATCATTTCTGCTGTGATGGAAAAAAGGAGGCCGGTATGAATGACAAAACAGCTGTGGACCACCAAAAAAGTCAACTGGAATTGGAAGGAGGTAGACCTAAAAAAAAAAAAAAATTGCTTCGAAGGCATAGCATTAAAGGGAAAATGAATCAGAAAAGAGATCTGAAGTGCTAGAATGCACTACCTAATAACTTTAAATAGTCCATTGAGTCTTCCGGAATTTTTTTTGTTCTTCTTCAAGAATAATCTGCTTACATCGTTAAGACCTCAGCTAAGCTCAGTAACACAAATTACCAGATGTTGTATCCCCTAGTTTTTCCATCAAAAGACCAACCACCAAGCTTGTTGAAAGAGAAAGGTCATTGTCCCTCCCTGGCTATAAAACTATTTTTGCAACTCCTAACAAATGAAATGAGAATACCTTTCAGCTGTAGAAGGAACCTATCTCCCGCTCCTTCGAAGTCCCCCTGTTTGGCTTTGTTATTTTCTAATAATGCACTCATGTGTAAGCTAATAACGTGAACAGAGGGAAAATGAAGAGACTTAAAAAAAAAAAAGGAAAAAAGCAGAATGAATTAGGGCAATTGAGGTCGCTCTGTTTCATTTTTGCTGGAAGGATTTTAGCCCTAGTTTTTACCTTATCGCTTATTACACAATTTACGATAAAATGAGATGTGATTCCATTCTTATTGTTGTGCTATAGTCTATTGAACATGCATATATAGAATTCATTTCAGATTTAAACACTATCTTAATTATAAACTGAATAAAATGGACAACCTATCGGGTTTTCTAAATTGCATTCTAACAAATAGTTTCATTTTTTATCACATTTCTATCGTTGACATATTGGGTATAATAATGTTCAGGGAATATTCCCTTTTAATACAGTGTCTTAATTGTGCCAGAGTATTTCCCATGTGACAACTAATAGTTTATTTCTGACTTACAAGTTTGAGAACTTTAACCATATGTCATGCCTGGCAATATTTTTCATGATGATCTGCTCAAATAACACTATCAGGAATTTTTTTTGTTTTAAAATCACCTACAAATGATACATACTTTGCATATTGAAAAGACATCATAAGTATATTACATGTAACTTTCTATTTTCTTTAATAAATAATGTGACTGCTTGTATTCAGGATTCATTTACAGACTCTTTTCCAACAAAAGACATGTACATTAAGTTGAAAATATTGAAAGAAATCTTTCAATTGTGATTAAAAATGAAACACCCAGTTAATGGAATATAGAATGCAATTTTTAAAGAAAAACATATGTGCCAGAACCTAAAAAGTTAAGCCTTATTTTTATATTTACTCACTACAAACTGTGAACGTTGCTTTAAATGAAAAATATGTACGTGATTAAACATATAGTTTTAAAGTAGTCCTAAATATAGTATATTTAATGTAATCCTTCAAAGTAATTCTGAGTTAATAACATGGGTCCTAATCCTCAGAATGTAATGCTATGTATTCTTTAAAAACACTGATTTATATTAATATGATATTTAAAAATGTAAAAGAATAATCATGCTGAGAAAAATCTGACATTGGAAACTGAAGACAACATATAATTTTGTAATTAAAGGTAAATTTTTAATATGTGCAGCAATTGTTGAAGAATTTCTAACTTAAAAATCACTTAAATTTAATTTTACATGTCAAATACGTAACTATTTCACTGACACAGGGGAAAGAATTTAATTAGCACTTTAATGTTAATAGTTATTAATGTGTTAAGCTTACCAAACTGCCCCATTTAACTTAATAGATATTGCTATACTTTTCGTATATTATTCTAATAAAGTATACAATTTGGATGTTTTTCCCTTCTTTTTCAAGTTCCCATGCAACACCTACATGTAAACCTGGCCAACTGGTCTGTTAGAACAGGGCGGGTGTTTCCTGAAGTTTGAACCTAAACTATTAAATAAAACAGTTATCCTGCAAGACCCAAGAGCTATTACTGCCTACTAATGTCGTCTTGCAGATACTTTTTTTGAACAGTACACAAGAAAGTTGATTCATTTCTCCCTCTCTTTTACTATAAGTAGGGGGTTGTCCAACACACACACACACACACACACACACACACACACACAATTTTTAGTCATTTTTTTCAATTTAAATGATTTGCTATCACAGTTACTCCAGCTTTTATCTCTAAAATAGTTTCAACCCTGTTAATGTGTGCATGTACTTTTTTCTTATCAGCCTCTCAGCAGCATTTGTGATTCATAGCAGCCATCAAAGTGATAATAAACTCATTCACAATACTAACAAACACGGGGCTCCCAGTTATTTACGAGGCAAATTCACTGCAAGGCTGGGCTGTGGAACAGGGGAGAATCAAGATGGTGTTGATTGATAAATTGACAGGTTAATTTACAAGTGGATAATAGGAGTTAGACCCAGAGGGAAAGAAGGAAGGTCTGAATTCTAGCTTGGTTGCACTGCCATCTGTCTTATGCCCAGAAAGCTGCAGGACTGCTGGCTGGCAGGATCAAATACATACACATTCTTCATAACTTAAAGACAAAGACCTCCATTTATTGCTTTTTGATGGGTTTGTTGCCTTGGTTCTTCACACAGTTGACCCTCAATATGTCACAAACAGTGCCACGTCTCAGTGTTTTTTATAAGTGCCACTTAGAACATGATTTAGAATAAGTTATTCTGTCAGTTTCACAAAAATAAACAATGAAAAAAATTGTTTTCAAGACTATATTTCAGAAATATTAATTGTCATTAGATTGTTGATGAGTGAATGCATTCTTTCAAATTTCCAAAGCCTCTGAGAGGTCCTTGTTCTAGGATGTACATCGCCCCCCGCCACCCCCACAAAAAACATACATACACCTTTTCTTCTTCATCCTTGGTATTTAGATGCTAGCTGGTCTAGCTGTTTACAAGACAGGGTAAAGCAAATTGTATGAATCTCATGTTAAACATTTGCATCACTGTTTTTCCTAGAGTTTTATTGTTGTAAATTTGAACATATTTCAGAATTTTAAAAAATAAGTTTTCAAAGTTCTTTTCAAAATGGAGTACTAGTACCTTTGTTTATGTTTCATTTCCAGTGAAATATTTTATTGTACAGGCCAGCCATTTTTATTTTAGTTTTGTAGGAACAAATCCGAAACAGGCCATTAAGAATCTTTTAGGTCTTGTATAACACGGACATATTATCATAAGTTCTCAGGAAATTGCCTCGATTGGGCTAGTGCCACTGTGAGTTAGATGGCAAATTTGCAACTACTGTCACTTTGGGAAAAGACCTAGTCTTTGGTCTTTTAAAATTGGTTGGTTAGCAGCAGTGGCCATGCTGGGGGCCTCCAAAATTGCGGGGCTGTGGTTCTTACTTGCCAGCACTTTTAATTCTGAAAGTACCGGGTCTCAACCCAAACCTTTTCTCCCCATATCGCTACATTGTAGGCGAACACCCTTCTCAGATTCCAAATCCATTTAATGCTTAGCTCATGTTAAAACGTGGTAGGTTTGAACAAATACTGAGGAGTTCAACACATTTTCAAAGGAAATTGAAAAAGGCACAAAAGAGCATGTCTGCTCAGCTTCTGCAATTCATTACAAAATGCCAACACTAATATTATTTTTAAACAGATTGCTCCTATTAATCAAGGTATTAAAATAAACTATTAAAATTATGCCTCTAGTTGAGTAACATGAGAAAGCCCATGGAAAATATCTGGTCAAGAACAAATGTCAGAAAAATAAAAACAAATAACTTTGCATGCATGGAATTTTATGGTGTCACAAGGTTAAAAATGTCCCCTTAAAGGGTAAATATCCTTTGAAAAGAAAATGCATTTATGTGTGAATGGGAGGTTGAATGGCCTTTACTGCTTTGTTTAAACATAGACAGTCATCTTTGTAATTTTTTTTGGTAAGTTGTATATTTTTCAAAAGAGATTCATAAAAGATCGCATGTTATTAAGATTGCTAATTTTTCTTGATGTGGTGACTTTTTTATTAAAAGGGAGTCTTCAGTAAAGTGTTGAAGTAGTTTTTAAATTTCATAATCTACAGATTGAAAACCTAAATTCGTTCCTCAGACTGTGAAGCAAGGCATTTTCTTTCTGAGGACTACTTAAACTTTGCATTATATATTTTCTATTTAAAGTCTCAGTGACAACAAGTGTTATGCGAAATAGGAAAATAATTGATAAGCCAGCTTATAGAAATGTATGCTTTTATACATATTTATATAGGGAATCTAATAGAAGAAAAATGTGCTCAAAATTTAGTTTAATACTTATATCCTGTCTCTAAATTCCAATTGTAAAACTGTTGGATTCATAGAGGCATAATTTCTAATATATTATACTTTTGTAACTTAAAATATGTTAACTCCCTAGAGATTTGTTTTTAGTGAATAATTCTAAAACCTCATGACTCCACTAAGATGTAGCAGAACTCATTTTCATCAGAAGCATGTTGACATGGAAGAGAATAAAGGCCCAATGCAAGAATGGGCAGTCACTGATCATTTTATTTGTTTAAAATTGTGAATTATTTTTAATAAGTGGACTTCTCTCCCATGCACAATTAAGAAGAGGCTTTCTGTCTTTTTTTCTCCTCAGGTACTAAAATAAATTCTGAAGCCAAGATAACAACAGCAACAACAGCAAACAACAACAACAAAGGTATCAGATCTAATATCCCACCCAATTTCTGAGTTAAGCCAGTGACAGGTATATTTCGAAGCAAGACTATTGATTTTTGTTGTCACTTTCTTCTTATTTCATATGTCACATCAAGGCTTGGAAATTAGATGAATGTAAGAAGGGTCCGCTGATCACTGTTCCTCAGGAGGAATTTTCAAAGTCAGCTAGCTGTGCTTGATGAAAGTAGTCCTGCATAGAGCTCCACTCTGCCTGCAGGGAAGTTTAGGCAAACTACACTTTACCACTTCACTCCTATTACTAGGATTCTTGGTTGTCAAGGAGGCATCTATTTAACTGAAGTCTGGTAAATCTCAAAAGTAAAGTATTAGGGAGGAAAAAAAGCCTAAATCATCTTTTTTCCTCTTACTTCAAAGTCCTTTTAAATGAACATGCAACTCCAATTCTGGTAAACAAATTTTATGAAGTAAGTCGTGCAGGTAATGAGTTCTTCAATTGTATGCTTCCAGGATAACATGTTGACATCCAATCTTTGTGTTTTGAAGAGTTTGTAATAATAAATAGAAATCAATGCTGGAGACTGAAGGGTGCATCAATTATATTTCTTTTATCTCAAAGATTCTTTCCATGTTGTATCTATCCTTCCTCATGAATTTTTTTTCACATTGTAAAGGGTACTATAGCTTAATTGGCAACATAGATGCTGAGTGCTGATCAAGTCTAAATTATATTTGACAGAAATGAAACTGGCTTTATTTTATGTGAAATATAAAATATTATCATGGTCCTTGAGTTTGAAAAGGGAGATTGTGCGTGTGTGTGTGTATGTGTATCATATTTAAAAGGCAATTTCTGAATAGGTATAAATTTTTAAGAAATAAGTTAGGAAAAATACTGAATAGCTTTTTAGTCCTGAAAAATAAGCCAACGAGATAGTTGAAAAATATTAATTGCAGTTCGACTTTAAACTTTGCATAATATATCGTCTATTTAAAAGCTTAGTGACAAAAAGTTATGTAAAATAGAAAAATAATTGATAGCCAGTTTTGAGAAATGTATGCTTTTATATCACATTTATATAGGGAGTCTAATAGAAGAAAAATGTGTTCAAAATTCAGTCGAATATTCTTACACTGAGAAAGCCATCAAAATGGGAAGGAGAGGGGAGAACAGCAGCATAAGCAGCGGGCAGAGGCAGCAGAAAGGAAAGAAAGAGACAGGAAGTCAAAGAAAGAGAGAGGAAGAGACAAAGATGGAGTCAGAGAGAGAGACACAGAGAATCAAAGAGGAAGAGACAAAGGGGGAGTCAGAGAGAAAGAAGGACAGACACAGAAAGTCAGAAATTTAGAAAGAGAGGAAGAGACAAAGGAGAAGTCGAAGAGAGAAAGAGAGATGGAACTCGTAAAGAAAAAACAGCGTATCCCATTCCTTTAAAAGCCAGGGTAAATTTCTGTCTACCCAGCCAAGGCATATTCTACTTATGTGGATCTTCAACCCATATCTGCCTCTCAGACAGTTTGCAAGAAATAACGAAATTTATCCTTACTTTACAATCCCAAATAGACTCTTTGGCAGCAGTGACTCTCCAAAACCGCTGAGGCCTAGACCTCCTCACTGCTGAGAATGGAGGACTCTGCACCTTCTTAGGGGAAGAGTGTTGTTTTTACACTAACCAGTCGGGGATAGTACGAGATGCCGCCCGGCGTTTACAGGAAAAGGCTTCTGAAATCAGAAAACGCCTTTCAAATTCTTATACCAACCTCTGGAGTTGGGCAACATGGCTTCTCCCCTTTCTAGGTCCCGTGGCAGCCATCTTGCTGTTACTTGCCTTTGGGCCCTGTATTTTTAACCTTCTTGTCAAATTTGTTTCCTCTAGAATCAAGGCCATCAAGCTACAGATGGTCTTACAAATGGAACCCCAAATGACTTCAACTAACAACTTCTACCAAGGACCCCTGGACCGACCCGCTGGCACTTCCCCTGGCCTAGAGAATTCCCCTCTGAAGGACACTACAATTGCAGGGCCCCTTCTTTGCCCCTATCCAGCAGGAAGTAGCTAGAGTGGTCATTAGCCAAATTCCCAACAGCAGTTGGGGTGTCCTGTTTAGAGGGGGGATTGAGAGGTGACAGCATGCTGGCAGTCCTCACAGCCCTCGCTTGCTCTCGGCACCTCCTCTGCCTGGGCTTCCACTTTGGTGGCACTTGAAGAGCCCTTCAGCCCACCGCTGCACTCTAGGAGCCCCTTTCTGGGCTGGCCAAGGTGGGAGCCAGCTCCCTCAGCTTGCAGGGAAGTGTGGAGGGAGAGGCACGAGCAGGAACCGGGGCTGTGCGCAGCACTTGCGGGCCGGCTGGAGTTCCAGGTGGGCGTGGGCTTGGTGGGCCCCACACTCGGACCAGCCTGCTGGCCCTGCTAGCCCCGGGCGATGAGGGACTTAGCACCCGGGCCAGCGGCTGCGGAGGGTGTACTGGGTCCCCCAGCAGTGCCAGCCCACCAGCGCTGCGCTCGATTTCTCGCCAGGCCTTAGCTGCCTTCCCACAGGGCAGGCCTCGGACCTGCAGCCCACCATGCCTGAGCCTCCCACCCCCTCCATGGGCTCCTGTGTGGCCCGAGCCTCCCCAGCGAGCGCCACCCCCTGCTCCACGGCGCCCAGTCTCATCGACCACCCAAGGGCTGAGGAGTGCGAGTGCAACTGGCAGGCAGCTCCACCTGCAGCCCTGGTGCAGGATCTACTGGGTGAAGCCAGCTGGGCTCCTGAGTCTGGTGGAGACGTGGAGAACCTTTATGTCCAGCTCAGGGATTGTAAATACACCAATCAGCACCCTGTGTCTAGCTCAGGTTCTGTGAATGCACCAATCGACACTCTGTATCTAGCTAATCTGGTGGGGACGTGGAGAACCTTTATGTCTAGCTCAAGGATTGTAAATGCACCAATCAGCGCCCTGTCAAAACAGACCACTGGGCTCTACCAATCAGCAGGACGTGGGTGGGGCCAGATACGAGAATAAAAGCAGGCTGCCCGAGCCAGCAGTGGCAACCCACTTGGGTCCCCTTCCACAGTGTGGAAGCTTTGTTCTTTCGCTCTTTGCAATAAATCTTGCTACTGCTCACTCTTTGGGTCCACACTGCTTTTATGAGCTGTAACACTCACTGCGAAGGTCTGCAGCTTCACTCCTGAGCCAGCGAGACCACGAACCCACCAGAAGGAAGAAACTCTGAACACATCCAAACATCAGAAGGAGCAAACTCCGGACACGCCGCCTTTAGAACTATAACACTCACCGCGAGGGTCCGCGGCTTCATTCTTGAAGTCAGTGAGACCAAGAACCCACCAATTCCGGACACAATATTAGTCTCCTATCTCTAAATTCCAATTGTAAAACTATTAGAGTTACAGGGGCATAATTTAAGTAAGTGATAAAATGTTTCAAATTAATATTTAGAAAAAATGTGGCTTATTTCTACCACTTAGAAAAAGGGGAAGTCTAAAACGGACTGATAAAGTCTCAAGAGGATGTGGTTTGGGCACTTTGAGGGAGGCACCCTGCTTAGTTCTGAAGCCGACTGGGACTCAGGGCTCCTGGACAGACCCTACAGTTTTAATGGTCATAGTCTCAAGTCTAAAACATTGCAGAGACATTTGGGCAGGAGAGAAGGATCATGGATGCCATTCTAGTGTAACAGAGGGATTTCGTTTTCAGAGCACTTACAGTGCCTTCCCCGCCTGTGGTTGAGCTAGAAGATTTCCTTTAGGAAATTTTATTTGAGCCCACAGGGAGAGAGCACTTGCTAAATTGTAATTTCCTATGATTTGAGATATGGCATCTGCAGGCCCCCTGTGTAGGATCACTCAGTAAAAAACAAAAACAAAAAACCAAACAAACACTCCCCACCCCACCAGGGTTTATCTTTTAAAATTGGCTGAATACCCAGTCATTTTTAACTCAAATTTTCCCTTAACAATGTACTTTCTTTAAAAACACGTCCAAGTAATTGTGTGGACATTTTTGGACAGTGGTGTATCGGACTGTGTTAACTGCTTATTCACGTGGTATTTTTAGCTTAAATGGAAGTTTATCTTAGGCACGTTATTTGAACTATTGAATTAAGTTAAAGAGTAGAATGTTAATATAGTAACATAAATGAGCATTTATAAAAAACTGGGATTGAAGTCAAAACGCTAAATCAGAGAACAGATTATAAAATAAATTATAAAGAATATTCTGGAGGAGAAAACTGTATAATTTCTAAAGTTCTCAACCTGTGTGATCATGTATTCCAACCTTTCCAGTTCCACCTTCTCCTCCTTTGAAAAGAAGGAAGCTAAGACCCAGAAAGCTGAAATAAGGTTCTGCATTCCCATGGATAGTTCATACCAAAGCAGTGGCCAGGATCACGCTCTGTGGATTCTCCTACCGGTTTGTTTCCCAGATTAGCACGCTGTGGACAGTTCCTGTGTCTGGACAATGATAGTAGCTACAGAGAGCGAAGAAAGTCAGCTTGCCACTGAGCCTGTTTTTACATCCTAAAAATGGAGATGGGCTGGGCGTGGTGGCTCACAACTGTAATCCCAGCACTTTGGGAGGCCGAGGCGGATAGATCACGAGGTCAGGAGATCGAGACCATCCTGGCTAACACAGTGAAACCCAGTCTCTACTAAAAAAAAAAAAAAAAAAAATACTGATAATACAAAAAAATTAGATCAGATCTCCAGTGCCACTCCTCTCTGGATTAAATTCTTTTTTTTTTTTGAGATGGAGTCTCGCTGTCGCCCAGGCTGGAGTGCAGTGGCGTGATCTTGGCTCACTGCAGGCTCCGCCCCCCGGGGTTCATGCCATACTCCTGCCTCAGCCTCCTGAGTAGCTGGGACTACAGGTGCCCGCCACCTCGCCCGGCTAATTTTTTGTATTTTTAGTAGAGATGGGGTTTCACCGTGTTAGTCAGGATGGTCTCGATCCCCTGACCATGTGATCCGCCCGCCTCAGCCTCCCAAAGTGCGTGAGCTACTGCGCCCGGCCTGGATTAAATTCTTGTTCTTCACTCTCCTCACCTTTGATCATACTTCATTAGAAGGTGTGTATGTTGGGAAGATAGGTTGAAAGAGTTTTTTCAATACCGGCCTGGTGAAGATGAATCAGAATTGAAGTAAGCACATACATAACTGAAATTTCACTGAGAACAACTGAGTAATATGATTAAAGTAAGATGATCGGTGCACAATATTTCTGTAACACAGCTATTACCGCAGACTGTTTACACTGTCAGATACAGACAACAGTAGTTTAAGAAGCTCAGAGTAGATGTTGTGGCATTTTTTTGAGAGCATTGTTTATAATCAGAAGTGTGTGGAAAGTCCATATTTGATCTGCAAGGAATCGTAATGTTGGGATGAAGGATACAGCCTAGTAGTGAGACAGCCAAGTAGACAGGGGTCCCTGGAGAACCTCCGACCGCCCTAGCACTGGGAGAATGCGGTGGAGCCGGGGGAAGTTCCCACCCTTTGCAGCGGGGAGGAGCCTGGCCTCTCCTGTCCGGGGTGGTAACCTGGGATTCAATCTGTGAGGAGGGAAACCGGCTAGCGGGACTCTCACTCTGCTGAGAGTCCATGCTTCCCTTTTTTTCCTTCCCACACAATAAATTCCATTTTTTTCTCACCCTTCAAAGTGTCTGGGAGCCTAATCTTTCTTGGTCATGTGACAAGGACTTTACGGAGAAAGTCCTAGAACAATTGAAACTTAAAGAAAATTTGGAATGCTGCAATGATTGCCTTTCAGATAAATAAAATAAAAGATCTGCTGACTGTATTCAATACTTAGTTCACAGCTTGGTATCCAAGAAACTTCCCTACCCTATATCATTTCTTCCTTAGTCTCTTCTAATTCAGATTGGAATCTGTCAACATTTAAAGATAGTTCTGACTCCTTGTGTCCACTTACATGGTCCTGGTTTTCACAGACATTTCCAATTAAATGGCATTGTTCCTGAAGAGCAGGACAGTCTCATCTCTTATAACCACATGTCTACTGGAATGTACCCACTACTATGCCTATAACCTGAAGGTGCCAGGACCACAGCATTTTAGTCCTCAGACATCATCTAATTCAGGCTAAAAAAAAAAATGTTAGGGCTAGAATCCAATTCTCAGATGGAATCTAATACCAAACCACAATATAAATTCTAGTTAAAAAAAAAAGTCTGAGGGATTTTTCAACTCATGCCTACTCAGCCTCCATCTTGACCCATCCCCTTCTCTCTGCCAACCCTGAAG
Source organism: Nomascus leucogenys (assembly GCF_006542625.1). Taxonomy (NCBI): domain Eukaryota; kingdom Metazoa; phylum Chordata; class Mammalia; order Primates; family Hylobatidae; genus Nomascus; species Nomascus leucogenys. The sequence goes on from NC_044386.1 coordinate 115,574,220, forward strand.
GCACAGGAATGGAACTATATGGTCCTGTGAATAACAGTTTGAGAATGACTGATCTTGTATAACCTCTGAGTTTTTCTTTGCAAACAGAGGGTCAGAGAGATTAGGCAGCATAGCCAGTGCAAAACAGCAAGTATTACACAAAGCCAGGCCTAGGAACCGTCTCCTGACAGTTCCTATTATGGATTTCCTTTTAACAGGGGCAAAAAGTAAGACTCAACAGAAGAAACAGAAAACATTTCCCCAAGATGTGGTGTTGAGAAGAGTTTATGTTTGAAAGATCTGTGTACACTTAGGAATGTTTATTGCTGAGGGTTTTTTTCATGACTCCATGCTGCTTCTTCATTTCTTTTTTGTTTTGTTTTGTTTTGTTTTGCTTTGAGATGAAGTCTCACTCTGTCACCCAGGCTGGTGTACAGTGGCACAATCTTGGCTCACGGCAACCTCTGCCTCATGGGTTCAAGTGATTCTTCCGCCTCAGCCTCCTGAGTAGCTCAGATTACAGGCCTGTGCCACCACATGCCCGGCTAGTTTTTGTATTTTTAGTAGAGATGGGGTTTCACCATGTTGGCCAGGCTGATTTCAAATTCCTGACCTCGTGATCCGCCCACCTTGGCCTCTCAAAGTGCTGGGATTACAGGCGTGAGCCACCACAGCTGGCCTAGCATCTTCATTTCTCTTGAATGTAGAATGGATCAAAGTGATTCAATTTTTTTTTTTTTTAAAAAAGGCATCATAAAAATGAGAATGAAGACCAAGCGCAGTGGCTCACACCTGTAATCTCAGAACTTTGAGAGGACGAGATGGGAGGATTGCTTGAAGACAGGGTTGGTTGAGACCAACCCTGGTGTGGGCAACAGCAAGTACACCAGCCTGGGCCAGGAGTTTGAGACCAGCCTGTCTCCCTAAAAACTAAAACAAACAAACAAACAAATTAGCTGGGCGTGGTGGCATGTGCCTGTAGCTACTAGGGAGGTTGAGGTGAGAGGATTGCCCAGGAGTTTAAGGCTGCAGTGAGCTATGATTGCGCTGCTGCACTCCAGCCTAGGTGACAGAGTGAGACCTTAACTCTAAAAAATAAAATGAGAATGATATCAAAATCTCATAGCAGAGAGAACAAAACTGGAGAAAGGCAGCCTGTATTCTGAGATTTTGAGAGGAGGGTTAACAGTTTGAACTTTAATAGGGCTGATGATCAGAAGCTTGTTAGAGTTAAATGCTACCTCTATTTGGGGAAAACTCTCGAGTTAATGAAGATTTCTGGAGTTACTCATCATGACTGTGTGTCTTTTGGAGACTGGATGATTAATAATAGCAAGTAGTAGAATGAGGGTGGCAGGCTGTCTTCTAGCCCTGGCTGCCTGATATTACTGCAGGAGGTAGAAATTGGTAGACTATTCTTTGATTGTTCTATTCAAAGCTAGTTGTAATTTACTCAGGTTTTGTGTGGGCAGGAAAAAACATGTCAGAGAGAGACACATAATCAAAATATTGAATCACAGAAATATTGCACGTAGGCTAGCTCTGGGGCCACCAATTTTAGACTGCAAGGGAAAATTGGTGAATGGAGTTAGCATAGAGGGCAGCTGCCTGGCTATAGTTTGGGATTTCTCCTGAGCTGAAGCAGAAGGGAAGATTTAGCAACTGTTTGTCGTGGCAGAAAATCATCTCTGATTGTTTGCTAGGCAGAGGATTGGAGTCAAGAAGATATAGACAATTTCAAACGAGAAATCCTGACCTGTGTCGTGTGGAGCTGCGTTTGCCTGATGAACCTGTTATAACTCCATCCACCTTCACTCCAAGGTAAAAATCTTTTTAAATCAAGACAACAAAAGTAAAAATTAGAACCTAGTCCTAGCAAGTTGGAAGGTAGCTCAACCCCCACATACACCTGTAGGAATTGTCTTCTCTTACAATTTTCCTTAAAATTTGCTGTAGATATCTTGATTTCTTCCTGTCTCATCTTTTCCCCTAAGATGAGCTGGGAGTCAACTCTTGTCAGTCCAAAGGCGTGATATTCAGCCCAGTGCAAATCCTTGGACTCTGTGATGCTGTGGACACAACCTTCAGTGGCATTGACCTCACGTGACTTGGGTCCAGATTCATTTTTGCCTCTCACAGTTGTGTGAACTTAGGCATGTTACTTGATTTCTTTTTTGTTTCTTTGTTTGTTTGTTTCAGTTTCTTTATCTGAAAGCCAGAATAATTATACTAGCTTCATGAAGCTGACACGGGGATTTAAAGACTTTGAGAAAAATATATGTTCAGCTCTCAGCCATGGTTACCATATTGTGTGTTCTCCATACTATTTCTCTTGTGATGGCTTCCTGGATGTAGCCCATGTTTCTAATTTACCTAAGGTGTACACGTTTGGAATCACTTTGTTCCTTTAGTCAACTATTTTGGGATTTTTTTTTCTCTCCAGTAGAACGAAGTGTTGAATAACCTAGAACACCCACATGAGGTACAAGTTCATGTCTCATATCTGTTTTGATGATTCCCAGGTTCTGTGCAAGGCATCATTTGAAAAGCAAAGAGGCAGTGCTGGCTGTGGGCTCACCTAACAGCTGAGACCCCATGGCATTCCGTAGCTTACTGAGACTTTAGGTATTACTAATCTGTAAAATGAGAAAGTTCCATGGTATAACTCCTAAGCTAAAATCCTTAGTTACACATCAAGAAAATTTAATAAGCAATCTATCAACATGTTACCTTGTCTATGTGGAATCGAGTTTTCTCCTCTTTAAGTTGTTTCTTAATATGGTACATTCTTGTACCTTCAGGTAGTCTGAATTTTTAGAATACTGTGAACATGTACTTGGCATTCCCATATCTGGTCTGTTAGCAAGTCGTTCTGAGGCGGAAGAATTCCCTTGACTCCCTTGTGGGATTGCAATAGGGGTGTGGCTTGTTTACCTGGCTGCCATGCACTGGAACCCCTGGTGGGAGGGGGAGGACACAGGTGAGCAGGTGTGGGGCTGGGCCCAGCACTTTTGGGTTCCGGCGCCACTGCAGCATCTAAGGGTATGTTACAATTAATACCCTTTTCGCAGTTGCCATCCACTGACCGCTAAGTGTTAACCAGCCGTGGGAAGACGAGGCAACAGCTTTTTACACCTTGCCCTTTTGGTTTTACACCATGCCCTCTTGGTACCCGGGTTCTTGTTCGGCGTCCAGGAAGTATTAGGTCGAATGATTGGTTTGAAAGGTGATGAATGGGGAGGATTTTATTAAGCGGTGGAAATGTCTGTCAGTGGAAGGGGAGCTGGAAAGGCTATGGTGTGGGAAGAAGGTGATCTTTCCCTGAAGCCCGACCTTCTCGGGCCAGGCTCCTTTCTGAAGTTATGCCATCTGAAGTTAAGACTGTCTATAGTTTCCAATGCTCAGTTGCTTCTTCTCTCCATGTCAGCCTCTTGTCTCTTTGCCAGCTGATGTCTGGGGTTTATATGGGCACAGGATGGGCAGGGGGCGGAGGGGGAAGCCCAGAAAAGTAACATTTGGGCAGGAAAACAGGGATAAGTCTTCTCCTTTAGGGACGCAGATTCCAGGCTTGAGGGTGGGGCCTTTGTCGGGAACCGCCCTCTTCTACCCAGTATTTCCCTGCCTCCTGTCCATATCAATTGCTGTCAAGACTTCCTTCAAAATATATCCCGAATCTACCCACTTCTCCTCAGCATCATAGGCAGTGTCCCTCTGGATTGGCAGAATTGCTTTTCATCTGGGTTTTGCATTTTCACTCATGCCTCTCTGCAGCCTTACTTTCCCCAAAGCAGAAGATCATGATTGTCTAAAATGGGGATTAGATTTTGTGACTTCCAGATATAAAGCCTTTGCATGAATTCCTGTTGCTTTTCATGAGGTCTAAACCTCTTACTGTGTCTAGAGAGCTTTGCGTTACGTTTCTTTTTACTTATCTTTATCTCCAGTTCCTCTCTGCTGAGCCTTTTCTCTGGCCATGTTGAACTCTTTGCTTTCACTCACATGCCAAGCTATTTGGCTTCAGAACTTTGTCTTGTAACTCTTTGTCTGGAGAAGGCTTGCTCATTGTCGTCTCTCTAAATATCACATCCCCAGAGACTTGTTTCTGGAATATCCTACGAAAATGAGCACCCCATTACTCTGTTTTGGTTTCTTGGTATGATTGATCACTTTTTCAGTTATATTAAAGTGATTTATATTATATTAAAATGATTTTTAAAAAATCACTTGAATATGTCATTAAAATGATTTTAAAAAACCACTTGAATAAGTCATTAACCATTAAAGATACTAAGTTACTAACCAAAACCTTTAGCTTCAGATTACTTTATAGGTAACTTTTATAAAATCATCAGGCTGTAGGTAATTTCCAGCCTACACAATCTTCTTAAGAGAATAAAATGGGGCCGGGCGCGGTGGCTCACTCCTGTAATCCCAGCACTTTGGGAGGCTGAGGCGGGCAGATCACCTGAGGTCGGGAGTTAAGACCAGCCTGGCCAACATGTGAAACCCCATCTCTACTAAAAAAAAAAAAAAAAATACAAAATTGGCCGGGCATGGTGGCGCACGCCTGTAATCCCAGCTACTCAGGAGGCTGAGGTAGGAGAATCGCTTGAACCCAGGAGGTGGAGGTTGCAGTGAGCCGAGATCGTGCCATTGCACTCCAGCCTGGGCAACAAGAGCAAAACTCCATCAAAAAAATAAAAGGAGAATAAAATGGAGAAGCTAAAAAATTATTTTTATGAAGCTAGTACAAAATAAATATCTTAAGCAGAGAATAAAGTATTAAAAGCCAATCTCATATACTGAATATAAAAGTAAAAATCCTAAGAACAGACTAGCAAGACTGGAATCCAACCGTGTATGTATTTACATAGACATTACCTATCTATCTATCTATCTATCTATCTATCTATCTATCTATCAATCATCTATCTATCATCTATCTATCATCTATCTATCTATCTATCTATCTATCTATCATCTATGTATCTATGTATCTATCTATCTATCTATCTATCATCTTCTAACTTTTTTCTGTCTAATTTTAGGGGTCTGACTTTATAATAATGTAGTCCAAAAATAGTTTTATAAGATAAAAAGATACAAATATAAAGATTAAAATGGGTACATTTGAGTGCAATAAAATATACAAAAACCCTACTTATCTTCAATGAAAATGCTTTATACAAAGTTAAGTAGCACAGTCCGTAGTTCAGGAAGGCACATATAATCATTAGTGCCAGTAATTTATAAGAAACACCTACAGTTCAATAAGAGAAAAACAAGCAGCCAAATAAACAGTTGAGCAAAAGACATAAACATATAATTCACACAAAATAACACATACATGCCCAATAGCTATCAGAATAAATGTTTAAGCTTACTAACAAATAGAAAATGCAAAATAAAATTATGAGATGACATTCCAGTGATTGGCAAAATCTTAAAGTCTGATAATAAAAATAACAAGAGTTGGTGAGAATGTGGGGAAATAAACTCATAGATTTTCAGTGAATGTGTAAATTGGTCCTACTACTTTCAAAGTAATAGGACAATATCTATTGAAACTGAAGATGTCTAAACACTTTGGTTCAATATTTCCAATTCTACTAGAAACTGTTGCATTTATGTGAAAGGAGATGGGTGCAAGAATGATACAAATAAATTTTGGAAAATACCTAAATGTCCATGAAAAGTGATTGGGTAAACAAATTTCTAACTAGGAATACTACACAGCAGTTATAATTAATGATTTAGAACTAAATTTATAAGCATGGACTTTGGAAAAATAACCTATAATATTAAGCCAAAACAGCAAATTACGCAATAATGTGAATATTGTTGTACCTACGATAAAAATGTTAATAAACATACAATAAAATAGTATTTACATTTTATGAATATGTGTATATATGTGGCATAAGGACTTGCCTGGGAATTACAAGCACAGAATTCAGGAGAGCAGTTAGCATCCCAGGTAAGGGAAAATGGGAGGATGTGATTAGAAGGAAAACATAGGAAGTTCCAACTTTATTAGCAATGTATTATAACTTAACATCAGAAGCAAATGCAGTCAAATGTTAATACTTTATAAATTAAAAAGCTATGAGGTAGGTACACAGACTTTCATTATATTAGTCTTTATAACATTCTGTATATTTTGTAATAAAAATATATAAAGCTTTTCTTCAGATCTTTGTTAAAATATGCATTGTTTTCCAACCCAACACCTCCACATTTTCATCTAATTTTAAATTAAATATAAACTGTTTATTTCTGGAAAAAGGAAAAGTAATATTAACACAATCAAACTAAAAAGTAGCATTCACATTTCTTTGAAACAGTGCACATACAGTTTCTCCCAAAAGTTATGCCTTATGTCTATATTTTTTAATCTGACATTCTTTTTGGATACTAACTGTTTCACCCTGTTGTTGATTTCATAACTTTTTTCTTGATTGAGTGTTTCTCATTTTGCTCAAATATTCATGTTAAGACTTCTTATTTATTTCAGTATCCAAAATATCCATCCATGAGTTAGTATTTGGTAGAATCAAGCTTAGAGCACAAAACCAACTTCATAAATGTTTGCTGAATCCCTCACTGGTTGACCATCTTAACTTGGTGGTAATTATACAAGTATGATGAATACTATTTTGTAAAACGTGTGGTTCTCTTAACCTATTGATGATATAATTATTTTCAGCTTTTTAAATATAACAAATAAAAGTATAGTATTATTAGCTGAATTCAGATATTCAATTAATTTTTCAAAATATAAGTATATCCCATGGAATATTTGGGACCTATTTACACTAAAAATTATTTGTTATGGTTGACAATTCAGACTAGGCTGGGCACCTTGTATTTTATGTGGCAACCCTGTCAAGGGCCAACCCATAGTATTAAATTGACCTTGAATTTCTTGCCTCCCTCAGGGCCTTTAACCACTTTTATGGACTAGTGAATGACCAAGATTGAAGGCAAGTAGGACTTGCACATCTCTATTTCAAGGAGTTAGAATAAGAGCGGACATAAAACAAAATGCTCTTAGAAGAGAATATGTGGAGGAACCAGTGTAAATTTACGAAAATTCTTTGGGAAAATGAAAGTTTCACCAGTCTTCCTAATATATATTGCGATGATTTGAATATTTGTCCTTTCCAAAATTAATGTTGAAATTTAACCCCAATTTGGCAGCATAGAGAGCTTTTAAGAAGTAAATCCATTAATGGATTAATCTATTCATGGATTAATGGCTTAATGGGTTAATGGACTAATGGATTATCACAGGAGTGGGACTGGTGACTTTATAAGAAGAGAAAGAGGGCTGGGCTCGGTGGCTCACGCCTGTAATCCCAGCACTTTGGGAGGCTGAAGCGGGCGGATCAGGAGGTCAGAAGATCGAGACCATCCTGGCTAACAAGGTGAAACCCCGTCTCTACTAAAAATACAAAAATTAGCCGGGCGTGGTGGCGAGTGCCTGTAGTCCCAGCTACTCGGGAAGCTGAGGCAGGAGATTGGCGTGAACCTGGGAGGCAGAGCTTGCAGTGAGCCGAGATTGCACTGCTGCACTCCAGCCTGGGCAACAGAGTGAGACTCCGTCTCAAAAAAAAAAAAAAAAAAAAAAAAAAGAAGAAGAGAAAGCGAGACCTAGGCAAGCACACACTGCCCCCTCACCATATGACACTGTGCCACCTTGGGACTCTGCAGAGGATCCCCAGCAGTAAGAAGGTCCTCATCCTCTACCTTGGACTTCCCAGACTCCGGAAGTATAAGAAATAAATTTTATTACCTTATAAAACATCCAGTTTCAGGTATTCTGTTATAAGCAACAGAAAACAGAGAAAAACATACATGAAAGCCATAACATTTTTCTGCTGAGTGGGCTTGGGTTCATGATCTCAAAATTTTAAAATATTTACATAACTTTTAACTATTGCATGTAGAGTATCTAAAAACCACTTTTAGATCTTCCCCAACCAACAGATCCTAGAGATGGAGGGCTAGCTTACTGATTACTTGCACAGGCTCTGGTCCCAGTGTTCCTCCTTAAGGCTTTACTCAGCAGATATGGCCAGCTGATGGCCTCAGTTATCAACATTCACCGTGCTTCTTGGAAAGTAGTTTGTCACACAACATCACTGAAACTTGGAAGGACTATTTGTATTCAAAACCCACCCAATGTAAATAACTTCTCAAATTCTCGCTTCTATTCCAAACTATCCCCTCATACGGGCAAAGAAGCAGTCTATCAGGCTAGGGTGCAGAATGGAAAACAACATGCCATAACTCCATAGTCATGTTTTTCTTCACTCATCTGCCTTGACCTGCAAACATATATATGCCACGAAGTGTGATTTTCCTTTCAATAAATAACAGAAGACCCTTTAGACTCTTGGAGGAGGAGGTTATATTTTACTAAAGTAGTCAAGCTATAGTTTTAGCCAAATCAGCTGCCCTGATACACATATAGTATTTACTATTCCCAAAGTGAGACTGTTACTGGTAAAGCCAGATTAATGGTAGGATTTCCTGACTTATGCCCTGGGTCTCAATTTCCTTAGCACTGCAGTCTCATCAACAAGGCAGAAATTATATACCAAAACCACAGCAAATGTGGGAGAAAACAAACAAGAGAAAGTACAGTGTTCCTCAAAGGAGGGTGCATGGTCAACAGAGAGGACCACATGGTTGTCATATCACATCACATCACACAGACCCTTGATTAGGGTCAACCTGTCAACCAATTTTCTCTTTAGTTGCCCAAGCAATAGCCACCAGAACCTCTACTGGCACATCTCATTCTTGCATTCACAGCCTGCAGAAACTAAAACGGCACCTTCCTTCAGAGGAAGAGAAGAGCAGTAGAGAAAAGTGTGGCAGGAAAGAATCACATGCTAATTTTCCTTAATTTTTTTTATTGAGATTTGATTGCAGAGAATCTTACCTTGCATGAACTAATAGGATAATTCACTAGTGTAATTTAGCTACCCAGGAAACATCTGTGATAAACATAACACAATTCATGAGACTTTTTCATGAGATTATTGGGGAAAATGCACATATATGTTGCTACAGGGACATTTAATGTCTTAGAAGCTGAGAATTACTCATCTTTCAATCTGCTCCACCATTGTATAGCTCTATGATCTGTCTGTAATCTAATTTTTTCCCCAGAAATACACTTTAGTATCTTAAACATTCTAAAACCCATTTGATGTCCAGACATTCTTTTTCAATCATCAAAGAACCACTCTCTGGGGAAAAGACTTTCCCTCCTGATGTACCCAATAGGTTGTTCTTGACTGGCTGGTTTCGGCACCAGCAGTGCTCTTGATCTCACCTGCACTTTAAAAGGCTTCTCAAAGTCACATCTAATTAACACTGGCCCTGTATATAAAAAGGCTTTGTTATGACTTCCTATACTCAAAGCGGGTATTTTTTTCAGATCTTTCCAATCTATTAAATATATTGTAAAAATGACAAGGCCTACTATCTGAAATATGCATATTACTTTAGCCCCTTAACTGTCCCTTCGCCTTTTTTTTTTTTGGTATTTTTCTCCACTTACTTGTAGTTCATGCTATTTCTAACCAGCTTTCCCTGATTCAAAAATCAAATAGTTTTGCAATGTGAATTTTTATTACAGCAAAGCAGACTTTTACATCTATCAGAATCCAATTTTAAGGAGCCAGATTGTATCAGTTGTTTAATATCTTTCTCAGAATTCCTGTTGAAATGTTGTATTTATGTATCTGAAAACGTCATCATAGTTTTTAAGAAAACTCTATAGCTGCTTGAATTTGAATAAGAGCCTGAGCAAAAGTAAAACTTGGGGAAATAAAACGAGAAAAAAAAAGCATTTAAAAGCTTCTTATGAGGAACTACTTATCCACTAGATCACATGAGTAAACCTGGATTCCTTAAGTATCTTACCAGCTATTCCTCGTTAACCAGATCTTCAAATCTGTCATTCACATGGCTGCCCCAGTTATCTTCCTAAAACCTAGGTCAATTGACATTTCTTCCCTCCATCACAGTCTTCAGGGGCTGACAGCCTGCCGCATAAAGTTACAATGCATTAAAATGACACTTAAGACCTCTGTGATCTAGTCCCAAACCGTTCTGGCCTCACTTTCCACCCCATTTTATTAATTTCACCACTAGCATTCTCTCTCCTCACTGAAGAACGTGCACATTCATACCTCTGTGCTGTTCCCCATGATGTTTCTAAAATTCCCATGTGCAAGTGCCATTGATTTATGGAGACTTTTGGCTGCTGTGGTCAGAACCAGTTCCTCCTTATTCTGCTTCAACCATAAGATGTTTGACCTCTTTTGATACAGATTTTGTTTTACCTTCTGCTGTAGTACTGATTTGTGGTTTCCTCATTGCAAAGTAAATGATCTGAGAAAAATTAGTATCATATTCAGCTTTGTGTTCTCCCAATACCTGGCACAATGCCATTCAGAGAATAGGTCCCCAATGCTTGTCTGTTGCATGATTCAGAAGTGAGAGCCCTTACTCAGAGCTCTTCAGTTCTATTGGAGTTAACATCATTCTGAAAAGTGATATTTTCTATTTTCATGTTCATGTTCATTCTTCCTTCATGTTAAAGAATTCTTAATAATGAACTATTCAGTTATCAGTAAAGCTATGTGGACATCATAGGGCCCTACCAAAGCTAGGGTGACATTCAGTGGCTGGAGCACAGAGATGAGTCAAAAAGAAGGAAATGAGTGTTGAATAAGTGTATTAAATATATAGTTGAATGGCTGGGTGCAGTGGCTCACAGTTGTAATCCCAGCACTTTCAGAGACCAAAGCGGGAGGATGTCTTGAGGCCAGGAGTTTGACACCAGCCTGGGCAACAAAGCGAGACCCTGTCTCTATTTAATTTAAAATGAATTAATAAAATAATCATAAAATAAATACAGAGTTTAATTGTGGTCTGCAGACCAACAGGTATGACAAACTAAAAATGTCCTTCAATTTTTAAGAAACTAGGGGCTAGCTAGTTTTCCTTTGGTTTTCTTTAAAAAAACTAACACTCACAGTCTAACTTTCATAAAATCGAATCCCAGCATTACCACTAAGGGTTATGTAAGACCTTTTCACAGTGTCACAACCTCCTTATCACCAGCAGAAACCAGTGATCCCATTTCAGTCCCTTAAAGAATAAGCAGTTGAGTTTAGAAAACTAAGTCTTCTCTGTGAGGGTTTCCACCAATTTGTTGGAGATTCACTTATGATTGGCAGAGGAAGATGCTGTTTGTCATTCCCCTCCCCAAGAAACAATGTATTCATAATTAGGCCAGCCTTCTCTTTTTATTTAGGGATACCTGATAAATATTATTAAGAAGGTTTTTCTTTCTCTTTAAAAGGTGGACATTTAGTTGGACGAAAGAACTTGAGATGGTGAGAAAATGAATTCAGAGGTGCTAAAGTGCCTCTACGTGTATATACCCAGGCACAGAATCTGGGCTATAAGCCATGCAAATATCCAAGTTTTAAGAAATTAGTGCAAACTCTGTCAAAATGATGGTACCATTTTATGATCCCACAAGCAGAGTGTAAAAGTTACCATTTCTTGGTATCTTTAACAACATTTGGCACTTTCAGATTTTTAAACATATGTCAATAAAGTGAGTAAAGTGATATTTAATTATGGTTTTAATTTGCATTTCTCTGATTGTTAATGAGATTGGGTATGAAATAACTGTTCATATCCTTTGCCCTTTTTTTCTTGGGAGATATATATATATATATATATATATATATAAAATAAACTATACTGTATATGACACTTTTCCTTTGATATTTGTGAATAATTTTAATGCCTTATGACTTGGTAGTAATTTCTAAGTTTTGTGTATGATAAAAAGTATTGTGTATTTCCAACATTTTGGAGCATAATTTATATGTTAATTAGATTATTGTTTTTAAAAATCTTTTATCTCCTTGCTGAATTTTTCATCTACTTGAACTATCAGTTATTGAGGGTGTTATATTACAAGTAATAATTACTATGGTAAAATTGTTAAATTATCATTGTGATTCTCTAATTTTTTCTTCATATCTTTAAGTGATAGTGTATGGCACTTATGTCAAATTCTCTTGGCGAATATATTATTATATTATTATTACTATTTCTTGAATTTTACTTCTTAAAATATTATTTCACTGGATTTAACGATTATAGATGACAATATTTACCTCCAGCTCTCTAAAAATGTTATTCTGCACTCTTCAGTCTTTCATTTTTGCCATTGAGAAATCATCAGCACAAATGGTATTCCTTTGACAGCAATATATTTAAATATTTTTCTTCCAGAATGACATTAAATTCTCCCCTTCCCTGTGGGGTTTGTAGTTTATTGCAGTGTTTCTCCATGTCGGTTTCTATTTATCTTGCTTGGGACTCACTGGGCTTCCAGACTGAGGAGTCATATATTTAAGAAAATATATTTATTCAGACATGATCTCTTCAAATATTTCCTTTCGCCCATTCTCTGTATTTTCTTTCTCGAACTATGATCGCACCTATATTTTTGATTAGACATATATATGATTAGACTCTATCCTCCATATGTCTTTAATATCATTTTATATTTTCTGTCTCTTTGAGCAGAATTACTGGTAATTTCTTCAGATCAATCTTCCAGGTCAGTAATTCTTTTATTATGTCTTAACTAATATGTAAATCAGTCATTGATTTTCTCATTTTAATTATTATATTTGTCATTTCTGGAAATTGTGTTTCCTTCCTTTTTATTTCATTAGTTATTCTTTGATAGTCGTTTGCTCCAAATTCATGATTTCTTTTTGCATTTTAAAAATGTATTAAACATTCTTGTTTCAAATTATGCATCCAGTAATTTCAATAATGAAGTTGTCACAGATCTAGTTTTGTTTATTGTTGTTTCCACTGGCTCTTACTTATGGTGGCTTATTTTCTATTGTGTATTGGGATTTAATCGTGAGTCCAGGTTTTGTTGAACACACTATATGAGGTTTTTGACACCTGTCATTTGAGGATGCCTTCCTCCTGTGGGGAAGATTTATATTTGTTTCTGACAGGCATACAAGGACACTAGAGATCTTGTCTATTTTAAATAATGTTGTTTTGTTGGCAGTTTTTAAGGCCATAAAATATTGTAAATTCAGTCCTCGATCTCATATGAAGGCAGGCCATTGGTCATTGTGTTTATGTTTACTTTTATCTTCTAACTGGAAGCAAAAATCATTGTCTTGTTGACTGCCTTACATGGTTGTTTTTCCCTAAGTTTAACCTTTCTCTGAAGTTGAGACCTATCTGAGGGTCCACCTTTATGCAGGGTCTCTCAGTCAATAATTTCAGAGTATCATCTGTTTTTTTGTTGTTGTTGTGTTTTGTTTTGTTTTGTTTTTTAGAGGTGTAGTCTCTCCCTATTACCCAGGCTGGAGTGCAATGGCGCAATCTCGGTTCACTGCAACCTCCGCCTCCTGGGTTCAAGCAATTCTCCTGCCTCAGCCTCCCTAGTAGCTGGGACTACAGGCACGCGCCACTGCACTCGGCTAATTTTTGTTATTTTTAGTTGAGACAGAGTTTCACCATGTTGGCCTTGGCCAGGCTGTTCTCGAAATCCTGACCTCATGATCCACCCACCTCAGCCTCCCAAAGTGCTGGGATTACAGGCGTGAGCTGCCACACCCAGCCTAATGTATCATCTTTAGTCACCCATTGCCACTGATACTCTAGCATCTTTGTGTGTCCCTAGTATAACAAATTGCCTAATTGCTAGCTTCTCTTCCCAGCCTCTGTTCCTTTCTTTCTTGTGACTTCATATCTCCCATCTTTCTTGCAGGTATATCCAATTCTTTAAAAACTGTTTAAAATATTTTGTTGAACATTTAGTGGATTTTTAAAGTGTAAATATGTTGGTATCAGTATCTCTTCTGATTCCACTCCATTCTGAAAATGGAAGCCTGACTTTTCTCCCCAAATGTAATGTGGATAATACCAAACCTAGATTCTTTTTCTTTTTTCTTTCCTTTCTTTTTTTTTTTTTTCCAGGCAGAAAAGTGTTTAAAGAGTTTAGATCAAGAGAAGAACTCGTTTTGTTAGCTTCTAAAATTATGAGAATTAAATGGCACAATAAAATGCAATTACTCAAGTCATCTGGAAAATTTGAAATTTCAGTGGTTGTTCTCAAAAGAGAAGATTCCCTGAAGTTTGTATACAAACTTTGGATATAATGCAGATTGATAAGATAAAATGTTTACTTTTGGAAATTAAAGTAAAGATAGAGCTGGCAGAAGTCTTATCCATTTTAGAGAATGAGAGAAGCGTGGTAGAAAGGGCAAGAATGGATTCTGTATCGCGCACACTTGAACATGAATGATGCACTCCTGAATACTTGCATGTATCTGGTCAAATCATTTAGACTCTTTAAAATGTAAAGCCTTTATCAATATAAAGGAGATAGTAATGTTTTGGTCATAACCTTAAAATAACTCATCTATATGAAGTGGTGAGTAGGGTGTCTGGCACAAACTAGACCCCTGACTATTGGTATTTACTATAGTATTCTTACTAGCATAAAAACTTCACCAGTGCTCTGCCTATGAGGAGTTGGAGATAAACACCAGAGTCAATCTTAGGTTATTCATATATTTTATGTTTTTGCTTAAATAAACCACTATCAACTAAATATTTTGTTTGCCTCATATTATTAGTTAAGCCACTTCAACAAACACTTTTAAATTAAGGTATAATTCACATAACATAAAATTCACTATTTTAAGGTGTAAATTCAATGACTTTTAGTACATTCATGAATTTTATGTTACCATCATCAGCATCTAATTCCAGAACCTTGAATTCACCCCAAAGACAAAGCCCTGTACTCACTAGCTATTATTTCCTTTTCATTTCCCATTTTCCCCTTCCTGATTTCTTGGCAATCACTAATCTACTTTCTATCTGTATGATTTTGTATATCCTGGACAATTCATAGAAACTCATACAAATAGAATCACATTCAATGTGGCCTTTTGTCTCGTTTCTTTCACTTAACATAATGTTTTCAAGATTCATTTATGTTGTACCGTGTATCATTACTTAATTTCTTTTTATAGCTGCATAATGTTCCACTGCATGGATATACCACTTTTGTTTAACTGTTTTTCCATGGTTTATCCATTTATCCATGTCCAACTCAATGATTGACTTTCAGGTTTTCCCCACTTTTTGGCTACTATGAATAATTCTTCAATATACAAGTTGTTGAATAAACATCTATTTTTAATTCTTTTAAGTGTATATCTTGGAGTGGAATTTCAGGATCATACAGGAATTATGTGTTTAACTTGGTGAGAAAATGTCCAACAATTTTCCCCAGTAACTGCACCATATTAAAATATATTCCTATAACAATGCACAAAAGTTCCAATTTCTCCATATTCTCACTGTCACGTGTTATTTTCCTTTTTTTTCTTAGAAAAAACTATACTCATCCTTGTGGATGAAGTTAACTTTTGTGGTTTTGATTTCCATTTTCCTAATGTCTAATGTTGTTGGGCGTCTTTTCATGTATTTATTGGCCATGTCCAGATCTTCTTTGGAGAAACATCTTTTCAAGTCCTCTGTTCATTTTTTAATTGTAATGATTGTCTTTTTTTAAGTTGTAAGTGTCCTTCATGTAGTCTGTGTAATAAACTATTATCAGATACATGATTTTCAAATATATTCTCTCATTGTATGGGTTGTGATTTCACTTTTTTGATAGTGTCTTTTGAAATGAAAAAAAATTTAATTTTGTTGAAGTCCAGTTTATCTTTATCCTTTAATTTCTTGTGTTTTAGAGGTCATAACAACAACAACAGCAACAAAAATCGCCTAATTCAAGGTTTTGAAGAATATATTTATATTTTCTTCTAAGAGTTTTATAGCTTTAGCTCCTACACTTGGGACCTTGATCAATTTTGAGTTAATTTTTGCATATGGTGTGAAGTAAGAGGCAAAGTTTATTGCATGTGGATATCTAGTTTTCTAAGCATCGTTTGTTGAAAATTCTATTTTTCCCCATTAGATAGGTTTGATACCCTTGCTGAAAATAAATTGACCATAGATGTTGATTCCTGAACTCTCAATTCTATGCCATGGAGCAGCATGTCTACTCTTATGCTAGAAGCACATTGTTTTGATTACTGTAGCCTTGTAGTAATTTCTGAAATTGAAAAGTGTGACTCCTCCAATTTTGTTCTCCTTTTCAGATTGTTTTAGCCGTTTTAATATTCTTTGAAATTCCAAATGAAATTTAGAATTAGCTTGTTCATTTCTACCACAGCACAGTTGATTGAAATTTTGATAGAGATTGCATTAAATCTGTAGATCACTTTAGAAAATATTGCCATCTTATTAGTAGTATGTCTTCCAATGCATAAACATGGGATGGCTTTTCTTTTGTCTTCTTTAATTTCTTTCAGAAATGTTTTGTGGGTTTTCAGTATATAAGTCTTCCACATCCTTGGTTAAATTTGTTCCTAGCTATTTTATTCTCTTAGATGCTTCTGTAAATGGCATTGGTTTCTTAATTTTGTTTTCAGATTGTTCATTGCTGTCATATAGAAACACAGCTGATTTTTATGTGTTGATCTAACATCGTGAACCTTTGATTAATACATTTGTTAGCTCTCGTAACTTTTCTGTGTATTCTTTGGAATTTTCTATGTGGAAGATCATTTCATCTGCAAATAGAGATAGTTTTACTTCCTTTCCAATTTAGAGGCCTTTTATTTCTTTTTTCTCACCTCATTTACTTTAAAAAAAATTTTTTTTTGAGATGGAGTCTTGCTCTGTCACCCAGGCTGGAGTGCAGTGATGCAATCTTGGCTCACTGCAACCTCTGCCTCCCGGATTCAACCAATTTTCCTGCCTCAGCCTCCTAAGTAGCTGGGATTACAGGTGTGTGCCACCATGCCCAGCTCATTTTTGTATTTTTAGTAGAGATGGGGCTTCACCATGTTGCCCAGGTTGATCTCAAACTCCTGACCTCAAGTGATCTGCCCACCTCCCAAATAGTGGCCTCCCAAAGTGCTGGGATTACAGGCGTGAGCCACCGTGCCCGGCCTAATTTGATCTTCAAGTTACAACTTCCAGTGCAATGTTGAATAAATGGTGAAAGCAGACATTCTTGTCCTGTTCTTTATCTTAGGTGGAAATGTTTCATTGTTTTACCATTAAATATGATATTAGCTGTCAGTTTTTCGCAGATACCTTTTGTATCAAGTTGATGAAGTTCCTTCTTATTTCTTATTTTGAATTTTTTAAGTAAAAGGGTTTTAAATGCTTTTTCTACAGGAATTACAATGATCATATTATCTATTTTCTTCATTATATTAAGAAAGTTTATTACATTGATTTTTTGTATATTAAACCACTTTTACATTCCTGGTATCGATCATACTTGGTTGTGGGGTAGAATCCTTTAAATGAGCTGTTATATTTATTTTGCTGATTCATAAGGGATATTGCCATGTAGCTTCTTTTCTTGTGATATCTTTATCTGTTTTTTCAGAGTAATACAGATCTCATAGAGTAAGTTATAAAGTATCTTTCCTCTTCTGCCTTTTTTTGAAATAGTTTGAGAGCAACCACTAGACAGAAGACATTTATAAGACTTGTTCCTATTTAGAAGCACTCAATTCATACTGCCTCTCTCTTCAACTTGAGAAATAAACATCAATTATGTAACTTTTATTTGGCAACCAAGTAGCTAATGTAACTATCCTAATAAAGAAAAAAGTGATTGTGTATTTGTCATAGTTTGCTGAGTTTACCTGTTTAAGTGAGTGCCCTTGATAAGAATTTTCTATCAAATAAATTGCAATATGTTCTAATAATTATTTTCCTAGAGAGCCTTACAATTGTATCATGTGTTTATGTATCATTAAATCAATAGCAAGTGTGGAAAACCCACCAAATTTTTATGATTCAGGCTTTCATTTTTCTTTAAGAAACATTTAAGTGATAAATTATTCATTGAAAATGGTTATTTGGGGAACTAAGTGCTAATTAGGAGACTTCACAAATTGTTCCTCAATTAGTTGATTGGCATGAATAGAAGTATGTTTGAATGATGTAAATTTAATTGTTTAATTTTACTAAGATGGTAAAAATAATAAATGTACCAAGTCAAAGAACAAAAGAAATTTTGCTTCCAGTAGTGGACATTGTTTCATTTGTGGAGGGTCACTCGGTATCTTATCCTACATGTTTCTTTGATTGATAAACCCATTGTGTTTGAATAGGTACAAGATAAAGCCTCAGCCAGGTGTGGTGGCTTATGCCTGTAATCCCAGCACTTTGGGATGCCGAAGTGGGTGGATCACCTGAGGTCAGGAGTTCGAGACCAGCCGGGCCAACATGGTGAAACCCTGTCTCTACTAAAAATACAAAATATTAGCTGGGCATGGTGGTGCATGCTTGTAATCCCATCTACTTGGGAGGGTGAGGCAGGAAAACTGCTTGAATCTGGGAAGTGGAGGTTGTGGTGAGCCAAGATCGCACCATTGCACTCCAGCTGTAGCAACAAGAGCGAAACTCCGACGAAAAAAAAAAGCCTTGCCTCAGACTATAGAGGTCCAAACTTCTAGATCCTCTATCTGCTCACTATTAGCTAGTGAAGGTTATGGCATGCGCTGTTTTGTCTTGCTCAGTTGTATGCTCTAATTAGGGTTTTCTCATGTGGAAGTGTGGTAAGCAGAATTCTAAAGGTGCACTCCAAGATTTCCATCTTTTGGTTATTCGAACAAACATTAATCTAGGAACTAATGTAAGGAACTTTGCACATGGAACTAAGACTATTCATCAGCTAACCTTAAAGTAGGGAGATCATCTTGTGTTACCTGGATGGGCTAAATGAAATCAAAGGAATCATTAAAAACAGAAGAGGAAGGCAGGACCATCAATCAATGGAGCTGAGGTGGAAAAATGTGCAGAGACAAGGTGAGGGAGATATAGAGAATGGTTTATAAGCAGTAGAACCCATGATTAATACAGGTATTTGGAAAGACCTCTCTTACCTATTTTGAGCTAAAATAGTATTTTAGGTTGGAAGCCTGGTAGCTCAGGATGTGCAATGAAATATCACTGTGATTGCCTAAGATTACATTGAATGAAATACTTTTCTGAAGAAAAATTTTTGAGTGGCCATTTTGCCACTTCCATGAATCAAAGACAGAAGGGAGTCAAGATGGCTGCTGAAGGATCATGGCAGGCTAAAACGCTGAAGACCTTGTTAAAGATACCAGTTGAAATCTAGAGACTATCTTGATCTCATTTCATGCTTCCATAGAGTGGAAACAGGCAAAGTCTGTGCTTAACGTTTGAGCT
Organism: Nomascus leucogenys; assembly: GCF_006542625.1. Taxonomy (NCBI): domain Eukaryota; kingdom Metazoa; phylum Chordata; class Mammalia; order Primates; family Hylobatidae; genus Nomascus; species Nomascus leucogenys. The sequence continues at coordinate 115,593,579 of NC_044386.1, forward strand.
AAATTATAATATCTACTGAATTCAAACCTTCTCCCCATCTTTTATGTCTACGTTAGAAACAATTTAATTTGGTCTGAGAGGTGTTAATGATGAGTGGTGGAGGTGTTGCAGTTTCAGAAACTAAGCAGCAGGTGTGTTAGGGTAGTGGCTCTGGAGTAGTTTCCTTCAAGAGTCCTCCTGTCTGGAGTCCTTAGTCTGTCTATGTTTCTTACCAACAGCCCCCCACTGCACCCTGACTCCTGCTGTTTTCTTATGCCATCCATGTGCTTTCCTTTAAAGTTTCTGAGCTCTTTGATATCCTCTGTGGTCAAGTGAAACAGAATGAGAATCTGTGGCCTCCAACTCTAGCTAATACAATATATTTTGTTAACATTTGTATAGTGTTATATAACACTATATTCTAATTTTAAATATTCTCAAAACTATTTTGATTTTATAAATACATCCACTATAAATATATCAAGTTATTGCTAAGTCATCATATATTTTTAAAATTTTCTTTTCATTCTCTAACCTGTCATTCATTGTCAGTATTCATGAGATGTAATGGTAAAATCACATTTTTCCTGTAACAATGTTCTTCATCTGAATGAGGAGCCACTGCTTAGTTAATTTAAACAGGTATAAAATTCATTTTAATTCTTCCTCTTTCAATTAGATTCCTGATAACAATCACAAAGCACCTTTTCATGTGACACTCTGTTAAGTGTGATGTAGAGACTGAATAAACAGACACAGAGACCTTCTCCCAAAGGCAGCTTGCAGCCCAAGAGAACCGTGATTATAAATAAACATGAACATTCATAGACTAGGACAGACATGGGGGAAATTAATATTTTTATCTATTTATTTGATATGGAGTACAATGGTTGGGTGTCAGGAGAAAGATTGGTTGAAAAATAATGTTTTTATATGGAAAAGGAACATGGAAAATTTAAGAGCTTTTTTTTTTCCAATTGTCAGTGTAATTATTCAACTTGGTGGTAAACTTTACAGATTCAAAATGAGTTCTTCCTCTATTCATTAAGATAACATCAAGAATGCTTAGCATAGACAGCATATGTCTGTACAGGACAATGTGCTATGTCTGACTGCTAACAAATCCCTCATGAAGTTGGGTCTTCTGTCTTTTTGACATTTGAGCTTCTGGCATACTAATTTCATCTAACACAATACAGTCAGATCCTCCGGATGTGTCTTCATATTGATCAATTTCATATAAATAGTTGGTCTTTGTTCCTTTTAAGACAGAATCCCTGAAGTAGCTGTTGAGCTAATAATGACAAAAAAACCAACCAAACCAACCAACCAAACAAACAAAAAAGCCCTGTGCATTTATTTTCATTTTATTTAGCAGATAGAGTTGAAGTTCTGAATAATTAGTGTTCGATCTTAGAAAATGTTTAGCAATTGGATGTATTGTACTAGCAATTAAGACATCACAGGGAAGTTAAAATATTATAAAACCTTTTTATAAAATTTGACAGAAGTCAAAAATACTTAACATTTCCCCTATCAAATCTCAGCTAAGCAATCATCTGATCTTAAAAAAAAAGTCTAAAATAAATATGACAAGCGTTGTTCATTACCTACTGGCATCAGCTGGTCGACTTTTGCCCCCTTCTTGAGCTACCTACTTCACGAGAAACTGTCCTTCTCCAAAGCAAGAAAAAAAATGCTGATTTGTCTAGGTTAACCATGGTGATTTAATGACCCTGTTTATAGCATTTGGTTCAGAAGTGAGCTTCTGACACAGTTCTGGCCAGTGGGGCTTAGGTAGAGATTCTGAGAAAGTTTCTCTTGCTGTTAAAATGGGAAACTTTTTTTCCTCTTTTAGGATATGGTGCTTGGGACTACTGCAGTCACATTACAACCAAGAAAAATAAGTCGTGAGGACAAGGGCCAGTGTGCAAAGATTTGCAAAGCAGGAAGACCAAAAGAACCTGGCTCATGCATGACATCATTAAGTCTGTGGATTATCCTTGGAATTGACTTAACTCTGGGCTATGCGTGACATATGAAACTCATTATTATGGAAAACACTTTTTGCTAGGTTTTGTGTACTTGCAAGTAAAACACTCTAATGATTTAATAAATGTCTTCATTACAAAAAAAAACCCTGAAATTGCTATTCAAGTGTATGTTAGAATGACACTGTTTTAAAGATACATTGATTTGATTCTACTAGGAAAGCAAATCCTCTACAAACTTGAGTTCTTGATCATTGGCATGATCAGTTGCCACCACTGAGTTGTTGCACTATTGCTGAGAATCACAGAGAACATTTGGGGTAGATAGGAGGGATTCTGCGTTGTGGACTAGTCTGTCATTGACTGAGATGGCTTGCATTTTGCCATTATTATTATCATCATCGTTAATATTAACTCTTTGCTAATCACTGGTGCTCTCTGGTCCTCAGTTTTCTTATGAGTGAGGTGATGTGATTATGTAGGTTGGTTTCTAAAAATTTCTTCCAGCTCAAAATTTCTGTCTAGCTTTATTTATATTAAAATCGGAACGTGTTTCTTGTAAGAAGTAATTTACAAAATTTCTTGAATCCTGGGAAGGTTTTTGCATTGGTTTCGTTTCCTTTCTATGAAGTTAAAGGTTATGTACTTTGACATAAGCCCTGCAGCAGGCACTGGGAGTAAAACACTGGACAACACAGATGTGATCCATGCCCTCACTGATCATTGGAAGAGAATCGTTAAACAAATAATTACAAATCTGATAACAAGGACATTCAATGTGATCCGGAGTGTCTGAGATTATATCCCCAGGGAAATGGACTTGAAGCTGGGGCTTTATGGATGTGTACAACTTATCCATTTAAGTGGGGGATTCAGGGCTTAAAAAAGAGGAGAGTATAGGTAAGTTTGCATAATCGAGTAAACCTTGAATATATTTGAGAAACAGAAAGGAATTCAATGGTGTTGGGGCAATGGACAAAGAAGTGTGAGATGAGGCTGAATAACAAGACAGGGAGTTGTCATGAAACACATGTGTATTGTATAGTTTGTTGATGGACAATGGACATTGCATTTTGGGGGCATAACAGGCAGGCAAATTTGGAGGGATTCATGCTTTTGTCTCCCTAGACATGCCTGCTTTTCTCTCTCTTCCTGAATATGTGTCAACATTCTTTGAATACAGCCTATCTATCTCTGTGAATGCTTCATTGTAAGACCTTCACTTCTGGTGCAAGGTGACCTTACATATGAGGTTCACCAATTCAGCAGAAGGTGACCTTACATATGAGGTTCACCAATTCAGCAGAACAAATCAAAGTGGAATGAATCATAGGAATGGTTTAGAAATGCTTTGGTGAGCAGATAAATATTTTCTAGGCAACTGAGTGCCAAAATGGATGATTTTACCATGTAAACTGAAATGAAAATAAATCAAAGGGAAAGTCTAGCATTGAAAAATACAATAACTAAAATTAAGTATTGAATAAATGGGTTTCACAGCAGATTAAACAGAAGACTATAAGACCTGTTAACTGAAAGATACTCCACTAGAAGAGATCCATATTAAGCGCAGATACCAAAATCTGTGAAAAATTACATGTAAGAGTGCAAGTGTATTTGTAATGCAAAGAAAGGTCAAATTGCTTGAAATTTGAAAATACCTTAAAGATAGGGGAGAAAGAATGGTGCAGAAGCTACATTTTGAAATGGTATTGGTCAAGAATTTTCTAAAACTAGTGAAAAGCATCAAGCCGTAGTTTGCAAGAGGCTATAAAAATAGATCAAGATAAATACAAAGAAAACTACATGAAAGCATATCACAGGTAAAAAGACTAAAAATAAATAATACAGAAAAAAATTTAAAAGCAGTTGAAGAACTATAATGAAACACTACTTTAAAATTTCAACAGTAAAGTTGACAGTTGACTTTATATTACAAATGATGGGAAAGAGAAGAAAATTGAATACTTTTAAAGTGCTTAAAATAACTACTAATCTCCAATTCTATATCCACCAAAACCAGTCTTTTTTTTTTTGTTATACTTTAAGTTCTAGGATACATGTGCACAACGTGCAGGTTTGTTACATATCTACACATGTGCCATGTTGGTGTGCTGCACCCATTAACTCGTCTTTTACATTAGGTATATCTCCTAATGCTATCCCTCCCACCTCCCCCCACCCCATGACAGGCGCTGGTGTGTGATGTTCCCCTTCCTGTGTCCAAGTGTTCTCATTGTTCAATTCCCACCTGTGAGTGAGAACACGCAGTGTTTGGTTTTTCTGTCCTCGCGATAGTTTGCTGTGAATGATGGTTTCCAGCTTCATCCATGTCCCTACAAAGGACATGAACTCATCATTTTTTATGGCTGCATAGTATTCCATGGTGTATATGTGCCACATTTTCTTAATCCAGTCTATCATTGATGGACATTTGGGTTGGTTCCAAGTCTTTGCTATTGTGAATAGTGCCACAATAAACATATGTGTTCATGTGTCTTTATAGCAGCGTGATTTATAATCCTTTGGGTATATACCCAGTAATGGGATGGCTGGGTCAAATGGTATTTCTAGTTCTAGATCCTTGAGGAATTGCCACACTGTCTTCCACAATGATTGAACTAGTTTACAGTCCCACCAACAGTGTAAAAGTGTTCCTATTTCTCCACATCCTCTCCAGCACCTGTTATTTCCTGACTTTTTAATGATCAGCATTCTAACTGGTGTGAGATGGTATCTCATTGTGGTTTTGATTTGCATTTCTCTGATGGCCAGTGATGATGAGCATTTTTTCATGTGTCTTTTGACTGCATAAATGTCTCCTTATGAGAAATGTCTGTTCATATCCTTCACCCACTTTTTGATGGGGTTGTTTGTTTTTTTCTTGTAAATTTGTTTGTGTTCTTTGTAGATTCTGGATATTAGCCCTTTGTCAGATAAGTAGATTGCAAAAAGTTTCTCCCATTCTGTTTGCTCTGATGGCAGTTTCTTTTGCTGTGCAGAAGCTCTTTAGTTTAATTAGATCCCATTTGTCAATTTTGGGTTTTGTTGCCATTGCTTTTGGTGTTCTACACATGGAGTCCTTGCCCATGCCTATGTCCTGAGTGGTATTGCCTAGGTTTTCTTCTAGGGATTTTATGGTTTTAGGTCTAACATTTAAGTCTTTAACCCATCTTGAATTAATTTTTGTATAAGGTGTAAGGAAGGGATCCAGTTTCAGCTTTCTCCATATGGCTAGCCAGTTTTCCCAGCACCGTTTATTAAATAGGGGGGAATCCTTTCTCCATTTCTTGTTTTTGTCATGTTTGTCAAAGCTCAGATGCAAAACCAGTCTTTTTAAAAAAAGAAGGTTACAGATGTCTTGACACATATACATGATGGAGATAATTTATTTCAAGGAACATATATTAAAAGAACTATTAAAGAGAGGTTTTTTGGGGAAAAAACCCATGACTTTAAGACAAGGAAATGAAGAAAGAACTGAAGAGCCACAAAATTAAATATCAATCACAAAAAATAAGTGTATGTATTCGAATAGATTTTGAATATATAAAGTAACACTACATTATTTGGAGTACTAATATATAAAGGACTTAAACTCTAAGAAGTGGTAAGCATTAATTTATATTAGTTTTTAAATCAAGGATGAATGTGGTTATCTCTATGGTAATAAAATGAAAGAAAGGAAAATAATATGTACCTAAAATTATAATAGAGGAGAAAAGTAGAATGATAAAAAATACTTGCTTCATCCAAATCATGGTAGAAAGAGAAGAAAAAAATAGACAAATAGGAAAAAGAGTAAGATGGAGAATTTAATTACAAGTATATCAATAGTAACATCAAATTACATTAAATATAAATAGAGGTTCTAATTAAAAAGTTGTATACATTTCTGACAATGATCATCAAATTGGGCAAAATGAACTATTATACATATATATCTACATATGAAAAACATAAATGGTATATATGAACTTTATATCATATATGTGTAGGATTTAGAAGATATATGTATAAACACACACACCCACAAATACAGTTTAAAAAATTAAAAAAGAAAATTTAGCCACACAAAGACTAAACAAAAGAATGCCAATGTAGCTATAATAATAGAAAACAATGTAGATTTTATGGCAAAAATATTTCATAATAAGAGAAAAGGTTCAATCTACCAGGGTGATACAAAAATTATAAATATTTATGCATTAAAAATGGTAGCCTCAAGAAAAAAAATGGAAATTTATAAAACTAAAAGGATAAATAGATAATTTACAATTAGTGTATAATTTTATTTACATTTAAATTTAAATTTTTATGGGTACACAGTAGGTATATATGTTTTTGGAGTACATGAGATGCTTTGATACAGGCATGCAGTATGATGATGTAACAATCACATCAAGGAAAATTGGGTATCCATCCCCTGAAATATTTATCCTTCGTGTTACAAACAATCCAATTATATATATGCTTTTAGTTATTTTCAAAGTAATATAATTGTCACTCTGCTGTGCTATAGTCACCCTGTTTTGCTATCAAATACTAGGTCTTATTTATTCTTTCTATTTTTGTGCATCTATTAACCATCCCCTCATCCCCTTCACCACCACCACTATCCTTCCAAGCCTCTGGTAAACATCTTTCCACTCTCTATCTCCATAAGTTCAATTATTGTACTATTTAGCTCCCACAAATAAGTGAAAACATGCCAAGTTTATCTTTCTGTGCCTGGCTTATTATTCTTCAGTTCCATCCCTGTTGTTACAAATTACTGAATCTCATTATTTTTTTATGGCTGAATAATACTCCATTGTGTATATGTATCACACTCTTTATCAATTCATCTGTTGATGGACACTTAGGTTGCTTCTAAACTTTGCCTATTGTGAATAGTGTGGCAATAAACATGGGAGTCCAGATACCTCTTAGATATCCTGATTTTCTTTCTTGTGGGTATGTACCTAGCAGTGGGGCTGCTGGATTTTATGGTAGCTTTATTTTTGGTTCTTTGAGGAACCTCCAAACTGTTCTCCATAGTGGTTGTATTAATTTACATTCCCCCCGATAGTGTATGAGGGTCTTTTCTCCGTACCCTCTCTAGCATTTGTTATTGCCTATCTTTTGGATAAAAGCCATTTTAACTGGGGTGAGATGATATCTCATACTTTCAATTTGCATTTCATTGATGATCGATGATGTTCAGTTACTTTTCATATGCCTGTTTGCCATTTGTATGTCTTCTTTTGAGAAATGTCTATTTGGATCTTTTGTCCATTTTTAAAATCCGATTATTAGATTTTTTTGCTATATAGTTGTTTGAGCTCCTTATTTATTCTGATTCTCAATCCCTTGTCAGATGGGTAGTTTGCAAATATTTTCTCCCATTCTATGGGTTGTCCACTTTGCTAATTGATTCCTTTGCTGAGCAGAAGCTTTTTAACTTAATGTGATCTCATTAGTCCATTTTTACTCTGGTTGACTGTTCTTGTGGGGTGTCACTCAAGATATCTTTGCCCACTTCTTGGGGAGTTTTCCCAAAGTTTTCATTTAGCAGTTTCATAGTTTGAGGTCTTAGATTTAAGTCTTTAATCCATTTTTATTTTTTTTTGTATATGGAGATAGATAGGGGTCTAATTTCATTCTTCTGCATATGGATATTCAATTTTCCCAGCATCATTTATTGAAGAGACTGTTTTTTTTTTTGTTCCCCAACATATGTTCTTGAAGCCTTTGTCGAAAATGAGATCACTTTATATGTATGAATTTGTTTCTACGTTCTCTATTTTGTTCCATTGGTATGTGCGTCTGTTTTGATTTCAGTACCATACTGTTTTGTTTACTATGGCTATGGCTCTGTAGTATAATTTGAAGTGAGGAAATGGGATTCCTTGAGTTTTGTTCTTTTTGCTCAGGATGGCTTTGGCCTTTGGCTGTTCTGGGTCTTTTGTGGTTCCATATAAATTTTAGGATTCTTTTTAATTTTTTTTTAAGAATGCCATTGGTATTTTGATAAGGATTGTATTGAACCTGTAGATAGCTTTGGGTAGTATGGACATTTAACAATATTGATTCTACAAATCCATAAACATGGAATATCTTTCAATTTTTTTGTGTCCTTTTCAATTTCTTTCATTAGTGTTTTCTAGTTTTGTAGTTTTCTTTGTAGAAATCTTTCACTTCTTTGGTTAAGTTAAATCATAGGCATTTAATTTCATTTGTGGCTACTGTAAATGAGATTACTTTCTTATTTCTTTTTCAGATTGTTCACTGTAGGCATAAAGAAATGTTACTGATTTTTGAATGTTGATTTTGTATCCTGCAACTTTACTAAATTTGTTTAGCAGTTCTAATAGTTTCTTGGTGGAGTTTTTAGGTTTTTCCAAGTGTAAGATCATATTAATTGCAAACAAGGATAATTTGGATTCTTCTTTTACAATTTGGATGGACTTTGTGTCTTTCTTTTGTCTGATTGCTCTAGCTAGGACTTCCAATCTTATATTGAATAACAGTGGTGAAAGTGAGCATCCTTTTCTTGTTCTAGATCTTGGAGGAAAGATTTTCACTTTTTCCCTATTCATTATGACACTATCTGTGGGTCTGTCATATATGGCTTTTATTATGTTGAGATACATTCCTTCTATGCCCCGTATTTTGAGTGTTTTTATAATATTATAGAGGGATGTTGAATTTTATCAAATATTTTTTTAGCATCAATTGAAATGATCATATGGTTTTTGTTCTTCATTCTGTTGATATGATGTATCACATTGATTGATTTGCATATACTGAACCATCTTTGCATCCCTGAGATAAATTCCACTTGGTCACGATTCATAATCTTTTTAATGTATTGTTGAATTAAATTTGCTAGTATTTTGGGGGGATTTTTGTTATCAACATTCATCAAGAACATTGGACTATAGTTTTCTTTTTTGATGTATTTTCACCTGGTTTTGGTATCAGGGTAACACTGGCCTTGTGGAATGATTTTGGAAGTCTTCTTCTCTATTCTTTAGAATTGTTTGAGTGGGATTGATATTAGTTCTTCTTTAAATGTTTCATAGAATTCAGCAGTGAAGCCATCCAATCTCAGGCTTTTCTTTACTGGGAGACGTTTTATTATGGCTTCAATCTCGTTATTTGATATTAGTCTGTTCCAGTTTTGAATTTCTTTATGGCTCAATCTTGATAGGTTGTATGTGTCTAGGAATGTAACCTTTTCCTCTAGATTTTCCAATTTAATGGCATGTAGTAGGCCATAGTAGCCACTAATGATCCTTTGAATTTCTGCAGTATCAGTTGTGATGTTGCCTTTTCATCTCTGATTGTATTTGTTTGGGTCTTCTCTTTTTCCTCATTAGTCTGGCTAAAGGTTTGTCAATGTCGTTTATCTTTTCAAAAAAAAAAAAACTTTTTGCTTCATTGATCTTTTGGGGATTTTTTCTTCTTCTCAATTTCATTTATTTATGCTCTGGTCTTTATTATTTATTTTCTTCTACTAATTCTGGGTTTGGTTTGTTCTTGCTTTTTTAGTTCTTTAAGTTGTATCATTAGGTTATTTATTTGAGGTTTTCTTTTTTGATGTAGGTGCTAATAGCTGTAAATTTTCCGCTTAGTACTGTTTTAGCTGTATCCCATAGGTTTTGTGGTATGCTGTGTGTGTTTCCATCACGATTTGTTTCAAGAAAGTTTTCAGTTTCCTTCTTTATTTCCTCATTGACTCACTTGTCATTCAGGAGCATATTGTTTAATTTCCATGTGTATAGTTTCCAGGATTTCTCTTATTGATTTCTAGTTTTATTCCATTATGGTCAGAGAAGATGCTGGACATTATTTCTGTTTTCTTAAATGTTTTAAGAATTGTTTTGTGACCTAACATATTGTCTATCCTTGAGAATGATCCACGTGCTCTGAAGAAGAATGTATATTCTGCTGCAATTGGATGAAATGTTCTGTAAATACCTATTAGGTCTATCTGTTCTATAGTGAAGATTAAGTTTAATGCTACTTTGCCGATTTTCTGTCTGGAAGATCTATCCGATGCTGAAGTCTTCAGCTATTATTGTACTCAGGTCTTTCTCTCTTTTTAGCTCTAATAGCATTTGCTTTATATATTTGGTTGTTCCAGTGTTGGGTGCAAAAATATTTACAATTGTCCTATTCTCTTGCTGAATTGACCTCCTTATCATTATTTAATGACTTTCTTGGTCTCTTCTTACAGTTTTTTATCTTGAAATCTATTTTGTCTGGTATAAGTATAGCTAATCCTGCTCTTCCTTAGTTTCCACTGGCATGGAGTATCTTTTTCTATCCCTTTATTTTGTCTATGTATGTCTTTATGGGTGAAGTATGTTTCCTGCAGGCAATAGATCATTGAGTCTTTTTGTTTTAACCCATTCAGCCAATCTATGACTTTCGTTTGGAGAAGTTAGTCCATTTACATTCAATGTTATTACTGATAAGTAAGGACTTACTCCTTTCATTTTGTTAATTTTTTTTCTGGTTGTTTCGTGGTCTTCACTTCCTTGTTTTCTTCCCTCCTGTCTTCTTCTTAGCAAAGGTGATTTTCTCTGGTGATGTGATTTACTTTCTTGATTTTTATTTTTTGTGTATCCATTGTATGATTTTTCTTTTTTTAATCTGAGGTTACCATGAGGCTTGCAAATACTATTTCGTAACTCATCATTTTTAACTGATGACAACACTGACTGCATAAACAAACAAAAGGCAAACAAAAAGAAAACGTGTATGATTTTATACATCTCGCTGAGCAACTGTCAGAAGAAATAGACAAAAAATTAATAAGAATATAGATTATTTGGATTATGATTTTCAGACTTAACTTTATTTACATAGATAGAAATCTGCATTCAATACCTTATGCATATATAATCTTTTCAAATACACATAAGACATTTACCAAAATCACCATATGCTAAGCCATAAAATAACAAATTTCCAAGTATTGAAATTTCAGAAAGCATATTCTGTACTCATAGTGTAATTATGCTAAAAGTCAACAGAAAAAGAAAAGAGGAAAAGCTCTAATATTTGCGTATTAATCAGTATACCTCTAAAGAATCTGTGGGTCAAAGAATTTATGATGCATATGAGTGAACATTTTCTGCTGAGTGACAATAAAAATGCAACTTTTCAAAAGGAGGGATTCAGGCGAGGTGCAGTGGCTCATGCCTGTAATCCCAGCACTTTGGGAGGCTGAAGGGGATGGATCATTTGAGGTCAGGAGTTTGAGACCAGCCTGGCAAATGTGGTAAAACCCTGTCTTTACTAAAAATACAAAAATTAGCTGGGCATGGTGGTACACACCTGTAATCCCAGCTACTCAGGAGGCTGAGACAGGAGGATTGCTTGAACTCAGGAGGTGGAGGTTGCAGTGAGCTGAGATCATACCACTGTACTCCAGCCTGGGCAACAGAACGAGACTCCGTCTCAAAAAAAAAAAAAAGAAAAGAAAAAGAAAGGAGGGATTCAACTACTTAAACAGTAGATAAAGGTAAATGATAGTCTTAAAATTATATATTAGAAAAAAAGAGTAGCTGAAAATTGTTCATCTAAGTGTCCTCTGAAGAAGTTATAATGGGAAGACTAAATTTCCAAAAAAGTGAAAAGAAGAAAGCAATATTAAGAACATAACTATATTAACAAAGTAGGAAAAAATAGACAAAAATATCAAAGTTAAACATCTCAATTTTTAGATTGCTGGAATAAAAAGTAAGAAAAAGCTAATTACCAAAATCAGGGATGGGAGAAAGATATTAATGTTAGTAAGTATTGAGATATTTATGCCAATGATATTGATCAGTTATAATTCTTAGTAAATGCCTAGGAGAACATACACAGCTTTGCAAATCTGTTGAAAGAGGAATTACAAGCACTTATATTTAAATATTTATTAAATATATCAAATATATTATTGAAAGCTATCCATCAATTAAAACTCTAGGACAAGATAGCTTCACCATTAATTTCTGTCAAACATTTAAGGAAAAAATAATATCTTATGCAAACTCCTTTAAAGAATATAAAATCATGAAAGGGAAACAACTTGTTTTAAAAAACTAACTTAACTCTGATACAAAAACAGTAGAACTGAAAAACAATTAATTCTATGGTCATGCAGCAAAATACTACACGGCAACTAAAATAAACTACAATGGAAGAATACCACCAACATAATATTTGACTAAAGGCAGTCAGAAAAATTAGAACACATACTTTGTATTATTCAAAAGTATACATCAAGTATGAGTCTATTTATGTAAAATTTAAAAATAAGCAGGCCAGGTGCAGTGGCTCATGCCTGCAATCCCAGTTCTTTGGGGTGCCAGGGTGGGAAAATCATTTAAATCCAAGAATTTGAGACCAGACTGGGCAACCAAGCAAGATCCCCCATCTCTACACACACACACACACACACACACACACACACACAGCAGCAGCAGCAGCAGCAGCAGCAGCAGCATGAATCTATGGTGTTAGTCATTATGAGACTAGTGCTTTTGGCTAGGAGAGTGAGTCAGTGACTAGGAAAGAACATGAGAAAGCTCTCTCAGGGTATTAATAAAAGTTCAATTTTTTATCTGGGTGGTGGTTTCTTGGAGGCATTCCCCTTTTGAAAAGTCATCCAGCTGCACTGTTATGCTTTCTGCAATTTGCTATATGTAGGTTGCACTTTGATAAATGTATTTATTTTTATTATTATTATTATTAGTTTTTTGAGACAGAGTCTCACTATGTTGCCAGACTGGAGTGCAGTGGCACAGCAGTCTCAGCTCACTGCAACCTCCACCTCCGGGGTTCAAGCGATTTTCCTGCCTCAGCCTCCCGAGTAGCTGGGATTACAGGCGCCCACCACCACGCCTAGCTAATTTTTGTGTTTTTAGTAGAGACGGGGTTTCACCATGTTGGCCAGGATGGTCTTGATCTCTTGACCTCATGATCTGCCCTCCTTGGCCTTCCAAATTGCTGGGATTACAGGCATGAGCCACCACACCTGGCCTAATAAATATATTTATTTTAAAGTTTACATATACCAATTTATGAAGCTGAAGGATACTTTTCCCATCTATCAGTAGAAAAAGAAAACTTCAGTCAACCATGGTAGGGGAAATATGACTCTACTAGCTCTATGGAAAATTATATGAAAAAACTGTTGACACATGAAAAGCCAGTCAATGATAAGCAACCAAATATATAGGAAAACAGCGTTAGAGGAGCATGTCAGATTCTTATTTTAGAAACTTAAAAACTTTGTTTGTTTGTTTATTTTTTGAGACAAGTTCTCACTCTGTCACCCAGGCTGGAGTGCAGTGGTATGACCACGGCTCACTGGAGCCTAGACCTGCTATGCTCAAGTGAGCCTCCCACCTGAGCCTGCCTAGTATCTGGGACCACAGGTGTGTGCCACCATGCCATGCTAATTTCTGTGTTTTATTTGTAGAGGTGAGATTTTGCCATGTTTCTCAGGCTAGTCTTGAACTTCTGAGCTCTGGTGATACACCTGTCTCAGCATCCCACAGAGTCTTAATTAATAAAACTATTAGGTGATTTTTCTGGAATAGCTCAGCATGCATCATTTAGGATGCTTTTAATTATGCCTACAGAAAAATAGCTCACACTGGTTGGAACAGTAAAAATTGGAAACTATAAGCTCACCTAAGAGGAGGTTCAAGGTGAGAAGACTTAATGTCGTCTGGACCCAGAATCTTCCCTTTTCACTGCTTTGCTCTACGAAGAGTTTAATTTTGCCCTAAACCTATATACTGTGATGGCTTGTGATAATAGTTGTCAGCCTTGCACATGATTTTTTGTATATGTTGGTGATGGAGAGAGGTGAACTAGTCTCCCTTAACTTCTCTAAGAGTGAGGAAGAACTTCTCCCCAGCTTCTAGCAACTCATTATCCAGAACTGAATCAAATGTTCAATCTTTAGCTAATTTGGAAATGGAATTGAAATGTCCTTGGAGCAAACAGGCCCACAGCTGAAGGGCTCAGCCTTCCTAAAGTAAGAGGCTGTACGAGGGTGGGCTGGGTATTTAAAAACAAGATGAAGACGTGTTAAGCGGTGGGATGGGGTAAGGAACAGTGTGCTCCTTGGTAGTCATTGGTGCTCTCTAGAAATATGAATGCAAGATCCATTCCACAATCGCAATCTTAACAACCTCCTCATGTTTATGGCTTCTTTGCTAGGATATTTTTGTTTATTTCTTATCTATTAGGAATTGTGCCTTTAATATCCTCTGCAATTAAGTATCTTTGACTTAGATTTGTGTAGAATTCCTTTTTATATGCTTTAATACCTGCATAAGTATACTGGAATTGTCATTTTAAATTTTCACATGAAACACACTCATTTTTTTCTAGTATGCTAGCTTCAATGATGTTTATAGTGTGTTTATTGCTGACCTTTGGTTTCTTAATGCCATTTCATTGCAAAATTGAGTACTTTAGCATAAGTGCTCTCCTCTAGATCAGGTTTACCCAGTCCTGGTAAACCATGAGTTTCACTGCTGGGGTTGAGAGCAACACTCAGAGGAGAGACTTGGAATAAAGGTGTCTTGAAAACGGAGATGACAGTGGCAGATGAAGAGGATGTGGATTGAGCCTATCTTGTGAACTCAGGATCCTGGTATTTTACATCAACAGGGGTTAATATTCCAAAGCGTGCCTTAGGACTTTGGGGAACCTTCCTAACTATAGACCAAGTATCAGCAGGACACAGTTTCTTTAATGTTATCAGTTTGGGAAGCCTCATTTGGGTGTTTGGCTGAAAGAAATGGATATGTGTTAAAAACCTTGCTACACAATCAGCAGCAGTCTAAAGTACACTAATTTTATTTCTTATTTGCAATAGATAGGAAATAACCAAACTTACTAACTTTCCTCCTGTTACAGACTGTTGTCATCATTCTGTCAATTTTCAGTAATCAAAGATATATGTACACACACACTAATACATACGCACATATAAATGCACACATACACACACACAAAGGAAATTAGAGATACTAAACCAAGGTTTAAAACAGATGTATTTTGTCTCAAAATGTCCATTTTTATAAAATAATTCACATTATTTAAATTATAAATTTCTCTGTGAATCTGAAATCAAATTTTATTTACATGTAAAATCAGTATTTATGGAATTAATGTTCCAAACCAAAAAAACTAACATTTTCACAATAGGATAAAAGCAGATAAACAAATTATTCTAGAAATGATTCTCATTTGGCCTTCCCTGAAAATTGTTGAAGAAAACAGATTTTATTTTTGAACTTTTGTTTCCAACACACCCTGTGCTGTCTGGGAATGTGATGTTGAGTCACTTGTAAAGGTTCAAAGAGATCTCTAAATTTCCACACACATAAAAATGGCAAAGACTATATTATATAAACTTCTGCACAAACTGAAAAAGATTACTAAGGCTAGATCTGCTCATACAAAGTGTGGAATTTAAGCCTGAAATTAGATGACAACTTTTAAAATGAGAACCTGTTGCCTTCCTGAGCTGCCGTGGAGAAGGGTGGCATAGAAACCAGGACTGGGTAAACCTGATCTAAATCTCGGGTCTGCCAATGTGTTCACTGTGTGAATCCAGGAAAGTTACTTCACCTCTCTTTGCTTCCGTTTTCTCTTTCAGTGAATGGAGATATTTGGTGAATTGAATCGGGTCCTTAAGTTTCGTCGCCATTGACTACTGAAGGTGTGATTTGCAGCAAGCTCCTTTACTTTCCCTATGGTTTTCCCTTCTACAAAATGCGGCAATGCTTAACTCACAGAGTTCTTGAGATGATTAAATAGGATATGTATGGTTCTGAGTGCAGAATATGAAACACAGAGGCCTTTGATAGTAACAAGAGGCTTCTACTCTGTGTTAGGAACTATTTCACGGACTGGCAATACATAGATGAATAAAAAACAGCCCAGCCTCTGACTTCAAAGAACCCACTAAAGTTGAGATGCCCTAGGGATTAAATAACACAGTGTCCCTAAAGCTATATAGCATATGTGAGCACTCAGTACACGTTATTAATACTTTTTCCTTTTATGATTGATTTTATGGACGTAGAGTCCTGACTCTCGAAGGCTCCAGTTGGAGATGTTTAATGAATAAGAGACCTAAATATGTAATTTTCACATCTTAAGATTTGCCATCAATTTTTTAAATTGTTGCAGCGTGTGTAGTTCTTACTTTTAATACTAATAATCTTTTTCTGGGTATCTATTAATATGTAGAAAGCTTCACTTCCACCACATCGCATAATGCTTTCCACCATCTTATGAGGGTATAATATTCCCATTTTCCTAGTGACTTAAAGTGGCTCAAAGAGGTTAGGTGACATGCCTAAGGCCAGGTAAGCGTGAGTGCACACACACACACACACACACGCATGCACACACACACTGTTTGGAGCTGTGCCCCTCCATGCCCAGGTGGGAGCTGCCTGTCGCACCGCACCTTAGGAGAAGCCGAATTTGGTGGTACTTCATTCTGTCAGATAATTAAGGCGACAGAGAAGAGCAGCCTGAAAACTAATGCCACGGTTAAGGAAGGGAACAGCTGCTTCATCTGCCTATCTGGCAGCTGGGTTTGGGAGTGACTCGGTGCAAGGTAGTGACTGCAGTGCCCAGAGATGAGAAAGAGCAATGCCCTCCAAGGCTTCCCATGCACATAATTGTATTAGAAGAGTTAGCATGTTAATGGTGGATGTGGTGATGATAACAATAACAGCAGCAACAATAATAATACTGTCTTATTTCTTTTTTTCAGAAAAGATAGCCTAAAAGGGTTAAGAATCCCAGCAAGACACAACATAGACGGGCTGAAAACTCGTGGCAGGATGGAAGGGTATAAAGATGCCGGGGAAGTGGCTGGGGAATAATAAAATAAGAGGGAAGCTAAACCAGTGACCCTTGTCGGCAGTGAAAAGCGGGAGATTAGAAAATGTTTCATGCTAATTTCCATGGAGATTTCTTTAATTTAGCGAAGATTGCTTCCCGGGCTCCGCCTGGCCCGCGCCGGCCCGCGTCCTCGGTGGTCCGGGCGCCCCGGCTGAGCAGCTAGCGGGTCACTCGGGCGGCTCCGACGTCTCTATCAGCCGCGCCCGCGCCGCCCGCCTCCCCGCGCTCCTGGCCGGCTCTCGCTTTTTTTTTTTTTTTTTTTCTTTCCGTGGCAGTCTTAGGATTCTTGTCACATGACGGCTTCATCGGGCCCTTCTCCTCCTGATCCTTTCAAGCTCTTTCTCCTGCCTGGCATATCAAAGGAGATTTGTGGGTCACCGAGCCGGGACGCAGCGTATAAAGTCATCAGCCTGGCCGGCACCACCTCGATCATTTGCCGCATTGTTCTTGCAGGAGCCCAGGACGGCTGTGGCTCTTAAATAACTAGCTTAGCAGTTAGCCGAAAAATTTTAGTTTTTAAAAATATAAAAAAAAAAGAGACAGTCTAACAGTTTATTCGCTTTTCCATACACTCTTAATTGAAACTCAGTAGCAGCCTAAGATAAAGCAACACATCAGATGAATTAAAATGTCTCACAGAATTTTTATTACTTAGCGTTATTACTGTTCTAGAATGAAATTAACAATTTAAATACAGAACCCGCTTGCTGATTCAACAACGAAGTTACGAACTGCACCTTTTAAATACATATTGTACGCTTACGTGAGCACAAGACTTTTAGAGAATAACTGTTTTAAGTTTACCGCGTAATTGAAATTCCAACAACTTCACCATCATAGGGAAGTACGTTTTAAATGGAAGATTTCTGCAGTGTGTATGGAGGTGGATGCATGCGTGGTTATGTGTGTATATACAGTATAACATAGTCTCCAAAATCAGCCCCAGAGATAGGCTCCGTATTTCAACTCGTTTCCAGGTAAAGATTGCTCTTGTTTGCAGAATTATGTAGGACAGATCAGAAGATTGCCTCTTCCTGCTTCCTCACTGAGTTTCCACCTGCTTCATCTACTTTTCTTAATTCCCACTGAAGCTGCAACTAAGGCCTGAGGCACTGGCTTCAGTGAAAATTTTATTGGAGTAAAACTCTTCTGCCAAGTCATTTTTGATCAAAGACATTTCCATAGCTGTTGCTGCGCTTACAGTCTGAATTCTCTTCTCTACTTTTTCTCTGGTGCTTTATTTTAGACCTTCTGGCTGCATTTCCAGAGCGTTAATGTTATGTTGCCTTACCTTTTTACAGGCATAACTTTTATTAATTTGCTTTAGTTAGTTACAGCCTAAAAGGTCAGGGCAAGTTTCTTTGGCATTAGTTATCTAGCCTAAAATTTGCCTATAAAAAAGGAAGTGTCCCCTTAAAACCTTACCTCATGATAAGACATAAATTCCTAATCATTGTGATGTGTTTGGGGAAGGAATATGGGAGTCCTGCATTAAAATTTAAAATAAGTTTTTGTCTTCAATCCTTACAATTCATGTGACCAACTAAGTGTAGCAAATACATAAATTGTATGCCTTACACAATATCAAAAATATAACGTGGTTTATGTACATAAGTAAATTCACAAGTACTCTATTTAGCTAAAGAAAAGTTATTGAGGCCCTTTTCTAGAACTTTACCATTTCAATAATTAGAAATAATTCAGAGTTGACATGGCTATTATATGATGTTCATTCCACTGTTTCCTACTTCCATACCCATAACAGACATTGAAGAGAAGTCCTACTCTAGGTCACACTTAGCCTCAACAGTTTATGCCACCCACCGGCCAGAGGGCCACCACCAATCTACTGTACAAATGCTATTGACCATCCCTGATCAAGAGTAACAAGCATATTTTGTGGTTGTGAACTATTAAAGTCACCTCTTACGACAAGTTCTTGAATATTTAGAATGTAAAATTTTTATTCAGCGTCCCCTATGACAAGAAGGTTCGTTTCACATTTTTTTTTTCCAACCCGAGTGATTTTGGACAGATGTTTGACTCTTATTTTTATATTCCATTGTGAGAATATCCTGGACTTCATTCATGAAATATAGAGACCTTTTGGATCACTCATTGAATACTATCAACTGAAGTTCGATTTTGAAAATGGGAAAAAATATATAATACTTACAAATAGCTGCCATATTCATTAGCTGATGATAATTGATAATGCTATCATACCTATATATCTCCACAGTGAAAATCTGTGATCCATAATCAATTAAAATATTTTTATGAGTATATAAAAATCCTTTTTAGCTAACAGAACATGGACAGTCTACTAAGGAGTTTTTCTTTCTTTTCTATTTCTGATATACATACATTTTGTATGTCAGATTTTTACAGTGAGGCACAGAGTCTATGGTAGATATATTCATCTGGAGATGAAACATATACTCAGACTGACAGGATTTGGGATTTGGTAATCCCTCAATCAAATAAGTGAGCATGGGTCACTTCTGTAAAAATAAAACCTGAGCTGGCATATTGGGGAAGAATACCTGGCTTATTTTCTTATTTGTTTTACTTTGTTCTCATTAAGCTCCTACACTTAATATACAATGTAGTTTCTCATATTCATCTTTCTTTGTCACCTCCTCAAAATTTGAGATTATTCTTGCATTTAATTCTGGGCTTAATGACAATGCATTCCCACAGGATCAAATACCATCATCCAGAGTTAAAGTTAGGAGGGATGGTAAGCATTATATCATTAATTTCATAAATATGCAATAGTAAAATGAAGTGTTACCCGGTGCTGTCAGCATTCAGCAAATTCCTTCGTGTATGCTCAAATACATTAACTGACCATGTGCCTGGGATATTAGATATTCACACTTCGTAAGAAGATTTTCCAAAAGTGATTTTGCCCCCTTTGTTTAAGGGTTGTATGGATTGTCAAGATAGGAAATGAGAAAGGGGGATTTTATATCACATCTTAGTGTCCAAACCAGACATGTCACCGCTTTTCACTGTCAGTGTTTCCCAAGAAATGCTCTTAGTGGACTCAGAATCCTTATGACACACTTTTATTCTTATATTAATACTGATGAGAGCTGAAGTATAAGCCAGGGCCTATTTATGAGCGTCTTAACACAGATAATATGACCAAAATAATCTCAGTATTCAAACGAAATGTTAGGATCTTTACCCGACTTGCCTTATTTGGCTAATCCTATTTTTAACTATTTTAATAATCTGTAAAGTTGTCATTGATCAACTTTGATGGTATCTGAAGTCTTCATTGCTTATGTGGTTTTTTTTTTGTTGTTATTTTTTTGAAAAAAAAAAAAAAAGATTAAAAGCAATAGCTTGGCCTAAGATGCTGGAGGTACTGGGAGAAACAACGGTAGAAAGTACAAAACAAAGAGTAGAGACATGGCTGTTTGAAAGAATTTTGCAAATTTCAGTACATGCATGTGTTTTTTTACCCCCTTCTCTCATTACTAATTTCCCCTGGCTCTACCTCTTCATCTACTGAAAAAATTTTCCTGAAAATTGAGTGAGAATGATACGCCAATACCCAAAAATGTCACAAGGAACTCAGATTTTAACGTCTTTCAGAACCCAAGAATGGGTAGTCATTTATTTTATTTAGGGTTCTGAGAAGAGATCCTGCCCCATTTCTTGTTCCTAGGCCAGGGTTTCTTGGCCTTGGAACTATCGACCTCTGTTCTGGGCAATTCTTTGTGGTGGGGCTGTCCTGGGTATCACAGGATATTTAGCTGCATCTCTGGCTTTTACCCACTCCTGTTAAGACGACCAAAAATATCCCTCAAAATTGCAAGATTTGCCAATGAAAGCGTTGGGTAGGGGGAGGACAAAAACATCCCTCTAATGAGAACCACTGCTCTGGGACACTTCATTTTTTTATACTCCTTGGCATTTTCCCCATCTCTTCTTCTCATCTCCACCCATCCTTCTCTCCTAATGCCATTCCTGGTTTCCTCCTTCTAAACTTTCTAGTCTTAGTTGAGTAGGCAGCCCCGTCTGGGAGGTCCTCCTTGATTTGGAAAGATTTAGGTGTCTTCCCTGTTCTCCCAGACCTAGCATGCATTGGTCTTTATGACCTTTCACCCCAAGCCCCAGGAGTGTTAGCCCCATTGAGGACTGGGACTAAATCTGTTTCCCGTGTGGCCTCAGCACCTAGCACAGTGCCCTGTGCAGGAGAGTCTGTGCCATAAGTGAATAAAGGTTGAAGACTGAATACTGAATTACGGGTGCGCTTTGCATATGTTATATTCCCCCCTTTTTTTTTGACCCGGGCAGATGCAAAAGCAATCTTCCCACTCTTAGTAAATTCGGGACCCCTTCGCTGTCACTTTCCATAACCTGTTCTACAGCGGCAGAAAGCAGAATGCAATGTCAGAGGTGACTGCCAGCTTTATTTGGCGGCTATATTCCTGACAAACTCATTTAGAAATTTGGGTGGATAAAAATGTCAGCTCTGCCTGGTGCCTTTCATTGCAATATGGCATATTTCCCTGGTTCCCAAACCTTGGGGGAAACACTGGGCTCCGGAGCGGGAGGAGGCGAAGGCAAGACCTCTCCTGGTGCCAGTGTTTTCTGCACTGTTTTCTATTGGATCTGCTTGTAGAGAAAGCGGACTTGGCAGGCTGTGACGCCTTCCCGTGGGCATGTGCAGGACAGTCTCAACCACAATAGCAAGCTCGCACCTTGGCTCTGGCTCCTCTCCTGCTTCATTAAGATTTTTCTATTCTGTTGCGTCTCCCATTCTTCTTGGGAAGTGGGCTATTTAAAAAAGAGCGAGATGACTCTAATTTTGTGCTTTTAAAAAGCACACAGAGGAAATTTGGATACATATGGATGCATAGACTTACCATGTCAGCAGCGCTGACCCAAAAACGCTGAAGGGAACGGTATCTGAGCAGACTGCTTCCTCCCTTCAAGCCCAGGAGCCTCTGCTGCTCTCTTTGGCCATGTAAACATCTCAGCAGGGTATGTAGCTTTAAAAACTGGCACAACAGAAGACAGAAATGTAGGGTAAATAAAGCATGAGATGGTGAGAAAAAGGCTTTTCTCTCTTCCTTATGTGTACCCCTCATACCTTGCCTGCTTACAAAAAAAAAGAAGTCAAGTAGCACATCTTCAGGGGAGTACAGAAGGAAAGGAGGCTGAAAGCGAAGGTTCTCAGCACTGTCCTGAGTTAGCTGGTAGCTCCGTCTTTTTGTGCTTCTATCTCCTTCCATGTTAAAAATACAATGAGATTTAAAATAATGAATGATTTCCAAATTGCAACTAGCCCACTGTGGCCCCGTGTTCATTTACTTACTCACATGGTTGCATTAGAAAAGGAGCTAAACAACAAAGACCCCATCTACTTTTGAGATCAAGCATAGGCGTGTGAATTCTTTTGTTTCCCTTAATGGTAGATCACATTTATTGAATATACACTATGTGCAAGTCACTGAGCTAAGGACATTGTAAGCAGCATCTCATTTAATCACCACGATCACCTATGATTATCCTCCATCCAGAGTTAGAATAGCAGAGTGAAATAGAGTGGAAAATTACAAGAACCAGGCAAATGGAGTCCAACTAGGTTCTTTAATTGTTTTAATTTTTTTAATTTAACTTTTAATTTTGAGATAATTGTAGATTCACATGTAGTTGTAAGAAAGAAAACTTAGATGCGATGTACCCTTTACCTGGTTTCTCCCAATGGCAACATCTTGCAAAATTACAGTATAATATCACAACCAATGAATCAATTTTGATACAATCCATCAATCTTATCCAGATTTTCCAGGCTTACATGTACCCATTTCTGTGTTTTATGTGTGTGTGTGCATATTTAGTTCTTTGGAATTTAATCACATTTATGTATCCAATACCACAGTCAAGACACAGAACATTTCAATGAGGGCCCCCCAACTGTCCCTTCACAGCCATATCTATTTCTCCCCTGCTTCTTCTCCCTCCCTAGCTCATGGCAACCACTAATCTGTTCTCCATCTCTAAAATTTTGCCATTTCAAGAATGCTATATAAATTGAGTCATACAGTACCTAACCTTGTGAGATCGGCTGTGTTAAGTCAACATCATTCCCTTGAGAGTCACCCAGTTGCTGCATATATCTATAGTTTGTTCTTTTTCGTTGCTGAGTAGTATTCCATGGCATGGGTGTATTACATTTTGTTTAACCACTCATCCAGTGAAGGACATTTGGGTTTCCAGTTTTTATCTAATATGAAGAAAGCTGCTATCAACATTTGTGTGTAGGTTTTTTATATGAACATACGTTTTTATTTCTCTGGGATAAATGCCCAGGAGTACAATCACTGAGTCATATGATAACTTCATGTTGAATTTTATGAGAAACTGCCAATCTGTTTTCCAGAGTAGCTGTACCATTTTACATTTCTACCAGAAATGTGAGTAATCTGATTTCTTTGCATCTTCCCCAGCATTTGGTATTTCACTATTTTTAACTTTAGCCATTCTGATAAGTGTGTAGTTATATCTCGTTGTGGTTTTAATTTGAACCTCCCCAATGGCTAATAATGTCAAACATCTTTTCATGTTATTTAACTATTTTGATATGTGACTTTCTATTTGTAAATTTCTGTATCTTCCTCCAAAATTGGAGCTTTTCATAGATATCCATGTGAATGAATCAAGATATAAGGGGATCCATAATTTGTTACTTGGCATGTGGCCCTCAGAGGAAGATGAATAAGTTGCAATCAAAAAAGATTCATAGAAATTAATACCACATGGTGGCTTTTTTCCCTGATCTATTTGCTATGCCCAAGCAATAGTTTAGTCAGTGGGAAAAATTGGCCAAGATGAAACCAAATACAAACCCAAGAACATTTAGGATGCCATTTATAGTAAAAAGAAGTTTTCTAAAGTATTTAGCTTTTTGTTTTGGTTCGGTTTTAATAAAAAGCTGCTTCTAAATGCCTGCCCTCTTAAACTGATCCATCATCCTATTTGAGAGTTGTTTCTTTGTGTTTGCTGTCGAATGATCCCTGTTCTTTTACCCATGTCTGGATGGTCAGAGAGGTTAGAGGTATAGTGAATAGATCGTAGCAAAAAGTGTGTCTCTTGATACTGAGGTCCTCATTATCTGCTGAAAACTCCTACCATTTTCCTTTCATTCAGAACAGCTCTACATACTTGGTGTTTTGGTCAATCCTCTAATAGTCATCCAGAGAAGTAGAGCAATATTCTTTTCCAGGCCATCATGAGATAAAAATAGCATATACTTTGGTATAAAATAAGTCTCAGTTTGAATGCTGACACTGACATTCACTGACAGTGTGACTTCAAGCTGGCTACTTAACATCTCTGAGCCTATTTTTCCTCAACTGTGACATGAAGATGATACTAGGGACTTCACGGTATTGTGAAGACTATATACAGTGTTTGGCACCCAGTTTTGTTGATGGTAGTCACACCCTCCCCAATTATATTTCTGTTTTTTACTTTTTCTTGCTCATCCTTCTAGCTTCATTTACTGTGAGTCTCAATTTCTTACCGGTATCGTCAGCATTTATTGGGTGCAGTCGCTTCCTACTGAAGTCACCCAGTCACACAGGGATAATGAGATAAATCTCCTGCTTCTATAACGACCTTTTTTTTCTGAGTATTCTGGGCTGACTTCAGCAAGTCAGAGGTCATAGAACCATTATCTTGAAAGAGTGACCCATCTATTCCAACACTTTTGATACTTTTCTTAAAAAAATAAAACAAAACTTTAAAATTGCTGTCTCTACTTGAATGTTTCCAGTGGCAAAAAGCCTCACTCATTCACCAAATAATCCAAGGTAATTCTGGGTAGCTCTAATGACCATAAAACTGTCCCTCTGTTGGCATGAAATTTGTCTCCTCTGAATGTTTAATGGCTTTCGTTTCGAGCCATATAGGACATCTTTCACATGTCTGTGTTTAAACATCCAAATTTTGGTATCACATTTTCCTTCAGCCCCTGTCCTCCTAAATGAAACAATTCCTCTTTTGGGGGGCCAATACTTTTTGTATGGCAAGCATTTCCAGGCCAGACCTCTTCATCAGACTTCTTTGTTTATATCCTACTTCATTAATATTCCTGTTAAAAAATTCCTATTAAAACAGCTGCTTGGAACTGACCACCATTCACCAGAGATGAATGTATAATAATCTCCTTGTTTTTGGATGCTATGCTTCATTTAATGCACCCTAATTTGACATTCCACTTTTAAAAACTCACAGCAAAGTTTGGTCTCAGTGATAGCTGCCATGTGGCATCGATGAGATTCTCATCTCATGAGTTGCCTACCTCTAGGTCCAGAGTCTGTTTGCTGATTCTTTGTTCATTTGTTCCCTCCTCCAACGATGGCATAAACCCTCTCCTTGTGCCAGGTTGGGCACTGGAGCTGCTGTGCCTGATTTCAGCTGTCAGGAGCTCACAGTCCGTTGTGAGTTATGAGTTATGTGGAGGGGCGATGGGTAGCAGACAAAATGACGCTGATAATGAGCAGGCAAGGCAAAGGGGCAATGAAGGACTGTGGACCACTCAGGGCTAGTGTAGAAGAGACAAATGACTGATTATGGGAGACGGAGGCTTAGGCTAGGATTCCGAGAGGGGAGGCCTGGCAAGGGACTGAGCTAATGTTCTTGTGTTGTTTACTTAATCCTTCAGAGGATGACCCCAGTGTAACAGGAACTCACCTCTTTCTCCCTTCTCTCTTAACTCCATGGACCCGGCATACTCTGAAAGAAGAGAATGATCCAGGTATGGCTAAATATAGCCAGTGCTGCGATTCCCCTCACCATCTTTTGTCTAATCTGCCTTCTGATACCACAGCTTTCTGTCTGGCCTTTCTTTCACCCTGGACCGGCGTTGGCCACTCATCTTTAAGAAAAGGAAGATTGTTTCCATTTGGACATCTTCAGGTACCTAGTGGGTGTGCAGAAAATGCCCGCGGAATGCGTGAACAAGTGACAGAATGAACAATACCTGCCAATTCTTGGTGATCTTGGGGGGCATATCTGATCTGATTCTGGTGTCTCGGTCTTGGCTTTAGGGAGCTACTGGGCAAGATAAGTGTGTATCTCCAGCATTTATAAACCATTGTTGAATTTGAATCTGAATCTTAACCAGAAAACTGAAAGCTCATGGTGCTTAGATTCTATCTGATAACAAACCAACATTTGAACTTATATGTATCACAGGCTGGCCAGTGCCAAAAAAATAGTAAAGCGAGTTGGACATGGGGGGTAGAGTTGGGTTGAGCAGGTTGCAGAGGCTTCCTGCTGTTGGTTGGGAAACTCCCCAGAGAGTGACCTGTGAGGAGAAAGGTAAATAAAATCTCTGAAGACCTGACAGAACAATTTTAGAAAGAACAATTTACAGACCTGTAAAATTTCTTTTAGCTTTCACCAAATCATTTTTTATAATCATACAAAATTTCAGAAAATAACCATCATTGTGCTTAGAGAAAAATGCAAATGGATAAGCCAAAATGAAGAAAAATAGCCAAACCTAGAGAAAAACATGTTTTCTTGTTATTCATTATAAAGCGCTGTGCAATTGGGAGGGATCTTTCCTTTCTCTTTATTTTCCAAATTTTTCTTTAATGGTTTTATAATAAACAAGAATTATACACTTTTTTAAAAAAAGTAAATACATTCTACAAAGTGAAGTTTCCCTCAGCAGAGAAATTTAAGCTTCACAAGCTTGGATTTTAGGAGATCGACAAGCAAACAGCGGTGGACTGTACAGCAGAGTCAGCCTAATGGGACAGCGCTGTCCTTCTGTCCCAGATGGATGTAAGGAAGGCCACATAGCCTTGGGAAAAACTCAGAACTGAAAGTAGGCCCCACATTCATTGAGCTTCTCCCCACATTCATTGAGCTTCTCTGGAAACTTCTTGTTAGTCTTTATCCAAGCCCTGACAAAGGGGATCAACAAAATCATTTAAAATGTAATGGAGAATTGAGCAATAGTCAGCTAGCTTTCTGAGGCTATCTGATTCTCTAGAAATGCTAGAGAGACATTGAGAGAGAGAGGAAGGGAGAGAGACGGACAGAAAGAGAAAATATAATTTCATTGTTTTCAGATTAAGCAAAGGAGGACACAGTCCCTTCCACCCTCAAGTCATTCTCTCGAAGCCCATTCACAAAGTTACCTTTGATAGAGAGACTGAGGTAAAACAATTCTCCTTAAGTGTTCTTCACATGCTTGAGTTTTACAGTTTAGCTGGAAATTTCATAGAGAACATACAGCTCTGGCATTCCAAGCCTAATAGCAACGTGGAAAGAAGTGCTGTAGCCTTGAAGGAGCTTCTTTTCTCTTGACATTTGCAGAGCACCTCTGAAGACTCAAGGGCTGCTTAGCGCTCAGATAAAAATCTGATCTTTGAGATATTTATCTGCACCAGTTTTAATCTAAACCTTTCGCATCACCCATCCCTGCAGAGGGGTCATGGACCTTCACTGAGTTTTCTTTAGCTATTGGGCTGCTCTTTGATGATTTTGGAGTTTTACAGCTAGAGTAAATTTCATTTCATATTTTGTTTGAATATAGCAAAAAACAGATATTGAAATTTTCTTTCTTTTAGGCTTTTAGCTGTCCAATAGACCTTTTCTGTTTTGTTTTATTTTTCCTGTGCAGTGAGATCCTCCAAGTTAATACACACACCCAGA
Source organism: Nomascus leucogenys (assembly GCF_006542625.1). Classification (NCBI taxonomy): domain Eukaryota; kingdom Metazoa; phylum Chordata; class Mammalia; order Primates; family Hylobatidae; genus Nomascus; species Nomascus leucogenys. Next base: position 115,621,172 of record NC_044386.1, read on the forward strand.
AATGTTAAGTGTAAAGCAACAGCATGTCAACGAGCCTTAGGGTTGTTTTTAGAGAATCATTTAGTAGGTGCGGTTTTCCTTTTGGTTCGAATGAGTCAATACTCATGTTTCCCTGTTGCATGGGAGCTGATTTTCCTCAGGAATCCAAGTATACCACTTTTCTTTGAAGAGTCAGGCATATTTGAATGTAGAACACTGGCTTTCTACCTGGTTCCAGTTATTCAGCTTGTGCAATATTATAAGACACATAATGGCACCCTGTATGGATAAAGACAGGATATGGCTTTTCCTTACTTTTAGCAAGTGGCACTTAAAGTTTTGTAGATGGAGCTGGAGCCAAGGAGTCTAGAACACCATGCTTTCTGACAGCCTAGCTTTTAAATGCAGCAATTGGCTTTTCATAGCTGGTGACCCTTGGGACCAGTGCACTAACAGCATTGTCTGACGTTGGTGCTGTATGTTAGGAATGTCACAGGAAGTCTAAATTAAATGGCAAGTGCCCTCATGCCTTAGGTCTGCTTTCGGGTTTCTGCACAGAGATGGGCCCTCCCTGAAGGAGGAGAAAAAACTCCCGTGTGTAGCCAAAAGTCAATAAAGTACAGGATCTCTACCAAATTGATTATACCCATAGAAAGGCACTGGCTACAGATGATATCAATTAAGATTTTTATTAATAGGTACAGTTTGGAAGCTTAGATTGACATTAATTTTAATGAGAAATTTATCAATCAAAAATTAGCCCAGGTCTTTTACTATTGATTCCAGAATAGGCACGTTTAATGAATTATGATAGCAAACTGGGCTTTGATACCTTAAAAGAAAGTTTTTAGGTACATTTTTTTTCTTTTATGATTTGATATTGGCATACTTTCTTGTTATTTGTTTTTTGGGGTTTTTTTGCCCATAAGTTTGAGAGAATTAGATACGAAGCCATTTTGGATAATCACCCCCTCCTTCTTGCTGATGTCAGTATTGTCACAAATGTATACCATAAATATGTTTACCATATTATGTGATGTATTCCCTAGAGACTTATGGGGAAATGCATTTTTATAAATGACTTACCACATAAATATAGAAGGGAGCTGACTTACTATACAAAGAAATCCCATGAGGAATCTATGTGCAACGTGAAGCAATTGCTTGTAATGTTAAATATCTCCTGTGTTACAATCAGCAGACTTGAAAACTCAGAGCCCGCCTCTAAGGATTTCTCCCAAGACAGTGCACAACAATACCCTAACATGCACAAATGTCTCTCTTCCCTCCCTATGTGGGTGTGTCATTTTGATTTGTGAATGCTCTTCTGAGGAAATATGGTCAGAGGAGGTGATCCAGGATCACACCATTTAAAAAGAGAAGTTCCGTATCCCGTTTTACCACTTTCTGTCTCCTTACTCCATTTTATTTTCTTATACTTACCACTATAAGACATTGCACTATATATTAACCCGTTTGTGCCCCCTTTCCCTTGGATTAAAATCAACTGGAATGGCAAGTCTAGAAGTCAGGAACTTGGTGGGTTTTGTTCATGGTTGTAGTCCCATTGCTTGGGACATAGCATACCCTCAATACGTATTTTTTGAATGAGTTAAGGGGTGCTTTGCTAAGGTTAAATAAGCGGTGGCACCACTCAAACACTGACCTGAAGTGTGTCATATTTAACACACACCAATAGACAAAGAGTCGTTATTAGCTACAAGCAAGATGCTCCAACCAGGCCACTGTGATGGCGACAGTGAAATGGTTGAGAATGAGAGGCTGGAACTCTGGCTGTCACGCTCGTCAGCTTTGAGGCCCTGGATAAGTTGCCTCATCTTTCTCAGCCTCATTTTCTTCATCCATTCAAATGGGTTTATTGCTGGCAATAGCTCTAGGGATTTTTTGATGATTTAATGAACAAATACCTGCCAAGTATTCATCATGGTGCTTGGGACAGAGTAGGAGTACCATAAATGTCAGCTGTTGTTATTATTATTTTTGCTGTTGAGTCATGTCATTATTGATATTTTAGGCTTTTTACTCCATTGTTCCATGCTAAAAATGCAAATCAAAGCAATTGTTGAAGCTAAGATGGAGGTAATTAATTACTGCTTTTGCCCATGAAATGTTTAATGACCACCAGTTAAGAGTTCTGCCTTCTATATACATGGCTTCCCATGCTTCATTTACAAAATATTTGCTTACATACACAAGATTTCCTTTTAAAAGTACTTTCCAGCTCAGCTGCCATTCTTCTGATTAACCAACTTTCTTTTTAAAGACTTAAAGTCATGAAGTTTATTTTTTGTGACATCCACTCAAGGATAGAAACAAGGATTGCCAATGGTTTTCCAGCATGCTCTTGTTTCAGTTTCATCATGCAAACTTGCAGATGTTGTTTACATGAAAGACACATTTGTAGAAAGAAGGTAATATTGACAGACAACATCTGCTGTAAGGGACAATTCTGAAAACTGTTGTTATGCCAATTCCATTATTTTGCTATCATTTGCCACAATTGTTAGTGCCTTTGTTGTGAGTGTTTAACTCAAAATTAAAATATAACTTTTGGTAAATTTTATTCTGTAAACTTTTTTTCTGAGGCTTATGTGCATAACCATTCAAGCAATCAATACTTTAAAATCGAGTACCTTCTAGGTACCTCAAACCTTTCAAAGACTTCTAATTATACCTGGAATAAAACCCAAACTCTGTCTATGTTCTGCAAGTCTCTATGTGATCTCATACTTCCCACTGCCTTCATTTCTTCTTGCTTTCCCTGCCCTGCCTTTTTGGCCTGCTTTTGTCATGGATGATTTCCCATCCTAGAGATTTGCATTTAGTGTTTATCATCTAGACCTCCTAACATCAGATGTTTGCATGGTGTGCTCCTTCTTATCGTCCATATCTCATCTTTTTTCTTGTTTTTTCTTTTTTCTTTTTTTGCAACGGAGTGTCACTCTTGTTGTCTGGGCTGGAGTGCAATGGCGCGATCTCGGCTCACTGCAACCTCCGCCTCCCAGGCTCAAGGATTCTCCTGTCTCAGCCTCCTGAGTAGCTGGGATTACAGGCATGGACCACCACGCCCAGCTAATTTTTGTATTTTTAGTAGAGACAGGGTTTCATCATGTTGGCCAGGCTGGTCTCGAACTCCTGACCTCATGATCCACCCACCTCAGCCTCCCAAAATCCTGGGATTACAGGCATGAGCCACCATGCCCGGCCTATCCATGTCTCATCTTAATTTATCAACTATTTGAATTTTCTCTACCATAAATTATTAAGTAGGCTGCCCCTAAACCAGACACTTCCTTATGCATTTCTCTTTATTTCATCATTGTTCTTAGCATTATTTAAAATTATATTTATGCATATATACACGTATATGTTCTTATGTATAATATTACAAAATTATTTCTTTATATGATCTGAATTTCTGACAAAACTTAAGACCCCCAAGACCAGAAGCCCATTTCTGTCTTATTCCTTGATGTATTATTTGTACTTAGAACCACATTTTTTGGCCAAGAGAATAATTATGTGAATATAAGGTATGGTGAGATCAGAGAAGTTTCAAAGAGTATCATAGTTCTTTAGAAAGCTTCTGTCTAATAAGAGGGTTAAGCCACTGGTGTATGAGAAGATAATTTAACAAGCCAGTAAAATTAAGTGATGAAAGCAATGAATACTGGGAGATCTGAATATGGAGAGATCACTTTACACTGATCAAGAGTGGATTGATTAGTGCAGGTAGGTTTTAAGCTGGGCCTGAAGGATGGGTAGGATTTGTAAAGGAGCACAGTCATCGTTTAGCTCTTTTACACACAAATCCAAGTGTGTAAGGTCATTTCACTATAACTGCAACCTCGGTATATTTGCTAGAGCCCAAGTGAATCAAAGGAAGGAAATGCATGTTGGCTTTAGTGTTTGCTGCTGTCCTCATATATTTAACATGGATTAGAGGATCCTCCAAATGGAGTGCTGCCCACCTTGACCACTCTTTCCCATGCTTCTTGCCCGCTGCTCCACATGGTCCAGGTGGACTGTTTTTCTCCCTGCTTACATTTCCTAGAAAGTGCCCTGCTCACCCTTTTTTCTGGATGCTCACTCAGGGCTTTTACCAGGCCTGAACTCTCTCCCAGCTGTGCCACTTCACCCAACTGAGGCCTTCTCATTCTTCGCTTTGTAGTCAAGGAATCTGCAGCCCAGAAGCTCCCTCCATTTTTCTCCAGACTAGCCCAGGTCTCATACCCTTTGGTTTCATCTTTCTGTACTTCTTTCATGTTGCCCAGGACAATTCCTCATCATTACTTGTCAAATGGTTTTGTTCCCCCTGGGCTATAGATTAGATGAGGATGGGAATTCCCTTTTCACTGCCTCTGTATCTCAAGAGCGGCCCTATGCCAAGCACATCCCAGGGACTGAGTAAAGATTTCCCCAAAGGATGAGTGAATGTTGAAGAAAGGAAGAAAGCAATCCTCCTTAAGTGGGATATCAGAATGCTGAGCTTAACTTGAAACCATTTCTAAACTATAGACTCTTACTTAAAGGAAACCAACATGAAAATGCCAACACCACCTTATTTACAAGGTGCTTTGTTCACTAGAGCTATTAAAGGGCCGTGTTGATGGGTAGCCGTGCATAATTGTAGGTATTATGCCAGAGACCGCTTTCTGTCAGGCTGCTAGACCAAAGGGGCAAGGATGGTACTCTAGAGACCCTCACCCAACAGGATTATTAAACGAATTTGTAAGGGTTAATAGATGGGTGGCGGCTCATTAAAACCAAGTCTAAATGCATTACTTTGACCACAGACTCGTAATATGGACCATCTTGGAGAGCCTGCTGAAGCCTGAAGTGCATCTTTGCTAGGTTTGCACTACTCATATCAGTTAACAGTGGTACTTGCTAACCTCAGTGGTACTTGAGGTCCCTCCTGTATGCCAGGCACAATTCCAGATGCTTTATACATACTATTGCCAGTCCTTCCAGATAACTCCCGAGGTTTAGGCATTCTCATTCCCATTTATAATTGAGGAAATTGAGGCTCAGAAAGACGTTGTGGCCAGAGAAAACTAACCATTAAAGATCACCTTTTCCCAGCCTGGCCAACATAGTGAGACACCACCTCCATGAAAAGTAAAAAAAATTAGCCAGGTCTGGTGGTGCATGCCTGTGGTCCCAGCTATTCAGGAGGCTGAGGAGAGAAGACCGCTTGAGTACAGGAAGTTGAGACTGCAGAGATCTGTGTTTGCATCACTGTACTCCACCCCAAAAGAGAGAGTGAGACTCCAACTCAACAACAACAACAAAAAAGATGGTATTTTTTCTTAAACGATGACAATTAAGAGTGCCTAAATTGCTGTCATGGTATTTCCTATGAGAAAATATTTTTGGCTGACAGGGCCTATTCACTTTATTCCCTTGAATCTAAGACATTATTCATGGTAGACTGTATCATAGATTAATAATGGCTTCAAAGGGAAAACAGAACGTGGAATTCAATACACATTTTGTTAAACAGACTGACCACAGCATTACATTATGGTTGGCAGTTTTCTTAGACTTATGTTTGATTCTAAGTCACATTCAAAATTTAACCTGATTTCTGCAAGGCCATAAAGTGAGGTTGTGAAATGTGCAGCTCAACTGACTGTACCAACTCTCAGCCCTTCCTCTCTTGGCCTATTGGGCTACCTTCAAATTCCTTAAACTTTCTGTAAAAAAGAAATGATAGGGAATCTATCTCCTAAGCTTGATATAAGAATTGAAAGAGTTGACAGAGATTCAGCACTTGAATCATACCTAGCTCTTCATCAGTACATGACAGATTGTAGCTTTTACCCTGGGGCATTTGGGGCGAGAGGCAATAGCAGCGCCTCATTCATCCATTTGTTCCACAGCCATTATGGAGACCCGCTCCTGCCTGGCAGTGTCCTGGGCAGTGTCGTGGGCCGGTGGTGATATCCTGCCCTGCAAGACCTGTGCTGACCATCTTGACTCTTAGTAACAAAATCTTTAAGATCCATCGTGCAATATTTTAGCATATTAAAAACATCTGGATTTCAGCAGAATATCCTATATTTTTAAGTTATCATTTTTATTTTCTCCCTTAACCCATGTTTTTGGAAGGTTGCTGGCTTTGTTTTAAGGTTTGTTAGGCTCTTCTGACAGAAATAATGCTTCAGAGAATACACAGCCCTTCCACCAGCCTCTCTCAACTTGAGACATGTTAACAGTTTCTAGTACATTGGCCTAGTTATGACACTTTTCTGTAGACAAATTACTTTTCCTTTTAGTATTGCATCTGAGTGAAATATCTTTGAAGACACATGAAGCCTCTACTAGATAATCCTATTTTAATTGAAATTTGAAACAGTAACTTGCTACTGATCTAAATACTGTGGGGTGAAAGGATCTCCCTCCTGCTCTCAGGAGCAGGTGGGAGCTGGGATGGAGGAGGTGAGAGCTGGCCTGGTTTCTCTGGTGTCCCATCACTCTAAGATGCTTCGTCAAGTAACTCAGGGTGTTAGTTCCCAAAACAGAACCAGGCTTCAGTGAATGGGAGTGACTTTCTCAGAGCAGATGGGGATGTAAATCTGTGTATTAATAGGTATGTTTCACTCTAGATGTGTTAGGAAGAGGAAGTGGTGGCCTGATGAAGACCTGAGCTGTGCATCCTTCTCCTGCGCAAGTAGGACAGCACCTCCCTCATCTCCTATTCCTTCCCTGTGTGATCTGTAGCCACTGAGGCCTAGACCCCCACTTCCTTAGCATTTGCGGAAGAAACATTGGTAGTCAGTGGCTTTGGTAAGAGTGGATTGCCAGGACTCACGAGGCTGGGGATGAAATCATCACTGCAAAATTATTAAGATTAATGCCTGGGACCAGAAGACGCTACAGTGAAACAGGGCTCTGAGTACAGGTAGGTGAGGCTGGGATTATAGGTTGATTGGGAATATATTGAGCAGGGGAGGTGACTTGGAAAAGTTACACTGAGAAGAAGGAACCTGAAATAGATTGAGCATTTCCCTTAGTCAATGCTTATATGGATTATAGCATTTAATGGTCTCCGTTCTCTACACAGCCCTGGGTATTGGATGCTCACTTTGAGGCACAGAGGGACCCCAGAAACACAGCTCCTAGTGGCAGCTGTGTCCAATTCTAAAGCAATGTACTCCCATAGAAAGCAACTTGGGCCTGTTGAGCGGGAATTGGGGTGAGTTGAGAAGCAGAGAACTGTGATAAGAGTGAAATGTAGGCCGGGTGCGGTGGCTTATGCCTGTAATCCCAGCACTTTGGGAGGCCAAGGTGGGCGGATCACAAGGTCAAGAGATCAAGACCATCCTGGCTAACATGGTGAAACCCCGTCTCTACTAAAAATACACAAAATTAGCCAGGCATGGTGGCGGGCACCTGTAGTCCCAGCTACTCGGGAGGCTGAGGCAGGAGAATGGCGTGAACCTGGGAGGCGGAGCTTGCAGCGAGCCGAGATTGCGCCACTGCAGTCCAGCCTGGGGGACAGAGCGAGACTCTGTCTCAAAAAAAAAAAAAAAAAAAGAGTGAAATCTAGTTACAGTCTAAGAAATCATCCCATACCGGGGCCTGTCAGGGGGTTGGCGGGAGGGAGAGGGACAGCATTAGGAGAAATACCTAATGTAGATGACGGGTTGATGGGTGCAGCAAATCACCATGGCATGTGTATACCTATGTAACAAACCTGCTCGTTCTGCACGTGTATCCCAGAACTTAAAGTATAATAATAAAAAAAATTATTCTCAAGATTCATCTAAAAACCAGTACCAAACACTAATTATTATTCATTTTCTTTTGTCTACATGTGTACATTTCAGAAAAGGCTAAATATAATTCATGTAAGGTTTGATATATTTGCTTATTAATAAATGAATCCCCATCAAAACTCTAGCTTGTTGTGTTACAAGAATCCGTGGGGACAAGAGAAGGTCAGAGTATGATTTAGTCACTGGGGACTAGGTTTGTTTTTATGTCACATGCTCTGCATATCAGTGTGTTACTTTTATGCTAGATTTCTGAGTCGCACCAATCAATAGAATTAGCCCCTCCTTTCTCTCCTTGCCTTCATTTAAACATCAAGGTAAAATTCAAAGGCTTGCAGAGACTACTTGGGTCATTCAAGAGATCACTGGTCTACTGGGGGTTGCCTTTGTCTTTTCATCACTGCATTGGTTTTATTGTCCAGATTTGGGCTGCCTGCTGCCCATCACCCAAGGCCTCCTGCCCAAGTCTATTTGGGAACCAAGCACAGCACGTGCAAACCCTCTTGTCGCCATGGAATAAAGTGAGGGAATAGAGAACAGGTTTTATTTTTTCTGAACTATTTAATTGCTGTTCTACGCAGGAACTCTCAATAATGACCAGGGATTTTATACAACATTGTGGCCCCATTCAACAACAGACTACTAATTAGTTCATTTACTTGGGTACTAAACTCATCTAAGAAGAGGAGCAGAGCCTAATTAGAGAACTCTCAAAGGATATTAAACCCCAATCTTTTAAAGTTACAGTTTTTAAAAAACACAAATATACAAAAGTATACACACTTGCACACACATGCTTGCATACACACACATGCTGAAACCAAGACTCCACTGAATAGTATTCCCAAGTATTTGGTGATAACTGATCATTAGAAAGGATTTCAGTTGTTGTTTGTTGTTTGTCTTGTTATAAAAGAAGGACCAAACCAACATAAAATGTGCTCACAATGACTAAGCCAAAAAGCCAAGAATACATATTCCCTTCAACTTAAACATCCTTAAAAAATATGGTGAAAATTAGATATCGTTTAAAGATTTTGGTATGATTTTCTTCTACCACTAAATTTGTTTTCTTGCATTTGATGGGATCTTTATGAACCTTTGATCTTGTTTAAGCCGATGTTTGTGTTTGGGGAAATCCGCCTTTCATTTGTTTGTGTAGTTTCTAGACATTTTCCCAATGGCAGTTATATTCCAGGTATTATACTAGGCACCTGGAGGAACTCCTGGAATCGGACACGAATCCGACCATCCCAGTAGCAGCTGTATGTCAGTTTGTTCAACCAATGGTTAATAATTGGTTAGAAATGCAAACGTTAAAAAGATGTGGTTCCTTCTAGGAGGTGAAAACAGAAATAGAACTAAATAAATGCAATTGAATGAACTATATGTATAAATGAAGACATTTAACAAAAGGAAGTATCAGAAAGAGGGAGAGATGAAAAGCTGCAGGAATTAGCAAGTCTTCACTGAGAAGGTGGCTTCTGAGCAGGGTCACGAGGGATAAGTGAGAAAATGTCAGGCAAATGGGAGAGGCATCAATTTAATGAAGAAGGAGAGAGGGAGACGAATGATATATTTAGCGGGAATTAAAAATAATTTGCTATGGCTGAAGACAATGAAAAGGCAGGAAGTGGAATTATAGCATTTAATATTCTCCCATTCAGCCGAGTGCAAAATGAGGCATTATTTGGAAGGCGGCACACTCACGTAAGCCCTCATGTGCTGTGCTTCAGGGCTTGAAGAAGGTCATGGTAATAACGTAGGCAATAGCAATAATAACAATAAATGTAAGCATTTATTGAGAAAGACCATGTACCAGGTTTCTATTAAAAGGTGCTATACGTACAGCAACTTTCCATCTGCCGCTCCCCCTAGCCCTAGAGTTTCAGTAGCGCAAAATGAAAAAGTTCTGCAGATCCGCTTTACGACATCGTACTTACAGGTAACGATACTGCACTGCGTCCTTAAAAATTTAAGCGTGTAGGCTGGGCACAATGGCTCATGCCTGTAATCCCAGCACTTTGGGAGGCCAAGGTGGGCGGATCACTTGAGTTCAGGAGTTTGAGACCAGCCTGGCCAACACGATGAAACCCTGTCTCTACCAAAAATACTTTTTAAAAAATTAGCCATGTGTGGTGGCACGTGACTGTAATCCCAGCTGCTCTGGAGGCTGCAGCAGGAGAATCGCTTGACCCCAGGAGGTGGAGGTTGCAGTGAGCCGAGATCAAGCCACTGAACTCCAGCCTGTGACAGAGTGAGACTCCGTCTCATAAATAAATAAATAAATATAAATTAAGCATGTAGACCTCAGGTTACATTTTTTTTTTACCACAATTAAAAATAAAATGCTACATGCATTGTCTTAGTTGGCTATTGCAATATTCCTAAACGTTAGGTTCTATTATACCCTGGTTTTGTCAGGAGCTCAGCTGAGCTGAGAGAGAGAGAAAAGGAGCTCATTGAGTTGCCAGGTGTTGGAGTAGCCAATTAAAGCAACAAGCCATAAATGAGTTAAGCCTTTAATCACTTACGGTGATAGTGCAAGCTAGAGGGTAAGGCCAGAGAAAGCACCGCCTCCCCTTGTTCCATTTTCCCCCATGGAATGGCACACAGGTCAGGTGGATCAATGCAGATGTGGGGTCATCTCACGGGTGGAGGGAGCCCCCAACAAAAGGCTCTAGAAGTTTTGTGCACCCTGAGGTGGTGGCAGGGAGAGGACAAGAAGGAAAGACTAGGAGTGGAAAAGTACTGGAGTAGAGTGGGGAAAATATCTTCAAGGTCTCCTCCGCTCTACCATAAAGAGGCCTCCGCAGAGATGCCTGAAGAAGACCTCCCCCCACAAGACCTCAGCTAAAGTGACCCAGGAAGGCAGGAGCAGGAGCTAAGAATGCAAACTTGTGGAAGAGCCTGACCGGGCAGGGAGTTCTGAAGCCTTGACTGCAACTCCCTTCAGAGATTGCAATGTGCTGGCTGTGCACCAAGCCTGGTGTAGGGATGGCAGTTTCCCCTGAGAGGCCTGCTAGGCAAAGCTTTCATAATAGTCTATGGTCAGGCCTGAGAAATCACAGATAGGATTTTAACCAGGAGCCACACTCCTCTGATGACACCACGGCAGAGCCAGGATTCACACTGAGGCAGTTTGCATCTAGATCCTGTGCTCCTACCATTACCCTCTTCCGCCTCTGCAGGCTCAGGGAACCCCTGAGAGCTTTGGCTCACTTAGGCCAGCGTGGATGGATTTGCCTTGGAGGAGAAATACCCTGGTAGAAGAGCAGGAATATAAAAAGACATCAACAAAGTAGATGGGAATTTCTGTAGGAAAGGTGTGGATAGAACAGGAAAAAGAGAAATGACATTCAGTTAGCGGCAGCTGACAGGGCTCCTTGGAGGAGAGCATATGTGAGCAGAATTTTGAGTAGATAGGATTTAATCCTGTTGTGAGGGCTGGCGCAGCATCCCTGGCAGCGAGAAGAGCAAGGGCACTGCAGCAGGAAACACACCGTGTGTGTGTGCAAGCGTGCATGTGTGTGCATGTGTGTGCGCATGTCTGTGTGTGTGTGCGCGCATGTCTGTGTGTGTGTGTGCACATGTCTCTGTGTGTGTGTGCATGCAGGTGCCTGTGTGTGTGCATGCACGTCTGTGTGTGTGCGCGCACATGCAGGTGCCCGTGTGTGTGTGTGCGCGCATGTCTGTGTGTGTGTGCACATGCAGGTGCCCATGTGTATGTGTGCACGTGTGCATGTCTGTGTGTGTGTGTGTGCATGCAGGTGCCTGTGTGTGTGTGTGCATGTGTGTGCATGTCTGTGTGTGTGCGCATGCAGGTGCGTGTGTGTGTCTGTGTGTGTGTGCACACGCATGTCTGTGTGTGTGTTTGTGTGTGTGCATGTGTGTGTGTCTGTGTGTGTGTCTGTGTGTGTGTCTGTGTGTGCGTGTCTGTGTGTGTGTCTGTGTGTGTGTGGGTGTGTGTGTGTGTGTGCATGCGGGTGCGTGTGTGTGTGGGGGGGTGTGTGTCTGTGTGTGTGTGTGGGGTGTGGGTGTCTGTGTGTGTGTGGGGGGTGTGTGTGTGTGTGTGTGGAAAGCAGTGAGTGCGTTTGACTGCTGGACAGCATCCATGTAGTGGGTCAGAGGACGAGGATCAAAGAGGAGCGCACGAAGGCCCCTCTGAGCGCACTGGCTTAACTCTTAGTGCACAGAATGAGGAGGTTTAGGGTGTTCGTAGCTCTGTAAGTTGGTTTGACTCGGAAAGTCAATACCACAGATTCAAGGGAGGACAGACTGGAGGCCAGAGGACACTGGAGAGCAGTGATGGAGGCCAGGGGTTGCTTGGTGTGAATCTGAGTGCCTCTGTGACTCTTTCCCAGGGAAGATAAGACCAGCCAGGAGCTCCTTCCTGGCCCCTCAATCATAAAAGAGATAAAGGAAGGGTAGTAAATTGTTTTGATGTGGCTGCTTCCTGGGGTAAAGTGATAAGATGATGACAGAACTTGGATATGTTAAAAGCTGTGAAGTTCCACCTGTGCATGGTTGGCATGCTTCATCAATGCTAGCAGGGTGGATATGAACAGAGGGGCTGGAATTGGCATTGCCAGGTGTTTGCAGGGCCTCATTGGGCACTTAATCCTACAAATTCTTCTAGGCAAATTTTAAGGATTGAATTGTGCCACCCAGCCCCCTTAAAAATAGTTACGTTGTCGTCCTCAAAATGTGGTAGTATTTGGAAATACGGTCACGGCAGATGTAATTAGTTAAGATGACATCATACTGGAATAAGGTGGGCCTCTAATCCAGTATGACAGGTGTCCTTATAAGCAGAGGACCATGTAAGGACACACACAGAGGATACCATGTAAAGATGGAGGCAGGGGCTCCAGTGAGGCATTTACAAATCAAGGAACACCAAGAATTGATAGGAGAGAGGAAAGGAATGGATTCTCCTCCCTCAGAACTCTCAAGAGGAACCAACCCACCTAACACTCCAAATGTCTGGTTTTCTTTCTATTTTATTACTATTATTATTATCATCATCATCATTATTTTTTTTGAGACAGAGTCTCACTCTGTCACCCAGGCTGGAGTGCAGTGGCATGATCTCAGCTCACTGCAACCTCTGCCTCCTGGGTTCAAGCGATCCTCCTGCCTCAGCCTCCCGAGTAGCTGGGATTACAGGCACACACTACCACGCTCAGCTAATTTTTGTATTTTTAGTAGACACGGGGTTTCACCATGTTTTTCAGGCTGGTCTCGAAATGCTGACCTCGTGATCTGCACGCCTTGGCCTCCCAAAGTGTTTATTATTTTCTTTTTTAAGAGACAGCGTCTTGTTCTGTTGTCCAGGCTAGAGTGCAGTGACGCAATCGTAGCTCACAGCAGCCTCGAAATCTTGGGCTCAAGAGATCCTGCCGCTTTGGCCTCCTGAGAAGCTGGCACTACGGGCACACATCACTATGTCTGGCTACCTTTTTTTTTTTGAGACAGAGTCTCGCTCTGTCACCCAGGCTGGAGGTGCAGTTGCACGATCTCGGCTCACTGCAACCTCTGCCTCCCGGGTTCAAGCATTTCTCCTGTCTCAGCCTCCCTAGCAGCTGGGACTACAGGCGCACAGCACCACACTCAGCTAATTTTTGTATTTTTAGTAGAGATGGGGTTTTGCCATGTTGGCCAAGCTGATCTCGAACTCCTGACCTCAGGTGATCCGCCCTCCTTAGCCTCCCAAAGTGCTGAAATTATAGGCATGAGCCAGCATGCCCAACCTCACTTTTTTTTAAAACTTTTTTTTTTTTTTTGATAGAGATGAAGTCTCACTTTTTTGTCCAGGATGGTCTCAAACTCCTGGCCTCAAGTGATCCTCCTGCCTTGGCATCCGAAATTGTTGTGATTACAGGAATCAGCCCCATGCCTGGCCAAAATCTGGTTTTAAAAAATCATCTAGCTTGTGGAAATTTGTTATGACAGCCCTATGAAACTAATACAGCCACAGTTTATGTTGTTACTATATATTATATTATAATATATTGTACATTATATACAATGATTAACTTTCACTAGGATTTTAAAAATATGGATTTACATTAGACAGAGCACGCTCTGAGGAAGAAGTTTTTAATAAGTATGAGCAAAGGCACATTTTAGAGATTAATTTTTTTTTGGTAAACTTGACCAGCTTTAAGCATTGTTTAAAAGGCTGCTCTAACCATCTGTATGAAATGGCCCATGTTAAATTAGTCAGCTGGTCTCAGTGTTAATCAAAGAGGAGGTCAGGGGTCAGAACCATCAGCTACACAAGAAAGATCCATTCCCTCTCCCCACATCCTGAGAATGGACTTCCTGGCCTACAGCCAAGGCCAGTGGTGAGATGTGAATAGTGGATATTTGCCCAAGTGGAAAAAAATAATTTCCGATTATGAAAGTAATGCCTGCTCTTTGCAAGGAATTCTGAAATAATAATAAAAATATGTATATAAAACAAAATAAAAACCACCTATAATCTTACCACCCAGAGATACCAAAATCAAATGGGTATATATGTACGCATATACTATGCGTGTTCAAAAGTAAGATTAGTCCATGTGTATAATTTTTTTTTCACTTTGCTGTGTACTGCAGGGATCATTATCTGGATCTCATCTCTTTAATGTCTGTATGATACACGAGGGGATGAGTATGACATGATTGATTTAACAATTCTCGTGTGGATGGACCTTTAAGTTGCTTTAGTAATTTTTGCCACTTTGAACCATATGGCAATCAACTTTATGTGCGTACATTTATAAGTTTGTCCAATTACTTATTTTTTGTTAGAATCTCTATTTTTACAGTGAGCTGCAAAAGTTTAATGGTTTCTAATTAAACTATAGGTGTGCTACACAAGAGTTGAATTGTCAATTCTGGAAGGCTTGGGCTCTATTTAATCAGAGGTTATCTAAACCAAGATGGTGTCATTAAGTCTGCCTCCCTCCAGATGACCTCATTTATGGGAACAGAAATCTTCGGGGGCAAATAAGCATAGAAGATATAATCTCTGCCAGTAAAGAATCTTATTTTTCAACTATACAGGTGTAATAAGTGAGCAATTTTACAAACTGATTTTTAACCACATGGATATAATAACTACAGGCATGTGTGTGTGTGTGCGTGTGTGTGTATTAGAAGATCCAGCTCATCAGTAAGCGTAGCAAGGCCAGTGGATGGGGTTAAGTGTGAACTTACTGGAAAGGAGGTGAAAGACCTGAGACACCGAGGTAGATCAGCACAAAGGTGTAAGGGTGGAAGTGAGAGCGAGCAATTATAGGAGAAGGGGTGGAGAGGCTTAGGTACATACACTGGTCATCCCCCAGTGTCTTTTTTATCTGAGAAGCCCCCCTCACCCCTTTGAAGCAAGAAGATATCTCTATAATGTCTTTCGGAGCATTTCTGCCAGTAGAGGGTTACATGTATCTCTAGAACTTAGCATAGCACCTGCGCGTGATGGAAACATTTCTTCAACATGTAAAATAGGTGACAGGACTATAGGTTATGTTAAAAACTGAAATTGCTGAAATGGGTCTAGGATAGTTTAGGTGAAGTCCTTAAGAAGGGAGAAGAGAAGGAAACCCTTACAACCTTGCAGAGATACTTTATAGGACAGGTGAACTGCAATGAGGCATTTTGAAGCTCAAGTGCGTTCCAGCGTAGGGGAGAGATAACCGGGCTGGAAGGTTGGCGCTCTGCCTCTTCAGCCTCACCCCATACGTGACAAGGACCCTTGATATCTCTTGTTAGGATTTAATCTACCCTTAACTATCAGAACAATCCTGTTCTCATGAGAAACTCTAGAAGCTTTGGTTCAAGAGTCCAGCAACGGGGACTCTGACCTTGTGTCTTGGTTCTAGTAACGAGGTGATTGCCTTCCTTCTCCTTGTACCCAGACCCAATAACTTAGATGCACTCATTTTTCCCACACCTGAGTCCTTGCATGGAGAAACAGCTTGGAGAGTCATCTTTTCTGGAACTAGGAATGACCTTGGTCTGCTCATTTTTCAGCACTGCAGGCCAACCCAGCAGATGGAGTCTTCTCCATATTTCACTTAATAGGTTTGTTGAGATACAATTAACACACAATAAACTGAATATATGTAGAATGTGCAATTTAATAAGTTTTGACTTATTTACACAGTTATGGAACCATTGCAGCAATCAAGATAATAAACTGATCTACTATCTGCAAGTTTCCTCTTACCTCCCTGTAATCCCTCCCTCTGCCTCTGTACAACCTCTGACTTGTTCTCTGTCACTATACATTCATTTTCCTTTTGTAGAATTTTATATAAATGAAATTATACCACATGTATTTTTTTGGCCAAGCTTCTTTTTCTTAACATAATTATTTTGAGATTCAACCTGTAGTTGTGTGTCAATAATTCATAACTTTGTTGCTCAGTGGCATTCCATTGTATTGTGTACCACAACTTGTTGATGTACTCATCTGTTGATGAACATTTGGGATGTTTCCAGTTTTTGGTTATTACAAAAAAGCTTCTATGAACATTCATGAATAAATCTTTGCATGGACATATGTTTTTGTTTCTCTTGGACAAGTACCTAGAAATAGAATGGCTGGATCATATGATAGGTGTATGTCTAACTTTTTATGAAACTGCCCAGTTGTTTTCCACTGTGGTTATACCAACTTATTTTGTTACCAGCAGTGTGGCAGAATTCCAGTTTCTCCCAATCTTTGCCAACCATTGGTATGTAGGACTTATTGATTGTACCCATTCTAATAGTCATAGAGTGGTATCTCACTGTAGTTTTAATTTGGATACTCCAATGACTAATGATGCCCAGCATTTTTTCCTGTGCTTATGAGTCTTCTGTCTGTCTTCTTTGATGAAGTGTCTGTCAAATCACTTGCCCATTTATGTTGGGTTGTTTGTTTGCTTATTACAGTATCTTGAGAGTTCTTCATATATTGTGGGTACAAGTTTTTTATTAGAGATATGAATTGCAAACATCTCTCAGTATATGACATTTATTTTTATTCTCTTAATGTCTTTGGAAAGCAGAAGTTTTTATTTTCGATGAATTTCAATTTACCAATTTCTTTTCTGTCATAGACTTGACTTTTTGCATTGTATCTAAGACATTTTTACCTAATCCAAAATTATAAAGAATTTTATTTCCTCTATAAGTTGTATACTTTTATGTTTTACATTTATATCTGTGACCTCCCAAAGTGTTGGGTTTACAGGCATGAGCCACCATTCCTAGCCACGTATCTCTTTCTCCCCCAGATTTATCCCTATTTACTATTTTTTAATTTTATTTTTCCTATTTATCCCTAGTTTCCTATTTTTGATGATATTGTAATTGACATTTTTTATTTTAATTTTCAGTTTTGGGTTACTAGAATGTAGAAATACAATTTATTTTTGCAATGATTTTATATCTTGTGACTGCTAAACTTACTGCCATGGTCTGAATGTGTTCCTTAAAATTCATGTGTTGAAAACTTAATCCTCAATGCAACGGTATTGAGAGGTGAGGCCTTTGGGGAGGTATTTGGGGCACGAAGGCTCTGCTCTCATGAGTAGACTAATGTCATTATAAAGGTCTTACCAGAAGTAGCTCATCACTTTTGCTTTCAGCTTTCTGCCATTTGAGGACCCAGCATTCCTCCACTCTGAAAGAGGCTCCATTTTGGAAGCAGAGAACAGACTTCACCAGATGTTGGCACTTAATCTTGGACTTCCCGGCCTCCAGAACTGTGAGAAATAAAGTTATGTTCCTTATAAATTACCCAGTCTCAGGTATTCTGTTATAGCAGCACAAAACAGAATAAGACACTCACTTATTAGTTCTAGTAGCTTTCTGGTAGTTTCCATAGAAATAGACAATCATCTGTTCTTCAAATAAACCTCTCTCTTTGACTCATCTTGATAAGTGTATCCTGTGGCTTTGGCTGACATGTGCTCTTGGGTTCTCTGTCTTTCTAGCCCTCTTTGCCTTATGACCTCACTGATAATGGATTCCCAGATGCTGTCAATGGAGGCTGTCTTGAACATTGGGCATTACACTTTCCTGATTCCATACTAGTTTTCTTAGGCAAAATAAATTCCCAGGCCAAGTAACTGGCTCCATTATCTAAGCAATTGGTCAACCCTGTAAGTGCATTTAGTTCTCAGGTCCTGAAGGCACCCTGTCTTGCCCATATCATTCATTGTCTTTTGATGGCTCTGAAATCTTACTTTGTTGGAGAAACAGAGCTAGGCATGTCTCACACTATAGAATTTTCTGGTGAAGAATTTTAACTGGGACAGTGTGGACCACACAAAATACAGTAAATTTCCAAAATTAAAAAGATGTTTGGTTCTAAATATAAAGCCAAATTTCTGGTTTATCTTGAAAAGTAGAAGACCTAGCAACATTGGATATATATACCAATTTGCTTAGGCAACATAAATGCCACTCCACGTCACTTTAATTCAGGTCACTTACCTAACCCTTAAACATGCATTTTGGTTGTAAATTCTGCCTCACTTTGATGGGCTTGCCTAGACTTACCAAGAGACTTCGGCACACTCATTCATTTATTTATTCACTCGTGCATTCACTCATCAGTCAATACTTACTGAGTATAGCAATGACATCACAAACAGTATGACAGTTGCTTTCTATAGACAGACAAACCAACACATTCTTCCTCTTTCCGGAGAGCTCACAGTTTTGCAGGAATAATTGAGATGCTATTATGCTGTTAGAATTCAGCACATATTTCTACATGAATATAGAATGGCTGTTGTATAAGATCCAGAAGATCCATCTTCACCACTCATCGCCTCTTCTGGAGATTCTGTTATGATTTGGGGTGTGTGTGTGTGTGTGTGTGTGTGTGTGTGGTGTGTATGTGTGCAGGTATTGTTCAGATAATTTAATTCACATCATTTTTTCACATGTCTAATTATTACTTTTTCCTTTTGCAGAAACAATTTCTATGTAATGTTTCAATGGAAGTTAAAGGTACAGAGTTCTTTGGAAAGAATGAAAATGGTAATACTTCAGCACTGGTAATTCACACTCACAAAATTCCTATTTCATGGTCTTCCAATGGTGTGATTTATTCAACGCTTTATTTGTGCTTGTTTCATCATCACCGAAGCCATTTCCCACCACCATTTCATTTCAGCTAAAATTTTCTTGGCAATATCCAGGTGAAATACAATACCCATTAACCCGCATTAACCCTGTAGCATCTTCTGTTAAGGGGAGGTGTTTCCCAGTACAACTAGAACTCAGGTTGTGATGAGAATACAGTGTTTGTTAGAAACTCTCTAAAATCAAATATAAGATGGGGGTGAGACAAACAAAGGAAAAGAAGATTCAAAGGCCGGGGAATGATAATGTTGCAACCAATGTGAATTTATTATTGTTTACCTTCAAGAAAGCAGCGAAACTGTTCATATCTTTCTTTCTTAATTGCTTGGTTGACCTCAGAGGGGGAAAATGAGTCTAAGTTAAATGCACAACATATCTTCTGACAATACTCATCCCAGCCCCCAGTTTCCTTTCAGCTGAGTACCCATGTGGTTTCTGTGCTTCTGAGCAGAGAGAGCCAGAGTCACTTTAATAGCCCTTGAGAAAGTGCTTCAGGAGGTATTTGCAGAGAGCAGAGTACCAGGCCACAGCCTTGTCTCCTCCACATGCCCCAGATATTGAACCTTCCAGTAACTACAATTACAACCAAAACCACAAAATGTAGATTTACAGATTGTTTTCAGCAACACCCATTCAAATTTACTTATATTTACACTAGAAAAATTAGGGTAAGTGCTATTGTGACCAGAGACACAGACCAGGATCAATAACCAACCAATTCTTGGCTAATAAAGCACTTCTCTAAGGTCTACGGTTGCTCTATTCTGACTTTGAGGTTGGCCTCTAATGTCTTATCCATTGACTTTTCCCGTAAATATGTCTAATCGAGGCCATGTAGGATTCTAAAGAGAAGTGATACACTCGGTTTGGTAAGAATTGCTAATTAACCAAGTATGTAAAACCTGTAGCTGCTACGACTCACAGTATTTCTCCTGTAGTGAAAATTTAGGCATGACAAGGAACTAAAAGTAAAATATCAACTTCCATTTTATGTATAGAATTGTATTTTTTTTCTAAAATTCTCCCTCTCCCAAACCTTAAGGATTCCAACATTACCTTTAAGATAATGATCCTTTTTAAACAAAAATATCTAACAGTATTTTCCTGATGTAAAACCTCGCACCAGGAAAATAATGTGCAGAATATTTTCATGTTACACAGGCATTCTTTAATCATGCTTAACCTCAGTTTGTACAAAGTTCTCTTTTTTACAGCCACAAAAGATTACACTTCATATTAGAAAGGTCAAGAGAGATTAATTTGGTTCCTTGTACACTTGAATCATTAATTTTGTTCTGGTAACAGAGCAGACTATTTAATCAAACCTAAAGGAAATAAAATAATGAATGACAAGGGAAGGAGAACAGGGAGAAATCTCAAAAGGGTTTCTGAATATACATTTCCTGTTGGGAGTGTCGTGCCGCTGTGCCCATTCATGCAAAGGTGTTCCGAAAAAGCCAGCTCTGCCCAGGGAGCTCGCTTGGTGTACTCAGGCCACCGCCTCCTTGTTATCCCTGTTCCCCGTATCAGAGGAAACGATTTCCCCAACTCAGTTGATTACGGTCTGGTACAAAAAGGCCAAGGTTGTGCTTTTGATTACCACAGGGTCCACTTAGTGTGGCTTTGTTCTAAGTTTACAAACCTGCCCGTGTTCCCACCCAATAAGCTCCTACCTGAGAAACTACACTCAAGCATGGGCTGCAGCTCACAGAAGAATGAATGTGACTTTCTCAGGGTGAAGCTGTCACTAGTGTTGGGGGAGCATGTATGCAGAAATTCGTGCAATGCAGACAAACACCCTAGCTTTCTCCAGCACCCAGGGCTTTCTTTTCCCAACAAATTTTTTATTCTCCTCCACTTTTAAAGAAGAAAAGCATACCATAGCAGTGTTCTGTTTTGGGGTGTTGCGGGGAAAACTTGGATTACTTGGGTAGAAACTTAACATAGACTGTGCTTAGGGTAGTTTAATGAAAGCACTTAAGTGGTTTCCATCATGATGTAATAGCAAAAGCATAAACTCCACATTCTCTGTGTACCAGAACGCCGGCCAGACCAATCTGGAGTCATTAGAGCAGTATATTATAAATAAGATGTACATTTTAATATAACCTAAACCAACAAAACATGTTACAGCCAATTGCTCATTTGATACTCAAAGCAAACATGTGAGAAAGGAATTATGTTTATTCCAATATAATAAATGAGGAAATTACAAATTTTCATTCTGAAGGAGCTCACAGTCAAACGGAGGAAACACCAAAAGGAACTATTTTATGACAAAAGCTGTTCTACAAGCATTTGAACAGGTGCTAAGTGAGAACTGCCTGCACCAGGTGCAAGTTTAAGGGACACCTTGATGGAATTGATGAGTCCTCAGAGGTTTAATCTTAAAAAATTAAGAATGTATCTCCATTAAGGCACTATTTAAAGATTAAAGAGATAAGCCAGAAAGTAGAAGAAGACATTTGCAACCCATATAACAGACCAAAGCTGGAATGAAAAAATATGTAAAAAACCCTTGCAAATAAAAATGAAAGGTAAATATACTTAATTAACAAGTAGAAAAAACATGAACAGAAATTTTAGAGCAAAGGAAGTATATATTACTACTTAATATGTGAAACATTCATTTTAGCTTTGGTAGTAATGCTGTAAATGTTAATGAAGAGTACAAAGAGATATCATTTTGTACCACTACATTGGCAAAATCAAGGAGTCGTGGTAAAACACTTATATATTAATATTCACTAGTGTAACTAACTTGGAAAACAATGTAGAAGCATCTTGTCAAGTCAAACATTCACCAATCCCAAGTGCATGTGCCCCAGAAGATTTAGCGTGAATCTTCATAGCACCACTGTTCATAATAGCAAAAGATTGGGAAAAAAATTCAAATATCTATCAACAGGAGAACGAATAACTGCATTGTGGTAATAAATACAGTGAAATATCTTCAGCAGTGATAATGAATAAACTATTGCTATAAGCAACAAAGTGGATGAAGTCTAGAAATATAAATGCAGAAATAATAATATTGAACAAAAATAGCAATACAAAGACTAGATGCAGTATAAATATCTTTATTCTTAATATTCAAAACCATTACAATTAATCAGGATATTTTCCAAGCATAGGCAACATCAAAACAAACCTAAAATTCAGGATAATGAATACTTCTGGAAAGAAGCATGGAGATGGGATGAGGAGGGGCATATAGATGCAAGTTATTGGTGATGAAAGTGAATTGACAACCATTTTGGAATCTTATACATTCAGTGGGAAGTGAGACTGAATTACCTCTAAATAATTTCTCAAAATAAGCCAAAAGGCTGCTTGTAAGAATAATGAAATATATACACAGTCAATGAATGTGTCAGTCACTTATATTATTGATAATATTATTAAGATTTTGCCATGATTATATCTGGTTCTACTTTAACTAGAGCAGTTTAATAAATAAACTTGATCAAAGCAATGACTCTTGAATTAAAGCCTTTGGGATTAAAGTCCTACTGCCTGATGCTTATAAGAGACTTAAAAAACAAAATGGCATGGAAATATTCAAAGTACACAAACTCAAACGAAATGAACCATAAATCATAATAGTACTTGTAGTATAGTAGATATTTATTAGTATTAAAGATATAAAATGCATAATAAATACCTAACAATAGTGAATTCTTATGCACCAAATTACAGAACATCTAAATATATAGAATGAATACTTTTCATAATGCTTGGAAAAATACAAAAAGTATAATAAAACAAAAACATTTATCTTTACAGATATTAATTCTTTGTAATGATCGCACTCTGTGAGGCAGATAAGTTGCTTTTCCATGTGGTCACGTGTGGAAAGTGACTTCAGTGGATTTTGAATGCAAGCCATTTGGCTCTAAAGTCTTTGCTTTTAATGCATATAATGCCCCTCAAAGATTGTATTTACAATATGTCTACAGTAAGTACATATATATTTAATTCTGTTTATTACAAACAATTAAAACATTACATCTTCTTTACAAACATCTCTGAACTATTTTTAAGCTGTTCATATTCTGCATTCTGACTACTCAAGCTATATAGGCTCTATGATCAGCAGCCTGGACCTCTTCTGGGGTCTTGACAGGTAGGCTGCATTCTCAGTGACTCCAGATTTCCAGAATCGGAATCTGCATTTTTACAAGATCTCAGGAGGAGGTATATGCACATTAAAGTCTGAAAAGCATTGGAAAAATTATCAAACCTTGTTCAAATTATAAAATAGCCAAGGTACATCCTGTCATCACAAATCAGTTAACAATGGAAAATAATATGTTAACAAGAAATCACTTAAAAATTGAAAAACAGTTGCTTTGAAAAATTGCTTAAAGAGGACAAGAATGAAATCTCAGCATCAGTTTTTTCATAAGCCAACAATATGAGAACAAAGCATAGTCTTGTGAAATGTAACAAAATCAGTGTTAAATGGTGAACTTGCAATGCATGTTGCCAAAAGGATGTAAACTGAACTATCCTTTAATTCAAATAATTATTAAACTATACCCTAAGAATATAAGAAATAGAACACAATAAATATTAAAGCAGAAAACAATGAGTTAAAAATATGAAGAAGTAAAATGTAACAGTCCAAAACCTAGCTTTTTGAGAAAAAAAAAATAGATGAATTCCTGGGAAATTAAACAACAATTTTTTAAAAACTGAAAACAAGCAAAAACAAACAAACAAAACACCCAGGCAATTAGAAGGAGAAAAGGGACTGAATCAGGCAGCTGAAGTGAAATGAACACGAGTAAAGGTGACCTATTCCTTTTGCTTCAGGACCAGACACTTTCTATTCTTTTCTCTTGTTTCTTGATAAACAATTAGGACATTGAGGAGCTTCTCTGGTCCTTGTTTTCATCTTCTTATTGATTAGATTATACAATAATGTAGCTAAGGGCACCATATTCTTTGGATATTCATTGAAATGCTGGGAGGTATTTATGAATTTTTAATGACATAGTTCTCGGTCAATTCCCAGTTACTGACAATCCCCTTTGTGCAGAGTCTGAGGCCAGGCAAAGTGCAGCAGGAGAGCCGGGAGAGAGCACACAGCCCCTGCCTTCAGAGAGCCGACTACCCCGAGACTTTTCTGGCAAGAGCATCACCTGCCTAACCTTGCCTCTGGCGGATTGATTCTGGCTGTAGGAGAAGAACCAGGCAGGGACAATAGAGGTTCTTATGGCAAATGGCTCTGCCCAGCAAGGGATTTCCAGGACAGCCACAGCCCCTCCTTCCTCAGTTCCAAACTGGAGTGACAGATATGGTCGTCTACCATCAGAGGCTTTGAAGAATCACAGCATTCGTTTGATAATTGAAAGATTGGTAAGAAAAGACACTTGATTAAACAAGAAAGTTACAGCGAATACATGTATACACATAAATAAAGGCTACTGAAAAAAAACACAGCGTCTTCACAGTGATTAGCTCTAGGTGACTATAGTTTTCTTCGTATTTTTGGCGTATTCTAACATGAAAAGTTTATATCTGGAAAAATTACCTTAACATGATACAATATTCTGTTATTGATTTTTCATTTATATAAAATGTTTATTTATCTTCAGCCTCATCTCCTTGGGGCTGTCTTCTCTATTTATAATAGGTATGTATAACCAAACCTGTAACCTCTGGCCTCCAATGAAACAGGGAGAATTTGGGATAAGGGAATTCCCTCAGCTGGGAATGCAGTGGGAGGGAGGATGGGAGAGGAATGACAGCATCACTTACAGCTGTTCTCATATGAGCAAAATGAAGTGAACGTTGAGGAGACTCTTGGGCAAGTTTCAGGACTATATAAGGGTGTGATCTGCAGAGACAAAGACTGGACAGCTGCTCTGGCTGCTGGTTTCGGAATCAGTGATTCTCAAACCTACCTTCACCTTGGAATCACCTGGGGAATTTGCACATCTGCAGCACCAGAATATATCTCAGATCAAATACATCTGAATCTCCGAGAAATGGAAACTGGTTTCTGGAATCACTCTCCAGGTGATTCTAATATGGATTCAAGATTGAGAACCATCAAGGTTTCCTTTGCATGCAATATGGAAATAATTAAACCATAATCCCCCTAGATTTGCAATTGTGCCACCTGGTAGATGCAGTTTAAGAAGTAGCTATCAGAACAAAATCACATATTACAACCATCTGACCTCTTTCGAGGTCAACAGAGTTGAACCATCCCACAGAAAGATTTGCACTGGGAAGCCATTGTGTCTGTATTCCAGAAAATCATGTGGTATGTTAGAAAAAGTGCAAGCTCTGGAGGTAAACAGACCCAAGTCCCCCAGTGACTAGTTGGTTCAGATCCGTTACATACCCCACCTCTTACTTCGCCCACCATGGAGGCAGCCAGATCCTCACAGGCCTGGAAAGCCTTCAGCACCTGCAACTCCAGAGTGCCTGGTCTGCCTCCAACTGGGCCGTACATCTTTCCTGCAACACAGTGCTGACCACCGGGGAATGAGAAACATGAAGAAGTGACTTCACCTGCCCACGCTGGTATTTTGAGACCTTTCTTAAAGCTCCCCAGAAGGTCCTATAAGCCCTCTGCAGTGGCCACCTGGATGGTGCATCCTTGTTTTGGCTTTTCTTCTTTCTGTTGCACACCCTGGCCTTAGTTCATTGTCCCTGGAATTATATCCTCAAGTATGCTATCTGCATGCACCACTTCATTCATCACAGGCTTTTATTTCAGGAAAACCCAAGTCTGGATACTAGCTCTGTCCTGTGTACAGAGTTATTTTATTTTTCTAAGCCTCAATATTTAGAGCAGAAATATAGTAACATCCTTTACATAGTTTGTATGAATTAAATGAAAAAATAAAATTGATAGATGCCTTGTAAGGCTAGCTGCTTGTGCTAGGTCCAGTAGTAACGTGTCCGGAATTGGTGGGTTCTTGGTCTCACTGACTTCAAGAATGAAGCCGCCGACCCTGGCGGTGAGTGTCACAGTTCTTAAAGGCAGCGTGTCTGGAGTTTGTTCCTTCTGATGTTCTGATGTGTTCAGAGTTTCTTCCTTCCTGTGGGTTCGTGGTCTCGCTGGCTCAGGACTGAAGCCGCAGAACTTCGTGGTGAGTGTTACAGCTCATAAAGGCGGTGTGGACCCAAAGAGTGAGCAGTAGCAAGATTTATTGCAAAGAGTGAAAGAACAAAGCTTCCACAGTGTGGAAGGGGACCCCAGCGGGTTGCCAGGGCTGGCTCGGGCTGGCCCCACCCTTCTGGCCCCCTGGCCATAAGGCCCGGCGAGAAGTCGATCACAGCAGCTGCTGGCGCAGGTGCTAAGCCCCTCACTGCCCCGGGCCGGCCGAGCCCACGCCCACCCGGAACTCGCGCTGGCCTGCAAGCACCACGCGCAGCCCCGGTTCCCGCCCGTGCCTCTCCCTCCAAACCTTCCGGCAAGCTGAGGGAGCCGGCTCCGGCGTTGGGCAGCCCCGAAAGGGGTTCCCACAGTGCAGCCGCGAGCTGAAGGGCTCCTCAAGCGTGGCCAGAGTGGGCACCAAGGCCAAGGGGGCGCCGAGAGCAAGCGAGGGCTGCCAGGACTGCCAGCATGCTGTCACCTCTCAGTAAGAGCTTTAAAATAGATGGCTGTTTACTCCTCATTTCAGCTCTATAAAGAAGGTGTTTTTCTCAGCATTTGTAAACATAGAAATTGAGGTATAAAGACGTTCACTTAATTTTCCTAGGACTCTAATTTACTCAGAGGCAGAGCTGGGATTTAAGCTCAGTGCTGTCTGACTCCAGAAGCAGGTTAGCTATTTTCCCAGAATGCTTTCTTCCTTTCATTCTCTACCCATTTCCCATCTCTTGAATAAAAACAAACAAATAAACAAAAATAGGGTTAATTATCCTCTTAAGAGTACAGTGTCCCATTTGACCAGACACAGTTTAAAATAAAAGCAGGTCGTTTATGACCCTAATATGTCCTTAATCTCCCCTGTCCACTCCTCTGAGCTCAGATTGGATGTAGGTGGACTCATCCTGCCAGGGAAACAGAAACACCTTCCATAGATGGGCCCCAGCAGCTGATACTTCATGTGCTACGGAAGGTCATAAAAAAGCAAAGGAGTAAAACTCACACTCATTGCCTGCAGTTGCAAAGATAGCAATTACATTTCAAAAAGCTTCCAGAAAAAAATATGTTTTAGTCATTTTGGTCTGGCAAAACGCTACATGTTTTTTTCCTGTGCAGTGTTTTCCCTATTCTTTCCACCCCAAACATGGCAACCCCTAATCTTATTTATTTATTTACTTATTTTTTGAGACAGAGTCACCCTTTGTTGCCCAGGGTCTCAATTGCAATGGAACGATCTCGGCTCCCTGCAACCTCTGCCTCCCAGGCTCAAGCAATTCTCCCACCTCAGCTTCCCAAGTAGCTAGGACTACAGGCATGCACCACCATGCCCTGCTAATTTTTTTATTTTTTGGTAGAGATGGAGTTTTGCCATATTGCCCAGGCTGGTCTTGAACTCCTGGGCTCAAGCAATCCACCTGCCTCAGCCTCCCAAAGTGTTGGGATTACAGGGATTACAGGTGTGAGACGCCACACTCAGCCCTCTAATTTTTTTTTTTTTTGAGATAGAGTCTTGCTTTGTCACCAGGCTGGAGTGCAGTGGTACAATCTTGGCTTGGCTCACTGCAACCTCCGCCTCTCGGATTCAAGTGATTCTCCTGCCTCAGCTTCTTGAGTAGCTGGGACTACAGTTGTGTGCCACCATGCCCGGCTAATTTTTGTGTTTTTAGAAGAGACGGGGTTTCAACATGTTGGCCAGGATGGTCTCGATCTCTTGACCTGGTGATCCGCCTGCCTCGGCCTCCTGAAGTGCTGGGATTACAGGTGTGAGCCCAACCCCTCTAACCTTTTTAATGTCTCCATAGTTTTCCCTTTTTCAGAATGTCATATAGTTGGAATCATACAGCATGTAGTTTTTTCAGACTGGCTTCTTTGATTGACTAATATGCATTTAAGTTTTCCCCAAGTCTTTTGGTGGCTTGATGGCTCATTTCTTTTTAGCACTGAATAATATTCCATTGTCTGAATGTACCTCAGTTAGCTTCCCCATTCACCCACTAAAGGACATATTGATTCCATGTTTTGGCTAATTATTAGTAAAACTGTTATAAAATATTATTAACTATAATGCTCATGTTCTACATTAGATCTCTAGACTTGTTCATCCTCCGTATCTACTATTTCATATCCTTTTACCTACATCTCTCCATTTCCTTTCTCTTTCTTCCTGGTAATCAGTGTTTTATTCTTTAACTCTGTATATTTGACTTTGTCACTTCAAGACCTATTAGAACACTACAGTAATCAGGACAGTGATTACTGTCACTTTCTTGATGACTGTAGTTTTCTAATAGGTCTTGAAGCAGATTTTACCTGCTCTGGCCACACACAATAAAGGGTAACTATGTAAGATGATAGATATATTATTTTGCCTTACCATAGTAACAATTTTACTATGTATATGTATCCCATAACATCATGTTGTTTACCTTAAATATATGCGAATAATTTATTCTTTAAAAAGTTGCTATAAAAATCCTTGTGCAAGTTTTTTTGTGGACATAAGTTTTCAACTCCTTTGGGTAAATACCAAAGAGCATAATTGCTAGATCATATGGCAAGAATAGGTTTACTTCTCTAAGAAACTGCCAAAGTGCCTTCCAAAGGGGTTACCATTTTGCATTTTCACCAACAATAAATGAGAGTTCCTGTTACTTCACATCCTTTTCAGCATTTGTTGTTGTCAGTGTTCTAGATCTGGACCATTCTGATAGGTGTGTAAGTGGTACCTCATTGTTTCAATTTGCATTTCTCTGATGACCTATGATGTGGAGGATATTTTAATATGTTTATATTCCATCTGCATATCTTATTTGATAAGGTGTCTGCTAAAGTCTTTGGATCATTTTTTAAATGGGTTGTTTGTTTTCTTATTGTTGGGTGTTAAGTGTTCTTTGTATATTTTGGGTAATAACCCTTTATCAGATGTGCCTTTGCAAATATTTTCTCCCAGGCTACTGCTTGTCTTCTCATTCTCTTTACATTCTCTTTCACAAAACAGAAATTTTTCATTTGATAAATTCCAGCATGTCAATATTTTTGGTGAACTCTGCCTTTTATCTTGTATCTAAGAAGTCATTGCCATATCCAATATCACCTATGTGTCCTCCTATGTTGTCTTCTTGTTTTATACTTTTGCATCTCACATTTTGGTCTATGATTCCTTTTAAGTTAGTTTTTGCGGAAAGTGTCAGTTTTGTGTCTAGATTTTTTTTTTTTTTTGCATGTAGATGTTCAGTTGTTTCAGTGCCATTTTATGAAAAGACTGTCTACTCCATTGTATTTATTTTGCTCCTTTTCCAAAGATCAGTTGACTATATGTGGGTCTGTTTCTAAGCTCTCTATTCTGTTTCATGGATGCATTGATCTACTCTTTCACCAATACCACACTGGTTTGATTACTATAGTGTTCTAACAGTCTTGAAGTTGAGCAGTGTTGGTCATCCAACTTTGTTCTTGTCCTTGTCCTTCCATAAGGTGTTGGCTATTCTGAGACTTTTGTCTCTCTGTATAAACTTTAAATTCAGGCTTTGTTTTTTTGTTTGTTTGTTGTAAGAGATGGGGTCTCTGTTGTCCAGCTGCAGTGCAATGGCACAACCATAGCTCACTGCAACCTGAAACCCCTGGGCTCAAGTGATCTTGCCACCTCAGCCTTTTGAGTGTCTGGGGCTACAGGGGTGTACCACCATACTGGGCTAATTTTTAAAAAAATTTTTGTAGAGGCAAGACCACACTGTGTTACTCAGGCTGGTTGTGAATTCCTGGGCTAAAAGCCATCCTTCTTCCTCAGCCTCCTGAATATCTGGAATTTCAAGCCCAAGCTACTGCACCTCACTAGAATCAGTTTGTTGATATCCACAAACTTGCTGGGATTTTGGGTGGTATTACACTGAATTAGTAGATCAAGTTGAGAAGTGGCATCTTCTCAATTTCAGTCTTCCTATCAATGAACTTGGAATACGTCACTATTCATTTAGTGTTTGATTTCTTTCATTAGAGTTCCATAGTTCTTCTCATACAGCTCTTGTACATATTATGTTAGATTTGTAACTAAGTATTTGAGTTTTAGGGGAAATGCCAATGTAAATGGTATTATGATTTTAATTTCAAATTATTCTCGTACATTGCTGGTATATAGAAAGTGATTGACTTTTGACTATGAAACTTGTATCCTGCAACCTCACCATAATTGCTTTAAAAAGTGATTCTGGGAGTTTTTATACTTAATTCTTTCAAATTTTCTACATGGAAGATCATGTCATCTGAGAATAAAGATAATTTTATTCATTTATTTCCAATCTTTATAGTATTTTTCTTTTCTTGTCTTATTGCATTAGCTATAACCTCCAGTAGGATGTTGAAAAGCAGTGGTGAGAGGAAATATCTTTGCCTTGTTCGTGATATTACTGGGAAAACTTCAAGTTTCTTACTACTAAGTATGATGTTTGCTGTGGGGTTTTTGTATGTATTCTTTACCAAGTTGAGAAAGTTTGTCTCTGTTAGTTTACTGGTTGTTTTTGTAATTAATAAGTGTTGGATTTTGTCAAATGATTTTTTTGGCATCTAATTATATGATTTTGTGATTTTTCTCTTTTAGCCTCTTGAAGAGGTGATCTACATTAATTAATTTTTGAATGTTGAACCAGCCTCACATACTGGGGAACAATCCCACTTGGCCGTGTTGTATAATTAATTTTATACATTGTTAAATTCAATTTGATAATATTTGTTGAGAATTTCTGCATCTATGTTCATTAGAGATATTGGACTGTACCTTTTTTCATTATAATGTCTTCAGTTTGCGTATTAGAGTAATGGGCTCATAGAATAAGTTAAGAAGTATTCCCTCTGCTTCTATCTTTGAAAGACATTGTACAATTTCTTTGTATAATTGGACTATTGATAAAAATTCTTTCTTAAATGGTAGCTAGAATTCACTAGTACACTCATTTGGGCCTTGTGCTCTCTGTTCTGAAAGGTAACTAATTTTTTATTCAGTTTCTTTAATAGATATAGACCAATTCAGATTGTCTATTTCTTCTTGTATGTGTCTTGGAAGATTTTGTGTTTCAAAGAATTGGTCCATTGTATCTGGGTTATCAAATGTGTGAACACAGAGTTGTTCATAGTATTCCTTTATTATCCTTTCAATGTCTGTGGGATTGATAATGATATCCTCTATTTCATTTCTGATATTAGAATGTGCATCCTTTATATTGTTTTAGATATCCTGGCTAAAGACTTATCAATGTTATTAATCTTCAAAGAAACTGTTTTTAGTTCTGTTGATTATTGATTTCCTACTTTCACTTTCAAAGATTTCTACTCTAATTCTTTTTATCTCTTCTTTTTGTGGTGGAAACTTCGATTACTGATTTTAGATCTTTCTTTTTTCTAATATATGCATTCAGTGCTATAAATTTCCCTTTAAGCACTGTTTTCACTGCATCCAACAAATTTTGATAAGTCGTATTTTCATTTTCATTTAGTTCAAAACATTTTAAGTGTTTATTAAGATTTTTTCTTTGACTTATATGTTATTTAGAGAGTGCCATTTAACCTCCATTTATTTTAGAATTTTCTAGTAATCTTTCTGTTATTGATTTCTAGTTTATTTACAATATGTTTTGAGAATAGGCATTGAACGATCTATATTTTCTAAAAAGTTGTTAAGCTGTTATAATGTCTCAGAATATGGCCCATCTTGGTGAATGTGAGCTTGAGAAGAATGTGTATTCTGCTGTGGTTGGATGAAGTAATCTATGCATGTCAGTTATATCCAGTTGATTGATGTTGCTGTTGAGTTCGACTATGTCCTACTGATTTTCTGCCTGCTGGATCTGTCCATTTCTGATAGAGGGCTGTTTAAGTCTGCCATGATAATAGTAGATTCATCTATTTCTCTTTGCAGTTCTATCAATGTCTGCCTCACTTAGTTTGGTGTTCTGTTGTTGTTAGGTGCACACATGTTAAGGATTATTATGTCTTCTTGGAGAATAGACCCCTGTATCATTATGTAATGCCCTCCTTTAGCACTAATAACTTTTCTTGCTTTAAAGTCTGTTCCATCAGAAATTAATGTAGCTACCATGTTTTCTTTTGATTAGTGTTAGCATGATATATTTTCTTTATTACTTTTAATCTATATGTGTCTTTACATGTAAAGTGGCTTTTTAAGATAACACATAGTTGAATCTTGTTTTTTTTTTCCATTCTGACAACCTCTGTCTTTTAATTGGTGCATTCAGGCCATTTATTTTCACAGAGATTATTAATATAGTTGGATCAATGTCTACCATATTTGTTACTGTTGTCTATTTGTTACCTTTGTTCTTTTTTTTCTATTTTTATCTTCTCTTTTTCTTCCTTTTGTGGTTTTAATTGAACATTTTCTATGATTCTTTTGTTAACATATCAGTTATACTTTTTTACAACTTTCTTTATTGGTTGCCCTAGAGTTTGCAATATGCATTTATAATGAATCCAAGTCACCTTTCAAATAACACTATACCACTCTTGCATAGTGAGTACTTTATAATAAAATAATTCTAATTTCTCCCTCTAGTCTCTTATATCATTGTTGTCATTCATTTCAATTACATATAAGCATACCTAAGTATACACACACACACACACACACATAAACATATATAATAAAATATATTTTTGCTATTATTATATTGGACAAACTGTTACCTACTAAATCACTTAGAAATAAGAAAAATAAATGTTTCCGTTTAACTTCAATACTTACTTTCAGTGCTCTTTCTTTTTATATAGATCTGAGTTTCTGAACTACATTATATTTCTTCTTTCTAAAGAACTTCTTTGTAACATCTATTGCAAGGCAATATACAGACAAAAAATGACTTTTTTGAGAAAATATTTCTCCTTTACTTTTAAAGATAATTTCACTGGATACAGAATTCTAGGTTGGCAGATTTTCCTCTCAATACTTCAAATATTTCACTTCACTTTCTTCTTGCTTCCATGATTTATGAGAAGTTGGATGTAAGGCCTACCTTTACTCCTCTATATAAAAGGTGTTTTTTCTTTTTTTCTTGCTTCTTTCATTGTTTTTTCTTTTATTTTTATTTTTTATTTTTGCATCTTGAAATAATATGCCTAGATATTGGGAGTTTTTGCATTAATCCTGCTTGGTGTTCTCTGAACTTCTGGATCTGTGGTTTGGTGTCTGACATTTTTTTTGCAGATAGTCTTCAGTTGTTATTGTTACAACTGTTTCTTCTGTTTCTTTCTCTCTTCTCCATCAGGTATTTTATTATGCACATGCTACACCTTTGCAGTAGTCCCACAGTCCTTGAATATGCTTAATTTTTTTTTGACGGGGGCGGTGGGGGGCTTTGTTCTCTTTGATTTCCAATTTTAGAGGATATTTTGATACATCCTTAAATTCAGCGATTATTTCCTCATCTATGTCCAGTTAACTAATACTCCCATCAAAGGCATTCTTCATTTTTATTACAGTGTTCTTTATCTCTAGCATTTTTTTTGGTCTTCCTCAGGATGTCCATCTCTTTGCTTACATTCATTGACCTCCTATTCCTGCATGTTATTAACTTTATCCATAAAAACCCTTAGCATATTAATCATAGTGGTTCTGAATTATTGGTCTGATAATCCCAACATCCCTGCCCTGTGTGGTTCTGATGCTTGCTCTATCTATTCAAATTGTGTGTCATTTTTTGGGTTGGGGGAGCTTCTGGCATGCCTTGTAATTTTTTCTTGATAGCTGGACATGATGTGCTGGATAAAATGAACTGCTGTAAATAGGCATTTAATAATCTGCTGTTAAGTTGTGGTGGGAGAGGAAGTGTTTCATAGTTGTATGATTAAGGCTCAGTCTTTCAGTAAGCCTATCCTTCTGACCCGTGGGTTCATACGTGTTTCTCAGAGTTTTCTTTCCCTCCCATTTTAGGTGGAATAGGATGATTATACTGGGCTAGAATTGGGTATATTTCTTCCCCCAAGTCAGTTTCTGTTAATACCCCAGCAGGTTAGGTCCTATTTAATTAGTTTCCCCTGAGGGCAGGCCTTGTTAAAAAGAACAGAGTGCCCTGGTGTTTTTCAAAATGATTCCTCTTTCCCTCCCCTTGCTGAAAGCACAGGAGAATTTTTCTCAGATATTTACTATAAAAAAAACTCATCAAGCTCCCTGAACTAAAACTCACAAAAGCAGGGTGGAGTACCCTGTGACTGACTTTCCCTGAAGTCTCTAACTCTCACAGTTGTCCACACTGAGCTTTTAGCAATTTATTAATTAGAACCCACTTTTTCCCACCCCAGCACTGATTCCCTTGGTGGGTTCTACTCTTGGGTCTCTACTCTTTACTCTGGAAAGCTGTGACTCTGTATTTGCCTGCCTGTCTCCCTCATCTTAAGGGCAGAAACTAATTAAATGTGTCATTTTCTCTCTACTAGATTTAAGAAGATTGGATTGTTGATTTTTCAGTCTTTTAAGCATTTTACTTGTTGTTAGGATGAAGTGGCAACTTCTCAACTCTCTAAATGCAGATCTAAAAACTGGAAGTCTCCTACCAAACGTTTCATTTTCTAAGTATTATCATTAGTTGTGTGTGAAAGAAGGTGAGATGGATTGGTGAGACCCACCATTTCTACTATTGTATCCAGAGCTATGTGAGATGTATGTGCAGTGAAGGAAGTTCTTGCTCTAATGCTTGGTCAAATCTGGCTTTTAGCAACCAGTGATAACCCTCTCCTGACACAACATAACTAAGACATCAATTTCAGGGACAGCATGCAGGAAACTCCCTAATAAAAGGAAGTACACAGGATGTGAGCAGCTGAGTAAACCTTGCAATATGGGGCTATGGAAGGAGAAGCATCTGAAATTGCTGGTCCCACTGGCACTGCTGGCCCTTGCCAATGTACAAAGCCTCAAGACTACTAGCGGATGGGCTCTATAGGAAATTTGGGAAATTACAGGTCAATTACATATGAAATACGTGTGAGAAGGAGAGGCTAAACAATCCTATGGTAAAGAGTATACAGAGAGGAGTTTGAATACTCTTGAACCTGTGGTTTCATTATTTATTACCTTGTGTAGATTTACAACTATGCATTTATTATATATTATTGATATTACCCCTATTTTGGGCACTATACCTTTCAGCACCAATGACATAAAAAGCAGAAAGTTCATTTGGGTAAAAGAAATCAGGTTCAAGTTGTGAATTTCTGTTGGAAAGCTGATGATAAATTGATAAATGATTAATTTGACAAAATGTCAACATATGTCACTCACCAGGGAGACCATGAGGATATTACTGACCGCATGTAAACCAGAAGATAAAAATCTGCCAATGAAGTATGAACATCTAGCCTCAACAGTTCATAGTTATGTTAAAAGACTGTGCCTAAAGATAACAATTTAATACATGTAGCTACAAAAGATAGGTTTATTATAGATAGTTCTGTGGCACAGGACTTTTATTTGAATCAAATAACTGCTCTCAATTGAATTTGCTCATTTTTTGCTCCAAGTAGTGTTACCAAAATTCTCATGCACATACAAAAACTGAAGAGACAGCTGCTAATACGTTGGATTCATTAGCAAAAGAAAGATGTTGCAAATGGTGAAAAGACACCAGTTTTATGTGAGTGTCATCAAATGTATTGGTAGAAAATCAGTTAATACCAATAGTGGCTTAATTTTTCATCCAATTTATAGAGTCAAAATAAACCTTTTGAGGTATATTCTGTCAAAGATGAAACATCTGACATTATTGTATGATATTATTGTAAATGCTATAGTTTAGTGGTCCCCCGCCTTTTTGGCACCAGGGACCTGTTTCATGGAAGACAGTTTTTCTATAGACTGGGGTGGGGGTGACCGTTTTGGAATGATTCAAGCTCATTACATTTATTGTGCACTTTATTTCTATTATTATTACATTGTAGTATATAATTAAACTATTGTACAACTCACCATAATGTAGAATCAGTGAGAGTCCTGGGCTAGGCGGTCCCATCTGGGGATGATGGGAGACAGTGACAGATCATCAGGCATTAGATTCTCAGAAGAAGTGTGCAACCTGGATCCCTCACATGTGCAGTTCACAATAGGGTTCACACTCCTATGAGAATCTAATGCTGCCTCTGATCTGACAGGAGGCAGAGCTCAGGCAGTAATGCCAGTGATGGGGAGTGGCCATAAATACAGATGAAAGTTGACTTGCTCACTTTTTACTACACACTGGTGTTCCTAAGAGACCAGGGACCAGTACTGGGGATTGGGGACCCCTGCTACAGTCAATTCAGTCAAGAATTTCAACATAGGACATAAACTTCATTTGTTTGCTTTTGGGCTAATCCGACATGAATTTTGGGCAATACTATATTGTGCTAAAATAATGTTTTATCAATTTAATAAATAAATGGTATAGAAATATTAAATTGGTTGTGGTGCATACATAGTTCCTAAGTCATTCCTACACACTACTATAATGTATCAAAAAATAGAATTAGTTAGTGTTAGAATTGATGAAATTTATATATACATATATATATACCCCAAATAACTTAACAACAATTTTTGTGTGTGTGACAAAGCTGATGTGGAAGTAAAAATAATTTTAAAAAATTTGAGAGAGCAGTTTGTGTTTTCTCTTTGCTGCCCCCTCACTTGAATTTTAAAATGTTAGAAATTTAGAGAAATGTATGTATAAATAACCGTAAGTGACTGACAAAGATAGTTACATTTTTGGAGAAGCTTTGGTTACATTTTGTTCTAATCAGTTGAAAAATGCTAATCAAAATACTCAACAAATACACCACCAAAAGCTTTATTAGTAACAAAGTTAGCAAGCAGAAAATCATTGACCTTTATTCTATAAAATCAAGGGCAAAACTAAGTCAAATAAATGTTGAGAGCCAAAATGGTATAGATAATTTAATTCTGGAATTCCATAATTGTACTTTGGAATATTATGATTTTGGAAAAGAATTTTTATTATAGTTTATGTATTCAATTGGATACATCCCTATTCTGTATCATAAAAGAATGAAGTGGCCTCCCTAATAATCTACAGCAAACAAACCCACTTATACTAGTTTCTTTCATGACAAATTAAGGCACTCTGATTCAATGAGACATACATGTACTACTCTGTACTGTCTACCTTATGCAAATTAACTAGTTTCATGCATAAACCCACTATATTTGCAGATTATAGTTGTTTTCTTTATATTTAAGTTTTTGTTTGTTTATTTGTTTCAGCAAACCCTATTTAGGGAGGTGGTGCGAACCAGCTGAAAGGACCAAGAACTCAAAAAACTTTTGTAATCTTTAACAAAGTCTCAGTTTTCTCATTTGTAAAATGAGAATTAATTAAACTCACTCATCCACATAGTGATTGTGTGTGGTATATGTATATACATATATATATGTATATATATGTGTGTGTGTGTGTATACATATATACACATATATAATAAAGCCTTTAGAAAAGGCTTCATTAAAATATAGTTAACTTAATCCAGTCTATCGTTGTTGGACATTTGGGTTGGTTCCAAGTCTTTGCTATTGTGAATAGTGCTGCAATAAACATACGTGTGCATGTGTCTTTATAGCGGCATGATTTATAGTCCTTTGGGTATATACCCAGTAATGGGATGGCTGGGTCAAATGGTATTTCTAGTTCTAGATCCCTGAGGAATCGCCACACTGACTTCCACAACGGTTGAACTAGTTTACAGTCCCACCAACAGTGTAAAAGTGTTCCTATTTCTCCACATCCTCTCCAGCACCTGTTGTTTCCTGACTTTTGAATGATCGCCATTCTAACTGGTGTGAGATGGTATCTCATTGTGGTTTTGACTTGCATTTCTCTGACGGTCAGTGATGATGAGCATTTTTTCATGTGTTTTTTGGCTGCATAAATGTCTTCTTTTGATTAAGAAAATGTGGTACATATACACCATGGAATACTATGCAGCCATAAAAAATGAAGAGTTCATGTCCTTTGTAGGGACATGGATGAAACTGGAAACCATCATTCTCAGCAAACTATCACAAGGAAAAAAAACCAAACACTGCATGTTCTCACTCATAGGTGGGAATTGAACAATGAGAACACATGGACACAGGAAGGGGAACATCACACTCCAGGGACTGTTGTGGGGT
The DNA here is from genome assembly GCF_006542625.1 of Nomascus leucogenys. Classification (NCBI taxonomy): domain Eukaryota; kingdom Metazoa; phylum Chordata; class Mammalia; order Primates; family Hylobatidae; genus Nomascus; species Nomascus leucogenys. The sequence continues at coordinate 115,659,363 of NC_044386.1, forward strand.
GGGGGGAGTGGTGAGGGAAAGCATTAGGAGATATACCTAATGCTAAATGACGAGTTAATGGGTGCAGCACACAAACATGGCACATGGATACATATGTAACAAACCTGCACATTGTACACATGTACCCTAAAACTTAAAAGTATAATAACAATAAAAATATATATATATAGTTAACATCCGAATTGCCTCTTGAAAGTTGAGTTGGGTTTTGTCAGAAAAATAAGAAGGGAAGTGTTTCCAGGAAGATGAAAAAGCAAATGGAAGCCTGGACATGCAAAAATGTTATAGGGTCTCATGTGCTCTAAAATCACATAGAAAATTATTCTTCATTACGTTAGTCGTTTAGATGAAGAAGTGCCTTGATGTACAGCACCGACCTATTTTTAGGGAGCTGGAATTGTAGGAGTCCGATGTTGTGGCAAAGACTCTTCCCATCACTTATCCCGATTTCAATGAAAAGATATGGCGTTGATTGAAGAATGGACGTGAGCTAAACCCTGGTTGAATTCCATAACTGTGCAGGTGCTATATAAAATGAAGCTGATCACCTTTCAAGGTCACGGTGCCATCTCCGCTAATCATTTAAAAATACAATGACTGTCTGTCAGGAATTGCTTGGTCTTGCTTGGAGTGGAGGGGAGACTAGGCGGCCTCCTGAGATTCTTACCAATTATATGCTCCCAAACTAAGACAACACGGAAATTCATGACGATTTAGAAAAGCTCATGCTCTCACAATATTTTCATAAAACAACCTTTACCATTTTCTTTCTGTGCCCTTTAATGTATCTCTGTTGCCTCTGGAACACATAAAAATATGCCTCTGCTTTACATATCATTGAGAGCCTCTTTCAGTCTAGTCGCAACCCCATTCCGTTCCCAAGAATTTGCTCCAATCAAGCTAATTTCACATTTACTTTCCCTTTTCTGTCTCTGCCTTCATTACCAATCTCCCCAGTCCAGATGAATTTCCATTTCCTTTCCTTCTTAAACCTCCTTCGGACGCTACTCAAGTCTCGTGTGCGTGTGTGTGTGTGTGTGTGTGTATTACACCAGTTAAACAAACATAGTATTTCCGATCCACTTTTAGTAGCATATTGCACTGTGTCAAGTAATACCTCGTTTGCACACAGCCAGTTCTCCCCAGGATGTATATTACTACACACAGGTTATTTTTCATTTTTGATTGATTTGCTTTCCCTCAGTCATGGAATATAACCAAGATTGGATAATTCACCACTTAGGGAGTGTGGCAATATTTTGAATTTTTAGTATTTGTTTGTTCACTTAGTACTTTTAAATCCTGAATTATTTACATGCCAAGGGGATTACCCTGCATAAATATTACATACAACACTGACAATAGGGTCTGAGCTTTTCTCATAATCATTCCTTTTGGCAGGAGGTGGGATAAAGCTTATACCTTAAAGAGCCACTGTGGTTTTTAAAAGGTCACATTTGGCCAGCCATAATTTATTCTGTGTGTCTTTCAGTAACTGACAGGAGTGATTCAGTTGACAGAACTCGATTATTTTTTCCCATAAAAGATTTCACAGATCTTCATAAAGAGGTATAATTTCCAAACTGCACAGACCTGGATGAAGAGAAAAATCAATATGATGGATTGAAAAATGAAAAAGTAACAAATGTGAGAAGCTAAAGCAGCTCAGAGGATAATCACCAAACAAAAGTAAATATACACCTGATTTTCAGTGGGAATATCTTAATGGTTTGAAAAATGTTTGCTTTTCCCTGTCCTCATATCTGTGAACTAATAACTTTAAGAAGTAGAAATATAATTAATAAGGTACTTAGGGATTATGCAAGATTGAAAAACCTTATTTTTTTCATATGTTCGATCTAACAATTATTTTAAGAACGAAAATAAATGCACTGGATAAGTAAAATAACCTTTTTTTCTTGTGATAAAAATAACAAAAAATAACTTTTCTCTGAAATATGAAAATAATTTGACAACATTTTTTGTAGTTAATTTTTTGTTACATTATCTAAGATGTGATCTAGGATCTCCAAGGCATATAAAGAAGGCTATTGACTTGTTGGAGAGCACAGAACTTTTGTAAACTTTTTTTAGAGGTTTAGAACAATCCATGTTTTGAGCATTTTTTGGTTTCGAAAATGTGGGGATATTTATATTGACTTGACATTTTGTGAAATTTGAGGATTATGTCTATGATTTCAGAAAATCATATATTATTTCTCTTTTATGTTCCCAAGTAACTCAGATTGCCATTTAAAATGGAAATACAGTATAAATATGAAAAATTTTCATATTCTAATTATACAAATGGCCAAAATTTTACGAACTGAATATAGCTTTGTAACCAGCAAGCATTCAGGGAACGAATGAAGTGACGTGGGAAAGAACATAATCAATATTATAGCTTCAATGTATTCAAATGTTTGAATCCTAAAACCTCAGTGTGACTCAGCGGTCTTCCACTTCAAGGCACTCAACAGGAGGTGAACAGCAAATGGACAATAAATGTATTTAATGTGGTGAATTGGTATATTTAAGGATTTAAAACACATTTTTCTTTAGACACCATACTGAAAATTTAAAATGCTTAGTTTTTCATGCATTATTATTCAAAGCAATTGTGGAATTGTTTTCAACACAGTGTCTCTAAATAATAGAACCCATACCCATATAGAACCTTGTTCTACATTGATAATATATTGTAATTAAACTCATCTCTGATTTTCATTTATGAATACTAAAGAACTTAACATTATCAGGTTTTGCAGGTGAAGGACCAGAACTGATTCTTAGTGCTGAGTATGGTTTTGGCTGTGTTTCTGGATTCCGCAAGTTCTATATTAAACCCATGAAGGTCCTTAACCTCCTCCTGCTAACTCTAAAACCCCTGAGGGGTCCAGGACCTCTATTTGTTAATCAGTCCCATTTGTTTCTCAAGTAAATTAGTTTCTACCTAATCTGGGAGACAAAGGCCATTTATTTAAGGCTGTCCTCTCTGCTCCTGTTTTCCTTCAACTGGGAGGATATGGCTATTACTCTCCTTCCTAGAACTTGTCTCTCCTTCACAGTCAGACCACGAACACTTGTTAGGAAGAAGTCAAACTCCTTCCGCACTAGTTGCTTCCAGCTTGACCTCCACAGTGCACACGGGCTCCCTCTGATCTCTCTCTAGTAAGTGGCCATTTCTTCACTCCTGGTTTTCCAGTTGTTTTGACACTGACATTCAATTTGAAGGACTAAATACACAGTGGTGATGATGGTGGTGATTATATCATTTTATGACCAACACTTTCTTCAGTGTTTGTTTCAGCCAATAAAAAGAGACAGGAACTTACAGTTTCTCACAGCCAAGAACAAGCCCCAGTTCCTCCAGGAAACCTGTCTCATCTCTGAACCAATATCAGAAATATGAGGCCGGGTGCGGTGACTCACGCCTGTAATCCCACCACTTTGGCTTTGGGAGGCCAAGGTGGGTGTATCACGAGGTCAGGAGTTTGACACCAGCCTGGCTAACATGGTGAATCCCCGTCTCTACTAAAAATACAGAAATTAGCCAGGCATGGTGGCGCGCACCTGTAGTCCCAGCTACTCAGGAGGCTGAGGTAGGAGAATTGCTTGAACCTGGGCGGTGGAGGTTGCAGTGAGCCAAGATCTCGCCACTGCACTCCAGCTTAGGCGACAGAAAGACTCTATCTCAGTAAAAAAATAAAAATAAAAAAATGAATATGAGGGTTTTTTTAATGACTACCATTTTTGGCAAAGGTGATACTCATAAAATTTAAATAATCAAAAGTAATCATTAGCCTTTGATGAAAATTCTTCCAAACATTTCTCTAAGCACATATACACATGTGCATTACATAAGTGGGATTACACTATGCTTCTCTGAATTTATGCAACTTGTCTTTTTCACAGCATTTAATGGACCACTTTCCAGGTAGACAACTATGGCTGAATTTCATTGTCTGTAGGTACTTCATAGTGTACACGCATCATTTTGACTAAGTACTCTATGGAAGAGCATCTTTTCACTTTTATGAGCAATGTTGTAATGAATAACTTGTACAATCATCTTTTCCAGTGTGTCTGATTATCTCTTGTTTGAAATCTTCAAGGTGGGTTAGCAAGGCCAAGGGATATATGCACATAATAACTGATACATGTGATCAAACTCTCCTCTAGAAAGATCATCCTGTTCATATGATTTACACCCCAAGTGAAAGCACATGTTTCTGCGCACACTCATTAAACACTGGGTTTTTTATAAAGTTTTAAATTTTGTCTTATTATTATTATTACTGTACTATTTGATTATCTGTGAAATTGAACACTAGTGCATATGTCCTTGCCATTTGTATTTCTTCATTCATGAATTGTCTGTTCATGATCTTTACCCATCTTCCTCTTGAATCTCTTCTACCTTCTTTCTCTTCTCCTTCCTTATAAACCTCTTCATTGAAGCCCTTTATTGTTATTTATTACACATATAGTTGAAATTCTGTTGCTTGTTTTACTGTCTTCCCCTGCCCCGCAGCACCGTGGAGAAGTTTGCTTTATTTTAAGTTGATGTAGCTGAAATATGTCAGCTCTTTTCTTTTGTGCTTTCCGATATTTATAACATACTTAGAAAGGTCTTTGTCATCTGCATTAAAAAACTTGCATTGTTTGCTTTTGGCACTCATGAAAAGCTTCCTTAGTTTGTTACACTGTCCACGTATTTTACCCATATCCTCAAGTAGATCATTGGTCAAGGAGTAGGTATTATCTCATTTGTTTCCTACGTAAGGTCATTACATCCTAGCTTCGGACCTTGAGAATTGGATGAATTCAGTAATTATGATTCATTGACTACTCATTTTAAAAACATATTTACAACCAGCATTCATTGTTGTGAGTGTGGCAATACGGGCATTTTATCTTTCTTTGGTTGAGCTTTAAATTCTTACAATCTCCTGGTAGAACAACTGGTAATAAACACCAAAGCCTTCAAGATATAATTTTACTTCTCAAAATTAATTCTATAGGGTATCAGAGATTCTCAGAAAAATGAATATATGAAGATTTTCCTCATGAATTTATAGTAGCGAAAATCAAGAAATATCCCAGAGGATATAGGTCATTGTATAATATATGACATATTTATAAATTATAATTTTGTAAAATAATTAATGTGTTTGAAGAAAATTTAATTATGTGCAAATGCTTGTAATATGATGCCATGTTAAAATTTTAAAAATACACAGTGGCCAAGTGTTGCAGCTCATGCCTGTGATCCCAACACTTTGGTAGGCCAAGGCAGTAGGATTGTTTGAGCCCAGCAGTTTGAAAGCAGCCTAGGCAACATAGCAAGATCCTATCTCTATAAAAATTATATTTTTTAAATTAGCCAGGCATGGTGGTGCATGCCTGTAGTCCCAGATACTCAGGAGGCTGGTGGGGGAGGATCGTTTGAGCCCAGGAGGTCAAGGCTGCAGACTCTGTCTCAAAAAAAAAAAAAAAAACCTGCAAAACAAATAGAAAATTATTTCATCATAAAAGTACTATATTCCCATAGTAAAAACAAAAAAAAATGCAAACATATAGAAGAGAATCACATGTGACATAAAAGTTTTCTTCTAGCTCTTTCTTTCCAGTTCACTCCCCAGAAATAGCCACTGTTCCGTTTCTGTAATAGGCTTGTGAATATCTCTACATTTTAAATAATGCAGGTCCACCGGTGCATTTTGGTTTGTTGTGAAATCTTAGGGAGCTGGAGTATTTTCACCATCTCTCAGTTCTTCTATATCTCTCAATTTCTGGAGATCAGAAATTTCATCAGAATGTGTCTAGAAGTGTGTCTCTGTTATTTTATTTCAGCTAGCTCTCCCTGGGGTGGGGATAATGGTGACTCTTGCAAATCTAAAGACGAATATGTCTGCTGGTATAAAATAGCTCTGAGCTATTTTTATTCTATCGTTATTTCACTGTCTATCTTTTGTTCTGTAACTCCTATAACATGGTGAGGGGAGCAGATGAGTAGAACCTTTATTTCATATTTTCACAAATGCTATTTTCTTTCTTTTTGCTCTTGGTAATAGAAAATTTATTTATGTATTGTTATCTTCCAGATCCCCAAGCTAATCTTAATGAAGTCTGTTTTTATAATACAACGTGTTCAGCGAATTTTGAGGGGAACATATTTTGCATTTTTCAAGATTTCTTGTTATTCTTTGACTTCAGCCACATCTTCTTGTTCTATTGGTGAAGGGCCTGAGCTGAGATGATGGCCTCAGGGTAGAAGAGGAGTGAGAGTGGAGTGAAGAGCATAGAGAGAAAGACCCAGTAAGAGCTGGATCTGGGATGTAAGAGAGACAGCTTATGGCTCAAGTTCAGCTAGAGCTCTGGTTTTCCACATGCATGAAGGGCTTGGGCTCACTAGTCTTTGATTCCCCAGTGTGGGACTCAGGGCCTGCTGCTCTGAGCAGTGCAATAAAAGGCAACATTTGGTGAACATGTCAGAAAAACGCAGGTAATGGTGAAGCACAGAGAAGGGGCACCAACTTCATGAAAGTGGTGGTGTTTTAACTGGGTTAGGGTCTTACTGAGCTAAGGAAATGACATTTTAGGTTGAGGGCGCAAACACTTAGAGATGGAAAAATAAGAGAAATGTTTAAAAATAATGATGGTGCTGATGGAAGCTGCTCTTATTTACCTAACACACTGCCATGTGCCTAAGAAATGGGGATAAGTAGATGCCTGTTTCTCATTCTGGCCTCATGTGTTCTTGGTAGGTATTATTTTTTTCCATCATGTATTTATTTATAATAAAGCCAAATATTAGAAAGCAAACATTGCAGTAAATAAGAAATCTGGGATACAAACCTAAACCTTCCTAATGCCAAAGTCTCTTGCTCTTGAGTACTACGTAATGCTTGCTGAAGTCATCTGGCTTAGCTGGAGCAAACACAGGATGTCTGGAAAGGGTCTCATTGAGCATCTATGTCGGGGGCAGAGTAACAAAGGGGTTTGTCAGCCAGGCTCAGTAGTGGAAGTTTTATTTGGTAGGCAATGGGCATGCATTAAAAGTTCCTGAGCAGGGAACTGTCATGAATGTGGATTACCTGCCTATGATATTATAGTGGATTGGCTTTGGTGTAATGGAAAGCAAAGAGGCAAGTTAGGGTTCATTGCAGAGTTGATGGAGAGATCCAGAGGCTTGAGATCACAATAAGGATCACAGGAATGGGGAGAGGAAAATTGGGTACAAGAGGTCAGTAAAGGAAGTAGAAGGCCTCACTCTGGGGTGTCATAAAGCAGTAAAAGTGGCCTAGTGGCTTGGGGAAATGCTTGAGGTTCTTGAAAATTCCAATACCCACATTGAGATGTGTGCAGAAAGGTCCCTGGCCTGAGCTCTATTGTGTCGACTGTCCACCAGGGTCTAAATGTCCACCTTGCCTGGCTCAGTAGATGTATTTAATGTCTAGTTTTCTCTAACATTCACATGTAATGATTCTTTAGCAAGCGAAACAAATTTAAAACCCCAAACATTAAAACAGCGTTTTACCCCCTTTATTCACTGTATCATAAATTAGTAAATGTTTCTTTCTCTGATGGGTGGTTTTACTGTAATTGCGTAGTATCTGTGCTGCTGTGGTGCTTTAGGTGACCAGTGCTAAGGGAACTGCTTGGTATGCTCCAGTGCAGGAGAAGATGATTTGATCTTGAATAGTTAGTTTGCCTCTCTGTGTAGGTTACTCAAAAGAAGTTGGATGTGGATTACTATAAATAGCTTTTGATACAATAAATGTCATCAAACTCGATGATACCAACTGAATTCTAGGAATCCTAATGGCTGGCCATTCTTTTTATTTTATTTTATTTTTTATTTATTTTATTTTATTTTATTTTATTTTATTTTATTTTATTTTTGAGACGGAGTCTCGCTCTTTCACCCAGGCTGGAGTGCAGTGGCGCAATCTCGGCTCACTGCAGGCTCCGCCCCCCGGGGTTCACGCCATTCTCCTGCCTCAGCCTCCCGCGTAGCTGGGACTACAGGCGCCCGCCACCTCGCCCGGCTAATTTTTTGTATTTTTAGTAGAGATGGGGTTTCACCGTGTTAGCCAGGATTGTCTCGATCTCCTGACCTGGTGATCCGCCCGCCTCGGCCTCCCAAAGTGCTGGGATTATGGCTGGCCATTCGTTTTCTCCACTTGCATTCCAGCTGGCTAGGAGGCCTTCCTCCTGCATAAGTTCTGGCGTGATGATTGTAAATGAGAGGAGACATGGCTATCTTTCTAATATATCTCATTGGAGAGGTCATAACAGAAGAGCAGGCTTAGACATCTTATAAAATAGAGGGAGATGCACAGATCTGAGGCTGCTTTCTTACTACCAAGGACAAAGGCTGCCACTTGCTGGACTGCAGGCCACCTATGGGCAAGAAGAGGAACCAATCAACCCAACACCATTCTGATTACACTTACAAATCTGAAATCCGCAATTTTCTCTCCTCCACTCTGCTTGGGTCAAGTTTTCCACAGCCCATGGCTATGAGACTTTGTTCCTCATAGGTACATTCTGTACACATTGATACGCCTGAGACCCCAGTGGGTTCTTGCAGAAGGAGCATAAGATGCATCTCACAACTCAGCTTTCATTGGCATTTTCCATCAGCATTTTCTCTCATCTTCCTGAATGGAAGTTGGGAATCTGAACAAGTGGTTTTCAGACAATGTGAAGGAAGAGCCTTCGAAAGCTTTCAAAAAGTGACCCGTTTAAGCAGTCGGACGGTTTCTTGGATGTTGAGGACTCTGCAGTGGATTAGGCTCTTGGAAAATTGATAATGCTTGCAACATTGCAGAGATCTCTTACCACAATAAACAAAGCAATTAATGTGTCTTTAATTTGCACCTAACCAAACAGAAAGGGTGCATTTATTCCATGTGACATGTAGACAAATTTTTCTTTAAAAACAAAGTTTCATGCTGTGACTACAATTAGTATAATTGTCAGCTCTTCTCTAAAAACAAATATGTATTAAGAGAAATGCTAGCATTGTGCCCTCCTCTGGTGTGAAAATGAGACAATCAAAATCTATTGTAATTACCTCAGTGATATTATAATTAGCAACGATTAAGTTATTCCATGCTGCTTTTTTCCTCTTGGCTACAATTAAAAAAGTATATATCTTTCTGCTGCACATTACTGCTGATCATTTTACCTCAATACATGTCTGGTAAGTGGATAAATTAGAAGTAATTTTAAAGCACAACTCTGTTAAAACATATATCTTTCTATTTAACTGCCTTAACCCTCTAGATGCATCTGTGTTCCTTGCTGCTTGGAGAGAGAAACACTTTCCCCCTGATTTCTTGGTCAGAAACCAAGTCTATTTTTAAATAGACAGTTTTAGGTAATGGGTTTTTTTTGTTTGTTTTTTAATTACAGATATCTGAATGATATGATTAATCATTCAGCTCTTGCCAGACATGCCCACATAACTAAATTTCTGTGCTGGGCAATAATCAGTTTTTAAAATAAACGACTGAAAAACCATCCAACTCTACCATCAAAGCAAGAAAAGGCCCTATGTAGATGATAGTCTTTCTACTTGGGTTAGGAGAAAAAGTGAAGTAGGCCATAATTAAAATATGTCTTTCTTCCTTTTTCTTTCCTTTTTTTTTTTTTTTTTTTAATGGAGTCTTGCTCTGTCGCCAGGCTGGAGTGTAGGGGCACGATCTTGGCTCACTGCAACCTCTGCCTCCTGGGTTCAAGCGATTCTCCTGCCTCGGCCTCCTGAGTAGCTGGGCCTATAGGTGTGTGCCACCACACCCAGCTAATTTTTATATTTTTAGTAGAGATGGCGTTTCACCATGTTGGCCAGGATGGTCTCAATCTCTTGACCTCATGATCCACTCGCCTCAGCCTCCCAAAGTGCTGGGAATACAGGCACGAGCCACAACTGCCATGCCTTTCTGTTATATATTACATATATATTTTTTCCTTATAGATACTTTCACATTTGTCTCTCTCTACTTACTGTAAATGGGGAAAATAAGTTAGTGAGAAAATGAAGATTTAATTACAACTTGTAGCTCAACTCAGTTTGTGACGTGAGAGGTAGCTGTAGAGAAGCCTTGTTCATCTCAAACATTTAAAGCCAAGTAGACTCGTTTGTCTACATGTCTTATCACTAGGGTTTCTTGTTATCTCTCTGTTTTTTGTCTAACAGACATGAACATAAAACTTGTGTTTTCTTTGAAACACTTACGATCTTGCTTCAGAAGGGACATACTGGCTGGGCGTGGTGACTCACGCCTGTGATCCCAGCACTTTGGGAGGCCAAGGCAGACGGATCACAAGGTCAAGAGATTGAGACCATCCTGGCCAACATGGTGAAACCCCATCTCTACTAAAAATACAAAAACTAGCTGGGCATGGTGGTGTGCGCCTGTAGTCCCAGCTACTTTCGAGGCTGAGGCAGGAAGGAGAATCTCTGAACCTGAGAGGCGGAGGTTGCAAAAGAAAAAGAAGAAGAAAAGAAGAGCTATACTTCATCTTTAGACAGAAATGTCAGAAACACATTTTTCCTCCTCTTTTTCTGTGTGACTACCTTTGAGCAGTTCCTCATATTTTGGGGGGGCGGGTATTTTTCCCAATATGGGTATAGAAGATTTGTTTTAACAGCAACAGCAGCAGCATCTGCAGTGAACTTTTTGGAAATCTAGGGGATGAGCCTTGGATATTAATGAGGGTCAGCTTAGGAAATCCGGGCAGTAAAACTTCCCCACATCACGGTGAGCAACCAGGTAGTTTCAGTCATGGATTGAGAATTTTTCTAAGCGTTTCTCATTCCCCAAGGCAGAGGGTGGTAAAAAGAGCAGAAACAGGATTCATTTTTTTTCTCTCTCTCTCTTTTTTGAGACGGAGTCTCCCTCGGTCACCCAGGCTGGAGTGCAATGGCGCGGGTCTTGGCTCACCACAACCTCTGCCTCCCGGGTTCAAGTGATTCTCCTGCCTCAGCCTCCTGAGTAACTGGGATTAAAGGCACCCACCACCACACACTGCTAATTTTTGTATTTTTAGTACAGACAGGGTTTCACCATGTTGGCCAGGCTGGTCTCAAATTTCTGACCTCGTGATCTGCCTGCCTTGGCCTCCCAAAGTGCTGGGATTACAGGCGTGAGCCACTGCGCCTGGCGAGGATTCACTTTTCCTCTTTCACTGGGAAGATAACCGAAACAGGAGAATACATCGATTTAGTAAAGAATGGAAGCATGAGGGACTTTCCGGAATTATGCTCTTCTCAGATGACAAGGGACTTGTAGAAGGATAGGAAATAGAGGGACAGGAGTGGGCAGTTGGGGAGTTGACTCATATGGCTTTTAAGGGAAATAATTCTAAGCCACCCATGATTTAAACAAAGACATGATCTTGAAAAGAAAGGATAATTTTTTAAAAACTGGGGCACTGTGGAAATGCAAAATAATGAGTGCAGCTGTTCTAAGTTGAACAAAATAGTAAAAAATGTATGTGGCTGTTCTAGAGGCATGCCAGTCCGTGAATCCTTTCCACAGGATCTGTGCAGTCTCATGGAAGGCACCAAGGTTGCTCTAGTATTCTGACTCGCAGTCCGGAAATATTTAACCCTTTGTTGAACAAGAAGCTCTACCGTTTTATTTAGCCCTGGGTACTGAAAATTATAAAGTCCCTCCTGCCTTCCTATTTCCCTGCTCTTCTGGAATAGCAGTAGAAAGTTCAATGGTCCGCAGCCACACCACCTGTCTTCTGGAGTGGTTTGAGTCACGTTGTTCAGAACTGTGCTCTGTTTATCAACAGCTGTTTATCAATAGCTCTAGGGGCTATGGACATTCTGGGTTTCCATACTTCAGATACATAAGAAGGAAATATTTGTAGAGTTTGGGTGGGGGTGGGAGGACTGTAAGTGAACAATTTTATTTATTCCAAACACTTTTTCTCATTATTTTGTCAGAAACATTCTGCTTATGCATGTTAGCTGGTTTTTTAAAATAAGCAAAATAAACAGTCCCTCTAGCATTACACAACACACACAAACACACACACACACACACACACACACACACACACACACACACACACAGTGAAAACAGAGGTTTTTCAGACCCAAATGTTGTGAAGGCTCTCCCGTATTGTAATGGCAAGTTTGTTTAACTCTGATGGTGATATCAAGTGCCATTCCCATTAATATCTATCCTCACTTGTTCATGACATGTGGGAATTGGGAAGCCCCTGGCGCTCAGGGATGCCCATCAATGCCTCTGTTTATGAAGTGGCACCCTCAGGAGTGAGCTGCTGGGACGCTTGACTGGCTCTGAATACCTTGTCACCCCTACACAGCTCCATTAGTGTGAGTTTAGTTTAATACTTCTTATTTATTAGCAAGTTGACAGCTATTTTAGTTCAATGGGTATTACTTTGCTGTGAGACATGAGACCAGAGCATGGGAAAGAAGACAATTCTGCCTTTTAGTGTTTGTGAAGTAATGTGAGAGGGAGAAAAGGCGATGATTCAGCCATTTAAAATGCACATAATGAGTCCAGCTGGTGAGATGAGGTATGGCTCATTGGGAGCCGGACATGAAGGTTTATGGAGTGAAAGCATCAGGTGCATATTCCTGAAACTTCCAGGAAGTGGTCTTCCTCCTTCCATGATTCCTTTACCTGGTTGCTTTCTTTTCACTCTGGGAATTCTCCGTGAGTGCCTGCATCCAAGCCTCCATTCACTCTTCAATCCCCTCTCTCTGAAAAAAAAAAAAAAAAAAAAAAATCCCATCATTTGTTCTCTCTGCTCTGTTAAGAGTTAAGAACATTAGTGATCACTTAAATACTAAATCAAACAAGACTCTCTCATCTGGGGTCTAGGAGTTTACTGAAATAGTACTTGCTGTCTTCATTTTTCTAAAGTTATTCGGTACTGCATGACTGAAGTTTTCTCTCGACGCCAAGTATTATCTTTGCTTGCAAGTGTACATAATGATGTATTATAATCAAAGCTAACTGGGTCTCATTTCTCTGTATAGAACCTAGGATGTTTAAATTCAACTACCCATTTTTTAAATCTTGAATTTCAAATATTAAAAAAAGTCCCCTCTCAACATTTTTTGAGATGAGACATGGTATATTAAATTAATGCATGAATTAATTTGAGCACAACTCTCTAGAAGTGGTTGGATTAATGTTAAGTATAGTAGGACTATTGCAGTTTTGGTTTTGAATGTTCCAGTTTTTAAATAAATAATATATAAATAATGGTAGTACACTGTAGTGTCTGACACATGTAAACTTTCAGGCCAGAATATCTGGGTTCTAATCTTGGCTTTTCCATTTATTGTCACACATGGAGATTTCCTCAATGGTTGAGATGAAAATAATTATGATATTCATTTATTAGGATGCTTTAGAGTCAAGTTAATATGCATAAGCATTTGAATACTGCAAACTACATGGAAATTTTTCAATAAATATTAGCTATTAATATGGCTTCAAGTTATAATATTTTTAGTTTTGTTTCATTTTGTTATCCAAACGACATTGTTTTATCTTGATACATTCACATAAGCTTAGCTCATTGCTCTCTTTTAAATACTGATTGTCATCAATCCATTAGCTCTGTCCCCAGCTCATGCTAATCCCAAATTTAATCAGCATTTGACATAATTTTTTCTTCCCCTAAATTCTTATCATATTTTTGCATGTTCTCACCCCATGTCATTTATTAAATATTGTCTTGCACTGTTGTTGTTGTTTGTCTCTTATCTACCTACAAGTTTTCTACAAGCTTTCAGACTGCAGAGTGCTCAAGAAATTGTTCTTTGTACCACCCTTGCCACTTGAAGATTCCTGTATGAGGAAATGTGTTCACTAAATTTTTGTTGAATTAGTGAGTGTAAATTCACTTTGATTTTGTCCAAGTTCTTCATACATAATTATTTATTCTAACATACTACCTATCAAAATCCTTTGATTGGTGCCTAAAGTCACCTAGTTACTTACCATAGTCTGGAGTACAGACCAAAGACTAAGAAAGTAAATTATGAAAACGTTCACCAACTCAGCCTTTGAGCAGATAGAGAATGAATCTTGTAACTCAAAATACCTCAGTTCGATCATAGTAGGAATTAAATAAATATTTGCTATATAATACATAAGCATTAATACCATTAGTGTTTGTTTCACAGAATTATGATGTATAACTGAATATGTATTTATCTAAATTTGTAAATATCTTAACATTCATGTTCTGCATGCACTACACTAGCTTTATGACAAAGGCACATTTCTTGTTTATGTGATCTTAAAGAATCATTCTCATGTTGCTTTCTATCCTCCATCTATTTCAATTCAGCTTCCTTCAACATTCTATCAAATTATTCTTTCCAAACTCACTCAGTCCATTTGGGCTGCCAGAGCAAAATACCATAACCTGGGTGGCTTATAAACAACAAGAATTTATTTCTCACAGTTCTGGAGGCTGGGAAGTCCAAGATAAACGTGCAGGCAGATTCACTGTCTGGTGAGGGCTCCCTTCCTAGTTCATAGATGGCTTTATTCTCATTGTGTCCTCATGGTGGAAGGGAGGAATTAGCTCTTTTGAGCCTTTTTTATAAGGGCCCTAATCCTGTTGAAGAGTGTAGGGCTCTATACTCATGACCTGATCACCTCTTCAAAGGCCCTGCCTCCCGGTGCCCATCACCTTGGGGGTTAGGATTTTAACATATAATAAGCATGTACACTGTAGCGCTTCCCATGGAACATGGAGCTCTTCATTTCATACTTTACTCACTTCATATTATTGCCTCGTCTTTCTCATCTCAGTTCATGTAAAATGTGAAAAGTGGAAAGTTACCTTTGTGATTCCACCCTGAAGGAATATAGAACAGCTGCCTCAAACATATTCTAAACGGAAAATGTAGCTAGCAATTAGAAATCCTCTCTTTCATAATGCTGTGGAAGTTTTTCTTATCACGGACCCTATTGCTTTCCCAAATAGGTTAGTCTGCAAGAAAGAGACTGGAGCATTCAAGTTTTCTTTTTGCTAATAAGACTTATGAGTAGTGACCATAGATCTTGGTTCAAAGGTTGTTAGCCAAATCTGCCTACAGAAGAAATCAATGTGAACAGTGGGGAGGAAAAATGCACACAGGAGGAAATAACAACATAGTGTCATTTTCAAGCTCTGACTCTCAGAGTCAACAGTCACTTCTCTTTGTTCCATCTTTACTCTAAGACCATAACTTGTTTCTTCTAATCAAATTTGATGTTGCAAACTGTTTTTAGATTCTTAAACGCATTCAGCTGAAGGAGAATACTCTTTCTACTTTCAATCCTTGAAACACACACATGTCCTTCACTAGTGGTTTAAAAAAAGGTCTGTAAACAGGAATGTCTCATGACAGCTGCATGTTTACAATTACTGATATTTGTTTGCACAGTGCCTATGCCTCTGCATGATAGTGCCTACCACACTACATTGCAGAGGTTTATAAATTGTATCACCATTTAGATTATCATCTCTACTACAGCAGAGACCAGGGCCCTTTCTGTTTTGTAACTCCTTGTGTTTCCAAGTGTGGTCCCTGGAACAGAAGCATCAGTGTCGCTCCCTGTTAGAAATGCAGAATCTTGGTTCCCTACCTCAAACCAACTCAATTAGAGTCTCTATTTTCACAAGATCCCAGGAGATTCCCATGCATGCCAAAGTCAGAGAAGCACTTCTCTAGCTTTATATATAGATCCTGGCTTGTGGGAAGTGTTCAGTAAGTGCTCATTGGATGACTTAATTTAAATGCTCATGAACCCGAGGTCTACAGCCTGCCCTTGTAAAATCACTGTGAAAACCTTCCCCTTCCTCTTTCTGCATTTTAGAGGACTCAGATGGAGTCTCTGTGGCCATTTTACATGATGGGAAAGTAAAAAGAAATGGAAAACACAGAGCTTTTTAGAGAATAGAGCTGTGTCCCCAGGGTCTTCTGAGTCCCCCACTTTCCCAAAAGGTCAGGTTCTCAAGGCTGCTACCCCAGACCCCACAGGGCCCTTGCTACTACTGTTAGTGCTTGTCAGTCTCATTTCTTTCTTTCCTTTATGTCCAGGCTGTTGGAGACTGGCCCCAGGAATGATCAGCCGTATCCCACATGAGACAGAGTTAATTCCCATCTCCTTGATTATCTGGTACAGAAAGCAAATGTGTTTCTCTTTAAAATCCTTTATCTAATATGTGTCAGTTACCTCCAAATTTGGTACTAAAGGCCTTTCACAATCTTGACTCTCCTGGCCTTTGAATTCTCACCTCTGTCTGCACCTCCATCCACCACTTGTGCTGTATTTACTTCATGCTCCCTGAAGAAACTGCAGCATACCATGCGTGCCCAGGCTTCTCAAGCTGCCTGCAAGGCATCTCCTAAGAGGACTGTTCTAGTATCATCTCCTCAGACAAGACTTGTGTGTTGTCCTTTGATGCTCCATAAAACATTCCTGCTACCTCTTCAGCCATTATTTAAGAATATTATAACTATCTTATCTGATAGTCTTCCCTTCTTTGAGGTCAGCGATTACAACATGTTTATCATTTGGTCATCAGTGTTTGCTGATGAATGAATAAATACATACTTCTTATACTGCCTTTGCTGAAGTCAATCAGTATCATCTGTTACTTGTTTTACTGTAGCTACTGCTACTACAACTGCATTCACAACTTCCAGGGATAAAAACAAAGGACCAGTCTCTTAATGGGGGGATCATATCATATTTATATGTTTCCTTGCACATAGCAGAAAATTTAGGCATAGGAGGTTGTCTTGTCTGTTTGGCCTGCTATAACAAAATACCACAAGTGAGCGGCTTATAAACAACACAAATTTATTGCTCACAGTTCTGGATGCTGAGACGTCCAAGATTAAGGCACCAGCATATCTGGGGTTTGGCAAGGGCTTTCTGATTCGTAAATGATACTGTCTCTCTGTGTCCTTGCATGGCAAAGGACCAAAGTAGCTCTCTGTGGACTCTTTTATAAGGCACTAATCTAATTCATGAGGTCTGCAGCCTCATGGCCTAATGACCTCTCAAAGGCCCCACTCTTAGTACCATCACATTGTGATTAGTTTCAATATATGGATTTGGGGATATATAATCATTCAGACTATAGCAGAGGTGCTCCTTAAAAGTTATTAAATGAATGGGTGAAGTGTAGCCTTTTGCATGCAGAATCCATACAACAATCCAATGAAAGAAATGTAATCGTTACTGTGCTCTTCCGGGTATTTACAAACAGGTACAATAAATCAAGCACATACTATTTGATTCCAAATAAGCACACACTTTCTATGCTATCAGACTCCTGCACATATGTTCCTGTATATGCACTTGGTCACCAATCACTCTAAATGTAAACATGGACCCATGTGGTGTATATTTCATGTGACTCACACTTTGAGTACGTTATATATTAAATACATATTTCCCTGCTATCCTAGAGACTTACATCAATACATGTGTTCAACAAGTGAGGTTACACAATGGATCACACAATAGCTTTTAAAATCCAGTTCATTCATGAATGAAACCAATCCTGTAATATTATTTCTTCATCTGTATAATTGTATTTATGGTTGATTTGAGAAGGTAAAGAAAGCATAACTATAAAGAGAGATACCGTTTATTTCATGTCCATTAAAGATAGCCTGCCAAAAGTGGTGGAGCTGGAGCTGGATTGCTATGCTTTAATTTGGAAAGAAATACAGGGCAGTCAAATGAGATTTGTTTTTCCTTACCAATTAGAAAAAAAATTAACCTTATGTTGATGGAGAACAGATTTTTTCTGTTTCACTTTTGTTACACATGCTGGGAACTCCAATGGAGATGAAATTACACTGCTTCAAAATTCTATCACAGTAAGAATTTACCCACTACCCATACGTTCACTTGCAAATACATTTTGGTTAGCATTTGACCAAAGCTCTGATCTTTTCTAGTATTATAATAATCATACAACTGACAAATTTATGGTGAAGGATTACATCCTTTTATTTCTGATAGTTGGTAGAATATCATACTGAAATGGAAGTGAGAGGATTAGGCTATTTATATTGCCACACAGTTTCCCTGATAGTGACAGTCAATGATTGAGAGAATGGATGGTGTATTACCCAGCTAAAACTATTTTGAGAATCTGCATGATTTGATTCTTTACTTAAAAATTTATCTGTGATAAGGAAGGGCACATTGTACACATTCTTGATTCCATTTTTATTTTATGAACATTTGAAAATATTACCAGTAAGGTGAAAAATTAATCATTTAGAATTAACAAGTTGTTCTCTAAGAATTAGTTTTCTATTCATTTTTGGAGACTAACAGAAGGAATACATATTTTTTGAAGAGAAAAAAAACCACAATTATATGTGTCCTGGCTCTGACTTTGGCCAGTGTCAAAGTAAACAGGATAGATGGTTTCTCCATGCTAAATGATGCTAGATTAACATTGAAAGAAAAATTATAGTGATCAGTTATTTCAGTTTCAAATGTCCCAATTGTTTTTATGTTTGATATTTGTCAAAGTCCAGAAAAATGCCAGCATACAAATGCAATTCGAGATGTAAGAAAACCATATTTTGGCTAACTACTGCCATCAATCATTTTTAATTCTTCACATTTCTACATTAAAAAATCTGCACCTAAGTATTTACCTATGTTGAGGTATTGTCCACAAGAAGTTCGGACAGGAAAAGCAGATTTTCCTATGCAAGATGATAAGGTTTTATTATTTAAATCAGTGTTCTTCCAAGAGGAGAGCAAGTACCTCAGAAACACCAGGGAGATCTCCTAGAGTGTAGGAAAAATGCATTAAGAGGTATGAATATTTCCATCCAATAAAATAAGAAAATTAAGCATTATACATATATAATATGTGGATTAGCCCTAGGGGGCCTCATTTATCAATATATCTGATACTCATCAGGTGAGGTCGTCTCATGGAGAAACTCTGACTTAGCATTCACTTTAAGCATAGTGTGAGATAACTGCAATTTACACGGTCCTACCTGGTTAAGTGCATGTGTAATATACATAAGCCTCATTTTATTTTATTGAGAGAGGGTCTCACCCTGTCACCCAAGCCCTAGAGTACACTGGCACAA
Organism: Nomascus leucogenys; assembly: GCF_006542625.1. Classification (NCBI taxonomy): domain Eukaryota; kingdom Metazoa; phylum Chordata; class Mammalia; order Primates; family Hylobatidae; genus Nomascus; species Nomascus leucogenys. The sequence goes on from NC_044386.1 coordinate 115,678,513, forward strand.
TCACAGCTCACTGCATCCTTTACCTTCCAGGTCCACGTGATCCTCTCACCTCAGCCTCCTGAGTAGGTGGGACTACAGGTGTGTGCCACCATGCCCTGCTAATTTTTGTATTTTTTTGTATCGAGGGAGTCCCGTCATGTAGCCCAGGCTTGTCTTGAACTCTTGGGCTCAAGCAACCCATCTGCTTCAGCCTTCTAAAGTATTGGGATTACAGGTGTGAGCCATTGCACCCGGGATATATATATATAAATTAACTTAAAATGCACATGGACTATTAAAAAACCCTGAAAAATCTAACATTGATTCAAAATGTGTATGTGAACAAAAAGATAGAACTCAATAGCAATACATTGAGGTAAAATGAAAATGACATATTTTGCACATTAAAAATTATTTTAAAACTTATTTTAATTGGCACATAATTGCACACATTTATAAGATACAATTTGATGTTTCAATACTATATATAGTATAATAATCAAATCAGGATATTTGGCATATCCATTACTCATATGTTAATCATTTTTGTGGTGAGAACATTAAAAAGCCTCTCTTCTAGTAATTTTGTAATACACAATAATATCTCTCTGTCAACCATCATTATTCTACTTAACAATAGAATGCCAGAACTGACTCAGTGTTCACAATTTTAACTTGGTATCCATTGATGAACTTCTTCCCATTCTCTCTTCCCCACTCCCTTCCACAGTTTCTGGTAACCACGGTTCTACTTGTTTCTATCATATCAACTTTTTTGTTTTTAAGATTCTGTATATGAATGAGATCGTGTGTTATTTATCTTTCTGTGTCTGGTTTATTTCACTTAATTTGAGGTCCTCCAGGTTCATCCATGTTGGCACAAAAGACAATATTTTACTCTTTTTGTGGCTGAATAATATTCCATTGTGTATCTGCACCACATTTTATTTAGGCATTAATCTGTCATTGGACACCTAGGTTGATTTGATGTCTTGGCTATTATGAATAGTGCTTCAATAAACATGGGAGTGTGCATACCTCCTTGACATTCTGATTTCACGTCCTCTGGATGTGTACCCAGCACTGGGATTGCTGGATCATATGGTAGTTCTATTTTTAATTTTTTGAGGAGACTCCAAACTGTTTTCCATAATAGCTGCATTCATTTACAGTATCACAGAATGTGCAGTATTTTCTGCACATCCTCACCACACTTTTCTTTTGTCTTTTTGATAATAGCCATTTTAACTGGAGTGAAGTGGTATCTCATTGTGGCTTGCATTTACACTTCCCTGATAATTTGTGATGTTGAGCATTTTTTCATGTACCTGTTGGACATTTGTATGTCTTCTTTTGAGAAATGTCTGTTAAAGTATTTTGCCCATTTTTCAATCAGGTTATTTGCTTTATTTTTCTATTGAGTTGCTCAAGTTCCTTATATGTTCTGGATATTAACCCCTATGAGATATGTAGTTTGTGAATATTTTTTCTTTTTCTGTAGGTTGTCTCTTCACTGTTGTTTTGTTTGCTTTGAAAGAAAACTTTTTAGTTTGATATAATCCCACTTGTCTACTTTTGCTTTTTTTGCCTGTGTTTTTAAGGTCTTATTTAAAAGTTCATTGTCAGCCCAATGTCCTAAAGCATTTTCCCATGATTTCTTCTAGTTCCTTCATGGTTTTGAATTTACGTTTAAGGTTTTAATCCATTTCTAGTTGGTTTTTATATATGGTAAGAAGTAGGAGTCTAGTCTCATTTTTTGCATGTGGTATCTGATTCTCCCAGCACCATTTGTTAAAGAGAGTATCTTTTCCCCAATGTGTGTCCTTGGCACCTTTGTCAAAAATTAGTTGGCTATAGTTATGTAGATTTATTCCTGGGCCCTCTGTTCTGTTCCATTGGTCTATGTATCTGTCTTTATGCCAGTACCATGCTGTTTTGGTTACAGTAGCTTTTTAGTATATTCTGAGTCATTATCAAATGATATATGTATACATAGAAATCCCAGCATATCCACATGGATGGACACACACATACACAACATACACATGCACATATGCACATATCTACACACACAGACACAAAACCTTCAAAACATAAGTTTTCTAACCTCTAAAACAACATTCTAATTACAATTTTAGTAGATTTTGAACCCGTTTATTGAGCGTATATAAATGCAACACTTTTTGCTAATTTTGTACAATAAACCAATTGAATAAAAATGGGATAAAAATGTGTTGAATTTCAGTAACACCTGTTTATATTGGTGGAGGATATTTACAGAACATGCCAAATTTTTGTGAAATCTTTTTTAGCGTTGACAACCATAGTAACAGAGTAATTGAAACAAACTGAACTTAGAATCAGACCTTTAAATTTCTATAGACTTGGAGAAATGAAGAATAATTCTGTTCTAGAAAGAAATTCTATTAATAATAATTTTAGTGAATGCAAAAAGTTGTTTAGACTGTTAATAAACAAAATATATCCTGTGTCTCATACATTTTTGCTTACTATTCCTCTGTTGTTTATACTGCATACACAACACAAGTATGCTTCTGTAATTAGGTAATTTGTTTAAAAATCCATAAACGTATGTTGAGATTGAGTAAGTTTTTGGGCCACTAGGAAGTCTCAAGGACATCAATATTTGACCCTATGTTGGTATTATCTTCCCTTATTTGATGGCACATGATTCTTTTTTCAATGTGGCACATTGTTTAAATGATGACTTTATTGATGACATTAACAAAAAGTTACAGTAGGAGCACTTGGGTCTAAAAGAGTAGTGTGACTTTCTTCTTATGTGAGAATGTAGGCTATTAGCTTTTATAAAATAAAATAATTAAGGTAAAATATCATGAAATGACACTAATTCAGATTAGGGAAAACACCTATCTGATTTAATAACTACAATATTTTGTTTAAATCCGAGGCAGTGTCTGCTACTTTCTGGTAAACATAGTGACTTACAGTAAAGAGATTCTGAAAAGAAGGACAGCCTTTATGATTTTCAGTTTGCATATACAAATAATTCTATTATTATATGCAAATACATGCCTCTCCAGTGTTTGAACTTTTTTTTGCCTTAAGTAAATATTCTTGACCACCATTTTGTGTGCATTGATAATTTGTCTAGCGAATTATTTTATGTATAGATTTCAGTCCAGCCTTAGTTTTATTTATTATAAATTCTAAATTGGTAAGGTACAAACTACTTAGATTTTGTTAAACTCCTCTCATTAGTCCAATAGTTGGAGACTGTAAACCTTGAATTGTTTCGATGTCTCCCAAATCTCCTTGATGAATGTAACCTTTTTTTCATACCCATTACTCCTACCATTCTAGAAGTGGGCAAATCTAGCTCTATTTTTCATCTAAACTGTCTGTTTTCACTTTAGAAGATTGGTAGCCACGAAGTCTGGAAGTGTAGCTCTTAAAAGGTCTCTGAAGGCAATAGGTGTTGAATAACCTGTTAAACAAGAGAATTGGGAGTCCTTTGTCATCATTCTGAGAGCAGCATTGATTGATGTGACCAGGGCTCAGTATTGGTTTTAGATAAACAAGACAAAGGCAGAGATTGAGAATAACTGTTGAGACTAAGGTTTAGAAAAGGTGGTTTCAGAAAAAAAATATTGTCAACAAAATAACAAGGAACTTTGTTATTTCTCTCTTGCCTTTACTTATGGTCAGGTTCACATCAAACAATCTGTACGCCCAGCTACCTCCTTTACAGGGGAGGTCTAATCTTTCATATATGTGCTGTTCGTTCGCCTTTCCCCTTAGTATGGAAGGAAGAAGGCATAGCCTCATCTCTTATAGGGTAATAGGGTAGTGGGACATAGAGAAAATGCAACAAGCTGCATGAACTTTAATAAGTAAACTTGTTATCCCTGGGTATAAAGCTAGTAGCTCTGCCAAAGAAAGGCAAGTTCATTCCTGTGGAATTCTAGAGAGAAGAGGTGTTGAAATCACAAACACATCATTGCTAGGATGTGCTGCTACTCCACATGTAGAGACCGTTGCTGTTATCGAAAACTTTATTTTCATTTGGCATAATTTGACCTGCCTTGTACAATTTGTAGCCTTCTGTGCCCCTTTCTGGGGGAGAGATAAATGGAAGTGGGATCACTCAGTTTTCAAAAAATGGCCAAGGGTGACTAAGTTTGCAGTCTGCTCGGGACCAGAAAAGTCATTCTTCACTTTTGGATGCCTGTGTCATCTCTCCCCAGGTGCTTCACATAATGAGTGACTATTATCTTGCCTGTCAGGTAATGGGTATCACGTAATAGGTAATGGGTGCCTGCTGTGGGATGGGTGTTGAAAAGCCCTAGTTCCAGTAAGGCCTGGAAATGCATTCCTTCTAAAGTACTGTTGGGAACTCCACCTCAGACCTGTATCTCCTAGAAATTATTTTACCACCAGACAGCATGCATACCTAGGTGGGACTATTCCACTTCTGTGTAAAGAACACCTGAGTTCTTATCACTTCTTCCACTAGCACTTGAGTGTCATCTCACCTTACTCTTCATTGGAACGTATGCTGATCTGAGCTTACTTTATAAAATTCTTAGTTAGAAAATTCAATCTGCAGGACAAGAAGCAGCCATCGTGCATTTGAAACATCATATAGTAGCCACAAAAAACTCATTACCAATGGACTAGCATGTGCTTAAATCCCAGATTATCACTTGTTTACCATGAGTCTTGTCTCTGACACTCGTAGATTGAGTAAAGTTGATCGGCCAGAAATGTTCTTTTAGAGGCTGGGAAATTGTGCATAAAGCCCAAGTCAGTGCTTCTGTTTCTATCCCCGAGTGCTTTTAAAAAATTCGGAGGAGAAGCAGTCAATATCCTACCTATTCCCTTAGGCATCTCCCCCAGTGCCTTCACTCTTGACCTAACTTTCTGCTTTCCTTCCTTCGTGCTCCCAGGATTCCTCTGAGGCTTCTCCAGGAAGCAAGCATTATCATCCACTAGAGCTTCAAATCCTGGTTTGCTGGAATTTAATGTTAGCTTCTCAATCAAACTAAACAAATGTCAGTTTGAAATTATTAAATGCTCTGCAGATTTATGTAAAAGGAACCGAATTCCGAATTGACTTAATAATGCTAGAATTACAGTTATCTGTACTCTATATGCATGATTTAGTTTATGTGTTACAAGGTACACGACTATAATGCTCATGGGATTTGACATAGCACAACGACACGTAGTAATCGTTATGTGCGCTTGGACTCAGTTAAATTTGTATTTAATCCATGGTGTTCTACACTTAACAGCTGTGTGATCTTGAGTAGCTCACATGAGCTCTTTAAGCCTTAGTTCTCTGACCAGTAAAATTAGAGTCCCACATGCCTTCCTGGTGGAGGTGTTGTGAGGGTTAGTAAGATCCAATGTGAAACCAATTAGCACAGTTCCAAGCACAAAGGATTATTATTTTGAGACCCTGGGAAGGTACTTAGGAAAAGATTAGATATAGCACTTTTAGTCATTGATGCATTCATGATTGCCTCCATTTATTTCCTCATGCATTCGTCTGTATATTCACACACTCACCAAACAAGCCCATTTTATCATTTTATTGTGAATATTGTGTGCTGGACCTGTTTGGTACTGGGAAGAAATAAAAAAATGCTAGGAATTGAATTTTTTCTCCCCAGATTCACATGTTAAGCCCTAACCCCCAAAGTGACTGTATTTTGATATAGGATCTTTAGGAGGTAATTTAAGTTAAATGTGATCATAAGGGTGAGGCCCTAAACTCATAGGAATGGTGGTCTTATAGGAAGAGAAATCTAGAAATCTCTCCCTCTGTCTCTCTCTTTCACCGAACATGCACAGAGGGAAGGCCATGTGAGGATCTAGGGAGAAGGTGGCTGTCTGCAAGCCAGGAAGAGAGCCTTTACCTGACACTCAACTAGCCAGTGCCTTGAACTTGGACTTCCTAGACTCCAGAACTATGATAAAATAAATTTCTCTGCTATTTTATTGCAGCAGCCTGGGCAAAATACTACAAAGAAAATGGTGAATTTACTTAAAATATAATAAAAATACTTTTACTTTTTTCTAACTTTTGAGACACAACAGAAAGTTCGATTATTCAGGAATTGATAAAGTGCTAGAATCACCAGCGTATTAGAGGTAAGGTTTGCTCAGGAAAGAGATTTATGAATAGGTATTTCAAAGATCTCTAAAGAGAAGAGAAGAGAAGTCCTTTCTTGTGTTCAAGCAAATGATTGTTGTAACCTTGCCTTCCCTTTTAAAACCATCACTGAATTATCAGTAAATTCTCCATATTTAAAATAGATTTTAAAAGTGAATGACATTATGATTTCCACTTCTGGGAACATGGAGTAGATAAACATTTTTCTATTTTTCCTCCTAAGTAAAACAAAAGAATCTGTACACATTACTTATAAAACAAACATAAGACAACTCTGAAAAGCAGAGAGAAAAGAGAGAGTAATTGGGAGTCCTAGGACACACAGAACAGCATGGCAGTGAATTGCCTGGATTTTCTTTTTGCTTCATGTTTGTCAAACTGGGTTCTAGAGAAGCAGGCAATCTGATTCAGACAAGTCACTAAACAGGAACAAAGGAACCAAAACAACAACACATCATGCAATGCGAGGTTTATTTCCAGAATGAAATACAAAATTACTTAAAATGTGTGGTTTCTGGCGGGGCACAGTGGCTCATGTCTGTAATCCCACCACTTTGGGAGGTCGAGGTGGGAGGATCACTTGAGGTCAGGAGTTCGAGACCAGCCTGGACAACATGGTGAAACCCCACGTTGGTCTCTACTAAAAAAATACAAAAATTAGCGGGGCACTGTGGCAGAGGCCTGTAATCCCAGCTACTCAGGAGGCTGAGGCAGGAGAATTGCTTGAACCCCGGAGGCGGGGGTTGCAGTGAGCTGAAATCATGCCACTGCACTCCAGCCTGGGCGACAGAGAGAGACTCTGTCTCAAAAAAAAGGTATGAATTTAACTAATGAAGAGCCACACAAAAATATGAAGAAAATAAGACCCATAAACAAGAAATAAGCAGTCAATGTAAACTGTCTCTGAGGAAGCCTAGATGTTAGACTTACGTTAGACGTAGAAATTAAATCAACAATTATAAATGTACTTTAAAAACTAAAGGAAACTTTACGTAAATAATTAAAGTACGAGAACAAAGTCTCACCAAGTACAGTATATCTATAGAGAGAAGCTATAAAGATGACCAAATAGAAATTCTGTGATGGAAAAGAATAATAATTGAAATAAAAAATTCTAGGACTCAAGAGTACATCTGAACAGGAAGAAGGAGAAATTGGCAACCTTAAGTGTAGCTCAACAGAGATTGAGCAATCCAAATGACAGAGAAACAAAAGAATGGACAAAGAATGAGCAGAGCCTCAGATAAATGTAAGAAACCATTCATCATACCAGCATCAGCATAATGGAAATCCCAGAAAGAAAAAGAGTGAAAAATAATCAGAGAAAATATTTGAAGAAGTTGTGGCTAACAACTTTCAAAATCTAATAAAAAATATTTACACACACATGCAAGAAGTTCAAAGAACTCAAGTACAATCTAGCTAACATTCTAAAGAATGAAAGACTGAAAACTTTCACCCAAGTTCATGCAGAGGTCAAAAATGTCTGCTGTTGCTGCTTCTATTGAAGATCGTCCTGGAGGTCCTAGCCAGGGTAATAAGGCAAGGGAAAAAATACATGACATCCAGATTGCAAAGGAGGAAATGAAACTATCTCTATTTAGAGATGAAGTGGCCTGGTACACAGAAAATTCTGAGTCATCCACAAAAATTCAGTTGGAACTAATATATGAATTCAGAAAATATGTATAGTACAGGTCAGTATACAAAAATCAGTTATTTACCTATACTTTAGCAATGAGCAATACAAATAGGAATTTGTGAAAACAATCCATTTATATTAGCATCAAAAATAATAATTAGAAATCAATTTAATAAAAAAGTAACATGTATATACTGAATACTACAAAACACTGTGGAAAGAAGAAAAATAAAACCAAAATCAATAAAAAATTCCATATTTATGAATCAGAATATTTCATTTTGTGAAAATAGCTATACTCCACAAACTTATCTACAAATTCACTGTAATCCCTATTAATCCCTATTATAATCCCAGCTGCACTTTTTGCAGAAATTGACATGTTGATGTTAAAACTGAAAAGACCCATTTTTGCCAAAACAATCTTAAAAGAGCAAGACAAAATTGGGCCGCTCATACTTCCCAATTTATAAGCTTACTACAAAGCTATATTAATCAAAATACAAAAAATATAAATCACTTTCACAATTCAACAATTAAAAAAAACAAGAAAATTTGAAGATGGGCAAAAGATTGAGTAGGAATTTCTCCAAAGGAGTTATACAAATTGTTAAGTGCATGAGTGCATGTAAAGATGCTCAACATCAATAGTTATTAGGGAAATATAAATCAAAACCACAATGAGATACTACTTCATACCGAATAGGATGGCTATAATAAAAGGAGAGAAAACAGCAAGTGTTGGTATGGATGTGAGGAAGTTGGAACTCTCATACATTGCTGATAAGATAGTAAAATTTTGTAGCCACTCTTGAAAACAGTTTGATAGTTCTTCAAAGTATTAAACACTAAGTTACCATATGATCCAACCATCTACTCTTAGGGTATATAAAAGAGAATTAGAAACATATGCTTGTGCAAAAACTTCTAAATGAATGTTTATAGTCGCATTATGCATAACAGCCAAAAAGTGGAAACAACTCAAATGTTCATAAGCGGATGAATTATCCGGATAAACAATATGTGCTATATTCATACATGAAATATTATTCAAGCATATTAAGGAAAGAGCTATAATCAATTAACTTAAAGTAAAGGAGATTACCCCTAATATTTTGTGGGGGCCTTATTTAATTAGTTGCAAGGTCTTAAGAGTAGAACTATTTCTGAAGAAGAAAAAAATTGAGGGAGGTGGAGAAGTTGAGAATGATTGCTAATGGTTATGATGTTTCTTTCTTGGGTGATAAAAATGCTCTAAAATTGATTGTGGTGATAGTTGCACAACCCTGAGAACATACTGAAAACCATTGGGTTGTACAATTTAAATGGGTGAATTGCATGTTATGTCAATTATATCTTAATAAAAGCTGACAAAAAGAAAAGAAAGATTGCCTGTGGACAAGAGTGGCAACTTCTGCCTGCAAGTTTCGAGGTTGCTTTTCCTAAAGACCTGCCCTGTGGATTTTGGACTAGCATAGCCAACCCTCACAATAGTGTAAGCCAATTCGTTTCAATAAATCTCTTAATATATGTCCTATTAATATCTATTTCTCTGGTGGTATGCTGAATGACGCACTGATGTTACAAGATTCCTTGTTTTATTTTTTATGTCCTTTCTGATTAGAGAACTCCCTTTAGCTATTCTTTTAGAGTAGGTCTGCTGGCAACAAATTCTCTCAGTTTTCTTACATCTGATAAATTCTTGAGTTTCCTTTCATTACTGAAGGTATCTTTTCTAGGAGTGAGATTATTAGTTGACAGTTATTTTTTTGAAGCCCCTAAAAAATATTATGCCATTTTCTACTGGTGTCTATGGTTTCTGATAAAAAATTTAGTGGTATCTGGACTATTTTTCCAGTATATATAAGGGTTTGTTTCCCTATTCTTTTATTTGAGTTTTCTTCCTTGTCTTTAGTTTTCAGAAGTTTAATCTTAATAGATGTTTTTATGGATTTATTTGAATTTATCTTGTTAGGGATTCATTCAACTTCTCTTTTTCTAATAGCTTTGTTGAGATATAATTCACACAGCATAACATTCATCCTTTAAAAGTGGTTTTTAGAATATTCACAGATTTGTGCAATTATCACCACTACCTAATTTCAGAACATTTTTAATCACCACAAAGAGAAGTCCTGAGCTTTTGAGTAGTCACTCCTCATTTCAGCAAACCTCTTCTCCCTGGCAACCACTAATCTATTATTTTTTAAATGGATTTGCATATTCTGGACATTTCATATAATATGTGGCCTTTTGTGACTGGCTTTTTACCTACTATAAAGTTTTCAAGATTCACTCATGTTTTAAGTCTATCAATATTTTATTCATCAACTGATTGTAGGTATTAATCCTATCTACAAATTTACCTTCGCAATAACACCTAGTGTTTGAATAACCGGGGACAATAGCTTAGTCAAGGTGACACACAAAATTGACCACAACAGACCATAATTTGTCACCTTGACACCAATACATATCTCTTAAAATTATACTGAATCTTTAAAGAAAGGCAACAACAAAGTCATATTTCCATCTAACATGACAAAGCTATGTTGTGTGCAGCTGGAAATGCACTAACCCCTTTCTCAGCAAAAGATGCAAAGTCCTTGGGTGATGTGCACTCTCCACCTTGATATCCTACAACTTAAATACTGAGATATAAGGTTAACTATTATTAAAACATTGTATGTTAGATGGCAATGAGATAAAAAAGGAAAGAAAAAATATTTGGTATACCCATACATATACAAATAGATTCATAACAAAATAAGCAAAAAAAACACACACAATGATTACAGTCCTTATTTCTGCAACTGGTCACGTGGTTGTAGTTGGTATTTATAGCTACCTTCTTCCACTAACCATTCTATATTTCCATTTCCCTCAGCAATCACCTCTGGGCTATGGTTCTTTGCCTAATGGACTTATTGAAACCATTCCTGAAGAGTTTGGGTAATTAGAATTTCTGCCTGAATTGAAGTGATATGACTTTTCATTAGTTTTAGTCACAGGACATAGTAATACTAAGAGATACCCTAAGGAATCTCCTATATTCTATACAGACCCTTCTTTACCTCCATTGCACAGTAGCAGCTCAATTTCTCTTGTTAATTGGGATCAATCATTCTAGCCAGTATAGTAACTCCCCTTGAAGCCTGTTGATTCAGAGGCATGAGGAGCCCAAAGTGGCTAGGTGACAGTCATAAATTCCAATTCAGTGAAATCATTGTTGTGTCTCCTGATAAGAATAATTCTCCCTGTGGAACGAAGGCTTCTAGGCCAGCAGGATGTAAGGCTGCATGAACAGAAAACAAACATTCTGCTAGTGGATCAGCTAGGGGTGACAGTGAGTGATGTCATTCCCATTTCTACCTCTTAGTTCCTGGACCCATAAACCCTTGCTCTGAGAGAAGCAGCATCCTATATATTGGATGATGATGTAAAGTGTATATAGTCTTCTGGAAGACATTGCCCCAAACCTGCAAATTGTTGCTACCCAGATGGTAATGTAGTTGTCAAAACGACATTCCAGAATTTTATCAAGCCAGCTGCTTCAGGCCGATGGGGGAATATGGCAAAGCCAGGGAATTCAGTGGCATCAGGTCTATTGCTCCACAGTATTTAAATCAAGGATGCTGTGTGGAATACCATGACAATGGATAAGGGATCTTATAGGTCTGCACATGGTAGTTATGGCAAGAGCATTGCTTGTAGGGAAATCAAATTCATACCCAGAGTAACTGTTTGTCAGAGGGGAACAAAGTATTACTCTTTACAATGCAATAAACCTGCCACTAGGTAGTTGGATGATTAAAGGAATGAAGCCATATCAGGAATGCAGTATTGGTCTCTGCTGCCCGCAGATTGGGCTCTCAGCACTAACTGTAGCTAGGTTGAACAAGTGGGAATTGTAGCTCCAGTTCTTTGCCTGGTAGAGTTATTGAAACTCGATGGAGCCCATTTTGCTAGACTCATGCATAATTCCCATTCTTGCCATCATAGCCATTTTGTTCACAATTAGAGATGTGGCTATGAAAAGAGGCTTACTGGTATACACAAAGTGGTTCGATCTATTTATTTGACAGTTAAAATCTTCCTCCTGGGATAGGCTTAAAAATGTGAATATACAATCAGAATTGGGTAAGATACAAAGAACATATCCTCTTCAGCAAGGGGATGTCAAAATCAATGGATATTTCCAGCTCACATTGATGCTGATGTCACTTTTTGGCTAACATTTGCAAGGTATCCAAATATCTTAATGATCTTTGACCCCTCAGAGACATCCATGCACCCCATCAACATTTTTCTATCATGTTCCTTTCAAGTTTCTGACATCCAGCCAAACAATTGTCCACAGTCCATGAATATAGAATCATACCTATGACTATTTTTCCAGGCAAAACGAACAACCAGAGACACTTACCAAAGTTTTGCCTACCAGGAAGTTCACCTTCCCTACTGTCGGAGATGTCTCAGGAAGGGCTCTAGTGCTACAGTTGTCCACTTTGAGGTGGTGACTGCATACTGTGCAGAGCCATCTGTAAACCAGGTCAAGATTTTTCTTCCTTAGTCAACTGCTCAAAAAGGCTTTCCCATGAAGCTATAAGTGTGGTCTGGAAGAGAGAAGGTAATGTGTCCAGAGTTTGTTCCTTCCGGTGGGTTCGTGGTCTTGCTGACTTCAATAATGAAGCTGCAGACCTTCGTGGTGAGTGTTACAGCTCTCAAAGGTGGCATGAACCCATGAGCAGTAGCAAGATTTATTGTGAAGAGTGAAAGAACAAAGCTTCCACAGCACTGAAGGGGACCCAAGCGGGTTGCCGCTGCTGACTGGGGCGGCTAGCTTTTATTCCCTTATTTGTCCCTGCCCATGTCCTGCTGATTGGTCCATTTTACAGAGTGTTGATTGATCCATTTTACAAACCTCTAGCTAACCATATCGAGCTGATTGTTGCGTTTTTACAGAGGGCCAATTGGTGCATTTTACAAACCTCCAGCCAACCACAGAGTACTGATTGGTGCATTTTACAATCCCAGCTACAGAGTGTTGATTGGTGCATTTTACAATCCTCTTGTAAGACAGAAAAGTTCTCCAAGTCACCACCCGACCCAGAAGTCCAGCTGGCTTCACCTCTCAGTAATATAGTAGAAGTAGGCTCTACAAGCATTTGGGCCACTTTCCTGTGTAACTTTCTTCTGCCTTTAGGGCCTGCTTGAATCTGATCTTGTATATACTACTTTCATTTCATAATAGAGTGCTGCTGTGCAAGCCCAATTTTATGACATGGAGGGTCAGACAACAGCCTGTTCATGATGAGCAGCTCAAATTTTATGATAACTTGGTGGCCTGTGTTTAAATGTGAAATCACTGCTAATGACCAGCCATAACCAAAAGCTATTCCTCAAAGGCAGAATAATTTTCTGTGAGGATGGCAGGGTTTTCTTCCAGATTTAAGGATCTGCACTGTGATTCACCTATGTGGGCTGATCAAAGGTCCCAGACAGCATCCCTATCTGCCACTGACACTTTGGATCTGCTGGATCATATGGCCCAAGTGTCAGAGCAGCACACATAGCAGCCTGGACCTGTTGCAGAGCCTTCCCTTGTTCTGGGTCCCACACAAGATTACTAGTTTTGGGGATCACTTGGTAAATGAGCTGGAGTAGCACACCTGAATGAGAAAAATGTTGTCTCCAAACTCCCAAGAGGCGCATTAGGTATTGTGCTTCTATTTTGGTTGCAGGAAGGACCACTTGCAGCAATGTATATTTTACCTTGGAAAGGATATTTTGACAGAGTCTAGGCGACTGGATGTCTAGAGATTCCAATGAGGTAAAAGGCCCCTGATTTTTTTATATTTATTTCCTATCCTCTGACACATACTTATCTTACCAATATCTTTAGAGTAGCTGCAGATTCTTTCTGACAATGGCCAATCTGCATAATGTCATCAGTATAATGGATTAGTGTGATATTTTGTGGAAGGGAAAGGTGACCATGGTCCCTACAGACTAAATTATAAACCTGAAGACTTGCTACATCCTGGAATAAGACAGAAAGATGTATTGCTGGCCTTGCCAGCTGAAAGCAAACTGCTTCTATTGGCGTTTTGTAACGGATATTGAGAAAAAAAAAAGCGTCTGCCAGATTAATACCTGAATGTCGGGTTTAATACCTTAATAGCTATATACCAGGAGACATACCAATTTTCTCAAGCAAAAAAACCACATCTGAAATAGCAGCTATAATTGGAGTCACTACCTGGTTTAAATTTACAGTAATCCATGGTTATTCTCCAAAATCCATCTGTTTCCTGCACAAGCCAAATAGATGAGTTGAATGAGAATGTGGTGAGAATTACCTCCATGTATTTTTAAGCCCTTAAAGGTGACACGAATCTCTGCAATCCCTCCAGAATAAGGTACTGATATTAGTTTACTATCTTTCTCGGTGGAGGCAGTTTTAATGTCTTCCACTTGGCCATTCCCAGAATAATAGCTCCCACTCCACAGGTCAGGGAACCAATGTGAAAATGTCAGTGGAATATACCTATTACAGTTATGCATCCTGGAACTGGGGAAATGACCATAGACAAGTTCAGAGACTGAAATTCAAAGTCTGTAGGGCCAGCCATCAAGAAAAGCAGGCTGGAAACTTCCAAACCAGGGCTGATGCTGCCGTCTACAGGTGGAATTTATTCTTTTTAAGGGAACGTCAGTTCTGGTCTTAAATCCTTTTAAATGAATGGATCAGGCTCATTCAGATTATCAAGGATAATCTCCTTTAAAGTCATATACTAAGACATATCATATCCTGGACAAAAAAACAAATCCCAAGAATTGCCATTACAGATTGTGATCTTCAACCACACACAATGAAATAGAAATTAATAATAGAAAAATAACAGGAAATTCTCCAAATACATTGAGACTAAACATACCTCTAAATATTCCATGGGTCAAAGAAGATTTCTTAAGGGAAATGAAAAATGCATTAAATTTTGTTAAAATAAAAATACAACATACTACAATTTGGCAGGTACAGGTAAAGCAGTGCTGAGAGGAAAATTTATAGCACTAAATTTATAAATTAAGAAAGAAAAAAGTTTAAATCACTAACCTGAACTCCCATCTTAAGAACTTAGTAAAAGAAGAAAAAATAAACTCCAAACAAAGAAAAAAATAGTAAAGATGAGAGCAGAAATAAACAGAATTTAAAACAATAGAAAATATCAATAAATCAAAAATATGTTCCTCTAAAGCATGGATGAAATTGACAAAACTCTAGCGAGACTGACAGAAAAAAAAAAAAGAAAAAAGACACAAGTTATCAATATCAGAGATGAAGCAAGGGCTATCAACACAGATCCCACAGACATCAAAAGGACAATACAGGAATACCACAAACAATTCTATGCATAATTTGACAATTTAGGTGAAATGAACCAATCATTCAAAAAGCAAAAAATACCACAGAATGTAATATGGTGCAGATTATTTGAATAGTCCTATAGCTATTAAGAAAATTAAACTCATAATTTAAAATCTCCCTTCCCGTTTTTAGGTCCACATGTGTTCACTGGAGAAATCTAACAAACTCTAAATGAATTAAAATGAATTCTTCACAATCTCTTCCAAAAAATAAAAGAGGAGGGTACACTGTCCAATTCATTTTATGAAGTTTGTATTACACTAATATCAAAATCAGACAAAACAGTACAAAAGAAGAAAACGACAGACTTCATAAACATAGACAAAAATTCTTAAGAAAATATTGCAAATAGAACTTAACAATATATCAAAAGAATTGTATACCATGACCAAGTGGGGTTTATTCTTGGGATGCAAGCTGGTATAATATTTGAAAATCAGTAGATGTAATTAACCATATTAACTCACTAAAGAAAAAATCACATGACCGTAGTAATTAACACAGAAAAGGCATTTGACAACGTTCAATACTCATTCAGGATAAAACTCTCAGAAAAATAGGAAGACCAGATTATGATGTTTTGGTTTCAGTAGCCCTGTTGTATAGTTTGAAGTCAGGTAGTGTGATGCCTCCAGCTTTGTTCTTTTTGCTTAGGACTGCCTTGGCTATTTCAGCTTTTTTTGTTGTTGTTGTTCCATTTGAGTTTTAAAATAGTTTTCTCTAGTTCTGTTAAGAACACGGACACATAGATGGGAACAACACACCGGGGCCTTCTGGAGGGTGGATGGTAGGAGGAAGGAGAGGATCAGGAAAAATAACTAATGGGTACTAGGCTTAATACCTGGGTGATGAAATAGCCTTTGCGACAAACCCCCAGGACACAAATTTACCTATATAACAGACCTGCACATGTACTCCTGAACTTAAAAGTTAAAAAAAGAAAAATAGGAAGACATAAGACCTTCATCAACTCGATAAAAAGGATCTACAGTAAATCTACATGCTACATAATACTTAATGATAAAAAACTGAATGCTTTTCCACTAATATCAGAAAGAAAGGCAAAATGTCTGCTCTTACCACTCTTATTTAATACATTGCTGGTAGTTCTGGTAGAACAATAAAGAAAGGAAACAAAGTGAAATGTATACAGCTTGCACACAACTGTCTACATAGAAAATCTCAAGTAATCTCCCACATAAGGTCCTATAACTAACAAGTTCAGTAAAGTTGAAAAATAAAAGGAAAAAAACATAGAAAGCAATTTTATTTCTACATGTTAGCAATGAATACATGAATATCAAAATGAAAAAAATACAGTGGACCCTTGAACAACACTGGTTTGAGCTACATGTGTCAACTTATATATGGATTTTCTTCTACCTCTACTACCCCTTAGACAGCAAGACCAACTCTTCCCCTTCCTCCTCCTCCTCCTCAGCCTACTCAACATGATGGTGACAAGGATGAAGACCTTTAGAATGATTCACTTCCACTTAATGAATATTAAATACAATTTCTCAATAACATTTAATTTTCTCTAGCTTACTTTATTGTAATAATACAGCATATAGCAAGCTCTGTACATTTCACTTTGTTGTGTAGTTTTCAGCAGTTAAGTTCTGTACACAGTTTAATATATTTATGCCAGAGTAATTGATATGTTTACAACTGTGAATTTTAAAATTGTAAATAGTATTTACAGTTAGCCCTTAAACAATGCAGGAGTCAGAGGTGCTGACCCCCCACATGGACAAAAATGCATGTATAACTTTTGACTCCCCAAAACTTAACTACTAATAGACTGTTGTTGACCAGAGGCCTTACTGATAAACAGTTGATCAACATTTATTTTGTATGTTCTGTGTACAGAACTGCTGAAGACTACCCAACACCGATGAGAAAAATCAAAGATGAAAATGAATGGAGAGGCATACTATGTTCCCTCTTTTGAAAACTCCTCATAGTATAGATGTCAATTATTCACAAATTGATAAAGTTTTATGAAATTTCTACCAAAATCTCAGAAAGATTTTTTATGACTATAGATAAAGACCATTAAGCAATTTTAAGGTAAGTCAACAGAACTAGAATAGTTAAAACTGTTCTGAAAAAGGAGAAAAATTGGGAGAAATCAGTTTACATGATATCAAAACATTATACAGCTATGGTAATCAAGATTGTGATGATAGGATAGACATGGATAAACAGAACACAATAGACAACCCAGAAATAGACCCACAAAAATAAGCCTGACTGATTCTGACAAATGTACAGAAAAGAAATTCAATGAAAAAAAGGCAGCCATTCCAACAAATAGTGCCAGATGAATAGGACATACATAGGCCAAAAAGTGAGCCTCAACCCAAGACTTAAATCTTATACAAAAATTAAATTCAAAATGAATCATAGATTTTAATGTAAAATGATAAACTATAAAAGTATTAGGAAAAAATAGGAGAAATTTTTGAGTTCTAGGGCTAAGAGGTTGTACGCATCGTAGTAAAAGTACAATCCATAACAGGAAAAATTAATAAATTGCACAACATCAAAATTAAAAACACTTTGCTCTGTGAAAAACCCTGCTGTGAATGTGAAAAGATAATTTAAAGACTGGAAAACAATGTGTTCAAACCATATGTCTGATAAAGAACTAGTATTTAGAAAATATAAAGAACTGTCTAAATTCTACGGTAGAAAACAAAACAAAGCAAAACAAAACAAAATTACCCAATTTGACTAGAAAACGGGCAATAGAAACAGATATTTCACTGAAGAGTATATTCAGATAGCAGATAAGCACACAAAAGATGTTTAACACCACTTGCCATTAGGGAAATGTAAATTAAAATATCAGTGAAATATCACTACAGATTTATCAGAATGACTAAAATAAAAAATAGTGACAGCATCAAAAGTTAGCAAGGCTGTGTTGAAACTGGATCATTCATACATTGCTGGTGGAAAAGTAAAACTGTAGAGCAACTCTGTAAAATTGTTTGGCAGTTGCTTATCAGGATGCAACTGCCATACAACCACAGTAATTTCACTTTTGGGTATTTATACCAGAGAAATGAAACATGTTTACTCTAACTGTACTTGTATGTATAGTGAAGCTTTATTTATAATAGCCCCAAACTGGAAATAGTTCAGATTTATTTAAAGGGTGAATGATAAAAAAATGTGGTACACTCATACCAGGGAATATCAGTCAGAAATAAAAAGAAATGAAATATGGATAATAATAATAATCTGAATGAATCCTCAGGCTAAGTGAAAAAAAGCCAGTACCAAACATTACACACTGTATCATTCCATTTATGTAACATTCTTGGAATGACAAAATTATACAAAAATATAGCAGAGTAGTTTTAATTTGAGGTTAAGGAGAGGGTGAGAGCAGGACGAAAAGGGGTATGGCTATCAAAGGGAACCTTAGGGACCTGTGCGGTGATGAAATGTTCTGTACCTTTACTGTATCAGTGTCTGGTTGTGATAGTATAATACAGTGTCTTAGTCCATTCTCACACTGCTAATAAAGACACATCTGAGACTAGGTAAAGGAAAGAGGTTTAATTGACTCACCATTCTACAGGGCTTGGGAGGCCTCAGGAAACTTACAATTATGATGGACGGGGAAGCAAACATGTTCCTCTTCACATGGTGGCAGCAAGGAGAAGAGCAAAGCGAACGGAGGGGAAAGCCCTTTATGAACCATTAGATCTTGTGAGAACTCACTCACTATCATAAGCACAGCAACATGGGGGCAACTGCCCCCAGGATTCCATTACCTCCCACCAGGTCCCTCCCATGACATTTGGGGATTATGGGAACTACAGTGGGGACACAGCCAAACCATATCATATATTTTTGCAAGATGTTACCACTGGGGGAAACTGGTTAAAGGGCACACAGGATGTCCCTGTTATATCTTTTACAACAATATGTGAACCTATCATAATCTCAAAACAAATGTTTAATTAAAACATGAATGGTATTACAAACTCATTTTGTACTTGAAGGAGGAACAATGCATTGTGGAATGAATTCATGTAATCATGTGTGCCATTTACTCCTGACTCAGTGTTTTAAGCATCCCATTACTGTAAAGGCATTAGACACAGATAATTAATGAAATCAATCATAATTAATTCCTTCAGTGTTCCTACACTCATAGTATATATTTCTTGAAGAGTTTCAGTCCAATTTGACATTAATGGAGATGGAAAATAGTAAAAAGATTTTGAATTTATAGGATAATGTTACACATTTTAAGTTTTTTTTTGTCATAGAGAAGTACTTGTGGCTTTATAAAGCAAAAGTGGGAAGCTCCAATAGTGCATCGGGATCAGTCCATCATTATGATGGATTTTCTATGAATTGAATAGGCATATAAAATAATAATATTTTACTATCTTGGTTTTTCTAAGTCTAGGCTGTGGCTAGATTTTTTTTTTTTTTTTGGCAACAGGGCATAATAATGGTACCGATGTGTTTAATTTTAAATTGAGGTATCAGTTAAATAGAGTGGAATGAACAGCTCTGAAGTGTGTAGAGGATCATTTTTGACAAATGTTCACTCCAATATAACCCACAGCCCTGTAGCACACACATCACTCCAGATAGCTTCCTCATGCCTTCCTCAAAACACAGTCATTTATCTCTTATTTCTTTCACTATGATGCTATTTCCTTTATGGAGTGTATAAAGCGTTATTTGTAAAAATCAGGTTAGCTGTGCTTTAGTTATCAAGTTGTAGAAGTTCTATATATCATATGGATATAAGCTATTATATTTGTCAGATATAAGTACTGGTGTCATAGAGATAAGTAGCTATGCCTATATGTAATATAACCTTACAGTTTGTATTCTTTTTTATCTGGATTTTTTGATCAGCATCATGCTTTCAAGATTCATCCATTAGTTATTTAGTATATAGCTTAATAGTATTTTATCATAAAAATATAATGATTTAATCAATTCTACTGATAAACATTTAAGCAGTTTCTATTTTGGAGCTATTATAAATAAAGTTCCCACTAATATTATTGTGCAAATCTTTTTGTGGATACATGGTGCCATTTTCTTTTCTTGAGTTAGTATCTAAAATATAAATCTACATATCCAAGCTCCACAAACTCCAAGTAGAATAAATGTAAGAGATCCCAGACACATCATAGTCAGGAAGTAAAATGAAAAAGACAAGAGGAAATGTATAAAGCAGCAAGAGACATGACTCATCACATACAAAGAGGTCCCAGAAGGTTAAAGAATGACTTCCCATCAAGAATAACGAAGGTTAGAAGGTAGTGGGATGACATGTTCAAAGAGCAGAAAGAATAAATGAAACTTAATAGAAAAATCTTCTACCTAGCAAGTCATCTTTCAAAAACACTATTGAAAAACAATAGCCACAGATAATCAAAAACTGAGAGAATTGATAGCAGACCCAACTGACAAGATATACTAGGTCAATCACACTGAAAGCAAGTGACACTAGCAATCTGAATACATATTTTAGACAAAAGAGAGCCAGCAAAGATATGTGGGTATTTTATAAAGACATGTTAACTACATATTTATTCTATTTTATCCTCATAACTGATTAGCTGATTTAAAAGCCATCAAACTATACACACACACAGAGAGAGAGAGAGAGAGAGAGAGTACACTGTGATTGTTAATATTGAGTGCCAACTTGATTGCATTGAAGAATGCCAAGTATTGCTCCTGGGTGTGTCTGTGAGGGTGTTGCAAAAGGAGACTAACATTTGTGTCAGTAGGCTGGGAGAAGCCGACTCACCCTCAATCTGGGTGAGCACCATCTAATCAGCTGCCAGTGGGGCTAGAATAAAGCAAGCAGAAAACTTGGAAAGAGCAGATTTCTGAGTCTTCCAGCCTTTATCTTTCTCCCATGCTGGACGCTTCCTGCCCTCGAACATCAGACTCCAAATTCTTCGGCTTTTGAACTCTTGGACTTATACTGGTGGTTTACCATGTGCTCTCAGGCCTTTGGCCACAGACTGCACTGTCAGCTTCCATATTTTTGAGGTTTTGGGACTCAGACTGAGCCAACACTGGCTTCTTTGCTCCTCAACTTGCAGACAACCTATCATAGGATTTTACCTTGTGATTGTGTGAGTCAATTCTCCTTAATAAACTCCCTTCATATATACACATATCCTACTATTTCTGTCTCTCTAGAGAACTCTGACCAATACATATACTATATGTAGTATTTTTGATCTTATAACATGCATAAATATATTTTACAATAATGGCACAAAGAAGTTGAGTGGGAATAAACCTGTATCGGAGAAACACAATGACATCAGATAATAAGTCAAATTCACAGGAAAAAAGGATAAGAACCTGAAAGAAAAAAATGAGATTATCATATGACAAACCTAAATATACATTCTCCTTTCTTCTCTCAACATCTTTAAAAGATATAACTTATCAAAAGTAATAACTAGAACAATGTAATTGTTGGATTAATTACATATATAGAAACAAACGTACAAAATAATGACAAAAGGGCAAGTGAGAATATAGATATATACGAATAAAGTTTCTGTATCTCACTGAAAATTAGTATTTGGAATAGATTCTGGTATGTATATTGTAAGTTCTAGAGAAATCACTAAGGAAATCTTAAAAATTTTGAAACGAAAAGCTTTATATGAATTAAAATGACATATTAGAAAGTACTCGTTTAAGAAAAAACAAGGCAAAAAGCAGAGATAAATGGACAAGAACAAAAAATGAGGCATATAGACCTAGAAAAGCAAAATAACAGACAAATCACACCATATTAAGAATGGCATTAAAATGAATGATTTATACAAACAAATCAAAAGGTAGCGATTGCTAAAATTTATTTAAAACAAATAAAAATACCCAAGTATGTACTTTCTTCAACAGTTCCAAATTCTATTGAAAGATAGAAATATGTTGGATGTAAAGGATGCAGAAATATATTATCATGAAAACAGTAACTATAAACAAGCTGGAATGGCTATGCTGATATTGGACAAAAATGAACTTGATATGAAGAAGACAGAAAATATCATTAGAGATAAAGAAGAAAAGTTTTAGGTATCAGAAATATATAAAAATTATAAATTAATAACTGAATTCCCAATATGTAATGTAAAACTCTCAAAATTGACGAGAAGATAGGGAACTCAGAAATAATGGTTGTAGACTTTAATACTCCACTATTAACCATGGAAGGAATAACCAAAAAGGAGACTAACGTGGCAATAAAGAAGTTGAACAACACTAGAAATGCATAGAAATAACGTACACCTCTAAGACATTGCATCCCACAATAGCAGAGTACATAGCTAGTGTACATGAAACATTCACTGTCACCAGAACCTGGGTCATAAGATTAGCCTAAAAAAAAAAAGGATTACATTCATATTAAGCATGTTTTTAACCACAATAGAATAATATTAGAAATCAGTTACAAAGGAAGTTTGAGGAATTTACAGATATGTGGAAATTCAAGCCCTTAAAATACCAGTGGGTTCAAAGAAGAGAAATCAGAAACTATTTGAAGATGAAGGAAAAGAAGAACACAGCATACCAAAACTTACAGGATGTAGCTGAAGCAGTGCTTATAGAAAAATATATAGCTGTAAACACCTTTATTTTAAAAGAAGAAATGTTTCAAAGAATAGTGGGCAAATATGGCTTCTCCCCAAAGATCTCTAATCTCTGGAACCTGTGTATTACCTCTTACATGACAAAAGGGAATTAAGTGTGCATATGGAATTAGATTTACTAATGAGCTGACCTTAAAGTGGGAGGATTATTATGGATTATTCAGATACATCCAGTGGAATCACACGGATCTCTAAACGTGGAAGACAGAATCAGAAGAGAGAACTGGAGAATCAGAGTGAGAATTGAAGATGCTACATTCTTGATTTTAAAGGTCGAGGGAAGGGCTTATGCACCAGGGAATGCAGGAAGCCTCTAGCAACTGGAAAAGACAAGGAAATAGATTCTCCTCCAGAGTCTCTAGAAAAGAACCCAGCCCCACTGGCATCTTCATTTGAGCTTAGACATATGCTTGACTTGAAACAACAGAACTGTAAGATAAAAAGTTTGTATTAAGTCGATAAATTTGTATTAATTTGTTACAACAGCAATAGGAAATGAAAACACTAATCAGTAAACTTAACATTTTAAGACTAGAAGAATATGCCCAAAGAAGGCAGAGGAAGGGAATAAGAAGAATTAGAATGAAACTTAATTTAAAAGGAAAATAAATAAAATCAAAACATCCTTTTTTAAAAAAACAACATTAACCTCAGCTAGACTTATAAAAAAAGAAGATTCAAAATAGAAAAATCAGTAATGAAAGAGGTGACATATTCACTAGTCTGAAAGAAATGACTAGAAATATAATACTATGAAAATTGAATGTCAACAAATAAGATAAACTAGATTAATAGATAAATTTCTATTAAGGCACAAAGTAACTTCAATTACTCAACACATAACATAAATAGATATTTAACTGCAAATTAAAAGATAGAATGAATTATTTAAGTTTCTCACAAAAAGAAGGCCATACATAGATGGCTTTACTGATGAATTCTACAAAACATTGAAGAATTAATACCAATTCTTCACAAACTCTTCTAAAAAGTAAGAGAGGAGGAACTATTTCCCATCTCATTCTCTGAGAACAGTTTTACTTTGGTACCCAAACCAGATGACTTTATCACACACAAAAAGAAAATTATAGACCAATATTTCTTATGAATATAAACACTGAAATCTTCAACAAAATACTAGTGAACAAAATATAGCAGCATCTAAAAAGAGATGTTAGCCATGAGAAAGAAGGATTTATCACAATAATGCAAGGAAGGTTTAATATCTAAAATTAATCATTATATAATATATAATATAATCATTATATAATCACTATATTAATAAAAGACAAAAGCAGCATGATCATTTAAATAGATGCAGAAGAAAACATTTAACAAAAGCCAAAACTTAGTGACAAAACACCAAAGAAAGAAAGAATTGAAGAAATATTCCTCAATTTGAGGCAGGCATCTGTGAAAAACCCACAGTCAATACCACATTTTGTTGACAGATTAAGAACTTTACACTTAATATCATGAAAAAGACAAATATGCTCACTCGAGCCACTTATTTTCAAATTTATAAAGGAGGA
The DNA here is from genome assembly GCF_006542625.1 of Nomascus leucogenys. NCBI lineage: Eukaryota > Metazoa > Chordata > Mammalia > Primates > Hylobatidae > Nomascus > Nomascus leucogenys. The sequence continues at coordinate 115,702,934 of NC_044386.1, forward strand.
CCTTGCTACGGCAATGAGGCAAGAAAAAATAAATTTAAGGTATCCAATTATGAAAGTAAGAAGTAAATTATCTTCACTTGCAGATGACATAATCATGTATGTAGAGAATACTAAGAATTAACAAAAAAAGAGTAGAGTTAATAAATTAGTTCAGCAAGGTTGTAAGGTGCAAGATCAATATTCAAAATTCAATTTTATTTCTATACACTAGCAATGAAAATTCAAAATTGTAATGGACCAATTCCATTTAAAATAGCATCAAGAAAACTAAAATAGGCACCAGAAGATGTACAAAACTTTTATGCAATTTAAACAGTAAAATTTTGTTAAAAGTAATTAAGAATAATTAAATAAATAGAAGGCTTACATGTTCATGGATTAGATACTTTGATGAGATGGCAATACTCCTCAGATTGATCTACAAATTTAATGCAATACTTATCAAAATCTTAGATACATTTTCCTCCAGAAACTAACAGGTGGATATTAAAATTCAGTGAAAGTTCAGGGGACACAGTGTAGCCAAAACAGTCTTGAAGAAATAAAAACACGTAGGAGGAATCACAATTTCTAATTTTAAAACATCACAAATCTAGAGCAATCAATAAAGAATTGTTCTAGCAAATAAGGACAGATATATTGGTAAATAAAACAAAGTTGACACTCCAGAAATACACTCCTGCTTTTGTAGCTAATTGCTTTTTGACAAAAGTGCTGAGACAACAAAATAAAGAAGTGTTATTTCAAAAAATGAGGATAGGATTACTGTATATCCCCTTGCAAAGGAAAAAAGCTGGATACTTTCTTCACATCATACACAAAAACTAATTCAAAATTGTTCATAGACATAAATATAATTGTTAAAACTGTAAAACTCTTAAAATATGGGAGTAAATCTATGTGAACTTAGGTTAAACAATGGTTTCTTTGCTGCAAAACTAAAAGCACAAGGGAAAAAAGAAAAAGCAATTGAACTATGTTAGTTTCCTTCAACATTTTGGAAATCTTCTCAACTAAGTATCCAAGTTCATCACTTATAAATTCCACTTTTCCACATAAGTTAGCAATAAATTCACCTAAGTTGTCTGCTACCATATGACGAGGACCACTTTTCCTTCAGTTTCAAATGACATGTTCTTCATTTTCTTCTGATTCCTCACCAGCAGTGTATTTAATGTCTTCATTTCTACCGATGGTCTGTTTATAACAATTTAGGCATTTACAAGATGATACTAAGCTTTCTCTACTATATCCCTGTTTCATTTGATTTCTTACTAGCAGAATTATCATCTTTCTAAGAGTCTGTTCAAAGCAACATATGGTACTATGATCCTAAATATTTTTCTAGCATATTCCCATTGCCAATTCCAAAGCAGCACCCCACCTGTGGTACAAAAATATGCTTCCTATTGCTCCAATAACAAGCTTTCAAAAACTTCGTGGCATAAGACAATGCAATTTTATTATTTTACCATATCGTAGGTCAGAAGTCTCAATGGTTTAAAATCAGCGTCGTCAGGGCTGTATGGCTTCTCTATGCTGCAGAGGAAAAATAATTCGTCACTTTCCCAGCTTCTCAAGACCTTACATTTCTTAGTGCTTGGCCCTTTCCTCGATCTTCAAAACTAAGCACACAGCATATTTTCTCCTTTCATGTATCTGCTTCTCTTGATCACATCTTCTTTTCTATCTCTGATTCTCCTGCCTCCCTCTTAAAGAAACTTATGATTACACTGGACCCCCTAAGATAATGCTGGAAAAGTTTCCTATCTAAAGATCCTTAGCTTAATCAAATCTGCAAAGTCCTTTGTAAGTTAACATAGTCAAAATTTTCATGGACTGGAACTTGCTCATCTTTGAAAGGCCATTATTTAGCTTACCAATGCACATCATCAAAATTAAAAACTTTTCTGCTGAAAGTGATACAATCAAAAAAGTAAAAAGACAACCTACAGAGGATATAAAATATTTGCAAATCATGTATCTGATGAGGGACTTGTTTCTTGGATATATGAAGAACTCATATAACTAATAATAAAAAGATAACTCCATTAAAAACAGACAAAGGATCTGAATAAATATTTCTACAACGAATTTACACAAAAAGCTAATAAGTACACAAAAAGATGCTCAAACCCATTAGTCATTTGGGAAATGCAAATAAAAACCACACTGGGATGCTTCTTCATACCCAATAAGATGACTGTAAACAAAAAGACAGACTATAACAAGTGTTGACAAAGTTCTGGAGATAGTGGACACAGCATACATTGATGGTGGGGACAGAAATTGATATAGTCCCTTTTAAAACAGTGTTGCAGCTCCTCAAAACATTAAATATAGTATTACATTATGCCTCAGAAATTTCACTTTTAGGTATATGCTTAAGAAAAGAAATGATACGTCCACGCACAAAATTGTACATGAATGTTTACAGAAATATTATTCACAATGGCTCAAAACTTTAAGCAACCCAAGTTTCTATCAACTGGTGAAATATGGATAAAATGTGGTGATTTGTACAATGAAATGTTATTTGGCATTAAAATGAAGTACTGATAAATTTTATAATATTGATGAACCTTGAAAACATTATTCAAAGAGAGAGATTGTATCTTGTGATTCCATATATATGAAATGACCTGAATAGGCAAATTCATAGTGCTGGAAAGACAATTAGTGATTATGTACAGCTGAGGTTGGGGAAGGTGAGAACAATGGGAGTGACTGCTTGATATGGTTTGACTGTGTCCCCATCCAATCTCATCTTGAATTGTAACTCCCACAATTTCCATGTGTTATGTCAGGAACCCGGTGGGAGGTGATTGAATTATGAAGGCAGGTCTTTCTTATGCTGTTCTCATGATAGTGAATGAGTCTCATGACATCTGATGGTTTTATAAAATGGGAGTGTCCCTGCACAAGCTCTCTTCTCTCTTGCCATCCACGTAAGATGTGACTTGCTCCTCCTTACCTTCTGCCATGATTGTGAGGCTTTCTTTTGTAAATTGCCCAGTCTCAGGTATATCTTGATTAGCAGTGTGAAAATGAACCAATACACTGCTGTTAGTCAAAGGGTTGCCTTTGGGGTGATGAAATAGTTCTACAATTAGATTGTGGTGAGGATTGCACACCTCTGTGAATATACAGTGGTCCCTTGGTATCCATGGGGGACTGGTTCCAGCAACCACCTCAAATAGCAACATCTGTTCATACTCAAGTCCTGCAGTTGGCCCTGTGGAACCCAAGTATACAAAAATTCAGCCCTCCATAACCACAGGTTTTTTATTTCTAAAATACTACATTTTCCATCTGCACATTTGGTTGTAGATATGAAACCCATGGGTATAAAGGGCTGACTGTATTTATTGAAAAAAATCCACTTATAAGTAGACCTGCACAGTTCAACCTAGTGTTGTTTAAGGGATGTATTAAAAATAATTTAATTGTACACTTGACATTGGCATGTCATCTGGTATGTGAATGATATCTCAAATCTTTTTCAAAAATATTTTAAATATGGTGATTTTCCCCAAAATTTTCTACAGATTCAATGCAATCCTAGCAAAATCTAGCTGGCTTTTTTTTTTTTTTTGGAGAAATCAACATGATGAACCTAAAACTTTATGGAAACTCAAAGAACCTAGAATAAGCAAAGTCATTTTCCAAGAGAAGAATAAAACTGTAGGTTTCCACTAACCTATTTCAAACTTAAGCCATGGTAATCAAAATGACATTATACTGGTAAGAGTTAGACATACAGATCAAAGGAACAAAATGAGATCACAGACATAAATTCTGGAATATTCAACTTATTTTTGACATCATTGCGAAGACTATTCTTTGGGAAAAAGGATAGTCTTTTCAACTATTGGTTCTGGGATAGCTGACTATACATATACCAAAACAACAACAATGACCAAATCCCAAACAGAAACTAAACTTTGGTTGATACCTCATATAACATGCAAAATGTAACTCAAAATAGATTACAGATTCAAATATAAAGTTTCAAGCTGTCCTACTTTGAGAATGAAGGATTTTGACCTTAGATTAGGCAAACATTTTCTAGAGATTGACAGCAAAAGCATAATCTGTATAAGAAAAATATGATAAACATCAGGGAATAAAAAACATTTGGTCTTCAAAAACACCATTAGGAAAATGAAAGTAAACAAATAGACAAAAACAAGCTACAAGGTAGAAAAAAAAAGTATTTGCAAATCATTTATCTGAAAAGCTACCCAATGTCATGTCATTGGATAAATAAAAGTTAAAACTACAATGTCATACTACTATACCTTTATCAGAATGACTATAATTAAGTAGACCAATAGTACTAGGTGTTGGTGAGAATATGGAGAAACTGGAACTCTCAAACATCACTGCTGGGAATGTAAAATGGTGCCAATATGTTGAAAATAGTTTGACAGTTTATTACAAAATTAAACGTAAACTTCAACCAACAATTCCACTCAGATTTCTTCTTAAGAAAAATATAAAACCATGTATCCACCCAAAGATTAGTAAATGAATGTTCATAGCAGGATTATTTATACGAGCCCTAACCAGAAAATAATCTAAATGTCCATCAACTTGTGAATAATAAGTAAACAAAATATGCTACATGGAGTTCAGTAATAAAATGGAATGGAATACTGATATATGCCCCCCCCAAATAGCAAACCTCAAATACATGATGCTAGGTAAAAGAAACCAGATGTGAAAGGCAAGTTGTATCATTCCAGTCATATGAAATTTCCAGAAAAGGAAAATGTGTGGAGACAGAAGGAAAATCAGTGATCTTTTGTGGCTGGAAGTGGAGCAGGGTTTGACTGCAAACAGGACCCAAGGAACTTTTCAGGGTGATATGAAGGTTCTAAAACTCATTTGTAATAGTGGTTACCCAGTGGTATAAATGTACTGAAATTTAATGAATTTTACACTTAAAATCAATGAACTTTATAGTACATAAATTGTATAACAATTTAAAATACCTTATCACTGAAAAAATAAAATTTATTATCATATTTCTGAGAAAACTTAGATTTTTTTTTTAGAAACTTCAGTCTGTCAGACTCTTGGTAGTTCCTGGGTCAAGACATAAAAACTGAAAGTCTTGGATCTCTATGTAAATGATTCTAAATTGTTAACAGCCATGCAAATCAGAGACACTATTATCTTTCCTTTAAACTAAATATAATATTATATTATATTACATTACATTATATTATATATAATTTTATTATGTTTTTATAATATATTTTAAATCATTTATAGTTTAAAGGAAATAAACTGCATATATAACCTATATATAATTTAAGGGAAAGAATGTATATATCTCACCGAAGATCCCAATATGGATATACTTGTATAGAAAAAATCTAGGTACCTATGGGATGGCTTCTTTAACCACTTTCTAAGAATTATGTTCATTCATTACATCATCAGCTACATATTTCCAAGTAACATGGCTACTTCATCTAGTTGAGAAATTGCCCTTCTGCTTTATTAGTTTTCCAATTCTGAGTATGTTACAATGTTGAAGTTAGAAAATGTGTTAAAAGACTATTTTTATTCTCATAAATTATTAAAATTGTAAGTTATTAGAATTTATCTAAATATTATGATAGCCAATCCAGGGCAAACATTTAAAGTGACTTTTTGAAATTAGAAATGAAATAAAACCCAACATATGTTATGAAATCTAAGAAGACATCTATAGTCGTAAGATGTATAGCTACTTTCCATACAAATTAAAAAAGAACAATGCTCTCAATTAAGTTAAGACATGCCCTCAGTTGTAGGATGCATTCAAATGTGAAAAAATGCAAGTCTACCTTTTGATGAAGTTTCTATTTATTTTGCTGCATCTCTTCCAAATACTGCCAGTTTTCCAGATGAACACCATTTAGGGTTGGGAGTGATTGTTACTATTAGCTTCAAATGAGTCAGATTTGAGTCAACTGACAGCAGTTTTCCATTCGTAAAATAAAGGTTATGTTTTAATATTTTTTTTACAATAGGAAAGACCATCTTAATCTACAGATTCTTTAAAAGAAAATTGTCTTTTTCATCTACCCATCAATCAATGTAATACTATAAGAATAGGATTTTTAATGTGTCACACAGTGATCCACTCAGTTGGGTATATTCAATTGCTATTGGTGGTGAAATTGTTCTTTAATTACCGTCAACTCTGCGTCAAATATCACTAGTAGGGAATTTTAAAACAATGATAGTTGGTGGTAATTTATTAATCAATTTCATAGTACTGCTCAGCTAAGCAAAATTTTCTCAAAATAAATAACTAAACCTGAAAGGGTATATTTGTAGCTTAAGAATGTTGACCATATATCGACAATTTTGACCACAATATTAATAGTCAGATAACGAAACTTTTTCCAGAAGATCAAAGCCTGTTTGGGGCAGAATACTTACTTTTTATTAGTATTCTCTTTGAATAGTTAGAGGACTTTCTCTTTTCCTCCCTCTTACTACCTCCGTCCCTTCATTCCTCTCTCACTTTCTCCCACATTTTTCTTCCTGCTTCTATCTTTGCCCCCTCCCTTCATTCTTTCCTTTTCCTTTAGTTTCCTTTCTTAAATAATGTGGTAATGTATCTTGATATATTTTCTTTTGATTTTTCTTAAAATAATTATAATTAAAAAGTTTCATATTTCCTCAGAATTTAAGGGGAGATTTATTCATTCAACTAAGAACCATTCCTGATTAATCTTTACTTCTATATTCAAAATAGTTTTTGTTGTTGTTGTGACAGTTGTTGCTAAGATGGGGAGGGAAATTTATCTTTGCCTTTCTGGGCAGTCACTACATAGAAAGGGCTTTGTGAGATTTATACTGCACACATGTCAATGAAAAATACCTACCCTGACTTACTGAGGGATTCAACATTCCCTAAGATTACTTAACTAGGCCTCAACATTGTAGCCTAGAAGTATCCAAAAATACCTTTTTGCTAGGTGACTAAATAAAAGACACATGCTAATGACTCGAAGCAAACACTACAGAAGCATAAAAACAAATTATATATTACATACCTGCCCCTGCAGCTCTCAGATCCTGCCCTTCAATGAAGCTTCAGATGCCTATCAGAAAACCCAATCAAGGTTCCCAGGTTTATTTTCATCTGTGGAGTGTCAGGCTATTTGTCTAAAGACACTACCTCCTCAAATGGACTTGCTTAGCTGTAATTTACTCCCTGGTGGAAGGTCACATGTTTCCCTGTCCTTGCCAGCTAGGCATAATGGGTAAGGCCTTCTCTTGTCATCTCTGGCTTTCCTCTTGCCTAAATGAAAAGCAGTTGGCAGAATGTTTGTTTTCTATTGAGAGAACTCAATACCCAGTTAGCCTGGGCAGCAGTGGAAACTCGATGTACACCAAAATATGTTGTAAATTTAAATTATAATGAAAATCGAGAGCTGTTGGGTTTCATATATATTAGTGCTGATGCTTTAAAGAAGTGGCAGAAAACTATTTTACAGTAAATATGCAGAATATGTGCCTGGTCTGTGTGTATGTGAACCCAATGCAGGTCGGCATGGATGTTACAGCTGAGAACACGGAGGAAACTGTCGATGAAGATGGGTACAACTGGAAATCAAGTCCACAATGCCATTGTCTTAGCATCATTACTGACTCATTAGAGGAGTTTAATGCAAAACACCACTTCTATAACAAGGGAAGTTTCTAATTGTATCTCTTATCATTAAAATGAGTTTAAATTATATTTATCAATGGTTAACATTTCCATGCATATGTGGGTTCCCACAATTTATAAATTCACTGTTATATTGATTGGTTTGGAGCTCTACTTGCTGACCAAGGAGAGTAGAGCAAGTAGATGATCTGTCAATGAATTAGTAAATGTAATGAGAAAGATAATACAGCCCCTGAACCCAAGTAAGAGTAATGTAAGAATTAGACATTATGAGGATTACATGCTCACTTGATTTCTAGATATAACAAGCAACAAGCATTTTATGGCAATTCTAACATAGCCAGTTACTAGTTGTAAAGCTTTTTGAAAAGCATATTTAGGGGGTTAATTTTTGTTATTTTTTCTTTTTCAATTTTTAATTTTTACTTCTTTTTAGAGATAAGGCCTTATTCTGTCACTCAGGAAGGAGCGCACCTGACATGATCATAGATGACTGTAGCCTTGAACTCCTGGGTGCATGGTATCATCCTGCTGCAGCCTCCCAATTTAAATTATAATGAAAATCGAGATAAAAATATAATTTATATTGTTTTAATCAATATAATGGGAATGATGTAATATTTATTTTTAAATAAAATTCTTGAAACACTAAAATGGGAATATATCTGTGAAATACATATATCTCTAAAGTTTTAACCCTGTATAATATTTATAAAATAATAAAAATAACAATAACATTAATAATAATGGAGAGAGGAATTACAATTAAAATCTTTTAAGGCTTGACACAGTGGTCCATGCCTGTAATCCCAGCATTTAGGGAGGCTGAGGAGGGTGGGATCACTTGAGCCCAGGAATTTGAGACCAGCCTGCGTAACCTGGCAAAACTCCATCGCTATTAAAAACAAAAAAAATACAAAATTAGCCAGGCATGGCGGCACATGCCTCTAATCCCAGCTACATGGGAAGCTGAGGTGGGAGGGTCCTTTTAGCCCAGGAGGCAGAGGCTGCAGTAAGCTATTACACTCCAGCCTGGGTGACAGAGTGAGGTCCCATCTCAAAAACAAACAAACAAAAATTTGAATACACTATTAGTTAGGCTTATTTATATCACGTAATTTAGTTTTTAATACTATGTTGAAGAGATGATCAATAGTATGGAATCAGGACATGAATTTATGTCACTTTAATTAAAAGCAAAAAAATTATTCAAGAACTATTAAAAAATACTTGTCTGAATATCCAGTTTTTAGGAATGAATATAAGGCTATAAATTTTAAGACACAAAAGAGGACAAAGTAACACGGGCTTGTATCATCACCACGGCTCTCCCCAGTTGCTAGCTATTTTTTTCCAAAGATGTAAGAAAGAGAATTAAAAGGAAGACTGAGCAAGATCATAGAGGAGTAACAGATGGTTATGACTTTGAGTGAAATGCCACTCCAGCTATAATAGCAATGTGCAGCTGGAAGGCAAAGGACTTTAGCCATGGGACTCCGTTCTCCACATAAAATGTCAGAATGAATACAAACTTGGGGTCTTGGGGTGCCTCATGCATTATCATGGGCTGGAGTTGTAAGTTAGTAAGATAAGTTGCTTTCTCACATTTTTATTACTGCTTCTTTGTGCCCTCCTGGAAGCTTGCCAGAGAGAGAGAGAGAGAGAGAGAAGAACAGGAAGAACAAAGAAAGAAGACAAAAGAAAGAGAGAAGTAGAAAGAATTCGAGAATGATTTTGTGTATGTGTGGAAGTATTGGTTTTTCCTGACACAAAGGAGAGTGCTTTGTCATTGTTTCCTTTATAACATTGATGGATTTCTTGTTGAGTGGGTATTGGGCTTTAGTTAAACATGACAGAAGCAGAGATTTATAGATAGCTGCCTCAGAGGCTGTCTGAAAGGCCCCATAATGTCTCAGGGCACAGATGTGTTTTCAGTGTTGACTTCTGGTAAATAACCAACAATTTCATACACTCCACCCCTTAGCCCTGATTACAGCGCTGTCCTTGAAAAATGAAGTAGACCCTTGATGAAATCCAAAGCTAGGGCAGAAGAGAAGGTAGGGAGTGGGTTTGGTTTTGTTGTTGTTGTTGTTTTTTGTTTTGTTTTCTGTTGTTTGTTTTCTTATTTCAACTTAAACATTCACAGAAAGAACTGTGATATACATCTTGTCCTATGTTTTGTGTTCTATAGAAAGACAATATTCTGGATGATGAATTATGTTCTGAAGACCATTACTTTCCTCCTTCTACCCTGATAGCTTTAATAGCTCTAGAGAAATTCTACCTATCTGTGCTGAGATATATATATATATATATAATGTTTCTTGGTGAAAGCAAAATAGTAAAAGTAAGGAACTAGACACAAACCACTATGAACACAAACATATCGTCACAGGATGCCCCTCCCTCCCTCTCTGTCTCTTATTCTCTCAGTCTCGTGTGTGGTTTGTACAATCTGTTACAGTTTATTTAACTCAAAACACATCAAAAGCTTTTATCATATTATTATAAATCATGTCGTTCCTGTGCCATCATGTACTTAGCCCTCTGATTTCAGATCGCCTATGTTTTCAATGTTCACAATTTTTTTATAGCACAGAAATCAGCATTTTTCTCATAGCACCTTTTTTCTGCATTTAGTATTATTCCCTTAGTCAAGATCCTAATAAGTGAACTAAGTTGGTATGAACATTTTCAGGAAATATTATTGATATTGACAAATGGCTTTTCACAAGTCTTGTATCGGCTGGGTGTGGTGGCTCATGCCTGTAATCCCAGCACTTTGGGGGGCCAAGGTGGGGGGGATCACAGGGTCAAGAGATGGAGACCATCCTGGCCAACATGGTGAAACCTAGTCTCTACTAAAAATACAAAAATCAGCTGAGCGTGGTGGTGTGCACCTGTAGTCCTAGCTACTTGGGAGGCTGAGGCAGGAGAATCACTTGAACCCAGGAGGCCGAGTTTGCAGTGAGCCGAGATTGCTTCATTGCACTCCAGCCTGGGCGACAGAGCAAGACTCTGTCTCAAAAAAAAAAAAGAAAAAAAAAAAGAAAAAAAACCTTGTATCAATTTATATTCCTACAAGAGTCCCTTTTCCAGATGCTCACCAGCAGAGGATACCTTCAGCTTTTAAAAATATTTTGCTAGTTATTTTTTAATGTTTAAAATTAACTAGTAAGGGCCGGGCACCATGGCTTATGCCTGTAACCCCAGCACTTTGGGAGGCAGAGGTGGGCAGATCACAAGGTCAGGAGATCGAGACCATCCTGGCTAACATGGTGAAACCCCATCTCTACTAAAAATACAACAAATTAGCCGGGCGTGGTGGCAGGCGCCTGTAGACCCAGCTACTCCGGCGGCTGAGGCAGGAGAATGGCATGAGCCTGGGAGGCGAAGCTTGCAGTGAGTTGAGATTGCACCACTGCACTCCAGCCTGAGTGACAGAGCGAGACTCCGTTTCAAAAAAAAAAAAAAAAAAAAAAAAAAACTGGTAAGGCTGAACAAACCCATTTAATTAGCTATTTATAAAATAGTTTACCTCCTAAGTCTTAATGAAATCTTAGTGTTTCTTTTTTCTGACAAATTTTATATATCAGAGGTATTGTCACAGTATACTCAAATATTTATTTGCCAGATTCCTTTTGCCTTTAGGTTTTTATTATTTTTCAAAGGCATTGTTCATTTGCATCTTTATTAAGATCAAGCAGAAGGGTAAGTCTTAGTAGTATATTTTGAAAATGTGTTAAGAGTCCTTGCCTTCAACAAATGGGAAGCAAAAAGAGTTAAACAATAGCCAAATAAATGATAGAGGCAGACAAATAAGTGTCCTGTCTGTTGAGACAAAGATGCAAAACACAGCAAAACAGCACTTTCAAACCCAAACTATAAGCTTCAGATCCTGCAGTATGCCTTTGGGTTGCAGGTCTTAAGTTTATCAACCTGTCAAGAGCAAATAAAGTTAAAATTTTTATGCTGTCATGTAATTGTACTACTTTCCCTTGGTGTCCTTGGTAGGGAAGGGAAATAAAAGTTGTATTTTGCCCATGTGGCACTGATTAAGAGTGAGGGAAAAGGTAGGGAGGGAAACTCTCCAGAGGGGAAGAACTACCTTGCTGCCTCCCAAAGTGAGTTTCTTCTCTTCATCTGAGCTTGTCAGGAGGCGTCTCATCAACAGCTCAGCTGGCAGGGAAAGGCAGGGACGTGGTGAACCATGCTAAGTGGGAATGCCTTTCCACACTGTGATCGTTCAGATTCCAGCACATTTACCCTGTCTGGGAACCCGATGGTAGCAGAAACAATAGTGTTCAAAAGAACAGTCTCCCAAGAACATCAGGGCTGTGTCAGAATTAACTATTTTTCTATTTATTTCTGTAAAAGCATATGTCCAGTCTAGGTAGTTAAAATAGAAACAGCTAACTAAGTTGCTTAGATGAGGTACTTTCATAAAGGTGTCCAGAATTAAAGGGAAGAACTGGAACCATTTGGGCCCCATAGAATTACTGGTTCATTTAATAGCCATCAGTCAAACGCCTACTATGTACCATATATACTGTGCTTGGCTCTAAGGATATAAGGATAAAGAAACCTTTGGTCTTGACTCTTCCTTGTTCATTAGCAGTCATAACAGTCATAGGATGGTCAAAATGGTTTTCTGTTTGTTTGTTTGAGACAAAGTCTTGCTGTGTCGGCCAGGCTGGAGTGCAGTGGTGCAAACTTGGCTCACTGCAACCTCCACCTCCTGGGTTCAAGCGATTCTCCTGCCTCAGCCTCCTGAGTAGCTGGGACTACAGATGTACGCCACCACGCCTGGCTATTTTTTTTTTTTTTTTTTTTTTTTTTTTTTTTTTTTTTTTTTTTTGACGATCTCGCTCTGTCACCCAGCTGGAGTGCAGTGGCCATCTCGCTCCTGCAGCTCCGCCTCCGGTTCACTCCATTCTCCTGCCTCAGCCTCCGGAGTAGCTGGACTACAGGCCGCCACCACGCCGGCTAATTTTTGTATCTTTAGTAGAGACGGGTTCACGTGTTAGCAGATGTCTCGATCCTGACTCGTGATCCCCCCTCGCCTCCCAAAGTGCTGGATACGATTGACCCCCCCCCCGCCTGGCTAATTTTTGTATTTTTAGTAGAGACGGGGTTTCACCATATTGGTCAGGCTGGTCTTGAAACTCCTGACCTGTGATCTGCCTGCCTCGGCCTCCCAGAGTGCTGGGATTACAGGTGTGAGCCACCGTGACTGGCCCAAAATGGTTTTAAAAACTAATCTTTTTTTGAATGTTCTCTCTTCTTAACACCCAAGATTCTTCTTTTTGTATTAGATGTAATTATTCAGTAGAAAAATAATCTGAAGTTCATGAAAACCCTTTGGGAGCATCTCATAAAAGTGAATGATATGGTTTGGCTCTGTGTCCCCACCCAAATCTCATCTTGAATTGCAGCTCCCATAATTCCCATGTGTTGTGGGAGGGACCAAGTAGGAGATAATTGAATCATGGAGGGGGTTTCCCCCATACTGTTCTCATAGTAGTATATGAGTCTCATGAGATCTGATGGGTTTATAAGGGGTTTCCACTTTTGCTTCTCTCTCATTCCCTCTTGCTGCTGCCGTGTAAGAAGTGCCTTTCACCTTCCACCGTGATTATGAGGACTCCCCAGCCATGTGGAACTGTGAGTCCATTAAACCTTTTTTTCTTCCCAGTTGCATATATCTTTATCAGTAGCATGAAAACAGACTATTACAGTGAATTTTCAGCATGTGTACTTTAAAATAAATGTTTAATATGTACCAAATTTTCATTAACATGACCAATGCCCACCAAAGCCACTTGTCTTCTTGGTAGATCATCTACTTCCTGGGTCTCTGTATCTCTAGATCTAAACTACTGAAGTATGCATGGATGGCTAAAATGTTCTGACCTAGCCTGAAAAGATAGGACACCGGATAGCAGGTACTGTAGATTCATATTCAACACGTTCTGGACTTCTAGCCTGATTGACACTGGCTTTCTGAGTGCTTTCTGACAGCACTATTTTGTCAATAAGATTTCCATCAGGCCTTCTTTATTTTCTATTAAGTAACAATAGTGTAAATAGACTGAACTCTTGGTTGAGAGTTTGAAAAAGAAAAGGAAATTCCAGATTAGCCATAGGCGGGAAAAAGAAGAAAGTCTTTGAGCATTGATTATTTGGATACCTAGTTTAGCACAATGCTGGTTTTATTACAAATCTATTATTTCCTAAATATTAATACAGCCCTGTAGTTAAGAGAAAGGATTTTAGAACGTGGAGGGGATTGGCTTGAATTGTGGCACTCACTGGGAACTAGTTTTGTAATCTTCAGTAAGCTGGTTGGCCTCCCCAAACCTTCAATTCTCCTAAGGAAAACAGGAATATTAATGCCTACTTCATAGGGTTACATTGAAGATTAATAAATACTTTATTTTAAAAATACTTAATGAAAATGCCAGATTCAACAATCCTTTGCTTATTTTCTGTAATTATTTTAAGTATATTAAGTAGTGATTGACCTTAGCTTTAAGCTGGACTGGGCCATTTGTGGATTTCTGGTTGTCTCTTAGCTGTAACAGACTGTATCTGCTTTTGAAGATCCAGGGTCTTCCACAACCAACAGAGAGAATAAATATTCTAGGGAAGAGGCGGACATTTCCTGGCCTTAAACTCCTTGACCTTAACACTGATCTCTCCCTCTGGTATAAGGCCACAGAACCTCTTCTCATCTTGCTTGCCTCCTGGATCCAGACCTCTGATTTATTTTGGACCCCAAGCCCACTGGAACTCTAATCTCAGCCAGCTGGCCCCATTCCCAGATGCAGCCTGGGAATACTTTGCCCGTCTGCTGCTCAGGCATAACCTACATTCTGAGCAGAAATTGATTCATATTACTTCAATTTTGACTTTCTTCTTAGCAAGAGTCTTCTTCATGAGTCTTATAGTCTTATGTTCCATGAGAAGGTAACTAGGTGGGTAGATCACCAGATTTTTGTTTCCGAGTTTTAAGAAAGAATATACATGATTTGCTCAATGGATAAGTTGCATTGGAACTACTGATTTTAACAGTAGGCTTTTAAAGTAAAGACATTGTGGCTAAATAAACTCTAAAGCTGTGAGACAAAAGACCTAGGTTTAATAACTACATTCACAGCAAATTTAACACAGAGCAGTAAGAGTTAACAGATATCTATTATATCTAAGTTCTCCTATCACCAAAACAGAAATTTTACCCAGTAAGGTGCCTGGCACATAGCAAATACTTACTAAATATTGGTGGAATTAATACATAAATGACAGCAAGAGATTAAAAGATGGTACAATTCAGTATTACTATTATTCCAAGTTCTTCTCTTGGTCATCATCTTTATCTTTTCTTTAGTGAGTGGTTTTATGGCTTCTCCTGTTAAACTTCAATACTATACAACCCCTCTCCCTCAGAAAAACCCCTATCAGAGAAAATGTAAAGTTTCTAAAGGAAAGCATGCTACTTAATTTTATTTTCTTCCTCTTGCTATCTTTACAAATGTATTTTCTTTTGGAATTCAAAATAAAAGATTTTATTTTGAATTTCAAAAGTTTTATACATATATAGTATACACACATATATATGTGTATATATCTATGGTTTTAAGTTAATAGAATTCTTTCATTTTTCCTCTTGAGTTGTCTAAGAGGACAACGCTATGTGTTTTTACTCAAAGCCATGTAACTTGGGGGACAGTAGGAGACAGGGACCCAGCAACTCAAGGTTCTGATCATGCGACAGTAAGCACGACATGCTCCCTATGGCCATGCTGGGTATGTTAAGGTAAGTTTGCTTCTTTGTGAATAAAGGGTCAGATAAAATAGGGTTCATGCCTGAGGAACACAATAGATGGTCAGGCTGACAGTTGAGAAGAGCTGGGTCTTTGCAGACAATTTGAGAGCATCTCAGAGTTGCTCAGGGCTTCACTTTCAATGGCTTGGCTCTTGAGCACAGCCCCTCATCCGGCTGGCAGGTCAGTCCTCACACACTCAAGATGCTTTTCAGCTCACAGAATTGTGTCCTGTCAACTCAGTGCTGTGATTCTTTTCCAGGTGGGCTTCTCCATGGGGGGCTTGGGATTCCTCACAACATGGCAGCCGTGGCCTAAAAGAGCAAGCCCTAAAAAAGCAAGTCAGAGTGCTCGGCCTTTATGACCCAAACCCAGAAGTCACATAGTGTCACTCAACTAGTGAATGCAGTAAGAGGTTTAAGAGAAGGGGACATCAGCCAGTACGGTGGCTCAGGCCTATAATCCCAGAAGTTTGGGAGGCCAAAGGTAGCATGAGCCTGTGGTCACAGCTACTTGAGAGACTGAGATGGAAGGATCACTTAAGCTTGGAAAACGAAGGCTACAGTGAGCCATGATAGCATCATTGTACTCCAGCCTGGGAGACAGAGCAAAACCCTGTCTCAAACAAACAATGACAAAAACAACAAGAAAAGAGGCCACAGATTCTACTTCTCAACTGGGGAGAGACAAACTTCTAGAAGTACTTGTGGGATAGGAGATATTGCTGTGACCATCTAGGGGACATAGTATGTGTCACAGTAACTATCGTGATTTACATCTAGAAGGGCTTATGGAAAAAACATTCTTGGCTTTTATACTACTGGAATCAGCAACTGAAGCTGGCCCCCTCATGCTAAAACATAGAGACATGGATTAGGGTGGTCCAAACCCTTCCCTCTCAGGTATTCCTTGTCTCAAAAAAAAAAAAAAAAAAAAAAAAAAGATAGGAAGAATGTTTTCTCCAAGTGTTAGATAGTAGTGGCTTTGAAAACATAAACGCTACCTTTCAGCTGGCCCTTAGGGTATGTTTACAAGACTGGGCAAGCCTACCTAAAGCCACATGAAAAGTTATCCTTAAGCAATTTCTCCAGTTTAAAAAAAAGAGAGTTTTGAACGTTTGTGACATATGGCCATTCGGTGTTATCTTGAGATGATTTTTAATTTTCTCTTGTCAAACAATTACATTTGAGTAGTTCAGCTTAGAATGAAATATGCAGAATTTAAAGAGGGTTTTGCATCATTCATACTGTCTCAGTGTTATTAATGTCAGGAAATGAGGCCTGCATTAGTCTGTGTCAGTCAGAGCTCTTAATTGCCAGCAATAGATACCATCAGTAGCTGTTTTAAATATTGGAGGGATTCCTTGACAGAATGTTGAGTAATTCACAGAATTTCTGAGAAGGCTGTAGAATGCAGCTTAGGAAACTGAGAAAAAGAGAGGCTGGACAACAGTGAGGAGCACAGCTTCTGTCAAGCCTTGACATTAGGGTGGTAAGGACGCTGATGCTGTCTCTGCTGAGTGGAGGAGGACATGGCAACCCCGCACTGCAGCCTCATTACAAATGTTGGTCCCATGCAGAAAACTGGATTTTGCCATCACCATAATCACTACCACCACAGTAGATTCTCCCCAGTCCCTGGATTACTAGCTCTGGATCCAGAGTATTGGGCAGATCCATTTCACTGGTCAAGTCTAGGCTCTGAGAGAAAAGTTGGTAAAGTAAGCATTTAGCCTTTTCAGGTTCTTTTAGAGAGAGGTATGCTCTCTTTTATGCAGATCTTGCAATGGGGATTTCCTAAATAAAGAAATGATAGAAATACTCTTGGCAGAAAAAAAAAGATAGCTGTATTAGTCAAGATTCTCTAGAGGAACAGAATTAACAGGATATATGTACATATGAAAGGGAGTTTATTAAGGAGGATTGACTGACATGATCACAAGGTAAAGTCCCCATGATAGGCTGTCTGCAAGTTGAGGAGCAACGAAGCCAGTGGGGTAGATCAGTCCAGTCCCCAAACCTCAAAAGTAGGGAAGCTGACAGTGCAGTCTTCAGTCTGTGGCCAAAGGCCCAAAATCTCCTGGCAAACCACTGGTGTAAGTCCAAGAGTCAAAAAGCTGAAGAATTTGAAGTCTGATATTTGAGGGCATGAAGCATCCAGCACAGGAGAAAGATGAAGCCCAGAAGACTCAGCAAGTCCAGGCCTTCCACTTTCTTCTCGCTGCTTTATTCTAGCTGGGCTGGCAGCTGATTAGATGGTGCCCACCCAGATTGAGGGTGGATCTGCCTCTCCCAGTCCACTGACTCAAATGTTAATGTCCTTTGGCAACATCCTCACAGACACACCCAGATACAATACTTTGCATTCTTCAGTCCAATCAAGTTGACACTCAATATGAACCATCACAATAGCTATCTATTAGAATATTTTTTGTAAACTGAGGTACCATGTGTAATTCAAGAAAATGACATCAGTCAGAATGGGCTAGTTGGTGCCGTAGTAACAAGCACTCCCAAATCTTAGCATTTTAAACAAGAAATTTTTATTTGTCACTCATTATACAAATCCACCGAGGGTTGGCCATGTGCATATGTCATAACATTCTCACTCCTAAATGGAGGCTTGGTGTAGCCTGTAGCATTTGGAACAGTGTAGGTTGAAATAGCAAAACAAAAGAAAGTATGGTGTGTTGGATGCTGCCCTTTAAATGCTTCCACAGGTGTCACTTTTCCTCCCATTTTATGTCAGGAAATGAAACAGTGCCAATGGTTGTTACCAATTTCAAAAAGACAGACAAATGCAACCCTATTGTAGAAAGGATGGGGCTCTAGGGACTACCCTGTCTGTCTTTCTGGTCACCAAAATTTAGCTACGTGGTAGGCAATCTATTCCTTCCACTCTCAAGGAAGACAATCCAAAACCCTATGCACGGTCCAGGATCTCTTGTTGGCTTGTCACAGCCTTTTCATGGGGGAGGAGGGGGACCCGTGGTAGTCTTGTAAGCTGAAATATGTTTTTTCTCCATCCAGACATGAACTAAAAAGACATATCTTTCCCTGGCACCAACATCCAATGTCATAAAAGTACAGTACAACCACAATAAATCACTAGGTTAGAAAAGGGTAAGGATGGTGACACAACCAAGATTGAAATTCTTCTGGGAAGGTATCTTTGAGTGCCTTCGTTGGGTGCTAATATCACTCCTTGATGCTGTTTCTCTTTTCTGTGGTGCTCTGTGGACCTTGGCCTCCCCCTCTGGGATTCCTTTTCTTTTCTTTATTCTTGTTGATCACATCTGAAATAGATGTTGAGGTTCTTGCTGTCCCTGGAGGCTGGGCAGCCTTCTTAGCCCACTTCTGACCCATAAATGCCCAAGGTTTAAGCTTCTTTTTAGGTATCAAATATTTACAATCTGATCTCTTTTTAAAAATTAAACATTTTATTTTGAAATAGTTGTAGATTCACACACAATGGCAAGAAACAATATGGAGAGATCCCGTGTACACTTCTCCACCCAGTTTTCTCTGATGGTAACAGATTGCAGTTCTAATAGAATACTATGCTCTAATACAATAATGAAGAATTGGACATTTGTATAATTATTAATCTAATTTAGATTTCACCACTTTTACATGTACTCCTGTGTAGGTGCCTGTGTGTTTGTGTGTGTGTTTTATATTCCGTTCTGTGTGATTTTATCATGGGAGTATTTCTGTATAACACCACTACAGTCAAGATTAGGACAGGTTCCAACATTTCCCGGATCCTTCATGCTGCCGTTTTGTAACTGCAACCCCAGTCCCTAACCTCTGAGAATGACTAATCTGTGTTCCATTTGTATAATTTTATCATTTTGAGAATATTATGTAAAGTAAGTTATACAGTATGCAACCCTTCGGGATTGACATTTTTCACTTATCATAATTGTCTTGGGATTCATCCAAGTTGCTTCATGCATCAGTTATGTGTTCTTTTTTATTGCTAAGTTGTATTCCACAGTCTGGATGAGCTATAGTTTTTAACCATTTCCCTATGTTTTCAGATAGGGGTTATTATACAGCAGTTGCGAACACTCATATTTTTTTCTATGAAGCTACATATTCATTACCTAGGATAAATAGCCAAGAGTGCAATTGCTGGGCCATATGCTAATTAAATATTTAGTTTTGAAAGAAACTACCAGCTGGGTGCTGTGGCTCATGACTGTAATCCCAGCACTTTGGGAGGCCAAGGAGGGCAGATCATGAGGTCAGGAGTTCGAGACCAGTCTGGCCAACATAATAAAACCCCGTCTCTACTAAAAATACAAAAAATTAGCCAGCCATGATGGTGGGTGCCTGTAATCACAGGTACTCAGGAGGCTGAGGGAGGAGAATCGCTTGAACTTGGGAGGCAGAAGTTGCAGTGAGTTGAGATCATGCCACTGCACTCCAGCCCAGGCAGCAGTGTGAGACTCCATCTCGAAAAACAAAATAGAAAAGAAAAAGAAACTAACAATCTTTGGTTATAGTACTTTGCATTGCCACCAGCAGTGTATGAATAATCCAGTTTCTCTGCATCCTCACAGGCATTTGGTCTTTCACTATTTTTTTTTTTTATTTTAGCCACTCTGTAAGGTGTGTGGTGATATCTTATTGTGGTTTTAATTTGCATTTTCCTACTGAGTAGTGATATTAAATACCTTTTTATGCGCTTATTTGCCATCTGCATATCCTCTTCAGTGAAATATATTTGTCTTTTGCCCATTTTCTAATTTGATTGTTTAGTTTCAGATTATTCACTTCTGAGATTCCTTTGTGTATTCTAACTACTAATCTTTTGTTGAATATGTGATTTATAAATATTTTCTCCCAGTCTCTAGCTTGTCTTTTTATCCTTTTACTATAGAGACTTTCATGGAGTTAAAGTTTTAAATTTTGATGAGGTCCATTTTATCAATTTTTCCTGCTTATGGTTCACATTTTAGCATCAAATCTAAGAACTTAACCTGAAGATTTATTTTTCTCCTATGTATTATCTTAAAAACATTATGGTTTTATATTTTATTAAAGTATCTTTTAATTCAAAGTGGTAGATCATTTGTTCTTAGTGTAACTCACTCAAAACTTTAGTAGTTTTCTTAACTTTTTGATTTCATTTAGTACTATACACCAGTAGCTACATGGATAGTGTTTGACATATAATTCCCACATTTGCAGGTTTCTTGGACTCTCATTTCTGTCCCTCTGTCTGTCTCTTACTGTGTCTCTTTCTCTTTTTCCAACACTTATTTAATAAAAACCCTCTGCTAATCACTGTAGTGAATGCATGCCGTGCTAGGTACTTGTCATTTAATATCCACAACCAGCCTGTGGAAAATAAGCTATTTTAATTACTTCCAATTTTTTTAAGGAAGAGGAATGGAGACAGAGTTTTAAGAACTTGCTTTGAACATGAAACTAGCAAGTAGGAAGGCAGGATACACACTCAGTCTGATTTCAGAGCTCCCCTCTCCTGTCCTGAACTGGAGTATATAATAACATATTATAGGTATCTTATTATAGATAGGTATATTATAATAATCCTATTATTATTATAGATATTAATATCTATTGTTAATAATACCTATCTATATTATAATCTACCTTATTATCATATGTTATTATAATATACTTTATTATAGATAGGTATTATTGGGTATTACTAATAACAATAATTATACTTAATGTGTATTAATATCTATTAATAACACCTATATATTATAATATACCTTATTATTAGATATGTTATTATAATATACATTATATTATAGATAGGTATTATTATAATACCTATTATTATAATAGGTATTTGCAATGTTTTATTTACAAATATCACTGAATTGTATAACAGATAGGCATTACTATAATACCTATCTATAATAAGATAAGTTATACAATTCAGTGATATTTGTAAACAAAACATTACAAAACCAAAGGTAAACAGAAAAGGCAGATCATAACGTTGTCACTCTAGTGGTTTTTCAGATAACTTTTTCTTGTTGTTTACTAAGGTTAATTATAGCCGTTTATTGAGGGGGTGCTACAGGAAAATTTCTAAGGCAGGCGTGTCTAAAATACTCCACCTTTCCTACGTGAACACAGTGTTAATATAATATCTTCTCAGAACTCTGCAACATAAATTGAAACTGAAGTGCCAGGAAGCATGAAAAATAGCAAAGAGTGAAAATACACTGTGTCAGTGCTTACAGTTATGGGCTTTTAATATCTGGATCATTGAACTGCTACATGGATGATGTATCAAGCCTGTGAGTGGTGTGGCTTTGCGGGCTGGAAGGCCTTACTGCTTCCTCAGATACCTCAGTCCATGACGCTGACGGGAATAGTCCCAGGGAGACAGCCCACAGCAATTGGAGCCCACGGATCTTACAGGACAGCGTGCTGATCATCATGAGGCAGGACTTCTGTGCCACTCTGTTGAGTTATTCCAAGTATTACATTATAGTAACATTATAAAACCAATTTTTAGGAAATTCTACATTTACTTTAAAAACAGAGCCATCTGGAGTGACTCTGTTTAGAGAGGTGCCCAGATGTTATAAAACTAGATGTTTCCAATTATATATATATATATATAATGCAATTATATATATATATACATATTATATATTATATAATTGCATTATATATAATATATAATATACATATTATACATAATATAATTAATATATATTATATAATTGTATTATATATATTATATAATATGTATATTATGAGTAATATATTATATACCTTTTTTTGAGACAGAGTTTCACTCTTGTTGCCCAGGCTGGAGTGCAATGGAGTGATCTCAGCTAATCGCAACCTCCACCTCCTGGGTTCAAGTGATTCTCCTGCGTCAGCCTACCGAGTAGCTGGGATTACAGGCATGCACCACCACACCTGGCTAATTTTGTATTTTTAATAGAGATGGGGTTTCTCCATGTTGGTCAGGCTGGTCTTGAACTCCCGACCTCAGGTGATCCACCTGCCTTGGCCTCCCAAAGTGTTGGGATTACAGGCGTGGGCCACCGTGCCCGGCCTAATATGCATTTTTGAAGCCAGAGGATATCTTAAAGTTTACTTCACTCGGCACCTATGGTCCCAGCTACTGGGGAGGCTGAGGCAGGAGAATGGCGTGAACCCGGGAGGCAGAGCTTGCAGTGAGCCGAGATTGCGCCACCGTACTCCAGCCTGGGCGACAGAGCTAGACCCTGTCTCAAAAAAAAAAAAAAAAAGAAAAGTTTACTTCACTTTTCTTATCTTAAAACTGATCTTACAATTACAACCAGAGTTTCCCTGCAAATTTAAACTATAATCAATTATTCAATTAATAATCTTTCCATTCAATTGACAAAAGGCATAAAAAAGATAAAAAAAAAAATGTAAAGGAAGTACTGATCCAAGTAACCCAACCTCAAATTAAAACAAGCAAAAGTACAGGGCTGGTTCTGCTAACTGGGTGTAATGTATGCATTCTCCATGTTTCATGAGTACAATAGCAAACTTGAAATATAGTTCAGCTTCCTATCCAATTTGCGTTCAGTTATTATGTGGTCCCCTTTTCCAGACCCCATCCTTTATATTCTTTAGTGTTTGACCATCAGTGCTTCACCGTTGAAGAGACATTACATCTTTTAGATATCACTATAGACAAGAAGATATAAATGAGAGTTAATAATCGTCAAATGTGCCCATTTCCTTTTCCTATAAATTAGAGCATGCTTTCCTACTGAATTTTGCAAGAAGGAAAACAGACTCCCTTCTGCTGATGTGAGGAAGCAGTGCTAAATCTCCCTCAAGATTCACTTTGGCTTCTTACAGCTGTATGTTAGTACCTTTTTATATGCAATTTTACTTCATTTAGTCTTTAAGGTTGTGCCTGAGGTTAGTTTAAAAGGTTAGTTAAATGTTAATGGATGTTAATGCTGCAATTAAATTGTTAAATCAATTGAAAACTGTGGCTCCGTCTCTATCTGCGTTAGTGCCGGCCTGAGCTGCATTGGCGTATAAATTAAAAGCTGTAAATCTAGTGAAGTCTAATTAGAGACCAAATTTCTCATTTATCTTATTTTCACAGGACTGTAAGCACTGATAGATAATCAACGAAGGGCTAAAACTTTTTAACATTAAAAAACTATTTTATCTATTTCAGGATTCAGGTGACTGATTATAATTCAGATCCAATTACTGTAAAAGGTCATATGTGAAATGAAGTTCTTTCAGACACTCTAAGTTTTATTTTACAAGTTTGCATACAGCCCACTACCATCCTCATCCCCAAAAGCAAATATAAATACATTATTCAAGACTGACTTTAATGGTGTCTTCAAGTAACCTTGGTGCTAAACTGTGTGTTTAATAGACTACAGCATTAACTGGAAGGAGTAAAGATGGATTTTGATGCTTTGTGGGAGATTCCTCAGGATGCAAAATTAAGCCTTCATGGGTGTCTAAGGTGACAATTGTTCATTGTTGTTTCAAATTGGCTGTTGCCATCTTGCTTTACCCAATGTCTAAGAAGAACACATGCATATAAAGCCTTCAAATGAAAGGATTTGTCAAGCTTAATACTCTTCAGTTCACTGTTCTAGAACTACTCTGTTGAAATTACTGTCGTGTGGCTCAGGCTTGGTTGCACTATATTTAATCAAACTACTTTAAAAAATATTCATTTTTCCTATTCTCCAAATTATGACACAATGATGTGATCCAACCACAGCTTTTGAAATACAAATGCTTACATGAATTAATGCTGACATGAATTTGCACCTTACAAGCAAAATAAAAAATTGTCTTGCTAAAGGATAGGGAGACTCAGACGCTCTGGTTTGCAAAGCTGTTACTTTGTTGTTACCATTACTGTAAAGATCTTATGAAAGTGATGTTTTCTGTGAATGCTAATTTCTTTAATAAAATGTTATAATAGGAGAATAAGTTATAAATGAGAGTTCGACAAAAAGGCCTGGTTCCTGTAATGAAGACATAGCCCATGCCCTTCTTGGTATTGTGAGTCAAGTTTCAGCATTGATTAAACCACAGAAGAACATCACAAAGTGAATTGCTGAGCAGATTGAATGTTCTGAACTTTTTGCTTTTTTAATTTTGTCATGAATTCAGATCTCCTAAAACCCTTGATCACAGACTCTGTAGGGAAAATGGCATGTTAGGTTGCTTGTCCCCTGAAGCAAATGAGAAGATGTTCTATTTTTTTTTTTCACCCTTAAAGGAGCCCTGAATTCCTGACAGTGTGTTTGTTTCTTTTTTGCAAGCATTCCAAGCTCAAGAACTAACTCAGTGTACCCAGCTTAACAAAAATCAGTCTGTATTCATGAATTGCTGGGCCTTTCAAGTGGAGTGGGCTGCAAGATCTTAACCAGGGACATTACACTTACATTGAAATAGTGCAGATGGTTTTCCACTTAAGTACCTGGCAGGGAACGTGGAGCCTATCTCTCTCTTTCTGTTTCTTCATTTGAGTAGCAAAAGCAATAGCAAAAGACAGTATTTTGGCTTTATTTTGGGCTATCACTCTACTTGTAGAAAGACCCTGGGGAATTCCTGAGTAGAAAAACTAGGATGAGATCACAGAGTTCCCTTGTCACCGATCTTCTGGGAATAAGAGTTTTCATATTCAACTGTTGACAAGCAACTGTCCACAGTGACTAGACAGACACCTAAGGCTTTCTGCTTTCACAATCTCTGAGAGTGCTCTGAGGCTGAAACTTAAATTCTGCTGTTAAAAATAGGTTCTTTTGAATTACAAATTTCTTTCCCTACACAAATACAAACATCTTTTAAATTCAACAAGCTACTCTCACTCATAGTGTGTCAACATGAAGCTGCCTCAGATCTTGTTGAAGGTCTGGTGGAGGGCATGGGTGAGGGTGATTTTCTTGGAGGGTGGAGAGGTGGGGTCTGAGCAAGGATCACTCCCCCATTGGAGGAGGCAGGACAGAGCAGTGCTTCAAAGCCTCAGCTCAGAAGGCAACAAGCAACTAAACCTGTCTCCTCCACGTATGTTCTTTGGTGTCGGCAAGTCTCTCAAACTTCCTTAACTGGCATTTTCTCCTCTTATCCATCCATATTCTCATGACTTTATATCATATTTGATGGCAGGAAACCAGCAAATTTTTTTGTTTTAAGTTTTTGATCTGACCCATGATCCCCAAACTCCTATATCCAAAAGTTCTATCTACATCTCTCCTTAGACTCATTCATTCGTTTATTTTTTTCATTCATTGTTAAATATCCGTAATATGCCATCCACTGTACTGGGCATTAGAGGCTTTATAATGAACAACACAAAATACTTGTCCTTGTAGCACTTACATTCTAATGGGGGACATAAACAACAAACAAACAAATAGAAATCTAACGTAATTTCAAAAAGGGATATATTCTAAGAAAAAAATTGAAACTAGAAAGAGAAAGTGACTGAGCATGGCATTTGGGTTAATGTGTCAGGAAGCAGAGATCTGAATTAAGCAGGGGGAAGCCTGCTATCTAATGGGTATCACAAATGGAGCATGTTGAGAGGAGCATGTTGAGAGGGGCACTCGTGATTCACTGGCTCCCCAACTTTCTCCTCCCTCCACACCTAAACCTCCTCCTCTTCTGGTTTTCTCATCTCAGTCAGTGACAGTAGTCTTTGCATGTAGGTTGAGGCCTAGAAATCTAGGAATCTATGTTGATTCTTCTTTCACCGTTACCCACTCCCCTTGAAAACCGTTCACTGGCATCTGCACTTTAATACAGTCCCTGAGAAGTAGGCTAACATTAAGACACCATCTGAGTGAGGAGTAACTGATGCTCGGTGGAGTTCTGTGACTTGCCCAGGGTTATACAACTAGTCAACCATGACCCAAGGCTCACTTGAAGTCAGACCTTCTGACGACCTTTTGTTGTTTGTTTGTTTTGTTTTGTTTTATTTTTTAACCACTCTGAAGGAAACCAGCAAAGCAGATAAGAAGAGCAGTCAGTTTCCTGTATGGGCATATTTTGTTTTATTGCACTTTGTTTTGTTGTACTTCATAGATATTGCATGTTTTACATATTGAAAGTTTGTGGCAAATGTGCATGGAACAAGTCTATTGACACCATTTTTCCAATATCATGTGCTCGCTTAATGTCTCTGTGTCAGATTTTGGTAATTATAATATTTAAAGTTTTTCTTTATTATTATATATGTTATGATGATCTGCAATTAGTGAGTTTTACTGCTACTGTTGCAGCTGTTTTGCAGCACCACCAACTGCACCCGTAGAAGGCAGCAAACTTAATAAATGTGTGTGTTCTGACTGTTCCAGCAATAGACTGTTTTCCTGCCTGTCTCCCTCTCCTTGGGTCTCTCTGTTCTCTCAGACACAACAAGATAGAAATGAGGAAAATTAATAACCCTACAATGGCTCTTAAGTGTTCAAGTGCAAAGAAGAGTCACAGACCTTTTAAATAAAACACTAGAAATGAATAAGATTAGTGAAGAAGTCATGTTGAAAGCCAAAATAGGCTGAAAGCTGGGCCTTTTGTGCCAGTTAGCCACGTTGTGAATGCGAAGAAAACAGTCCTGAAGAAAATTAAAAGTGCTGCTCTGGTGAACACAAAAATGAAAACAAGTGAAAAAGACTTATTGCTGATATGGAGAAAGTTTCAGTGGCATAGATAGAAGATTAAACTAGTCAGAACATTCCCTTAAGCCAAAGCCTAATTCAGAGCAAGACTCTAACTCTCTTTAATTTTATGAAGGCTGGAGAAAGGTAAGAAGGCTGTAGAAGAAAAGTTTGCAGATAGCAGAGCTTGGTTCATGAGGTTTAAGGAAACAAACCATCTCCATAACATAAAAGTGCAAGGTGAAGCAGCAAGTGCTGATGTAGACACTTCAGTAAGTTATCTAGAAGAGCTAGCTAAGGTAACTGATCTGCGACTTTCATAGCTAAAGAGGAGAAGTCAATGCCTGGCTTCAAAGCTTTGAAGGACAGGCTGACTCTCATGTGAGGAGCGAACGCAGCTAGTGATTTTAAGTTGAAACCAATGCTCATTTACCATGCAGAAAATGCTAGAGCCACAAATAATTATGTTAAGATTACTCTGCCTGTACCCTCTAAATGAAAAAACAAGGACTGGGTGACAGTAAATCTGTTTATAGCATGGTTTACTGAATGTTTTAAGTCCACCTTTAAGACCTAGTCTTCAGGAAAAAAAAAAAAAGATTCCTTTTGTGTCTGGAACTGGTGGGTTCGTGGTCTTGCTGGCTTCAGGAGTGAAGCTGCAGACCTTCATGGTGAATGTTACAGCTCATAAAGGTGGCATGGACCCAAAGAGTGAGCAACAACAAGATTTATTGCAAAGAGCAAAGAAACAAAGCTTCCACAGTATGGAAGGGGGACCCGAGCAGGTTGCCGCAGCTGGCTCAGGCAGCCTGCTTTTATTCCCTTATCTGGCCCCACCCGCATCCTGCTGATTGGTCTGTTTTACAGAGAGCTGATTGGTCTGTTTTGACAGAGTGTTGATTGGTGAGTTTACAATCCCTGAGCTAGATACAGAGTGCTGATTGGTGCATTTACAATCCTCTAGCTAGACATAAAAGTTCTCCAAGTCTCCACCAGATTAGCTAGATACAAAGTGCTGATTGGTGCATCCATGAACCCCGAGCTAGACACAGAGTGCTGATTGGTGCATTTACAATCCTCCAGCTAGTTCTCCAAGTCCCTACCCAACTCAGGAGCCCAGCTGTCTTTGCCTAGTGGATCAGGATCGCGGGCAGAGCTGCCCACCAGTCCCATGCCGCACACCCGCACTCCTCAGCCCTCAGGCGTGGATGGGACTGGGGGGCTTGGGCTGCGCGGGAGCCCACAGTGAGGTGGGGTGGCTCCGGCATGGCGGGCTGCAGGTCCCCAGCCCTGCCCCGCAGGGAGGCAGCTGAGGCCCGGTAAGAATTCGAGCACAGCATGGGTGGGCCGGCAGTGCTGGGGGACCCTACGCACCCTCTGCAGCTGCTGGCGTGGGGTGCTAAGCCCCTCACTGCCCAGGGCTGGCGGCACCACCCGCCACTCCGAGTGTGGGGCCCGCCAAGCCTGTGCCTACCTGGAACTTGTGCTGGCCCATGAGTGCTGAGCAGCACCGGTTCCCGCCGGGGGCCTCTCCCTCCACACCTCCCTGCAAGCAGAGGGAGCAGGCTCCGGCCTTGGCCAGCCCAGACAGGGGCTCACACAGTGCAGCAGCAGGCTGAAGGGCTCCTCAAGCATGGCCAGAGTGGACGCTGAGGCTGAGGAGGCACCGAGAGTGAGCGAGGGCTGCTGGCTTGTTGTCACCTCTCACTTTAAAAATATTCCTGCTCATTCACAATGTACCTGGTCACCTAAGAGCTTTGATGAAGATATACCTGGAGATTAGTGTTGTTGTCATGCCTGCTAGTGCAACATTCATTCTGCATCCCATGGATTGAGCAGTAATTTCAACTTTTAATTCATATTATTTAAAAAATACATTCTGTAAGCCTATAGCTGCCATAGATAGTGATTCCTTTGATGGATCTGGGCAAAGTAAATGGAAAAGCTTCTGGAAAAGGATTCACCATTGTAGATGCCAAGAAGAACATTTGTTATTCATGAGAGGAAGTCAAAATGTCAACATTAACAGGAATTTGGAAGAAGTTGATTTCAACACTCATGGATGACTTTGAAGGGTTAAAGACTTTAGTGGAGGAAGTAACTGAAGATGTGGTGGAAACAGCAAGAGAGTGGGAATTAGATGTGAAGCCTGAAGATGTGATAGATTTGTTGCAATCTCATTCTAAAACTTGAATGGATGAGGAGTTGCTTCTTATGAGTGAGCAAAGAAAGTGGTTTCTGGAGATGGAATGTTCTCCTAGTGAAGATGTTGTGAACATTGTTGAAATGACAACCAGTGATTTAGAATAGTATACAAATTTAGTTGATATGGCAGTGGCAGGCTTTGAGAGGTTGGCTCTGGTTTTGAAAGAAGTTCGACTGTGGGCAAAATGCTATTAAACAGCATCACATACTGCAGAGAAATCTCTCATGAACAGAAGAGTCGATCAGTGGGGCAATTGTAATTGTTGTCTTAAGGAATTACCACAGCCATGTTAACCTTCAGCAACCACTACCCTGATAATCGATAGCTATCAGCATCAAGGGAAACCATCTTCTAGCGAAAAGATTATAATTTGCCAAAGGCTCACATGAACGTTAGTATGTTTTAGCAATAAAGTATTTTTAATTAAGGTATGTACTTTTTTATAGACATAATGCTATCACATACTTAATAGACCTACAGTGTTAAAGAAGTTTAAATATAACTTTTATATGCACTGGGAAACCAACAGTCATGTGACTTGCTTTATCATGATATTAGCTTTATTGGAGAACCAAACCTGCAACATCTCCAAGGGATGCTGTATTTGTTCCACCACCAAAAAGTTTCTGTGACTCACTAACTTTCTCTTACCTTTCCTGACAATTTTTACCCAAAGTTGGGCTTTATTTTCCATTTGCAATTACTAAGCTAGTCTGTACTAAGCCACATACTTTCCCCTATGTTACTTTTCAAGTACTCCCTCATCATTCCATATCCCTGTTAACATAGCCACATAATAAGTCTTTACACGATAAAGGCCAAGTCTTCCTACATATATAGTATTGATGTTCAATAAGTGCTTTCTACTGTTAAATATAGATTTTATCCTTTGCTGATGTCATAAACAAGGACTCATGAAAAAATTAAATCATGGTAAAGCAAAATGAGCAACCGAATAACCATGGATATTTTACAAATTGGGAAGTGAAAGGGATCATTGAAAAGCTGAAGGATGGGTAGGTTCTGGTTGATGATGATGAGAAAAAAGGATAATTAAATAAATAGGTCTCAAAGATGACAACAGATATATCATTTGTGGGTCAGACTGACATGGCAAGGGCAAAGGGTTCTTGTTGCGGATGTGTTTATGTGCCAACTATTTATCAAGTGCTTACCATATGTCACATACTCTGCTGGCACATTCAGTGGTGACTGAAGTAAACATGGTTTTCTTATGCAGTTGACAGGCTCACAAAAGACAGAGAAGTTAACAAACAGCACTGGTGTAGCAGGGGAAGTAAAATATGATGGGAGTTTCCACAGGGAACATCTCACTACTTCTGGAGAATACAGGATCAAGAGGATCTTGGAAGGAAATTCTATTTGATCATTTTATTTGAAGAATAATGAATGGAAGATCAAGTCTTGAAAATCTAGGTAAACTAGACTAGGTGATGCTAGAAAAACATGATGACTGGAAGAAAGAGGAGAGGAAGAAGAAAATAAGTGGAGACGGACGAGGAGGAGGAAGAGAATGGGGGGAGAAGTTTATTTGGGGGTGAAATGAAGATGTTACTTGAGAATGTACAACAGGAACCCAAAATAGGGAGTGTCTTTGGTGGACATTTGTAAAAAGGAAATGGTCCCACATAGGAAGCTCATGTCTGGCCATAGATGTGAGAACCTGTGTCCAACTTTATGCTCCTGATGATCCAACTAACCAGGCTTTCTTCTGTAAAACTTCCTGCCAGTTTCTGCTGTACCACTGTCCCCTCTTCATTCTCCTCCTATTTCTTTCTTTCTTTATTTTTTAAAACTATCATTTGTCACTTGTTCCATCTTCTCCTACCCTTCCAAAAAACTACAGTGTTTCCTCAAAATGTGTCTTTGGTCCTGTACTCCTTCATCAAACTCATCTAAATTCTTGTTATTTGCCACCATTTTTGTGCAAATTATGCTTCTCAAAATATATTCTCGTTGGGGATGGGGAGGAGAGGGTGACTATGTACTTTGGAAACGAGCAGAGTCCATGAAACTAAAGTGAAAAGAAAGTGTACATAAGCCCTGTGCTTCAGTGAGAAGGTTGTTTCACTGAGGTGTGAACTAACAATTCTAATACCACGAAAAATGTCTGCTGGAATTGGGCAATTAAGTAAATGAATAGCAATGGTGAGAGCCAGATTTCTCCTGTTACAGTGGGACTTTACAGATAAGCAAGGAAAGGAAGCTAGGATGACCCATGTGATCATGAATTAGAATTGGACACATCAGTATAAAGTCATGTTTACTTAATATAGACACAGATGGTTACATGTAAAATATTTATAGATCTATATGTGTACTTGGGTTAGTACACACACACATATTTCCTTGCTGTGTTATCTAGGAGGACTTAGAAGCAAGGCCATTCCAGTGGCAATGACCACATCTAGTGCCCAGATAAAAAGGAACCAGGGATCCTCAGAGAAATGACTGATTCTAAGCCCAGGGCAAGAAATATACAAGATGATCCTGAAGCATCTTGCAGTGGCAGAAGGTAAAAAAGTGCTAAGAAACAAAACTAAGCAACTCAAGAAACAAACCAGCTCTACACACAATGATGAAGGTATGTCAAAAGGACATAGAAACCAATGGAAAGAGTTTCCATAGCCCAAGCTGGAATAATTTGAGCAAAACAGTAAAGTAGCGTTGTTTATAATGGTTGTAATTCAAAGTATAATAAATCTATATGTTAATGCTGGCACAAATAAATAAGTTAATAAGTAAATATTTGAGGAAAAGAGACAAATATTCTGTGTAAAAAGATTCCAGACAATTTATGTAGATGCTTTATTCTGAAGGAGGGGAATCACAGCTCCTCCCTTCATTGGTGTGGGCTGCACATAGTGACTTCCTTCCAAAGAATACAGTATGGAAGGGGATTGGGGGAGCATAACTTTACGGTGGAGAAACCTTACAAACACAACCTCAGCCAGGGCAACGTTAACATCAGTATGATCGGTCATATTGATAATATATACCCTTGATATGATGTGATGAGAATGGCATTTTACCTCTGTGGTCTTCCTTCCAAAGACACATAATCCCAGTCTAACCATGAGAAAAACTTCAGACAAATTCCAAAAGACTGATTTTCTACAAAATTCCTAACCAGTCCTCCTTAATTAGTCAATGTCATAAAAAACAGTGAAAGTCTGAGAATCTCTAACAGTCAAAATGAGCCTAAGGGTACATGACAACTGATCGTAATGCAGTATCCTGCATGAGATCCTGGAACAGAAAAAGGACATTAAGTAAGAACTAAGGAAATCTGAATAAACTATGGACTTTGGTGAATAAGAACATGTAATTATTGGCTCATCAATTTAAAAAAATGTACCATAGTTATGCAAGATGTTAATAATAGAACTGGGTGCAGGGTATATGGAAACCTTTCATAGTATCTTCACAAGTTTCTGCAAATCTAAAACAATTTTTTAAAGTTTATTTTAAAATTTAAGTTTCCCATTCCAACTTCTTCCATGAGCACAGACCCACATTTTAAGTTCCTGCTGGATTGCTCCAATGGAATGCTGGGTGGGTGTCTCAAATCAAGTACTTCAAATTTCGAACTCATCTTTTTGAGCATAACATCAGGTAGGCATCACGATTCCTTCCTTCCTTCCTTCCTTCCTTCCTTCCTTCCTTCCTTCCTTCCTTCCTTCCTCCCTCCCTTCTTTTTTTTTTGATGGAGTCTCACTCTGTCGCCCAGGCTGGAGTGCAGTGGAGCAATCTCGGCTCACTGTAACCTCCACCTCCCGGGTTCAAGCGATTCTCCTGCCTCAGCCTCCCGAGTAGCTGGGACTACAGGCGCATGCCACAACACCCAGCTAATTTTTTGTATTTTTAGTAGAGACGGGGTTGTTAGCTAGGATGGTCTCGAACTCCTGACCTCAGGTGATCTGCCCACCTCAGCCTCCTAAAGTGCTGGGATTACAGGTGTGAGCTACCACGCCTGGTGACGTCATGCTTTCTTGACCTTTGTTGTAGGCACCACACCATTGTTTCACGAGTCAATCAGTGTGGCAACTTGGCAGTCATTGTTCATTCCTTCCTTTCAGCCCATCAACATCAGAAATATGTATTCTATTTCAATTGTCACTTTTGGATTTATCCCCTCTTTTTGATTATCACAGTCTCCATTGTTATTCAAATACCCATAGATGTTTTAAAGTTATTTTTAAGGACTTCAAAAATGCTCCTTCTGTTACTTCTCTCAATATATCTCATTGTCTAATTAGTGCTATAAACCATAATTCCTACCATGTATTCTTCCAAATAATAGAAAGTAGCTGCTCACTGCATGACATAGTAAGTTAAAATGTCTCAGCTTGGCATTTAAGGCCCGTTGTGATATATCCTTCCGTATTTCTCTTTCTCTCTCTTTTTCTTTTCTTTCTTTCTTTTCTTTCTTTCTTTCTTTCTTTCTTTCTTTCTTTCTTTCTTTCTTTCTTTCTTTCTTTCTTTCTTTTTCTCTTTCTTTCTCTTTCTTTTTCTTTTCTTTCTTACTTTCTTTTTCTTTCTTTCTCTTTCTTCTTTCTTTTTCTTTCTTCTTTCTCTCCCTTTTCTTTCTTTCCCTTCCTCCCTCCCTTCCTTCCTTCCTTCCTTCCTTCCTTCCTTCCTTCCTTCCTTCCTTCCTTCTTTTCTTTTTCCCTTCCCTTCCCTTTTCTCCCCTTTTCTCTTTTCTTTTCTTTTCTTTTCTTTTCTTTTCTTTGTCTCACTCTGTTGCCCAGGCTGGAGTACAATGGCGAGATCTCAGCTCACTGCAACCTCTGCCTCCCAGGTTCAAGTTATTCTCGTGCCTCAGCTTCCCAAGTAACTGGGATTATAGCTGCATGCTACCTTGCCCGGCTAATTTTTGTGTTTTTAGTAGAGACAGGCTTTCACCATGTTGTCCAGGCTGGTCTCGAACTCCTGACCTCAGGTGATCTGCCCACCTTGGCCTTCCAAAGTTCTGGGATTACA
This sequence comes from Nomascus leucogenys, assembly GCF_006542625.1. NCBI lineage: Eukaryota > Metazoa > Chordata > Mammalia > Primates > Hylobatidae > Nomascus > Nomascus leucogenys. The sequence goes on from NC_044386.1 coordinate 115,737,274, forward strand.
GGAGTGAACCACCACGCCCAGCACATCTTTCTTTTCTTATCTGTTTCCCTATTTCTCTACACAAGCATCTCAGGCTCACTCTCGCCACATCACACCAGGTGTCAGTGTCTCATGGACTATCATACCTCCCCAGAGACTGTAAAAGTCCATCTGTGCGCCTCCTATCTGTCATGTATGTGTCATGCATTCTTGCTGTAGCATGAATAGGTAAACTCACCCTTTCTCTATTTCTGGCAAACTTCCTCGTTGATTTTATACTCATACTTCTTCACTTACATTATCCTTTCCTCCTAATTCTGGCTTTCAAAATTTAACTCGTCCTTCACCATCTACCTTGGAGATACAAGCAGTTTAGTAGAGTGGCTGAGAACATGGATGTTGGGTTAAGACTGCCCTAGGTTTAAGCTCTGGTATTGCATTTTAATATTTAATAACATCAGCAAATCTATTTTCTTTTTCTTTCTTTCTTTTATTTTTATTTTTTTTTTTTGAGACAGTGTCCTGTTCTGTCACCCAGGCTGGAGTGCAATGCTGCAATCTCGGCTCACTGCAACCTCCAGCTCCCAGGTTCAAGCGCTACTCTTGCCTCAGCCTTCCGAGTAGCTGGGATTACAGGCGACCACCACCACGCCTAGCCAATTTTTTGTATTTTTAGTAGAGACAGGGTTTTGCCATGTTGGCCAGGCTGGTCTCAAGCTCCTAACTTTAGATGATCTGCCCGCCTCAGCATCCCAAAGTGCTGGGATTACAGGCATGAGCCACTGTGCCTGGCTAGCAAACCCATTTTCTAAGTTTCTAATTGCTCATTGGTGAAATGGGGATTTGGTTGGAATTATGTGAAACAAAATATTCATTGTAAGTTCTAAGAACATAACAAGTCTTTAAATTTTACTTTAAAATTTTTGTTCATAGGTTCTCTTTTTAGGAAATATGGCCTGTGGTCCCCTCCCCCACCCTGCCCCATCAGTTGATTCTCCATGATTTTTTTGTTTGTGTCTTCTGCATACAACTTTTCAATTTCCCTTTGCACCATGGTTATTTGTATCCTTGTACGACACTGAGCAATAACCCAACCTCTCTATGTCTTTGCTTCCTTCTCTGTACAATGAGGATAATGATAGTGACTCTGTCAAAGGATTCCTTAAAGATTAAATGAGTTCGTGTGTATGGAGCACTTAGAATGGCATGTAATTAGTGCTAAATAAGTGTTTTTAGTTATTATATCATTATTATCATTTCATCTGCCAAGACAGCAGGCATTGAGACTTATTTATCTTTATATTTCCTGCAATGACCAGAAAAAGACATGCTATGAATATAGTAAGTGTTCAATGAAGGCAAAGTGGAACGGAATCTGATGCAGCCTTTGTGAATGGACACAGTCCTTTTTGTCTCTGAGGAGGAAAATACAGATCAATAGAACCAAAGACTGAGACCATGGACAATTACTGTGCAGAGAATGTGAGGAAGAATACACACTGAAGAAGGACTCATGCAGAAAGAAGAGAATAAGAATAAAGTTATCAGGACCAAAAGTGCTGAGAGTGAGTTGCATTAAATAATGCAGTTGGGCTGGGTGCGGCGGCTCACGCCTGTAATCCCAGCACTTTGGGAGGCCGAGGCGGGTGGATCACGAGGTCAGGAGATCGAGACCATCCTGGCTAACACGGTGAAACCCCGTCTCTACTAAAAATACAAAAAATTAGCCGGGCGAGGTGGCGGGTGCTTGTAGTCCCAGCTACGCGGGAGGCTGACGCAGGAGAATGGCGTGAACCCAGTGGGGCGGAGCCTGCAGTGAGCCGAGATCGCGCCACTGCACTCCAGCCTGGGTGAAAGAGCGAGACTCCTTCTCAAAAAAAAAAAAAAAAAAAAAAAATGCAGTTGTAATTGGTGCCTGATGAATAAATGAACAATACTAATGTAACTTCATGCATACTCATAGAAACATTCCCCCACAGAATAAGTTGCCAGATAACATTATGCAATATATGTATATATATGTGTCTATATATATGTGTGTATAAATATTTAGATGGAGTCTCGCTCTGTCACCCAGGCTGGAGTGCAGTGGTGTGATCTCGGCTCACTGCAAGCTCCGCCTCCCGGGTTCACGCCATTCTCCTGCCTCAGCCTCCTGAGTAGCTGGGACTACAGGCGCCGGCCACCACGCCTGATTAATTTTTTAATTTTTAGTAGAGACGGGGTTTCACCGTGTTAGGCAGGATGGTCTCGAACTCCTGACATTGTGATCCTCCTGCCTCAGCCTCCCAAAGTGCTGGGATCACAGGCATGAGCCACCACGCCTGGCCAATATTATGCAATACATTAACGTGAAACATTCAACGTTAGGCAAAGTCTCCCAAATTGTAAGCCGAAGTAAAGTCTTCACATGAAGTATGAGTTGATTTTATTTAATCATTTGGTCATTTTCATTTAACTTGGGTGATTAAATAACTTACATTTGAAGTACTGGTGTAAGCAATGCTGGTGTGTTGTAGAAACCCTGCATAGTACTTGCATCCTTCCAAAAGTAAACATAAAATTAAATAGCTTGTCATCTATTAGTGATCATTTTTCTTTTGTGTAATCCAAGCTGTAATGGACAATCCAGAAGTGTTCTAATGGATCTTGAATTTTATTTCTTCTTGTTTTTATTATCTTCTATCTGTGACCTTTGAACCAGGATAATAGCCTAAAACATAATTGCAACTAGACCTTGTAAATTAGAAATGTGACACACACATTTCCATTTTTGGAAAAAGAATAAAAGTGTGTTCGAGTGGCTTTTTGCTTTATCTTTCATCAAGTTAGAATCTAGAAGTCTGTATACCCTCCTGTATTTGTCATGTCTAGTAAGTCATTGGCACGTTGCAAATTCAGAGGAAGAACCTACGTTTTCTCAAACCATTTAAGAAGAGGCAGGGTTACTATCTGAAAAATCCAAGCCAGATACTGAAGCAGCTTCAGACTGCCCTGAAAAAGGTGATGTGAAGAGCCCCATTACTTTCATGGGCTTGACCTGATCCCTCATAAAACTTTCCTCTGTGATTTCTCAGTACAATATGAATCCTGTAGGCACCCTGAAAGGGAAATGAAACTCTTCCAGCTTGCATTTAAACTTGACCCCAAAGCATATATGTTTATTGGTCTCATAAACCCAGTGCAACCATAGTATTCATGACTCAAGATCAGGGCAGTGACAAAGGGTGATTTGTTACTGGTGATGACATCATTGTCATCACCGACAGCATCATGGACTGTCTCTAGCATCTCCTTTGCAGGGGAGCACACCAGCCACTCCAGGGAACAGGTAGAGACATGGGCCCTGTTAATAGTTTGCCAAGGTCCTGTGAGAGGCAGAAGCTAAAATGATTTGGTTTTCCCGGAGCTGCTTTTGTGAGGTAGTGCCTTGAACAACCAGATAATAGGGCTATTAAAAGTCAGGTCATGCTTATGGGGCATCATGTTTCTCATTCAGCAGTTCTGCCCCTGGACGTTTGAGAGGTCTATGGGTTGGGTTTTGGATTCTGAATTTATCTATAATACCTAATACCTAACTTCGTTTTTTTTCTTTCCTCTCCCACTGGTTCTGTACAAAGTAAGTATAGAAGAAAAAGGGGTGGAGAGGTCTTGGAGAATTGCAGCAGCCGAAGGTATCTCACTACATTCTAGGATCTCATCATTAGCTTCTGCCCCCACCGCCCCATTTCCAGAATACGGGGTTCCAGGTGAGGACAACGGGTGCTGGGCAGGAGACATTAGCCCCAAGAGGCAACATCACTTCATTTTAAAAGTTAGTCCGTCCACCTTCCCAGCAAGGGTGCCTACCACGGGCTCCCTCAGAGAAGATTTTGAAGTGAGGTGGTTAGCAATTTCCCTTTCTTCCTTCATTCCTGGTGCATCCCATCGCCACCCCCACTCCCACTCCATCTCCTTGTGGCAGGCTGGGCCAAGTTTGTTGCTTGCAGCAGAAAGACTCAAACGTTTTCGTGATCCGACTGTTTTCAAACAGTCTCGGCTCCTGCGAGCCTTACCAGCTGTGACTAATAGCCAAGAGAAGGGAGAAAGAAGCTTCTCGGGCCTGCAGGCTTCAGACAGGCAGGCTCTGGGGGAAACAAGAGAAAGCCATTAACTAACCACAGTGTTATCTTGATTCTCTCGGAGAAAGGAGCCAGGGACGCCTAATGAACTAGCCTTAACGTTTCAAACTGAATGTGCCTCTGGGAGCTCTGCTAGAACAAACAGTGTGACAGATCAATGCTTGGTTCCTATATCAAGAGAAAAGGTTATTCGCTCCTCTAAGGAATTAGAGGATTAGTATATCTCTATGATATACTTTCTCTCCTTTTAAAATGTAACTTTTCTTCGTATGTGAAGGTATGAGTAGTGCAAAGTGGATGGGAGGGTGTGCCTATGTGTGGAAGCGTTTAAACATACTGGTTTTAAAGTTCATTACTACAGCAGATACTCCTGTAAGATATAATAGCTTTTCTTTTTTTACACTTTCAATTTTTTTTTGTTGTCGTTGCTCCACGCCAGGTAGACATTTCAAATAAAATCATACAGCCTTCAATTCCTGAGCCCCAGGCTGAGACAGGGGTCAAGGTGCAGGCCTGCAAAGCTCACCTCTGCAGTTCAAAAATTCCCCTTGTGGCTACTAGCTGGAGATTTTCAAAAGGTGACCAGGTTTTCTAGCCTAATCCTCCAAACTGTTCATTTTCTGGGAAGCTTAACTGCATCAGTTATCATTTTGAAGAATTTCTTGATATGAAGCGATGTAAAATATAAAATTCTTATCTTGTCAGTAATGGCTGAGATTGGAGTGTGCTTTGTAAGTGTCCCTTGTGAGGGTGACTGAGGGGAATACCAATTGTACTCTTGTAGAAAACTGGTCTTAGGTTCCTAAATTTAAAAAGAAAGAAGAAAAAAAAAAAGAAAAAAAGAATAAGAAAGGAAAGAGAAAATAGTTTGAATCAATGCCCCAGTTCAGGAAGCCCCATTTCAGGTCAGATTCACACATGAATTCTGCTTATCATTTTTAAAGTTTATTTTATTTTTATTTGACCAGTAATAACTTTCATTTGAGGCCAGGCACAATGGCTTAAACCTGTAATCCCAGCACTTTGGGAGGCTGAGGCAGGTGGATCACCTGAGGTCAGGAGTTCAAGACCAGCCTGACCAATATGGTGAAACCCCATCTCTACTGAAAATACAAAAATTAGCCAGGCACAGTGGTGCATGCCTGTAATCCTAGTTACTTGGGAGGCTGAGGCAGGAGAATTACTTGAACCCAGGAAGCAGAGGTTGCAGTGAGCTGAGATTGCGCCATTGCACTCCAGCCTGGGCAATAGAGTGGGACTCCGTCTCAAAAAACACAAAAAACAAAAAACAAACCTTACATTTTAATTAGGTTGTAGAGATTTTGGGGGGTAATAATTTTTAGGGAGCAGGGTATCTTCTAATTGTAGTACATTGGCAATTTGTCTTTAGTAAACAAATGTGAGAACAGGTTCTTTCTCTGCCCTTTACCTCATTCTCTCTTGGATTCACAAGTGCACTTTTGGAATCACAACCTAAGCTGAGTTCTCCAAATATGAGAGGCAGTTACCTATGAGTACATACAGTAGCCCTCTTTCCTGCCTCTTATCCATCGACATACCCATCTAGCAAAGCTAATTTCTGGAGAGTAGTATAATATGCAGTCAATATTTCTGTGAAATCTTACTACTTCAAAGCCTTAAAAAGTGCATACTTTGGTCCAGCAAGTACCATTCCAATAATTTTTCTGAGAAAATAATCAAGGATACATGCAGAACTTCACCTACAGGAATATTCATTGCAATAGTAATAATGTGAGAATATGCACTTCCAAACTAATTATTATATCCCTACCCATATTAGGAAATCATTGGCCTAAAAAGTTTCTTTTTCTTTTACTTAATACTATGTGTTTGCTAAAAAAAAAAAAAAAAAAAAAAAAAAACAGTTCTTCGTATAAAATTAAAAAGTGGCAAATTTAGGTAAATCTCACATGAATTATTATAGTGTATTAGACCGCTCAGTCTGCCATAACGAAATACTACAAATTGGGTGGTTTAATAACAAATGTATTTCTCATGGTTCTGGGGGATGGAAAGCCCATGATATAACATTCCATGGATATAATGTAACTCATATTTATGGGTGTAATATTACAAAACATATTGCTAAATCTGAGCTGGCAAGGTAGGTTTCATTCTGATGTCTCTTCTCTGGACTTGTAGGTGGCCGCTATCTTTCTGTATGCTAAAATGATGTTTTTGTACATGCTGGATTGGGGGAGAGGGAGAAAGAGAGAAAGGGAGTGTGCTCTATGGAACCCTCTGGTGCGTCTTCTAATAAGGGCACTAATTCTATTGGATCAGGACCCCACTCTTATGACCTCATTTAACCTTACTTCCTTAGAGGCCTGATCTCCAAATATTGATACATTGGGGGTTAGGGTTTCAATATATAAATCTTGGGGGGACACAAACATTCGATCCATAATATAGGGTTTTCTAGTTAGCGGAAGTTTGTATTCATAAAATATTCTTTACATAAAAATTTCAAAGACATTTCACTGAGTATCACATAAGATTGCATAGTTAGGCCATAGAAACTTTACACCAATAGCCTGAAGAAAGTTCTTCTGTTGCTTCCACACACCGTCAGTATGCCAGGGCTTTACCCTTACATGGCTGAGCCACCAGAAACAAGGCCCACTGCCTTTCTGTATCTTGATTTCTCCATCTTTGAAGAGAGGGGATTAAATCAGATGTGTTTTTACTATTCTTTAAGCTCTAATTTTCATGCATCTGTGACTTTTTTTTGTAGCTGAATGTTCTCACACCCATGATACAACTGTCAGGAATGATAACGTTATAAATAACATATTTTACAAAATTTATAGTTATAAAAATTGCATACAAAATAATTTATTCATGGGTTCTTATTTTCTTGCCAGGTTCATTTATACAAATCACTCTGGATTGTTGTTAGCTTTCAATAGAATAAAATATATACAGTTTTCTTTAGTTTGACCCTTGAGGTCAGAAGCCCAAGGAATGAAATATAACAGAAATTTAAAGGAGAAATTGAATCCATATTTGTAATTTCAGCAAAAACAGGAACAAGGAGGAACATTCCAGGGATATAATGTAACCCATATTTATGGTTGTAATATTATAAAACATATTTCAAAATCTGAGTTTTATCAATACTCTTTATATAATATTTATTACCTAGTAATTTCCTCCATATACACCATAAAACACTGATGGTTTTGTCTGATGAGATCCAAGTACCAATTATGTAAATAAGTTGATAAGGACATAAAAGTAAAAGAAAAGAAAAGAAGAATGTATAAATAGCAGATTTTACCTCAACAGGCTTTGAAAAATCTCAGAAGTTAAAGGTTATCAACTTTGGTTTGACTTTTGGGTTCTTCTTTAGTCAACTACATTTATAAAAGAACAAACCATTGCCAAGTACATTGAAGGAGATGAAACAATCAGCCTCAGAAGGCGAGCGATGCAGTAGGGGGTGAAATCATCCCTGGAGTGGAATCTAGAGAATGTTCCAAGAATCTCAGAGACCAAAGTTTCCATTCAAGTGTTTAGCGTTTTAATACATAATTACTATGAAAGACACTCATTAAACAATTTCCATTAATATTCTCCACTGAGCATAGATGGCTCAACTCTGCAAAGCTTTCTGAGTCTGTCTTTTCATGTACTATTTTAAAATGTTTTATAAGTCTTTATTCTATTTCTCTCTGCATCCCCACATTGACTGGAATGCAATCAAAGCTCCAGTCACAACATACTCCATGCTACAGTTCATGCACTTTTAAGCTACGCTAGAGTAAATTGGATCTGAAGAGAGTAAGAATCCAAAATCAATGAAGACAAATACACAACGCTTCTATAATGGCAAAATACATTAATTTTAAGGATGAGGACACATCTAGAAATAATGCTCTCAAGATAAAGCTATGTCCAAAAGAAGTTTAATGTGGACAACTATCTACAGAAATAAGGCTGAGTTGATAACCAGTTTGGACAGGCCCAAGCAGAAGCAGACAATTTATACTTTATCCTATTATGCTATTTACACAACTCCCATTTTACACATAATTGCCAGTTATCCTCTCGATTTAATAGTTGACCATACTGGCTGTACATTTCATGATGCTCCAGTAAAGTGGAGATTGGGAGAAAGACTGAAACTTTGCAGTCATACAGATGTGGGCTTAAGTAATCCCATTTTGTAGCAGCTATAGGATTAGGAGAGTGACTTCTGCCAGCTCCTCCAGCCCTGGTTCTTCTCGTTTTACAGATCTCAATTTAAATTCTCCAACCTCCTTGAAACCTCCAATATCACCCAACCTTAAAAAACTGCTAATCTCTCTTCATGATATCATTCTATTTTATTTTTATCTTTGACAGTTATTACTAGCTGCTTTTTTTTCTTTTTCATGCCAGGGTGCTCACCCTGTCATCCAGGATGGAGGGCAGTGGCGCCATCTCAGCTCACTGCAACCTCCGCCTTCCGGGTTCAAGCAATTCTCCTGCCTCAGTCTCCGGAGTAGCTGGGATTACAGGCAAGCGCCACCACACCCAGATACTTTCTGTATTTTTAGTAGAGATGGGGTTTCGCCATGTTGGTCAGGTTGGTCTCCAACTCCTTACCTCTGGTGATCTGCCTGCCTTGGCCTCCCAAATTGCTGGGATTACAGGTGTGAGCCACTGAGCCTGGCCACTAGCTGCTATTCTAATTTGTTTATTTTCTAACTTTTCCCCACTGAAATCTAAACATTATGAAAGCAAGACCCTTCTCTGCCTTGTGTACCCCAAGTCCCAATGCCCAGAATACTACCTGGTACCCAGTAGACTCTCAGTAACTGTTTGTTAACAGGAATACTAAATGAGTGAGTGAATGAATCACCTTTTGTTGCCTCATCTCTCACTTGGGGATGGCATTGCCTACTTCAGAACTTTTTATAGCACACGCTAGGAAAGTCCCATTTTAAATTATTTATCTAAGAAGTGCCGAAGCAATACATTCATTCTTTTCCCTACCAGCTCCCTGTGTTTATTTTTGATTGCATTTAATGAGAGAAATAAAAATCTTCTTGAGTTGAACTTTTGGCATGTTCACTTTTCCTTAATGTGAAAGGTAAATACATCTCCAGGAAATAGGTATGCCTGGCTCTCCTTTGATTCCCAACAACCCTCCACCCACCTTCTCCCCAGGAAACAATTGTTTGGATTCTGTGATTTTTATTTTCTCCAATGTGTGTCTACTTGTCTTGGTGGTTTTGCTTCCAAGAGAGAGATACCTCTTAAGTTTGTGTGTATGTGTGTTGTTTTTCTTTGTCTTTCCTCTTTTTTTTTTTTCTAAGAGAAGATAATCAGGTTCTCATGTTACTACTAAGTGTTCTAGTAGATGGAAAAAGGTTGCCACATGAGGTCATTGCTCTGTGGATGAACTTGTAGACACTGACATATCAGAGAGCATCTAAGGGAAATATTATAGGGGCCATCAAGGCCGTTTCAAATTTCCTGATTGCATATATTAAAACAGGATAAGCTCCAATTACTGGAGTACTTGCTTCAATATAATGGAGAATCGGAGCTGCGTGTGGATTCTGATCTCTCTAAGCAGCCAAGTGTATCCAAAAATATAAAAATAAAGTTAACTATCTATAGTTCGAAGATCAGAAGAGCTAACAAGCCAGGGCATATCATTTGGGGCAGGAAAAAAGGGTTACAAGAGTTCAGTTTAGGTTTGTGGCTTTTCACCAAATGCAGTGTGAGCTTGAAATGCATAGCTTCGTATTTCTTTTTCCTGGTGATAAGTCAGATAAGACATGGAAACTTAGCCTGAATGGTTTTAAACCTTTCTCTCTGTGACCATAAAGTGACCATTTACAAATTGAAATGCGTTAACTCACCTGAGATCCAGTTGCTTCTGGACCTGTAAATACAAGTAGGACTTCCATCTAAAACAACAGCAGACTCATGCAAAAAGTTTCCCACTGTCTGAGAGGAGCTGCGCCCGAAGACAGCTGCTTAGAACAGCTGTCTACTTACACAGCCATCTTAGGGGAGAATGATTAATGAACTCACTTGGGCAGCGAGGAGCCCAGTTCACTGATCCATAGTTGCAGCACAGGTATTGATGTGAAACTAATGAGAAATTTGATACTCAAATTTGAATGTTTATTCCAATTACCGAACAACAGATCCAAATTTTTTTTTAAAGCTTAAAGCATTAACCTTTCGTTAAGAATGGGGCAACGTTGAGCTGTGGTTTTACGCCGTGTGCTAGAACTTGCAGACTGAAGTGATTGGGGTCTGCTTTCACAAATGATACTCCTCACACATACACAGCTTTCTTTAAATTTCATGTTAAGTTTTGAACCAAGGAGGGGAAGGAGAGAGAAAAGTACCTGTCATGAGCCTGTCATATCAGTAGCCACTTAGCACTAAACACACGGACACGATGAGGAGTCCTTCTCTACCCAAATTAATATAGCCCTACTCTGAAAATGTCTCATTATGGACTCCAGAACAAGCTACTGGGATTTTAGGTTTTCTCTATGCTTAGAAGATACCTAAATTATTATGCACAGCCTTGACTTCTACCCTTTAAGTGAGATTATTACCCAACTAGACTTTACCCCTGAGAAAGGCAAATATGGTAAAGACTGGAAAAAAATACCTTAAAATAAGAGATTCGCTTAAAAGAATGAAGTTACTGCTAGTGGGAGAAGAGAAGACTGTGTGTGAGTTGCATGAAATACAGTGCACACCTACAATATGCTTGTGCGGTATGGCAACTGCCAGTCTGTTGGGCATCCATGGCAGATATTTCTAATCAAATCAAGCACTCTTTTACACCAGCCAGGACAGGACTGATATTTCAGCCTTCAATGTGGAGATCTGGACAGCACTACCAACCAAACAGAATCAACGGAAGGGACTAAATCTGCTTGCCACTCCAGACTGGGAAGAATCAGGAGCTTTGCACTCACACTTCTGTCTCCCCACTTCGTCTCAATTCTTGAGGTCTCTGCATACCTGTACTTTGCAGGGAGTGCTTCCATGACCACTCGAGATAACCTCACAGCTCCCCTCCTCATCCCACACACTGTAGCAATCCCCCGTTCCTGAGTTTTCTCCACTGACATATTACATGTTTACTTATAATTGTTGGCTTATTTTCTTCCTCTGTACTCTCTCCAGAATGTGAGTTCTAGGGGGGAAGTAACTTTGTTTGCTGTTATATCCCCAGTGACTAGACGGGTGTCTAACTCATAGTGGATGCCCAATAGATGGCTGAATTAATTAAAGAATGATTTAATCATAATAGTAGTAGGGCTGTCCTGTGAGAAAATAATTGGATCTACTCTATGCAACCCATTAGTATAGAAATTGCTCAGGTAGCTAAAGTTTTGGAAGGGTAATTAGGGCAGGCTACAAGGAAGAATTTCATATTAGAGCTATCACACAAGGTCATGGGCTGCTTCCTGAGCTGGGGAGTTCTTTGATAACAAAGGTCTCAGAGTCCTTGAGCCCCTCTATCAGGAGAGCAATATGGGGGATTCATTAATCATACGGAAAGTAGACTTGACCACCTCTGAGGCCCCTTCCAAATGTTATGTAACGTACCTCTTCCTTCAGAGGTTGAATACCGTGGTTAAAGCTGTACGTTGTTTCATGAAAGCCATTGAGCACTGCCCACAGGCTTAAAGACAGTTGTCATAAGATTCAAGTCACTGTCTCTTCCTGGGATAATGCTAAGAATATTCTTATTATCATTTGTGCTAGGACTTACTAATGGACGTGTAAGTGTAATTTTGGTATACTATTCTTGCTACGGAATGATTGAGGTTATCGCAGTATGTGTAAGCTATATCCTCAAAGCACGGATCCTTTCAAAGCTGGGGGAAATATTTCAGATTATTAGAATGTCATTTAGGAAATCACAACTTTATTGCTTAAAATGGAATAATGATGTGCAGAAAGAGTTAAATATTCTTCCAAAGGAACCTGACTCTAAGCCAGGATATGGCATTAAGCACAGAGAAAATTGGGCTGAATAATCCCTTTAGACTCTTTAAGGTGCTGAGCTGACGTTTTGATATGCTGCAAGTTGGCAAGTCAACGTTTCATAGTTTATCTTCAAATTCCACATTTTAAAAGTCTTATTTCCCTCTTCCAAAAAGACTATACCTGCAGCCACCTTAAGCCATATCTACACAAAATTGGATATCTTTTTTTGTTAGTTCAATAAAGCGAGAATTTAATGTCCCAAATTTTGTGAAAAAAGGAAGCTCATTTCTACTTAAAACTCATCTTGTCAATTTCATAATCATACAGAATTTTGTAAGGGCAATAAATTAGAAAATGATAATAAGATGTAAAGTGTTACAGAGTTAGTGCTATTGAAAACAGGAATATAATATATGGTTGAAGTGTGAATTTTAACATCAATTGGGGCTATTTTGTGAGGTTTGATTATAGATGTCAAAATACAATTCTTTTTCTATTCTTAATCAGACAGACTGGTGAGAATGTTTCCCTGCTGGGATTTCCAAATTTAATTGAAAGAGAGATTTCAAATCTAACTAGTGTGTTGCGATAGCTAACAAAAGAAGTCAGTGCAGGGTTGGAAAGGAGAAAATGAGTGTGGAAATTATTATATAGATATATTTGATAGTCATAATTGAGAAGCAGTCAAATGAGGTTTATAAGTCAAATGCACATTAATTTTCTTCCTTTACCGTGTAAACATCCTGTTCTCCAGAAAGCATTCCCTATTCCTCAGCCTAGGTTTGGTTTTCTTATATGCTCCATTGGTGTCCATCATTTTTTCCTTCATGTGGCTCAACACAGGGAGAATGACCTTTCTCATGTCACCATCCTTCCTAGGATGTGAGCTCCATGAGGGCTCAGCTGTGTCCATCATATTTAAGTATATCCAGGGACTGAAATAAAGTCAGAGCTCAGTAAATATTTGCTGAACGAAGGCATGATGCTTGAACCTGCTTTACGGTATTCCCATCACAACGATTCTCCAGTCTAAGCTCAATCACCCCCGACACTTTCATCACAGCAAGACTCTAATTTCTTCCAACCCAGAGCCTCTCAGTAGATGCAGAAATGGAATGTAACCACAGTTCTCAGCAACACACCTAGCATCTGAAACATCTTCCAAGGCATTCCAAGAGCTGCTTGATAGTGTCAGATGCTTATCAATCTTTGGCTTATGAGCAAGACTGCTTGTGAGGGAACATAATTGCTGCTCTTTTGCAAACAGGAAATGTTTAGGTCCAAGGGGCTCTAGCTTCACAAACTTGCTGGGGACACCCACTCATTGTGATGATTTTGCTGACTCGGCTTGTCAAGTAAGCTGTAAGCAGCCAAGGAGGCATAATACAGCAAACGACCACAGCCCTGTGCATATATAGCAGACGGAATCCTCTGCCTGATCCCGATAGCAAGAATGGCATTTTCTAGCCTTTTTTTTTTTTTTTTTTTGAGATGGAGTTTTGCTCTTGTTGCCCAGGCTGGAGTGCAATGGCACGATCTCAGCTCACTGCAACCGCTGCCTCCTGGGTTCAAGCAATTCTCCTGCCTCAGCCTCCCGAGTAACTGGGATTACAGGCATGTGCCACCATGCCCGGCTAATTTTTTATTTTTAGTAGAGATGGGGTTTCACCATGTTGGTCAGTCTGGTCTCGAACTCCTGACCTCAGGTTATCCGCCCACCTCGGTCTCACAAAGTGCTGGGATTACAGGTGTGAGCCACTGAGCCTGGCCATTTTTGAGCATTTTTTGTATTCATCTTTTCATGTATCAATACTGATGGAAGGACATCAGCCTAGAAAGAAGAGCTTATCTGGAAAATTGTATATTATATACAAAAGTGTAAATCCCGCTATTTTCACTGTGTTCCTTCAAAACAATGGATACAATTAAAATAGAAATTTCCAACTCTGCAGTGTCACTGATATTCTCAGTGTCTTATAAGTTACTTACTAGTGAAGATGTGATTTCTCCCATTTCTGATTCCTATTTTTTGTCTGCCTGATGTGTGTTATGTGTGTAGTGTTCCTAGATTTGAAAGGCCTCCTTTGCCTTTGTAGCATACACACACACACCACACACACACACACACACACACGCATACACATACTCTTGAAATAAAGTGCCTGATCCCTGCTTTGGTTTTCGCCCCTCTGGTGGGTCAGGGGTCTCTCTCTGAGGAGTTTCCCTGTGCACCAGCAGTCATGCGGAACCTGCTTGCTGGCGTGCCGCCCGCACACTTGAAAGGGAGTGCCATAGAGATGGGCTGACCTTCCTGGCCTTGCAACCAAAAGGGAACCCTGTGGGGAGTACCTGGAGGGGGTGTTTCTCCTGTTGGTCGCATCAAGGTTGTTCACTTCAGTGGCTCTGTTTTAACTGTGCCCTTGTATTCTTTACTGACCGTTGGAGAAGGCGATTGTTTTCTTGCCCCAGCTTCAGAGGCATTAAACCCTTCACCTTGACTTCTCTTAGAACAGCAAAGCTAGGAAAGGAAGAAAAAAGGAGGGCTGAAAGATATAACAAAGGACCTTGATGCTCTTATCACATGGGTAATTATTGTGCTCACATACATGGGATGTCAGGGAGGCAGCGGGCTTGCTGCTCAAGGGGGTTTCTATTTACAACGTGTTTGGCCCTTTTTTTGTTTATGTGTAGGGAGTTTGTAAGTTGCTGTGCATTTCTACCTTTGTAGATTGTGAAGCTTGGTCATGAAACGTGAGTTTTGAAAATCGTGTCCTCCTGAAGACAATGAGAACGACTTTTCAATATGGATAAATTTCAGAAAATCGATTGTCTTAATGCCTTTTCCATGGTAGTATACAAGAGGTGTAGGACTGACTAATGGTGTGCTTCCAATAGAGCTAAGTGCTAATGCTTTTAATAAACTTCCTTTCTCATGGCAGATGCATATTTACTGTACATTTTTATTTGGCTTTACAAATTCTATCGCAGCTTCAAAGATACATCCTAGAAACTTTAGAAGATTATTTACCTTGGACAAAGGATTCAATCTCTTGCATCTCACGTTGGATAATTAGAGGCCACATTTCCTTTCAGCATTTCCGAGAGCCGAGTTAAATTTTGAAGGAGAAGTGTTCTATTTGAGCTGCGTGAACAAAGCCAAGTTTGTGTACTACAGGGCAAGCCCAAGGGGGTTTTGCTAAGACAGATGAAATGATTGTGGTGAAATCAAGCTACCTCTGCAGCTCCTTGGTCCAGTTTATCCACTCTCCTGGGGGTTCTCCTTTTGCCTGGGAAAAAGTCCAGCAGTGGCCAAGCAGAGGTGGATCAAATGAAGCAGAGATGAATGTCTACACCCACCCCGGGGGCCTCGGGTGGGAGGAAAAAGACGGTGCCTAAGGAGCACTTGGAAAATTGTGAGATGTTATTGTTGTTATGATTCTGATCTTTAACTGCCGAAGGTATGCAGGTGGCTTTGCTCTGGTTCCCTTCACTGCTGGAGAAAGTAATCAGACAGGTGGAACTAGTAACGTATCTACCTTTAATTTTTGAACTGATGCAAATGTAACACAATTACAAAATCCAGTTTTGTCTAAACAGTCTAGCAGAAGTAGCTGCTTACACAATACACTCAATTCAGAAATTGATGAAACTGTTACATCGTAGCTACGATGAACTGATGCTTTAGAAAGACAAAACACCCAGGACACCAGGTCTTTTTTTGTGTATGTGACTTGTAAAATCCTTGGTACCGGGGTTGTAGGGATGTACCCCATTTTACACATAACATATGTCAGAGTGAAAGTGTTGTCCTTCACAGGGTGAGGATTTATAGGACCACAGCAGAATTACTGGGCTTTCTTTCTCAAAGGAGTAATGATCTTGGATTAGCAAATGGAATATTCTTAACGTGATGAAAATCAAGTTGCTGCAACCTAAAATCTCACTGCAAATGAATTTTCATATTTGCATCTGGTTACACACTCAGTACAACCAGATCCAAATATAAACAGCCTAGTTCCCTAACTTCTCAGTAACATCTGGCTAATTTTAACTTGTGGCTAGAGGTTGAAACCATGTGAAATCCTGTGGTTACAGTAATTTCCACCAGGAAACCATGAGCAGCTGAGTGGCATGTCAGTGAAGAATTTTCAGGACAGTGTATTTTTATTTCCAAGTTTGAACTTGAGGTTTGGTAATAAACACAGACTCACTGGCAAATGAGTTCTACACACAGCTCTGGAAGCAGAAATGTTGAAAGTTTGCCTTTCTCTGAAAAACGTTCTTTTTTATTCATAGAATTTTAGTAGCTGGAAGAGAGTCTTTCTGAGACGAAGCAGACAGTAGATGATAAAGGATTCCTCATCGCCTTCCAAACAATACCCTGATTGTTAAGGCAGGCCAGGTGTTTTGTGTGTGTGTGTGTGTGTGTGTGTGTGTGTGTGTGTGTGTGTGTATGTTGTTTTTTTTCTTTGTATTTTAGTAGAGACGTGGTTTTGTCATGTTGCCCAGACTGGTCTCAAACTCCTGACCTCAAGTGATCCATCCGCCTTGGCCTCCCAAAGTGCTGGGATTACAAGTGTGAGCCACTGTGCCCGACCAGAGATGCCGTTTTCTGAATAGGTTTATTTATCGCCTTGAATCCAGACCATGATCTGTGAAATTGGCATTATTATTATTCCCATTTAAAAGATGAAGTAAATGAGGCTGTGAGTGGTTTCAAACAAACAAACAAAACTTCAGAAACTCCCATCTTTCTTCCTTGACATAAAACAGCTGCACACATGGAACTCCCACTGTGCCTTGCCCTCCTTTCCACTCAGGACATTGTTTTACCTGTTTCAGATTTGGGAGACACCTGTGATTTAGGTGGGGGAGAAAGCACACGGTCAGCGTGTCCTGGGCCCAGCTTAAGTATATTCTAATCATCACCCACACAGCATTAGCTCTGATGTTGACTGTGTGGCAAACGGGGCTTCTTTGCAACAGTTTGTTCTCAAGGTTGGTGGCCTCCAGTTAGGGCTTATCTTTAAGTTACTTCTTGGGAACGGGGCCGGATCAATACTGTATTCTTTCAGACCTCTCTAAACCCAGCGGGGAAGGCAATCACCGTAGTGCAGCTCCCTGCACCTTCTGGAGCAGATCAATATTCCTACAGCGCGAAGCTTTGTTCCTTCCCCAGCTTTAAGATGTCCTGCATGCTCTACATGATTGCTTAAAGGCGTGCTTTCCTTTCCCCGGTATGACAACACCGCTCCCGCCCTGATCTTCCTAATACCGTCACTGTAATTGCCTTGACATGAAATAGCAGCACCGACTCAGCGCGCGGGCTTTGAGGTGTTTTATCTTTTTTGAACATCTCTATTAGCAAAGGGTGTTGATTTGGCTTTAATATGTAGCTGGAGCTTTAAGGCGAACCTGCACTTATTTACACTGGTTTGCGAAACCCACTGAGATGATTTTACCTATGGGAATCATATAGGGGACTGTTTCAGGGGAGAGGAAGATATAAACTCCTAAGCCCAAGCATATTAGCTTAAACTTTATGCTGCTTGAAGCCCATTATATCTACCCCATACTGCCACGGCAATTGTCTTAGAAGGGCTCTGCGCCTTATTTACTTTTTAAGTGATGCTGGGTAAAATGAAGTATTTATTTTACTGTTTTCAGTCAACATTCCATTAAGCAGTAAATAACACCAAGGCTCAGCAATCTCATTTTTCCAATTTTTATTTTGTTGTTGTTGTTGTTGCCTGCTAAGCAAACTCATTGATATAGTCTGAATCCTTACCACACGTGACTTTCCTCCTTTTTCCTCCTACTTTCTGCAGCTCTTCCAAATAAAGCCAACTGAAATGCATTTTAAAAGATGTCATTACATGACAGCATTAACAATAGAAAAGTTTAGATGAAAACCCACTACTTTGCCTAAAGAAGGAAAGCCAAGTACTTTAGTCTGCATTCAGTTTGCTTTAAACACATCTGTTTAGGTGGCTCATGCCTGTCATCCCAGCACTTTGGGAGGCAGAGGCACGCAGATCGCCTGAGGTCAGGAGTTCGAGACCAGCCTGGCCAACATGGTGAAACCCCGTCTCTACTAAAAATACAAAAATTAGCCGGGCATGGTGGTGGGTGCATGTAATCCCAGCTATTCAGGAGCCTGAGGCAGGAGAATTGCTTGAACCCAAGAGGTAGGAGGAGGCTGCAGTGAGCCGAGATCGTGCCATTGCACTCCAGCCTGGGTGACAGAGTGAGACTCCATCTCAAAAAAAAAAAAAAAAGAAAAAAAGAAAAAAAGACTCCTCCTAGGACTTCATCTTATAATCTATATGTGCTGCACTTAGTCCTAAATTCCACTACATTCTGCTGTAGCCTTGATACTGTCCCCATATTGTTCGCTTGTCTTAACCCCAGACACACAGAACTCTCAGTCTTTCTTTGTTCCTCTAAATCCTCTCACCCTTCAAGGTCTGGTATCAATCTCAGCCCCTTTGGAAACCTTTGGAAACTGGTCCAACCCAATGAGTCACAACAAAGCACTGCAGTACAATTGCTTGGATTATAATCAGTGTGATCATATAAATATTTGCTGCCAAAAACAGCTGAACTTCCAAAATTTGCCAATGATTTGCTTTTCTAAAATGATAATTGGGGTGGACTCAAGGTTATCCTTAATCATCTTATTCTCTCACTGGCATGCTGATATATTTTTAAGAACGATAGGAAAGGGTGGGGCTGCACAACCTTAATTGCACCTTTCTTGAATCCTGTCTTATGGAACTCAGAGGTCACTGATGACTAAATGCTGCATGGTGTTAGGTATTCGAGGTATGTCATCATGTCCCCAGATATATCATTTTGATGTACTGGGTCATCCACAGACTCAATACAATACTTTATGCATATCATTAGGAACAGAAAAAAAAATACTTGTTAAAATGTTGGCTGGTAGAAGTTATTCTTTCATAGAAACCATGTGTATCAGTGGATGCTACATGCACCATTACTATGAAAAAATCCACAGCAGAGGGAAATAATTCACAACGACTCCTGTGTTGCAAACTAATTAGATGAATTGTCACTTCTTATGGCAGATGTATCAAGTAAAGTTACTTTAGTTAGTAGCTTACTTTAATTTAATACTCAGTCCATTTCAGGTTGAATATTTAAGTACAGCTCCTGATTATGTTGGCTTGCTAAGCTATATAATTAAAAAGTCGAGCTGAAATATTCTGATGCTTTAAGCTGTTATATATAGGTAAGGAAAGAAACCAGCTTGTCAGATAGTTGACTGTCTTCAGGGGAGAGGGGAAAGAATTGGTTTTACTCACTGGAACAGCTCAGAATGACAGCCCCATAGCAATGCGAGTTGCAAAATACATGTAACATTTATAATGTATAGAGATGAGAGGAAGAGAACAAGACAAAGTAAGTTATCCCTCTTGCATTTATGTAAGTTGATTGCAAATAAATTAATACGTATTTTCAAGCACATTGTATTACTGCAATAGAAGTTACAAGTAACATGGACAAGATTTTATGAAATTTATTTAAAAGCCATTTGTCTGAGATACAGATGTAGACAATGAAGGCATAGGGGAAGACAACACTCATTATACAGGAGAAAACATGTTGCTGATAAACAGTGGACCTACAACTGAGTAGCAGGTGGAAAGAAATTAAAATTGAAGTACCATTTTTAATTGTTAATGTAAAACATGCTGAACAAGCAAAAGCCTGCCTGCCTGCCTCCCTCTTGTTTTTCTTCCTCTTCTTCTTCCCTCTTCCTCCTCCTCCTCCTTCCTCCTCCTCCTTCCTCCTCCTTCTTCTCCCTCCTCCTCCTCCTTCCTTTTTTGTTTCTTTGTTTCTTCTCTCTCTCTCTCCCCCTCACTTCTTCCCTCCCTCCCTCAATCTAGAAGACTAGAAGAATGATCAGACTCCTCAATTTGGGCACTTATGTGTGATGTGGTGGAAAAAGAAACTGAACTGATCTGTACTTTACAGTTCATGACCTTAAGAATCTGTTTACATTTATATTTTCGCTTTATGATCACAATGGTAATTAAACCTGTTTAGCCAGGATCTCATACCAGCTTGCTGAGAATATGCTGCAGAGACTTCTTTTAGTTTTAAAAATGAACAGTGCTATAGCAAAGAAAGGAATTATTGATGCCAGCATTTCTTCAAGTACCTCACATTTCTTGCCTGCTGTTTATCAATTTTACTAATTATTGAGCACCCACTAGGTGGCTGGTACAGTTTTTTTTTTTTTTTTAAATAGGGTCTCACTATGTTTCCCAGACTGAACTCCAAATCTTTGGCTCAAGGGATCCTCCTGCCTCAGCCTCCAGAGTAGCTGGGACTACAGGGGTGTGCCACCACGCCTGCATGCCTGGCTGTGGATTTTTATTGTTATTTTTAAATGCATTTGGATAGCTACCTCTCTGTATTGATTGACTGCCCTTCAGTGTTAAGAAGATTGCTGTTTTAGAGTGGTTTAAAAATTCTAATTTTAATTTTTTTCCAAACTGATCAAGGAAAATTTATTCATTACCGTGCTACTAATGGCACAGATTTAGCACTTAATGTTGAGCTTTTGACATTTTTAAGCTTATAAAATCGAGCTGGCTTAAAACAGGTTCAATTCAAACTAACTTCTGGAGAAAAATAATTCTACCAATCTGATGGTTCACCAATCACACAAATCTCGGTGTTTGATATGACGTGCCCATAGAGATACCGGGCAGTCTACCCATCATCTTCAGATTGTCGTTTCACTTCCTAAAGTTACAAAAGAGCCATAAGCTTTTTATCATTTTTTCTTAAAAAAGAAATAGGCTTACAGAAATTTGTAACAATAGTACAATGCATCTGCAATGACTTCTAACCAATTACCTAGAGTGAGGCCAGACTTTAGAGGTTAAGGGGACAGTCATTCACAAGCAAGCCCTCACCCCTGGCACCAGTGGCAAGTTGCGGGGTCCCCAGAGCAGCCGCATTTCTGACCATCTGGCCTCAAATCTGGGGGTTCCCACTAGATGCTGAGGCTCAATAATCTGCTACAGTGACTCACAGAACTCAGGGGGTGCTATACTTATGATTAGAGTTTTATTAGGTAAAAAGGATACAAATCAGAACCACCCAAAGGGAGAGACATGTTGGGAAAATGCTGCAGTTCCATAGTTTCTGAGGACATATCTTCTTGGCACCATTGACGTGGGAAAGGACACAGACTGTCGTCAACTAGGGAAACTCACCCATGCTTTGGTGTCTATAGATTTTACTGGGGCTTCAGTGAGTAGGCACAACTGATTGAATTATTGGCCATATGACTCACTATCCAGCCACCTTCCCTTCCCAAAGTTTGAGCAAATATCAAGAGGCTCAAAGCCCCCTCTCTCTGAACACATACTTTTTCCTTTTGGCATGGCCGCATATCATCTTAAATAATTTCATTAGCATCAACTATTAAATGTGGTCCATGGGGCCCATCATGAATACAAAAGACAGACAGTCCTATCACTCAGGAAATTCCAAGGGCTTAGAATCTACCTCCCAGAAACTGAGGTCAAAGACCAGACAAATTCTTTATTATGCGGACTCTGTCATTGTTTTGTGAAACCATATAAGTTGCAGACTCCTAAGTATTTCCATATGTATCTCTTAAAAGAATAAGTATATTCTAATGGCAGAACACAGCATTTACAATACAGTTATCAAACTAAGCAAATTTCATACACCTATGATAATAGTATGTAACACATAGGTCAAATACAATCTTCTCTAGATGTCTCAATCTTTACTTTTCCTTTCAACTCAGGCTCCAATATAGAACCACACATTTCATTTAGTTGTTAATATATCATTATACTTTCTTTAAACAGAAACTGTTCTAGTTTTATTCTTTCTCTCATGACATTGACAGTATAGACCAGATGCTTTTTAAAAATGTCCCCCAATTTGAGGTTATTTGATGATTTCCTGATGATTCGATTCAGATCTACATAAATATGCTATTTTTTTCTTTTTTAAATTCTCTCTCTCTCTCTTTTTTTTTTTTGTAGAAACAAGGTCTCCCTGTGTTGCCCAGGCTGGTCTCTAAACTCCTAGACTCCAGAGATCCTCCCACTTCAGCCTCCCAAACTGTTGGAATTACAGGTATGAACCACCATGCCTGGCAGTATGCTATTCTTTAACAAAGTTTCACCCAATATTTTTAGTGTCCATTGATGACTGTTGCCTACATTAACTATGACTATGGTGTGTGCAAAGTGGTTATGCTCTAATTCTAGTATTCCTTCTATATTGTTAGGTTGGTGCAAAAGTTATTGCGGTTTTTGCCAATTACTTTTAATGGCAAAAACCACAATTACTTTTGCATCAACCTAATACTTAGTATTCTACTATAGAAAAGAGCTTTCCCTTCATTCATTTTTATTTGCTGTTCGTTTAGCATTTAGTTTCAGTGTCATAGACTCTTTAAGTGCAATGTGTTATTACAATCATGTTATATTTTCACATACAAATTTATGTTTTCAGCAATAATCACAAGCAACTGTACATATGATGATGTTCTTTGAGGAAGGCTGTTTTGTATCTCTCACAAGTCAGAAAGCTGTGATTTTTAAATCAGCTGAAATAGGAATGCTTCGGCTCTTAACTTTCTAAGCCCACTTATTCAAACATGGATGTTGCAATAAGCAAGGTTTATTTCAGACAAACAAATGAACTAGGCAAAGTTACCAACAAGAATCCTTCGTAGTTGTGACTGTAACCATCCAGAAAATGAATTTTTTGTCTAAATAATCCCAAAGCCACTAACTCAATGTGTACTCCAAAACATACTCTCTACTGTAAAAGGAACTGAGCACATACTTCAAAGCCAATTGGTTTAAACTCAAACCAGTCTTGTTCAGAATCGTACTACAGTGGGAGTGATCTAAGTGAGAGTGTGGATGAGCGTGGACCTCCTGGAACCCACCACGTGCAGTGAGGTAAGCAGCAGGGTGTAGGAGGCTCTGCTGGATGTGGAGTTGGTCACCACCTTCTGACACACCAAGTCCTGTCTACTGCGTACAACATGGTTGTCAACACCTAGAACAGCACCATCATCTTTTCTGCCCTGAGACCTCATCTAGACTCCTCTGCCCAGGTTGGCAGCATGCACCTTGGACATTTCCATCTTCTGCAGATATGGAAGTGTAAGTGATTAAAGTATAAATCCTTCCTCACCCTGAAAGAACACTCACAGAGCAGTTTCAGAAAAGAGGCTAGAAATAAACATAAAGATACTGGGCACCTATTAGGAAAGAAGTGGTGCATTGGCAGCAGTGAGGGAACTAAGTCTCCAAAGACAAGGTAGCCTGCCTCCAAGCCTGGTCCCTCCACTAACCTAGCCCCTAATATACGTGCTTTCTAGAGACAGTGTCTTACCCCACAGTAGTGGTATTCAGAGGAGACAGGCACATGGTGAGCCATTCAGAACGATATTTATTCAGGCATCTTTACAATTGAACACATAGCTAGTTTGGAACTCCTGATTTTCATACCCTGCTCTATTTCCTTCATTGTTTTCCTCCCCTTCCAATACACTATATGATTTACATGTCTATAATGTTCAACTTTTCCTATCTTCCCAGATAACTCTCCCCATCAGGCAGGCTGTAAGCTCCAAGAAGGCAGGTATTTCTGCCGGTTTTGTTCGTTGACACAGGCTAAGTCATTTATACATAGCTGAAGCTTAATAATACCTGTGAAATGGGCAAATGTCTACATAGCAGATAGAGCATTCCTCCAAAATTCCTGCAAATGTGTAACTAAAGACTTAAGTTTACAACCTATACACAATGGGATTATTTGCTTATGTCATTTAGAGAAGGGACAACTGGATACATAACAAGTCTGCTCGTTAACATCAATTTAATATTCTGTGTAGACATTTCCTGCTGTTCTTGGCTATGTCAAAAAACATTCCTCAGCCTTTGTATATTTTCTGCTGTATTCATATCTAAGATTCTGAACTGAATTCTTTCTCAGTGTAAGTTTATGTTTGGAGATAGGTCCATGCTTCAGGGCATCTTTTAGTACTAGATGAGAAAATGCTACTTCCACAAATGACAAACTTACTCCCAGGGAGTGTAATCATTGGGGAACCTCACTTTTTCAGAGTCCATGAGTGTCGTGATTGGTTACAGAATGCAGAATGAAACCAGGGTAGTCTGGAGCTAGGAACACATGCCTTTTAAAATTGTGATTGCCTGCTCATGTTTCAGGTCCCATGAAGATTCCCAGCTCTTACTGGAGAGGAGCTCTATTTATTTTATTTTATTTTATTTTTAGATGGAGTCTTACTCTGTTGCCGAGGCTGGAGTGCAGTGGCATGATCTCGGCTCACTGCAATCTCCACCTCCTGGGTTCAAGCGATTCCCCTGCCTCAGCCTCCCAAGTAGCTGGGACTACAGGTGCGCACCACCATGCCTGGCTAATTTTTTTGTAATTTAGTAGAGACGGGGTTTCACCATGTTGGCCAGGATGGTCTTGACCTCCTGCCCTTATGATCCACCTGCCTCGGCCTCCCAAAGTGCTGGGATTACAGCACTCTATTCATTCTTATTGACAAGACGCTAGCACATGCTCCACAATCAGGTGTACATTTCCAGCCCAGGTGTCTTTCAGGGAGTGGAAATCTTTGCTTTGGCCTATTTGGATGATATTTGCAATCTGGAACAGATAATTGCTAATAACCCTCCAAAGAGCAAACCATAGTTCTTAGTTCTTCTGCAATATTAGTCCTTATGTAATATGACAAAACCACCAATGAGCCAGAAATTCTATGCAATTAGAGAAGGAGGAAATGAGTGGTATGAGCAATTTTATGACATAGTTGAAGACACTTTTCAGAAGTTCGAGTTTTTTTATTGACACTGGCTAAGGGACTTAACATAGGTTCTACATGAACACTAGAATTATCTTAGAACTTGCACAAGGATTCTTAACATGGCTTCCATGGATCCCTAGAAGGTCTACTTTTATATGCGTGTGATGAATTTTCTGTGGAGAGAGTCCATAGATTTCACTTAATTTTTAAAGAAATTCATGATTCCTATCTAAAAAAAGGGCAAGGGGCTGGGTTTAATGTCATTAGATTTTTGTCTGATGTCCTTGTTTTACAAATGAGAAAGAGACACAGTGGTGCAAACTGACTATTTCAAGAAGAAAATGCAGATGTGCTGAGATAAAGCTCAGGGAAGAGCCTCAATCTGCTAATCCATTGTCCTCCTCTATAAAATGTGTGTAATCATATTTGCCTTGTGCACAAGGTTATTTGGCGATACAAGGAAGTATGTGGAATATTCTTTATGGTTCGGTTATCTTTATTGTCATCATGCATAGTATTTTGTAGATAACTTCTTAAAAGCTTGGCATGGTTTCGCCGTGTCCCTACCCAAATCTCATCTTGAATTGTAGTTTCCATAATCCCCACATGTGGTGGGAGGGACCCTGTGGGAGGTAACTGAATCATGGGGGCATTTTACCCCATGCTATTCTTGTGATACTAAGTTCTCAGAAGATTTGATGATTTTATAAGGGGCTTCCTCTTTTGCTCAGCTCTCCTTCTGTCTCCTGCCGCCCTGTGAAGAGGGAACTTCTGCCATGATTGTAAGTTTTCTGAGTTCTTATTAGCCATGCAGAACTGTAAGTCAATTAAGCCTCTTTCCTTTATAAATTATCAAATCTTGGGCAGTTCTTTATAGCAGTGTGAGAATGGACTAATACAAAGTTCCTATTCAGAAGCTTTCCATAACTGGACTTTGGGGTTCTGAAAAATTATTCTAAGAAGAGTGAACATCCTGGATTGAAGAGGCAGAGTGGCAGGAAGCCGAGGCCCCTCTCTGAAGGGTATGGCAGTGGTCCAGGCTGGAGACAATGACGGCTGATGAAGATGGAGTGGGAGGGGGAAAGTTGCTAAGACTGATCACTGAGAGTGTTGGGACAGTGGAAGTAATCAAGAATATTTCTTAGGTTTTCAATATGAGTGACAGCATGGAAGATGATGCCATAATTGGGAATACAGGCTGTCCAAAAGGAGGCCATGAAC
This sequence comes from Nomascus leucogenys, assembly GCF_006542625.1. Classification (NCBI taxonomy): domain Eukaryota; kingdom Metazoa; phylum Chordata; class Mammalia; order Primates; family Hylobatidae; genus Nomascus; species Nomascus leucogenys. The sequence continues at coordinate 115,763,449 of NC_044386.1, forward strand.
TTGCTTTTGGACATATGGAGGCAGGTGGAAATATAGGAAATATATGAAGGGGAGGACCAGTGGTAAGAGGTTCAGAGTTCAAAAGCCAGTGAGCCAGGGGCTCTGATGTCCAAGGGCGGAAGTGGATGGATGTCCTGGCTCCAGAAAAGAGAGAATTCACCCTTCTTCTACTATCTTATCATATTTGGGTCCTCAACAAATTGAATGATGCCCACCCACATAGATGAGGGATTCAAATTCTAATCTTTTCTGGAAACATTCTCACAGACACATCTAGAAATAGTGTTGTACTAGCTATCTGGGACATCCCTTAACCAAGGAAAGTTGGTGTATACGATTGTGATCATTAATATTGAGTGTCAATTTGATTGGATTGGAGGATGCAAAATATTGCTCCTGGGTGTGTCTGTGAGGGTGTTGCTAAAGGAGATTAACATTTGAGTCAGTGGACTGGGAGAGACAGACACACCCTCAATCTGGATGGGCACCATCTAATCAGCTGCCAGCACAGCTAGAATAAAGCAGGCAGAAGAAACTGGAAAGAGCAGACTTGCTGAGTCTCCCGGCCTTCATCTTTCTCTGATGCTGGATGCTTACTGCCCTCAAACATCAGACTCCAAACTCTTTAGCTTTTAGACTCTTGGACTTACACCAATGTTTTGCCAGGGGCTCTCAGGCCCTTGGCCATAGACTGAAGGCTGCACTGTCAGCTTCCCTACTTTTGAGGTGTTGGTACTCAGATTGGCTTCCTTGCTCCTGAACCTGCAGACAGCCTATTGTGGGACTTTACCTTGTGATCATGTGAGTCAATACTCCTAATAAACTGCCATTCGTATATACCTATATTCTATTATTTCTGTCCCTTTAGAGAGCCCTGACCAGTACAAAAATGAACCATCACAATAGGTATATTTGGCACATAGTTTACAACTAACAAGGCAAAACTGTTCATTTGTAGGTGGTAGCTAAAATTAGGTATTTTCTAAAACACAGTGATTTTTTATTAGAATGCCATCTCCTTGAAAGCTGGGACTCTCAAGGCCTCTTTCTTTATTGCTCTGTCTCCAACATATAGATGAGTGCCTGCCTTATGATAGGCCTGAAGTAATTATCAATTGAATGAACTAAATAGATGTTCAATTATTGTTCATCTCAACAGTGCTTACCTACATATTGTTTTCTAATATTATAAACTGGATTTCATTTGCTTCAGAATTAAAGACCTGCCCACAGCTTTAAGTTGAGGTCTGTGAATGCCTGACTCTTCTTTGACGTAAGAGCAATGGACCCTTTACACCTACGCTTCTAGTCTCCTGGGTTCTTCCTTTGCTGTTCCCAGCACGAGTCCCCCTCATTCCTTTATGAAAACCAGCTCCTTTAAACTAAAGGTTATTTGCTAGCCTGAGAGTAAGATGGTTTCATTTTCACAGACTACAGAAACTTACTGAAAGGAACAAATCACTGATAGTAAAGTTTCAGGCATTGAAAAGCTATAACCAGTATAAAGCATGGACTAGAATTAAAGGCTTTTGAATCTAACTCACGTTGCCATGAGAGGCCGTTTAACTTTCTTGTATCATATTGCCTTCATCTGCAAGTATTATGAATCATAGTGGTTTTGCTTGTCTTTTCACTAGGATGTTGCCAAATAAAATATTGAAGTAGAAATCATGTCTTCTAGCTCTCATTTTATTCTCAGAACCTTGTAAGATAGCTCTGTATGTGAGGCAGGCCCTTAATTAGTACTTCTATGACACCTGTTGAAGGATTTCAGGTGAAAGATCAAATAAAGGTAGTTCTAATTCATTGTACAATATCATTCCTACAATTATATGCTTCACAAAATCAGTTTACTGAATTCAGTTTGCTATGAGACATATTTAGAACAAGCTCATTGTTATTGCTTCTCTGAGGTGATGGAAGGATAGCTTTATAAAATGTTTACTATGAAGGAGTAAGCGAGAATTGGCATAAACAAGGGTTTTGCTGGGAAACTGTTTGATTTTCACCTGGTTTAGAATCAATGACAGTGATATTGATTTCCATTTTTAATAAATTACATTTTCAAAAAACATATACAATGTAAGAGGCACTATTCAAAGCCACAGGAATTTATTTTAAAAAGTAATAATACTTGCTATATCAATTCAGGAGTGTATATGGTATGTGTGTGTATGGTGTGCATATGTGTGTATGTGCGTGTTTGGAGCAGAAAGGTGTCAACAATTACAGTATTGTTGTAAACATACTGTTGTTGAAGTGGACACAAAACACTGTAACAATGCAGGGAAGTAGTGATCAATTTTCCAGATGGATCCAAGCTCTATAGCTAATTCTGCAGCTGCCATGGCCTTTGTGCTAATAATCAGTGTGTCCAAAGAGAGCTGCATGGACCTGCCCACACATGGCGAGACCATCATTTACCTCGCCTCTTGCCTTCATTGACAGAAGTACAGAGGGAATCCAGAAAACTCACCTATGGTGTGAGAAACAGGGTAAAGTGGTCCTTGATCTGTGTGCTGTTTACACAGGTGGTTTCAAACTTCAATACATGTGGGTCTGTAGGTTCTCTATTCTTCAGTCAAAAGGGGAAAAAAAGATTCTATTATGGACTAAATATTTGCATCGCCTCCAAAATCACATGTTAAGACATTAACCCCCAGTGTCATGATATTAGGAGGTGGGGTCTTTAAGAGTTTATTAGTCAAAAAAACCCAAAAGCAAATGCAACAATAACAAAGATAAATAGATGGGACTTAATTAAGTTAAAAAGAGTCTGCACAGCAAAAGAAATAATCAACAGAGTAAACAGACAACCCATAGGGTGGGAAAGTCTTCACAATCTATACATCCGACAAAGGGCTAATACCCAGAATCTACAAAGAAATCAACTCAAATAAATCAGCAAGAAAAAAACAATCCCATCAAAAAGTGGGCTAAGGACATGAATTGACAATTCTCAAAAGAAGATATACAAAATGGACAAGCATATGAAAAAATGCTCAGTATCACTAATTATCAGGGAAATACAAATCAAAAGGACAGTGCGATACCTCCTCACTCCTGGAAGAATGGCCATAATCAAAAAATCAAAAAATAATAGATGTTGGCATGGATGCGGTGAAAAGGGAACACTTGTACACTGTTGGTGGGAATGTAAACTAGTACAACCACTATGGAAAACAGTGTGGAGATTCCTTAAAGAAATAAAAGCAGATATGCCATTTGGTCCAGCAATCCCACTATTAGGTATCTACCCAGAGGAAAAGAAGTCATTTTACAAAAAAGATACTTGGATCACACGCCTTTAGCAGCACAATTTGCAATTGCAAAAATATAGAACCAGCCCAAATGCCCATCAATCAACGAGTGGGTAAAGAAAATGTGACACATATATATATACACCATGGAATACTACTCAACTTCAAAAAAGGAATACAATCATGGCATTCACAGCAACCTGGATGGAACTGGATACTATTAAGTGAAGTAACTCAGGAATGGAAAACAAAACATTATATGTTCTCACTCATATGTGGGAGCTAAGCTATGAGGACCCAAAGGCATAAGAACAAGACATTGGACTTTGGGGGCTCAGGGAAAAGGGTAGGGGGTGGTGAGGGATAAGAGACTACACAGTGTGTACCGTGTACACTGCTCTGGTAATGGGTGCACCCAAATCTCAGAAATCACCACTAAAGAACTTATTCATGTAACCAAACACCACCTGTTCCCCCAAAACCTATTGAAATAAAAAATTAAAATTAAAAAAAATGATGAGGGTGGGGCCTTCATGAATGGGATTAATGTCCTTATAAGAAGAGACATGAAAGAACTTGCTCTGTCTCTCTGCTTTCCCCTATGTGAGGATACAATGAGAAGACAGCCATCTGCCAACCAGGAAGGAATCTCTCGCCAGATCCAAGCCTGTGGGCACTTTGATCTTGAACTTCCTAGCCTCCAGAACTGTGAGAAATAATGTTGATTGTTCAAGCCACTCATTCTGTGGCAATTTGTTAGAGCAGCCTGAGCTAACTAAGACAGATTCCTAGAGTTTTGTGTGTGCACAAGATTTCTCCCCCTCAGCCTCCATAGCACCGTGGACAGGGATGTCTCCTGAACACAACTACGTGGTTTTATTTGCAACTCCCTAAAAGCATCATACACCTTCACACCATTATCTTTCTTGACTCACTCAGGGATAATTTACTATTCTGGCTTGTGGTAATTTTCTTTTCTGACTCCATCTTCACCCATTTAAGGACAGGTATCTTCTCTTCCACACACACCTGTTTGGTTTGGGGGTAGAAGAGATGTCTTTCTCTCTCTGCCTCACTCCTTCCCTCCCACTTCTGTTAACACACCTCATATGAGTCTCATGTCATCACACTATATCATCCAGTACCTTTCTTTTTGCAGTTGTCTATGGGAACTGAGTCCCATGTTTTTCGGTTGAGATTTTAGCTCCTGGCTCATGGTCCTTCTCTCCAGCATCATTGTCATAGTTCTTGATAATTTCATTATCCACATAGGTGATTCTTATCTTGGCTATTCATGCCCTTGACGTCCTCTCCCCCAGAAAGACTTATTCTCCAATCCACTTCAGCCACCCCATGTCCAGAAGTTAGGTCAAGCCATTATCAATACAATACGTCACCCATTACCTCAACTTCAAACAGGCCCCTCTCTGACCAGCACTTCTTGTTCTCCAGCTTGGCCCTAGTGCCCCAAATCCAACAATCCTCCATCCCCGCTGGAAAATTAAATCAACTAACCTACTTCCTTTTCACTCTCCTTCATCTCCTTATGTTCTCACTTCCCAGACCATTTACCTTCAGCTCCATGGGGGCATCATTATAATCACGCTCTTTGATTATTAAACTGCTCTTCTCTTCCCTTGCTTCAGCTTGCTAACCTGCAAAACTCCTACCTTAGTGAAGCCACTATTCCTTTTAATTTAACCAACTCATTTTATTAGTTGGAAAACATATTTCAACCAAGCTGTCAGTGTGATATAACTTTATGCTAACTATTTTACTATATTTCCTCTCTTCATTTATTCTCTCAGTCTGAGACCGGTGCTTCTTGAATTTTAGCACACATTGGGTCACCTGGGGATCTTCTTGAAATGCAGTTCCTGGTTCAGTATATCCGGGAGAGGGGACTGAAATTCTGCATTATGAAGGCGCCCCAAAGTGCTGCTACTGTTGCTGCTCCACGGACCATACGTTAAATAGCAAGATCCCAGGCTACTCTTTCATGCTTCTTTTTCCTGGAACCTCTATTTCCTCCCTCACTCACATTTAATATGTGGCTTTATCCTTCTACTGAAAAATTAGAAGCAACCCAGAGCTTCCAGATACAATCTCTATTAGCTTTACTACACCTGTGCCCACATAGTCTGCTTTATCTCTTGAACCCGATGATGGTCTGGTGCCTACACTTGGGCACTAAGTTCCATTCCCTCTCACCAATCAAGCCCACAGCTCCAGGTTTCTCCTCTTTCTTCTGCACTATCAATTTTTTTTTTCAGTTCTGCTGATTCATTCTCATTAAGATTCAAACATGCTGTTATGTCTTTCATTTTTGAAAAAAATAGTAATTATTATATTGATAATAAAGGCTCACAATCTGTCTCTCTGGAATCAATTTTCCCCTCTAGCTGGGAGCCATGGTTCTGCTCTCCATTACAGAAGATTGTGTTGGAAGAGTTGTCTACATTCATTGTTCCCCAGGTCATCCTGTTCTCTCCTAAGAAATTCACTCCGATGCCTTTGCCCTCCCCTTAGCCTGCACCTAACAGAACTGCTCTTTTTGAGGTCACCAGTGACCTCCAAGTTGCCAAGTCTAATATAAAATTCTCAGTCCTTATCCTAATTGACCTAAAAGCAACATTGGACATGGCAGACAACTGCTTTTCCTTAAAATGGTTGCTTCATTTGGCATCCAAATCATCACACTCACCTATTTGTTTGCTTGTTTGGTTTTTAACCGTCAGTAGGAAATTCTTCTGTCTCCTTCACTGATTGTCTCTTAACTCCCTGACTTCTTGTGACTTGGATTCTTTTTAGACTAATTGATTGAACCTCCACTTTTTCTTATCTATACTCGTTCTTCATAGAGTATAGACTTTATGGAGACCACAGACTATATATTCTCTCACTCTAATTTAAAAATTTTAATCATGGGTCTAATATGCAAATTATTGTTTAAACTGAAACATTTTTGAGAGTGAAAGTGGGCCTTAAAATAATGAAAAGTAATTTTTGAAATATTAATTTATAGAAATACATAAATTGGTTTTAATATACAGATGAATTTATAAAATAGTCCTATTCAAAAATTTTTCAAAAATAAATTGTTTTCTTAAAAAGTGAACATAACAAATTCATATGCATATAACTACTGATTAACAGAACATTAAATAATATAAGCAAAATGATTATTCTTGGTATTATTATTTGCTTTAATGAGTTTCTTAGTAGCATCTGTGTCTAATGCCATGCCATTGGTAAATTTTACAAAGAATATATTTTGTAATATGATCTCATTATTCTCCATATGTTATTAAGACAATGAAATACTAATTTTATTATTTAAATAAAAAATCATTTTATTATTTAAGAAAATTTCCAGTAGAGATCTTTAAGGTTGCACTCCATGACTAACGTGTGTAATATTATCTCTATTCTTATAACCCTAAATTCAAGTTTCATATTAAAATACACAAGTAAATATTTCAAGTCAAATATAGGCCATTATATAATAGGCCTACATAATAGGTCATTATAATGATGACACTTCTAATGATATATGGAAAGGATCTGGGTCTTTGAGAATGTTGTTGAACAGCTGTATTTAATAATCTTGGAAGTGCTCTACTTCAGATTATTCTTATTGTTAAACCAGTCAAGTACTTTCTTCTGTTAATTGCATAGAAAGGATTTTCATGGATAAAGTGTTTGCATTTTTTTTTTGCATGTGATAGTTTTCAAAATATTCAGTTACATCATGGTGTTCTACTGCATTGGTTCTGCTTTTCAGAATTTTCTATTTCATATCATCCCTCCTATCTCACTCACCCTGCTTCAACCAGCTCTTTTAATCTAAGTTAGACATTGTCTTAGCCCATATGTGATGCTATGACAAAATAGCAAAGACTGAGTAATTTATAAACAATAGAAATTTATTTCTCACCGTTTTGGAGGCTATGAAGTCCAAGATCATGGTGCCAGAAGATTCCATGTCTGGCTTCCTGTCTTTAGGGGAAATTCTTCTTGGGGTTTCCTCACATCATGGAAAGATGGAAAAGACAAATACTGTGTCCTCACATGGCAGAAGAAATATAAGGCAAAAAAGAGATTCATGTTTATCTTCACATGGTAGAAGTGATGGAAGTTCCAGGTAGTTCTTTGAAGACTGTTCCATAATCCCATTAATCAGGGTAGAGCCTTCATGACATAATCAATTCCCAAAAGCCTTTCTACCACCTCTTAATACCATTACCCTGGGCTTTAAGTTCCAACATATGAATTTTGCAGAGACACATGCATTCAAATGAGAACAGATATTTCTTGATATTATTACCTCTAATCTCAAAGAGTTCATCTTTTTCTTTTTCTTACATTTTATTGTAAACATAGACTGAATATTCACACATATATATGTGTGTTTGTATGTAATCTAGTTAGTCCTTCCCCAGATTAAGATCCTTCTCCACATATTCACTAGCATCTTCTTCCCTTGGTTGTTATTATTGCTGTCAAATATTTCGGTAGACCCTGGGCACGTTCATTCTGTTGAGTATGCAAAGGCTACAAAGAGTTAGGGTGTGCCTGTTGACAGAATGACTGAATTGCTTCTCAGTCCTTCACTGACCCCCTAAGTCCTTTGGGAATTTTCTCCTTCCTTCAGAAGTTCCAACTTGCCTAATGCACACATCCCCTGTCCTGTGATTTGTTGTTTAGCAGTCATTTATTTTATGTGAATATACTGGTTAGTGGAGGGAGCTGCATGGTTGTCCAGCTCTGAAATTTGAGATTTATTTTGTGGTAACTTAAAGCAACCAGGAGTTTATTTCTTCCTGCCTGCCTGCTTTTTACCAGCAATAACAGATGAACTACTATACACTTCAGAGATTACCCCTCAAGTGGTTTTTGCAGGCTCGTCTCTTCCCACTTCTTGCCTGAGAAAATTTTCTTTTAAATCATAAATATTTTGCCTCTGGCCATGTTGTCATGCCAGAAATGGTGTCTAGGGTGGATTACTAAGGGACTTTAATGTGCTCAAGCTGTCAGGAGAGGGCCAGCTCTGAGGCAACCTTGCACCACTGTGAGGCTTTCCCAACATTTAGCTGAGTTTTTTAATGCTGTGCAAGGGGGAATGCTGTGCAAGGGGGATACTTACTGTTAGTGGGAGGCTGACGTGTCACCTAAGAAAAGTTGTGTATATAGGTCAGGAAAAAAAACTTCATTTTCTGAGGATATAAAATATAATGACTAGGGCAATAAGTATTCCTAGTCAAGCAGCAACAGAGCACTGAGCTGGCACCTGGTTGCGAAGGGCATGATGGCCGTGGATGTGCCCATAAACCGTGGGAGGCACTGGCCCCTGTCCTAGTGAGGACGTTGTAACTATCGCTGAAGAGGGGGTGATTGTAAGTACCTATGTTGCTTCAAAGGTGGTTTGAAGCAACAAAAATTCTGGTCTACAGTAATATTCTTCAAATAAACAACTGAAATCCACCTATGTAGAGAATGATGTGAAATAGCGGGCCAATGTCTTTCCCTTCAGATAACGGGCATGTGGGAAGGGCCACAACTCTGTGTGGGGGTTATATGTAGAGGGAAGATGGCTGGAAATCATCCTTCATCTTAGACCCCAGGTATATTTACTAGAAATTCCTCTGCAAATCCAGAAGTTAGTTCTATGTTTTGGATTGAATTGAACACCCCGCATCTTCATATGTGGAAGCCCTACCTGCCATCCCACCATGTGACTATACTTGCAGATAGGACTTTTGAGGAGGTAATTAAGGTTCAATGAGATTTTAAGAGTGGGGCCCCAATCCAATGTGATTTGTGTCCTTGTAAGAAGAGAGAGAGAACAAGAAGGTGAAAGTACAGAGAAAAGACTGAGGACACAGGGAGAAGGTAGCCATCTGCAAGTCACGGAGAGAGGCCTCACCAGAAACCAACCCTGCCAGCACCTTGATCTCAGACTTGCAGCCTCCAGAACTGTGACAAAATAAAGTTGTGTTGTATAAGTCACCCAGTCTGTGGTATTCTGTTATGGCAGCCTTAGCACACTAATCTACTTTTGTGTTGACATTTTACAATTTTGATTATATTTCAAGTCTTTCAATAATAGCTTTTCACCATTACAACCCAAAAGTACAGATGAGGCCTTTAAAAAGGGTAGCTGACAGGTAAAGACAATTTGTCTCAACCTATACTTTTATGCCAATCTGACACACCTGCTGTAAGGGTTAATTTTAAATGTCAGCTTGAATGGATTAGAGGATACCCAGATATCTAGTAATGCATTATATCTGGGCATGTCTGTGAGGGTATTTCTGGAAGAGATTGGCATTTGTATCAGTGGACTGAGTAAGGAAGATCTGCCCTTACCCAGTGGGACTGGGCACCATCTAGTTGGCTGAAGGCCTAGATAGAACAAAAAAGTCAAGAAAAGCTGAATTCTCTCTCTCTGTCTCTCTCTCTGGATCTGTGACACTCCTTTCCTGCTCTTGGACATCAGAACTCTAGGTTCTCTGGCCTTGGTACACTGGAACTTACACTAGTGGCCCCTCATTGGGCTCTGACTTCCTACTGAGAGTCACACCAGTGGCTCCCTTGGTTCTCAGACCTTTGGAATTAGATGGAGCCATGCTATTGGCTTCCTGGGTTTCTGAGCTTGCAGATGGTCTATGAAGGGACTTCTCAGCCTCCTTAGTTGTGTAAATCAATTCTCTAAAAAATTCCCTCTTATTTACATCTATCTATCTATCTATCTATCTATCTATCTATCTAATCTATCTATCTATCATCTATCTCTGATTGACTCAGTTTCTCTAGAGGATCCTGACCAATATACCTGGTAATCAATTAGGTGGACTAAGCACATGGCAACATCACCTGTAGTAACTGCCCAAGACCCTCTGATTGCCATCCCCAACTTCTCTACTGATTCAATACCTTCCCCATTCCTGGATTTTTGCTTTATTTTATGTTAAGTCTTTATTCTTTGGTCCCAGAAAGGATTTCAGGGGTTTGGACTTCAAGATCTCATTTAAAATTTTGTGGGGAGCTGAAGGCCTGTGGGACATGACCCTCTCAGCATTCCACTGGAGGCTATATGATCAAACAACTAACTGTTTATCATGAATGCAGGATGTGGGCAACCTCATGACTGCTCCCACTGCCAGGAGGTTTGCTGAGGGCAATCACTTCCTGGGGCCGAGCTCCTTAAGGTTATCTACTGGGACATCTAGAGAATGCAGTCTTGCAACCCTACTCTGGGTGGAGCAGCTGACCTCTTTTTCTACCCCCCTTCTCGCTATCTCTTTTGTCTAATAAATACGGAGGGCTGTGTAAAGCTCAGGGCCCTTGTCCACTAGAGGCAAGGTGTCCCCTGACCCCTTCGTCCATATATACTCTTTTGTCTCTTGTCTTTTATTCCCGCATTCACCCGCCTTTGTTCAGTCCCCGTAGGTCCGTGAGTGTTACAAAGTGGCGCCATGAACAGTGACAGAATTGGGTGCTCTACAAAATGTTGTGTCTCATTCCCCACTTGTTGGTTCTATCTTGCCTGGTTTACAAGGCTTTGCCATAACACTGCATCTTGCCTGTCATACTACTGTATTTTATTTGGTTGAATTTTGATATTAAAATTATCAAGTGTAATTAAGACAATGTCTCCTTCTAGTGCAAATTTTGGACAGTTTTGCTGGAATGTTCCCTATAAATTACAAACTCTATAGCTAGTATTGGGAAAAATAGATCACTGGTAAGTACAGAAGATAATCTATATCATGAATAAAACAGTTACTGCACATTGGCATTCAGATTTGAAGTAGAATTAACCAGCTTAAATGTTGGCTAACCTGGTAGTCTCATCAACCATATCAATCATGACCATGGCTGTTAATAGTTTTAGCATGAAATGTATCTTGAATAAAACTGCAAATTATTAGATCTTGGTTTACTAAAGCTCAACTTAATAATCAGAAATGGAAATAATCACAAAGAAAATTTTTGAAAAGATAAGTGCTTTTGAATTGATAACACTTCAGGGGACTGTGAGGCATATGAGCAAAATTTCTATGGACAATATATTTAAAATATAGGAAATGGTTGCTAATTTTGGTAAAAAGAAAATTTTAAAAAGCATAAGGTCATTCAGTTCATAATGTAATCAGTTTAGCGATTTCATAGACAAGAAATGATTAACTCCTCAAATTTATTCTTTTGTATAAAACTTTCAGAAACATGGGTGAGTCTAATACTCCCTTGAAGCAAAGGTCACAGCAATTATTATCTTTCCCCATGCTTAATTGACTTCTATGTGTCAGGAAATATATAGAAAATACAGAGTTGTGAAATGAATAGTTTATAGCAGAAAATGTTTGTTCAAGAGAATACCTATAAAGTCTAGAAAGAACTAAGTTCAACATTAGCATTTGTAAAAGGTATGGAACATTTCAGAAATTCTGCCATTAAGTGTGAGTACACTTAGATCAATAACAGATGATTATTGATCTAATTGATCAATAATAGATGATTATGATCTAATTGATCAATAATTAGCTCATTTAGATCAAGAATGCAAATATTTTGCATTCTTCATATGTTTATACTGATGTCTTTTATTACACAGCTCCTGAGCTATAAGGTGATTTGCAAAGGTGAAAATGAGACTATACCCAGACTGTCTTCCTACTCCAGAAATGTTAGCCATGTAGGTAAAGTTGACGTGTTTGACGTGCCTGTGAATAAAGGTATAGATTTCAACTATTATGGGGATTTCAGATAAAATACATACTGAAAATTTGTATTTTCAGTATTGCATGTGATTAACTCTTTGGATCAGTAAGCTTTTGTTAGATTGTTTTCCTTTTTCTTTTTTTTTCAAAATAAGAGATATGATTTGAAGAGTAATCATGAGTTTTTAAAATGCTATTCCTTATATTCAGTACACCACAAGGAATGTAGAGAAAGTTTAAAAAGAAATTATATTTTAACTTCAATATAGTGGCATCAATATCAGCTTTAGTGGCAGAAATACGTTTCGCAGGACAACTTTCTGTTGTATTTCTCATGTTTCTTCATATCTTACAAGTAGAGTCACTGACAGTTTTTGTTCCAAACTATCTTTTCAAAGATATTTGTATAGAGAATAGCCTTGGAAGATAGAAACAGTTTCTCCTTCCGGAGAGCAAAGGGAAGAACTGTTTGCTATCCAGCATAATAGAAAATGTCTCCTTCAACATAAATGACCTGATGGAGCTGAAAAACACAGCACATAAACTTCATGAAGCATACACAAGTATCAATATCAAATTGTCCAAGAAGGAAGGATATCAGAGTTTGAAGACAACATTGCTTCAATAAGGCATGCAGACAAGATTAGAGAAAAAAGAATGAAAAGGAATGAACAAAGCCTCTGAAAATATGGGACTACATAAAAAGACCAAACCTGCAATTGACTGGAGTCCCTGAAGGAGATGGGAGAATGGAAACAAGCTGGAAAAGACACTTCAGTATATTATCCAGGAGAAATTCCCCAATTTAGCAAGACAGACCAGCATGCAAATTGAGGAAATACAGAGAACACCACTAAGATACTCCATGAGAAGATCAACCCCAAGACAATAATGATCAGATTCACCAAGGTCTAAATGAAGGAAAAAATGTTGAGGGCAAATAGAGAGAAAGGCCAGTTCACCTACAAAGGGAAGCCCATTAGACTAACAGTGCATCTCTCAGCAGAAACCCTGCAAACCAGAAGAGAGTGGGGCCAATATTCAACATTATTAAATAAAAGAATTTTCAACCCAGAATTTCATATCCAGCCAAACTAAGCTTCATAAGCAAAGTAGGAATAAAATTCTTTCCCAAAAAGGAAATGCTGAGGGATTTTGTCACCACCAGGCCTGCCTTGCAACAGCTCCTGAAGGAATCACTAAATTTGGAAAGGAAAAACAGTACCAGCCACTGCAAAAACACACCGAAGTATAAAGATTAATGACATTATGAAGGAACTGCATGAACTAGTGTGCAAAATAACCAGATGGTGTCATGATGACAAGATCAAACTCACACATAAAAATACTAACCTTAAATGTAAATGGGCTAAATGCCCCAATTAAAAGACACAGACTGGCAAATTGGATAAAGAGTCAAGACCCATCAGTGTGCTGTATTCAGGAGACCCATCTCACATGCAAAGACACACATAGGCTTAAAATAAAGGGTGGCTCACGCCTGTAATCCCAGCACTTTGGGAGGCCAAGGCAGGTGGATCATGAGGTCAGGAGATCGAGACTATCCTGGATAACACAGTGAAACCCTGTCTCTGCTAAAAAAAATAAAATACAAAAAATTAGCCGGGCGTGGTGGAGGGCGCCTGTAGTCCCAGCTACTTGGGAGGCTGAGGCAGGAGAATGGCGTGAACCTGGGAGGTGGAGCTTGTAGTGAGTCAAGATTGCGCCACTGCACTCCAGCCTGGGCGAACAGAGCAAGACTCCGTCTCAAAAATAAAATAAAATAAATAAATAAAGGAATGAAGGAAAATGTACCAAGCAAATAGAAAGCAAAAAAGAGCAGAGGTTGCAACCCTAGTCTCTAACAAAACAGGCTTTAAGCCAACAAAGATGAAAACAGACAAAGAAGGTCATTACAAAATGGTAAACGGATCAATTCAACAAGAACAGCTAAGTATCCTAAATATATATGCACCTAATACAGGAGCACCCAGATTCATCAGACAAGTTCTTAGAAACCTACAGAGACTTAGACTTCCACACAATAATAGTGGGAGGTTTTAACACCCCACTTTAAATATTAGACAGATCAATAAGACAGGAAATTAACAAGGATATTCAGGACTTGAACTCTGCTCTGGATCAAGTGGACCTAATAGACATCTACAGAACTCTCCACCCCAAATCAACAGAATATACATTCTTCTCAGTGCTACATGGCACTTATTCTAAGAGCAACCACATAATTGGAAGTAAAACACTCCTCAGCAAATGCAAAAAACTGAATTCATAATAATCAGTCTCTTAGACCTCAGTGTAATCAAATTACAACTCATGATTAAGAAACTCACTCAAAACCACATGATTATATGGAAATTGAACAGCATACTTCCGAATGACTCTTGGGTAAATAATGAAACTAAGGGAGAAATCAAGAGAACATTTACCAGAATCTCTGGGACACAGGTAAAGCAGTGGTAAGAGGGAAATTTATAGCCCTAAATGCTCACATCAGACAGCTAGAAAAATCTCAAATACCCATCCTAACATCACAATTAAAAGAGCTAGAGAAGCAAGAGCAAACTAATCCAAGAGCTAGCAGAAGACAAGAAATAACTAAGACCAGAATTGAAGGAGATAGAGACACAAAAAACCCTTCAAAAAGTCAATGAATCCAGCAGCTGGTTTCAAATTAACAAAATAGATAGACTACTAGCTAGACTAATAAAGATGAAAAGAGAGAAGAATTAAATAGACCAATATGATAAAGGGGATATAACCATTGACCCTACAGAAATACAAACTACCATCAGAGAATACTAGGAACACCTCTACGCAAATAAACTAGAAAATCTAGAAGAAATGGATAAATTCCTGAACACATACCCTCTCCCAAGACTAAAGCAGGAGGAAGTCGAATCCCTGAATAGACCAATAACAAGCTCTGAAATTGAGGTAGTAATTAACAGCCTACCAACCAAGAAAAGCCCAGGATGATAGATTCACAGCTGAATTCTACTGGAGGCACAAAGAGGAGCCTGGTACCAATCCTTCTGAAACTATTTCAAACAAGTAAAAAGGACGGAGTCCTCCCTACATCATTTTATGAAGGCAGCATCATCCTGATACCAAAACCTGGCAGAGACACAGCAAAAAGAGAAAACTTCAGGCCAATATCCTTAATGAACATCAATGCGAAAATCCTCTACAAAATACTGGCAAACCGAATCCAGCAGCACATCAAAAAACTTATCCACCACAATCAAGCTGGCTTCATCCCTGGGATGCAAGGCTGGTTCAACATATGCAAATCAGTAAACATAACCCATCACATAAACAGAACCAAAGACAAAAACTACATGATTATCTCAATAGATGCAGAAAAGGCCTTTGATATAATTCAACATCGCTTTGTGTTAAAAACTCTCAATTAACTAGTCATTGATGGAACATATCACAAAATAATAAGAGTTATTTATGACAAACCCACAGCCAATATCATACTGAATGGGCAAAAGCTGGGAACATTCCTTTTGAAAACCAGCACAAGACAAGGGTGCTCTCTCTTACTACTCCTATTCAACATAGTATTGGAAGTTCTGGCCAGGTCAATCAGGCAAGGGAAAGAAATAAACCATATTCAAATAAGAAGAGAGGAAGTCAAATTATCTCTTTTGAAGACAACATTATTGTATACTTCGAAAACTCTATCCTCTCAGCCCCAAAATTCCTTAAGCTGATAAGCAACTTCAGCAAAGTCTCAGCATACATAATGTGTAAAAATCACAAGCATTCTTTTACACCAACAATAGACAAGCGGAGAGCCAATCATGAATGAACTCCCATTCACAATTGCTACAAAGAGAATCAAATACCTAGGAATGCAGCAAACAAGAGATGTGAAGGACATTTTCAAGGAGAACTACAAACCACTGCTCAAGGAAATGAGAGGACACAAACAAATGGGAAAACATTTCATCCTCATGGATAGGAAGAATCAATATTGTGAAAATGGTCATACTGCCCAAAGTAATTTATAGATTCGATGCTATTCTCATCAAACTACCACTGACATTCTTCATAAAATTAGAAAAAACTACTTTAAATTTCATATGGAATCAAAGGAGACCCTGTATAGCCAAGACAATCCTAAGCAAAAAGAACATAGCTGGAGACATCATACTACCTGACTTCAGACTATACTTCAAGGCTACAGTAACCAAAACAACATGGTACTGATACTAAACAGATATATAAACCAATGGAACAGAACAGAGGCCTCAGAAATATCACCACGCATCCACAACCATCTGATCTTCAACAAACCTGACAAAAATAAGCAATGGGGAAAGGATCTTTTATTCAATAAATGGTGCTGGGAAAACTGGCTAGCCATATGCAGAAAACTGAAACTGGACCCCTTCCTTATACCTTATACAATAATTAACTCAAGATAGATTAAAGACTTAAATGTAAAGTCCAAAATTATAACATTCAGGACATAGACATGGGCAAAGACTGCATGATGAAAACATCAAAAGCAATGGCAAGAAAAACCAAAATAGACAAATGGGATCTAATTAAACTAAAGAGACTCTGCAAAGCAAAAGAAACTGTCATGAAAGTGAACAGGTAACCTACAGAACAGGAGAAAATTTTTGCAATCTACCCATCTGACAAAGGTCTAACATCCAGAATTTACAAGGAACTTAAACAAATTTACAAGAAAAAAATAACCACACCAAAAAGTAGGCAAAGGATATGAAAAGACACTTCTCAAAAGAAGACATTTATGCAGCCAACAGACATGAAAAAAAGCTCAACATCACTGATCATTAGAGAAATGCAAATCAAAACCACAAGGAGATACCAACTCATGCCAGTCAGAATGGCAATTATTAAAAAGTCAAGAAACTATACTTGCTGGCGAGGCTTTGGAGAAATGGGACCACTTCACTGTTGGTGGGAATGTAAATTAGTTCAACCATTGTGGAAGACAGTATGGAGATTCCTCAAGGATCTAGAACCAGAAATACCATTTAAACCAGCAATCCCATTACTGGGTATGTACCCAAACAAACATAAATTATTCTACTATAAAGACACATGCACATGTATGTTTATTGCAGCACTACATACAATAGCAAAGACATAGAACCAACCCAAATGCCAATCAATGGTAGACTGGATAAAGAAAAGATGGTAAATATACACTATGGAATACTATGCTGCCATAAAAAAGATGAGATCATGTCCTTTGCAGGGGCATGGATGAAGCTGGAAACCATCATCCTCAGCAAACTAACAGAAAACCAAACTCCACATGTTCTCACTCATAGGTGGGAGTTGAACAATGAGAACACATGGACACAGGGAGGGGAACATCACACACCAGGACCTGTTGGGAGGTTGGGGGTGAGAGGAGGGAACTTAAAGTACAGGTCAATAGCTGCAGCAAACCACCATGGCACACACATACTTATGTAAAAAACCTGCATGTTCTTCACATGTATCCTGGAACTTAAAATATTATTATTATTTTTTTTAAAGAGGTTTCCTGGCCGGGCTCCATGGCTCACGCCTGTAATCCCAGCACATTGGGAGGCTGAGGTGGTTGGATCATGAGGTCAGGAGTTTGAGACCAGCCTGGCCAAGATGGTGAAACACTGTCTCTACTAAAAATACAAAAATTAGCCAGGCGCAGTGGCAGGCGCCTGTAATCCCAGCTACTCGGAAGGCTGAGGCAGGAGAATCGCTTGAACCCCAGAGGCGGAGGTTGCAGTGAGCCGAGATTGTGCCCCTGCACTCTAGCCTTGGCAACAGAGCAAGACTCCGTCTCAAAAAAAAAAAAAAAAAAAGTCTCCTTCTGGATCAAACTTTGGGCAGGTTTACTTAGCACCCTCTTCTAAATTATTAGGATTTCCTAAGCTCACTCAGAATTCCTCAGCCACGATGCACAATACTGTGTGTATAGCATCCTTCTGGCCCTGCGTTCCTATTATCACCAGGGAATTTTGGGAGACCACTGAAACTGACATAAACAAGAATTTCATAGTGACTGCTTGGTTGTAAGTCGTAAAGTCTTACGTCTTTTGCCAGCATTTGTAAAACTAAGGCAATTTTCTTTTACTTGAAAAGCACACATGTAGAATAAAAAGCTCAGGCCCGATACAGTTGAGTTCCTCATAAATGTCCGAGAGCAGCAGAAGTGTAGTAGCTACAGGAGTAGCAATGGTAAGCAACAATACGGAAAGACAGAAAGTCTCTTGTAACTTACAAAGTCCCTCCGGTTTCCGATTTCAAACTACGGAAGTAACATATTTTCAAATGTACAAAGGTCATTTTGAAAGACTAAGTTAGCTCCTGGCACAGCTTTGCTGGTCATTTTCCTGTGGCTTTGGCTATGTGTCCCCTTCTTCACTTTAATAGCCTTTATTTTTGTATACTTTCTTATTTATTAAAAACTCCAGCTGAGTTTATTCTTTTCAAAGAATCAAATCATAGATGAATTGATTATTTTATTTTTTTGAGACGGAGTCTCGCTCTGTCGCCCAGGCTGGAGTGCAGTGGTGCAATCTCGGCTCACAGCAAGCTCCTCCTCCCGGGTTCACGCCATTCCCCTGCCTCAGCCTCCGGAGTAGCTGGGACTACAGGCACCCGCTACCACGCCAGGCTAGTTTTTTGTATTTTTAGTAAAGACGGGGTTTCACTGTGTTAGCCAGGATGGTCTCGATCTCCTGACCTCGTGATCCGCCCACCTCGGCCTCCCAAAGTGCTGGGATTACAGGCGTGAGGCACCACACCCAGCCGATGAATTGATTCTTGTGTCCAAGCCAAAAGTAGAGAAAAATTTCCAAAACAATAAAGGACAAAAATGGTAATAAATAATAATTAATCTGATGGAAGGCAGGAAGGGAGAAAAGGAAAATAAGAAAATAATTCATTAAAATATAGAGAAAATATTAGATAAAACTTAAAAATCAAGATACATTAATATCAGTAATAACAATTGGTAAAAGCAAATTAGAAGGCATATTTTATTAAAATGTTATTAATTTTGTCTTTGTCTTCTATTTCCTTCCTTTTAGTGTTTCTTTATTTACTATTAATTTTTATGTTTTTCCTAAGAATTAAGCATTTAGCTTAATTCACATTCTTTCTTAGTTTCTAATATATGCATTTCAGACTATATATTCTCCTCTAAATACCAGTTTTAGCATCATGACACAAACTTTAATAAGTGGAATTTTCATTGTGTATTGAGTCCTGTGTAGATTTCAATGTTAATAATTATTTCTTGACTGACCCCATAATTGTAGTGTCAGAATATAGTCTTCTATTAACAGGGTTTTCTTTTTTTGTATTTGTTAAGTCCGGCTTCAAGTCCACTCTTGCTTATTTTATTTCTCAACTGTCCACCCAATTTTTAGCTCTGAAAAGAAGGTATTAAAAATATTGCAACGTGGTTATATATTTGTCCATTTTTTCTTGAAATTTTGTCAATATTTTTGATAATTTTTGATGCCAATTTTATGGATGCACAAAGACTCAAGTTACTTATGACATTCTAGAAAATTGGTTCTTTTGTCACTATTTAATGATGCTATGTATAAATAGTGATGACTTTTGCCTTAAAGTCTATTTAACATTTACATATTAGCTTTATTTTGGTTAATACATTATTTTAGTTATGCTATTAAAACTAGCATATAGTCATTTTTTAATTTAAAAAAATTAAAGGAAAACCTACCATATGAAAAAATGAGAATTTAGTAAAGTGGTGAGTTATAAAATAATCACACAAAAAATCTTCATAAATAGTCCTTTCATTAAACTGTTTTCTAATTACCTCACCTAAATGTACAATATGTTTCCTCTAGAAGCCTGATTAATACAGGTATCAACACAGGTGTCAATTCAGCTAATGTGATGACATATGGTCACACAGCAATTAAATAGCCTACACAGGTTCCATACACATTGGGACAGGCCTCCAAAGGCCTGTGATCCCTTAAACACATTGCCCCATTTCCAAATGTCCAAGGAATGGAAATATTTAATGTAGGCAATCAAACAAATGTTCAGGCCATGGAGAAACTCCAAAATCATTTAATAATAAGTTTTTCATTTAAGGTTTCCCAGGCCAAAGTGATGAATATTTTGAGTGATTCCTTGGAATTTCTGCATAACATTTTTTTTTTTTTTACTTCTGAATTAGAAACGTCATACTCAGCAGCTTTGACATGTAGTACTCAGCACATGGTGAAGAAAGTTTGTGTTAGGGGTTTAAAAAAATTCAGGAGTTTTGGCAAAGAAGGAATTAAAGAGGAGGCAGAACTTTTCAGCACTTATGGACAATGTGGGAGAAAAAGTGGAATATGCTAGACTTAGCAGGGGCTGGGGAGTTAGGGTCATATACTCCTTCTTTGTGCACTGTGAATGACATGGCATTTAAGCTGGGACATAACAGGTTATGAGATAAGGATGGACAGGAAACAGATGCTATGAATAACTGGAGGCTTCAGATAGCATGGCACGAGTGCTCCTTGCACACACACAGGCGCGTGTGTATACATAGACCCATGCCCCAAATCCTTAAATATATAGCAGAAGCACCGTAAAAAGTCGATGAGGAACCAGAATAGTGTTCAGCTTTGCTAACTGTGGTTTGACATGGAGGAAATGACTGGGTATTGAGGAGGGTTCTTGCCTTCCCAACCTTCAGTGACTGAACTTTCCCCTTTGCTAAAGCTGTGACGATGCTAACAAATGGCACTCAAAACTTTTTTCCTGTTAAATCTATCTGTGATTTATCTGTAAGGCCGGGGCTTTTGGGGAGACAGCCTCTATACTCAAAGCGTACCTGTAATGAGTTTGAATGATCAGCCTGCCATTTTCAAAAGCCCAACCTCTAGAATTTAACTATTCCATAGACCTCTGGAAGAAGTGGCAACAGAGGGCTTCACTGCTAAACTGTTCTAGGGAAACTTCTCATTGCTTACAATGTACCAATGTAGAAACCTCTTGGACTGGATGAGTCATCTCAGGTAGGCGCTCTGCAAATCAGCCTGGTGTATTTTCTCACTTGGAGCCCAGGCTGTCAAACCCCACAGTGGTGTCACGCAAGGTGAACAATGTGGTAACCTGTTAATTTGCTGGATATAATGACAGCAATAATCTGATCAGGTTTGCCAGACTGTCTCCTTTTTAAGTGGACAGTGGACGCTCCTGTTAAGATTGTGTCACACTGAGACAAGTGTGTGATTACTGTATCCAGTTATGGCACTTAGGTAACTTGAGACATCCCACTGCTGTGTGAGTAACCCCCATTTACCATCCTTTGCATCATTGGCTGTGATTGACATATTGATATGCTTGAACCTGTCTCCAGGCCCCTTATTTCCCTTTGAGACTACCTCAATCACAAATACCTTCAGCTATACTCAAGTGCATTTATCAATATGTTAACCTCTCTCTGAAGATATTCCAACAGGAGTTATTTCTAGCCTATACTGAGAAAGCTACTTGACCACTCCAACTAAGGAGAAGAAAGGCAAACATACTAGGGCTGCAGAAGATACATCTTTAGACTTTTATGATACAGCAGGAACTGAATCTTTGTTTTCTTTTAGTACACAGGGTAATTTTCTTCCAAGATATTAGACATGCCATACAGTCCTCCTTGATACCTAAACCTGAGTCGAAAAGACAGTTTGAGAATGTGAAGACAGTAAAATCATTTTGGTTTAGGTAGATTTATTTTAACAATTGTTCATATGCAAACTTGTTCAAACAGTTACTATGTTCAATAGATACAATTTGGGAAACATCATTTGAATGGTCAATGAAAGTACACCAAGATTGCAAAGAAGTTGTCATGAGATTTTTTTTCCCCCAATAAACTATTTTTCTCAAAAAAATTACACAATTGTTCAAACATATTATTCAAACATACTTAGTATCACAACTGTATTACTTTAGCTTCACTTAAATTAAGGCCCACTTTAATATCCTGTTTACTATCTTATCTTCTTTCTTTGGTTTGATTTTATGGGGAGGAAAAAAATGTTTAATCATAACAGTGGAACAAACATTGGTAAAACAAAACAAATTTTCTAAAATTTATATTTCAAATATCTTGTGAAATACATAACAAAAAAGGCTGCTAAAAGAACTGGTTGATGGAAATAAGAAAGCTGGATAGATGCTGGCCCTAGTGGGGAGTGAGCTAAAAGACTAGGTATAAACAGAGATCCCAGTGTGTGAAAATAAAAATATAAAGAGGGAGGATCTGCAAATTTTAGAAGTTAGTATGATGTCACTGGTCAGAAAAATTCTGGAAGTAATTATTATATGACAAGCAATGATCATATAATTATGGACCCACCATAAGTTCCAAAGAAGTGAGCCATGTGAGGAAAGTTTATTTATTTGATAGAATATTCTTCAGTATCTCTTTTCTATTCTTTTGCTTTTTCCCCCTTTCTGCCACTGATTCATTCTTCACTCTGCACATTGAATTTTCATTCTAGCTCATTTTCCAAATCTGAGCATGGGTCTTGACATCTTTCAATGGCTCTTTCGTGCTTTATGACTAAATGTCCAAACCCCTTTTCGTGGCGTACACAGTCCTCTGTAATTTGTCCATTTCCATGATTTCTGCCTCCCCTAACCCCAAACAATTACCTCTGTCACACATTACTTATTGTTAAATTCCCATGTATCTTTCAATGCCTGACTTGAATATTACTCACGCAAGTTTCCTCTGACTCTTGCCTCCCCTTTCTCCACTACAAGGTAGAATCAGTCATTCCCACATCTTGGGCCAAAATAAAGTGTGCACTTACCTCTATGAAGTAATACAGGGAGAGTGATACTTGTCCCCTTCCAGAAACATCAATTTGAACAACTATCCACACATGACAGTATTTTCACAAGGGCTAAATAATCCAAGTAAGAGATTATAGCACCTGGGGATAGCATAGAAATAAGAAAAGATACATTAAAGAGCCCCAAGCCTACGCAGTACAGCATGGAGAGAGATATCCTCCATGTGGGGGAAGGAGAATGAAGTGAGCACCTGACTTTGCTACAAACCCCAGCTCCAGGTCATCCTAGTGAAACCTGGTACCAGACCTATAATAGCAGACCCAGGGTCCAGGCCCATCTAGTGCCAGGCTAGTCCCTGAAGACCAAGGTCTAGGATGGCCTCAACAGACCCAGGATCCAGGCCTGCCACTGAAGTCCAGGCTCCAGCTCTGCCACCCACTGACCCAGGCATTAGGCTGGACCTTTTGAGGACTCCGCAGCAAAGCTGCTCACCCTGAATCTTTCCCTGACAAACAAGAGCTATGTGAGTTCATTATCACTAGACTTGCCCTACAAGAAATGCTAAAGGGAGTTCTTCAAGTTGAAATAAAAACACTAGCAAATGCCGGGCACGGTGGCTCACGCCTGTAATCCCAGCACTTTGGGAGGCCGAGGTGGGCGGATCACAAGGTCAGGAGATCGAGACCATCCTGGATAATACAGTGAAACCCCGTCTCTAGTAAAAATACAAAAAACTAGCCTGGCGTGGTGGTGGGCGCCTGTAGTCCCAGCTACTCCGGAGGCTGAGGCAGGAGAATGGCGTGAACCCGGGGGGCGGTGAGCCAAGATCGCACCAGTGCACTCCAGCCTGGGCGACACAGCGAGACTCTATCTCAAAAAAAAAAAAAAAAAAAAAAAAAAAGAAGAAAAAGAAAAACAAATGAAAGTATAAAAGTCACTGAAGTGTAAAAATATCAACTACAAAATACTCTAATACTGAATAGTAGTGTGTAAGCCACTTTTAACTGTAGTGTAAAAGTTAAAAAAATTAAAAATGGTGGAGGGAGAGCATCAGGAAAAATAGCTAATGCATGCTGGGCTCAATACTTAGGTGATGGGTTGATAGGTGCAGCAAACCACAATGGCACATATTTACCTATGTAACAAACCTGCACATCCTGCACATGTACCCCAGAACTTAAACAAAAAAGACCTGGCTTTGGTGGGTATATCAAGAACTCTAGGGAATGAGGTGATGTATTGATACCTTGAGGATTTTCAGCATTAGGAACCTAGGAAGAGTATTATTATAATACTGCTGTGAGAAACAGCAGTATTCTCACAGAGTGGGAACATCACCAGCTGTGGTAGGGTGTAGACACCAACCTGCGGTGGCTTTGTGGGAAACACATTTCCACAAGAGTACCGAAGAGGAAGAACTTCAGATGACAAGTGATGAGCTTATGTGAGACTCCAACCAAGACTCAAAAAATAAATAACTGGGTGTGTGTTTAAGAGTCTAGGAGGATGCTGGCGGTCTTTGCTGTACATAAAACGGCAGAGCCAGTACAATTTGAGCTAATTAGATAATGCATAGTGGAGCAAGGCAAGCTTACCCAGCTGAGGCCACTTGAGACCAACAGCCTGGCCACTATCAGTAAGTGAAGGCATCCTGGACCATTCAGTCTCCATAGCGGAACTTGACCAGAGAAAAATAACTGCCAACTGCCACATAGAATCATGAGAAATAATATTTGTTATTTCCAAAAAAGTAGAAGTAACTATAGCTACAATAATTTATTAATGATATACAATGTATAAAAGATGCAATTTGTGACATCTTTGACATAAAACAGGATAATTTTAAGGTGTTTTATGTAAACCTCATGGTAACCACAAAAAAAGAACAGTAGTAGATACACAAAAGAGAAAGAAATCAAAGCACACCATACAGAAAAAAAATCATCAAATTACAGAGAAAGACAGCAAGAAAAGAACAATGGAATGAAGGTGCTACAAACAGCCAGAAAACAATTAACAAAATAGCAGTAATAAGTCCTTACTATCATTAATTACTATAAATGTAAATGGGTTAAATTCTTCAGTAAAAAGAAATCCAGTGACTCAATGGATAAGGAAAAAAAGATCCAACTATATGGTGTATACAAGACACTCACTTTAGCTTTAAGGACACACATAGGCTGACAGTCAAGGGACAAAGATATTGCATGTAAATGATAACCAGGTGCAGCAGAAATGGCTATAGTTATATCAGACAAAATAGATTTTAAGTAAAAAAAACTATCAAAAGAGAAAAAGGAGGTAATTATGTAACAATAAAGTGGTCAATTTATCAAGAGAATATAGCAACTGTAAATATATAAGCATTCAACATCAGGGTACCAAAATATATGAAGCAAATATTAACAGAACTGAAGGAAGAACTACACAGCAATACAATAGAGAATTGGAGGCTTCAATAACCCACTTTCAATAATGGATAGATGACCCAGACAGAAAATCAATCAGGAAGCAGGAGGCTTAAGCAACAACATGGACCCAAATAACATTTACAGAACATTTCATCCAACAGCAGAAAATGGTATCGAAAAGAATACCTAAGAATAAGTTTAAATCCACAAAAAAAATCCCACTTGGAACTAATAAGTGATTATAGGAAGATTTCAGGATATAAGGTTGGCATACAAAAGTCAGTCGCTATACTACATACCAGCAATGAACAAGTGGATTTAAAACTAAAAACACTCCATGCTCATGGATTGGAAGAATAAATATCATTAAAATGGCTATCCTGCCCAAAGCGATTTTCCAGATTCAATGCTACTCCTATCAAACTACCAATGTCATTCTTCACATAATTAGAAAAAAAAATTCTGAAATTCATATGGAACCCAAAAAGAGCTCGATAGCCACACCAATCCTAAGCAAAAGGAACAAAGCTTAAGGAGATTTTGGGCTGAGACAATGGGATTTTCTAGATATACAATCATGTCATCTGCAAACAGGGACAGTTTGACTTCCTCTTTTCCTAATTGAATACCCTTTATTTCCTTCTCCTGCCTGATTGCTCTGGCCAGAACTTCCAGCACTATGTTGAATAGGAGCGGTGAGAGAGGGAATCCCTGTCTTGTGCCAGTTTTCAGAGGGAATGCTTCCAGTTTTTGCCCATTCAGTATGATATTGGCTGTGGGTTTGTCATAGATAGCTCTTATTATTTTGAGATACGTCCCATCAATACCTAATTTATTGAGAGTTTTTAGCATGAAGGGTTGTTGAATTTTATCAAAGGCCTTTTCTGCATCTATTGAGATAATCATGTGGTTTTTGTCTTTGGTTCTGTTTATATGCTGGATTACATTTATTGATTTGCGTATGTTGAACCAGCCTAGCATCCCAGGGATGAAGCCCACTTGATCATGGTGTATAAGCTTTTTGATGTGCTGCTGGATTCGGTTTGCCAGTATTTTATTGAGGATTTTTGCATCAATGTTCATCAAGGATATTGGTCTAAAATTCTCTTTTTTGGTTGTGTCTCTGCCTGGCTTTGGTATCAGGACGATGCTGGCTTCATAAAATGTGTTAGGGAGGATTCCCTCTTTTTCTATCGATTGGAATAGTTTCAGAAGGAATGGTACCAGTTCCTCCTTGTACCTCTGGTAGAATTCAGCTGTGAATCCATCAGGTCCTGGACTCTTTTTGGTTGGTAAGCTATTGATTATTGCCACAATTTCAGAACCTGTTATTGGTCTGTTCAGAGATTCGACTTCTTCCTGATTTAGTCTTGGGAGGGTGTATTTGTCAAGGAATTTATCCATCTCTTCTAGATTTTCTAGTTTGTTTGCATAGAGGTGTTTGTAGTATTCTCTGATGGTAGATTGTATTTCTGTGGGATCGGTGGTGATATCCCCTTTTACATTTTTTATTGCATCTATTTGATTCTTCTCTCTTTTCTTCTTTATTAGTCTTGCTAGCGGTCTATCAATTTTGTTGATCTTCTCAAAAAACCAGCTCCTGGATTCATTAATTTTTTGAAGGGTTTTTTTGTGTCTCTATTTCCTTCAGTTCTGCTCTGATTTTAGTTATTTCTAGCCTTCTGCTAGCTTTTGAATGTGTTTGCTCTTGCTTTTCTAGTTCTTTTAATTGTGATGTTAGGGTGTCAATTTTGGATCTTTCCTGCTTTCTCTTGTGGGCATTTAGTGCTATAAATTTCCCTCTACACACTGCTTTGAACGTGTCCCAGAGATTCTGGTATGTTGTTTCTTTGTTCTCGTTGGTTTCAAAGAACGTCTTTATTTCTGCCTTCATTTCATTATGTACCCAATAGTCATTCAGGAGCAGGTTGTTCAGTTTCCATGTAGTTGAGCAGTTTTGAATGAGGTTTTTAATCCTGAGATTAGCAACTTCAGCAAAGTCTCAGGATACAAAATCAATGTACAAAAATCACAAGCATTCTTGTACACCAATCACAGACAAACAGAGAGCCAAATTATGAGTGAACTCCCATTCACAATTGCTTCAAAGAGAATAAAATACCTAGGAATCCAACTTACAAGGGATGTGAAGGACCTCTTCAAGGAGAACTACAAACCACTGCTCAATGAAATAAAAGAGGATACAAACAAATGGAAGAACATTCCATGCTCATGGGTTGGAAGAATCAATATCGTGAAAATGGCCATACTGCCCAAAGTAATTTATAGATTCAATGCCATCCCCATCAAGCTACCAATGACTTTCTTCACAGATTTGGAAAAAACTACTTTAAAGTTCATATGGAACCAAAAAAGAGCCCGCATCCCCAAGTCAATCCTAAGCCAAAAGAACAAAGCTGGAGGCATCACGCTACCTGACTTCAAACTATACTACAAGGCTACAGTAACCAAAACAGCATGGTACTGGTACCACAACAGAGATATAGATCAATGGAACAGAACAGAGCCCTCAGAAATGATGCCACATATCTACAAGTATCTGATCTTTGACAAACCTGACAAAAACAAGAAATGGGGAAAGGATTCCCTATTTAATAAATGGTGCTGGGAAAACTGGCTAGCCATATGTAGAAAGCTGAAACTGGATCCCTTCCTTACACCTTATACAAAAATTAATTCAAAATGGATTAAAGACTTAAATGTTAGACCTAAAACCATTAAAATCCTACAAGAAAACCTAGGCAATACCATTCAGGACATAGGCGTGGGCAAGGACTTCATGTCTAAAACACCAAAAGCAATGGCAACAAAAGCCAAAATTGACAAATGGGATCTAATTAAACTAAAGAGCGTCTGCACAGCAAAAGAAACTACCATCAGAGTGAACAGGCAACCTACACAATGGGAGAAAATTTTTGCAACCTACTCATCTGACAAAGGGCTAATATCCAGAATCTACAATGAACTCAAACAAATTTACAAGAAAAAAACAAACAACCCCATCAAAAGGTGGGCAAAGGACATGAACAGACACTTCTCAAAAGAAGACATTTATGCAGCCAAAAAACACATGAAGAAATGCTCATCATCACTGGCCATCAGAGAAATGCAAATCAAAACCACAGTGAGATACCATCTCACACCAGTTAGAATGGCCATCATTAAAAAAACAGGAAACAACAGGTGCTGGAGAGGATGTGGAGAAATAGGAACACTTTTACACTGTTGGTGGGACTGTAAACTAGTTCAACCATTGTGGAAGTCAGTGTGGCGATTCCTCAGGGATCTAGAACTAGAAATACCATTTGACCCAGCCATCCCATTACTGGGTATATACCCAAAGGACTATAAATCATGCTGCTATAAAGACACATGCACACGTATGTTTATTGCGGCACTATTCACAATAGCAAAGAGTTGGAACCAACCCAAATGTCCAACAACGATAGACTGGATTAAGAAAATGTGGCACTTATACACCATGGAATACTATGCAGCCATAAAAAATGATGAGTTCATGTCCTTTGTAGGGACATGGATGAAACTGGAAAACATCATTCTCAGTAAACTATCGCAAGGACAAAAAACCAAACACCGCATGTTCTCACTCATAGGTGGGAATTGAACAATGAGAACTCATGGACACAGGAAGGGGAACATCACATTCCAGGGACTGTTGTGGGGTGGGGGGAGGGAGGAGGGACAGCATTAGGAGATATACCTAATGCTAAATGACGAGTTAATGGGTGCAGGAAATCAACATGGCACATGGATACATATGTAACAAACCTGCACATTGTGCACATGTACCCTAAAACCTAAAGTATAATAAAAAAAAATAAAAAACAAAAAAAAAAAAAAAAAAGGAACAAAGCTGGAGTCATCACACTACCCAACTTCAAACTATACTATTAGGACCAAAACAGCACAGGACTGTTACAAAAGCCAACACACAGACCAATGGAACAGAGTAGAAAACCCAGAAATAAAGCTGCACACTTACAACCATCTGACCCCCAACAAGGCCAACAAAAACAAGTAATAGGGAAAGGACTCCCTATTAAATAAATGATGCTGGCCATATGCAGAAGAATAAAACTCAACCCTTACATTTACCATAGACAAGAATTAACTCAAGGTGGACGAAATATTTAAATGTAAGACCTCAAATTATAAATAACCTAGATGAAAAACTAGGAAACACCCTTCTTGACATCAACCTCAGCAAAGAATTTTTGGCCAAGTCCCCCAAAACAATTGCAACAACAACAAAAATTAAACAGTGAGAGCTAATTAAAGAGCTTTCCATAGTAAAGAGAACTATTCATAAACAGACAACCCACAGAATAAGAGAAAAATATTCACAAACTATGCATCCAACAAAGGTCTAACATTCATAGTCTATAAGAAACTTAAACAAATTAACAAGCCCAAAACAAATAACCCAATTTTATAAATATGGGCAAAGGACATGAACATACATTTCTCAAAATAAGACACACAGGTGGCCACAAATGTATTTAAAAAATGCTCATCATCACTAAGCATCAGAGAACTGCAAATGAAAACCATAACGAGATTCCATCTCACACCCAGTCAGAATGGCTATTATTAAAAAGTCAAAAAACAACAAATGCTAGTGAGGGTGCAGAGAAAAGGGAATGCTTATACACTGTTCGTGAGAATGTAAATTAGATCAGCCACTGTGTAAAGCAATTTGGAGAGTTCTCAAAGAACTTAAAACAGAGCTACATTTGACGCAGCAATCCCATTACTGGGTATATAGCAAAAAGAAAATAGATCATTTTATCAAAAAGACGTATACACTTGCATGTTCATCACTGCACTATTCACAATAGCAAAGACTTGGAATATACCTAGGAACCAATCAATAGTTCACTGGATAAAGAAAATGTGGTACATATACACCATGGAGTACTATATAACCATAAAAAGAATAAAATTACATTCTTTGCAGCACCATGAATGAAGCTGGAGGCCATAATGAGAATTAATGCAGAAATGGAAAACCAAGTGCCACATATTCTCACTTATAAGTAGGAGCTAAACATTGAGCACACAAGGGCATAAATGTGGGAACCACAGACACTGTGGACTGAGAGGTGGGGGGTGCAAGGGAGGAATGGGTTGAAAAACTACCTTTTGGGTACTATGCTCACTACCTGAAAGAAATATGCCCATACAACATGTAACAAACCTGTACAGTATGCCCTGTATCTAAAATAAAAGTTTAATTTTAAAAACACTAAAAACACAATACCATTTACATTAGCTCTAAAAACGAAATATGTACTTAAAAATGAATTTTACTAGTAATAAAGTAAAAATCTAAACAATACATGCAGATGATCTGTATTTTAAAAATCTCATAAAACCCTGAAAAAAGAAATTTACAAAACAAAAATGAGGAGATAATTTGTGTTCATGGATAGAAAGCCTAAATAACGTCAAGATCTCAGTTATTCCCAACTGATCTATAGTTTCAATGTAGTCCCAACAAAAATTCCAGGGAGTTATTTTGTGGATATTGTTAAATTGAGTCCAAAGTTTATATGGAGAAGCAAAAGACCCCAAATAACCAACTCAATATTGAAGGTGAAGAACAAAGTCAGCGTGGACTGCAACTATGTAACTTCCAGACTTACTATAAAGCTAGAATAATTACGAAAGTGTGGCATTGGTGAAATAATAGACACATAGATTAAAGGAACAGAAGTGAGAGGTCAGAAATACACCCACATATATATTATTAATTGATCTTTGACGAAGTAGCAAAGGCAATATAATAGTGCAATGATAATCTTATCAACAAATGGTACTGAAACAACTGCACATCTGTATTAAAAAAATTTTAGACACAGACCTGACACACTTTACAAAATTACCTCAAAATGGATCCTAGATCTAAATGTAAAATATAAAATTATAAAAATTTCAGAAGATAACAGCAGAAAATCTAGATCACCTAGGATATTGTGATATTTTAGGCATGATACAAAAAAGAAACAATTAAGGACTTTTTTTAAATCCGGAATTTCTGTTCTGTGAAAAACCATGTCAAGAGAATGAGAAGACCAGCCACAGACCAAAAAAAAAAAAAAAAAAAATTGCAAAAGACATGCTGATAAAAGACTGTTATTCAAAGTATAGAAAAAACAAAACCTTAAAACTCAGTAACAGCAGAAAGAAAACTTGATTTGAAACATGGGCAAAAGACCTGAAAAGACACTTCACCGAAGAAGATATACAAATGGCATTTAGGCATATAAAAAGGTGTTCAATATCATATACCATTAAAGAATTGCAACTTAAAATAAAAATTAAGTCAACAATGAATTGCCACTACACGCCTATTAAAATGGTGAAAATCCAAAACACTGGCAACACTAAATTCTAGCAAGGATGTGGAGTAAAAGAAACTCTCATTTATTACTGATGGGATGGCAAAATGGTACAGCGATTTTGGAAGACAGTTTGGCAGTTTCTTATCAAAACTGAACATCTTCGTATACAATCCAGTAATCATGCTTCTTGGTATTTACCCGAAGGAATTGTCTTTCTGTCCACCCAAAAACTTTCACCTGGATCTTTTTGGCACTTTACTCATTACCACCCAAATTGATAGTGAACTGGGATATTCTTCAATAGGTGAATTAATAAATTGTGTTACATCCAAGCAATGGAATGTTATTCAGTGTTAAAAAAAAAAAAAAGTAGCTATGAAGCCATTGAAAGACATGGAGAAACTTTAAATGTATGTTACTAAGTGAAAGAAGCCAAACTGAAGACGTTCTAATTTGGGGTATCTTGACCTAATCAGGCTCGGCCACATTTTCACTTTCCTTGAACATTTTGTCTAATTGAAAGGCTTTACTGGTCTCGACAACCTTATTTTGATCTTTATTCTGAAATAAATTATACCATTGGGAAGTTTTAACAATAAGTGTGTCAGTCATTCTAGTAATTTTGGTTCTCCAGGCAACACTGAGATAATTCATCTTTTTACTCAAAATATTTATCAGTGTTTTTCTTTATCGGTATTTGTTGAGGAGATTTTCATTTTATTAACCATGAAAATCTTCAAATTTCTAGACTCTATTCTCTTTCATTTCAGCTGGTGAGCTATTTAATGAATTCATCTCTCTCTTAAAATACCTTTTCAAATGCAGCCAGTGGTCCCTAATAAATACTACACTAACTTTTAATTTCAAATTGTAACCTTAAAGCTATACATTTTAGGTGTATTACTACTTTCAAAATTATCTCATATAACTTTTTTTTTTTTTTACAATTGTTTACCACTGTTTATAGGGATTGATTTTTTCCCAGCCTTTCAGAAAAGCTTCCTTAATGTCTGTTCCCAATACAATAACATTTATTTTATTATTTTTGCTATGAAAGAACCTTCCTTCTAGGTACCAGTTTTAGTATAATCTATAAAAGCCCCAATAAAATAACACTTATTATTTTTGCAGTGGAAGCATTCGCCTTCTAGGTATCAATTTCTGCACTAGTCTGCAAAGGCTGTGTTACGTTATGGTACAAAAAAAAATTCCAAAATCTTTTTTCCTTTTAAAAATTTTAGTACACATTTTAAAATATTTTTAATAAACTTTTAAAATTATAGATAAAATTGCATGTATTTATCATATATAACTTAAAAATCTTAATGACTTAAATCATCAAACATTAATTTTTTTCTCACCTTACATATCCATTTTGGCTATTGGGGGTTCTACTCCATGTATTCCTCACTCCAGGGATCAGGCTGCCTAGCACCATTTGGAAATGAATAAGGAAACTTTTTCCTAAAATACCCAGTAGTAAATATTTTGTCTCTCAGGACAGTGTTTAATGAGAAAAAAGGAGTATGGGATTAGCAGCTAAGCTTATATCAGGAGAAATGTAGGCAAAATGGCAACGGAGTGATGTGCTCAAAGTGCTTGAAAAAAATTTCTAATCTATCAATCAATAATTTTTTATTAGAGAAAATATCTTACAAAAATTAAGGTGAAATAAAAACATTTCCAGCAGGGCATGGTGGCTCATGCCTGTAATCCCAACACTTTGGGAGGCTAAGGCAGGAGGATTGTTTGAGCCCAAGAATTCAAAAACAGCCTAGGCAACAAAGTGAGACCTCAACCCTACAAAAAACCAAAAAATTAGCTGGGCATCATGGCATAAACCTGTAATCTCAGTTGCTTAGGAGGCTGAGGTGGAAGGATCACTTGAGTCTAGGAGGTAGAGGCTGTGGTAAGTCACTATTGCGCCACTGCACTCCAGCTTGCCTGGGTGACAGGGTAAGACCCTGGCTCAAAAAATAAAATAAAATAAAATAAAATAAAATAAAATAAAATAAAATAAAATAAAATAATTTCTAAACAACAAAGGTAGAAAATAATTCTAACAAAATAGCCTTATAACAAATTCTACAGAGTTGTTTAGAATAAAAGGTTTATGATACCGAGAGAATAACTGGAAACCACAAGAAGAAGTGAAGAACATTGGCAAAGGTAATATTTTGACAAAAATAATAAGTTCACGAATGTCACAGGATGCAACATTAATATATAAAAATCAATAGTCTTTCTGCATAGTAGCAACAGTGGCATTTTAAAAAATTCATTAAAAGTAGCACCAACATATCAAATAGAATGGAGTTCAATATTCATGGATTGGAGGGCTCAAATTTATTAAAATTACAATTTTCTCAAAAGTGATCTATAAATTCAATATTATCCGTATAAACATTCCAGAAAGTATCTAGTAAAAATTGACAAGGCATTCCGAAAACACATATAAAAATGTAAAAGTCCTAGAATAAACAAAATGTTTCAGCTAAAATGAACAAAATTGGAGGACTTGTACTTTCTAACCTCTAAACTTACTACAAAGCTACAATAACCAATACTGTCGTACTAGAATAAGTATATAAATATAGACCAATGTGACAGTACTGAGAGTCTAAATATTTACCTTTACATATATGATCAAATGGTTTCTGACAGCGATGTTAAGGCAGTTCAACGGGGAAGCATATATTTTCAACAAATAATGTTGGTACAATTGGATAATGATATATATCTGGATGAATTTAAACCCTTTCCTAATGGCATGTGGAAAAATGAACTCAAAATGGAACAAAGAACTAAATGTAGGAGCTAAAAATGACAAAACTTCTAGAATAAAACACAGGAGAAAATCTTAATGACTTTGGATTTAGTAATAGGATTCTGGATGCAACACTAAAAGCACAATTCATGTAAGAAAAAATTGTTATGTTGTACTTTATTAAAATTTAAAAATTGTTTTATTACTCTTTATTATTATTTTTTCTTTCTGTTCTCAGATTGCATAATCTATACTAATCTATCTTCAAGTTAAATAATTCTTTCTTCTGCTAGTTCAAATCTACTGCTGAGCCCCTCTATTGGATTTTTCTTTTCAGTTATTGTACTTTTTAGCTCCAAGATTTCTATTTTTAAAAATAATACAATCTCTTCATTGAGATTCCTTAACTGTTGTAACATTGTCATCAGAAAGTATTATTTTATATCTTTGAGCATGGTTTTCTTTAGTTCTTTGTATATATTTATAATGGCTATTTTGAAGTCTTTGTTAAATCTGACACCCATTCACTCTCACTGGGCAATTTCTATTGCCTAGATTTTTTTTTTCCCCAGGTACATGTCAGATTGTCCTGTTACATTGCTATATCTCTCTATCACTAAATATGTGTGTGTGTGTGTGTGTGTGTGTGTATATATCAGACATTTAAAATAATGTATTATAGCACTCTGGATATCTGCCCCTCACACCCACCTCTCTAAGACTTGTTATTATTACTCACTCAGTGACTACCTTAATTATTTTAGTGAAGCCTACTCATCCCCACAGTATAAAGCTTCTGATTCTTCCCCTTGGAAATAAAACCTTGGGCATATGCATTTTCATCTGGATTAATGATGGTTTTGGCAGAGCCATCTTTGATTGTCTTTTTTTTTCTGACCACATGTAGCTGTTAAGTTCGGTGAATTTCTGGCTGATTGCTCCATTATGTTCAATAATGACCTGGGGCATATACTGCTCCACAGAGTGATCTAACTAAATTCAGGCTCCTGTAGGGGATAGTTTCTGAGGTCTGTGTTTGAGATTGTTCTCACCACAGAATGTCTTTCCTTAGCTATCTATTTCCCTGATTTCTTCTGCTAAAATATCCATATAAGGATTTAGCTTACATGTCTAAATAACTTGCCAGTTTCCTTTTAATTACCTTAAGCCACACAGTCCATTGATTTAGTGCCCCTAGGCTTAACTTTCCCATGCTGTTGCAATTCAGGCAGTTCCTTTAGGAAAAAAATGTGGACCGCTCTGTTTTATGGCCTGCCTCTACCCTGGGGCAAAATCTCTGAGTCAGGGCTCTAAGCTGAGCGGAGGGACAGCAGTGCATTTCTCTCTGACACTTCTTAGGAAGTGAGCAATCAACTAGATATAGAGATGGGGCAGTTGTGGCTGAAGCCTCAGGTCTTCTCAGTTTGTTTCTCTCCGAGTGGGACAGAGAGGTGGCCATCTGGGTCTCAGGATGTTCTACACACTACACCCAAGATTGAGCCCCTATCCCATAAGTTGGGGCTGGGCAGAAGAATGGCGCTCTTACCTCTTGGATGTACCTGTTTGGAACTTAGCCTCTGCAATAGGTAGCTGGAGCACAGTGAGCAATTTTGATGTACTGCCCCTCCTGAAGAGATACCACAGCTCTGCAACTGGAAGCTGTGTGGAGAGGATTCCTGTATTCTTGGCTATACCTAGTTGGAGAGGAGTTTCCATCATAGTGAGTTGGCATGGGGAAAGGAGGGAGTGGACGATGGTTCAAACACCACAGGTGCTTACTGTTCTTAGCAAATTCGAGTAGGTTTTTTCAATTACATATGTATATTTTTTCATTTGCTGTATGTTCTTAGGTACATTTCCAGAAACTTTAGATTGTCATTTTTCTAATTCTCAGCAGTTTCACTACGGAGCCTGTCCACACTGCTCCTCAGGCTGCCCACCAGAAGTCCATCTGTCAGGCCTTTTTGACCCTGGTTTCCCAAACTGTCTTGGAGACCTCATAGAGAGTTCCCACACTGAATCTTTTCTCAGAAGCTCCAACATACCCTAAAGTTTCCATTGAGCCCTGTTTTGTATGGTCCTCAACAGCTGTTTTTATAGGGAAGTTGGGATTGGAAAGAAAGGAGATTCTGTTCCTGACACCAAGTTTCCAGAGCTCTGTCCACCTTTTTCCTTATATAGCTCCACTGTGCAGAAGAACAAAACAACAATTTATTAATGTGAGCAAACTTTTCCAAAAATACTTAGTCCACTATATTAAAATTGGCACCATGGTAAGGAATAAAATCTGACTCATTGTCTTCAGACCCTAAGTCTAATTCTCCGTGATGCACATATTCTGCATGAATAATTTTATGGCTCTTTCACTTTGACCTTTGGCTATATTAAAGCAATCATAAGATTCACATATGAGAAACATAAGAAATATATAATGATTAAAATTTAAAATATATAACATAACCTTTCATAATCAAATTGAATGTTTTGCTAATTTGTTCTCAAAAGTATATTGATTAAATGTGTTTTATAACTAAGAAATATAAGAAAATCTAATTAATATGTGCCTGAAATGAAGATATTCATAACAATGAACTCTAGATCATACATGTTAATGCATCTTAGAGAATTCTCCAATACATTTAGTAATTGGGTCTCATTCTTGGCAAACATTTTAAATGATATTTCCTATAATTGTTTGTAAAAACATTTTATTTGCCATTTGAAATATTATTCATTGTCTTTAGGCAGATAAATTTAAAATAATTTTTGTATACGCTCTTTTTTTCAGCATCAGTGCCTTCATTATTGATGCTGAGGGTGTTTTTTTCTTTTTGTCAGAAGTGTGGATTTTGTTAAGGACCTAAATGAATACTGACACTAAACAGATGTGCATTGGTAAACGTATGTGACTAAATGGATAAACACTTTTAAATAAAAGTATATCTCTTTCTGAGCTCTTTGAGGATGTGTAGAGTGCCTCACTCATTTTGGTATTTTGAGGGCCTGAACCCTCCGTAGCAGGCACTCAACAAATGTAGAAACACATGTTAAGCACTTTATAATACGGTTCTATTTTTAAAACTTATTTTATACAACTTAGATTTATCACTTATAAAAACAAATGCAATATTAATAAAATAATCTTTGGAAGTACAAAATGCATATATAAAAGGAAACATAGGCCCGGCGTGGTGGCTCACGCCTGTAATCCCAGCACTTTGGGAGGCCGAGGCGGGCGGATCATGAGGTCAGGAGATCGAGAGCATCCTGGCTAACACGGTGAAACCCTGTCTCTACTAAAAATACAAAAAAATTAGCCGGGTGTGGTGGCGGGAGGCTGAGGCAGGAGAATGGCATGAACCCAAGAGGTGGAGCTTACAGTGAGCCGAGATCGCACCACTGCACTCCAGCCTGGGCAACAGAGCGAGACTCCATCTCAAAAAAAAAAAAAAAAAGGAAACATAAATTACCGAAGATTACACAATCCAAAAATGAGCAGTGACTGATTTAGTATAAATATGTACATTTCTATTTATATATTTCTTTTTGTGCTTAAATATTTTTAAATAGATATATTTTATCTTATGACTGTATCATAACCAATTCAACTATTCCTTTATTGTAAGCCGTTTAGAGAGTTTTTGGTTTTTCTCTGCTATAAATAGTGCTAGAGATAAACATTTTCCATATAGCTCAATCTATATCTTGAATATTTCTTGATGATGGGTATAAGAGGTGGAATTACCATATCATAATGTAATACCTCTTTAGAGCTCTTGAGCAATATTGCCAAATTGCTATGGCTGTTGCATATATTTAGGATCACATTTTGTTTTTTGTTTTTTGGCTCTAGTTGGCTCAGAGAGAAGCCTTTGAACCAGAGGTTTGAAATCTAATAATGTCAAGATTTTAAAAATTAGTCACCTCAAAACAAAATGGGCTTCTTCAAGAAGTCTGAGTTCTATTACTCTCCTATCTTCAAGCTTTGCACTAACCCTGCTGGGTCTGTTTTCCCCCTGTGCCCTACCACTCCCACACAGCACCTTCAGATCCCAGCTGGGTGCATGGTAACGGCTATTGCCGCCACTGCTGTCAGAAGCACTGCTGTGCAGGGAGTGTTTGCTGTGTTCAGGCATGCACTAAGAACTACCTCCCACGCCTTGGTTCTGTTTCACATAACTCTATTCTGTAGGGGTTCTTTTTAGCTCCTCTTAGAAAAGATAAAGAGCTTGTCCAGAATTACATAGGTAGGATTCATATGCATCTGTTTGCCTTGTGTTAAGCATGGGAGGGCTGAGGACTGGCGTTTCCGTCAAATTAAGAGTGTCATTGGTCTCTATAATCTCCACTGTTGTGTAATCAACTTCCTTCTCATTGTTTATCCCATCTATGGCATCTAAGAGTGCACAACTCAATAAACCTAACCTGTATCTCTACTACGTCTCTTCTGTTACCAGAAAAATCCAGAGATATTTTTCCCCTTGTGCAAATATGGTGGTGTGCCTTGTGGTCCTTCTGAACTGTTAATCAGTTATACATATTTCATTTTGTTCCATCTGCTAATGTGTCTGGAAAAAGTATGTCTGTAAGTCTGTATCTGTTGAGAACCCATTTCCTTCTTGTACACTTACAAGAGAATGTAATGGAAACTTCAAAGGAAAAGTGGGTTTTTATTGGAAACTACAAAAATACCTAGCACTTCTGACAAGATTGGGAAATGAAAATACCACCAAAGGTGGACTGGGGACATTTCTGCTGTCAATACCCGACTTCAGTTTGGGAAGAATTTATGTTTAAAGATTTTATTATGGAAGTTGTTTTGACTGGGACTGCTAATGTGTGTGTGTTGAGGGGGGGGACACAGAGAAAGAGAGATTTGAACATGCCACAAAAATGGCTTAAATCTCAATGCTGATTTTAACAGAAACAGAGTGTAGTTAACCTACCCCAATCAACTCTTTTAGACATAATTAACTCTCTGGGAACTATCCAAATTCTATCAGGAGGCGATGGGGAGATTCATAGTGAGGGTTCTATATCACCTAAAAACCAGGATCTGAGATTCCTGAGAAAAGCAGAATCAGGTGGGGATGTTATTCAGACCCTGGGGCCAGGAACAAGAGGATCGAATGAGATCCCGCGTCCTCTGGAGGGCAGGGCTCCCAAGGACAGCTCCACTTAGGCCTAAGTTGGAAAAGCCAGCTTGAGGGCACTGACAGAACCCCGAATTGTGTGATGCCAAGACAAAGATGATTTATATAGAAAAGAATTTTTAAAAGTCATAAGTACCAGCAATGGTACAAAATATTTAGATAGAATCGTGGATTGTTGGACTTGGGAAATTTATAGTTAGAATTAAGTTTTATAGGTGAGGAAAGTAAGGCCCAGAGTAGTTAAGGGACCAATCTAAAGTGACACAGCAAGTAAGTTAGAAAATGTATATCAAAGGAGAGCTCAGGTTTCTCGACGCCTTCTCTGGGTTACCCGCCATTAACTCACATTGCCTCCTTTCATAGTTTGCTTCTGTTAGATTATTTCGGATTTGTTCCGCTGGAATTTAGACATGTATTGCACATGCCAATTTTTACAGTACTTTACAGTTTTGTTTATAGGTTGCACTGTTGGATTTATGTTACTTGGTGGGTCTAGTTCATATCTAGTTGTCCCTGGTTAGCCACAGCAAATACGTTTCAAGATTCCCAGTGGATGCCTGAAGCCACAGTTAGTACTGAACCCTGTATGCAGTGTTTTTTTTCCTACATACATACCCACAATAGAGTTTAATTTTAGTAAGAGATGAACAATAATAACTATAATAAAATAGAACAGTTATAGCAATATATTCTCATGAAAGTTATGTGAGTGTGGTCTCCCTCTCTCTCCCTCCCCCATCTCTCTCTTTTTCTCTCTCATATCTTATTGTATTTTATCTCAGGTAACTAAAACCACGGAAAGCAAAACTACAGTTAAAGAGAACTGCTGTACTCCTGGAAATGGCCAGGCTCTTAGTAAATGCTACTAAAACCTAATATACCTACTACCACTGAGGGATAACGAACCTAAAACGTGTGGTATTAATCTTGCTAAGTGCATGAAAACAACATGGAAAATTACTACATTGGTGTGGTGAAATCAGATGTGACATTAATGTTGTCATATGTGTATAATCACTGATCTTATCTTCAGGCAGACGATATACTATTGAAAGACACATACATCTAGAAAGTTATTACGGCTCCCAGTGAAATTAAATACTAACCGGCAGACTGAAAACTTCTCACCCTGATAGTCTAGTGCCACATCTAATTTTTATTAGAATGCTCATTGTCAGTCAGGGATAACTGATCCTCAGTCCTCCAGGTCATCTGCAGCTAATTTCTAGTAATTTATTGCTGAAATAAATTACCACAAACTACGTGGCTTAAAACCACCAAAATTCATTATTGCACAGTTCTGGAATCCAGGAGTCTGAAATCAGTATAACTGGGCTGAAATCAAGGTGTTGATAGGGCAGAGGAAATCTTTTCCTTTCATCTACCAACTTCAGGTGGCTGTTAGCATTCCTTGGCCTGTGGCCACATCACTCAAATCTCTATCTGTGTCTTCACATCATATTTTCCTCTACTTGTATTCAAATATATCTGTGCCTTTCTCTTATGAGGACAATTTTGATTACATTTAGAGCCTCCACCAAATAATTCAGGACAATCCTCTGATCAGGGTAGAGGGGGAGGTCTTAATCTAATCATACCTGCAAAATCTTTGCCATAGAAAATAACCTTATAGGGATTAGGACCTGCTATCTTCCAGGACCATTATTCAGCCTACTACATAAGTCCACATTATCTTCTGGGCTTACACACGGAAAGCCACACAACACAGCGGCAAAACATGGGAAGTCTAAATTCTGCTTGAAAAGCTTAACAGCATTTACTACCTGGACATTATATGAATCATAAAGAGGAGATTTGGGAGTGATATTTTTATAGATAGTCTGATACTATTAAATCCATATGAGAGACTGCTCTTCTCTGGCAAAGAGGTATAGATACAAAATAAAGACGTACAAAGCTGAGCCGCTGAGCCCTGAGCCCTGGAGTTCTTTTTTTTTTTTTTTTTTTTTTTTGAGTTTGGGTCCTCTGATGCACAGGCTGGAGTGCAGTATATAATCATGGCTCACTGCAACCTCTAACTCCTGGGCTCAAGGAATCCCGAATAGCTGGGACTACAGGCGTGCACCACCACGCTCTGCTAATTTTTAAAAGTTTTTTTTTTTTTTTTTGAGAGATGATGGTCTTGCATTATTGCTCAGATTGGTCTTGAACTTCTGGCCTCAAGCAACCCTCCTATGTCAGCTTCTCAAAATACTAGGATCACAGGCATGAGCCACCACGCCTGCTCAGTTCCTTGAGCTCTTTAGGCTTAGAAGTCAAGGAGATGAGGAAGTTTCCGAGAAGCATTTTCTGTAGGGGAAGCCAGCAAACTAGGAGAAAAGCAAAGCAAGAAGAGCACTCTGTGAATTCGGCTGGTGCACTTCATCAGAGGAGGACTGAAGCAGTTAGCAAAGAGGATGTTGATATGGTTTGGCTGTGTCCCCACCCAAATCTCATTTTGAATTGTAGTTGCTATAATCCCCACGTCCTGGGAGGGACCTGATAGGAGATACTTGAATCACGGGGGCAGTTACCCCTGTGCTGCTGTCCTCATGACAGTGAGTGAGTTTTCATGAGATTCGATGGTTTTATAAGGGTTTCCCCCATTGGCGCTTCTCCTTCTTCCACCACGTGAGGAGGGATGAGTTTTCTTCCCTTTCTGCCATGATTGTAAGTCTCCTGAGGCCTTCCCAGCCATGCTGAACGGTGAATCCCTTAAACCTCTTTCCTTTATAAATCACCCAGTCTTGAGTATGTCTTTGTTGGCAGCATGAGAAGGGACTAACACAGATGTCATTGATGAGAACAGTCTTGGGAAATGGTGGGGACAAGCTGGATTAGAACATAAGCAAGGGGATATGAAAAGAACCACATGGAACTGGAGCCTCATGACAGGAGGCTGAGGAGGAGGGGCACATATAGGAAGTTCAGGGAGAGGGGAATTCTGCTAAGGCAATCAGAGAGTGAAAGAACCAGGCACAGCCAGGCGCGGTGGCTCACGCCTGTAATCCCAGCACTTTGGGAGGCTGAGGCGGGCAGATCACGAGGTCAGGAGATCGAGACCATCCTGGCTAACACGGTAAAACCCTGTCTTTACTAAAAATACAAAAACATTAGCCGGGCATGGTGGCAGGTGCCTGTAGTCCCAGCTACTACGGAGGCTGAGGCAGGAGAATGGCATGAACCTGGGAGGCAGAGCTTGCAGTGAGCCGAGATTGTGCCACAGCATTCCGGCCTCGGCGACAGAGCCAGACTCTGTCTCAAAAAAAAAAAAAAAAAAAAAAAAAAAAAAAAAAGAACCAGGCACATGCATAGAATTTCTAGGTGTCAGTTGGTGTTAGGGAACATATAGAAAGTGACATTAGTTATCAGCATATGATCCCAGAAATCCTGCTGCTAGCTATTTATCCAAAAGAAGGGAAATCAGCATGTCAAAGAAGTATCTTTGCACTCTGCAAAATCTTGTATAGATAGACAATGGAATCTTAGTTGGCCAAAAAAGGGGAAATCCCATCATTTGCCACAAGGGTGGAGTTTTTTCTCCATCAGCAGAGATTTGTTTCAGACCAGATCCTGAGTAGAAGAGAGGGCTATGGCCAAGATACAAGTTGGGTCAGGTTATATGTAGGTGGGAAGCAAGGTAAAAAATAATTAGGATGAAAGACCACAGAATTGAAGTCAGGAGTGCACAATCATGGTAAACAAGGCCAGTTTCATGGGAATGTGACCTATGCAGGCACACAGCGAGCTGTATTCAGGAGGACCCCATGTTTGGTTTAATACTCTGCAGTTGCCACCTTGAAATCATTAATCATTTTATCTTTGACTCTACGCTTTGGTAGGGATGTCAGAAGAGGCAATGGAACATACAGTAGGAACTTGGAGGCTTGATCCCTTGGCTCATGTGCTGTTCAGCCTCCTGCCACCTCCCTGCCTTCAAGGGATGGGTTCTCAGCGGCCCACTTTCCAACTCCATGGCCTCCCAAGACCCACCAGGCCCTCCTCTTCTCACTCTACCTAGCCACCACTACTGCCCCAGCCTCCTGGTGCTCCAGGTGCCAGCCAGACAGTTCCTGCATGCTGCCCTACCAGTTACCAGAACCACCGTCCATCCCTGGCAGAGGCCTGGACCCAGGCTCCAGAGTTGTGCATATGTGCCCTGACATATTTTGGGGCAGTGCACTTTAACTCTGTGCTGGCAGTGCCACAGTGCATTTGGTGAGCACTTTGCCTTTTGCTCACCCCAATCCACGTGTTGAGTGTATCTTGTTGAAGTGGTTGCCATCTCATGGTGAACACCCATCGTCTGTGGTTTAGGGTAGTGGGCCTGTGGGGAGGAGAGTTTCATCTCCATGTCCCAGGCTGGGGCACAGCATGTTGCTTAGGCAGCTGGTGGGCCTCAGTACACAGTCACAGGGCATGGTGTCCAGGTGCCTATGAGACTCTGCATTCACCTGAGTCTGAAGGAATGCCACATTAAATCACAATTAAAATAACACCATCCCAATCAGTGATTGTGATTTAATATAACACCATCACTGATTGTGAGAAAGACCACAGAAGAAAGGAAAATATTTAATGTTCGAATCTTTAACTGCATTGTTTTGCATTTTCCTTGCTTTTTGTACTCGGGAGCCCATATTTACAATATGCATTGGGCCCCAGAAATGTTGGCAGTGCCCTGGTGACAAGATCGATGCATTGAACGTGCTAAGAGGGTTGAAGGATCATTGAAAGCAATGTGCTAGAGAAAATGAGGAGGGTGACAGGAGATGGTGGTCAGAGAAGAACATGGAGGAGGAGGCTGCTGATGACATCATTGGAGTTATGACCATAAGAATGAGTGGTCGAAGTATGAAAAAGTAAAAGAACATTGTCAAAAAGTCAAGGCACCAAGAAATTGACTATTAAAAACAATCGATGTGAATATTGAGGAAATATGACATAAATAGGATTAATAGGGGTAAATTTTCAAGAAATATGGGGAACCCTGGGAGTTACAGGGAGTTGTTACAATCAAAATGCCCATTTTTTCATTATATTTTCATTCAACATTTGGAGTTAATAAATTGTTTTACAACTATTCATTCAGATCTTAAGTTCTTCTCATTGTTTCTGGGACAAGAATAAAATATGAAGATAATAAGATAGAACTACTTGTTTTTCTTTTTAGAAGACGTTATTAAGAAAATGAAAAGACAAACCACGGGCAGTGGGGAAGTATTTGCAAGACATGTGTATTAGTCCATTCTTGCATTGCTATAAAGAACTACCTGAGA
Source organism: Nomascus leucogenys (assembly GCF_006542625.1). NCBI lineage: Eukaryota > Metazoa > Chordata > Mammalia > Primates > Hylobatidae > Nomascus > Nomascus leucogenys. The sequence continues at coordinate 115,808,258 of NC_044386.1, forward strand.
CTGGGTAATTTATAAAGAAAAAAGGTTTAGCTGGCTCACAGTACAACAGGCTATAGAGGAAACATGGCTAGGGAGGCCTCAAGAAACTCAGAATCATGGCGGAAGACAAAGGGGAAGCAGACATGACGTACGTGGCTGGAGCAGGAGGAAGAGCGCAAAGCGGAAATGTTGCACACTTTTAAACAACCAGATCTCATGAGAACTCACTATCATGAGAGCAGCAAGGGTGAAAATCTGCATCCATGATCCAATCACCTCCCACCAGGTCTCTCCTCCAACATTGGGGAATACAATTCAAGGTGAGATTTCGGCGGGGACCCAAATTCAAACTATATCAACATGTTATCTACAAAGATCTTGTATCCAGACTACATAAAGAAATGTACAAAGAACCTTTGCTACTCAATAAAAGGGCCAACAATCCAATAAAAATACAACAAATGAATAAGCACGTCAGAAGGTGTTCATGAAAACTAAAACCAAATGAGATTATCACAATAAATCTACTAAAATGATGAAACTAAAGAATATGGACAATACAAAGTGCTGATGAAGATGTGGAGCAACCTGAACCCCTTACAATGCTGATGAGAATGCAAAATAGTAGAAAATTGTTGGTTGGTTTCTTATAAAATTAAACACTCATCGCCCAAGGCCTTGGGAGACCACCCCTTGCACTAGTGTGCCCTAGATGTGAGACATGGAGTCAAAGGAGATTATTTTGGGACTTTAAGATTTAGTGACTGCCCTGCTGGGTTTCAGACTCACCTGGGGGCTGTATCCCCTTTCTTTTTGCTCATTTCTCCCTTTGGGAATATGAATGTGATATGATTTGGCTATGCCCCCACCCAACTCTCATCTTGAATCATAATAATGCCCATGTGTCAACGGTGAAGCCAGGTAAAGATAATTGAATCATGGGGTGGTTTCCCCTTATTGTTGTCATGGTAGTGAATAAGTCTCAGGAGATCTGATGGTTTTATAAATGGGAGCTCCCCACACAAGCTCTCTTGCCTGCTGCCATGTAAGATGTGACTTTCCTCCTCATTCACCTTCCTCCATACACAATTGTGAGGCCTCCTCAGTCATGTGGAACTGTGAGGCAATTAAACCTGTTTCCTTTAGAACTTACCCAGTCTCAGGTATGTATTTGTTGGCAGAGTGAAAACAGGATAATACAGAATGTTTACCCAATGCCTGTATCTTGGAAGTAAATAATTTGTTTTGATTTTGCAGGCTTGTAGGTGGAAGAGACTTGCTTTGTCTCAGATGAGACTATGGATTTTGGGCTTTTGAGTGATGCTGAAACAAGCTGAGACTTTTTGGGGGCTAGTGGCAGAAGATGGTTGCATTTCACCGTGTAAGAAGGATATGAGATTTGGGGGCCAGGGACACAACAATATGGTTTGGATCTCTGATCCCACAAAATCTCATGTTGAATTGTGGTCCCCAGTGTTGAAGGTGGGACCCTGTAGGAGGTGACTGGATCACAGGGACAGATTTCTCATGAATGGATAATGCCATCCCCTTGGTACTGTCCTCACTATAGTGACTTCTTGTGAGATCTGGTTACTTAAAAGTATGTGGCACCTCCCCACTCTTTCTTTTGCTCTCACTCTCACCATATGACATCTCTGTATCTGCTTTGTCTTTCACCATGAGTAAAAGCTCCCTGAAGCCTACCCAGAAGCCGAGCAGATGCCAGTACTATGCTTGTACATCCTATACAACTGTGAGCCAATTAAATCTCTTTTCTTTCTAAATTACCCAGTCTTAAGTATTCCTTTAGAGCAATGCAAGAACAAGCTAATACACTCACTTCCATGACCGCTGTATCCCACTCTTAGATATTACCTAGGGAAAGCATGTGTACACACAAAGATCTATATGCAAATGATTATTAATAATAACCCCAAACTGGAGACAATGGAGTTTCTCAAACAGGAATTCAATGAATAAAAATAAAAATGGTGCTCTATCCATAAAATGGAATACTATGTAGCAATAAAAGAACAAACTTCGGCTATATACATCAAAATAGGTAATTCTCAAAAGTATTCGTAATATGCTATATGACAAAAGCTGGAAAGAATGGCTACATATTGTATCATTTTATTATATGATGTATGGGTTAAATTGTATTCCCTAAAACTTATGAGTTGAAGTCCTAACCCCCAGCCCCTTAGAATGTGATCTTATTTGGAGAAAGTCTTTTACAAAGGTATTTAAGTTAAAATCAGAAAGTTATTAAGATGGGCCCTAATCTAATATGATGGGTATCCTTATTCAAAGGGGAAATCTGGGGACAGACACAATGTTAAGAGATGCTAAGAGAAGAGCCACCTACAAGCCAAGGAGAGAGGTGTAGAACAGATTCTTCCCTCCAGGACCTCAAAAGACACTAATTTATCTCATACCTTGTTCTCAGACTTCTGGCCTCCGGAATTGTGAGACAATACATTTCTTTTGTTTAAGCCACCCAGCTTGTGCCATTGTGTTATGGCAGCCCTAACAGACTAATACCTGTTGACTTCTGAATAGAGCAAAACTACAGTAAGTGAAATCAGAGAATGTTTTCCAGGCATAATGGAGAGGAAGGGGTTTACTGCAAAGGGGCATGAGAAACTTTTCTTGATAATGACGATTATATGATGGTGGTTATATGATTATACATAGTTATAGAAGCTCATCAGACTTCTCTATCTCACAAGGGTGAATTTTACTCTATGTAAATTACATCTCAATAAGCCCAACTTCAGCAGAATTTGCAAACTTTTTCCTGGATACTCTGCTGGCAGGCCTTTGTGGAGTTCCTCACAGTCATTGGTAGGGATGTATTATTGAACAACAGAGCAGGGAAAACTGTTTTGCACACAGCTTGGGAAGCACAGTGGGAAGAGAGAAAAGGACAGAGAGAAAAGAAAGAGGTAGGAAAGAGGAGAGATGAGATGCGGGGAGGCTGAGAGCTGGAGGAAGGTGGAATTTCTGAAGAGACAGAGGGATTTGGGCAGAGTCACATGGATACAACTTTGGGGAGAGGTATGGGTAAAGAGAATTTTTAGGAAGTATTATTGTGTGCCGTTGATTTGAGTCCTTTTGTTGCCACTCTGCCCTCAAGGAAACCTTTAGTAAACACCTCACATTACCTATAAAGGTTTTTGAAGTCAGACATATTGTTTATTTGGTTCTTACCGCTCTGCTGAGAAGAGCCTTAAAAACGTGGAAGTCCCTGTTTTGCCCAGGTTTCATATTTATTTATATACATGCCTACTTCCCCCAGAGAAAAGGATGGGAGCTGGTGAATTTTAATAACATTTGCCCTCCCTGGCCCCTGCTGTTTACACTGAGCATAATTTCAGGTGCAACTTGATGGCTGATCATTGAATTTAATCTGAAGTGTACCTACTTTTCCATTTTGTATACTGATGGCCTTGGTTGAAAGAAGAAAGCAAATGGAATACATTAATCTCAATAAAATAAGTATGGAATTATATCGGAATAAATATGTGTATTTGCACATAACCTTGCATACCTACATATCAAATTTTTTACAAGTATGCATTTTATGAGGAAACACCTAGACATTCCTTCTATTAAATAGACCTGAAATTGAATTCTCTGATTTTTCCTGCACATCAGAGTAGGAGAAATTAGGTCTTTGATTCTGTACTATGATTAAGGCAAAGTTTCGTGAGTGTTCAAAGGTGAGTTTGACATTGCAGCCAACATTTTGGAGGCTGGATATTTCAGTAGATCAAGGTCCTATTTTGTTTTCTATTTGTGGGCATAATCAGAGGCTAAAAATATTGCTATCTGCTCAAATACCATATAGTAGAGAGAAATGTGCATATCATGTTTTATAAAGAGAGTCCATGAGAGAATTAAATGAAGAATCACATGATCAAAGGACTAATGATTCATCCCAGAGCATATAATGCCCGACTATTTTAACCTACGAACATTTGGATGTTTTTCATGTGCAAGAACATTATGGCATGTAAAAAAGAATCCTTACAAATGACTGTTTCTTTGGGAGTTGCCTCTGAGTGGAGACAAGCACAGATGTCTTTATTAGGCTCTATCTAAGTAGCTTCCCTTGAGGGGACCCTGGCGGGTAAGCATTAGCAGGCTGATGCCTAATCTGTGAGAATCTCCGTGCTCATTATGGTGCTCATTAGTGGTGGGTGACCTCACAAGGAGACACATGGTATTGCTATTTCTATGATTCTTAGGTCCTGTGTATACTCTAGGGGTAGGCATGTGAGATTCCAGATTCAGATTCTCAAAATGAACCACTGTTCACACTCAGATCAGAAGCACGTTTCACCTAAACATCTCTCTTCAACATGCAGTTTCCATATCATGAGAACAATGATAAGGTGTTCACATACATGGCATTTTGATCTGCAGTCCAGAGCATCAGCTTCTTCTGGCTTTCAGTTAACTGCTGGGTAAAACGACTGTTCCAAGAGTACAGAACTTTTCAAGTTGTGAATTTTATTCATTGGTTTATTTTGGGGAAAAAAAGAAGGTATGACATTTTTTACTACTGCAATTTTCCTTGTAAAAAGTGCTTGTCTGCTTTTAGCTCTGGCTCTTTCAGGTATAATTTCTCCAATAATTTAGGTCATATGAAGGGAAATCCAAGAGCATTGATCTGGACTGTAGTGAAAATTTTGAGTATGTTCTATATAAAGTGGTGGAAATACTTTGCTCTAAGCAGTTTGGTTTGCGTGAGGATAACCTGATGGTGGGGAGTGTATGTCTACATATATGTGTATGTATAGGTATTTGCATAGGTATATGTATTTGTATATGTATATGTATGTGTGTATATGTGTATATATACATGCTTGCATTTTTGCAATAGCCCTTGAATCTTGCCTTAAGCGCCATTATATCAATTTCCCAACAAAAAGCAAATGCTATACAATCAAATATGTATTACTTTTATGAAATTTCATCCTGAATGAAACAACAGTACACTTACCATTAAAGTACACCCTTTATGTAACCATTTAAAACAAGATTAGAATCATGAACCGGAGTTCAGGATTGTCTCTGCTCTGTTGGTAACGAGCACAGAGAAAAGGAGCACAAAAATGTTGGCCTTTCTTCTAGTCTATGACTATATTGCCATTTCCCTTATATTCATTTGGGAAATTAAAAAAAGAAACTCATTTAACAACCTTTCTTTTAAAAGAGAATTCATTACAAACTCAGTGACTTTGCATATTTTCACGGATTTTGTGTCCACCTACAAAGAGGAGTATTTTTTGTGATTCAGTTGGGGGAAAAAATAGCCTTGACCCTCACTTTGAGTCACTTGCTTAATAGCAACTGGCTCAGGAACACCATAAATGTGGTTAAACCACAAGTTAATTAACTTTGACACTGTTGCTGCGAGTTGGTGAGGGTGGAAAAAGAATTACAAAGTTAGTACTTTGACACCAAGGAGATTTCTTTTTGTCAAAAAATATATAAAAGTTATAACCTTACATTAGGGAATTAATTTACATAGAACCAAAGGAAGTTTGTTTAAAATCTTAATAGTTCTTCACATTTCTCTGATCTTTGGCACACATTCTCTTTGCAATCCCTTCCCTGGCTTTTTTTTACATCAAGAACACCTTGTCTTAAATGTACGCATGTGTGTGTGTGCGCGTGCATGCACACACACACACACACACACACACACAGAGCAATGAACCAAAAGAAGAGGGTCCAAATCTTACCTGCCATATGCCACTGCATGTTCTCAGAATTGGAAAACAGCATATATCATGCAGTAAATTAAATAAAAGAATGTTATTTTAAGCTAAGCAACCAAGGAAAGCTACCAAATGCATGAGAAGACTTTTTGGAATTTTCAGATAAGATTAGTGGATCCCATGCCAGCACAAGAGATTATACTGGTATATTTAAGATATGAGTTTGTGGTATGAAGATCAATGATCTTTTAAAAAGTATCTTTCCCTGTTATATGAGATGTATAATATGCCTCAATAAAGTCATATCCATGTATACAAATGATTTTCTTTTTGTGCTAGTGGTAGGTTGGAATACACCCTCCATAGCAGGGAGGGAAGGACTTTTGCCATTTTTGGGACCCTCTCCCATACACAGGCATGTGAGAGTTTACAAAGGGAATGTGAGGCTCTCAGTTGCTCCACAGGGGATGCTTAGGGGCCCTTTCCACCACTTGTATGCTTCATTCACCCTAGGAATCACTTTCTTACAATCCTTCCTTCATTCACTCTAAGAATCACTGTAGGGATCACTTCCTATAATAGAGGAGAGGTACCTCTATCTATCAAATTCTGGACACATGTCTCAGCAAGATGTAGAGATTTTGAAACCAGGGTTTAAACATCAATAAAAGGAATTGGTGGGAAAATAAAAACTGGTCTAAGAAATAAACTAGCAGGTTACTAAAGTGTTAGTGGATGGATGAGGAGTACAGAAAAATAATAATGATAACAAACAGACCCTGTGATTGTTAGAGTCTGGTAGTCACTGTCAAACCCACCTCAATTAGCAGAGATCTACATTTTCTTCCCCATATGCAATTTCAAAATCTAGAAAGCTCCAAAACCAATAGTTTTGTTTGCCCATAATTTATTTGGTGACAAACCTTGACCTGTACTATCATAAGGCTACTCACAGTCTGTATTTATCCTACTTATTGTGACTATTCATGTATTTTAGTTAGAAATATTGTGCTAGATAATGGTGGGGAGGTAGGGGCTCCCTCAGACCTCACTGGATCTATCAGGTGCTGCACCTTTCTAAAATCCGAAAACACATCTGGCTCTGGGAGTTTCAGGTGAAGGATTATGGGTGTGCATTTCAACTATCTTTGTTCTTTGATTTAACCTGTTTATTTCTTGGCATGCTTTTCTGTCTCATACTGAGTCTTCTCTCCAGTGATAAATGCTGGGTTGAGTACTTTCATGACCCATTGTTGATACTCACATGCAGGATTCTTAATCTCTCAGTCATCATTTTGAGTTCAGTCTTCACAGATCTTGGGACAGAGCTTGGTGGTCGTTTCTACTTCTATCGGCCTCTGAATATTGGCTGGTGAGGAAGTTCAGCTTTCACTTTGGGTGCTGCAGAGATAAGAGCCTCATTTTTCTGAAGATGGCTTGTCCTCTCCCTGCTATTCTTACATGAAGAGAAGGATTGAAGGGACATATAGATAGCTCTGTCTTTTCATTGCAAGTACTACTCCCCCAAAGCCCTTTATATTGTTCAAACATTTTTTACTCAGTTCTTTCCTAGATTATCATAGCAAAAGTACTCTTAGAGCCATTGATCATGGATTTTATGTTTTATCTGCTTGATATGCATGTATAAATGAACCTCGTTTTCATTTATACCGATATTCTCCAAAACCTTGTGAGTGTTACTGAATCCATTTATAGATTTGGTAAATGACATTCATGAACACTGAGAAACGTATTTAAGTCTCTATTGTTCAAAGTGTGGTCTAGATATTACTGGCATTGCCACCACCCAGGCACTTGGTAGAAATGCAGAATTTCAGACCTTTTTCCAGACCTACTGAATTGGAATCTGCATTTTAATGATATTCTGCATGAGTCATATATGCGCAACACAATTTGAGAAGCTATTAAGTAGGAACTCCAGTGATCTGTCTTCTCTATCCTGGATGTTATTGAAAAAGCAAAGGTATGGGATATATGTGGGGACTTAAGAATCCACTCCTCAAACTAGGAAACCACTTGCTAAATTGAAATTTCAACGAAAATCATAAAAGTAAATAAGGCTTATGAAGGCACATAGGGTAAAGATTTATTCTAAACACACGATTTATTTTCAATACTTCGAATTGTTTCAATGAGCCTTAGTACGCAGCCTAAAATAACAACTAATGCTGCAGAGTTAATAAATGACTGGAAAAGAAGAGGATGGTTCATAAAGATGAGGCAAATATATGGTGTGAATACATGGGGACTTTCCGAGTGCAGCTGGTGGCTCACTGGGTTGGCGCCTGGCTAATAAGGCCAAAGGTCAGGCCCCTTTCCAGTTGCTACGTGCATGATGAAAGCACAGAATAAGGGGCTTGATCCTTGAAAATTCCTCTTTCTTCAGACCATCTAAGTCTGGGTGTGGGGGGTGCTTAAACCCATTGTAATCCTAAAGACTTGAGTTTTTAATCAGAAGATACATTTTTTTTTTTTTTTCCAATCTGTAAGGCCCAAGGCAGCACAGGTGCAAAAGTACTGCCTTCAACTACCTCAGCTCCAGAGAGCTCTGGTCTTCACTGCATTGCAGAAGCTACCTCTGGCTTTTTGGATTTCTCTTTCACTTGCACATGTGTGCATCTCTTACTCCAACATCCAGTCGAGCAATCTGTCAGCCTGAGAGACCCAGAAACTCTCATCAGACGGTTGAATCACTGACTCTCACCCTATTTACATCCACTCTCCAACTGGGTAGATGTTATTACTCTGCTGAGCCTTGGTGCCCCTGCCACTCCCAACAGTTACACAGGAGAAAATGGGGGCTCAGAAAGTTTGCATAAAGTCACATCAACTGCAAGTGGCAGAGCTGGACTCTAAGCCCAGTTCCATTTTACAACTTTGTTTGAAATGATCATTTCAGGTCACAAACATTGGCTGGAACCAATCTCCAATCATGAAAACCTTTCTACTGCAAAATAATTTTGTAATAAAAAGTTGTTTGAATGAAGGATTCTATGATGTATTTGATACATATTGAAAACACTTTCAGTTCAAAGACATTATGTCCTGGGGTAGAAAACCGGTGTCAGAAAGACTGAATTTAAACTAGAGGTACAGTCTTTCCATTGTTGAATATTATTATTATTACTAATTTTTAAAATGGTAATAAAAATGGCAGGTATTTCCAGCTGCCATGGACTTTACTTCTCTTTATTGTTTTATACTTTCCCTGATTCATAAATGCATGTCATCTGATTGGTTCCACCCAGGTATTTAAATTTGTAACTGCTGAATTCTATTTTACTAGCCAAAAGACCATATTGTTTATCAAATATGTTCATTCTTAGAACCTCATGTACAATATTTTCTGAAATAAAACAAAAAGAACAAGATGATTCCCCAAAATATATTATTTTATTTTTTCGCTTAGTCTTCCTCAACATTTTTCCATATTTCAATGTAATCATGTAACCTATATATGACTTAAGAGGTATGTGATTGGCCAACATCTTTTAGTCATCATGTATGTTAATAGCTTTCAATGGTAATCAACAATGGCAAGCTATAAGAAAAGCTAACGTATAAAAAGCATCATTCACATCTTTTTGTTGCCTCCTCCTCCCTCGGGATGAAGTAGTGTGCTTTGTCTCGAGCTCAGTTGTGTGGGGTATTTGTTCTACATAAGTCAGGATGAACAGGTTGTGCTGCAATAACAAAGAGTCCTAGAATCTCAATGGTTTGAAACAATTGTCTATTCCTTGCTCAGGCTCCTTGTGATGTGACACAGATGCTGTCAAGTGACCTAGGTTGACTGACCACTGCCACTTTAAACATGGTCAGTCATTACACCAGAGGGCACAGAGCTCCTGGGGGTCTTGCCCTGGCAGTGACGTGCTTGATCCAGAAGTGATACACATCACTCTGGTCAGAGTTCATTGGCCAGAGCTTTTCACATGACCCCACCTACACATAAAGGGGACAAGAGTTTTCCTCTCCATGTGCCTGGGATTCAGATACCTCTGCCCCCTTTTTTAAAAAAATCTCTCTCTTTTACCATTCTATATTCCTTTTTCATGAGGACCTTTTATTATGATCATTGACATTTCTTTTCACCTGAACCTCAATAAAATTCGTAGACCATTTTGGCACCAGTGAACAAAATTCTGAGATAAAAGCAATTTAACCAGAGTAGACTGATCGCCTGCATTTCCTATTAGATAAAGGCTATTGTGACAAGCCATGTCGCAATAAAATCTACTATGATGATACATTTTCTTTATTATTCAGAGACAGTGGTCTTATTTAATTACCTATATTTGTGTAACGTCAATGTGTAGTGATTCTTTTGGGATGGTGATTATTTTGCTGGTATCTGATACCACCCTTTATGAGCAAAAATTAAAGACATCAACTTATTTAATACATCATTTTAAAATGAAAACATCCCATTTTATTTCATTTTGTATAACTGGATTTATAATTATTTTGCAATACTTTTTTTTAAATTTCTGGACTCAGTACTCTTTGCATTTGGAATCTGGCTGTACATTTTCCATTAGATTCTCCTAATATAGGATCTCTTTTCTATTTGTTGTTTTTTTCAGAGTACAGAACCCTCAAAATTGATTGAAATGTATCAGATGCAGTAAGAATTCATATTATAAATGAGAAAGAGACCGATCTTTATATTTCCTTCTATGACTCCCAATTTACTATATATCTTCCCTTCCCTCAAATCACATCATTTTATCAGTGAAAAAAAAAAAACAAAGTTATGTGCCAAAAAGATGGAATTCATACAGGTCGTCTATTGTACTATTAGCAACTCTGGGACAAAGTACTCAAACGATGTACTGGAGTTACTCGGTTGTTTTAAAAGCCTCTTAAACATTTTGGCAAGAGGCTGTATTCTCATCCTGCTTCATTCAAAGCCAAGCTTGCTTTTAATCAGATTCAGACTAAATAATATGCACAGCAGAACATTTTAAACTCTTGATGTCAACATGGTAAGTCCTGTAAAATTATATGGGTACAAATAATGCCGTTTTATCCAAGCGATTGACAGAAACCAGTGGTGCAGAAATTCAGAAAGCCCTTCTGAAAATACTCATGTAGCTGCAGAGGGGACCGGCAACTGGTCACTAGCTCCACCAGGGCCACTCTTGTCTGAGCTTGTCAAGAGGCAGGCAGCTCGCTGGGGTCTGTGAAGTCATTCTATAAAGCTCACCATAGGAACCGAGGAGAACGCTTTGCTGTAAGGACGTACACAGCTGTGATGTCACAGGCACAAAGATAATAAAATGTGGCTAGTGTGGTGTCAACTACACCTTGGCTCTTTTGTCTTTTTTCACTCCTCGTATAATTTTGTATCCTTGTGCGAATCGCCTCATTAGGGAAAGAGACTGAAAATTGGGGTCAGGGTATTTAAACCTGACCTGTGCAGAGGCCAGACAAGGCCGGGGCCCACCGAGGCTTCACTTCAGAGCCCTGGACCACCCCTGAGGTGACACCAATTCAAGCCTCATTTTATAAAGGCCTTATTAATTATTGTCCTTATAAGAAGGAGAAGAAGCCTTATAAAGAAATGTGTCATTCTTCGAGTAGGAGTGGGCAGACAAAAAAAGGAAGAGAGAGGGAGAGGGAGAGGGAGAGAGAAAGAAACAGAGATCAAAAGGGAGCTTTTTTTTTCCTTTTGCTTTTCATGCCTCCAAACCTCAAAGGAGGTCGAGGAACAATCAGGCTCAGGGGTCTCCTGTGCTTTCTGGCAATTAGACTCAGCTGATGGGCTGAAAGGGATTGAATGGCAGGGTTCAAGGCCCTTCTCCGGAGCTGCAGACAACAGGCTTTTCCAAAGCAGCCGAGCAGCAGACACCATCGAAATCATTTCAAATGGAGACTTACAGCGAGGATTCATTAATTCACTGGCCTAAACAATTACGGGAACATATAATGTCTCTATAAACACTTTGATAAAGACTGTCATCTTAGACCTTCATTTTCCCTATTTTATTAGAGATTTTTAATGCCGGGTTGGAAAGGCATCTTTTATTTCTCCAATTACTGAATTATAAACCCTTTTTCTGAAAATCAGCCACCCCCAAATAGCTGAATATTTCATTTTTAACATTAGGCTGCAGAATTTAAAAGGAAATATATGTATATTTATATATAAATATAGATATACACACACTAAAGGGAAATATATATATTTATTTATATATAAATACATAGAGAGTAAAAGGAAATATATATATATATATATATATCCATATATCCATCTTCCACCCTGAAATCCATAAAGCTTAAGTTGTCATCTGGCTTAAGCACAGCAAATTCGCTCTCTGGATTATTTCTTTCACAGCCCCTTTATGGTTCCTAGTTTCTCTTGATGTAACTTTTAGGGGATAAATTAAAAAAGTAAAATTTTATTATCAATTTAGTTAATGCTAGTTCATCACAGGGGAGGTAAATACAAGAATCTAGTAAGGTGGTCAGGGCGGGGGTAGTTAGTGATTTTCATTTAGATTGGAAAAAAAAAAGAAAACAGATAAGCCTATGAGCTGTTAGGCTTTAGGGATCGCTGGACAAATGTCCCAAAGAAAATCAAAGTGTTGGGGCTCCAGGTTGAGCAGCAAGAATGAATGACGCTGAATTTCAAGTATTCTACCTCCCGAATGTAACGGGATCAAAATGATTGCCATCGGTTTGGTCACTGCCCAGATGAGTGGTAATTTGCAAAAGAGCACCATTAACCAGCCTTTCAAAAGATAGGGACTGTTTTACTGTTTTTAAAACTGTGCCGAGTGGTTCTGTGAACCAAAATCAGCTTGGTACCTCCACTTTTATTTTCTCCATGGGGTTTCACCTATCATACCTGTTAGGCTTTGATTCTGTAGGTGGAGCTGACCTCGTGCACAGCACCCGGAGCAAAAATAGCTGCTCCTCTGCTAGCCAACATGGAGAAAACGTTTATGTGTGTGCGATCGCATCGGGCTGCTTAGCAGGGCAAGGGTTAACTATTTACATACTGTCGACCCCTTTCAAGCAGGCACTGAGAACTGCTGCTTCTAGGCAACCACATCAAACACTCGAGGGCCTTGGTGATCACTGATGACAAAGTAATAATAAAAAGAAATATGGCCGCTCTCAGGGCATCTTTCATCTGCTTACACTGGGGCACTTGTTGCACAAAAGGCCAGTACTTTGTTTGACATATTTGGAAACTGAGGTAGCTGGCTCTTTGGCCACCCCCAGAGGTGGTCAGGCAGACTGGAAACTGAACCGAAAGCACTTGACTTGTCCACCCCACTTGGGAGACAGCAGCCATCTTGATTCACAGGGAAAATGTTGAGGGACTGCCACCTTCATTCTCCAGGGGCCTGAGAGGGAAAGACAATCGGCTGCTGTTACACAAATAGACACGGATTTAGGCTTCCAAGAGACCATTTTCCTGGGCACACCATACTCTCAACTTCTGGACTAACGCTCAGCTTAAGCATATAAGGTGGTATTAGAAAACTCCCTGGGTATGGCAGGTTTGCCACGTCCACTTTGAATAGTTTCCTTGACTTTTCTGGACTAAGACAGAAGGTTGCATGGACGGATGCAAGGAATGCCATGAAAATATTAGTCTAGGAGTTTCGGGTATATTCACCTGAGCTCATCCTTCTGCAAACACTACAGTGTTAAATAAGAACTGAATCCCGATATGCATGGTTTGGATGAGTGAAATTTTATTTTCATGAAAATTGTATCCAAGTTACTTTTCTTCTTTGGGTAGGTAATAGAGGCAGAAAAGGAAAAGAGTGTACCCTGGCAATCACGGTAGTTTCATTCTCTGTCTTCACTCCAACTCAAGTGGCTGAGGGAAGATATCCACCACTGCTAACTCTGGCCCTCAGCAGAGGGAGGGTGACTGACCATGTGCTGGCCAGCTTTCTAATTTAATCCCTTCTCTTCCTTACAGAAAAGAAATGAGATTTAGGGAGGTGCAGTTCTTTACCCAAGTTTGCAGAGCTGATAATGCTCGTCTAGGTCTTGACTTGGTTCTGTTTTCCTCCATTGTGTAGGTTCTTTCCACTTCACTTATTCACTTGTTTTCATTTCTCAGTTTATTTTTCCATCTATTCATTCAAGAAATATTTTTGACAATCCAAATGTCCATTGGTGGATGAATTGACAAACAAAATGTGAAATATGCATATAATGGGATATTATTTAGCCTTAAAAGGGAAGGGAATTCTGACATATACTGAAATATAGATGAACCTTGGGGACATGATGCTAAGTGAAATAAACCAGTCGCAAAGGACAAATACTATCTGATTCTACTCACATGAGGAAGCTGGGGTAGGCAAATTCAAAGTCACAGAAAATAGAATGGTGGTTGCCGGGTGCAGGCAGGGGAAGGGAGAATGGGGAGTTATTGTTTAATGGGGACAGAGTTTCAGTTTGGGGAGATGAAAAAGTTCTGGAGATGGATGGAGGTGATGGTTGCACAACAATGTAAAAATACTTAATACATTGAACGGTACACATAAAAATGGTTAAAATGGCAAATTTTATGTTACATGTATTTTACCACAAAAAAAGTTTTAAAAACTGTATTCTATATGAGTTCAAGAGAGAGGATATGAGGCTGAATACAAAGTCCAGTTTCATAATTAAGAAAAACAAAATCAAAAACGAAATAAAATGAAAGATTTTTCTCTTTGGTCCAGATTCAGCCCAGACTTGTCCTAGAAACACAGGCTGTGCTCAAGTGGAGCAAAATGACAGATATTCAGTGCCTTGGTTAGGCAGTGAACACACATCCTTTTTGTTTATCTGGGAACAGTATTTGACTCAGTTTTAATTATATTGAGATACATGGGCAGGACATGCAGAAACTGTAACACTAAATAACGTAGAGAAATGTCAATATTGGTAAATTTATTCTAATTCTTACTCTGAATATTTGCTTTTGTGTGTTTTTATTGTTGCTTCACTTTGTTAGACCTGAGGTTGTTCTCATGCAATTTTTAAAAGAAATAAGTCACATGTTGAGACATAGTATCTTCTCTTAGAGAAGCATGCTGTTTTCTAAAAACAATACTTCAACTTCCTTTACATGTATCTCGGTTAATTTCTGGAGTTGATTAGATCTACATATATTATTCCTGGTTTTTTGAGTGCCAATTAAATGTTGAGCTTGCCTTGGGGCAGACACTTTCCTTCCCGTTTTCCTAGAGTGCCCTTTCTCTGAGCACAGGGCTCACAGACCCTTCGTTGCTCTCTTGCTGGGTGACACGCAAGTTCCTCTCTCGAATCTGAAATATTAATGCCCAGTGTGTGGTAACACATTACCAAAAGAGGCACTGGGTCTGAGATTTGAATTAGCTTTTTCACTCTTGTCTCCTAAGAGTTTTTGTGGTTATCAATGTTTTGCTCCAATGTGTGTATTTTGAAATCTGCCAGGTAGATTAAAGAATTTAATTTTAAAAATGCCAAGCTGAGAATTTAAACCTTATCATCTTTGAGCAGAGGTAAAAATCCTTTATTCACTTCTAGTCATTTTGATTGTTTTTTTTTTGTAAAATCTTTATTTTTCTATTGAAAACTGATGTAAAAGCCAATTGAAGAGGGCAAAATGAGATATACGTTGGTCTGATTGAAGAGGGGGATGGATGTGGGGGAGTTGTGAGGGTTCTAGAGCCCATCTATGTCAGCCCAGGTAATCTCTCCACTAAGGAATGTCTGAGGGCTTTATAAGGAACACTATCAGTGAACATAGTTTGAAATATTGATAGATCGAATTTATTGTCAATCGCTTTTCTTTGGGCACCTCACAATTGTCTTCTCTCTGAGATGTAGAACATAACATTGATTGTGCTTAAACCACCACTTTCCCTGCATGACACAGGGGGACATCATTTCAATTTGCATTCACTTCCAAAATTATACCTCCTTCCAAAATTTTTCTCTACTTTTTTTCCTCCGTAGAACAACTACCCTACTCATTTGTTTTGGATCCATTCCAATCCTTGGATTCCCTCCTTCCTTTTTCCCAGCCCGTTGCCTGCTTCCATCATGATAAACAATCCTCATTCCTCTTCCAGCTAGCCACTTAACCCTCTAAGCTCTGAAGTAGATTTGTTACATCTTGTTTAGACAAATGACAACGCCTGCTTTTGACTTGGAGTATTACTTAAAGTATTAATATATGAACCTTTCTGACAATTTCTTGTTCCTAATGAGACACTATTTAGATGCCATTTAGAGTGCTAACATTAATTCAATAAACATTCACTGATTTCCTCACTGGGGACCAATGGAGATGAACCTGCCATACCCTTGCCTTCAAGATACTTGCAAACAGGTAAGGGGTAAAATGTAGATTTTGATGTATGAAAAAGAGGATTATGAAAAAAAATAATGATATGAACTGAGGGCCTGCAAGGTGTCAGACATTTTGCATTTATTTTTTTTATTTGAGTCATCACTGCAATCTGATACAATTTTTATTTTACTATCACTTTTAATGTAGGATGAAACAGTTTCAGAAGTGTTAGTTGAATCAGATCTGATTTTAAAGACCATGTCCTTTCCACTCTGGTAAATCGCCTATGAGCCACTCTACAGAAGGGCATTGAGGCCCGTGATGTGCTAAGTAGGGCAAGGTACCCTAGATTACCAAAATGCAAAGATCTCCTAACCAGCGTGCTGCTTGTGTTTTGCACCTACATTTCATTGTTCTTAGGATCAACGGAAACAGCACAAAAAGATACCCACCTGGCAACTACCAAATGGCCAGGCTGTGGCTTCAGCAAAATTCAATCAAATCCAAGGCACACTTCTCCATTCACCCAAAACAACTGCCCGGAGGTCATCAGCGCAGATTTCGTATTTGCCCAGCCCACACTCATGGGAAGAACCTACCCTTTGCTTTCCAATGAACTGGCCTCTTGCACTGAATGAGTCATTTAAGCATCTCCAGGCCTGAAAACCAGAGAGTGCAAAATGAATGTGGAAATACTTCGCATAACGTCAGGTTCTAAGCATTGATTTATGCTCCAAAAGTGTAAAAGTAACACATGAAGACTAATCAACAGTTTCCTGTAGATATTATAAGTTCTCAGGAAAGACTTTAGAGAATTCCTGCACAGGAGAAGTGTGCTAAACCTTTAGTGAGAGGAAATCTTTTTATGGATGGTATTCAGTAATGCCTGAGAGTAGTGGTAGGGGTTGGCAGGGAGGGAGTTAACCGAATGTACCCCAGAGCCATCCAGAGTTTTCATCTAAGAAAGTGTTCAATGTGCTGTGAACCCCAATTAAAAATAACGCCCCTAGCTGGGTGAGCCCACCCCATCCTTAGGATAAACAAGATTTGATTCACTGCAATTGCACTGTACTAGCTGTATTGTAGAGGAATACTGTATATATGCCTCCTCTGGGGAGGCACAAAAGAGGCAGCTTAATTATCATCTAGCCAGAAGGATGGGGCATAGTTAACACCTTTCTGGGTGGGCTGAAATTAATGACCCTTTCCCCCCAGTATTGCCTACCTCCAAGCCTCTTTATAAATGACTATACAACACAGTAGTTGGTATTCAGATCACAAGAGAGGGCATTTAGCCAAAGCATTTGTCTACAGGGTTTGATCTCTTTTTAATTTTATTCTGATTTACGACTATGTTATTAAGTGAGATAACTGGATCCTGTCTGAAGTAGACCAGAGCCTTCCGTACTCAGATCTGAACATCTGAAGTTAACATTAATTTTTGAGATTGGGCTTAATGCTTTTTCCCTAAGTGTTTTTGCAGGCTGCTTTCCCATAGCCACATTGAACCCTCCATTCTGCAGGGCTGTGTGTGCAGTCTGCCTGCCCACTTCAGGCAGAGAGAGTGGGCTTTGGAGACAAAAAAGACTGGCCTTGTGAAGTGTGTTGCAGAAGGTTTAAAACTCACAGATGGGCAAGTGCCTGGGGAATTCAGTTCTCTTTTTTTGGGCAAGGGAAGAAGTGTACTCTATCTGATTATGATTGAATTTAAAATAGTATTTTCTCATATATATTTGTGTGTGTATATATATCTATATGTACGTGTATGTACACACATATGTAGATGCATAAATATATACCTATTTAATAGTGTTTTCTCCTTACATCAAGCTTTTGACATTTACAAAACAATGAGTGAAGATTTGGTGATGTCACAGGTGTTATGTGATGTAATTAGGTCATGTGGTAATCCACCATACAATCTTGAAAAAAAAAACACTATTAGCCCCACTTTACTTTGGAGAAAAGTGACCTTCCAAGCCTAAGTGATTAATTCAAAGCTAGTGAAGATTAGAGTGAAGACTCAAACTCATGTATTTTTCTAACTCTAAATTCAGTGGCATTTATTTGCATTACTCTGTCTTTTCTGGAGGTAAAGACATGGGTACAACAAGTCTACCTGCTCATTCTCCCCACTTTTTTTTCTCTAGAGTGGCACTGAGGCGTAGTAGTTAGGACCACCGGGTTCAATTTCACTTGCTACTCTGTGTACTAAAGGGAGGTTTTTGACATTTGCAAACCTTGATTTTCCATAATCCCAGCACTTTGGGAGGCCTAGGTAGAAGGATTGCTTGAGTACGAGAGTTTAAGACCAGCCTGAGCAACATAGTGAGACTGCTTCTGTACTGAAAATAAAAAATTAGCTGAGCATGGTGACTCACGCTTGTAGCCCCAGCTACTGGGGAGGCCAAGGCATGAGGATGGTTAGAACCTAGGAGGTCAAGACTGCAGTGAGCCATGACAGCATGACTGCACTCCAGCCTGGGTGACAGAGGAAGAGTCTATCTCAAAAAATAAAAATAAATATAAACATGTAAATAAAATAAACCTTGGTTTTCACCTGTAAAAATGGCATTGATGAGAGTACCTATTTAATGGGAAATTTCTAAGGACAAAATAATTCAGAACAAGTGCTCAGAGTATGGTATGCACTTAATAAATAGCATATTCCACCCCTTTGGAGGTTTACACGATTTCTTTATGTGATAGTGCTTCATTTTCTGTGTGCCCATATGATGCTTCCTATGATTCATTATATCTTGAATTAAGTAATGTTCATTGAGTAGATCTTCAGGATCAAGACCTAAACTAAAAGAGTTCATAATTGTCATTCCCGTGTGCTCTGTTACCTTTATTCATGTAGCTCTATGGGGGAAGGCCTGTGTAAAAGTCCTCCTTAAATTTGATAAAATAACAGGATCTTTCTATCTTCCCACTCTTGATGCCCATATAGGTCATGTGGATAAGATCCTAAGGTCAAGGATGTGGCCTCTAAGACCTAAAAGGTAGTAGTCAAAATATCATGGGCAGGTCTAAAGTAAAGGATTTTGGGGGAATTAGACGAAATGGATATGATCTAGAGGGTCAGCAAAGAGGTAGGTAGATCAGATTTTGTTGAGTGCGTCACTGCTCTTTCAGCTGGCTTGTCTACATCTCAGAGGGTATGTGCCTGTCCTTACACTAGAGAAGCTTGAAGCCACCCTATACATTTCTGACAATCAGCATTAACAACACATTCTCAAAAATCAGTGTCCTCTTACAATGACTACTACGTGAACTACCCAAGAAATCCAGAAAACACTTATCCATGTTGAAGAAAAATACTATTGCCTTACTTCCTTCAACAGCATTTACTCCAGAGTTCATTCATTTATAGAATGAGTACATACTGTGTGCTAAGCATTGGAGTAGGTGCTTGGGATTCAGCAGTAAGCAAGAGCATATGAGCATATGACTTGGCTGTTCTCATGGAGCCTTCACTCTAGTGGAGCAGATAGAACTTCATCAAATAAACACAGTAATGAGCATTTAAAGATATCTAGAGACAGGATAAAAGTGAGCAACAAAGCATACAGGAAAATGGCTTTGTGGAAAGAGGTAAGGAAGAAATATGACCTCAGCCAGGGGTGAGGGAATTCTTAGGCTTTCTTGAAACACATGTGGCTTATGCTGCTTGACATTTAAAGGCTGCAGAAAACTAGATGGGATTGGAGGGAAGGTTACCAACAGATGGACCATCATGTGTAAAAGACCAGTGGTGGAAAGAATATTAGCTTATTAGAAGTCCAGAAAAAGCCACCGGAGATATAACAGAGGGAATGAGAGGGAGGAAAGTGTGGTGTGCAACTGGAAAGATAGTCAGTGGCCAGAGTATGTGGCCCTGCCTTGATTTTGGTGTTTCCTTATGAGTGGTGAGAAACCTTTCAATAGTGTTAAGCAGGGAGGTGACAGAATCCAGTTTTTCCTCTGAAAAAAAAAAATATGTGTGCTGCTGTTGGGATGATGGGCTGTGAGAGATAAACATTGCAAAAAAGAAGGTATGGCAGCTTGGAAATGGTATTTGAGATGTGGGCAAATTAATGGACTTGAGAAATATTTTGTACGTAAAATGGAAAGGATTGGGCAATGGATTGGATAGTTCTGAATGTGAAGAGTAGAAAATCAGAGAGAAGCTCCAGACTTGTATAACTGGTTGCATGGTAGTATCATTCATTGAACATTCAGCCAACACTGAAAAAAAATTAAACTTTTATGTCAAGGTTGAATGATATTGGATCATTCAAATGAAGACAGGAGAGTTGGATATTTGGATTTAAAGGTATGAGGAGATTCTTTGGATGCATATATAAAGCTGTGAGTCTTTGGCATTTGAAGCCCCAATAATTGAGGCCATGCACTTTGAATGTTTTGGGAAATGGAATAGAGCAAGATGAGAAGCAGCACATGATAAGACTCCAAATATGCAAGACTAGGTGGATGGATGAGCCTACAAAGCAATCTGAGAGGGTACAGCAAGAAAGCAGGAGAACTGGAAATATGCTGTGTCATGAAAATCAAAGGACAACGAAGGAGTGACTGAGGATCAATGTTCCAAGAGTCAACATGAGGGCTGAAAAATCCTTTCCTTGATTTAGCAACTTTGTGACTGGTGGGGTAAAGAACTGCTCTGCCGAGTGAAGGGACATTACTCATCCTCTCATTCATATGGTGGGTCAAGAGGCAACTGGAAGGTTAGCAAATGGGAAATATGAACACATATTTTTCAGGGAATATGGCTATAAGAACAAGAGGGGATATAAGGTAGTGCCTGGAGGCCATCTACCCTCATGATTGTAGCTAACATCTACATGGTACTGGTACCCAAATCTGGTTTTCTATCCCTGACACCTTCCAGTGCTACACATCCGTACTTGCCAGACCTTTGAACTTCTTGAAAATCACACAAATCTCAACCCCGTCATATTCAAAATAGCGCTTGTCCTATTTGCCCTTGGGCAAAACCCCCTATTCCAGCTGTGGTCCTCAGTTCAGTGAATAGCACCTTTCTTCAACCAGCTTACAAGACAGAAAGCTGGGTGTCATAATCCCTTCCCCTTCACTCTCAGATCACCATTTAAGTAATTCCCAACTCTTACATATATCTCAGATCTATTCACTTCCCTAACTGGCATCTCAAACCTCGCATGTCCAAATAGGAAGTCTTGATTTGTACCCCTGACCTTCTAATTTCCCACTGACTACTTCTCACTGCTTCCTCTGGTACCCTGAACACACCACCAAGATCTCTTGCTTGGGCTATTGCAGTAGAACTTCTAGTGCTTCTGGCCATTCTCATTTACGATTCTCCGCAAGGAAGCAAAGGCAATCTACAGAGTCATTTCTTAACTCTCACATCTAAAGTAGCTACCCCCATTCTCCTTGCCACTGTCTCTCACAATGCCCGTTTTATTTCCCTCACAGCACAAGCACTGATCTCTTCTCGAATCTCTTTAGAAATATGTGTTTCCTTCTTTATTTTATGCCTCTCCCCATTAGAATGCAAGCTGCAGGAAAGACAGATGTTTTCACTGCTGCATTTTCAGTAAGTTGTACAGTGTCTGGTACATAGAAGGGTCTCATTAAGTAAGTTTTGAATAAATAAATTCTAGGATTGATATTAATACAAGGAATAAGCTGGAGGACAGCCTGCTGATGAGATCCTGCAATTGTTCTAAATGTAAAGAAAGGTCATATGTTTTGAGTAGCACACAAGAGGTGAGAATGTAGATACAGAAGGTGCTATAGATGAAAACTATTTATTCACTTGAACTTAGTTGAAAAATATCAGATTTGCGTATTTTGTGGTGTGAATTCAAATTATAAGTTATATTATAGAAAGAGTATGAGAGGATGGTATCTAATAAATATAAATAGACTGTTGATTCTCTAATACTGAGTGGAGAATTACTGCTATAAGTTTCTGTTGTTTCAGAGGTATCTTTGCTTATTAATGAATTCAATTTCTCTCCGTGCACTCCCCGAACTAAACATTATTGTCTGACCTGGAAGAGCAAATTCATCCTTTTCAAAACTGTACACATGATTATTTAATAGATTTGGATAGAAACAACATTATTACATGATCTGCAGAAAGCAAAATTAGTCATGTCAGGAAAATCATCATCCAAATAAGTTAAATAAATTGATTAGGAGAAAGACACAGGAGAGCAGGTTGTCATTTGAGCTGGGATAGAGTAAAAAATATAAATAATTTTTTTGGTTGCTTTTTACTGTCAAAAACTCAGTAAAATAGTTGAGATTTGAGGACAGGAGTGAAGGAAGAAATACAATGAGCATAATGAACGTGTCGGGAGAGATAATTCTATGGAGGAAGGGAAGCCCGCAAAACAGCAGAGCAGGGAGTCCGGAAAGGGCTCAGGGGTCTCAAGGAAGTCAGTCTGAAGCAGAGAGTTGGTGAGAGACACTGATGTGTTTTTATCAAATTTCACCAAGTCCATGATATTCTTCTGAGCGACACATTGTACATTACCCCATGCCGTTGTAATAAATAATTCATTTACTATTTTGCATGGGTAGAAAAGCAATGGCGCCATTTTGACTTCCCACTGGCACTTCCACTTTTTTTCAAGGGAAATGAGTCCTTCTCATCTCTGCAAACATCTCCCAACTGCAAGAAAGGCAGTAAGCAAATTTCTATACCTGGCTGGCAAACAGGATTCATTTCTTTCTTTGAATTTAGAAACTGTCACTTCTGGGTTTCTTTTGTGAGAAACAGTTCCCATAACAACCTGAGAAGCCAGACCTCTGGGGGACCTTCAGAGGAGCTCTGGAATCTTCTTTGCCTTGGAGGTAGGGAGGAGAATGCCAGCAATCCCGCTCAGGCTCCCTTGTTGATGCATACTTGTACCTGGAAGAGAGCCAATCCCTGAACACCACAGGCAAATCCACTGCCCTCCCAGGTTGCCATAAATTATGCAGCATCTCAAATAGCAAAGCAATAGTTTTACATCTATCGACTAGTGACTAAAAGAAGGAACTATTGTAAAATATCTTATATTCTGAAAAACAATGTGTGTCTCAGGGCATTTTAAACACTGATATTGATAAATTCTCTGTACATTTCAAATATATTGTATAAATGGATGTGCATGAAAACATTTGCTTGCATTCTTGAATATACGTATATTTCCTATAAAGGCTATCCATTGAAATTTTCTAAAGAATATTAAGAAAAAAATAAATACAACAAAATTTAGAGAAAATAGCTTCTTTGTAACTGTACCTCACATAACTCACCTATTATACACCCTAAAAGAAACATGTTTAGAATAAAGGGGGAAGCCACTGAATTATATAGTAATTCAAATAAATACATAGAAATATCCCATTTTAAAATAAATTTACTTTGCAAATGTTTAGTTTTGAAATCATTTTTTTGTTATGGTTATTTATTGCTATTAATGAATGTATTATCTCTAATTTATTATTTAAATTTAGCTAGATGAAAAATGATTGGCTGGGGCATAGTAATATCTCTGTAATGTAAGGTTGCAACAATAGGTCGCTTTCTCTTCACATTATTTTATATTTCTAGACCTGCTATAATAGCACAAATGATTCCATTATACAGGTATTTTTCATAATAATATTAAATTACCTTTACGCTCTTCCATAAATTGTACATAGTGATTTGTGCTATATCCATCTTCTTTTCTTCTGCTAGTGGAAATGAGAATTTGCCATGAGATTTTTAACCCCAGCTTTCCCAACTGCATTCATCCTACATTTGAGAAAGTAAACAAGGTAATGGAGAAAAAATGCTATTGTTAACAGGCCAACATACAATGATGGAACTAAGAGAATTCTGCTAAATAAGAAAGTCTATTTTAATTTTTTTCCGCTTAATATGTGTAGGTTGCTTTCATTTGTTACAGCCTAATATCATAAAATTTTCAATACAATAAGACTTTAAGAATTCAGACTTTATAAATCTACATATTCCCCCTCATGTGAACAGGGACTGAATTAAAGTTTAACTTGGTCCTATCCATACTGGAGTACAAAAGTACATACTTAATACAATAATAAGAAAATTTAATTCTAATTTTTTAGTCTAATAGAGCATGGGCATTTTTTGAGAATGGAATATTTTGTGTTTGGCGTTGGTATGATGTTTCTTCATGGTGGGATTTGGGTCATGCATTTCAGCTCGAAATAATATATGAGAGATGCTGTGTTTTCTGCACATCTGGATTCAGATTGTCTCCATCACCCAGTCATAAGTGTTGTCTGAGTATTGCATTATATAGTCACTTTTTTCCCCTTTGCTATTAAGTAATTTAGGGGCAGATTTTCAACAGTATTCTATAATATTTCTTATTATCAAAATCCCCTCTTAGAGTTTTAAGTCTTTATTCTCTTCTGCATTTTAAAGAGTTGTTATTGCTTTGTTTGGCATCCATATCTCTTTGCAGTTGCCTTTCTCTTTTCAGATTTTGGAATGGGCTTTTGTCCTGTGATCTTGATTTTTAGATAGGTTCCTGAAAAGTTGTTACTTTGCTCCATATCAAGATTTTCTGGTTGCAAGGACGACAGCCTCTGTGTGTTTTTTTATTTTTATTTTTTTGGCTCTCTACTTGTCCAAGCTGAAAGTAGAAGCCTCTGTTTTTGGCATTTAGATGTTTAATCCATCTGGGGCTGGTTCTTGTATATGCAACTAATTTTAGCCTACTGATTTTTATTTATACTCTATTCCTTTCATATTTATTCTTGTATATGCTATAAGAAAAAGTAAAGAGTTTGAAATTGCCTGTGTCCCTCACCAGTTGAGTAATTTTACATTTAGCATGGTGTACCAAAGGAGGTCTTGGATTCCAAAAACAAATAATTAATGGGGACTACTCCTTACAATTTAGAGCAATCTGGAAAGAGGCTTGCTAAAAGTTACCTTAGAGACCTTTATGTTATTTCAGATACTCTCTCTTTTAATTGTCTGCTCTATTTCACTAAGAGACTCATTAAAGACTTTTGTGGTAGACCGTTGGAGTCATGAGTTAATTTTCTACTCTTGTCTTGCTTTTTATATTCTTCTCTTCTTCGATGCAGTCCTTATCTTTCCTGGCCTGGCTGCTTTTTTGGTTCTGCAGTAAGGTTTCCACAGTCTATTACCTATGGTGAAAACGATCCAAGATGTGAAGTCAGAGAGATCTGGATTTGAGGCTTGTTTGTAAGACTTTGGTCAAGTTATTTAATTTCTCAGTCACTCAACTTCCTCATCAGTGCTACATCTATTGCTAGGCTATTTTAATTGCTGTTTGTTCATAAATTTTATTTTTCCTTTTAAAAATCTCAAATTTTATTTTTCTCTAAAGCCACCTGCACCTCAGTGTGGATCTGAACTTTCTAGTTTTTCACATGTTCACAGAGCCTCACAAACCACAAATTATCTTCTCTTCCTAGGTAAATTCTCCCATTCCCATGACTTCCAATGCCAGGTATAAGCCGATGATTTTCAAATTCTTCCTCCATTCCTGAACATCTTTGAATCCCAGACTAAACCCAAATGCCTACGCATCATTTTCACTTGATTCGCTAATAGATATTTCAAACTTCACATCCAATACTGACCTTTTGATTTCCCTCAGGAAATACACCTTACCCTTAGTGATCCCCTTCTCAATAAACAGCGCCAACCATTATCCAGTAGCCTTGGACAAAATAATTTGAAGTTATTCTTGACTCTTTTATTTCTTTACAGCCCACATCCAGTCCATCAGCAAACGTATATCCCGAATCCTTTAACACATGTCTGCTACTACATCCTGGTCCACATCAGCATCATCTCCCACCTAGAAAACTGATGTTGACTCCTAACTGATATCCTCTGGAAATCACGACCTGAACAGTCTGGATTCTGTAATTGGCTCTTCTAGCCCAACTGGAGTTACTTCCGTTATTCACAGCCCATTTCTTCTAAATGCCACACATCTGCCTTGCTCATCATGATGTTACTGCTTTTTGAAGGATCTTTTATTTGTCATGTACTTGACAATCTAATTCTATCCATTCTGCAAAACACAGATCAAATGTTGCCTATTTATTACAAAAAGTTTTCCTTGTTCTCAAAGCCAAAAGTAGTATGTTTTTTTGGAAATCCCATGATATATTTTTGTTACATAACTTTCCTTTAAACTATCTATTAATACATTTAAATTAGAAGAGTAAGACAGCTGTAGGTTGAAAGTTGAAACAATGCAAAGGGATGCATTCTAAAATAGATATCTTTCCCTTCCTTCACCTCTCTCGCTGATTTAAGGAAGTAAACATTGTTAACAATTTTTCATATTGAAAGTATTTTTCTAGACTTGTCATATGCCTTTTAACTTTGCTCTTTATAATGTTTACTAAATGCTTACAAATGTCTCAACTTGGCCAATTGTTTCCTTCTTTATTAGAATGTAATGTCCATATAGTGATCAGAATGTGTTACACATTGAAGGTATGCAGCTACTGTAAAATGAGAAAAAAAATCAGAGATGAGAGTTTTAAAAGGCTCCTTGCTGAGCAGTTTTAACTACAATATAGTCATACACTACAGTATCCAGACAGAATTTAAGCATGGATTTCAGTAAATTTATTTATATGCCCTTAACAACACCCCACATCATGCCAATATGCTATTCAGCTGATTTATAACAACCATACCCGTCTGCCTTTTTAAGAAACCATTTAATTTTAAAAATTACATGTATAGAGTTTTTGTCCTTGACCTTCCTACAGATATTACTGAAAAATCAAGCTAAAAACTCTCCAAAATCTCATAAATTACCCCACTCCTACAGCTTACATCACCCTGCCTCTTCCTTGACAGCTGAATTAATTTTAAGAAGTCCCATGGAGTCACCCTCAGCCATTCATTATCTCAGGCCTGTGGCAGAGCCCTATATAGGCATTTGCCAGCTTGTCCTTTTAATCGTCTCCTAATGATGAATAGGCCTTGAGTGATTCTGTGTTCTATCCCTGTCCCTTTACTGACTCCCTTTTCCCTTGTTGGCCATTGTTTCTTCCTCCAGGGACCTTACTGGAATCCACAGCTCCAGAGCAGAAACAAAGACATGCTTCACGATTACCTGCACAACCTTAAGCCATGGATTACTTCTGTACAAAATTTCAACTTTATCAAGTCTTCATCACACAGCTCGCTCAGCTTTCCCGCTTCATTTTCTATGTTTGTCATTGTACTTACTTATGGAACTGAAGCCAGCTGATTTTGCTTCCAAGTCATAAACCCAAATGGACCCTCTAGCTTGACTATTTCCTTTCCCAGGCATGTCCTTGGCTTGACCACACCTCTTCTGTTTCTACCTCAAGATTTCTCCACCCTCACCCTTTGCCTTTCCTTTATGACACAGCTGGCACTTCAGACACTTTTTAGGTGCGGCACTGTGTCATCAGGATCCAGTCAGGGAAACAAAGACCACACCAGGTATTCCAACAGACATAATTTAACATCAATTACACTGGTGTCGGAGGACCGAAAGAGCAATAAAAAGAATGAAATAACTCAGAGATGCTAACAGCAGGAAGAGCTTCCACCCACGGAACTGGGGAAGACAGGGAAAAGAAATGGGTTGTCATGATCTACAAACAGGGGAAGCTCAACACATCTGGAGTTGAGTCCTTAGAGGGCACTATTTTTTTTGGTGCTGGTGCACTTGAGGTATGGATGGTGCTGGGGTGGAGAAAGTAGTTGGGCTTGAATCAAATGGTACAGTCATTGTGAAGAGTCATTGTTGGTGTCACCCTTACAAGAACCAGAAGCAAACGGAAAGAAGAAAATCCCTTCTGTTTCTCTTGCTTCTTAGTTTTCCTTATCAAAACCTAACAGGAAGTCAGCTGACAAGGGAGAAATAAATTTTTCACTCCACCATCACAGAGCAGGACACCAGAAGGTGAATTTGGATTTAAGAGACAATAGCTTAATAATTAGCATTCAAAGAAGCTCCCTTAGTTTGGTTCATCTCAAACTATTTGCATTATTTTAAATTTCCACACTTCCATTCTTCTGTCCCTTCCTCTCCATTTCCACCTACGGAATTCTTTCTCAGATGTCATTTATCTCTGGAAATTTTTTTCACTTATCCAATTCCTAGAGGAGAGAGAAAACCAAATCTTTCCTCTTTCAGGGTCCCATTGTTCTTTATATACATAGCCAATATGGCCTTCGGCAATACACTGTCTATAGCTACGAGGTGTTTCTCGGCATGAGAGTTAGAGGTCCTCAAAGATGGGAACTTGTATATCCAACTGTCTATTCACAGGTTCTGGATCAAAATTAATGGTTCTGTCTATGTTATAATAATGACTTGACTGGAACTAAAAAGTAATACACATCGTCTTTTTATTCCACTGGTCAGAACCCAGCATTGTGGTCCAACTCACTGTAAAGGGAGGTTGGAAAATGATGTCTTTCCATATCTGTTGGGAAGACGGGGATAGATGAGGAGTTGTGAGCATCTAGATAGGCTCTGCAACACTTTCCATCTACAAGTATATCCCACCCAGCAAAGAACGTCCTGTAGACCAAGAACACGCACAGGGAAACACACATGCAGACACGCTGCATGATAATACATGACTCTTTATTCAACTTTGGGTATGGAAAAGGTTTGAAGGCTGAGAATATCAGAGCAAAACCATCTTTGTTTCGCCTTGACATGTTTTCATAGAAACTACTAAATGAGGAAATATATGAGCAACTAGACCATATATCTTCAGAAGGAGACTTAGCCACATAACTAGAAATACTGATTTCTAATATTTAAAATAAAGTGAATATCCTGCCATTTGTATTTTTCCTCCATAGTTGGATGGAGAAAAGCTGTTGCAATACAGAAACATTATTATCAACTTGGATTGTATCATTTAGGGGAGGATTTTATCCAATAGTCCATTACACAAGTATTAGGGAATTTTTCCCATAAGTTCTTATCTCTCTAGTCTGACAATCTGCATACATAACAGACAGCATTTCATAGATTCTAATATTACAAGTGAATAAACAAAGAAATGCATCACTTTTGGCAGATTCAACACTAACAGTCTTCTTGTATTTGGCATGTCTTTTTTGTGTAATAGGTACAATGCTGATTTGGCATGTGGATATCAAGAGTACCAGTCAGAGGGCAAAAGAAAACTTTTAGAGGTTGATATTTGGGAAGTAAAACGATTTCAGGGAGAACCGAGTAGGAGCGAAGTCAAGAAGCTGGACTCTTGATCTTTCCTCCTATACCCATTCTTCCACAGTCTTCCCCATATCAGTGTGTGAAAACTCCATCCTTCCACTTGCTTATGCCCAAATTCTTGCAGTTATCTCTGAGTATTCTTATTCTGTCACATCCCACGTCCAATATCTCAGTAAATCTTGTTGTTAATACCTTCAAAACAGATCTAGTGTCTTACCACCTCCAGTGCTGCCCTCATCAACTCTCACCTGGACTATTACATTTGCTTCCTAGTTAGGCGATCATAGCCAACCCTCGATGCTACAGTCATTTCTCACATAGCAGCCAGGGTCAGCCTCCCACACCATTCCTCCCCTCCAAAGATGCTCTTAGAGTAAAACTCAAACGTTCATACCATGACCTCCTATGTCACACCAAATCTTGCCTCCTTTGACCTCTTAGGCTCCCTTCCTCCCTCCCTCTCTCTGTTCCAACTCCCAGCTGTGCTGACACAGCTCTTCAAACACTGTCCTGACCATGAATAGGGCCTGTCTCCTTTCCTCCCTCCCCTCCTCCTTTCCTTCCTTCCCTCCCTCCCTCCGTCCCTCCCTTTCTCCCTCCCTTTCTCCTTCCCTCCCTCCCTCCATTCCTCCCTTCCTCCCCTCCTTCCATTTGCTCATACCTTGCTATTCTTTCATGCTGCCTTGTTCTTGCTCCTGGTCAAGTCTCAGTAAGGTGTCCCTATCAATCTTTGTGAACATTGTATTTTCTGTCTTCATCTTCCTGTATCTTCATTCTCTGCTTTATTTTCCTCCAGAGCACTTACCATCTTCTAGAATACAAGCCTTTTCTTATTTATTTTAAATTCTCAGTCTCTCCACGGTAGAATAAAAATTCCATGAGGACAGGAACTGTCATCTGTCTTTTGTCTGCTGTATTTTCAGTGTTCAGTACAGTGTCTGAAAAATTGCAGGAGCTCAGCAAATACTGGTATAATATATTACAGGAAACACTAGACAGCAGAAACAAGAGAAAACAACTGCCCCTTTTACAGGATTGTGAGTGTCCAATTAAATGAGGTTTTACTTTGCAAGTTATAAGGCACTAGTTACATGCATCTGTATTAGTGCTGATAGTAATACTCAACAATTATTGTGTTTACTTAAATGATGTGCTGTGTAAAATCTTAATCTTAAATATGTGATTCAGAGTGAAGCCAGTGCAGAATTAGAGATAAGTCCACATTTCACTTCTGCCTTTTTTCAGTCAGCTAACGTGTTGCTGTTCTATGATACATTCCCTTTCAAGATGAGTAAAATGGGTACATTCCACTGTTTCAGAAAGTCTGGGAAATTTCACACTGGCCTAATGAAACCAGTTTGTGGTAGAGTTAACAACTAAATACATGACAGAATCAAGAAAAGTTCACATTATTTTTGCCACAAGATAGTTTGTTCAGAAACATGATCTTTTTGAATAGTGACAGCTTTCTTAAACAGAACATGAAGTGGTAACTTTATAGGAGAAACAGGATGAATCGGATTATATTAAAATTACAAACACCTATTAATCGAAGGCCACTGTTGAATAAATAGAACAAAATCCAAAGAGTGGAAGAATATGGTTGCAATACATATATTGCTTGAAAATCTCATATCTAGGAGATGTACAGAACCCCTACAAATTGGTAACAGAGCCAATCTAATATACAAATTGGCAAGCTACTTGAATGTACCTTTAACAAAAGGGAATATCCGAATAGTTATTTAAGTGGTTATCATATGTAAAAAAGTACTCAATGTTTTAATCTTCAGGTAAATCAAAATTAAACCCACATGAGATACCCTACACACCAAGCATGATGGCAAAACTTATAAAAACAGAAAATACCAAATACTGGAGGGATGCAAAGCAACCAAGGCTTCTTATCATATGCTCCTAGTGGAAGTGAAAACTGGCGCAACTGCTTTGGATAACGGTTTAGCAGTAGCTGTTAAAGCTGAGCATGTCCCTCCTCTGTGACAAGGCAATTAATTATACTCCTCAGAACACACCCAGTAGAAATGCTTACCTATGTTTACCTATGGACAACACTATTTGTAGTGGCCAGAATTTGGCTACTACCCACATGCCCAAAGCATGAGACTGGATAAACATTCACACAAAAGACACTGTCAGAAGGAGAATGAACCATCCACAATTATAGTCAATATGTGTGAATCTCATAAGCACGATGGTGTGTGCAGGAAGTCAGATACAAAAGAACACATACTGTATGATTTCACTGAAGTTCAAAAGCAGACAAAACCAATCTGTGCTGTCTGACGTCAAGGCAGAGGCCTAACTTTGGTGATAGAGATGGGGCAGAAAGGTGATTTCTAGAGTGCTCGTGCAGCTCTCTTTCTGAATCTGGGTATGTGTAATTTATAGAAGTATGCAACGTGCTCTTCTGTATGTATATCATATTTCAAAGTTAAACAAGACAAAAGCAGAAGTGAATAAAGATTCTTTCACTATCTTGCTCTATCACCCTTTGAAATAACATTCTGCATATCTATTTTACATAACTGTAAAGAAAACGAAAATCTAGTCTCAAAGGCACAATGCATCTCATTAGGCTGACACATTGAGAAAGCAGGAATACACTTTCAGAAATGAAAATTCTAGCCAAAGACAATATATTTGATAGTGTTCATCATTATGATGGTGACATATCATTATAATGTAAGGGATAAATAGGCAGAAATATTATAATGCAAGGGATAAATCATACTGTGATATTTACTTACTTTTGATAAATTCAAGTTTCGAGTGGTCGAACGTTGTTTGTTCTTCCTATTAGGGGTGTCTTATCGGCTGCATCATGTTTTTCTAACCCGGGGTTGCTGATTTCTGTTGCTGGACACGTGAGGGCCACAGGGAAAGAGGCCTGACAAGCATTCGTGCAGATAGTGCCTGGTTCCCCAGCAGGTGTGCTTGGAAATTTTTCAATGTTTCCTCTCTCTTTTGTGAAGCAACATAAAGCAGTTCTTTTAAAATAAGTCCAGATTTCTTTGTGATTGGTGTGACCATCACAGGTGAGTTTGTCAAGGCCAGTATCCTTTGCCCTCCTGGGAAAAGGACTGCAGGCCACCAGTGCTTGAGGGTCCTGCAGCCCTGGGGCTAACCAAGGCAGCATAGCCTAGGGAAAGCTGCAGAGGACAGGGCCAAAGGACTAGGAGGGCACGAGACCTTGGTTCAATTAAACCAAGTAGCCACTATACCCTCTATCCCTTCACCAGCACCAGTAAGGGAAATGGTCCTGACCCTTTGCAAAACACCACAACGACTCTAGGTGGATGCTTAGCTGGTGGCTGCACTGGCCTGTGCCACCCATTTCAATCTGGGCTAAACTTTTTATCTATCCCTCTCTCCTTGTGCCAGTTTTCCCAATGTTTCTCGACATCACATTAACTCCCCTCCCAGTACAATAATCGACTCCAATCTGCTATTATCACGGAAATAGAAGAGGTAAAGTGCCTGTAATAGGATCCAAATCAAATCACTTTCACTTCAGCCGGCTTTTGCTGTGAAGCCAAGGATTCCCCAGGGAGATTCAATACAGAGAAACACCTGCAGACACAGGCTGAGGCCCGGAGAGGAGATGGAACACGACAGGCTCCACTTGCCTGTAGCATCTCCTTAGTTACAAGACAGTCACCTCAGGAGTAATGACCTCAGGCAGGCTCTGATAAACTTGTGACTCAAAGGCAAAGCCAGGATCTGGCTCTCACTCCATTGGACGCATCCTGAAACAACACGTTGGTTTACAAATCACAGCACTGGGACTGTGGTTAAGAGTCCTTCCCTAAAATATTTGCTTTCAGTGGGGTTGCTTTTGCATGAATTGCTGCTTGTTCTTTGGGCAGCCTACCCTCAGGGAAAAAATTACATGTAGTATCACTTGCCCTTAAGAAATAAGCAAGGCCAGAACAAATGGAATTAAACATAATTGAGACCTGGCAGCCAGTAAGGTAAGAAAGGCCCAGCAACATTTTCCTTTGGACATTTCAAATATTGAAATCCCTCCACTTTTCCTTCCATTGCATTTCCCAGATGGTTACAGGTTAAAGTGCTTCAGAGTGAAGCCTTTTCTTCTATACCCAAGTCTATCAGTCCACATCTGTTTTGTTGACTCTCCTGATGCATATTTCTAGTTAAGTAGCAATGCTGCATACATTTATGATTGTACATAACTTCTTGTTTTGGCTCAGAATCTGACACAGACTTGGGAAGAAGACCTTGCAGTCAACGCTTACTTTTCTGCCGGTGTCTGAAAATGTTAGCTACCTAGACTAATTGATAGTTTCGGTAAGCAAGTTATCAGACAAGCAGTAAGTGCAATTCTAATCTTCATTTCACAGACATATTAGAGCATCATGGTAGATATTTCCAAAGTCGATGATTCACTGAAAACATTCTCCAGCAAATGCCTCCTTCGTACTCTTTTGTAGTTTTACCCTTGAACTTCATCTGAAAAGTAGACAAAAGGGTTGGATAATAAGAAAACCAGAAATAGAGTTAAAGATACTGAGTTTGCATTAAGGTTTCACCCTTTGCCGGCCATTTGACTTTGGGCAAATATCTTAATCTCTCTAAACTTGTATTTCCTCCTCAAAAGAATTCTTTCTTCTGTGTAGTCATGAACATTACCAGAGGTGTGGTATTTGAAGGCATTTTGTTATCTCTAAATCACTATGCTGATAAGAAATTGTAAATTTCCTGAAAGTGTTATGAGATCAAAATGTAAAAAGGTAAAACAAATATTTCTTCTGTAAATGAATTTAAAAGGATCAAGAGAGAACTGTGATGATTTGAAATATGGGGTACTTCTCAGGAAGTACTCAGGTTCTGCTCAGTTGGGTAGAAAATAATGTGTAAGTAAATCCCACCAGAGCAGGTACAGGGCAGTGTGCACGTTTGATTAATGTTAGTGGTAACTGGAGTCTCCATGTAGCCTTTCTGGACGAACTTTTTGTTCCTAGGGCAACCAAGGCTGTGGGATCTGGGGGAGGCAGCTGGCGGGAACTGCAGTGGCCAGCTGAGCCTGAAATTTCTAGAAAGTGGTCACTTCCAGGCTTCTTGTGGGTGCAAAGAAAAGAAGAAGCATTTCCAAGGGGACATTGCAGAGATTCCCTAGGGATGAAACCATTAGTTGGATTTATGCCTAGACTTCTGCATGAGCTCAGACCCCTTAAATTACAACATGTATCTAAGGAAAATGGTTTCATAGTGAATGTGGCTATCAAGGGAAGAGCTGATTGTTATTAACAGTTACAGCCTGTTTCCTTCAGAGGCCATAATGCACTCTATTTTTATTTAAGGCAGGACCCCATCATGGCCTTTCAGATAACAGGAGAATGTGATGTGAATGTGGCAAGGTCAGGACCAGGTTGTATTACATATGACAGGGGGATGTAGGCACACATTGAACGAATGGCCACCTGAAACCAAGACAGGCCTGATTTTACACAAATTATTTTTTCAGTGAAGAACTTGTATTAAGTATGTAACTAGCCTAGTTTAATGTGCATTGCTTTGGAAGAAATTTTATACAGATACATGGACATGTAAAAAAATTATGTATTCCAGAGAACCAAACACTGCATGTTCTCACTCATAAGTGGGAGTTGAACAATGAAAACACATGGACACAGGGAGGGGAATATCACACACCGGTGCCTGTCGGGGGTTGGGGGGCAAGGGGAGGGAGAGCATTAGGACAAATATCTAGTGCATGCAGGGCTTAAAACCTAGATGATGGGTTGATGGGTGCAGCAAACCACCATGGCACCTGTATACCCATGTAACAAACCGGCATGTTCTGCACATGTATCCCAGAAATTAAAGTGTAATTTTAAAAAAGGAGTTAAAATAAAAAATTATGTGTTCCAGTTTGAGGTTTTGAAAACAATGATTATTTTATTCTGTCTTTCAACAATAGGCTTGTTAATAGTTTTGATTTAGAAACCACATATGTGATTCACATATTTAAAAAAATACATCTAAAAGAAAAAAAAAATCCTGAAAACTAAAAGCAAACATACCTTACTGCAAATCAAAACAAAAGTCACGTGCCAGGAGGTGCTGTGCAGAAGCTCGAGGACCCACAGCACAAGGCACATGCTTCTGTTTTCCATGCCGTATGTGTCTGGGCCTGTGCTGGGGAGACATGAAGATGAGGAAGCTATAGTAAGAAGATTGCGCTCATGGAAGGCACCTGGTGAAGAAGAGTGCAGGAGAATCCGTGCCTGACTTCACCCTCAAGATTTGGGGGATGCCTCAGAGAAGAGGTGATGCTTGAGCCAAGATGTGGAGGCAGAGTAGAAAGTTGTCAGGCAGAGAGGGCACATGGAAAAAGAAATTCCAGGCAGAAAAAATAGCAGGTGGAAGGTTACGGAGGCATGAGAAAGTATGTAACACTTTCAGTGTGCACCCACTGGTCAGTTCATCAGAAATGCATAAACCCATGGGAGTATATACATTATGTTACAAGAACTGACTTAAGTTCCTGATGTAAGAATGCACAGACTCCAGCAACCTGTGACTTTAAAACAGCTAAGGTGTGCACAGGGAATAATCACCAGGAATAGCAAGTCCAGGCGGGCTGTTCTGTGGTCCTTGGTATTCCTCTTTTCCCTTCTTGGCCACCCCCTTCTGTTCAATGACCTCCCCTACTTGTTGAGCATTTAATTTGACCAGGGCACTATCACCCCATTTTCTATATAAGGAACCAAAGTTCAATTACACAGAATTAAGGGATGACGTAGAATAAAATGGTGCATTCAGTCAAACCTACGGTTGATTTTAAAGCCAAGTTCTCAACCCTTTCCTTCAGCTTCCTCCCTCCTAATTGCCTGGAACTTTACTCATATTTCTTAGCTGTATTCATTTTCTTTGTCTCACTTTTTTAAGAGACGTTCCCAGGTCTGGTTTCCATGGTGGTGAAGACCAGCATGGGGGACAAAATCAAAATGACTGTCCCTAAACCAGCGAACCATGGGTGCAAAATTTTTACAAGAAAAACAAGTGACCTAAGATGGTCCCCCAAAATGGCTTTCATTTACCATTTGGGAAACTCTTTCTATGATATTCCTATAATAGCAACTCCAATGCATGAAGAAATCTGGTAAATTATGTGCAACTCACTATTTCTCAAGCTCTATTGATGTCCACTTTTGCAACATACTTGTTAACATCCTGGGAAAAGAGAGCCTGAGGAACACACTTTTTCTCATAGTTCTGAAGGCTGAAGCCCAAGACCTAGGTGTCAATAGAATTGGTTTCTCCTGAGGCTTCTCTCCTTGGCTTGCAGACAGCCACCCTGATGTCTTTTGCTGTGTGTCCCTGGTGTCTCTTCCTCTCATAAGAACACCAGTCATATTGGTTTAGAGCCAACTCTTACTGAGAGGTGAAGCCACCTGGACTTCTGGTGTTTTTTTCATTTAGATCATGGCAGTGATGGGTCTTCAAGGAACTGAAAAGATCATTGTAACTAAAATAAGCACAATGTTATGTTCCTGCAAGCCAACTGGTCACTCTAACCTGGACATTTTACTATAGGAATGGAATGGGAATGGAACCAGCATGGACTTAACTGTGTGCCCCCAAATTCATACATTAAAGCCCAGTTTGACTGCATTTGAGCTTTTAAGAAGTAATTAAGATTAAATGAGGCCATAACGTGTCCGGAGTTTGTTCCTTCCGGTGGGGTCATGGTCTCACTGACTTCAGGAATGAAGCTGCTGACCTTCACGGTGAGTGTTACAGCTCTTAAAGGTGGTGCGGACCCAAAGAGTGAGCAGCAGCAAGATTTATTGTGGAGAGTGAAAGAACAAAGCTTCCACAACGTGGAAGGGGACCCAAGTGGGGACTTGAAAAGCTTTTCTGTCTTAC
The DNA here is from genome assembly GCF_006542625.1 of Nomascus leucogenys. NCBI lineage: Eukaryota > Metazoa > Chordata > Mammalia > Primates > Hylobatidae > Nomascus > Nomascus leucogenys. The sequence continues at coordinate 115,845,445 of NC_044386.1, forward strand.
ACGAGGATTGTAAAGTGCACCAATCAGCATCCTGCAGCTAGGATTGTAAAACGCAAATCAGCACCCTGTGGCTAGCTAGAGGTTTGTAAAATGCGCCAATCAGCACTCTGTAAAAATGCACCAATCAGCAATCTGTGGCTAGCTAGAGGTTTGTAAAATGGACCAATCAGCTCTCTGTAAAATGGACCAATCAGTGTTATGGAAAATGGACCAATCAGCACCCTGTAAAATGGACCAATCAGCAGGACATGGGCAGAGACAAGGGAATAAAAGCTAGCCAAGCTAGCCACCCTAGCCAGCAGCAGCAACCTGCTTGGGTCCCCTTCCACGTTGTGGAAGCTTTGTTCTTTCATTCTCCACAATAAATCTTGCTGCTGCTCACTCTTTGGGTCCCCACCACCTTTAAGAGCTGTAACACTCACCGTGAAGGTCAGCAGCTTCATTCCTGAAGTCAGTGAGACCATGACCCCACCGGAAGGAACAAACTCCGGACACGTTATGGCCTCATTTAATCTTAATTACTTCTTAAAAGCTCAAATGCAGTCAAACTGGGCTTTAATGTATGAATTTGGGGGCACACAGTTAAGTCCATGCTGGTTCCATTCCCATTCCATTCCTATAGTAAAATGTCCAGGTTAGAGTGACCAGTTGGCTTGCAGGAACATAACATTGTGCTTATTTTAGTTACAATGATCTTTTCAGTTCCTTGAAGACCCATCACTGCCATGATCTAAATGAAAAAAAGAAAAGAAACGAAGGCAGGCATAAAAGTAGTGACTTCTCCATTGCATTTATGATCGTTGCTGAGAATAGGACATTTCAAAACATGCCAAGTAGTCACCTGCACCTTTGGGGACAGGAGAGAGAAGCTGCCTTGGGGCATTCTACTTCCCAGCAGCGAAGAAGGGGACTCTGATGATAAAGTCTAGACTGTATTGGTTCCATGTTTGATTTCACTGCTAGGAAGCTCAAAAGTGCAGCTTTAATTTCTGCTGTTTTCTTTAGCCAAGAATTCTTGATATAATTATATTTTCCTTTCCGCTGTGTTCTATGATATTTACAGTTTTTTATGCTTTGGTGTACATGTTTTTAAAATGATTGTGTTTCTAAGTTGGCTTTTGGCATTGAGTGCGATGGTGACATTTAATAGGGAAGTGGGTGAGCCAATCCTGGTACTAATAGAAAAAAAAGTAGAAACTAGAGAATTAAGTTTATGGGCACTTGTGTCAACATTGTTTGAAGTAGAAGCTCCAGAACCCCTTATGCAAGAAGGAACAGCAGAAATGTTCACCTAAATGCAACACTGCACCAGGGGATCAGAGCCATTTTCAACTCCTGGTGCTTTTGGTAGGTTCATCCAGAGACTCACTGTTGGAGTTTCACTTGATTTCTGACATTGCCTTAGCATTGCTTCAATCGGAACTGATGGAATAAGGCCAAGTTACTAATCTTAGAACACATGTCAAATGTAAACCAAACAGCATTGGCATTTGCTTTCATCTGTAAAATGGGGGTAAGAATCCCAACTTCACACAGTTTATGAGCCAAACTAGATAGCATATTCACAAACACCCGACATAAAGCCTGCTGTTCAAATGCTTTCCTTCTTTTTCTTTCTCTCTCTCCTTCCCTTCCTCCTTCCCTTCCTCCTTCTTCCCTTTTTTCCTCTTCCACCCACATTGATTCTTGTCTCCATTAACTTTCCTAGTTTTTCTGCTGTTTCATTATATGATTCCAGCTATGTGATACATAATTTAATAGATATAATTTTCTTAAAAACTGTACAAAATTTTGTAAACTCTTGAAAGATGCACAGGAAAAACCCCATCATATAGACGAAGTATTAGTCTAGGGTAAGGGCTACATATAATGTTTCTCTTCATTCTCCCCTTGCTCCAGTACCAAGCACAGTGCTAGGTGCAAAGCAGGCACTACTAAGTAATTTAAACCAAAAGAGGAAGTAAAGGATGATTTAAAGATTCTAAAAAGTTACAGCCGGTACTCACAATCACAGAATTTGACTCCAGGAAGACAGGCGTTGATTTCTGTCATTTATGTTGTGACACATTTTATGTAGGAAAGTCCATTTGTGTCCATTATACATCCATATATATGCATACACATTCTACTTGATATTACTGAAGTAATCTGATATACTGGTGATTCTAAAATAGCTAACATTTATTGAACACTTATAAATGACAAGGAGTCTAAGTGCTTGGCATGAGTCATTTCCATAAGTATTAGATATGCTAGTGCGTTGTGCAACACACCACTGAATCTATATGCTGAACACAAGCCCCTCTTTCTATAGGACTTCTAAAGAAAAAAATTACAGTTGTGTTTGTATGTAGAATTATCCTGTTAATGTTTACTTCTTTGTTACAAACATGTAGGTAATATCTAGATATAATATCTGCATTCATCCTCTTTCTCCAGAATTCTGATGTTATTTTCATCATTTTATATGTCTGGAGAATGAAACTATCAGATTTGAACTTGATCTTGGACATTTGGACATTCCCTTTGAGAAATGCAGGGACCGCCCCCCCCCCGTTCAGCATGGAGGTATACTAAGTCTTCCAGATCAGTTTATCAGCTTCATTTGTAAGAAGCTTAGAGGTTGAGCATAGGAAAAAAAAGAATCTCCAACACACTATAAAATTGTAATTGTTATTTTCTTGGACTTTTATCGTCTTTTGGCAGAAAGCCTAATGTTTGGCTTAAATACACTGTTAGCTAAGGAGGGATTTTGCATTCTGTTCAATAATAGCCAGGTGGATCACTTAAAATAAAATATAATTATATCCAGAAAAAAATAAGTTATCCTCTATGATATTTCTGGGAAACAATGACATATTGTGGACCTTTCATGGATAAACAGAAACATCTCCCCATGTCCAATACCCACTGTAGCATTTATATCATTAGAAAATTATAGTGGTGACTGCAAATTTTTGACTAATTAGGTTTCTTAGATAATGAGAGCTTTTTAATAAGGTACATATCATTTACAATATTGCGAATGAAATGTGAAAGCGATTCAGTCCCCGGTAAGATAATGGCTAACTTGTTTTAATTGTTCACATTTTTTCTTGCCTACAATGACACAGCCATTATTTCACAGTCACCACTTATCATGAAATCCAAGAGGATTAATGGTTTCACTTATACTGGCGAAAATGTTTAAGCTGTCCCGATTATCAGTGCAGTTGGAAAGAATAATGGTTATTTGTCATCGTGTTTAGCAGGAGAATGAATTGTCCCTCGGATAGTGGCGCCATTAACCCTTTGGGGAGGTGGTAATAGAGTTTTACCACACAGCTAAAGGATGCCAAGATTTAGGATTGGATGTTTGTTTGTAGGTGGTTTATTCTTATCCGCAACTACCTTAAAGAATTGCATACCCTGCAGGCAAGGTGGAAACACATAGCTTAGCTTGTTATACAATTTTGGGTATCTGAAATTAAGACTAGATAGCTACTGATCTGTTCTTATGATGAATGGACAAATGGCTGCATTAAAAATATAATCAAGAGAAATATAAAATCTCTAAAAGGAAAAAAATATATTTGTAAATTCTTTGCTCTTTGCTTCCTCTCTTAAAGAAAAATAGAAAAACGTGGATTGCTGAAAACAGCCTCTCATGATTTCTCATGCACAACACTCAACTATTTAAACTCAAATACTACATTTTAATAGATCCTATATTACTTTAAAAATTCTTACCATACATACCTGGCTTAACCATACATAGGTAATAATTAAGAAAACTTTCTCAATTTTTGAATGACTAAAATTATGCTAATCGCAGATAAAGACTGATGATAATTGATCAAGTCTGTACATAAGAGTCGAGACTTTGATTCAGTAAAAATGTAAGTGTAGGAATATCAATATACATCTGCTGCATGATGCTTAACATTCTGGCTTAGGTGAGTGATTTCAGTTACAGACTGCAATGGTAAAACCAAATTACTGTATCAAAAAAAATGCAGGGCTATGTTAAGAAAATAAATATTTGCCTTCAGTAAAATTAACAGAATCTCCCCCTTTCTGGACGGTGGCTGGGATTGGAATGTAATGAAATACCTCTCTCATCAGTTCCCCTCTCAGCGTAACCAGAGCAGGAAATGGCCTTGCCTGCCTCCCACTCCCCTTGTTCTCTCTCCTGTGGCTGAGACAGTAGGGCAACTCTAATTCACAGAAAGGGACAGGCGGCCATAAAGCGCATGTACTTCTCGGGAGGGCACTGAGGGCCGACCTGGGGGAGGGGATGGGAGGGGAGAGGGCAACAGCAACAAAAATAAAGCGTGTTTTAGGAGATACAGCTGGGCTGCCTTATCTTGTTACAGAGAAAACAGTGTTCTGTCTCCTCTGGAGAAGCAGCCGCAGCTCAGCCATGTCAGGCAGCATGAAGGCCACTCTGCTCAGCACCCAGGCAGTTGAGAAATCTGTCTCCTAAAGACAGGCACTTCTGAAGCATTACACTGCGTTCAGACGCCTCCAATTTTAAAAGGAGGCAGCAACAAGAAGACCACCACCCCTTTCAGCAGAGCCCATATACACAGTTTCCTTGACAAAAGCTAGCTCTACCCCCAACACATTCACAGACCAAGTTTCAAAATGGAGTGGGATGCCTCTGGAAGTAAGTAAAGTGCAGGCAGGTGAGGTGTGAATAGAAATTACATTATTCAACATTATAGGGAAAACATTTGACTCCTCGGGGGCCTTCCATCTTTGGAATCAAGATGGTCAGTATGTGGAAGCTTCTAGCACCACCACGATCATTATGTGTGTTCTATTGATAAACTGGTGTTCCTTTGAGATGGTAAACAAGGCAGTTTCTCCTAGAGTCCCATGAGGTATGCCGAAACTACACACACCACTCGATTTAGATGTACGAGGTCAGGGGAAACAGCTGCCAGTAGATGAAAAGACACAGGTGAAAAAAAGAAAAAAAAAATAGAACACAAGGAAAGACAGAAGAGAAAAAATCAAGCCAGAGAGAAGTAACGAGCCGCAGCGTGTTTGAGTCGTCCAAGTACAGTGATACAGAGACACAGAGCTGCAGGTGTGGCTGACAAAATTATAGCGAGAATTTAGCGAGCAGATCCAGTTCAGAGTTTCTGACTGACACAATGAGATTATGGTCCCTTCTGCAGATTGGAGTCTTTGTTTCTGTAAGGCTGCTTTTTGAGTTTCCCTGACTTCATTTGGTGAAGGGCGATTCTGGTGGAAAATGAGGCAGAGTGCTAAGGATGATGATTTCTCAGAAAGACAGCACCAGAAAATACCCTCTGAGAATTTAATTCCTTCATAATGTAGTTCAGCACCTTCTAAGTTATAAAACAAAATGGTACTGTAGCCTTTTTCAGCCAGCCAGATGCTTGATTTCCAAATAGCACAGGCTAAAATAAAATTTAACTTTTATTCTTGTCTCTAAAATAAATGTAAATGCATTATCTGGGTATGGGTAAGCAGAAAAATAAAGATCCTAGACTGTGCCTTAAAACCCTACTGACAGATGGTGAGGTTAAAGAGTGAAGGCCCCAGACAGAGGCCCCAGTACCCAAGAAGGTGAACAGCCATCTGAAAAGAAAAATGATGTGTTTGAAAGATTTGCCTTTATAATTATTTACTTCAATTTTTGTCTTCTTTGCTTGGATTTTTATAGAATTAACAATCTATAGATTGTTAAAATATAGAATTAAGGAGTGTGCATATCTTAGTAAGTGCTGAGTGTTAATGCAATCAGGACAGTTTTTGCCCCTTAACTCTTCCATTTTGTGAACATGATAAACTCAGACATTTTTAAAGAGGCACATAAAATAGCCTTCAAAATTCTGGACTGAAAAAGATAGGAAAAAAAGAATTTAAAAAGTGATGTTTACTTAAATATAAAAAGACAGCTATTCTCCATAAAGAAAATACAGGAATGGGATGCAATTTTTATTATAGCAGTGGGGGGACCACAGTTGTTACAAAATGGTAAAAGTTAGATTTTGAGGCATACTGATCTAGTAGCAGCTTGAGTGTACCAAATGGCTGCCTAATCCAAGTTTTTATTTTTCTCAGTTATAACCACCCCTGCCATGCCAGCTGGAAGCCAATATTCTGATTCCCCCCACTCCTCCAGTATTTATTATCCCGGAATCTGTACTCCCTCTTTTTCCTCCAAAGGGCACATTTTTAACTGACATATTCCTGGAAATATACTAGGTCAATTTAGCTGAGAATTTGCCAAATATATATGAAATTCTAGTTCTATCATAGGACAATTTCTTAAATGATGGTGTGGTTCAATTTTCATTGTCACTTATACTTAAATTATGAGTTACCTGTACAAAAAAAAATCTCTGTTATCTAGTAATCTAAATTCACAATTGTCTATCTTGTCTCACTCCCTTAACAACTAAACAGGATCATCATCTGTAATTAAGTATCCTTAATGTACCTGCGTTCTGAAGCAGGGTCATCATTTCACTAGAAATAGCACGTGCTTGCTCTGGTTTGTGAAGCAGCCCTAATGGAAGATCAGGTGAGTAAAATTCCCTGAAATAATCGGCTCACCTGGTGATAGAAGTGACTGGATCGGGGCACTAGGATGCTGTCCAGTGTCTTGGGTAAGATCTTATCTCAGATAATACCTTGGTGCCTTCCAAGGGCAACTGGAAGCCTGTGTCTCATATAGCTAGCTGACAATAGGCAAAACTGTTCTGAAAAACTGCTTCTACTGCTTTGGAGAAATCACCAGGATGAGGCAACAAGAAAAAAAAAATCAAAGAAAGCATGAATGCTTGGTAGAGAATAAGGTAAAAACATTGAGATGGAAATCTTCCTTGATGACATTTCTACCCATTTGTTCAACAACTGATATCCATAATAATTTTAACTGACATTTATTGAGTACTTGCTGTGTGTATATGAGTTCAATTCATCTAGTCTACACAATAATACTACAGGGCAAGAACTGTCATGACCCCCATTTTACAAATATGGTAGCCCAAGCACAGAGAGGCTAATCACACACAGCTAATACTTGGTAGAACCATACATGATTTCAGGCAATCTGAACCCAGTGCCTACATGCCTAAACATTATCCAGTATAGCATCCTCAATATATTGCACAGAGCAATACTACACTGTGCTCTTACTCTCAGGAACTGGGGAGACATCGGTAAGTTAACTGGAAGCAATGCCTGGATTATATGTTTTATTTATTTGCTTTTTAAAAGAAATAAATTACTTGATTAGCTTTTAGATAGAGAAGTTTTTGTGTGTGTGAGGATAGGATTAATTAAAAGATAATAGAGGCTCGGGAATGAAAAAGACAAATTCTTTCTCTTGAACGTACTCATCAAATGACCTTGGGGAGGCACCTTGCCTCTCTAAACCAAGTTTCTCCATTTGTAAAATACAAATGAAATGCTCGGCTTTCAGGGTTGTGACCCGATGCTGAGCTCCAAGCAAGCGCTCAATATATGTATCATAACCACCATGTTATCGATGTTACTGCTATCAAATACCTTGGCTTCCACAAACTCTAAACAATTTTCTCAGCTTTATTGGGACCTCTTGTTATTCTTCATGTCTTTGTTTTGTAAGCTAAAATTTATATTTTATAAATATATAAAATATAAGTATATTTGAAATTATCAATGTTCATAATGGTCACAAATGTCTTTAAAACCTATTCTTGAATGCTTTCCAGTTTATTTTAATTTCTAAGGTAATTATTAAGGAGCATGAAGTCTTAAGGATTACACAGAGTATATATGAGACATTGCTTCACTATTTAAAAATTTTAACAAGGAATACACTAGAAATTTTTTACCCACCATGAAGCTTCAAAGAACTGTGTGAAGTCTGGGAGGCAGAAAAACTAAAGCAAACCCAAATTCACTTGGTTGGATGCTGCAGAAGATTAAAATTCAGATAAGATTTTAGATATTTTGTCCATCACTTTATTTCAAAAATTGGAAAAGGTGATTATTAAAATACACCAACCGATGTCAAACTACATCACTACACACCTTTGGAAGTTCAATGATGAAAAGTCCCTGTATTACAACAATGCACTTCACTACCCCACTCTTGACAGGTGCAGAAGCTGTAGATCTTTAACTATGTTTCTTCATTAGTTGTATTGAAATGATTACCAACTTATAGTTATTGTGTGGGTCCAGGAGAGACCTGAAGCTATTGCCATAACTTTCTAAAATTCTCTTCATGGAAAACGTTAACTCTGGAAGATCAGCAAAAGGAAAAGGAGTTCCACCTGATTTGAGACCCTAAAACCCTGATACAGCTCTTATATTTCAGGTGATGAGAGAGCCTGTGCAAGTCTGGTCCAAAGCGCTTCCATTGTCCCAAAATATGGGTCCATGGAAGATGGTGAAAATGCACTAGAGAAAGCACATTAGCAAGACCTCAAATAGAAATGGGAAACAAATAAGTTCACACTAGTTGTTTCCTTATGAGACAGAGTGAAAACAATAGCTTTGGATTTCTTCTGTTTAGTATTGTTAAGGTAATGGTGTTGTTCTTGCTTTAGTTCAAACTAACAGATAAACTATACCCCAAGATTAACCCATAAAACATATACAGAATGGGCATCCTATGGCTTGTTCATTTGCCCTCATGATCTAGTTACTTATTTTTGATTTTAAAACTGCAAAATGAGTGATTTTTTTACAATTATTAGTAGCAATTCTAAATTGGTCATTGAAATTTAGTTACCAAATGGAATCTTTCCCACTGAGGCTAGGTTATCGAATTCTTTCTAAGATATGTGAAGAGTTAGGATATACATTACCATGTTTTAACTAGCTGTTTTCTGTCACTATGCTTTAGGATAGAGGTGCTATAAACTTAAAAAAATAAAATTATGAATGTAACAAATATTTCCCCAATACCAGTGTTGCAGGTTCATGAGGACTCTGGCCTTCAAAAACCAATGAAGTTTAAAAAAAATGATGGGTTTGTTGGAGAAGCTCTGTAACATAATAGTAAAAAAATATGATTTGATTTAGACAGATCTGGGTTCAAATACCAATGCCAGGTGCTCTAGGGCAAATAAATAAGCCTCCGGAGTCTCCACTTTCTTATGTATTATGGTAGCTATTACTGCTTCCTTGAGTTTTGCTATTGGCATTGGATGAGACTATTTACATACTATGTCTGGTTCATCATTAGAAACACAATAGATGGTAACAATATCATGGTATATGCCATGAGGGAAATGAGTGAGCAAGCCATGCTGCATTATGCATCTTCCCACAGCGTGGCATAAATCGGAACCATCAAGCTCTCTGCACACTGGGCGGCTCATTACCAGAATTGCATGCTTAGTTGTGGGTCAGCAGAGAAGCACTCTGGCATTTAGGAGTGTATGGGGAGTCTGCTCAGCATCTGCCTGCATGTTACCCAAGTCCAGATGGTCCTGTGTTACTGTCACTAACATGAGCACGTGATGTCACAAATTACCCCTTTTTCTGTCTTCATCAATCCCACTTTCTCTCTCCCCTATGAAATTAAGAAACAGAACAACAATAAACTAAAAATTGAAGCATATATACACCATACATCAGTCTGATAAGTTTCCTCCCATGGAATCCTGCCATCACTGAGGCATCGCATATAACACACCGAGCTGCTGGTTGACTATTGCTCACTGTGTAGCTATGGCCACATGTGCTTGTGCACAGTCACCACCCTGCATCTAGCATATTATCATTTATTTCATTGTTCCATAAAGTGTGCAGAGATGCAGAGGACAGAAAGCACCAAGGCTCTCTGGTGCAATTCAATTTAGTCAAATATCAAACATCCACATAGAGTAAATGGAACATGAGTAAAGAATCTGATCCAACTGCCTACTGGTGTAATTGACTCAACAGAGCCAGCCTGTGTCATTAGTCCTATAAACAGTTGCATTTACAACAATAAAACTGAAAAGCATGGAAATTAAAAGCTGTTAGGATTTTCTCTGGTGTGCATTTATCTTTGAAGAAGTGTGTACACTCTCTAAACAAATTTTTTTAAATCTCTTTGGTAAACTGGCATCATAGCAACCTGTGTTAACAGTACCTTATGTATCATATGGTGATCAAATTTGAGATAGGTGAAAGAAGAGTGGGAGACAGTGGGGGTGATGTACTGATTTAGTTGTCTAGGACATGAATTCAGTGTTAATTTAATGGCATGGCATCAAGCCTCTGAACAGTAATCTAGGGGTGTATCTGTAAAATGGAAGTTATTTTGGCAAATACTGTAAATACGATATTCATTGTCACACAGAATATGTAGCTTAAATAACTGTTGGCCTGGAAGTTCAACCTGTGGTTTCTTAATAGTATTTATCCTGAGTGACTATACTATTTGAAGGACAAGTGCCCCCTAATAAGGTTTCGCTGATTGGCAGAACTCTGTCAAACAAGCAGAAAACACTCTATAGGGGCAGCCTTTTTACTCACCCCTCCCATTTCCATCACCGTTAAAATGAAACTTGAGCTTCTCTTTGTGCATTCTCATGTCATCAATGAAGAACTAGAGGGTCTTTCTGTCCCTGGTGCTATACCACTGGACCACTTAACCAAAAATTGCGAGAGTATATTACAAAGTTAAAGAGCAGAGAGCTCAGAGGTTGTTACAGTTCTCATTAAGTGATGTTTCTATGCACTGACTGCAGGTGAATGAATAGATATTTCCATCTGAAAATGTTCCGACTTGGTAAAGATGACTTTAACTAGGGAAGTGTTGTTCATGGAGAGGAGCATTTATGAGTTTTCATGGCAGCAGTCCTCACAGATTATGTGGTTTGCAGTAAGCTGGGATATGACAATTGAGATGACATAAGACTTTGACATTTCAGGCCTCCCTGGAGTAGGCAGCGTGAAGAGCCTTAGGATTGGTCCAGAACTCCTCAAATCCCAAACTGGAGTTTGTGGTTTCATATACACATCGATAGACTGAAGTATGGCTTATGTAAGATTTCTCGTTTCTTAAATTTCATGTTATTTCTGCAGAAGAGAGAACATTAAACTCGTAGGTTTTCCAATCTTTCACGAAACTTTCTACCTCTAACATGAAGAACCACTTTTGCAAACACATATTCAAGTAACAAATTGCAAGAAAGAAAAAAATTAAGCACAAATTTAAATAAAAACAAACCATATTGCAATCCAAAGAAGGCCATGAAGATGTGAACACACTTTGTACTCCTAGAATTTTTGCCACCAAAAATTACCTTAAATTAAATTTCTATGAATAGAAATCAAAGTTTTATTTAAAAAGGCACTATAATATAACCCCTCTCTTCTAATTCCATATATTTGTATGGACTGATGCTAAATATGACTAGAAAATTATAAAGAAATACCTTTTAAAACTAAAAACATATCATATTCACATTGATTTTCAAATCTGGACACTGTAAATGTAAAGGAAAGTGTGACCTTCTGAATCTACACAAACTTTGAATAATAGACACATATATGTAAGGCAGTGAAGAAGCCACCAATTTGTTTTATATTTAGAGGTTTAAAACTATAAATAATAAACAATAGTGTTGCTTATTGAAAACTTTACTCAGCTCATCAGTTGGTTTCCAAAAGTTGAACAAACCTGTTCTCATATTAGACACTTCATGGAAATGCTAGTAAGAAGGTAACTCCACAGGAGGCTTAAACAGTCCCTGAGGTTTGTGACACATATTCTATAAAGCTCAAGAACTCATATCCAGAATGTATCTCTAACAAGTACTTTGAACAATGTTCTGTTGTTCTTATTTAACGGTTTAAAAATCCAGGGATGGGGAGAGGAGATCAGAATACGAACACACCTCAGATATATCATGGGTTGAGTTCCAGATCATGGCAATAAAGAAAATCTTGCAATAAAGCGAGTCACAATTTTTTTCCAGTACATGTGAAAGTTATGTTTATGCTACACTGTAGTCCATAATGTATGCCATAGTATTAAGTCTAAGAAAAGTATGCACACCTTAATTAAAAATACTTGACTGCTAAAAAATGCTAATAATGATCTAAGCCTTCAAAAAATTGTAATCATTCAGCTGGTTGAGGGTTTTGCCTCTATGTGGATCGCTACTGACCGGGTGGTGGTTGTTGAAGGCTGGAGTGGCTGTGGCAATTTCTTAAAATAAGACAATAATGAGATTTGCTGTATCAATTGAATCTTCCCTTCACAAAAGATTTCTCTATAGCATGTGATGCTGGTTCATAGTATTTAAACCACAGCAGAATATCTTTCAAAATTGGAAACAATGCTCTCAAACCTTGCTGCTATTATATCAACCAAGTTTATGTAATATTTTCAATCCTTTGTTGTCATTTCAACAATGTTGACAGCATCTTCACCAGGGGTAGATTCCGCTTCAAGGGACTACTTTTATTGCTCATCTATAAGAAACAACTTCTTGTCCATTCAAGTTTTACCATGAGATTGCAGCAATTCAGTCTCATCTTCAGGTTCCACTTCTTATTCTAGGTCTCTTACTATTTTCACCACATCTGCAATTACTTCCTCCAATGAAGACTTGACCCTCAAAGTAATTTATGAGGGCTGGAATCAACTTCTTCCAAATTCCTATTAATGTGGATATTTTGACCTCCTCTCATGAATCCAAATATTCTTAATGGCAACTAGAATGCCGAATCCTTTTCAGAAGATTTTCAATTGACTTTGCCCAGATCCAACAGAGGAATCACTATCTATGGCACTAAAACCCTACAAAATGTATTTCTTAAATAATGACATTTGAAAGTTTAAATTACTCATTGATCTATCAGCTTCAAAAGGCTTATGTTAGCAGTCATATAAACAACATTAATCTCCTTGTATATCACCTTCGGAGCTCTTGGGTGACCAGGTGCATTGCCAGTCAGCAGTAACATTTTGAAGGGAATGTTTTTTCCTCTCAGCAGTAGATCTCAAACAGTGGGCTTAAAATATTTAGTAAACCTTGCTATAAATAGATATGCTTTCATCTAGGCTTTGTTGTTCCATTTAGTATAATTCTTATGGGCCCTGGGATTTTCAGAATGGTAAATGAGCGTTAGCTTCAACCTAAAGTCACTAGCTGCATTAGTGACTGACTCTCCCTAACAAGAGAGTCAGCCTGTCCTTTCAAGCTTTGAAGCCCAGCGTCGACTTCTGTCTCAAAAGCAAAGTTCTAGATTGTACCTTCTTCCAATAGAAGGCTGCTTTGTCTATATTGAAAATCTACTGTTTAGTGTAGCCACCTTCATCAGTGATCTTAGCTGGATCTTCTGGATGACTTGCTGCAGCGTCTCCATCAGCACTTGCTGCTTCACCTTGCATTTTCATATTATGGAGATGGTTTCTTTCCTTAAACCTCATTAACCAACCTCTACTAGCTTCCACCTTTTCTTCTGTGGCTTCTTCAGCTCTCTCAGTCTTCACAGAATTAAAGAGAGTTAGGGCCTCACTCTGGGTTAGGCTTTGGCTTATGGCATCTTGTGGCTGGTTTGATTTTCCATCAATACCCAGAAAATGTGCTCCACATCAGCAATAAGGCTGTTTTATTCACTTTCTTATCAGTTGTATATTTACTGGGGTAGCACTTTTAATTTTCTTCAAGAATTTTTCCTTTGTATTCATAGCTTGACTGACTGGTGCATGAAGCCTAGCTATTGGTTAGTCTCAACCTTCATCATGCCTTTCTGACTAAGCTTGAAGGTTTCTGCCTTTTGATTTGAACTGAGAGATGTGCAACTCTTCCTTTCATTTGAAAACTTAGAGATCATTTAGGGTTATTTTGTCTTGTTTGCTTGTTTTGTTTTGTTTTTTGAGATGGAGTTTTACTCTTGTTGCCCAGGCTGGAGTGCAATGGCGCAATCTCAGCTCATTGCAACCTCTGCCTCCCAGGTTCAAGAGATTCTCCTGCCTCGGCCTCCAGAGTAGCTGGGATTACAGGTGCCCACCACCACGCCTGGCTAATTTTTGTATTTTTCAGTGGAGACAGGGTTTCACCATGTTGGCCAGGCTGGTCTCGAACTCCTGACCTCAAGTGATCTGCCCGCCTCGGCCTCCCAAAGTGCTGGGATTACAGGTGTGAGCCACCACACCCAGCCCATTTAGGGTTATTAATTGGCCTAATTTCACTATTATTGTGCCTCAGGGAATAGGGAGGCCTGAGAGATGAAGAGAGATGGGAGAATGGCTGTTTGGTGGAGCAGTCAGAATACATGCAGCACTTATCAATGAAGTTTGCAGTCCTGCCCCAAAGCAAGTAGAATAGTAACATCAAAGATCACTAATCACAGATCACTATAACACATATAAAAATAATGAAAATGTCTGAAATATTGCAACAATTACCAAATCACATTTTTGTGATGCAGAGACACATATAGAGTACATCTTGTCAGAAAAATGAGGCCGACAGACTTGCTTGACACTGGGTTGCCATAAACCTTCATTTAGTAAAAAACACAATTATCTGTGAAGCACAATAAAGCAAAACACAGGAAAATGAGGTGTGTCTGTTCTCAGTCCTTAAAGCTGCCAGTTTCTTGTTGCCAATACCCATGAAGGGACTTTGAAAGAGCTACATTGATGAGAATGGAAATCTATTATCATAGAGGAGAGACTGGCATCACAGCTATTTAGAAGTAAAATGAGTTAAGTTAAAAAAAAAAAAAAAGTGAAAATGCCCTGGTCGACAAGAACTTGGAAAAATGGCTGTGTCAGAAATGTAGAGTGCAGAATTATAAAATGTTTTCTTTCCTATGAGCACAAAACCAGGTGAATCAAACACAGAGATTGAGTTTCTTTCTTTCTTTCTTTCTTTCTTTCTTTCTTTCTTTCTTTCTTTCTTTCTTTCTTTCTTTCTCTTTCTTTTTCTTTTTGATATGGAGTCTCACTCTATCTCCAGGCTAGAGTGCAGTGGTGCGATCTTGGCTCACTGCAACCTCTGCCTTCCAGGTTCAAGCAATTCTCCTGCCTCAGCCTCCGGAGTAGTTGGTACTACAGGTGTGTGCCACCACGCCCAGCTAATTTTTGTATTTTTAGCAGAGATGGGGTTTCACCATGTTGGCCAGGATGGTCTTGATCTCTTGACCTGGTGATCCGCCCACCTCGGCCTCCCAAAGTGCTGGAATTACAGGTGTGAGCCACTGCACCCGGCCCAGAGACTGAGTTTGACCAAGAAGATTTGAGCTGTGAGACTTTTCCTTGCTCAATGTCAGTTAATAAAATGATAAAGAAAAATAATACCTGCAAAAGAAGAAATAGTAACTCAAATAATGTAACACAGATTCCAGATAGTTGAAACTCGAAGGAGAATCTGAGAAGTATGGCAGGTACCTGTGTATTGACCAAAGCCAGGGTCATAAGGGGAACACTGGAGTTATATGTAAAACATTACCCAAACTTATGTATTCCAGAGCCTCTGTGCATATTACATTAGCTCTTTCCCTTCTGTTTTGTAGAACCAGTGCCCATAAATTAAGTAATTGCAAATCCACGTTGTCTCACATGTTCTGCCCCTGGTTTGGTAGCCTAGAATTGACTTTAGTCCGGAAGAAGTCAAAATGTACTCTCTGCAAATTGGCTGTAGATTGTAACTGTTTTAATAACAATTAGGAGTAGCCTGTAGGGGATGTGAGAATAGAACCAGGAATAAATAATAATCTTCTGGGGCAAAAGAATGTCAAAAACCAAGAGGTATTCTGTACTTATTTTCTAATTTGCTTGCATATTATTATGAACTGAGTTGTGTTCCTCCAAAATGTGTATATGTTGAAGCCCATCCAGTTCAATCACTTGAACTCACCCAGTCTTTGGTATTTTATTATGGTGGAACAAGCAGACTAGCATACACGTATTATTGTACTTTGGTATATATTTACTATTATTTATACGATTCTCAGAGAAATTGTATGAGAGACATATTATTGCTTTCATTTTTAGGTGACAAAAGGAAGCTTAGTTTCTAATTAATTGACCAAGTTTACAAAGCTGGCAGGTAGAGAACTCTGAAATGAACCCAGGTCTTATTACTCTGATTACCATGAACCTTGTTCATCCCAGCTTTAACTAAAGGCTGAATTTATTAAAGAACTGCAGATTTTAATTCCAACTGTCTGACTCATAAGTGGATGAGTTTTGAGAAAAATATTCTCTCTTAGAACCCTACTTAACTTATGCATGAAAGCATGATAATAATGATATATTTAAGGTTGTCCTCTATAAGGTTGATGTGGGATGATGCAAGGGCTGGATGCATTTACTGCATCTCTACGTGCTTAATAATTGTTAGCGCCTCTGTTCTCTGTAACTTCTTCTATCTTACATTGGAAAGAAACATGTTTTCACAGCTTTATTGAGTATAATTGGCATACAACCAAATGCCCATAATTAAATGTTGCAATTTGTTATTTTGACATCACATACACTGTGAAACCATCACTCCCCTTACTTCCTCCATTCTATATTTTTGTCAACAAGTTTTGTAGTTTTAGTTTTTACATTTAGATTTAGACTCGTGATCTATAAACGTATTTTTGTATATGACAGAAGGACTAGATCAAAGCTATTATCTTTTACATTTGGATATTCATTTGTCCCGGAATCATTTGTTGAAAAGGCATGTTTTCTTCACTGAATTGTCTTTGCATCTTTGTAAAAGTCAGTCGTCCATACATATGTGTGTTCTGTTTCTGGGTTCTCTTCTGTCCCCTCAGTGTATTTGTTTAGCTTTACATCAAGACCTCACTGTCCTTATTAATCTCACAATATAAGAAGTCTTAAAACCAGTTGGTGTT
Source organism: Nomascus leucogenys (assembly GCF_006542625.1). Taxonomy (NCBI): domain Eukaryota; kingdom Metazoa; phylum Chordata; class Mammalia; order Primates; family Hylobatidae; genus Nomascus; species Nomascus leucogenys. The sequence continues at coordinate 115,862,260 of NC_044386.1, forward strand.
AATTATCCAACTTTGTCCTTTTTTAAAAAAAATTAACTTTGTTCTCAGAGGCTTTTTACATTTCCACATACATTTTAGAATTAGTTTGCTAATTTCTACCATAAAAGCCTGCTACCATTTTAATTGGGATTGTTCAATTTAAATACTGATTTGGGGAAAATTGACAACTTGAAATATTGAATCTTCTTATCCAGGAACAAGGGGTATGCCTCTCCATTTATTCTTTAATTTTCCTTAGCAAAGTTTTGTAGTTTTCATTGTGAGGGTCTTGAATATTTTTGTCAGATTTTACTCCTCAATGTTTCAAATTGAGTGATGCTACTGTAAGTAGTATTTTTTAAAAATCCAATTTTGGAAATTTATTGCTAGTAAACAGAAATATTGTTTTTTACTTAATAATCTTGTATCTTGCAACTTTGATAAACTTATTTATTACGTTTAGGAGTTTTGTGTGAATTCCATTGAATTTTCTACGTAGTCAATCATGTAATCAGATAGTAGAGTTAGATTACTGACTTACTTATTTTTTCCTTTCCCATTTGGATGCCTTTTATTTATTTTTCTTACATTACTACACTGGCTAGTGCTTCCAATACAATATTGAAAAGACGTGGTGAGAATGAAAATTTTGGCTTTGTTCCAGAGATAATCAGTAAGCATTTCGTCTTTCACCATTAATTAAATGTTTGTTTTAGGTTTTTCATAGATGTGCTTTATTAGGTTTACAAAGTTCCCATCTATTCCTTGTTTGCTGATAGTATTTTTTTTTCTAATCAGGAATAAATGTTGGATTCTGTCAATTTATTTTGTTTGGTCTATTGAGAAAATCATACAGATTTACAGATTTTATTTTTTAGTTTGTTAATGTGGTGAATTCATCGATTGTTTTGCAATGCTAAACCAACTATGCATTTCTGAAACAAACCTCCTTGGTCAGGATATATTATACTTTATATTTGTTGTTAGATTTGATCTACTATAATTTCTTTATACATGTGGGGCTACTTAAGTCTTCTGTTTCATCTTGAGTCAGTTTTGACAAAGTTTATATATTTCAAGGAATTTGTCTATTTCATTTGCTGTAAAATTTATTTACATAATAATGGCTAATATTACTCCCTTAATATCTTTGTAATATATATAAAATATGTAGTGCTATAATTTTTCTCATTCCTGATAGTGATAATTGGTGTCTTGTCAGTTTTTTTTCCTGAACAGTATGGTTAGAGGCTCAACAGTTTTATTTATTACTTCTGAAAAAAAAGACTTCGTTTTATTCCTTTTCTCTATTGTTTTTCTAATTTCTTTTCTTTCTTTTTTCTTTTTTTTTTTGGAGACAATCTTGCTCTGTTGCCCAGGCTGGATTGCAGTGGTGCAATGGGTTCAAGCAGTTCTCGTGCCTCAGCCTCTTGAGTATTTGACTATCTGGGACTACAGTTGTGCATCACCATGCCTGGCTGATTTTTTTGTGTTTTAATAGAGACGGGGTTTCACCATGTTGCCCAAGTTAGGTCTTGAACTCCTAAGCTTAGGCAATCCTCCTGCCTGGGCCTCCCAAAGTGCTGGGATTGCAGATGTGAGCCACCATGCCCAGCCTCTAATTTGTATTTTATTGTTTCTTCTTCTATTATTATTATTATTATTTTCTGTCTTCTGCTTCTGTTGGGTTTTATTTCCTATTTCTCTAATATCTTAAGAAAGAAGTTGTAGTCATTGATTTGAAGCCTCTCACATTACAAATTTTTCCATAAGTACTGACTTTCAAATTCCACAAAATTTGGTATGTTTTCATTTTGATTTAATTGAAAATAACTTCTAGTTTCTCTCTTGCTTTATTTTTATCAAGGGGCTATTTAGAAATGTGTTGTTTAGTTTTCAGATACTTGGGAAATTCTCTGAGATCTCTTTGTTGATTTTTATTTAATTCTATGGTGACTAGAGAGCATATTTTATAAGCCCTGACTTATTTTAAATTTATTGTTTAAATTTATAACAATAAATTTATTTATTTATAAATAAATTTTTAAGGTTCAAAGTATAGTCTGCCTTGATAAATGTTCCATTTGTGCATGAACATAATGTGTATTCTACCATACTTGAAATGTCAATTAGGACAAGCAAGTTGATAGTCTGTTGCCCAGACTGGAGTGCAGGGCATGATATCGGCTCACTGCAACCTCCGCCTCCCAGCTTCATGCCATTCGCTTGCCTCAGCCTCCTGAGTAGCTGGGACTACAGGCGCCTGCCACCACACCCGGCGAATTTTTTATATTTTTAGTAGAGATGGGGTTTCACAGTGTTAGCCAGGATGGTCTCGATCTCCTGACCTCATGATCCACCCGCCTCGGCCTCCCAAAGTGCTGGGACTACAGGCGTGAGCCACTGCGCCCAGCCTAAGTTGATAGTTTTATTCTGTTTTTACCCTTACTGGTTTCTCTATAATTCTTCTATTAATTATTGAGAGAGGAACACTGAAGTCCTCAGCTATTATTTTGGATTTGTCTATTTCTCCTTTCAACTCTGTAAGGCTTTATATTGTGTATTTTAAAGTGTTATTAGGTACATGGAAATTTTGTATTATAATGTTCACTGATGAAATGCCATCTTTATCATTATGGAATGGCTTTCTTTTTCCCTGGTAATATTCTTTGATCGGAAATATATTTTGTCAGATATTAATATAATCACTCTAGGTTCCTTTTTACTAGTGCTAGCATAGTATGTCTTCTTCCATCCTTTTAATTATAAACCATTTATGGATTTATATTTAAATTCTGTTTCCTATAGTCAGCTACGTTTCCTATAGTTGGATCTTGCTTTTTGACCCAACTGAACACTCTCTCCCTTTTAAGCAGGTGCTTAGACCAGTTATATTTAATCTAATTGTTGACATCTTTAGATCAAATCTAACATATCACTATGCTTTTTATTTTTGTCTCATCTATTGAAGTTGATGTGACTTTTTTTCCGAATGCTTTCATTCTTATCACTGATTTTCCACACTTGAATATAATATGATTTGGTATAATTTTCTCTGTTCTTGGCATTAATTGAGTTTTTTGGATCTTTGGGTTTATAATTTTTATCACATACAAAAAATGTAATTTCATTATTTCTTCAGATATCTCTTTGGTATCCCCCTCCTTTTCTCTTATACAGATTTTCAATTATATGTGTATTAGCCTGCTAGAAATTGACCCACAGCTTACTGATACTCCTTCTAAATTTGTATTATATTTCTCTTTGTATTCTCTTTTGAACTGTTGCTATTAGTATGTCTTCAAGTTCATTAATCTTTTCTTCTGCAATGTCTAATACATTACCATCCAATATAATTTTAACCTCAGTAACTGTACTTTTTACCTGTAGACATTCAATCTAAATATTTTTAATATTTGTTATGCTTCTATTTAACCTTATTAGCATATGTACTGCAGCTGTAATCATTGTTTTCTCTTCTTCTATGCTAATTCTAACATCTCGATCAGTGCTTGGTCAGTTTCAGTTGATTTATGGTTATATTTTCTAGCTTCTTTCTATGACTGGTAAACCTTGTTTGGATGCCAGGCACTGTGAACTTTACCTTCATTGTTTCTTGATATTTTTTGTATTCTTATAAATATTTTTTGAGCTTTTCCTGGGATGCAGTCATTTGAAAACAATTTGACCCTTTCAGCTCTTTATTTTAATATTTGCTACATGGGATTAGGGTTTTGTCTACAGCTAATTCTTTCCCATGATTGAGTAAAGATCTTTCTGAATAATTCGCCCAATGCCCATTCTGGCTGATGAAAACAGGAATTGTTCCCATTTCCATCTGGGCACCAAGCATTGTTCTTTCTACTGTCTTTGGATGGTTCTTTTCATAATGTCATATACAGATTAGCAGTCAGCTGAATACTCAAGGGGATGATTTTGTCCTGAAAATTCTCACCACGTTGGTATCTCAGGCCAATCTCCTTAACTCCGGGAACCCTCTTCCCTGTGCCATGGCCCAGAAACTCATTCAAGGCAGGAATCTGGGGCAGTCATAGGGCTCACCTTCGTTATTTACCATTTCTCAGGGATGACTGTTCTTTCTTTTTTAATGTCCAGTGTCTTGAAAAACCACTGATTCAAGCCATTTTTCTTTCTGTTTACTTATTTTTGGTTGTTTACAGTGGGAGGATCAATTTTATTCCAATTACTCTCTCCTGATTGGAAACAAAAACCCCAAGACATTCTTTATCAAGTAAATAATTACTAAGGAAGAAAATGTTACCAGAAAAGGGCTTTGTAACACATGAGAAATAATGAATAAGAATAATGATGAGGGTGATTATATTTGTATATCTTTTCACAATATGCTTGCAATGATCCATTTTACATTTTCACAAAGTAGGTCCACTTTGTAAATAATTTAGTGACTGAATAACTTGGCATATAAATAAATTTATTTTATATGTGTATTATTTGCTAAGAAGACAATCAAGTTTTTAAAGATATGAATGTAGTTTTACAATGTAAACACAAATGACCAGCTGCAAATAAAATGGTTTTGTTTGTTGTTGTTGTTGGTTTTTTTTTTTTTTTTTGAGGTGGAGTCTCGCTCTGTTGCCAGGCTGGAGAGCAGTGGCGCGATCTCAGCTTACTGCAACCTCTGCCTCCTGGGTTCAAGCAATTCTCCTGCCTCAGCCTCCCAAGTAGCTGAGACTACAGGCACACGCCATCACGCCCAGCTAATTTTTTGTATTTTTAGTAGAGACAGGGTTTCACCATGTTGGCCAGGATGGTCTCCATCTCTTGACTTCCTGATCCGCCCACCTTGGCCTCCCAAAGTGCTGGGATTACAGGTGTGAGCCACAGTGCCCGGCCATAAAATGTGTTGTTAAACAATTTTTTGTTTGCTTCTAGATTCAGAATATTGCTTGTACAACAGTAATCTCTTAATAACACTTTATCTTCTTTTCTGCATTCCTTTATCTTAAGTCACTCAGCCTCCATGTAGTCCACTTTAATGGTGAACATTTCACTTTTACTGATAATGCAAATATTCACATACAAACCAAGTCCTAGGAATTTCTCCCCAAGTAAAGAAACTTTGGTCATAATGTCTGTGTTGCAATGAACAGATGAAATATTTCCATTCTTAATATATTTATTACCATAAGGAGGAAATAATATGTTTCTAAATTTCAGAAAGTAGTACTAGGTTGGTGTAAAAGTAATGGTGGTTTTTGCTATTACTTTGAAATTTTCAAAACATGGGGGCTTCTGGGCAAGAATCATGTTATCTGTCATGGTTTCCAGAAAATCCGGATAGATATGATGAGTAATCTTCAATGTCAGCATGAAGCAAATTACTCAATTACTAATGGCCACATTTCTGTGAATCTTTATATTTTACGACTTACTTTTTGAGAGAACTGGTAGGAAAATCCTTCCTCTGAGTAAATATATTCGTACAACCATGTAGTGAAGCACATAAGAATTTGTGATTTATGCAGTCACTTTAGACCCCAATTTTTAGACCTAACAATGAATCCATAAGTATCTCACCATATAATTCCACTGCCAGTTTTGGTGAAGTCTTTCTTGCTTAATATGGTTGCTAAGAACATACTAAATTTGAAACCTGGATTATCCATAAAATGTAGGGAAAGATCTAGAAAGGAGATTTCTGAGTATAGAGATGAATAAACAATACAAAATTGCTAGGAAACAGCTACCACTCAGAAGAAAAAACATTCTGGATATTAGTACGCAAAAGGGCACAGCATGGTATTTTTGAGTTGTTTTCATACCTCCTGAACAAGGCAGAGGAATTTGCCTCCTTTCCCAGAATGCTGTATGGAGCCATAATCCCAATGCAAAAATTTATTATTAAAAAAAATTTCTCTCTAGGCACTTCTCCACTGTAGGGAGTTTATTTTTGTTTTTGTTTAGTTTTTTGCCCTAATTCTTAGAGGAGATAAAAGATTATTGTTATAGAAAAAGTGAGATGGGAAATCTTGAGTATAGTAATAAACTATATGGGAAATGACATTGTTTATTTTAGCAACCAAATAAGGGCTTGCATTGATTATACACAGAATTAATCTAAGATTGGCTTTCTGCTCTACCAGTCTGGGTTTACTTAAAGACATGCTTTTAACACCTCTATAAATACTGCTAATATCAGGGGGGATGTGATTGGGTTAGAGATAAGCACTGTTGAGATGCAACCTGGGATGATCTTATACAGAGTCAGTCACCAGAAAAAGTATTCAGAGCTGACCTCCCACTCCCACTGCCCAAGCCCAGATCACTCCCACGCATCGTGATGAAATACTGAGACACAGCAGGTGTTAGACTTAATTCTCGGGAGAAATCCTATTTAGAAAAGAAAATGAATAAATAAATATATGAATGGAAAGAAGGCAGGAAGCCAAAACACATGCCGCCGGCTGCCTCTATCTGATGCAAATTACACATAGGGGCCTTCCTCACAGACAGCCCAAGCTTACTTCTCTTCAAAACGTCAAGAGAGTTAACATGGGAGAATGGAGAATCATCCCGTACACTTTGAGTTGCCAGCTGCAAAGTGTTTCTTGAACAGCAATTAAACACATGCTGGGGGACCATCACAAGGGCCAGAGCCAGGGAGCTGGTGCCACTGACGTGAGGATTCTCAATCTCAGGGTCCTCGGGCTGCAACTTGCCAGGGTGCGGGTGTCATGGGGCTGAAACCCACTCCCAGGCGCTGACCTCCCCTCTGTTGAAATGGATTTGTTCTGTCACGTGCAGCGAAGACCTCTTCATGTGTCAGGTGCACCCCATAACCTTTGTGCTAATTCCCATGACATCCTCTGTGTCTCACTGTAGGATTCTGTGAGCAGGTCTTTCCAAGAGCAAGGAGAACAAAAGATTCTTCGGCACATCTGAAGAGGGCTGGTTGAGTGTGCCTGAATGTAGGGTCATGGTTTGAAAAAGGCTGAGAACCCCCTACCTTGCACTAAAAGGTTTTCAATACACTGAGACACATTTTTTTAAAAATGTGCTCCTATAAGCCATGTTAGGCCCCGTTCATTTGTGTATTCAGTTCAATTGCATCTGAATCAATTGGTTCCCAAATGAGTGAATACAAAAAAATCTAAGATGTCATTTTCACTCTCTTATTTTCTTCTCTTTTAAAAACTATAAATTAAGCCATCTTGGATCAAAACTGTGTTGTAGATCAGAGAATTTCAGAAGGGAAAGGAGTGCTACAATAAGTATACGCCGATTCCAGCATAATTCACACGTAAAACCCTCTGCGTGTTAAACATTCTCTGCAGATAATTTCTTTAGCTATTTCTTAAAACTAAAGATTGCAGTAATATAGGAGTCATGTAAACATTGGTTGGAAGAATAAGCATTTTCTTTAGCTCAGTTCACGTATATTGTAAATCACTGTAACAGCTGTTTACTTGGTGTATCAATGAGGGCTTTAAACAGGAAACGAAGTTTTGTGTGTGTGTGTGTGTGTGTGTGTGTGTGTGAGTGTATGTGTTTTGCTTATATTGTACTGTAGAAACCAAAGGTTTATCTGTATTGAGGAATGCCTAAATGCCTAACAAGTATACGTAGAGATGTAACATATAAATTTATGTAAATATGAAACATCTTTGGGATCTAGGAATAATCTGTGAAGATATCAATGTTAACATTTGCAGCAATTACAAATTTGCCTCCCTTTTCAGCCCCTGTGATAAATACTTAGTTTGGAATATTTACTCATTTGCATTGATGGGGCTGAAAAATAGATCATGATTAAAGTGACAGTCTGAAAAAAGTTCTTATCAGAGAATCATCACAATAATTTTGTTATATAATTTTAATAAGTTAATTTAAATAACTTATTTTAATAATCTACACAATAGAATCATTACTAATATTTTATTGGTAATAATTATTAAATTATAGGTTATTATTGATAATTAGAATACTTTATTCAATTTAGGAAATTTAAAATTGGCTTGTTTATTTTAAACCTATAGAATCTTAATTCTTCTAATGACATGGCTGAGCACTCTATATGACCTGGCATCATGCTAGCCACAGCCCACGTCATCACTAAACCTCACAAAATCATGTTTTATATGGATTATTACCCTTATTTGGTGGTAAGCAACTGAAACTCATAGAGTTTACGTAACTAGCATAAGGGCACAGAGATAGAAAGCAGAAGATCTAGGCGTGAATTTTGTTACAGTATTATATATATATGTCATTGCAAAAGTAATTGCAGTTTTTGCCATTACTTTCAATAGCAAAAACCGCAATGACTTTTGTACCAACCTAATAGCAAATCTCGGTCTATGCATTTCACAGTGACAATAAGAATTTGTTGATCGAGGTTTTAGTAGGACTTAATCTTATATAACATTAAATGTAATATTCTCTAGAGCAGTGCTTTGTGTCTATCTTCACATTTAGTTACTCCATTAGGGAACGGCCACTGTAGTTGTGCACTGCTTCCAGCTCCTCTGAATTCCTCAATGTGAAGACAGAAGGCTTCCTATGAAGGTCTGAACATTAAAGAACTGTTAGCTGCCTCCACTCAATGCAGATTATGATGGATATTGTGGACTTATAGTTCTATTGGTGGCTCTTAGTAGTTGCCAGGGGACTTATCTACCTGGTGACAGCAGTGGATTCTGATAAATATAATATCCATTGCGACTAAGTGTTGGAATTGAATTTGCCTATTGTCAATTTGGTAGTGCTTTTTATAATCAAAATGGACATTGTCATTGTTGCCTAGTAATTAATGTTGCTGAAAATATATCAAACAACTTTTCAAATATTTTGTTTGGCAAAACCAAAGATGGGTTTTGCCAAACACTAGCTCCCTTAATTCTTGAGCCCATGTGTACTTTTAAGAAATAGTCAATCCATATGTTCCTGGTGTGTTTACATTTAACTCACCAAACTGTTGCCTTATGGGAATTATATTGATGTCCAAAAGTCCTTTAAACATTATTTTACAAGTGTCTTTCCTTTTATAATGCTATCATCCAAGAAAACAAATCAAAAGAAAACACTATATGTGCACCACCAAAACTCTACGAAGGACTTCAAGTTGGCACTCATCTCCCCGCATTACTAATAAGTTTTGTTACTATTGAAATTGGAATTGCTGCCACATATTGAAATAAAGGGATGTAATTTTAAGGCATATTAAAATTTTGGATACATCATTGTTTAAGTATGAAATTTCTAGCAGAATAGAAAACACATTATACCTTTATAGAACTGACAAATCTAAATCTAATCTTTCAAATCAACTAATTCTCAGCAAAACTAGACCCAGTCAAAAAAAAGGAAAAAGGTGAAAGTGCCCAATTCAGGAGCTTTGTTTATTCCAGTGACATATACTTTCTAAGGCGAAGTGATCCTTATTCATGCACAAGGGGATAGTTTAATTACCTGATTTTCTGGAAATGCCTTCAACCTGATGCAAATTTTAAAAATGAACATGTTATAACTATAGCACTTTTCAGATTGCAAGAAAACAATTTCTGGCCTCTTCAGCCCTAGGACAGCATTATGCAGTCCTTAGGAGGGGAGAGAATTTTAGAGAATATATGATATATTAGGGAGTGAGTGATTATTCACAGCCATGAGGCCAGCCCATGTTTCAATAAGACAAATTGCTGTGGAGTGTTCTGGTGGCAACCAATGATAACTCATGATCCTGAGACAGAGTGGGTGAAAATTACAGAGAATTGATGAAAATCAGGAGCAAGAGGACAAATGGCTCTAAAGAGAAGAATCTGTGATTATTATTTCCTAATCCTTCAGTCTGATAGAGCTTGAATCTATTTCCTTTGAAACATCTATAGAGCAGTAGACACTATATGTCAGCATGAAAATGGCTGCATTTGTTTCTTGCCAGTGGCAAATGATTAACTTTTCAGTATGGATGTAGGAATCAGCCCCCAAGGGAAGATGCATTTCCAAGGAGATGGCTCATATGGTTTGCAGCCTTCCCATTAGTCAAGTGCATCCTCAGAAATCTAGGGGCTACAGACACTTCAGTCCCATCTACACTATTATCAAAAGAGCCGCTGAGTTCCATACTTTTAAAAGAAGCACATTTGTTTCCCATCTCTGAAACAAGTGTGTTTCTTTTAAAAGTTTAGATGGATTTCCTAAATAATGAATGATAATTGTTATTTTACAGTTGTTACTGTAATGAATTTATTTGGGAATGACAAAGAACATTGAAAACTCAGGTAGGATTTATAGTGAATACAATATGTACATGATGGTGTCTTCAAAATTACTGATGGCTTGGGATCAGAAGATAGCTCAAGTAATTCCCTGTGTAACTTGGACATGCTTTCTGAATTGTTTAAGACAGTGTTATATAGCAAGATGCTTCCTGGAATATGTTCTGTGGTCACTTTATTTTGTAACCTCAAGATTAGTCATCAAGGTTACTGTCACATGTATTTTTCCATTCTTCCTTAAGGAGTAATTAGGCCAAACACCAGTGTCTCTGAGTTTTCCTTAACTTTTGAAAAATTGAAAATAGTGCTCAATCTAGCTTTAATTCACATTTGAGTGTTTATACACGATTAGTATCTGAATAACCCACATTCAACTACTGGTACTTGATAGCCCCACATTGTCATTCTGAAATTTATTTGTACTTATTATAATTTAAGTAATATGGTTGAAAAAACTGTCTCGCTCCTAAATTGGCTCATTTAGTTTAAAGATGCATCATCAATGATACGGGTTCTTAATTCAGTCCAACACTCAGGTGAATCTTAGATAATTCATCACGGAACTTGGCTTTAAGGTAAGAATTTGAGTGCTCTATTTAAAAACATTAGCATTGCTTCCAAGTCATTTGTATTGGACTTTTCCTAAAGTACCTAGTAAGCCATCATGGAAATTTTGGGAGGAAAAAGTGAACGTGAACATTCTTTTAAAATCAAATAAAATCATAATGCTGAAGCAGTGCCCACTGGCCTCCTTCCCCTGTGAGGGTGGAGGCTTGCTCACAGTCCTGCTGAGAGGCTGCAACACGCCCTTGCAGCGCTAGTCAAGCTCCTCTCTAGCAAAGTATAGCCCAGAATGTGCCCTGGGGCATTTGGCTGGTCCTTTCTAAAAACCCCAAAGAATACAGTGAGCAAGGCTCATTTCAAGACAGGCACACCAGTGGCTGCAGAAGTGATACTGCCATCATAGTCAAATCCCAGTCCCTCCAGACAGCTGGTACATGGAAGAACTGTCTTTACAACCCCTTCAATACCTCCGCATCGCCAGCGGATAGAGTCCAAACTCCTTAGCCCATCTCTGACCTCGAGCCATCTCTAATCAGAATTTTGGACCATAGTATTTGACTTATTACCGTAGTAAATTTCCTCTTTGTGCCACCGCTGTTTAAGGAACACACTTCTATTTCTGCACTCATTACTGTGTTATAGTTATTTGCTTGAAAGTCCATCTTTCTAGGCTATGAGCATATTGATTCCTGATTTGTATTTTGTTTTATCTCCAAAAATATTATGAAAAATTTCAAACATACATAAAAGTTGAAAGAATTTTATAGTGAATACCCCTTATCCCAAAGTGATTTTACATTTGACATTTTACTGTACTTGCTTAGTAACGTCTATTCATTTATCCATCCATCCTTCCAGCCATCAATCCATTTTATTATTTTTATGAATCTCACAGTAAGTTTTCGATCAGTAAACTTCACTTTATACACACAAAATAGAGTTGAATATTTGTTTAGAATTCTTTTTCTTTAAGGTAAACATAACATATTAAAACCACAAAACCTACATATACCATTTGGTGAGTTCTGACAAATGCATTCATCTGTGCAAATCAAATAGCTATGATATGAAATATTATCAACAGAAAAACTTCCCCCATGCCCCTTCCGAACTCCTTCAAAATTAACCTCTGTTCTGCTTTTTTCCCCAAAATGTATTTGTTTTCAATTTCAGAACTTTACACAGAATCAATTCTTTATCTCTCTTTTTTTTAATTCCCTATTTTTGAGATTTACCCATGTTGTTTCAAGTTGCATGTATAAGTTCATTTGTTTCGGGGGAGAAGCATTAAAAAATTGCGTGTATATATCACAGTTTGTTTATGCATTCTTATATTGATGGATTTATGAGCAGTTTCACAATTTTTGCTAATATGAATAGGAATTTTCTTGAAAAACCTTTTTGTGGCTATATATGTATTTTTTCTCAGATAAATAACTAGGAATCAGATTGGCATAGTGTAGGTGGATGTATAGTTTTAGGATAAACTGCCAGAATTATTTCCAAAGTGGTTCTATGGTTTCACTCTTAACAATAAGTTATGAGAGTTCTGTTGTTCCACACATTTTTGATCATTTGGTGTCATCTGTCTTTTTCAAATTTTGACAATTATAGTTGGTGTGTACTCAAATCTCTTTTTAGTTTTAATTTGAAATTCCCTTATAACTAATGATGCTGAGCACATTTTTGGTTGCTTACTAGCTAATTAATGTATCTGTTTTTGTGAGATGTCTATTAACATTTGCTGCCTATTTGTGTTTGAATGTTTGTTTTCTTATTATTGAATTATAATGATAAGCTACATATCCTGAATACCAGGTTTTTGTCAGATACATGTTTTGCAAATTTTTTCTTCAAGTCTGTTCTCATGATTTATTTTGTTAATGGTGCCTTCAGATGAACAGAACTTTTTACCTTGATGAAATTTAAATTATTATTCTATCCATGACTCTTACTGTTTGTGTACTAAGAAAATTTTGCTTGTCCTCAAGTCACACAGATAGCCTGGAGTGTCTATACTAATGACAAAATAAACCTTAAGAGAAAAATTAATAGAAAAAATGGCATTTTATAATGTTAGATAAGACATTTCATCAGGAAAACATAACAATTATAAACATACTTCTACCTAACAACAGCAACTCAAATACGTGAGGGGAAACTGACAAAATTGAACAGAGAAATAGATAATTTAACAATAATAGTTGGAGACTAAAACACCCATTTTTAATAATGGATAGATCAATTTGGAAGATGATGAAACAGAAAACAGAAGACTTGAACAAAACTATAAATCCACAGAACTAGTAGACATTTTTAATACATTCTACACACTAACAACAAACTATTTCCATGTACACATAAAATATGCTTCAGGATAGACCATACATTAGGCCACAAAATAAGCCTCCATAAATGTAAAAGGATTACAATCATACAAAGTTATCTGATTATAGCATAAAAAAATTAGAAATCAATAACAGAAGGAAATTTGGGAAATTCACAAATATATAGAAATTAAACAACACACTATTGAATAACAAATGGTTCAAAAAAGAAGTTACAAGAAAAATTATAAAGTATTTTGAGACAAATGAAAAGAAAACCACAACATGGCAAAGCTATTGGATGCAGCTAAAGAGAGTAGTTAGAAGTGAATTTATACCTCAAAATGCTTATATTAAAAAATAATAAAAAAGCCCAAATTATAATTATTAACTTCAACTTCCGCTATAAGGAACTAGAAAATGAACAGCAAATGAAATGCAAAGCAAGCAGAAGGAAGAAAAGAAGTATCAAGTGTAAATCAATGAAACAGAGAATAGAAAATCAGTATAGGAACACACCAAAATTGAAACGTGTTCTTGGAGAAAAGATCAGTGTATAATTGGCAAGCCTTTACCTATGCTTACCAAGGAAAAAACTAAAAGTCTTAAATTAATAAGATCAGGAGTAAAATAAGGGATATTACTGCCAACATTATAGAAATAAAACAAATTATAAAGAAATATTGGGAATGATTGTGTGTCAACAAAATAGACAAGCTAGATGTAATGAACAAGTTTCTAGAAAAACAAAACTACCAAAACTGCCTAATGTAAAAACATAAAATATGAATCAATTTTTAAAAATATAAAGTTAGTAATCAAATCTTGCCATGAAGAAAAGCCTTGGCACACATAGCTTCACACATGAATTCTGCCAAATGTTTAAAGAAGAATTAGTGCAAATCCTCTTTCACAAACTCTTTCAAAAATTAGAATTTGAGGAAGCACTTTTCAATTCATTTAATGACATCATTATTACCCAAATACCAAAACCAGACAAGGATATTACTAGACAAGAAAACTATGAATTAATACTCTTTATGAATATAGACACAATACCTCAATAAAATAGTTAACCTTTGAACAATGCAGGGTTTGAACCATGCAGGTCCACTTATATGTAGATTTTATTCAATAAAAGATACACCAAAGGTACCTGCCTCTCCTGCTTCACTTTTCACCTCCTCCATGTTTTCCAACTCTGCCACCCCTGAGATAGCAAGATCAACACTTCCTCCTTCTCAGCCTACTCAATGTGAAGGTGATTAGGATGAAGACCTTTATAATGATCCACTTCTATTTAATAAATAGTAAATATATTTTCTCTCCTGTATGATTTTATTAACATTTTCTTTTATCTAGCTTACTTTATTGAAAGAATACAGTATATGATACATATACAAAATATGTGTTACTTAATCGCTTATGCTACTGGTAAGGTTTCTGGTGGACAGTAGTCTATTAGTAGTTAAGTTTTGGAGGAGTCAAAAGTTATACATGGATTTTGGATGTTAAATGGCACTGAAGTTCCTAACTTCTATGTTGTTCAAGGGTCAACTATGCTAACAAACTGAATCCAGCAACATATATAATGAATTATACACAATGATCGAGTGAAATTTATCTCAGGAATTCAAGGTTGGTTTAATATATGAAATTAATCAGTGTAATTCATAATTTAATAATGAACAAGAAACACATAATTACTTCAATAGACATAGAGAAATAATGTAACAAAATGCACAATGCTTTCATTATAAAACACTCAAAACTAGGAATAGAAGGGAACACTACATCATTCTGATAAAGGCCATTTACCAAAAACCCATAGCTATCATAATGCTAACGATGAAAAACTGAATGCTTTCCCCTAAAATAAGAAAAAAGACAAGAATGTCTACTCTCATTTCTTCTATTCAATATTTTCTGGCGGTTCAAGCCAGAACAAATCTACAAGAAAAAAATAAAAGGAAAGAAGTAAACTATCTTTATTCACAGAAGATATTATTTTATGTAAAAAATTATAAAGGACTCCTCTCAAAAATAACATTAGAACTCATAAACAAGTTCACTAAGGTCAGAGGAAAAACATCATCACATCATCATAACAAAATCAATTGTATTTTTATATGCTAGCAATGAACAATCCAGAAACAAAATAAAAAAAAAACTTTACAATAGCATCAAAAAAGAATAAAATATTAGACATAAATATGACAAAAGAAGTGAAATCTTTGTTCACTGGGCACTACAAACATCATTGAAAGAAATTAGAAACCTAAACAAAGACATACGTGTTCATGAGTTGGAAGACAATATTTCTTTCAAAGTCCAAATTACACTTTTTGCATAAATTTACAAGCTCTTCCTAAAATTCATATGGAAATTAAAAGCATCAAGAAGAGCCAAAATAATTTTCAAAAACAAACAAGTTGGAGTACTCACATTTCTTGTTTTCAGAACTTACTAAACAGCTGTGGTAATCAAGACAGTGTGGTATTGGTTTAAGGATATACACAGAGATCAGTGGCGTGTAATTGAGGGTCATAAATAAACGCTTACATTGATTTTTCAGTGGGTTCCAGGATAATTGAAAAGGGAAGACGTAATATTTGCAATAAATGGTTCTAGGACAACTGAATATCCACATACGAAAGAATGAAGTTAAACATCTTCATCACATCATATTCAATAACCCAAAATATATTAAATGCCTAAATGTAACAGCAAGTTTCTATGAAATTTATGGTAGAAATCAAAGGACTAAATCTTTGTGGCCTTACATTAGGCAATGGTTTCCTAGATATCACACAAACAGCACAAATGAAAAAGACTATGTTAGATCTCATCAAAACTAAAAACTTTTCTGCTTTAAAAGACATCATAATAAAGTGAAAAAACAATCCAAATAATGGGAGAAAATATTTGGAAATCATATATCTTACAAGGACTTTCACCCAGAATGTAAGAACTCTTACAATTCATAGAATTCTCTATGAAGAATCTCCTCACCACACACCAAACCTGTCAGCACCTTGATCTTGGACTTTCCAACCTCCAGAACTATGAAATCTACTTTATTCAACATGATGTACAGCCAGTCCAACATCCTTATGAATATGCTTTACATTGTATTTCTTTTTCTATTTACTTTCAATCTATCTGTGTCTTTATATGTATAATACTTTTATAGCGGACAACATCCACCTAGTTAGTTCTTCATTCTATATCCATTCTGAAAATCTCTAACTTTCAATTAGATTATTTAGTTCATTATCTTTTAATGCAATATTTGATGTCATTTTACCATTTGCTTTGCTGTGTTTCCTCTGTTTTTTTTTAATTTATCAGGTTTTCCTTTCCTGATTTTTTAAAAAATTAATTGCAAATCTTTAAAAATTTCATTTTAATGTATGCACTGGATTCCTATGTCTACATATTGGCATTAATTTTTAGTGAATCTTCTATGGATTAAAGTATACATCCTCAACTTAAAGATTTGTTATTATGCCACATTATGAAAAATATAGAATCCTTGAGATGATACAGTTCCATTTGCAACCTCTTTCTATCCTTTATACTATAGTTTTTATTTACATACATTAAAAGTTCCAGAATACTATATAAGAATGTGAACTTTAAGCAGCTATATGAATTCTAAAGAAATTTAGAGGATAGGCAGTTTTTTTTAAAAAAAATATTTACTATTTTGAGTTTCTTCATGTACAGAAGCATATCCATCTTGTCTTATTTTTTTTCCTTCATCCTGAAGAACTTTCTTAGGCAATTCTAAGTAGTGCAAATCTATTGGCAATGATTTCTCTTAATTTTTGTTTAACTCAATATGCCTTTATTTTGTATTCATTCTTGAGGGTTATATTTGCCAGATGTAGAATTCTAGGTTGAAAGTTTATTAACTTTTCAGTGCTTCCCTTTGGCCTTCTCTCCAATGTTTCTGATGAGAAGTCAGTGGTGATTGAAATCACTGTTCTGTATTTAATATACTCTCTTGACTCTTTCTAGATTTTCTTTGAAAACATTTTGATTATAATGGACTTAGTATGTTTTTCTTTGCATTTAGCCTGGTTGAGTTTCACTAAGTTGTTTGAATTTGTAATATTACATCTTTAACTAAAATTTGGATATTTTTTGGTCAATAGTTCTTTGATTTTTTGGAAGCCCCATTCTCTTTCTGATCTGGCACTTCAATATATTAGACCTTTCAACATTTTCCCATAGGTCTCTACCACTTAATTTTTTCTGCCTTTAAAAAATCAATTTTCCTTAATTTACATAATTTCTATCATTTTAATATCAAGATCAGTGATTTTTTTGTTTTGTTTTGTCTTGTGGTCTTCGCTTTTCTGGTAATCTCATCCAATGTAGGTGGATAGAGTGATAGATTAGACATATACATAGATATGGATATACATAAATAGATAGATGTAATACATGAGTGTATAGATGCCGCACTTAACAGTCCTAAAATTTCCATTTGGTTTTCTTTCACCCATTATATTTGTCTATTGAAATGTTATCTTTTTCCTCATACTTTGTTTTACATCATTGAGTATCATCAAAACAATTGCTTTAAAATCCTTGCTGTTAATTCAAATATCTGAGCCATGTCAGGGCTTATCTCTATTCATTTTTTCTTGTTAAATGTCATTTTATTCTATTTTCCATGTATTTCATAATTTTCAATTGTATCCTGGACATTTTGACGAATATTTTACAGAAGCTTTTGTATTATCTCGCATTCTTTTGAAGAGAAAAACTTTTTTTAAAAGTAACCAGTTAACTCAAACTATAATCTGAACTCAAACTATAATCTCTGTTTTGTCCTTAGGAAAATGGAAGGTTAACTCTTCTTGAGTTCTTTTTAGATTTAAATGGCCTGCTTGGATTCTGTCTTGTATATGTATGTTTCAGGGTTCAGCCAAAGACTTCAGCAGAGTTTATGCAGAGAATGTGGGGCTGATTCTCTACAGCGTTTCCTTTTCCAGGATTTCCATCAACCCCTCATTGCCCATTGATTCCCATTACTAGTCATTGCTTCAATCTCTGTCATATAGTTTGTCGAACCGGTAGGACTGTGGGTTTCCCACTGGAGTTTTAGCTACCTCTTGTGGTACAGACAAGGGACTTTTACTGGGTGAAAACTTATAAAAGTAAGAAAATTACCCAGCTTTTTTCCTTTTTCTTTTAGTGGCAACTCTCCTCAAATTTCTGCCTTCTGTTCATTCTTCAGTGCCTGCATGTGGAAGTTTTTCTGTTTTCTCCAGAATTTATTGTTAGCTGTTGTTGCTACTCAACCATATTGGAGGCAAAAATCTCTGTATCTTCCCAAGTTTCTATTATTGGTCCTAAACACAGTACAGGTACATGCAATATAAGTTTAATGAATTGAGGAATATTTAATGAGGAATAAATAAGATATAAAAATAAATGAATGAATGGAGACTAATTTGTACCCAATGACACCCCAAACATCTTGCAGTAGTGTATCTCATTATAGTTCACCTTTACTATGCTGTTTTTCTCAGCTCTAGCTGCATACCTCTGTTGAGCTGGTCTACAGAGAAGATGAAGAAGCTGGAGGAAGAAAAACAGTAACTTAAATGAGGAGCAGGGCAAGTACTTCCACATCCATGACATTTTCTACAGTTTACAAACCCCTCTTCATCTCACAGGCTAAGTAATTTCCACAAGTCAAGGGAAAGTTTGAATTCAGTTACACAAAATAGTTTACAGTTCACAAAATAGAGCTAGTCAGATCGACATTTTAAAACCAATAAAAATTGTGCAGTGTATAATCCTATAGTTATAAAATAAATCCTGAAATTTTGTATTTTTTAAAATTTTTGAAGTTTTGCAGACTTCCAAATTCTCAGATATCAGAAAGCCATATTATAGTCTGGGCCTCCAGACAAAGCATCATCATGCCAGCTAGTCATGTTCCAAGACACCTGAGTCTTCTTGTAAACAATCTTTCAATATCTCATATGTCACAGGGTCCCTCACTGTCTCTTTGTTGCTGATGCGTCCAGCATAGAGTTTGGGGCCATTGATCCCAAGTGATCTCTTGAATATTTAGAACATATTTTTTACTCCGTGTCCTACTTCAGTCTTCCTCATAGTCAGCATGGTAATTGCTCTAAAACAAAAGCCATATAATATTTTTGCCCCTTCTTGAATGCTTATGATCATGGTTTGCTAATTAAACAATAAAATCAGAATGAATTACAGGCATATGCAATGTCCCTCATGGTACTCCCCCAATGTACTTCTCCAGAGGATCCTACTACATTCCTGAGCTCAAACACACCTTCTTTATACATGCACTTTCTTCGGAGGAATTAAAGTACTCAATGTGTTGCAGTAAGAAATCGTCTACCTAATTCCCTTGCTCACTGTGAAACAGAAATGTAATTATTATTTGCTTGTATGTTTCATGTTGTCACCCAGCCTTGAGTGCAATGGCACAATCTCAGAGCTCACTGCAGCCTCCGCCTCCCGGGTTCAAGCAATTCTGTCTCAGCCTCCTGAGTAGCTGGGACTACAAGTGTGCACCACCATGCCCAGCTAATCTTTGTATTTTTAGTAGAGACAGGATTTCACCATATCGGTCAGGCTGGTCTCAATCTGCTGACCTCAGGTGATCCCCCTACCTCGGCCTCCCAAAGTGCTGGGATTATAGGCACGAGCCACCACTCCTGGCCTGTTTATTTGTTTTTAATCGCCTAGGCCTTGCACAGGACCCAGTGTCAGGATTTTTTAAACAGATATTTATATAATTATTAAATAACACTCAGGAAATTATGAGTAAAAGTGGCATAATCATCAAACACTTAATAATGTCTTTTTTCCCCAGAAATATATATTATTTGAAACACATCAACATTTATTTTAGTCAAGCTTTCTGTCTTCTGGGCTGAATGAAGACTATGCCTTAATCTTTACAGGTAGAAGACAAAATCTGACCAAAACAGCCCTTAGAGATGTCTGAGGACAATCAGGACATGAGCGCTGTTGTTTATTGGTGAGGATGATAATGGAATTTGCCATATAAAAGAATGAATCTTTCAAAAGCACATGCTTTCTAGAAGTGGTGAGATTGAAGATATTCCTTTGTATCTTACTGATGCAAGACAGGGAATAATATAATCCTTGATTCCAGAGCTCTAAGTAATTCTTGCTTCCAGAATCTTTGGCTTGTAATACTTGGAAGACCATAAGCAAGCAAAAAAAATAAATAAATAAATAAATAAAATAAAGTTATGAATGCAAAAATAGGTGAATAAAATGAATATTTTAAAAAGCTATGAATATTAAAAACCTGAGAAATAGCACATATGTTATAAAGTAAAAAAAATTTTATCTTTGAAAAATTTCTATAGTATCCTTTTTCTTCATTTTTGGCAGAATTAAAAAATATTTTGTATGGTAACCATTTTATAATATTATATTTCTGCAGATAAAATAGAGAAATAATTTGTACTTTCCTTTAGCATGTTTGCTCAATAATTGTTTTGCTTAGAGATATTCTTTCAGATTTACAGAAATAATATTTTTGGTCATGTCATGTAATTTTCAGGAATGTTGTCAAAATGGGAAAAATTATACCAAGTTTATGTCATATATGTTTTGTCACAGATATTCCCATAACAGCCCTGCTATGGGTCAATGTTCTACCAACACAAGGATGCTGGTACATTTCATTATGTGGAAATCTTCAAAAAAAGAAAAATAATCGTTCCTGCATTGATAATCCTATATACAGTATTATCAATTATATAACTGACAAGACAGAAATATTGTTCTGAGTATGCATTGATAAGAAAAAATCTTCTACTTATAGTTGTGTTTACTGATGAGAAGAATTTTTCATAGAGTAACTTCTAGCTTTGTATGCGTCAAACTGCATGCCCTTGCTGTAGACACATATTTTAGATGGCATAGGGCATATTTATACCAACACAGGCCTCTGGACTGATCTTGGTGTCATAAAGCTGGGCAAATTGACAAAATAGGGAGTGGAAGTACTCTTGGAAGTCTTCCCTGTACCAGAACAACTATACCTAGACGAAGAGGTAGCTGTAAACTACCTCTTTATTCATTTAGACACAATCTAAATGAAACTGTAATTCAACTTTCCTTTAATCAGATGCTCAAAATGACCAAGGCCACCTCAGTGTTTCAACAGCAATGGAGAAATATAATGCAGGGAAGAATGTGTGTACTCAAAAGTGATGTAATATCTTTAGTAAATATTATGAAAATTATGGCCACATTGACACTGTGCTGATATCTTCGGAGGCTTGGGAGAGCCTTGTATATGAATGACTCTGAAGTCTGTTTCTTTCTTTCCATAGTAAATCCACCTCTGCTTGCTTTATGTCTTTTTGTGCCAATGAGTTTCCATTCCCTTTAGGGAAACCAAGGTGGCACCCAGTATATGCCCATTAAATTAGGTTTAATAAATAATACAGTTAATTAGCTAATGAATTAAGCATTTCATAGTTTTCATGAAATCAAGGTTTAATTATTGTGATCACATTCAGCAAGGTTGATACTGTTCCTCTATGTGCTCTTAAAGAGAGGTTAATAAAAATGTTTTTCCCATTGCTCTTCAAAATAATTTTTAAAAAGTTATTAGAATCACACATGAAAATGTGAATATCTCACCATAAGGCTCTGGATATCAACGTGTTTCCCCATTTTGCTCAGAACAATAAGAAAAGGCGAGAAAGAGAACTGAGTTTTATTTTCTTTGTCTTTATTTATCACTCGTCTCACTCGTCATTCTGTACTCATGTCCATTTATGAGCTCTCTTCCAAATAGGAAAACAGCAAAGAGAAAGAATACTGATGGTGGCAGCAGATGTGATTTAATCTAAACTCTCACCACAGTCCTGCGTTTCAGTGGATACCCACATCACATCTTGTGCAGAGCCTTGCCTGTTAGGTTGGAATCAGCTCTGTGTGTTTTACCCATTTCTTCAACTTAACTCCATGTTGAGCCCATAAGCCTCCCTACATGGATGTTTGATCAAAGCTCTTACTTTCTAGGGAACAGAATGACTCCCACTGGGGTATACTAGCTACAAAAATTGCTGCTAAATTACCACCATTTTCACCAAATCACCTTCCAGACACCATCTCTCCAGTCTGCCACCTAGAGAAGAGATTAAGCAAGGAAGCAAACTGCATCAATGCGTCTCATTGGGGGCCAAAAATCCAGGCCAGAGGCAGTGAACTGAATTCATCTTCTGTGGAGTCTGGAGACCTGGAAGGCATTGCTTTGAAGGGAGCCGATATCATAAATCCAGGCTTGTTTAGTGTAAAAATGCTGTCCTCTGTAGGGAATGTGAACGATTCTGTCAAATGTGATCGTATCTATCAAATGTCTCAAATTATGCTTATAATTTTTTGGTGCTTTTTAAAAGTATAATTACTATCTTAAACATTTTAAAATTTACGATATTTGAGGATGGAAGCTTATTTTGTGGTTTTAACTGTAATCAACCAATTTGACTCTTAAGCCAACCTATAAACTTAAAAACTTAGGAAAACTCTTAACAACCTTCAGAATTTATATGCCCATATTACAGAATATTGAATATCTAAATATAAACTAGGACCCCTTTGCAAAAATTAATTAAAATGAGACCAATTTGGGAGATCAATTTTGTAGCTCACATGTGGAAGTTTTGTTTTAGTAATCAGTAATGTTCAAATATTAATTGATTGAATGTCTTATTTTGTATTAGCAGATTAGTGACTATTGTCTTTGCATGCACCGATGCTATATTATAAAAGCATACCTACTTACATATTATTCTGTACAAATATATAGCATGTTTAGGACGTGAAAGACAATCAAAGATAGAAATGTGACCCTCTGTTTCCATTTTAATAGTAACAGTTCTCTAAGGCTGTAAGATTTTTTTTTTTTTTAGACAGTCTTGCTCTGTCGCCCAGGCTGGAGTGCAGTGGCAAGATCTCCGCTCACTGCAACCTCCAACCCCTGGGTTCAAGCGATTCTCCTGCCTCAGCCTCCCAAGTAGCCAGGATTACAGATGCCCGCCATCAGGCCTGGCTAATTTTTCTTTTTTTCTTTTTTTTTTGTATTTTTTGTAGAGACGGGGTTTCCCCATGTTGGCGAGGCTGGTCTCAAAATCCCGATCTCAGGTGATTTGCCCACCTTGGCCTCCCAAAGTGCTGGGATTACAGGTGTGAGCCACTGTGCCCAGTCTAAGGCTGTAAGATTCTTAAAAGAGAACATGGAAAATGACAGTTTTAGGCACTAGATAAGATGTGGGTTCCAATGGAACCATGCTACTTCCTCACTAAGGACGTTATTTGAATGGCTCTCAGACCCTCAACTTTAATATGGAATAATACATCCTTCACTAGGTCGTTAGGAAAATTAGATTAGAATGTACACAAAGTGGCATGCACAGCATTTGGCAATAAAGAGTTCTCACCAATTTTGGCTTCCATCTCCATAGCTTTGTAACATTGGTTTCTTAAGAAGGACTGCTTTAATGTATTTTACTCAATCACTATGAATATTACATGTACATTTGTTACTTTCAAATCTTAAAGAAGGAGACCTGGTTTTGCTTCCAACCTGCAGGTATGCAGACACACATATGCAGACATTCAGAACTCCTCCCTGTTCCTAGTGATTCGCTTTCTTAATGTTGATTCATTCTTACTTCAGATATCTACTTCAAACATTTAAAATAAATTTGTTTGGGTTCCCTAATTGTATTTGAAACAAAAGAAAAACACAACTCTGATGAGCTTATAGTCCGTAACATAAATAGAATTCAAGGACCATATGTAGTTTAATAAATGGAAAATTCCCCTCTCACATGCCTTAATTAGAAACATTTGTTATGTAACAAAAAGACATTCATAGCTTTCCCAATAGGAAAATATTACATGGAGGTGATAAATAACTTATTAGTTATATTTGCAACTCTCAGTCTTTAAGCTCCTATAAGTTGAAGCCAAGGATATTGATGCCGGGGAAAGAATAGTGGTTAAGAGCCTAAGCTTTAGAGTCCAGATGCCTGGCTCTCTCACTCACTGCCTGTTGGACTTTGAGACAAAGTTTAGGTAACTTCTCTACATCTCAGTTTCTTCTTCCCTTAAAGAGAATAATAATAGCACTACCATTCCAGGTTGTTTGAAAATTAAATGATATGTTGATGTAAAGAGCTTAGAATAGGGGTTGGCTAAGGGAAAGTTACCAGTTCTCCAAGTTATTACTATACTACTCCATATAAAATAAAATTAATCCTATCTCTTCAATACCAGCATTCAGACAAACCAGCAAACAAAATAGGCTCAATCATTCAGTCTAAGATTTTACTCTTCAAGATCTCATTGTGTTAGAATAAGCATGTTGGTTTATTCTGTTAGGTTGGTGCAAGTGTAATTGTGATCTTTTCCCTTACTTTCAATGCCAAAAATCACAGTTACTTTTGCATCAACCATAATTCAAGAAAAGAAAGTAGTCGGTAGAACAAAAGATAATTTAAAACTCTTAAAATTTTAGGTGAGAAAATGTAACTCTAATTTTCTGAGAAACGTTAAAGGGCAATACTAACTTAGATTATTAAATAAGTGTTTTAACTATGATTTAGATTTAATAAAACAATTATGTGCATTAACTTATAATTGATCATTATTAAATGTATAATTAGTGAGATCAAATAACCAAGGAAAAAATAAGTCTATCTATATCGTTCACTCTCAATATGTAAGATTCTAGTAATCATTGGAACATAATATAATTATGAAGTTATAAATATAGATTACTTTGTAAGACGGATTTAAAATCCTTGAGCATTTTATTTAATTACTGTAAATTTGATTATGGATAAATAGCTAAACTATACTATGGTATTTGAGAGTTAAGCTTTTCTGACTAAAACCTTGCATGCTAATCTCAAGCTGTTCACTTTTATAATGGTTGAGCAGCTGATCACCAAAATTAGAGACTAAGATAAAAATATAAATAATAGATTATGGCTAAGTTTGAGTTTACATTAAAAAAGGTAAAAAAAAAAACTTGGAAAGATAAGATTCATCAAGAGATTGAAATACCGTTATGAAGTTAAACTATTTTTTAGTTTTATGAATGCTCCTGATGTATTACTCCCTTAGATATGAACAACCTCCTCATTATAAGTAAATGGGTGATACTGTGTCACAGTCAGGCCTATAAATAAGCAGCATGATCCATGCTGCAACCCACACCACAGCAAACGCGAAAACCATTTTATATCTCCTGATCATCAGAGAGTTCCAAAAATATATGCACTTTCCTCTTTGGTACTGAAATTCGCATTTCTTAGTGCTCAAAGAGAACTTTTTAAGAAACAATAATTAAGCAGGAAGCATCACATCAATTTGAGTCATTTTTATTTCAAACATTGGATGTTTTTCATACATAAGAAGGAATTTAAAGTTTGTTTTGAGTGAGTAATCTAATTCATGACTGAAACTAATAATCAGAATAGGAATAATATACTCGGAAAGGTCCCCCACTCCGCGTAGTAAATCTGTCAGCTACTCAAAAGGAGGTGAGTCAGTCCATTTCAGCCTGGAGGAGTGCTCACTCAGCTACACCAACCAATGCAATGGCCGCTCCTCAGGTGACAGAAACTAGAGTGTTGGCATTCCTTTCCATGATCCTTTGACTGGAGATGTAATAGTAACTGTTCTATTTGTTGCTGTGAGTGACAAAGCAACCATTTATTTTAAGCCCCCAGAACAGTTATTGGTACATAAAATTAATTATTCATTTAAAAACAGTGACAATTATTTTGATGATTACTCCTTCCTTTAGCCTTCACATTTGAGAAGTGTTTGGTAAAATAACTGATATGGAAGAGAAAGCAAAATCTACTTTTCCTACTCCTGATTTGTCAAATTTAATAAGTTCTGTTACCCTCATCTTTAAGTACACCTTTCAAGGCAGCTGAGACTGGGTATGTTGGAACTACTTGTCTTGTCTTTATACCCAGCTTTACATATGAGTTGTGGAGTTTCTACTGTTGCCTTAAGCCTATCTTTGGCAGGAGGGGGTGATCACTCTGCACATTATTTTAATAACCAATGTTTGGGAAATACAAAGAATGAGACACTGTGTTTTCACCTTACTATGATATTTTGTTTTAATAGCAAATGTTTATTTTCCTATATACCACTATTATTAAGTTGTATCTGTTTTCTGAAATTTATATAAATAGGTTCATATGGTAAGTATTCTTTTTCATCTGACTTATTTTGCTCAATATTTATCTATTTCTAATGGTGCAGTATATTAATCACTACAATTTCATAATGTCTTGCTATCTGGTAAAATACTTATTATTCTTTATTACTGTCACGTCTACTTTTGTCTTTCATGTTTTCAACATAAACCTGCAAACAATGACTTTTGTTTTCCTTTTCTATACTTTAACATTGGGTAGAGCTTCCAGTATGATGTTTAATAGATGCTCTGATCACAGACATACTTGTTTTCCCCAGATTCCAGAGGGAAACTTTTAACATTTTATCATGAAGTATATTTGCTATAGGTTTTGTAGATACCATTGATCAGATTTAGAAAGAGCATAGATGCCTAGATTGCCTTTTTATTTTCTTTAAGAGATAGAGTCTTGCTCTGTCACCCAGCTGGAGTGCAGTGGCACGATCATAGGTCGCTGTAACCTTTAACTCCTGGGCTCAAGTGATCCTCCTGCCTTGGACTCCCAAAGCGTTGGGATTACAGACATGAGCCAATGCACCTGGCCCTAGATTGCCTTTCTATTTCTAAATTGCCCATGGCTTTTATATTAAATGAATCCTAAATTTTATCAAGAGCTTTTATCAGGGTGACTATACAATATGATTTATTTCTTTCTCTTGTCTGCATCAATTATATTGGACAGTTTTTAAATGTTAAATCAATCTTGCATTGGATTCCCAGAATAAACTAAAGTTGATCTTCCTTATTTATCTTCTATGTATTGCTGGTTTCAATTTACTAATATTTCATTTTGCCATTGTGAATCCAGTTATATGATAGCTGACTTGGAATTTTCCCCTTTTGAAATGTCTCTGTCAAGTTTAGAATCAAAGTTAAGGTAGCCTTATTAAATAAGTTAGAGAATATTTACTCATTTTATTCTCTGGAAAATTACTGGCATTATTTCTTTCTTTGAATGATTTTGTAAAAGTGGAATTATTGCATCAAAACAGCACATACTTTAAATTGTGATAAATACTATCAGATCTCCATAGCTATTGTAAAAAGCTACTATCTGAAACTTGTCATTAGAATGTACATTTTCAATTGGATGGTAATAGTTGACTAGCCTATAATTGAACCATGATGTTTTAGTATTTTAACATGCATTTAAAAATTACTAGTCATACTAAAATTCTATTTTAAATCTATTAATCATCTGTGCATTTTATTTCTCATATTGCATACATGTTTCTGTTCATTTTTCTTGTGGGGGAAGCTTATTATTTATTGACTCATTAGTAAAATATATTTCTAAATTAGAATGAATTGTTTTAATGCTATCATTTGTGGTGCAAATTTATTTTCCAGGTTTGTTAGTCTTAAATTTTAGTACTGACTACTTGAATACATAAAATGCAAACAAATTCTCTAAAGAAGAAAAATTGCATTTATCAACTAATCCATATTTCTTTCAGATGTTTTATAAACTGTTTTCACTGTGCATGAGATTCCCATAAATGATTGACTTATTCCAGGGCCATGTGCTTTAGAGTATGTTAGTGGAAGTTTATTATCATTATTATTGTTTTTCAATATATTGTTGGATCTTTCCATTGTTTATTCATCTGAAAGAATGTTTTGTCAGGGTATCCAAATTCTACCAGGTTGAGGCGGAAGGGTCTCTTGAGCCCAGGAGTTCAAATCCAACCTGGGCAACATAGCAAGAACCTGTCTCTTAAAAAAAATTAGAACTGTAATGATAAAACTTGTAAATGTCACCTTTTTATTTTTTTGAACAAGTTCTTGTATTTACTATTGAATTTTAATGAGTGAAGTTATTTTCTTTATTCTCTTAATTGAAATCTTCCTGTTCGCCTTATGCTTCTTGTGAAGATATTTTCAAAGTTCTTTGAAAAGCTAAACAATTAATTTCAAAGCTAAATAATTAATTCACATAAAATATTTCATAATAATATATTAAATATAATAAACTTATTTTCTGTGTATAGTTTTGTTTTTACATTTTTCAATTATTTTAGCCTGCTTTTTCTTACATTTGCAAATGTAGGCTTCATATCCTTTTGATTTGTTAGATACTTAGAAAATTTTCTGTATTTAAACATTTGAAAAGTTATAGTTTTTACTTTAGAAAAAAGTTAATAGTTTCTAGGGTTGTATTTTTAATGAGCTCATATAAATTTGCTGTATAATTTGTGCTTGTGACCATTTGGTTAAGAATGTGAGTTTTGGAATAGACAGACCTAAGTTTGATATTACTATAGAATTTATTAGTTACCAGACCCAGGAAAATAACTGATTACTCCAGTCTCAGTATGTTTTATTTTTATTTGTAAAATATATAACAGAAGTAACACTCTCGAATGTTGTATGCACCGTCTTGGATAACCCATTTAAACACGCATTGAGTAAACTGTTAGGCAATCTTAACCATTATTGTTATAGGTAGTAAGAACAATAAATATACAAGTCAATCTTATTTTATTTATATATATATATATATATATATATTTTTTTTTTTTTTTTTTTTTTTTTTTTTTTGAGATGGAGTCTTGCTCTGTCACCCAGGCTGGAGGGCAGTGGTGCAATCTCTGCTCACTGCAGGCTCCACCTCCCAGGTTCACGCCATTCTCCTGCCTCAGCCTCCCGAGTAGCTGGGACTACAGGCACCCGCCACCGCGCCCGGCTAATTTATTTTGTATTTTTAGTGGAGACGGGGCTTCACCTTGTTAGCCAGGATGGTTTCGATTTCCTGTCTTTGTGATCCGCCCGCGTCGACTTCCCAAAGTGCTGGGATTACAGGCGTGAGCCATATATTTCTTATATTTTGAATGTATCTATGTTTTCTATGGTCTACTTTTGAAATACTGAAAAAAATATTTCCACATCTTCCACAATAAGTGTATTTCTGTTCATTTTTCTTGTATTGCTTTTCTTTCCTTTTTTTTTTTTTTTTTTCACGTTACAGAGTCTCACTCTGTTGCCCTGGCTGGAGTACAGTGGTGACATCTTGGCTCACTGCAACGCCTGCCTCCCGGGTTCAAGCAATTCTCTTGTCTCAGCCTACCGAGTAGTTGGGATTACAGGTGCATGCCACTATGCCTGGCTAATTTTTGTATTTTTAGTAGAGACGAGGTCATGCCATATTGGTCAGGCTGGCCTCGAACTCCTGACCTCAGGTGATCCACCCGCATCGGCCTCCCAAAGTGCTGGGATTACAAGCATGAGCCACTGCGCCCGGCCTTTCCTTGTATTTCTGATAATGGTTACTAATATTTTTGCTCTGTGTTATGTCTCATATGAACATCTACTGCTTTTATATCACCATGATGAACTGTACCTTCTATTTCAGTAGAAAATGACTTTTTTTCCCGCTTAAAGGACTTAATTTCCTTCTGGTGAAATCATATTTGCAATAATGGCATGGCCTTATTTTTTGTTTGAATTTTCCTATAAAATCTTTGGTCCTTTTTTCCCCATTTTTCTTTTTTTCTTCTATTCTGTACATGTCCTGTAAATAGCATTTAGTCGTGATTTGGTTTTTTTGTTTGCTTGTTTACTTATTTGTTTTGGAAGATTTATCAGAAATTTTCTTTGTAGCACTAATATTTAATTTTTACTCGTTGCAATATCATTTTAAGTTCTTTAAATGTTTTATTATTGCACTTTTAGCTTAGCTCTCTAGTCTCCAAGTCCTCACCTGACTCAGGAGCCCAGCTGGCCTCGCTTAGTGGATCCCGCGCCGGGGCCGCGGGCGGAGGTGCTTGCCACTCCCGCGCCGTGCGCGCGCCCTCCTCAGCCCTTGGGTGGTCGATGGGACCCGGGGCCGCAGAGCAGGGGATGGCGCCCGTTGGGGAGGCTCGGGCCACGCGGAAGCCCATGCGGGATCCAGGGGCTTGGGCATGGCGGGCTGCAGGTCCCAAGCCCCGCCCCGTGGGGAGGCGGCTAAGGCCCGGCAAGAATTCAAGCGCGGCGCGGGCGGGCCGGCGGGGCCGAGGGACCCGGGGCACCCTCCGCAGCTGCCGGTCCGGGTGCTCAGCCCCTCACTGCCCGAGGCCAGCGTCACCGGCCAGCGGCTCCAAGTGCGGGGCCCGCCCAGCCCGTGCCCACCCGGAACGCGCCGTGCGCAGCCCCAGTTCCCACCCGCGCCTCTTCCTCCACACCTCCCCGCATGCAGAGGGAGCCGGCTCTGGCCTCCGCCAGCCCAGAGAGGAGCTCCTACAGGGCAGCTGGGGGCCGAAGGGCTCCTCAAGCGCGGCCAGAGTGGGCGCAGAGAGAGAGCGAGGGCTGCCAACACGCTGTCACCTCTGACCGCCTGCTTACCTACCACTGAGATTGCTCCTGCCACTGACAGTGGTGCTGAATGAATGCTTCAACAACTGTTGGGAAAGGAGAAAACCCATTTAGCTGTGTCAGAAGATCTGCCAGTCCTCACAGTCTGTTCCATTGTGGTAGAACCTTCACACCAGAAGAAGGTGGAATATCTCCAGGTAAGAAACTCACAGATTCACACCGGTTTTACTTCTTTTACTTGAAATTCAGCAATTTGTCAAGCATAAATGCTTCTTGGGTGTTGTATGGTATCAGCTGATTTCCAGGGTGCCAAAGTTGTTGTGGGTTTTTTTTTGTCAACTTTGTCCACCATTATATTTGATTTGTTGTGGAGAGGATTGAATGACCTTCTCATTTGTCATTGGTCAGAAGTCTTTTCAGCAAATAAGAATTTATAGCAGCTGTTATAATTACAGTTACTGAGGTCATAATATTCAAGTAATAAATTTTTAAAATATGAAATATTAGGAGAGTGGAAATAGGAAAAGAAACGAAATGAAAATTATAGAACTCGCCACCATGCCCAAGAGCTCTCTTTTGATTAACTCAAAGCCAACTGATTAGTAACCTTAATCACACATGCAAAGTCACTATTACCAAGTAGTGTCTCATAATCTAGGCATAATATTTTATCATATTCATAGTCCCAGGGATTATGGTGGGAAATCTAGAAGATCATTTTAAGGTGCTGCCTGCCAAACTATCTTGTAGAAAAGATTACTGTAAAGCCAGATTAATCAAAAAGTGCTGTGATTATGCAAATATAAGCATTTAGATTAATGGAACAGATTTCAAATTCCATAGGTAAATTTGTACATCTATGGGCAATTGGTATCTTTAACAAAGGTGCCAAGGTATTTCAATCAGGCAAAGGAGTCTTTTCAACAAGTGAAGTTAAGACAAGTAGATACTGCATGCACAAAATGAACTTGATCTCCATCTCTCACCGTTCACAAAAGCTAACTCCAAAAGGATTATAAGCCTAAATGTAAGGGATAAAAAATATAAGTTCAAGATTAAAGATTTGTGAGAAAATCCTTCCTATCAATACACAAAGAGTTGTTGGATATGACACCGAGGTCTTGATATATAGAAGAACAGTTGGATAAATTTCACTTCATCCACATCCAAAAGTTCTGCTTAAAAGGACAGTGTTAAGAAAATAAAAAGAAGTGAAAGCATGAGAATAAATATTTTCAAATCATATATCTGATTTTAAAAAATTGTAGATCTAGAATGCATAAATATTACTTACAATTTAATAATAAAGTAAAACCTAATTTAAAACATGGGCAACAACTTCAATAAAAGTTTCACCAAAGACCAAATAAACCCATGAAAAGATGCTCGACATCATTAGTCATTAGGAAATACAAATTTAAACCATAATGAGACAACATTAAATATCCACTGGAATCATCATAATGCAAAAGTCAGACAATAACAAGCATCGGTGAGATCATGGAGTAACAGTAACCTTCATACATTGCCCAAGGGTATGTAAAATAGTACAGCTATTTTGAAAACTCTTTGGCAGCTTCTTAAAAAATTAAACATAAACTAACCATATGATCTGGAAATTCAACTTCTAGATAGCTGCCCAAAAGAAATCAAAAGATATATATTCATTTCAGTGGCATACATGCAAATATTTATGGCAGCATTAACCATGATAGCCAACAACCTGGAAACAATTTAGGAGAAAGACATTCTATAAGAATTTTTTAAAGATAAGGAGAGATGAGAGGGCAGTGTAACTCTCTTCAGGGAACCTGTATTAAGTGTAAACCTTATCCTGGATACTAAGATTAGCGTATTTTAAAACAGGGTCAAGGGAAATATTTAATTAATTCAAAATCACTTCTTGGGCATTTCTTGGGTACTAAGCTCTGTAGTCAGTACTTAGGACAGGCTTAGTAATGTAAACTCATAAATAACTTGGTCTACAATACCTGCATCTCCTTAGAAGTTGAAATGCTGTATCTGTTTATGCATAATAATAGTTAACATTTATTGAGTATAAATTCTTTTTTATATCCTAGGCTCAGTACTTTACATACATTCACTTATTTAATTGTTGTATGCCTAGATAAGCCAATTATTATTTTTATTATAATGTTGCAAAGAAAAAAAATAATGCCTAAAGGGGCAAGTTAGTTACTTGGTTAAGGTCATTCTGGGGTAAATGATGGGAGAAGGGCTCAGATGCTAGCCCTGTGTTAGTCATTAGAATGATAAAATAACAACAATAATATAATATTAATAATAATAAAATATTAACAATAATAAGATCTAACTAGTAGATTACTAATATTTTCAGTGTTGATGGGTGGGTTAGTTTCAAAATTGAGTAATTATTTGCAGAGACATCTTTTACCATCATCCAGATAATAAAACACACGTGTGGCACGTATGTGTTACACACGTGCATATATAGATGTACAAATGTTCAAAGGATGTAGCTGTGTACTTTACATGGGTTCTATGGGGGATCACTTTTCTGAATATGGGCTGCATCCCACAGCTAGTCCTGCCTGCTTTCTGTGGGTGGCCCACAGCCTCTTTTTTGTGAATCTTTTTGTCCAGCTGATCTTTTAAGGCTTTGTCTTTCTGGAGATTAGTGCAGGAGGAGCACACCTCATTTCCTTAAATGGGATGTATGCTTGGCCCTTCGTTCCACATATAACTGTGTGGGAGCATGGGGACTCACTGCATCAGCTTGTCAGGTAAAACATTATCTCAACATGGGCGATCCAAATGTGTGTCTTTGCCTAAGTACTTCAGTTTCTTCATTTGAGAAATAATAATCTCCTGTCTTATGTGGCTGTCATGAGTTTCAGCTCATGCAAGCAATTATTAAAAAAAAAACGGTCTTGTGAAGGTAAACTTTGAAAAACTATCTGTTCTATGCAGTGGGCTAATCTTGAATTTAGTCCTAGCATCATTCACAGTTATACTGTAAGTTTTTTGAATACTTTTCTAACTTTAGAATTATTATATCTACATTCTGTGAAGATATTTTCTTAATGTGTTCCTTTCAGAATTAAATGCAAGCATGAGTACCCCTCCATGACAAAAATATGAATTTTATAATCTAATATCCTGTAAAAGCTGACCTCTCAGTTCTCTTTGAGATAATTCTACTAATGTGGAAATAGTGTGAAACAAATAACTAAATCATATACAAATATATTTTTCTGAGCCTATTTTTTATGAAGAAGTAAAAGAAGAAAGGAAGGAAAGAAGAAAGGGAGGAAAGAAGGAAGGAGGAAAGGGAAGGAAGGAAGAAAGGAAGGAAGGGAGGGAGGGGAGGGAGGGGAGGGAAGGAGGGAGGAAAGAAGGAAAGAAAGGCAGACTGACACATTTAATATCATTTAATAATAATACATTTATAAAGAAAGAAAAAAGTGTTCAAAAGTGAAACTGAAAGAACCAAATTAAACCTTTCTTTTCCTCTACATAGTTCCCTCCTAGTCTGACTCTAACGAAGAAATTGCCATGGAGGCTTATTTGTAGGGGAATCGGCAGAGAGCATTTGATCCAGGAGAATTTCAGCTCTTGCTTAATTTCTAGTTAAATGTCTAAGATGGGGGGACGATCGCCCAAGGTATTTCACTTAAAACAATGTAAAGTGGTCTCTCGCAAACTGTTTTCTCTCCAGGACTCCCATCTCAGATGAATACTTAAAAAACGATGCCTGGGCTGTACTATTCCCCAATTTTACCTGCTTAAAAAGAAATGTATAACCTGCACACTGACAAAAAGTTCTTCCCTGCCTTCTTGGAATGATAAATTATTCAAGTGGTGTGCTCCGGAAAGAGCCACCAATGAGTTTACTATCTTGTTGCAGTGAAGATATTTTCCTAATCTGGAGACATCTAAAAAGGTTCTTGAAATATGTGTTTATGTATCATTTTGAAACAAAATACATGTCTGTGTGAGTGTATGCTTTGTCTTATAAGCTTCTGGAGGATAGGAATCAAATCTGGTTAATTTGCTTTTAGGGGTACTTTATAAATTTTGGATACTTTTAAGTGAAAATTGTTTTTTAAAATAACTTATCTTGGCGCAGAAACATCAGTAAAGTTGCATAGCCGTATATTTTTCTCATATCAAGAAAGAGTATACATAACAAAACACAGGTTTCTTCTGCTGTAAGTTATCACACCATTGCCCCTTTATCAGTTTGGGGGCTCCCTGCTACTGAACACCTCGAAATCTGGCCAGAAGTCTAGAAATAGCTACTACTATTCTCCTTTTGTAAATAAATTCCCATAGATCAAGTCAAAGGAAAAACTGTGTTTTTCATATGTGAGTAATTTTCACTGACACACATTTCCTTGCATAGGAAGACAGTACTAATATAGCAATCTGAAAGTCCTTGTGATGAAAGCGTGTGTCACCATGTGCAAACTGTGAAATGTAATTGAAAGTAAAATGTTTAATTAAAATGGACATTTCTGAGCCTGCTTCTGGCAGTAGCCATCTTGCTGAAAAATTATATTTGTTACACCGTCAACCTGGGAGAACAGTTCAAGAGATTGTGAGTGCCAGGTTTCATCCAAAAGTAAATGGGGTGAAAATCGGAAAGAGAGCTTAAATGCTGATCCTTTTGTAACTGTGCATGTCTCCAACACATGTGCCCTGGTACAGACCAGTCAGAACAAGGGGACCTGCCACGTGTAGCTGTTCCTAAGTCAATATTAATTATAGCAAAGCATCCTTTTCTGTCCAAATAATTGTCCCTTTCACTCATGTCAGCAAGTTTCCTTAACAATTGGGCTTTCAGATACTGTGCAGTTGTTGTACAGCTTGAAATGTGAGGATACTCATCATTTCCAAAATTATTTCTCTGTTGAGATCACTGGGATCTTCTTCCACCACTCCCCAGTAAGAGCCACTGATCCTAAATAATTCACATACTTGAGTGGAGATGAGCTTCACTGATGATGTCTTCAGTGCAAATGTGAGAACTGAATTGGAAAACAAAATTCTGTCTGGCATCCAAAGGGCAGCTTCTCCTGTGTTGGGTTTCGGGTATCAAAGAGCCCCTGGCCTGAAAGGGCAGGTTGGATCATCCAGGAAGTGTCACAGTTTCCAGAAGTTTCCTTCTTGGAGAAAATTGTCTTTGACATTTTATAAAGGGCAAGTGAAATAAACTTCCTTTCTATTTCATCTCTCACTTAATCCTCTAAAATCTCAGTAGCCAGTAGTGGATCCCACGATACAACGGAGTATGTGTACTGCTTCATAAAGGCAAAAGTCCTAACTTTTATCCATTTTTCAATGTTATTAGGCTTACTTGCACTTTTTATATGTCTACCTGCTCCTGAGTCCAGCGACCATCCCCCAAAATGAAGAAATGAAACAAACCAACAAATAGATAAATAAAAGATCTGTAAATGTAAAACCCATTAAAAATGTCAATAGCAAAGTATTGTGGAATAAATTCAGAAGATTTGATCACTGTTCAGTAAATCATGATTTAGGCATGAAAAAAACTCTCATTGTCTAGATCCAGCAACCATGACACTTGATCATTATTTCCTACCTGACCTTGTTTAGTGAGCTCTTTCTCAATAATATGTTCTTTATTGCCGAAGGAATGCTCTTTGAATTTACTTTCTTTATGATGTGATTATAAATCTTCATGACATCCCTAATGTTTCATGTCTTTTGGAGCTGGGCAGAAGGGTAACAATTTCTATAATGCACACATTTCATTTAAGGTGAAACCGGAAGGAGATTTATCAATCAGAACAGCATTTTCAATGTCGTGAGAGGTGAAGCCAGCTGGACTTCTGGGTGGGGTGGGACTTGGAAAACTTTTCTGTCTTACAAGAGGTTTGTAAAATGCACCAATCAGCACACTGTAAAATGGACCAATCAGCACACTGTAAAATGGACCAACCAGCACACTGTAAAATGGACCAATCAGCAGGACATGGGCAGGAACAAATAAGGGAATAAAAGCTAGCTACCCCAGCCAGCAGCGGCAACCAGCTCAGGTCTGCTTCCCGTCTGTGGAAGCTTTGTTCTTTCACTCTTGACAGTGAATCTTGCTGCTGCTCACTCTTTGGGTCCATGCCATCTTTAAGAGCTGTGACGCTTACAGCCAAGGTCCGTGGCTCCATTCTTGAAGTCAGCAAGACCACGAATCCACCGGAAGGAGCAAACTCTGGACATAGTAGGGTGAACTGCAACCATTTCTCCCTCTGTGTAAGCAAATCTTTGGCACATTTTCTGCCTGAAACATCCAATAACCCTTTAAATAGGAGGTTGCTTTTAGTTTGTACGTGATCTAGACCACGGTATTTTTCCTCTGACAACAAATGTAAACTTTAGCCTAAGCCGTAATATGGAAATATTTAGTGAATATGGAAAAATATTAGCTAGATTATTTTACATATGTTAAGTAAAATAGACTACTTAATTTGAACTTAGATTAGTGGTTGTTTCCTGGGTTTTGCCATTTATCATTAAAATTTTAAAAGAGATTTCAGGGATGCTAAGATGAGAAATCCTCTTCTTTTTTGGGGGGGGTTGGGATTCACTTCAGTGAACCACCTGCCTCATACTATAAACAATATTGCCCACACCTTTGACAAGCTTTCAATCCTAGATTTCAATGGCCTCAACAAGGTGTTCATGATTGGAAAATCCCAAGTCCCATGGGGTAAATATCTCTCCCAAAATGTTCTAGCTCCACAGTCTTGTGAAAACAGAAAACTACATGAGCAGATTACAGACCTATTCAGGAGAAGCCAACAACAGGGGAAGAAAGCCTTCTGCAAAAATACTTTTGAACTTCAGAGGAGGAGACGCATGCTCCGTCCACGGAGCTAGAAGAAATAGAAGTTTTTTTTCTTTACAGACATATGTAGAACATTTGTTTCCATTTTATTTCTGCTGTCATAATATGATGGTTTTATTCAGTTTTTTAAACATGCTTCAGCTGGAAACACTACATCTTTAAATCAGGCAACCCTGGCTTCAGTGTGAATTCCCTTGCTGCACTCCCTCACCTTACCCAGGTGCATGTTAAATCAGTATTAATGACAATATCATTCTTGTGCAGTCATCTCCTGCCTGCAATTTGGTTTTAATTACCCGCCACGTTGTCTTTCCCCCTCACTGACAGCCATTAAATAGGGAATGACACCGGAGTCATAGTTGTGT
Organism: Nomascus leucogenys; assembly: GCF_006542625.1. Lineage (NCBI taxonomy): Eukaryota > Metazoa > Chordata > Mammalia > Primates > Hylobatidae > Nomascus > Nomascus leucogenys. The sequence goes on from NC_044386.1 coordinate 115,900,173, forward strand.
GGAATATTCACTTCGCCAGATTTCATCCCCTTCATAAAGCAGGCTGCAGTGCCTCCTAGTGGCAGAGATCAGAAAGGGAACTGCAGACTTTCTGGGCACTCTGTAGGTGAATTTGGAGTTCTGGGCAGATTTGTAACTGCAATGAGTATATTTAAATAAAAAAATAAAGTTTAAAGAGCACCTATTAATTAAAGGACGATAAGTGCGATTTGGTAAGTTGTTTTAGAAATTGATATATAGCAATAAATCGATGCACTCTTTAAGCCTTGTGTGACCATCTAAAAAAGTGAAAATGAGTATTCAGAAACAACCAACTTATGGAATAAAACGTCACTGACAAAGTTCTCAAGGCCAGTTGTTCAACAAAGGTGAGCGGCGAGTGCCCAGTGAGTTAGAACTTCAACCGTTTCTATTTCCTCTTTCGCCACAGCACGGGTCTTCTTGTTTTCGTTTTTGTTTTTCTTTCTTATTTTCTTTTTTATTCCATTGTACAAAATATTTTTATATATGATCTTAAAAAATTCTTCTAAACTACAAATGCATAACTGTCTGTGAACAGTATCTTTTTTGTACAATTAGGTCCGTAAGTGGTTTTTTTTTAAACAAAGTTTTTCCTTAAAGAAGAGTTTAAAATTGAAATTATTTGTCTAAATGTTCAATTTAGACACTGTGCAGGTGCTCTGGATTGAAAGTATTCATAAAATGGCTATCACATTTTGAATCTTTGAAAATTTTGGTTAAATCTGCAGGCATGTGCTTTTGCAGGAAGGACGTTGGACTCTTGCACTATAAATTAAAAACATCGCTTATAAAGAATACATCGCAGCACACTTGCAGAGAGAGCACTGGTAAGATGTCACATTTGGTTTTTACTTTCTGATTTTTCTCTCTACCAACTTCTTGGTTTAAAGGTTGCAGATCTATGAGATGCTCTTTCACAGTTGCTAAGGCTGTTTCCTAGCCTCTTTCAAGGAGCATAATTACTCATTTTACGTGCTGCTAAATGAGAGTCATAGCTAACTGCTTTAATTAGAATTTTAAGTATACATGGTATATGCAATAACTTGTACATACATTTATTGTGTGCGTTTGTGTTTGTATGTGCATGTTTGTAAAAATCCAAACATGAAATAGGGAAACCAATAATTATAGTGCATCTCAGTCATTCCCCATTCACCAAACGAGCAGGGCAATGATAAACATAAATTCATTCGCGGTTATTGCTGCATATTTTAATAATAACTTTATATTTTCATATGAGACTCTGAATATTTTCTTGGTAAAAAGGGAAGTGCCTTATAGTAAACTAAAATAATGTTAAGCAAATTATATTGGTTAGAACTTGATCTCGAATTAAAAAAGCAAAGACTTTGGAATAAGAACTTTTTTGCTGAATGAGAATCTTCAGATTGCCTCATAAACTGATTTTTAGTACCTTTGATAGCATCACTAAAAGAGTAAAAATATTATTCCCTTTAAAATGTAAGAAATTAACATTTTAGAGGGAAAATGTGCTCATGTGATTCATGCTTTTCTTTCAAAGAGAACAATGTTTGGTCTTTTGAATGTTGCCTGAATTGATTTGATTTATTGTTTTAAGGAATATTTTACATCATTAAATCACAGCTAGGAAAATGGTTATTCCTTCCAGATTTAACTGGGAAGCTCACAAATGCAATGATGACGGCTTAATCTCTGATACTGCTTACATATATTGGTTTACAGCTATATTGAGTCCAGTTAGACTGATTTTTCCATTCCTAATATGAAACTGGATGCTGGGAAATCTGATAAGTGAGTTTCATTTCCCTGGAAATTTATTGCTTCTGCATCCAAGTGCAAAGAAATAGCACAAGTAAAAACAATGAGGAGTCTGTAGCAAGGCATTAATGAGGACCACTGTTTTCTCACAGAGATTCTGCATTGGGAAAAAAGAGGTTTCAAGCCATTAACATTACAAAACACGCTATTCCTTTTAGAATCGATATCATTTTCTTTGTCAGAATGGTGTAATATCAAATCAGCATATTGTTCAGACCTGTTAGATCAAGAAAGAGAAACATTATAAATGACGAGAGGGTGTTTATGTGCCATTCTCATGGCGCTTGGTTAGAGAAACGACCGAGTGGCCTGTGTAGTGGGGCAGCGCTAACCCTCAAAGCCCTTTGCTGGCTGTAACCCCACCTCCTCTCGACCCTCTCACCTGCAGCTTCTGTCCCAGAGCCCTCACCCTTTTCATCCCTGCAACACGCTTTGCACATTCCCATCGCCACTCCGTTGTCTGTGCCTATTGCTTGGTGTGTTACAGATGGGATAACAGAAGCTGAGGAACTTTACAGAGAGCAAACAGTATCATTCCATTAATTAAACCAATGACTAAAATCGTTCAGTAACTATAAAAGGCTAGGCATCATGGGAGCGACATGACAACAATATTAATGATATTTATTGAGTGTCCTCTGTATGCCAGATCCTTCACATAAAGTATCTTCTCAGCACTTTCGGAGGCTGAGGCGGGCGGATCACCTGAGGTCAGGAGCTAGAGATGAGCCTGGTCAACATGGTGAAAACCCTATTTATACTAAAAATACAAAAAATTAGCTGGGTGTGGTGGTGGGTGCCTGTAATCCCAGCTATTTGGGAGGCGGAGGCAGGGGAGTTGTTTGAACCTGGGGAGGCAGAGATTGCAGTGAGCCAAGATCACGCCATTGCATTCCAGCCTGGGCAACAAGAGCGAAACTCTGTCTCATTAAAAAAAAAAAAAAAAAAAAAAAGTATCTTACTTTATACTGATAGCAAATCCATAAGGAATGTTCAGACTGTGACATTGAGGCCCTGAGGGGAAAAACTTGCCCAAAGCAAGGCCACCAGTGAGAACAGGTTGGGCTGTGAGACCTCATCCAACAGCCTGACTACAAAGTTGATCCATTTTTTAAAGAACTGAACAGTGATTGATGATTTCAAGAACTTAAACTGGCAATTTGCATATGTAAAAATGATAACTGATGTCATACCAGGTGTAAATGGCAGGACATATAAGATAGTAAGGGCTGAAGCCATCTCGATCAGGGAGAAAGTCATCATCTGCTAGATGTGACAGGAGAGGTTCAAATGGCACAATGTGGGTGTGTCAAAGTGTGGGAGAAAAGTATTCCTAGGGGAAGGAGGACCAGGGATGTGGTCAACTTGAGAAAACTCATGCACACTCATACCCAGAGACACACACAGACACACACCCAGGAAATAGGGGTGGGGGCATACGTTATTTGGAAAGAGAACATAAATTAGTCTCATTGAATAATTTTTTCTTTTACGACAGTGTCTCTCCAGTTGGTTGTGCTTCCAATGGCAAAAGTTGCTTTGGGATTGGGTTGGTTGTTCACTTCATTTGGTTGGATAAGTTCGAATTAACTGTAATCAGGCCGGTTTCTTTAATGCAGGACTTCTCAGAGCCTTTATTATGTTAAGTACAGTATGAATACTTAGAGAAGCTTAGAATATGTTTCTCGATCTAATTGGACCTCAATTTTAATTTTATTATAGAACTCTGTGAGAAAAAGCTTATAGACACATTGTAACAAACACTGTGGCCGAGAGGATAGGCCATCAGAGCTAATGGACGGGAACTCTTAAAGGCTGGGTAAGACAGGCTTGATCCTGTAGGCAAGGAAAAGCCACCAAAGCTCTTTGCAAGGGAAGATGAGTTTTTACTATTATTTTAATGAGAGTTCCAATCTCCAAGGTTGAGACAGCAAGAGTAGCATATTCTCCAACACCGTGGGGCCAAACTTGTCAAAACAAACACCGTACACTCCCTTCTTGGTTTACGTCGTCAGCAAGCCTGTGCTTTGCAATGACGGTATACTGGAATTAGTCCAAACACTGTGGTTGGAAGTAACCTGCACTCTACAGGTTTTATGGAGTTCTGGGCTGATATTTTAATCTTGCTGAGCATTAAAGAGAACAAAGAAAAGAAGCTGGTGTAGATCACTAAGCAAAATCTCTCAAAGGTTTTTGAGCACATATGGCACCTCACAAGAAGAAAACAGGAGTTGTGAGCCCAAATAAAAACTAAGGCTGCCTTGGGGAGCTCAGACATCTGTTGCTCCTAATTAATATTTGCAGCTCTGGATTCTGAAGGTTCCAGACTTTTCCCCAGAAAATAATTTTTCTAAACATTGTACTTGTCCATGTAGATTTTTAAGAGTTTCCAAGAGTATAGAAGTGCAGCAATGGTTGTTATTCTAATAATGTTATCAGATACTGAGCTGTAGTGAAACCTGTAAGTGCTCAAGGAATGATAAAAGATGAATGTGTATAGAGTAGTCACATGTGTCAGGGACTGTTCCAAGCACCTTCAACCTATCTGCACGTGTCATTCTCATAACAATCTTAGAACAAGTGCTATCAATTATGCTTGTTTTCCTAATAAGAAAACTGAGTTATAGGTCAAATACTAATAGTATGCCAAGATCTTACAACTAGGTAAGTTAGAGTAAGATGGAGTTAATTAGAGTTAGGCTTAGTTGGGGCTGGATAGGGTTAGTAAGTGTCAAACTCAAGCAGTCTGACCCAGATCCATTGCCCTTAATACTCTCAGCCACATGCTGGTTAAGGATGTGGTTTCCGAAGACTTCCCTGTCCCTTCTGTTTTGATAATATAACATTAATAATAGCCAACAGATTTAATTATGCACCAGGAACTGTATTAAACATTTAACTGTTTATCTTATGTAATTCTTATAACTATTCTATAAAACATGCCAACTTATTAACCCTGTGATATGTGTGAGAAAACTGAGATACAGAAGATTGAAGTCCATATTCAAACTCACACAGCTAGTAAGAGTTAATTCTGGAATATGAATCTAGCTCTGACTCCAAAAACAGTTGTCACAACTACTTATTCTATGTAATCATAGCCTTTGGAAATTTGTTAAATAAATTACAGATGAAAATCCCAGATCAGATCTTGTATTTCATGCTTTTCATTTTCTTCCTTTGCCAAGGAAGACTGTGGAAAAATATTATTCCTGAATCCCTGTGCTTTTGTGAGCTAAATAGGTATACCTATGATTCATCTACAAAATTCATTATGACCTTTAAAAATAGCTCCTTTCATTCACTTCTTTTAAAAAGTGTTCTAAATAAACAAAAATCATACAGGGATGAATTTTTTTTCCTGAAAGCCAAACACTAATAAAGCTCAATTGCCCTATTTATAGCATTTTTTCCCTGTATTGATCAAGACAATTGAAAGAAAATAGATACGCAAGAATGGCAGGTTATACATAATAATATACCAGTTGAATACTGCACAAATTGAGAGTTAGAAATACCACAATCAAAATGGAAGATTTGTACACTCAAATGATTTCTTACATGGTCATTTTTCTTTGAAGAAATAAGTTAAATATTTCTTTATGAACTAGTTGCCACAAAAGGAATTGCTAATAAGTAAATGCTATACGTAATCTATCTCTTGAATTAAAATTTTAAACATTTACAGTGAGTTTTCTCGTTTTCTTTATGTTCTTGACAACATTTTCTCCAAATCATTGAAAATGTTGGTATGGGGCTTTCAGATTCTGATTTTCCTATCTGTAATAAGTGTATTACCATGTGTCAATATTTCCCTATAAAGCACTATCATTAAGCAAAATACTAATATTTTTATCATCAACAAACTTTTCATTTTCAAGTATGTTTGGAAAGCTTTGAATACCAGTAGATTTTTCTTTTTATTTTTAAATTTCTTTTAAATTTATCTTCTAAAGGTTTATAAATATTTTAATTTTAAAAATTGACAGATAACATTGTATTTTTTGTTGTGAACCACATGATGTTTTGAAATATTTATACATTATGGAATGGTTAAATCTATCCAAGTAACAAATACGTACATCTTCCCATCCTCCCATGTGCTCTAAATCCCCAGTCTCTGATAACTATAATTACACTCTGTTTCTATGAGATCAACTGTTTTAGAGTCCAATATGAGTAAGATCATGCAGTATTTGTTTTTCTGTGCCTGGCATATTATACTTAGCATAATGTCCTTCAGGTTTGTCCATGTTGTTGCCAATGGCAGAATTTCATTATTTTTTGTTGTTATTGAATTGTATTCCTTTATGTGTATGTACCACATTTTCTTTATCCATTTATTCATCAGTAGGCACTTGTGTTGTCTCTATATCTTGGCTATTGTGAATAGTACTGCAATAAACACGGGAAGGTGGATATCTCTTTAATGTACAGATTTCATTTCCTTTGGATATATACTCAGTAATGGGGTAGTTGGATCATATGGTAGTTCTATTTTGAATTTTTTGAGGAACCTCCATGCTGTATTTCATATCAACTATCATTTTACATTACAATCAACAGTGCATTTTACATTACAATCAGCAATTCTAAGTTCTCCACATCCTCAGCAATATTTGTGTTGTTTCTCATTTTGTTTTGTTTTCATAATGGTCATGCTAACAGGTATAAGGTAAAATTTTCTTGTGGTTTTCATATTTTATTTCCCTAAGGACAAGTGATATTGAACATCTTTTTATATTCTCATTGGCCATTTGTATATCTCCTTTGGAAACTGTCTATTAAGTCTAGTGCTAATTTTTAAATTTGACTAATTGGTGTTTTTTGATGTTGAGTTATAGGAGTTTTTACATACTTGTGAGATTTATCCCTTGTCAGATATATGGTTTGTAAATTTTCTCTCATTCTGTAGGTTGCCTTTTTACTCTGTTGATTGTTTTGCTTGCTGCACAGAAGTTTTCAAGTTTGGTGCTATCATTTATCTATTTGTGCCTTCTTGCTAGTGCTTTTCATGTGGTAACCAAGACATCATTGCGAAATCCAATGTTACAAAACTTTTTTTTCAACTTTGTTTTTCCCTAGGAGTTTTATGGTTTCAGGTTTTATTTTGAGGCCTTTAATCCATTTTGAGATAAATTTTGTATATGGTGTAAGGTAGGGTTCAACTTCATTCTTCTGCAAGTGAGTTCTACTGCTTGAGAAGTATCACTTTAGTTCACGCTAAATATTCCCCAAGTAAATATCTACTTTAATAGTACTATAGTTATATTTAAAATAACTTATTAATTAATAAACACATTAAGAAACTAGACATGAACAAAAATATCTAGAGTTGACTTATCCTTTATAAACTCAATTTTCTTCTTGAAAACAGGCACAATACAATAAGCAATTGCATTTCCAATAACAAATTCAAGCATTACAAAAATACATTAACTTTCCTACAGCTATTTGTTGAAGAGACTATTCTTCTCCATTGCAAAGCCTTAGCAGTTTGTCAAAGATCATTTCATTATAAATGTAACAGTTTTTTTAAAGCGTTTTTTTCTGTTTTGTTTCATAGACCTATTGGTCTATCTTTATGCCATTACTGTACTATATTGATTATAGTAGCTATGTAATATGTTTTGAAATTAGGAAATACGAGGGCTCCAGGTTTTTAAAATTTTTCTCAAGATTGTTTTGGCTATTTGGAGTAATTTTTTTTTATTTCTGCAAAAATGTCATTGGGATTTTCACAGAGATTGCATTGAATCTGTAGATGACTTTGGGTACTATGAGCATTTTAAGAATATGAAGTCTTCCAATCCATGGAAACAGGATGTCTTTCTATTTACTTATATTGTCTTTACTTTCTTTAGGCAATATTTTGTAGTTTTAGTATACAGGTGTTTCACCTTCTACGTTATAGTTTTTCCTAAGTATTTTTTTTTCTTTTTGATACTATTATAAATGAATATTATTTTCTTTTCAAATTATTCATTGTTAATGTATGGAAATGTAATTGATTTTTGAATGTTGACTTGTATCCTCAACTTTGCTTAATACAGTGATGCCATTTGGTCCTGTGCTTTTCTTTGTGGGGGAATTTTTTTTATTATTACTGATCAATTACTCATTTGATCTCATTAGTTATAGATTTTTTATTTTTATCTCTTTATGATTCAGCCTTGGTTGGTTGTATGTTTCTATAAATGTATCCATTTATTCTACGTTATTTAATTTGTTGGCATACTATTGTTCATATAGTTGTCTCTTATGATCCCTTTTCTTTCTTTTGCATTGGTTGTAATGTTTCCTCTTTTATTTCTAATTTTTGTTAATTGGGTCTCTACTTGTAGTCCAGCTAAAAATCTGCCAGTTTTGTTAATCTTTTCAAAGAACACATTTCATTTTATGGATTTTTAAATTGTTTTTCTATTCTTTGTTGAGTTTATTTCTGCACTATTCTTTATTATTTCCTTCCTCTGCGAACTTTAGGTTTAGTGTTCTATATATGTCTGTTGGTCCAATTTGTCCACAGTGTTGTTCGAGTCCTCTATTTTCTTGTTGATCTCTCTGGTTGGCCTATCTCTTATTGAAAACAGGGTATTAAAATTTCCTACAATTACTATGTTGCTGTTTATATATCTCTCCATTTCTGTCAATGATTGCTTCACATATATGAGTGCTCTGCTATTAGGTGCATATAGTTAGGGTTGTTATATCTTCCTGGTGAATTAAACCTTTATAACAATATATTGTACTTCTTTGTCTCTTGCGATAGTTTTTGACTTAAGGCCTATTCTGTCTGTTGTAAGTATTGCCAACCCTCCTCTCTTTTGATTAAAATTTGCATGGAAAAATCTTCAATCTTCTTGTTTTCAGCCTATGCATGTCTTTTTTATTTAAACTCAGTCTTTTGTAAACAACATATAGTTGGATCTTGATTTTTAAAAAATTTATTTAGCTACACCGTGTCTTTTGATTGATGAGTTTAACCCATTTATACTTAAAGTAATTACTGAATTATTATTTCCATTTTGTTAATTGTCTTCTGTATGTATGGTATTAGTTTGGTCCCTCTTGTTCTCTCTTGCTGTCTTCCCTTGGGTTCATTGATCCTTTGTAGTGTCATGCTTTTATTTCTTTCTTAATTGATTTTGTTCATCTTCTATAAGTATCTTCTTTGTAGTTATCATGGGGATCACGTACAACATCGAGAATTGTAGCAATCTATTTTAAAACGAGAACCACTTAACTACAATTATATACAAAACCACTCTTTCAGATCTCCTCCCCACATACTTGTTGTTACTGATGTTACAAATTACATTTTAAAAAATATTTTATGTTCATTAACATTGTTTTACAGTTGTATTCTTATGCTTATATTGCTTACATTTTTTACTTGAATTAAAAGTGCTCTATGCAACACCATTACAATATGATAGAATTCTGTATTTATCTCTATATTTACCTTTACCAGAGAGCTTTATGTTTTTATATGCTTTTATGTTGCTACAACATAACGCCAAGGACTGTCTTTGGTAGTTCTTATGTAGGTCTGGTAGTGATGAACTCCCTCTGCTTTTGTTCATCTGGGAAGTTCTTTATTTCTTTTTGGTTTATGAAAAATAGTTTTACCAGATACAGTTTTTATGTGTGGCAGCAATTTTTATTTATTTTTGCCTTTTGAATGTATCATCCCACTCACTTCGGCCTCTAAAGTCTCTGCTAAAAAATCTACTGATAATCTTATGGCAGCTCCTTTCATGTGATGAGTTGCTTTTCTCTTACTAGTTTCAAGTCTCTCCTTTCACTTTTGTCAGTCTGAATATAATGTGTCTTGTTTTGTACCTATTTGGGTTTTTATTAGTTAAAGTTATTTGAGCTTCTTGAATTTAATGTGGTCTGTTTTCTTCCTCACATTTCAGATAATTTTGGCCATTGTTTCTTCAAATAAACTTTCTGCTCTAATCTTTCTCTCTTCTCTTTCAGACACTCACGTGATGTGTATATTGGTCTGCTCATGGGTGCTGGTACATCAATTAGACTTTCTTTACTTTTCTTTATTCTTTTTTCTTTTTATTATTCTGACTTGATAATTTCAAATGACCTGTGTTAGAGTTTACTGACTTTTTTTTTTTTTGCTTTGTGAGATCTGCTGTTGATCTGCTGTAGTGAATTTTTCAATTCACCTATTTTATTTTCCAGCTCTAAAATTACTTCTCTTTTTCTCATGTGGTTTTTATCTCTGTACATATTCTCATTTTGCTCACTTGTGGTTTTTCTGATTTCGTTTAGTTATCTATCTGGCATTCTCTTGCAGCACGCTGAGCTTCTGTAAAGCAATGATTTTGAATTCTTTTTTAGATAGTTTGTAAATATCAATTTCTTTAGACTCAGTTTCTAGAGATTTAGTTTGTTTCTTTAATTGGGTCATGTTCTCCTGTTTCTTCATGTGTCTTCTTATTTGTTGTAATTTTTTATTTGAAAAAACAACGAACACTTCCAGTTTTTACAGACTGATTTCATACAGGGGAATACCTTCATCAATCAGCATGGCTAGAGATTCTGAGGGCCTCGCAAACATGTTATGGAAATGCATTTTCTCTGAGCTTGTGCATGTAATTTCCATATTAGAGAGATTTGCTGGTTTCTTTTTTAGGAGCTTGTGGGCTCTTGCTCTCTCTTGTGTCTGTCTGTTGTACTGCAGGTTCTCCAGAACTATATGCCAAACTCTCTTTTGTTCTTTGCAGTCCCCAGGCATTCAAACTATGACAGCTCCTCATCAGTGCTCTAAGTCACGTGAGACAAAAATCAGTCCCTTAGGTAGTCTCTTAAAAAGCTAAAAAATTGGACATATATTCCATTCTTCTCTTTCCATCTCATTGTAGAAGTCATGAGCAGGATACTTTTTCCCAATTGTGGTGAGCTGTTTTGGCTTTTGTCTACAATGTGACAAGTACTGGCACTTCTGGCACTGCAAGAAGCCACTGAACTCTCTTTTGTACTAAGTGGCTACCAGTTATCCAAAGTATATTGGTTTTGTATCAGTACTGTGAGTCAGGTGAAAAAAATACCAGTCTCTTGGGCAACCTTCCAAAAATCACACACACACACACACACGCACGCTTGTTTTCTATTCCTGTATTTTCTTTAAGCTAAATTAGAAGATGATTAGTTGCTTCAAGTTACAATTTATATAGGAATATTTTAAATATTTTTAGAGAAATATATTCACTTCATAAATGGATTTGGAAATAGATTCCTTAAATAGAAACTTGAAAAAATACTACAAATTTACTTCTTTAAAAAATTCATTTTATATTCTGCTTTGTTTTGAGAATGTAGTTTGAGTACAAACCAGATTATTTCTGTAAATATGGAGAAAATGTTCATCTTAGTGTATCAAATATAGTGAAAGAAACCAAAATTCCACTGCTTCAGAAGTATCACTTAAGTTCACACTAAATATTTTTCTGAGGAAATATCCAGTTTAATAATGCTATAGTTATATTTAAGATAACATCTTAATAAACATAAGGAACAAGAAGTGAACAAAAATATCCACAGGTCACTTACTCTTTGCAACCTCGATTTTCTTTTTTTGTGTGTGTGTGTGTATGTGAGAGACCGGAATTTTTAAAATACTCAAATCAGTCTCCCCAAGCATTAGGGGAGCAGAGTTTTTAAGGATAACCTGGTGGGTGGGGGGAAGCCAGTGAGCGGGGAGTGCTGATTGGCCAGGGATGAAATCATAGGGAGTTGCAGCTGTCTTCTTGTGCTGAGTCAGTTCCAGGATGGGAGCTGCAAGATCAGATGAGCCAGTTTATTGATCTGGGAGGTGCCAGCTGATCCATCAAGTGCAGGCTCTGCCAAATATCTCAAGCACTGATCTTAGAAGCTGTTTAGGGAGGGTCAGAATCTTGTAGCCTCCAGCTGCATGACTCCTGATGTATAATTTCTAATCTCGTGGCTAATGTTAGTCCTACAAAGGCAATCTAGTCCCCAGGCAAGAAGGAGGTCTGCTTTGGGAAAGGGCTCTTACCGTCTTTGTTTAAACTTTAAACTATGTTTCTCCCGAAGTTAGTACAGTGTATGCCCAGGAATGAACAAGGACAGTTTGGAGGTTAGAAGCAAGATGGAGTCAATTAAGTTAGATCTCTCACCGTCTCAGTCATAATTTTGCAATTGCGCTTTCAATCCCTCCCTTTGGATTTTATAACACCTTAATCTTTAGGTGTAGGCTATGAAGATGGGAAAAGGCTGTTGATCACTCTGGATTTTTCCTGCTTACAGGGGACATAGTGGGAATGGGAGTGAACCCCAAGGAGAGAAGAGTGGACCGGCTTTGCAACTGTCTGAGTGTATTTATGCAGGTTTGTCTGGGCTTGCAAGGCTTGTGTGGTAAAAATATTAGTACTTTCATTTATGTTTCAGGATGATATGTAAGTAAACAGCATGCTTGTAAGACAAATAACGAGTCCTAGGATGAGGAGTACAATTCCCAATTTTAAAAGCAAAGATTTGAAAACATCAGTTTGGAGACTTCTAACCCACAATGAATTTAGAAGTTAGTCTAAACTGCAGAAAAAACCTTAAGAACAGTTAACAACAGTGTACTATAGTTTTTCTTTTGAAGCATATTTTTGTCTCTCTCCAGTCCCCATTTTTATTAAAAACAAATCATGATAGAACTGATTAGTTTACAAAATAAACTTTAGTCTTACTGTATTTGGCCTGATTATTTGCATAAAGTGTGGCAAGAATAATTATTTTTTACTTACGCTTTTTAAATTGGCTTTGATAGAACTCTGTTCCATGAAGAATCTCAGATAAGACTTATTAAAAGCTGAGCCCAGCCATGGGTCTGTACCCTCAAGTACCTATGAGTTGGGCAAATTCCTCTCCTCTTGAGGTCCCAAGGTAACTTGGGGTTCCTGGGCCTGATAGAAAGTGACATTCTTTACTTACCACAGGTCAGGAACCTTGTACAGGTTCCTGTACAGGTATCTTATACAGGTACTCTATGTGGACAAAGTATAAGGCCAGATGTCCCAATGGGCTTTAATTGGCTCTATAAGTCAACTTTGATTCTTTAAAGGAAGCATGCTATTCCAGTCAAAGCCTTGGTAAAATAACCAATTTCTCCAATTGTATCCTGTTACAAAAGAAAACATTCTTATTGCACTTATGCAGTTAACTGTACTGCCATGAATTGAGAATACTCACAAATAGTTTTCAAATTCTGGAGAAATCAGGTAGAGAGGAACAAATATGCTCCAAATTTTGTTCACAGGAGTATATTTTACTCACTCATTAAAGTTGCAAATAGCTTTAAAGAAATAAGTTATCTTGACTCTGAAAACAAAAGGATCAGCAACGTTTAACACATCAGATCTCCATGAGAGTCCTAGAAGTTTCATTTTTTCCTCTATTCAAATAGCACAATTTTTAAAGTTATCTGAGACCTGCACTCAGAGTCCTAGATCTGATTATAAACTTCCTTTTGAAAAGGATCAAAACAAGACAAAATGTCTGTGGATGACAAGTCAATAGCCCGTATTAAAGCTACAGGTGACTAGGAATTTTGGTTACTTCTGTGGCATACAACAATTTTATATAACATTATTAATAATGTGCATTAAATCATATCAGAATTATAGAAGTTTCCCATAAATTTTGGAATACTTACTAATAATATAATATTTATACAAATACAGTCCAAAGAAAACCAAACACCATTCACTCTTCTATTTGAAAGTTTTTCCTCTCTTCTAATGTCACAATCTCCAGAGTTATTAGTCAGATTCCTGCATTTAAGAGCACCTGTTAAATTTTATAGCTGATTATAAAAACATATTTTGAAGAGGATGAAAATGAGACAATTGTCTGTGAATGACAAAAACACTTTTAGGCCAGCCACAGTTAAAGACATGGTTGACAAGTAAATTTTTTACCTCTGTGGCACACAGTCATTTAACATAATAATTATAATTATTACAGATAACATATACTAAGTCATATTAAAATTATAGGAGTTTTACTTAATTTCAGAACATATGCCTGTAACACATTTACACAAATATAACCCAAAGAAAGCCAAACACCATTTCATATTTGGCAATGCTTCCTGTATGATTTCTATACAAAATAAGCCAAATGTCATTTTTGGACTTTAGAAGGCCTAATATCTAAAAGATTAGTCCAGAAAAAGACATAATCTATAATTTGATTTTGGAAAGTTTCTCAAATATCAAAGGTTTAAAACACTTGATATCACAAAATAGAATCCCGGGTTACCATAAGTCATTCATTTGGCCAAAATGATAACACTAAACAAATTTTAAAAAAGAAAACTTTTACTCTAGTAGAGGAGACTTAGCTTTCCAAACAAGATCCAGTAAAGATAGCATGAGGCTAAATTTGTCTTTTCTCTCTCCTCCTTTTTTTCCCTGCCATTTACCGAGGGGAGAGAAAACAAAACTTTCATTATCTTTTAATGTTACACAAAAATCATCTTCAAAAGAAAAAAAAGAAATTTCATGTTTGCATTAGTGCATCTTTAACGTTAAAGCTAGTTTTTTAAATAAAATTTTGTATCTCTATCCAGTTTTAATTAGTTCGACCATAAGATTTTTGTACACTTTTTAGAACCCTTTACAATTTTCCATCAAACAGCAGGTCAATTTTCTAAGAAAACCCTGTTTTTCGGACACGTGGGCCCAGATTCTGGCCTTACAACATTATCATTTTAATGTTTTAACCTACAGAAAAAAGCTAAATAATTTCTTTTAAATTTTAGCCAATTTGTTTATACCCACAGAATTTTTTTTGTAAGATCAATCCTTTACAAATCCTTTTTACTTTGCTTAAACCTTCAGTTTTGTTCCATTACTCTTTTAGGTTAAGACAACCTTTAAAACCCTCTGAACTAGACAAAATTACATTCCCTTTAACAAAAGCCATATTCCTATGCCTTCTTATAATCTTCTACCAAAAACACATTCCCTACACACTTTGTTTGTAAAACTGTTTCTCCAGTGGTCTCAATTGCGTGTTACAATGTTAACTCTTAGCAACTTTTATTTTTAGTGAAAAAACTGATAAGTAAGTGATTTTAATTATGTACTGGGGTGGAGCCTAGGAAATCAGACAGAAATGAAGATAAGACTCTTTTTAGCATATCTAGCGGGGATGGCTCTCCATATGTCCCCAGGCTTATCTATAATCTAATGCTCCAAAGTAGGTAAATCGAACAATTTTCAAAAGTCAAAGAAATAATTTGACCTTAAAGCATTTAGCAAATCTGATACCTGACCTTAGTTTAGACCAAATGTCTACATTTTCAAGACATTTTATTTACCAATAATCTATAAAAGTGTCTTTATTTCCAAAAGATTACTAAAGTCACGTGAACAAAAGGCATTAAAGTTTCTATTTTCGTGACAAAATATTTAAGGGCTTATTTTTCTAAGCCAATTAATCAGCACTCTTTTATATATAAATGCCACACACACACACAACACATATAAATACAGACAGAAGATTCGGCACTTGCAAGATTTTTCATTTGCCAGTTTCTTAATTGGATCACTGGCTTCAGGGTGGAGCCCTTGGAGGAAGAGGGCCAGGAAAGCATGCATTTCTGGGGCCAAACAAGCAGCAAATAAAGAGCTGAAGGCAAAGACAGACCCTCAGAGTTAAGTGTGCCATTCTATACTAGATCCTGGATCCCCAAAAGGAGGGAAATATTACAGGAGAAGACAGTGTGGTGCTTTTAGCGACTGTGCATTTTATAGCAAGGCAACCCAAAGCTAATCAGCCCATTTTGTAATTAGACCATCACCCATGGGAGTCTCATCTCTCAGTGCGGGGGTGGGGATGTTTCCATATCTTCCAGGTGGTCAAGAGCATGCTTCTCTGATCCAAGTGTGCAAAGAGTCAAGTGTCCCTTCATAACTACTATTAGGCATCCCCTATAGTATGCTTTCTACCTAGTTATTACACACCAAAACTCTCATAATGAGAAGTAATTTTTGATACCCTAAAACCTCTTTCTCTTCTAGAAAATAAGCACAATACAATAAGTAATTGCATTTTCAATGACGAATTCAAGCATTACATATTTTCATTGATTTGAAAACACTTTGGACAAGGGTGATGGGAAAGCAATAGCCTAAAAGAACTAATGAGGAAGCAGGAACCAGGGAGATGCCAAAAAAATTACTATCAGAAAGGATATTTGTTAAGTGACATCATAAACATGAAATCAAACATATGCCATAGTGTGTAGATGACAATTCCAGGAAAATGTGAAGAATGTAAACAAACTTCATAGTAGAGTGGGAATTTCAGTACCAACATCATTAAACAATATCAGGGGACACTAGTTCTGTGCAATATAGTGTAAATGTAGTCCTTTGTGTCTGTACAACATGATGGCTCAAGCATAGTCCTATAAACAGAATTTAGAGTAAGATTAGAAGGAGCGGGATCACCTAGGTGTCCTGGGGGTTGAGACAAATGCTAATGAGAACACCTGGGTGGAGGAGGCGATATGGTTTGGCTCTGTGTCCCAATCCAAATCTCATCTTGTAGCTCTCATAATTCACATATGTTGTGGGTGGGACCCAGGGGGAGATGATTGAATCATGGGGGTGGGTCTTTCCTGTGCTATTATCCTGATAGTGAATGCGTCTCAGGAGATCTGATGGTTTTAAAAATGGGAGTTTCCCTGCACAAGCTCTCTTTTTGCCTGTCACCATCCATGTAAGATGTGACTTGGTCCTCCTTGCCTTCCGCCATGATTGTGATGCCTCCCCAGCCACGTGGAACTATAAGTCCATTAAACCCTTTTTTCTGTATAAATTACCCAGTCTTGGGTATGTCTTTATTAGCAGCATGAAAATGGACTAATAACGGGAGGCATGGCAGATTGGGTGGTAATATGCAGGTAAAAATGGTTTGGATAGGGAATATAGAGAGACAGATGACTCTAAACCATCATTGGCTCCTATGCAGTTTTGCTTTATTTGATTGTATCACAGTTCTGGATTGGGGTATAAGTCTTGAGAAGAGAATTCTAGAAATGCAAGTTGTTTCAACATGTGTCTAAATCCTGTAGAAAAATGGGGACTCATCAGTGATTTTCGCATATAGAATTATCATGACAATACCATTATAGTAGGAAAACTATTCTATAATGTAGGATAAATTTCAATGTAACATTGAGGTGGAAATTTAGGAGTTCTTCTGTATATACACGTTTCTTTTCTCATTAAAGATTATCTTTGCAAGGGTTAATGTGTGTAATCCTTAAGATTTTTCTTCTTCTATCATTAAATAATATATTAGTAATGTCTAATGTTTCAGTGATTATAATTTGGATTTTATTTACAGAGACCGGAAATGAGATGTTTAGGACCTGAAAGCAGTTTAAAGAAAAGGAAATGAACAACCAAGCATACTGAAATGAGAGTCAATAGGACTTGAGACTTTGAAGTTCTTAAGGACAGCTTAGAACAAATTGGAGGAATGACAATATTATCCCTAAAAATGGAAGTCATTGTTTGTGGGGTTGGGTATTGTAAATGAATCTGTTTAATGATGAGATTATGTGTTGTAAACGCTTCTTCACTGTAACGTTTCCTTGTTCTGGAATCTTTAGAATTTACAAAATCATATTTTAGATAATTGTGAACAAAATAATGCTGTTGGCATTTGTATTTCCTATCTATTGGCACAGTAATGCTGTAACAAACCACACAAAACCTTGTTGGCTTAAAACAACAACCATTTATTACTTCTCATGAGTCTGCAGGTAAGCTGCGTAGTTCTAGTAATCTGGAAGGTACTCGTTTGAGCTCAGTTTGTCCATGATCAGTGAGATGTCAGAGACAGCTCTCTTATGTTGGCCTCAACTGCAATGATTCAGAATTCTCCACTTGTCTAACACATCCTTTCATCAAAATAGACTAGATTTGGGCCAGGCGCGGTGGCTCATGCCTGTAATCCCGGCACTTTGGGAGGCTGAGGTGGGCAGATCACCTGAGGATAGGAGTTCAAGACCAGCCTGACCAACATGGAGAAACCCTGTCTCTACTAAAAAAAATACAAGATTAGCTGTGTGTGGTGGTGCATGCCTATGGTCCCAGCTGCTCGGGAGGCTGGGGCAGAGTCGCTTGAACCTGAGAGGCAGAGGTTGTGTTGAGCTGAGATTGTGCCATTGCACTCCAGCCTGGGCAACAATAGCGAAACTCTATCTCAAAAAAAAAAAAAAATAGACTAGATTTGTCTGCATGACAATTGCAGAAGACCAAGAGGAGTAGAGATGCAGAATTACTTTTGAAGACTCTGTTTATATGAAATTTGCTCCTGTTCTGTTGGCACAAGACGCACAACCAAGGACAGAATTAGTGTGGGAGGGTGTGACAAAAGAATGTGATACAGAAAGGCATTGTTGAGAAGACTGCATTTAATGTAAAGGCTTTCAGAGACCCCTCCTTTGTGTCAATAAAAAAGACACAGCATCAGATGGCTGTCATTATTTTGACATAGCAAGGGGCCCTGGAGTCTGTCAATTGACTTCTCTAATCTATGGCCATAAACTCATCCTTGAATACTGGAAAATTTTTCTGCATTTCTCAAATTTCTTTCACTGGTATGTACAAGTCAATCCCATAGTCAAACTGAAGTTCGTAGAATGAATATATTGTGGGAATATTCTTCCACTCATTTTTGCTGCCTCAAGTCATTTAGGTGGCCTTCTGTATATAGAAGAGTTTATTTTCCCATTGAAGATTATTTTTTCAAGGGCTTATATGTCCATTTTAGATTCTTTTATTTATTTCAAATGGTCAAGCTTAATTTTCCCTGGAGATTTTTCTTTTTCTAGCATTAAATAATGTATTAGTGATGTCTAGTGTTTAGGCAATGTATTATTTTAAAAAATGTTGGCATTATCTTCATTTTAATCTTGAATTTTTTCAGAGCTCAAAGTCATTATTGATATTGACCATTGCTTTGAAAAAGGAATTCCATAACCACATTTACTTGTGGGATATCATGTGGACAGAATATAAAAAATTCCATCTGTACCATTCCTTTTTTTTACCCCAGTATTAGTTTCAATGGGCAAGTATCTAACTTTCCAGAACTTCCTCCTCCACAATCTGTGGGTCCTTGAAGGTATAAGAGTAATGTTAGGCTGGGCGCAGTGGCTCATGCCTGTAATCCCTGCTCTTTGGGAGGCTGAGGCTGGTGGATCACTTGAGGCCAGGAGTTCGAGACCAACCTGGCCAACATGGTAAAATCCCATCTCTACTAAAAATACAAAAATTAGCCGGGCGTGGTGGTGCACACCTGTAGTCCCAGCTACTTAGGAGGCTGAGGCAGGAGAATCTCTTGAAGCCAGGAGGTGGAGGTTGCAGATTGTACCACTGCACTCCAGCATAGGTGACAGAGCAAGACTCCATCTCAAAAAAAAAAAAAAAAGTAATGTTGATTTTCTAAGGTTAGATGACATGTTCATTAGTCATTCTTATCTTATATGTCCTATCAGAAGAAAACTTTGCTACCTAGTCCTTTTTCTTTAGTTTTACTGCTTTGTCTTACCTATATATGTACGTTAGTGTTGGCAATAAAGTAAATGAGATTAATAATAGTAATAATTTAGAAGAATACTTATAAAAATCCTAAGAAAGGGTTATATATAAACTAATGGGGTAAAAAGGGCCACCAGCATCCCAACACTCAGTGTTATTATTCTTTGTCTTCCCATGTGGTTTCCATCTGTTGCTTGTGAATAATTTCACTGAGGTCCAGTTCACAGTAAGGCTAACTGAGCCCTTTAGAAGAGCCTGACCCTCAACTGAGAGTTTGGGTCTAAGGTGTAAGTCGTGGATCTGATTACGTCTTCCATTCTGGCCCATTCAGGAAATTAGAACCTGGCCAGCTGTGTTTCCCAGTTTGTAGGTTGCAGGCAGTTACCTGGCTCTCTCTCAGACAGCCTGCTGCCCTTCGCTTGAGAGTAGACACAGATGTATGCACTAAGCCAGTTTTCCCCAATGTTCAATCATGATTTTGCTCTATCAGTACCACCTACATTCTTATTTACTTAACAGTTTGCATGAATGTAAGATATAGAGTCATTTTTTGCAGTATTTAAATGTATTTTTAAAAGTTTGCGTGGTAAGTGAAATGGAAAACAACTACTACCATTTGAAATAAAAACTAGATAGCTATAAAAATGCTGTGATATCAAAGCAAAGTTTCTAAATGTGAACTACATGTACTGCATGCCTGAGGCTCTGAGCCTGTGGTCTCCATTTGTTTAAAAAGGGTAAGAATAGAGTGTTTAGAAGAGGAGCCTCGAACTTCACTTTCCTTCTTGAGATAACCAGAAAGGCACACAGACCTTTCAAGGGAGAATTGCTATTTACTTGGTGATTTATCATTTATTGAATTTCTTATATATCATTTTAAATCATTTCTATAGCTGCGATGTCTACATCCTACGTTTTGGGAAACTCTTTCTTAATCCATTTTCAGCCAAGCAGACAACACCAGCTTCCACTGCTGATGGGTGATGGCTGGACTCCTGCAGTGGAGAAAGGCATCCTGAAATGAAGCTTCGATGCTCCTGTGAACTCCCTCCCACCCTATGCTCTGCAATCATGTGTTCCAACATCTTTTCTTTCAGTGTTTTTATTTAGGGCTTTCTCCATGACCTTGTTCTAAACCACATGACATTTCTTTCTTTATGCACCAGTTCAGGACATGGGCTCCTCTTACGTTCATTAAGGCGGCCCTGTAGCCAAGTACATTTAATTCCTCAATGACTAATTTGGTTCTGAGAGGTTAAGAACTGGTGAGGCTAAGGCAACAGTATATAGTATCTGGTGATGAGATAAGTGCAGATTAATTTGTGAGATAGAACATTTCTACCCTTTTCCCTTTGGCTTTAAGATCTATTTAGAATTCATGAAGTTGTGTCTGTGCTAAAAAGCTTTGAACCATTAAAGGGAATTATTTAACAAAATTTCTAAAAATCCCTGTGCAAATTGGTTTGTCTTGAAATTCTGGTGCTTTGTTATTTTGCCACCAAGAAAAAGGCTTTAAAAAAAAAGCTTGAGGGAGAATATGAATGTAATAAATATTTCATTTTTGTAGCACATCGTGCATTGTTCTTCAGTTTCAGACCTTGCCAGCAGTCAACACAGTAGTAAATTTCAGCACCTGTGGACGTGTTTTGGTAATTTATGATTTCCATTAGATTTCCATTAGAGATGGGCTGAAATGGTTCAGGCGAGTTCATGTACCCCAGCCATGAGCATGCTTGGCCTGAGGGATTGTTTGCATGTAGGTACTTGGCAGCATGCACACTCTTTGTTGCTCTTTTTTTTTTTTTTCCTATCATTGGTATCACTTGGGGGCTGCTCAGGACATTGCCCCAAAATGTCAAAATGCAGAAAGATGTTACAGATTTCTACCATTTAGGATTCCTCTTCTGTCACAATCTGTACTTGTTCTATTAATTCATTTAGCAAATATTTAGTGAACCCTTGTTAATGCATTGGAGATACACAGAGGAATAAGAGATGGTCTCTGATGTCAAGAGGTTTCTAGGGGAAGAACAACTCATTAAAAATAAGTGCAATTAAGTATTATGTCAGAGTATTAAGTACAGTTAAACAAGTAGAATAAATGGCTGGTGCAACCAGAGCCACCTGAAAAGAACTCATGGATGAAATACTAAGTGGACAGGAGAAAGCAGTTGCTGAACATAGGAGGGAAGGGGATTTTAAGCAGGAGAATAGGTGTCAGCAAAAACTCAGAGGCAGGAAGCATCTCTCGTCTGCACATGAAGCATAAAACATCTGAAACATGGACTGGCAAAATAAACCAGGAGCTCAGGGAGCCATGAGCATTCCTAGAGAGCACTTGAGGGATTGACTGTAATGACAGTAGTATTTTCCAACATTTTACTGAGATTTTCTTTCATGCAGTTTTGTGTACTTTCCCTTTTCCCTAATCAGTTCAAGCTATCGGTCAGCCTGGTAGTGAAAGAGGATTAGAATTGTTACAACAGGAATGAGAAGAGAAAGAAAGCATTCATATTCATTCTTTGCCATCCAACATGGGAACTTGGGATTTTTGTCTCCATAACAAAGCAGTGTGCTCCAAAACCTGACTTAGTCAAAAGGGGAAAAAAAAAAAAAAAAAAAAAAAAGATGTTCTATCCTCTTCACCTTGAACAAAGGGCAACCTGACAGACTTGGTCACAGAGTTTTCCTGCGTGCTAGGAGTAGAAGAACAAAAGACATAGCAAAGGAAATGAAAATTCTCCATCCATCATATCTGAGCTAGGGGACTGTGGGTCAAAGAAGGGAAAACATAGAAAGATCTTATTTCTCTCCAAAACGTCATTGTGTGCAAGGAGAAAGGATAGCACTTTGAATTCAACATGTATTATTAATATGTATAAGACGCATTTTTCTAGGAGCACTACAGAGAAAAATGACACTTTTTAAAGGAGATACTCCATACATAGCCACTTCCTGCATAATATAGAAATGTTGGCAGCAGGTAGTAGAAAAGAACAGAATGGTAGCTGAGCTTAGGAGACTGGTCCTGGTTTCCTTGAAGCCTGTCTTTGGTGCTCACAGCACAGTATCCAGGGGTGTCTGTGTATTCCAGCAAGGTCATGAGAAAAGGCCACCGAGCTTGCAGGTGGCCCCTCAGAGGCTGAGGATCCTAGTGAGGGGGTCACAGAGATTTTGTGTCCAGGGGGCCAAATGACTGAAGCTGCAGCGTCACTAGGGGGTGGAGGCTTGTGGTTCTGAAAAGCTAAGTGGGCCAATAGTCCTCATGGTGTCCAGGCTGAGCAGGGGGCCAGACCGGTCATGCAGGGGCAGTGAGCCTCCACAGGGCTTGATTTGACCTCACTATTCCCTAATTCTGCACAGCAGAAGGCCATATATGCCAGATTCCCACAATTTTGTAGAGCGCAAGGGAAAGGATAGAAAATCGAAGAAACTGGACATTGTACCTAAATAACTGAGGTTATATGGGGCTAAAGTTCTTTTTACATTTTTACATGGGACTACATTTGCTCAGATTGAACTAATATCTGTTATTTTTTTACTCTTCTCATTGGTTCGAAGTTTCTTAGGAAAGATATTTTAATTATTAAGAAAAATTCTACATTTTATGTGCCCATCAACCTTGACCTGTGACTTTTAATGAGTAAATATGCTACAATTAATCTCTTCTTTATAAACAGTCCTACAAAGTCTAGGAGGCTGAGCAAAATAAATAAATAATAAATAAACAAAATGAGAGCAACATTTTCTGACATAAAGATGTTCGTTCACACATTACTTACAATGACAAAACATTGCAACAACTATATTCCTACTTTAAAGACTTAATAATGCATAACATAGCACAGATATAAAATTAAATAATATGTCATTGTTAGGAGTTTTATGTGGAATTTTTAGTAACATAAAATGTGTATTTCTATCATTAGTTAAAAATATACATTTGGACATAAGTTATTGTTCAATTAAAGATAACTAAAGAACATTAACAGGAAATACATCAAAATCTTAAAGAAATTCATTGCTGAGTGTAGATTTATGATTGGTTCTTTTACATCTTCAATAAAAGTTTTGCATATGGTAGATAGTACATCTAATCTAGTTTCATATTGGAAAACCCAAAACGAATTTACTACATGTTTTTTAAAAAATGAAGAGGGAAAGAGGAGGAGACGTGGTGTAAAAGACATAGAGGAGTAGATCTTCTCTTCCTATCCTTTGAAAGGTGTTGATAAATAGGGATTTAGGAGGCATAAATACTTACACCTGATAAAACTAAAGTTGGTTCAGTAAGCTGGGACCTACCACAGAATCTAGGAATTGGGCAGAGCTTTACTGATAACTTCAACCTACCATTTTTGCTGCCTTTAAGATGTTCTCTATCTCTTCTAAAACTTTCATTGGACATAAATCTAAATCATTTATCTGGTATTTTCTAATGTAACTTTCCTTCTAGTCCTAGAAAAAGATAAATAAAATCTCATCCGCTCCTGTGAACAAACAGTTGTCAGCTCTACATGAGTAAATGCAAAAGCTCACTGTGGTTTTTGTCAGTAGGTGCACGGTCTTCAGGACCTGGGAGGCACATTGGACATCACTTCAACAGCATTTCTAAGGTGTGTCCTTGGCCGCAGATTAGCAACGAAGTGTTCCTGAACAAAGGGTTGCATGACTTTGGAGAACTCTTTAAACAAAATTAAACAGATCCCTTCACTAGAGAATTTCTCAGTTTGTGTCTTACTGACTCATAAATCTCTAAGGGAGAATTGAGTTACACACTTCCCAATTTTATTTGACTCAAAGCCCTTTGTATCCCTTAACAAAGGGATTACATTTTAAACAGACTTTTTCTGGTACCTCCAAACATTTACTGACTTCCATGAGAACGCTGGTCAAACACCTAGCTGGAGTGGATTTCCAGCAGGTAAGGAAACAAAAAAGGGACCTAATGGAGAGAGAGTTGGGGTCTCCCAGAAGCCAGGTAGCAAGATGGGGTTAACTGAGAGCCTGGAGGTGGGCATGCTGCACAGCTTACAGAGGAAGATCAGGAGCAGGTGCAGCTGAATAACCTGCTTGTGCAATCACCAGCCTTCCTCAGAATCACTAGGGTTCCTTATAGTAATCTCAGCATTACCATGAAAAAGAGCATCAAATTTGTTTGGCACTGCCTAGAAATCTTCTCCTAGGACGAATCACATGCCTCAGAATTTTGGCATTGCTAGGTGGTGAGGGATCTGCACTCCAAATAACAAAACTTCAAGTCTCTTCAAAGATAATAGACAAAACGTATTGCATCCTTTTCTGACTGGCTCAGTTGAGTTGATGGTAGATTCTTCTCTTGGATGGATTTTGAGAAAGAGTTCCAGTTCTAATACAGACCACTTATTTGAGAAAGTTAATTGTCACCTTTACAGGTCAGTTTTCTCACTCTTAAAATAGAACCCTATATATAACCATATGTGTCTAGATAGATAGATGGATAGATAGATAGACATAGATGTAGATATAGGTATAGACGTAAATATAGATAACCACATATGTGTAAAACATTGATATGGTTTGGCTGTGTCCCCAACCAAACCTCATCTTGAATTGTAGCTCCCATAATTCCCACGTGTTGTGAGAGGGACCTGCTGGGAGATGACTGAATCACCGGGATGATTTCCCCCATACTGTTCTCGTGGTGGTTAATAAGTCTGACCAGATCTGATAATTATTTAAGGGGTTCCTCCTTTGGCCTGGCTCTCGTTATCTCTTGCCTGCTGCCAGGTAAGATGTGACTTTCACCTTCCACCATGATTCGAGGCCTCCCCAGCCACGTGGAACTGTGAGCCCATTCAACCTCTTTTTCTTTATAAATTACGCAGCCTTGGGTATGTCTTTATCAACAGAGTGAAAATGGACTCATACAGACATAAATGGTCTTACACATATATGGTTATATATGTGTGTGAATGCATACACAAATGTATATGCACAAAACCATACATACATATATAAGCAATGGAGTTATTGTGTGGATTAAATGACATGATATTTATCACATACTCAGAGGAGGGTCTGTCCCTTTTCAAGCACTTAATTAATAGTAGTTATTATTATTGTATTTGCAGTGCTTAATACATAGTAGTATTAGTGTTGTTGTTTCATATATTTACAGCATATCACACCTGAGAAGGACATTAGAAATTAATATTGAATTGACGAAGAACAGAGTCATTTAAGTAACAGAGATTTTGACCTGAGTACTTACCGTAATCTTATTTCATTGTGGTTTATTACTTCCTTAAACATATATTGAAATCATTCACAGCTATAAGAAGTGGGAGTAAGGGATGCATGAGTAATTAAATCCTCGTTGGCTCCAGACTACATAGATTATTTTAGTAACTCTTCATGGGTCATTGTTTTGACATTGTTAAGGACCACTTAACAATTTCAGTTTTTAACTATTCAAGTTTGAGAATATGGCAATCCCGTCAAGCAAAAGATATATTGAATCTACAATTCACTTAGTGCTCTTCACCAGACTGGAAACACAGAGATGAACAAACCAACAAAGCACCTCTTTTATGAAGCCCTCATGTAATTGCAATGTAATTTATGCCTATGGATATGAAAATCCAGAAAACTGTGAAAATATCTGCCGTAAGACCCTGTAAAGCTTACCCATGTTTCGTCATGACCAATTTGCTGGAATTTGTAGGACTTTTAGTTAAATGCTGTTGTAAATTCCTCCTACACAGATTATAAAGGTTAAGGAACCATATCACACTGACATTACTAAAATCAAAATCCCTTTACCATTCACCATGACCATTGTAGTAGTATTCTCATGATTTTTCTGCACCTTCTGCCCCCTATAATCTTTCTGATATACTATTAGAGTCACTGTCCTGGAAAAATGTTCTGACCAGGCCATTCTGAGGCTTCTGAAATTTCAAAACCTTCTTGGTACTGAATATAGTAATCATGATTTGAATATCTAACCCCAGCCCCCTGGCTCTTCTGTGCCCTATGCTCCAGCCAAATTGAATTCCTTCTGTTTCCCGTTAAATGTCCAGGGCTTTATCCCTTATGCTCATGCCTCCTGTAACCTTTCCTTCATCTTCATGTGAGGAAACCCCACCTGTCTTTCAAGGCACAGGTCAAATGCCTTCCCTGACTCCTTCCCTGTCAACAATAATTTATACCTCCTCTGAATTCGAATGGGTAGGTATCCCTTATGGTACTTATATATGTGTGTATGTATATGTATATATATAGATATGTGTGTATGTATATGTATATATATACATAGGTGTATGTATATGTGTATATATATACATAGGTGTGTATGTATATGTGTATATATACATAGGTGTGTATGTATATGTGTATATATACATATGTGTGTATGTATGTGTATATATACATGTGTGTGTATGTATGTGTATATATATACGTGTGTGTATGTATGTGTATATATATACATGTGTGTGTATGTATGTGTATATATATACATGTGTGTGTATGTATGTGTATATATATACATGTGTGTATGTATATGTATATATACATGTGTGTATGTATATGTATATATACATGTGTGTATGTATATGTATATGTATATGTATATGTATACGTGTGTGTATGTATATGTATATATATACATGTGTGTGTATGTATATGTATATATACATGTGTGTATATATGTACACACGTATACTTATACACACACACACATATATGTATATGTGCGTGTGTGTGTGTGTGTGTGTATATGGCTGTGTCTTGAGCAATTTTAGTACCAAATCCTTGGTCTGGTCATCATGGCATTCATGCAGCATTTTGGTTTGAGTGACACACACACACACACAACTAATTTAAATATGGGTTGATATTGATAAGGAAAAAACAATGAAATAGGGGAAGTCAGAGATGTAAACACACACTCACACTGTTTTAGTCTATTGTAATAATGAATTGAGTTCTCTATATCAATGCAAAAAAAGTGATGAAATGATACAATGTTTGCATCTTTCTCTTTTACAAAACAAACACCAAAATGAGATGAACTAAATTATTTTTTTTCATGTGACTGAGTTGACTCTTATTAACCTAGTTTGGGTCTGTTGTGGCTTTGTGTTCATAAAAACATTCATCATACTTATCTCCCTTTCCCTTGAACCCTCAGTAATTCTACTTCATAAATTCTTACTTTTGTATGCTGGGTTTGCTTAAAGAAAAAATACTCTTGTTTCACTGTAGTTTTTAAAGATGTTTAGCAATAATGTGTGACTTTCTCTGTTTTTGTTTTTTAACCTTTCTACCATTTTCTGTGAATACAAACATGTGAGTACTTGGAAGATAATGCAGTGGATCTATATTTGCGAGAATAAAAACTGTGAATATTGTAGCAAGCAGTGAGTTGCTTCATCTAAGTGCAAATATTCTGCTCCTCACACGCTCCACTTGGGCTTCTTTCCAGGATCTATCATTTAGGCTGTGGGCCACTCCAGGGCATGTGTCTTGCTGTCACAATGCCTTACTACAAGTGCATTTTACAGTGATTTTCAACAAGCTGAAGAGTGACATTATCACAGTGGGATTTCTGATCTTCACATTCCAGAGGGGATCTTCATCCAGGAGGTCAGTAAAGATGGAGTTTAAAGCAGTGTTTTAGCCACTATGGCTGCAAATTCAGGGAGGCAAACAGAGAGAGCTACAACTCTCCAAAGGCGTTATTCATATTTAAAAAATTAGGTGCAATAGTATGTCTGTGTGCCTGTGAGTGTCTTCCTATATATTTTAAAGGATATATGTGGTTTTCCTGCATTAATTCCTATGTGACAAAATTGGAAAATAAAACAACATAACTGATATTTAATGTATATCCTCAAAGAACAAGAAGTGCGACAGACACATAGACAGATAGATAAATAGATGAGAAAAAGAAAGAAGGAGAAGAAAGGAAGGAAGGAAGGAAGAAAAAGAAAGAGAAGGAAAGAAAGAGAGAGAAATAAAGATAGTAATTTCTCGGGGCTGCCATTACAAAATACTGCACCACAAACTGGATGGTTTAAAATAATAGGAGTTTATTATCTTGGTTCTGGAAGCTAAAAGTCAAAAACCAAAGTGTCAGCAGGGATGTGCTGTCTTTGGCGTTTCTAGGATAGAATCCTTCTCTCAATTGTACTAGATTCTAATGTTTGCCAGCAATTATTGGCATTCTTTGGCTTGTAGATACATCATTCCAGTCTCTCATGGCCATCTTCTCCCTCGTCTTTTTTCTGTGCACGTCTGATTCTGTGTCCACATTTTCACTTTTTATAAAGATGATAACCATTGGATTAGAGCCCATCCTAAGGATCTCATTTTAACTTCATTACCTTTGTAAACTTACTTTCAAATAAGATCAAATTCTGAGGGTTCCGAAGGTTAGGATTTCAAAATTTCTTCTTGGAAGAACATGATTCAACCCATAACAGATCCAACAGATTTGTAAATCGATAATTTAAAATACATTTTGGTGACTATTTGAAATATACTTAATTTACTGTGAAGATTTTTCTCCTGACAACATCAACATGCCCATTATATATGTGTTGATGGGTGCTTAAGTAGGGAATATTAATAAATAAATAATTAATAATAAACCATTTCTGATCATCTGTGCTTGGTGGGTAAAACAGTAAAGCAGACACAGGTCTTCTCTTAAGAACTTGGATCTGAGGGTTATTGTGAATGTTTCCAACTTTAATTGGTCCATCTTGCACACGGTTTCCAATCAGCACTAGTGCTCCAATATATAATTCTGAACCTACTATTCCACACCTTCAGGCTGCTCCACTCTGCCCCACCTGCCTGCTCTTTGTTGATTGTCTTAATTTATGTAAGTTTTTTTTCTTACCCCATTCTCCCCTTCCTAAGTGTAAGCTCCTTTGACAGCTGAAAAACAGATCGCAGACTCCATTTTGTGGTACATTCTCATCCCTCTATCCAAGAACAACTATTAGTGTTTTACACTTGTATGTTTAATCAAATACCAAATATGTCGAGGGCAACTTTTCAAATTAAATTATCACTCTATCAAATAATCTGGGGATATTAAAGATGTTTGAAATTGTTTTGCCTTCAATGTATTTAAATGTAAAGTGAGACAAAAGATTTTCACAATGCAACATTTAGAGGACAAGATAGTTACTGTGATTCATGTTTGAGTTATGCAAATATAACACAAGCTATGTATTAAAAAGTCCAGTCGATACTAAAATAGGCTCAAAGGAACCTTAACATTAACGTATTCAAAGCTGAATGCCTGGTCTTATTTCCCATCAGTCCCTCACTCGGACTTCTTTTCTTCTGTGTTTTCCAACTGGTTGCCCAGGCCATATACCTAGGAGTCACCAGTAATACTATTGCTTTCCTAACTTCCCACTGATTCATTGTTGAGACCCCTCTCTGGATCTGTATTGTGTTCTCCATACCCACCACAGAGGCTGTAGTCCACCTATGCTTGTGCAGTCCATGAAAATACCTCCCCATGTATCTACCTGCATTCACTGTTCCAACCCACTTTCCACAATGCAAACAGGATATTTTAAATATATAAATTTGATTACTTAAAAACACTTTGAGAGCCTCTCTTGGGTAAAGATAAAATTTCATAACATGATTTCTAAGATTCTGTATGGATTTTCCTATGTACTATTCTCCTTTTTCAATATCGACTATTCCCCCATTGAGACTCCCATTCTTTCCGTCCTTCTACTAAGCCTGCTTTCCTTTTCTTGGGCCCTTTTTATATATTGTACAGCCTGAAGTACTCCTTGCTCCTCCTTTAGTCCCAGAAGTTTCTTCCCACTCCTGAAGTCTCAGGTCACCCACCTCTTTTTTTTTTTTTTTTTTTTTTTTTTTTTTTTTTTTTTTTTTTTTTGAGACAGAGCCTCATTCTGTCTCCTAGGCTGGAGTGCAATGGTGCAATCTCACCTCACTGCCATCTCCGCCTCTTGAGTTCAAGCAATTCTCCTGCCTCAGCCTCCTGAGTAGCTGGGATTACAGCCACACACCACCACGCCCAGCTAATTTTTGTAGAGTTGGGGTTTCACCATGTTGGCCAGGCTGGTCTCGAACTCCTGACCTCGTGATCCACCCACCTTAGCCTCCCAAAGTGCTGGGATTACAGGCGTGAGCCACCGCACCTGGCCCACCACTTCTTTCTCAATGCAACATTCTCCGACACCAAGACTGCTCAAAACTGTTATGGGCTTCCACTGTACCATAGTCAGAGTTCATAACCAAGTTGCAATTTTTTATTTATTTTATTTCATGTCGACATATTACTGAAATCTAAGCTCTGTTAATATTTATATATATGTTGAATGAATAAAAGAGGATACAATAATAATAGTGCTCATTATAATACAGGCTAAACTGTTATACAAAGACACTCAAATATGGGCTGACTTACATAGGATAGTTTATTTTTCTCTCTCTAAATAGTACTTATGTCAGCAGTCCATAGATGTGGCTCCTCCTCTCCAAGAGGTCCATCCTCTCTCCCTGTCACCTCCCCCACAGGGTCATCGTGGTGGTTGTGACTAAAGCCTGGGTGCCCACTCTCCCGCCTGTGGGAAGTGGGAAAGAAGTCCTGGGAAGCAGCTGCATCTTGAAGGAGGTGGTCCAAAGTCACACTCATCACTTGCCAACCCCTCTAGTTCCTCCAAATTTGATCACATGGCCATTTCCAGCTGCAAAAGACGCTTTAGTTGGGTAGCTACGTGTTCAGCTAAAGCCCAGGGTTGTCTAATTCAAAGGAAAAAGGGAAAATGAATATCATGTTTCAGTTAGCAACATCTGCTATAAGCCCTTGTCGCTACGCATGGTCTGTTCTATTTCCCAAGAAATTCCCATTATTAACCAACTTCAGCAATTTCTTATGTACAACACGGTTGCAGCACAGTATGTGTCTGCACATGTACACACACGCATGTACACACTCATCAATATATACAAATGTTTTTTGTAGTTTCCTTCTCTTTGCTGTCTTTTCTTCCATACGAATTATTGCCTATTATACAGACTATTATGTATCTCACTTTTTTCACTATGTAAGTCTTGGAATTATTTTCGTATCTTACCACCTTTTTTGTTTTTTAACCAGTATATTATGTATCATATGTTTGATAATTCATGGGTCTCCCATTGATGGACACGGAGATTGCTTCCATTTGCTGTTGTTGATTTTGCTGTTACCAATTTGGCCACAAAGACTATCCTAGCACAGTGAGAATAGGGGTTATGAGGATGGGCTCTGAAGTCAGACTGTCCTTGTTTCATATCTGCTTCTAACACTTCCCAGCATTTTAACTGCGAGAAAGTTATGTGAATTCTCTGTGATCCCATTTCTGAAAATGGGTGAAACAATAGTTATTTTTAATTTTTAATATTTTTTTTAAAGACAGTATCTCACTCTGTTGCTCAGGCTGAAGTGCAGTGACATGATCATAGCTCATTGCAACCTTAAGCTCCTGATTTCAACTGATCCTCCCACTTCAGCTTCCCATATAGCTAGGACTAGAGGCACACACTATCTTATCTCTTTATGTTATTAGGATTAAATAAACTTGTAGACTTAATAATACCTGCATATTGAAAACCTTCATAAACATTAGCTATAATTGCTAGTTTGTATTTTAATTTTTTATTTTGAAATAATTTTAGACTCACATTGAAGCTTCAAAAATAGTACAGAGAAATTCCAAGTACCCTTCACTCAGCTTCCTGCAGTGATAACGTCTCACAAAAGAGAATAACTATCAAAACCAAAAATTGACTAAATAACTTACTTAAATTTTGTCAGTTTTCCTGCCATTTTCTTGGTGAACACTTCCATGGAATTTTCTCAAATGTATAGATTTGTGTAACCACCACTAAAATTAGGGTATGGAACTGTTATAATATCATCCCCCAAAACTTCCCTCATACTACAACTTTATATCACACATTTCACACAACTCTAACTATTGACAACAATGGTTGTGTTTTTCATCGTCATAGTTTGGCCATTTACAGAAAGTTTTAAAAGTGGAGTAATACAGCATGTAATCTTTTGAGAATGACTTGTTTCACTAGGCGTAATGTCATTGAGATTTATCCAGTGTATTGCACATTTCGATTGTTCCTTTTGATTGCTGAATAATATTCCATTGAATAGATGTGCCACAGTTTATTTATTCATCCAGTGTATTAGTTACCTGTGGCTGCTCTAAGAAATTAGCACAAATTTTATGATTTAAAACTGCAGAAATGCATTCTCTCACAGTTCTAGATGCCAGCAGTCCAAAATCAGTACCCGTGGGCAGAAGTCAAGGTGCTGGCCAAGATATGGTGCTGTGATCCCTCTGGATATTCTGGCAGAGAATCTATCCCTTGCTTCTTCCCACTTCTGGAGGCTGCTGGCATTTGTTAACTTGTGGATACATCAATCCAATTTCTGCCTTTGTCTTCACATCACCCTCTCCTCTTATGTCTGTCTGTCCAATCTACCTCTAGCTCCTCGTTATCATGAAATGTGATCTCGTTTAAGATCCACCTGGGTAATCCAGGATAATCTCCCAGCTCACGATTCTTAATTTAATCACATGTACACACAAACCCTTTTTTTTTTCCACATAATGTGACATTTACAGATTCCAGAGTTTAGTATCTAATATCCTCTGGGGTCATTATTCAGTCCACTCTGCCTTGGGGAAGATATTTTGGTTGTTTCCAGTTTGGGTATATTACAGAATAAAGCTGCTAAGAATATTGATGTTCGGATTCTTGTGTGAACATAAGTTTTCATTTCTCCAGTGAATACCCAGGCAATTGCTGGGCCATATGGGAAGTGTACATTTAATTTTATAAGAAAACTACTAAGCAGTTTTCCACAGTGGCTATGCCATTTAACCTTCGCACTTGGCAATGTATGACAGATGCATTTTCTCTGCCTTCTCTCCAGCATGTGGTACAATGTTACCAGTATGTTATTCTAGCCAGTTTAATATGTGAGCAGTAGCATCTCCTCATGGCTTTACTTTGCACTTCCCTAATGACTAATAATATTGAGATCTATTCATGTAATTAATTGCCATCCTTATATCTTCCATGAAATATCTTTTTAAGTCTTTTCTATTTTCTAATTTGATTGTTTTCTTACTACTGAGTTCAGAGAGTTGCTTATTCTGGAAATAAGTCATTTGCTGGTTATTGCAAATACTATCTCCCAATATGTGGCTTATCTTCTTGTTCTCTTAAGAATGACTTTTACATGACAAAAGTGCTTAATTTTGATGCAGTCCTATTTAATGATTTTTTATGTTTAAGGATTCTGGTTTTGGTGTCGTGCCCAAGAATCTGTCACTAGCCCCTTTGTGGTAGATTTTCTGTAATGTTTTCTTCTAAAAGTCTTAAGAGTTTTATATTTTACACTTAGATCTATAGTACATTTTGAATGAATTATTGTAAAGAATATGAAGTTTAGGTTGAGGCTAACATTTTCACCAATAGATATCCATGTTCTCTGACAACACATGTTGAAAAAACTATCCTTTTTACATTAAACTGTTTCTGCAACTTTGTATAAAATCAGAAGACTGTAATTATATGGGGTCTATTTGTAGCTCTCTATTCTTTTCCCTTGATCTATGTGTCTCTCCTTCCTAATGCCACTCTCTCTCTTGATTGCTGTAGATATATAGAATGTTTTAAATATAGGTAGTCTTTTTTCAGTTTTTTGTATCTATTTTGCTTCCTTTGTCTTATGTGTATGTTTTAGATTCAGCTTTACAGTATAGACAAAAACTCATGCTGAAATGTAGATGCGAATTGTGTTAAATCAGCAGATAAATTTAGGGTGAATTGACATTTTACTATATGGAGTCTTCAAAATCATGACTACAGTATGTCAATTTATTTAGTTATCTTTTGTTTCATTTCATTAGCATTTGTAGTTTTCAGCATACAGTGGCGTAAATAATTGACAGATATACACAGATGGATTTTATTATTTTTGGAGCTATTGTAAAATGTGTGTATTTTTTATATTTGTGTTTTTATGTTCATTGGTACTATACAGAAATAAAACTGATTTTTGTATGTTGATGTCATATCCTG
Organism: Nomascus leucogenys; assembly: GCF_006542625.1. Classification (NCBI taxonomy): domain Eukaryota; kingdom Metazoa; phylum Chordata; class Mammalia; order Primates; family Hylobatidae; genus Nomascus; species Nomascus leucogenys. The sequence continues at coordinate 115,934,726 of NC_044386.1, forward strand.
TGACCTTGCTGAACTGACTAGTTCTAGGAGTTTTTTTTTGTTGTTAGATTCCTTATGACTTTCTATATAGAAAAAAAAATGTCTTCTTCAAGTAAAGGCAGTTTCATTTCTTCCAATTTAATCTGCATGGGTCTGCCTGTCCTTCCTTGCCTTATTGCCCTTGCTTGGGTTCTCAGTACAATGTTGAATAGGAGTGGTGAGGATGAACATCTTTTCTCTGTTTCTGATGTCTGGGGGAATGCACTCAATTTTTCACGGTCAAATAAAATATTAACTATTGGTTTTCAAGATCCTCTTTATGAAGTTGAAGAAATTCTCTATTCATACTATGTGAGACTTTTTGTCATGTATGGTTGTTATTTCAGTCTTTTCTCTGCATCAATTGAGATGATTACGATTTTTCTTCTTTAAACTCTTCATAGGGTTGTATACTTGATTGATTTTTCAAATAATAAACCAGCCTTGCATTCCTGAAATAAACAACTCTTGACACTGCACAACACACACAAAAAAAACTCTTGGTTGTCATGCATTATTCTTTTTATGTGTTGTTGGATTGAATTTGCTTAGATTTTGTTGAAAATTTTGTATCTACATTCACGTGGGATATTGGTTTATGATTTCCTTTTTGATATTTTTTCTTCTTTTAAAAACCTTTATTTTAAATTCAGGGGTACAAATGCAGGTTTGTTACATAGGTAAACTTGTGTCCTGGAGGTGTGTTGTACAGATTATTTCATCACTCAGGTATTAAGCCTAGTACCCATTAGTTATTTTTCCTGATACTTTCCCTTCTCTCACCCTCCACCCTCCAAAAGGCCCAAGTGTGTATTGTTCTCTTCTGTGTATTTATGTGTTCTCATAATTTAGCTCTTATCTATAAGTGAGAACATGCAGTATTTGGTTTTCTGTTCCTTTATTAGTTTGTTAAGGATAATGGCCTCCAGCTCCATCTATGTCCCTGCAAAGGACATGAACTCATTCTTTTTTTATGGCTGCATAGTACCAACAATCGTATGAAAAAAGCTCAGCATAACTGATCATTAGAGAAATGCAAATCAAAACCACAATGAAATACCATCTAACACCAGTCAGAATGGCTAGTATTAAAAAGTCAAAAAACAACAGATGTTGGTGGATTGTGGAGAAAAAGGAATGCTTTTACACTGTTGGTGGGACTATAAATTAGTTCAGTCATTGTGGAAGACAGTGTGGCAATTCCTCAAAGACCTGAGGACAGAAATTTCATCCAACCCAGCAATCCCATTACTGGGTATATATACAGAGGAATATAAATCATTCTATATAAAGTCACATATTTTTTACTTTTTTCTTTCTTTCTTTCTTTCTTTCTTTCTTTCTTTCTTTCTTTCTTTCTTTCTTTCTTTCTTCTTTTACTGTCTTTTTCGCTTAAGTATCAAGGTAATGCTGGCCCTATAAAATGAGTTGAGATTTATATTCTATTATTCTTTGACAATATTGTGTAGAATTAATGTTTTCTCTCCTTTAAATATTTGGTGACATTTACAAGTGAAATTATCTGGGCCAGAAGATTTCTTATTTGGAAGGTTGTTGATAAATTCAATTACTTTATTAGTCATAGGAGTATTTCATGTTGGTTGAATTATAATAATTTATGGTTTTTCAGGAATCTATCCATTTCATGTAAGTTTTTTCATTCATACGCATAGAATTGTTACCATATTCTCTTACCCTGTTAATGCCTTAGGTTCTGTGATGATACCCGATGTTTCCTTCCAGATATTTATCATATGTGTATTTCTTCTCTTTTTCATAGTCATACTTGCCAGAAGTTAATTATTTTACTGATATTTTCAGAGTTATCAGCTTTTTGTTTAATTTATTTTCTCTATTATTTTTCTGTTTTGAATTTTATTGATTTCTAATACAATCTAATTTTTTAATTCTATTTGCTTGACATGTATTTCTACCTTTTTTTAGTTTCTTGAAATGGAAGCTCCTATTATTGGTTTTAGACTTTTCTTCAGTTCTAACATAAACAGTTTATTCTATAAATTTCCCTCACAGCCCTGCTTTCACTGCAGCCCATGGATTTTAATACGTAAATCTTTTAATTTTTGTCACACATCTATATAATATATGTATATATGTATATAATATGGCTTAGTGTTAATTGCAAAAATAATACTTAGAGATCACTGAATCCTTTCTCCATTTTCTCCTAATGGTGAAATTTACAAAATCTTTTTCTTGTACAATATCAATACAGAAAATTATAGCAGTACAAAATTGTTAATTATACTACAGACTTCATTCTAATTTCATAAATATTTACTGCATTCACTTGGGTGTCGGTATGTGTGTAGTTCTATGTAATTGGATTCCATTTAAATATTTAATATTATATATTTTCTAATTTTACTGCAGTTTCTCTTTTGCCGATGAGTTATTGTTACAGGTGTTGTTCAGTTACAAAATGAGTGGAGATTGTCTCATTTACTTTGTTACAATTGTTTTCTAGTTTAATTCTATTATGATCAGAGAAAATACTTTGCTACTTTGTATAAGTTTAGTTCTTTTTAGTATTACTTTTGATGGGCCTCCTATAGGTTATCTTGATAAATATTTCATATAAAATTAAAAATACCTTGTATTTATCTGTTGTTAGGTGCAGTGTTCTAAAAATACAGGTAGATTTTACTGAACGATACTGTTATTCAGTTTCTCTATATCCTTACTAATTTTCTGTCTGGTGGACTTGTCTATTATTTCCTATTATGTTACTTCTTGCTTCATGTACATGGGAACACTGCTGATTATGTATTAAGGACTATTATGTCTGCTTGATGAATTGGCCATTTTAAGTAACAACGTTCTTTGTTCCTAGTTTTCTTAGATATAAAGTGTATTTTCCCTGATATTAATATTGTAATTCCAGGGTTTTTTTTTATTGCATTATACTTTAAGTTCTGGGGTACAGGTGCAGAACGTGCAGGTTTGTTACATAGGTATACATGTGCCAGCTGCACCCATGAACCTGTCATCTACATTAGGTATTTCTCCTAATTCTATCCCTCCCCTACTCCCCCACCCCCCAATAGGCCCCAGTGTGTGATGTTCTCCCTCCCTGTGTCCATGTGTTCTCCTTGTTCAGCTCCCACTTATGAGTAAGAACATGTGGTGTCTGGTTTTCTGTTCCTGTGTTAGTTTGCTGGGAATGATGGTTTCCAGCTTCATCCATGTCCCTGCAAAGGACATGAACTCATCCTTTTTAATGACTGCATAGTATTTCATGGTGTATGTGTGCCACATTTTGTTTATCCAGTCTATCAATGATGGGCATTTGGGTTGGTTCCAAGTCTTTGCTATTGTGAATAGTGCCGCAATAAACATATGTGTGCATGTGTCTTTATAGTTGAATGATTTATAATGCTTTGGGTATATACCCAGTCATGGGATTGCTGGGTCAAATGGTATTTCTGGTTCTAGATCCTTGAGGAATCTCCACACTGTCTTCCACAATGGTTGAACTAATTTACACTCCCACCAACAGTATAAAAGCATTCTTATTTCTCCACATCCTCTCCAGCATCTGTTGTTTCCTGACTTTTTGATGATCACCATTCTAACTGGCGTGAGATAGTATCTCATTGTGGTTTTGATTTGCATTTCTCTCGTGACCAGTGATGATGAGCTTTTTTTTCATATGTTTGTTGGCTGCATAAATATCTTCTTTTGAGAAGTGTCTGTTCATATCCTTTGCCCACTTTTTGATGGGGTTGTGTGTTTTTTTCCTGAAATTTGTTAAAGTTCTTTGTAGACTCTGGATATTAGCCCTTTGTCAGGGGGATAGATTGCAAAAATTTTCTCCCATTCTGTAGGTTGCCTGTTCACTCTGATGATAGCTTCTTTTGCTGTGCAGAAGCTCTTTAGTTTAATTAGATCCCATTTGTCAATCTTCGCTTCTGTTGCCATTGCTTTTTGTATTTTAGTCATGAAGTCTTTGCCCATGCCTATGTCCTGATTAGTATTGCCAAGGTTTTCTTCTAGGGTTTTTATGGCTTTAGGTCTTACATTTAAGTCTTTAATCTATTTTGAGTTAATTTTTGTATAAGGTGCAAGGAAGAGGTCCAGTTTCAGTTTTCTGCATATCGCTAGCCAGTTTCCCCAACACCATTTATTAAATAGGGAATCCTTTCCCCATTGCTTCTTTTTGTCAGGTTTGTCAAAGATCAGGTGGCTGTAGACGTGTGGTGTTATTTCTGAGGTCTCTGTTCTGTTCAATTGATCTATATATTTATTTTGGTACCAGTACCATGCTGTTTTGCTTACTGTAGCCTTGTAGTATTTTTTGAAGACAGGTACCGTGATGCCTTCCGCTTTGTTCTTTTTTGCTTAGGATTGTCTTGGCTATGTGGGCTCTTTTTTGGTTCCATATGGAATTTGAAGTAGTTTGTTCTAATTCTATGAAGAAAGTCAATGGTAGCTTGATGGGAATAGCATTGAATCTATAAATTACTTTGGGCAGTATGGCCATTTTCATGATATTGATTCTTCCTATCCATAAGCATGGAATGTTTTTTCCATTTGTTTGTGTCCTCTCATTTCCTTGAGCAGTGGTTTGTAGTTCTCCTTGAAGACGTGCTGCACGTCCCTTGTAAGCTGTATTCCTAGGTATTTTATTCTCTTTGTAGCAATTGTGAATGGGAGTCCACTCATGATTTGGCTCTCTGTCTATTATTGGTGTATAGAAATGCATGTGATTTTTGCACATTGATTTTGTATCCTGAGAGTTTGTTGAAATTGCTTATCAGCTTAAGGAGTTTTGGACTGAGTCAATGGGGTTTTCTAAATATACAATCATGTCATCTGCAAACAGAGACAATTTGACTTCCTTTTTTCTTATTTGGATACCCTTTATTTCTTTCCCTTGCTTGATTGCCCTGGACAGAACTTCCAATACTATATTGAATAGGTGTGGTGAGAGATGGCACCCTTGTCTTGTGTCGGTTTTCAAAGGGAATGTTTCCCGTTTTTGCCCATTCAGTATAATTAGAGTCTGTATGGTGTATCTTTCTTCATTCTTTTACATTTAAAATTTAGTTTACATTGGAAGTAAGTTTCTTATAGATTGCATATAGTTGGATCATTTTTTAGGTAACACGTTTAACAATCTTTATCTTTCAATTGTTGTGACATGATCATTTACATTTAATGTAATTATAGATATGTAGGATTTAAATCTATTATGATATTATTTGTTTTTTATTTGTTTACCTCTTTTTCTTTTCTCTTTTTTCTTTCCTGACTACCTCTGGGTTACTTGCACATATTTTAGTATTCTGTTTTGATTTTTCTGTACTTTGCTTTATGTCTGTATGCTCTAGGATTACAAAATCCATACTTAAAATGTCTGTCTATTTTTAGAAACGTTTCACCCCTTCATGTGTAATATAGAAAGTTTTAGTTTCTTTTCCCCACATCCCTTTACAATGTTACTTTTATATACATTTTATAAAACCACCAATGTTATGGCTGGCTTTTTGCTTTCAACCTTTAAACAAAATTTAAAACAGTAAAGAAGAGATGAATAATCTGTATTTTTTAGTTAGTCATATTATATATATTCCTTTGTATATATTAGGAAAGATCAGTGGAAAGTGTATGGGCATGTGTTTCCTTAATCGTTCTTAACATATACATTGATCTTTTTTCCACTGCTTTTTTTTTATTACTAATGTTCCAAATTTTCCTTTATTATTTTTTTTTCTGCAAGAAAAATTTGGTTTATTCTCTCAGAGAAAGTTTGCTGCTGACAAATACTTTTAATTTACCTCATTTTTTTAAATCTGTGAACATATTTATTTTACTGATATTTCTAAAGGATAGTTTTAGAGGTTTAAAATTTTGTATCAACTGTCCTGTTTTTATTAAACTTGAAAAAATTTTGTGCTACTTTTTTCTGGTCTGAGTCCTGATGAGTAATCTGCCTTGTTTGAATTGTTGTTTCCTACAGGTAAGGTGTTATTTTTCTCTAGCTGTTTTTAAGTATTTTCCTTATTTTAGGTTTATGAAATTTGGTTATAATGTGTCTGGCCATATACTTCCTTAGGCTTATCCTGTTTAGGATTCACTTGGCTACTTGAATCTGTAAGTTTTTGTTTTTCATCACATTTTGGAAGTTATTATTGCTTCTAATATTTTTCATCTGTATGCTTTCCTTTCTTTCTTGGATTCTGTTGACGTAAATGTTAGACCTTTGTTAGTTCCTCACTGAGACTGTGTCTTTGTAATTTTCTGATGTTTTTATTTCTATTTTTATATATTTTTTTTTGCCAGTTGATATTTTTCTGTTTGTGTTGTTTTATTTGGGAAGAATTGTTCTTGTATATTAAAATGGGGTTTTGCCATATTTTTTAAATTTTTTTTATTATACTTTAGGTTTTAGGGTACATGTGCACAACGTGCAGGTTTGTTACATATGTATCCATGTGCCGTGTTGGTTTGCTGCACCCATTAACTCGTCATTTAGCATTAGGTGTATCTCCTAATGCTGTCCCTCCCCCCTCCCCCCAACCCACAACAGTCCCCGGAGTGTGATGTTCCCCTTCCTGTGTCCATGAGTTCTCATTGTTCAATTCCCACCTATGAGTGAGAACATGTGGTGTTTGGTTTTTTGTCCTTGCAATAGTTTACTGAGAATGATGTTTTCCAGTTTCATCCGTGTCCCTACAAAGGACATGAACTCATCATTTTTTATGGCTGCATAGTATTCCATGGTGTATGATGTTTTTAAATAGACTTTGTTTTCTAGTTTTTAAAAATAAATTTTATTATGTCTATTTGAGGTCTACAACATGATGTTATGAAATACAAACAGATAATAAAATGGTTACTATAGTGAAATAGGTGAACATATCTATTATCTCACATACATTTTGCAAGAAGAGCAGCTAAAATCTACTTATTTAAGAAAAATCCCAAATACAGCATAATTTTATTGACTTTAGTCTTTATAGATTTTATTTTTAGACCCATTTCAGGTTTACAAACTGAGGAGAAAGTACAGAGGGTTTCCATATATCTTCTCTCACAAATGCACAGTCTCTCCCACTATCAACATCCTGCACCTAAGTGGTACATTCATTATAATCTATGAACCTATTTTTACATGTTATTATCACCCAAAGTCTAGTTTATATTCGGATTCACTCTTGGATGTGTATATTCTATTTTTTTTGACAAATGTATATTGTATCCACCATTATAGTATCATGTAGAATAGTTCCAGTGCCCTAAAAACTCTGTGTTTGTACTAGACATGTCATAGAATCATATTTTCAATCCTCAAACCTCTTGAGATTGGGTATGGCCATGTGACTTGATTTGGCCAGAAAAATGTAAGCAAAAGTGAAATGTGTCATTTGTTGGCAAAACTTAAACAGCTGGTGGTTTCCTGGCCCTGGCTGTTGGCTGGGTTCTGAGTAGTAGATGCTATATCAACCTGTTTCCTGATAAGGATGCATGAACAAACACCTTAACCTACACGTAAACGTGTGATGTACTTGTGCTGTGTGTAAGAAATAACCCTTGTTGTTTGAGGCCACTGTGGTTTTTAATTTATGGATTACTACGATACAACTTTAACCCATTCTGAGTGACACAAAGTGTTTGTGCATGTGAGCATGTGTTCTCAGGGTTTCTGTGACATAAAAGTGCTCAAAAATCAACTCTATGAGGGCTAATATTCATACGAGGCACCTATGGGAACAGAATTTTAAAAGAATATATCACTTTTCCTTGTGTAGTATTTTTACTCCTGGTGACAGACTCTCTTTTTCTCTTCAAAACATACGCTCTTCCTTTCCATTGTGGGCCTGCTGATAATGAAGATAAAAGTGCTCAGCATGCATTCTGATCAGAGTAGTAGGCATTTAAACTGGACTGAGTCAATCATAGAAAATTATCTTACCTGGCAGAGACACACGTGTGGGTGAGCATCTTACCCAACCTAGGCCGGTTAGACTCTTGCAGAAATATGAACCTCGTGCAGTGTTCAGGAGGTGGCTAACGCCAAGCCAGAGCCCTGGCAGCTCTCTTCAGTTTCTCTGTTGAGATTACTCTTGTTGGCTTCTTTCCTATTCTCCCTAAGTCATACTTGCTTATCTTTAATTTTGTGACTAGTCAGTGCCCTTTAAAAATGTTTCCTTTCTCTATCTGCTTAAAATTATCAGCATTAGTTTCTTTGCTTATTTATAAAGACCCACATTTCGTAGAAGTAGACAATGATTTGTCTTTTATTGATTAGTTTAAAGATTAGTCCTTGGAATTACCCATCTCTTCTAATTAATTTCTACATGTATGAATACCAGATTTTCCTGGTACTTTCCCTTTGTTTACTTTATTATATTTTCTCACCCTCTGAAGCAAATGCTTATTAATACTTTGTTTGTTTTGCTTGTCTAGAATTGCACACTTTAATGATTATGAAATTTCCTCTGAGTACTTTTGGATTTGCCATATACTTATATATTTTAGTGTTTATATTATTATGTCTTTCTGAATATTCTTTAATTTTGAATTTTATTTCCAATTCATCAAAAAACTTGAGAATTTAATATTTTTTATTTGTGTAAATTTAATAGGTAGAAGTCCTATTTTGTAACATGGATATATTGCATGGCAGTGAAGTCTGGGCTTTAAGTGTAATCATCACCTGAATGTAGGCCCTACCCATTAAGTAACTTCTCCCTTTTGCCCCAATGTCCTGACACCCTTTCAAGTCTTCAGTGTCTATTATTTCGCACTCTATGTCCATGTGTACACTTTATTTACTTTCTAATTATAAATAACAGGCAGCATTTGACTTTCTGTTTCTGAGTTGTTTCACTTAAGTTTATGCCCCCCAATTCCATCCATGTTGTGGCAAAATATATGATTTCATTCTTTTTTATGCCTGCATAGTATTCCATTGTGTATATATACCATAGTTTCCTTATCCATTCAACTGTTGGTAGACACTTTGATTGATTCCAAATCTTTACTATTATGAATAGTACTGTGATGAACATGAGAATACAAATGTCTTTTTGATATAATTATTTCTTTTTCCTTTGGTTAGATACCCAATAGTGGTATTTTATTGCTGGATGGAATGGTGGCTCTTTTGTAGTTGTTTGAGTAATCTCCATACTGTCTTTGATAGAGGTTATGCTAACTCAGATTCCCACCAACAATATGTGTTTCCTTTTCTCTGCATCCTTGCCAACACCTGTTGATTTTTACCTTTTAATAATAGCCTTTCTGACTGGTGTTGGATGGTATCTTACTGTGGTTTTAATTTGCGCTTCTCTGATGATTATGTTGAGCACTTTTTCATATGCTTTGGCCATTCGCATGTTTTCTTTTGAAAAATATCTATTCATGTTTTTTGCTTACATATTAGTGAGGCTGTTTGAGGGATTTTTTTTTTTGTTGAGTTGTTTGAGTTCCTTGTAAGTTCGTAATATCAGTCCCCCGTCAGATCATAGTTTGCAAATATTTTCTCCCATTCTGCAATTGGTTTACTTCCTTTTCCAATTTTGTTTTTATTTTCATTTTTGTTTTATTGAGATCTGAATATTGACTTATACCATTTTTACCTTTTATAATTTATTGAAGTTATCTGCAGTGTAATATATTAGTAAAATCAGATGATATTTTATTCCATGGACATTTTAGAAGAAGGTGTATTGTAGTTTTAGGCTATGAATGGAATCCATTTTATTTGTCTCATAAATCATTATGTAATTCCCTATGGCTATAATCTTTTGTGTGCTTGCACTAAGTCCAACATGGACAGAGGCAGATTAGTTCTTTTTCTACTAAGATTTTTATTATTTATTGTTCTATGCCTTTGGATTATCAATATTTGGTGATTTTTTTTAATGCAGAAAAAAATGTAGGCACACATGTCCTAACTTCAGTGTGAATTGTATATTTTGTGTTATAAAGTTCTCTTGCATGTCACGATTTATGAATGTGGCTCTGTTCTGTGAAGGGCAAAGCTGCTCAGTGACTGATGACAAGAAATTTTAGGTCATTCTCCTCAGTCAGGAATTTATAGTAGAAATTACTGATAAAATAAAATTTGTAACAGTATTAGTTAAAAAGAGAAAATAGAATAATGATAATGCTTGTTCCTTGTAACAAAATAAATTCTAGGAGAGACGAATAAATCTTAATAAGTAATTTAGAAAACATTATATAATTCTAAAATGAAGAAAGACTTTCTAATTATGATGTGAAACCCAGAAACTCTTAACAGGGAAGATTGTCAAATATGCACGTATTATAGGTCACTTATGAATCCTAAAAACTAAAAAGATTTTAATGTTAAGAAATCACAAATAAAGTTCAATTACATAGACCAAAATGTATGAATATATACTACCAGAGAAGGAAAAATAATCTATAAATGTTTCCTGTCAAGATATATGAAAGGACAAATAACCCAAAAGAAAAATGGCCAAGAGTCTAAATAGATATTTCACAACACAAAAAAATACAAATAGCCAAAAACATGTAAGAAGAATGTACAACATAATTAGTAATAATACAAATGCTAAAAAAGTAGCAGCATGTAATATTTTGTATAACGATTCCTATAATAATTTCACACTGTAATGGGTGAAGTGTTAGGTAATTGATATTTACTCTTACTAACGGTGGGTGTGTCAGTTAGTACATTTCTATTTCAAGCAACCAAATTTTAAAATATGTATACCCTTCTCCACCTAGAAATTAATCTTGATTTAAAAAAGAATCACAAGATTTGTTTACACGTTTATAATGAAAAAATCTTGGAGGCTATCTAAAGGGCTTAACAAAAGATATGTCAAATCAATATAATGAAATGTTAGGCAAATGATTTAGATATGAGATTAATGTATATATTCATGGCATCAAAAATTGTCCCAGACATATTGCTTATAGATAAAAGATGTATAGAATATTATGCAAATTGTAAGTTAATTGTTTTTGAAATAAGGTGTGTATGCAGTTCAGGAAAACATTTCAAATGTTTGTCTGTAAAGCATTAATAATAGTTCCTCCTGGGATGGGCCTACGGCTAAAAATAAAATAAATTGCAGGAATGTATGGTTAAGAATGATGAATTAAAGGTGTTTTTAATCCTGCACTCTTCTCTGAAGCCAACTGGAAAAAATAAAAGCATAGTGGAATTACTCATGGTAAATGAAACTAGAAAGGAGTTCCCACAAGCCATGGAGTAAAAGAAATAGCTGCCAAATATAGTGAGGTCAGAATCAAAACAAAGGAAGACACAGCCATTTTTACACTATTAAATAAACAAATAAATAAATGGGGATAAAAAGACAAATCTCTAGTGCAGTAAATTCCAAATAAATTCTGTAGCTATTGGCCCCTCAGGTATGTGGTAGGTATCTTTCTATCCCTTAATTGTGGGCTCCACATCCAACATTTTTTCCAAAGAGTACACATCAAAAGAGAGAAAGAAGTAATTTACCCTAGAGAAACTTGGAAAACCTCAGCCATGTGACCAAGGTCAACATCAACTATTATTATAAGTCATGTTGATAGCATGGATCTTTTAGATGGTATGATAAAAATGTCACCTTACCTCTTTAGTCTTCCTCCCCAAAAGCATATAATTCCACTCTAACCATGAGAAAGTTATCAGAGAAACACACACTGACGGGCATTCTATAAAATGCTTGACCAGTACTTCTCAAAGTGGTTAATGTCATCCGAAACAAGGAATGTGTGAGAAATGATCACAACCCAGGGAAAACTGAGAAGGGGCATGATGCCAACGTGTGATGTGGTACCTAATGCGGTTTCCTAATGATCTTTTTCCAGGATGGGTTCCTGGGGTAGAAAAACATCATTAGGAAAAAAATAGTTATAATCTGAATAAAATATGAACTTTAGTTAACATATCAATATTAGTCTATTAGTTCAACAGGAGGAACTTGTGCGGGGTATACGGAAGCTTTCTGTAGTATCTATCACATCTTTCATATATTATATATATATATATTTGATACTTACAAAATATCACTAAATGAAAAAAATTAGACTTTTTTTCTGTCCTTCAAAGAGAAAACGTGGAAACAGTTGGCATAAGCTTGTAGGAGGCACATTTTAGTTCTATAAAAATACTATTTTTTAATAATCTGAGCTGTGTGCAGGGGTAATGCAACAGTGGAGGTAATCAAATTATAGTTGGGGAAACTTGCTAGAGATTTGTAGAAGTAGGTTAAAGCATCTGATAAGGTTTAAACTGTACAATAGTAAAGATAACACCCATTGAACAATATAATGTTCTTCGCATGATACAATCCTTACAACACACCACTTTAGAGACAGGAAACTGAGACCGGTGAGTGCCCAGAAGGTACACAGCCTTTCCACTCAGATGACTGCCTTCTGAGGTAGGTCTTCGAGACGTGTCTAAGAAAAAAGGTTGATTCAAGAAGAAAGAATTTCATTGAAAGAAAAAAATGGCAAAGTGGCAAACTGAAGAGCTAGGAAAAATGCTTAGAACCAGAACAGAAACTAGGAGAGTTATTAATTGTGGACTCCAGATTATATGTGAAACAAAAAATAAAATAAAATTCATGTGAAGATACTTAATCCCCTTTAAATTGTTTTATTTTTTCCTCCACTACGAAATATCACCAGTTGACTGGAGATACAGATATTTAACCAAGTAAAACACTAAAACATTGGCTTTCAATCCATTATTTCGTAAGATGGACACAACCAGGTGTGTTTTTTGAACACTGCAGGATGCTGTAGATCTAGCAATAAGCAGAAGCAAGGTTCACATTGGAGGCATTCTGTGCTATGATAAAACATATTTATCATGAGGGAGAAAATGAATGTATTGTGGTCAACCAATTGTGTGGAAAAGAATATACGTAATAGGCTTCATAGGATTGTGCAGTGTATATGTGTAGTTATTTGAGAAAATTGCCTGGGGCTTGTTTTCATTCACACTTATCTTCATCTCTTCTACCACCATGTTTTCCTCCAAGTAATCAGTAAGCGGAAATGAAATAGTTGGAATCAGCAGCATTCCGAGTTAAAGATGTGAGCATTTTATGTGTAAAGGGTCAGTTGTATTAAAAATCTTGAAATCTGTTCTGGGTGACTGTGGGCTATTGATCTCCCCATTGTGGAATGCATCCTAGTTGAAGGTTAGCCAGAGATCTTCACAATAGTGTTTCTGCAGGCAAAGCCGCCTTCCTCTGTTCACGAGGAAACTGTTTAATTCATAAAGCTTTGATGCTTAAACTGTTTCTGACCTTCTGTGAGCACTTCAAAGAGGAAAATTAGCTGCCTGGAAAAATATAATGACCTAAATCCAGCAATTTGGGACACACATGTTTTAGTCTGTTGAACTCATGTTGACTATTTATACTGTGTTTCTTTTTGGAACAGATTGCCTTGCAGGCCTATAATTGGATAAAGGTGCTAATTTGGAGAGTTTGAAAATGACTAGGTGTCTATTTCTCATTTAAGTGCCATTCCTATTAGAATCTTAGCTCAGAAGCAAGATGTAAGAATTTGTGCTTAAAGTTTCTTTCTCTCTATTTAGCCTTTTTTTATTATTTGCATTTCTTAAAGTAAAATGATATGATAAATATATAAAGAAGCAGCAGTGCATTTTTTCTTTTCGATTATTAACTTGATTTTTTAAAAGAAATTTTGTGTTCCAGAAAAATTGAGCAGAAAGTATAAAGTTTCCATATGCCCCTTGTCCCTACACATGACAACCCTCTTCATTATTGACATCCCTTACCACAGTGGTACATTTATTACAATTGATGAACTTGCACTGACATATCACTACCACTCAGAGCCCATAATATACATTAGGGTTTACTCTGGATGTTGTACATTCTGTGGGTTTGGACAACCTTATAATGACATATATCCATTGCGATATCATACAGAATAATTTTACTGCTCTAAACATCCTCCAGTTTCTGCCTATGTTTTCTCCTTTGGACTAATCCATGAGAACTGACAATCATATTACTGTCCCTGTAATTTCACCTTTTCTAGAATGTCATAGAGTAGTTGGAATCATACAGTATTCGATTATTTCACTTAGTGATATACATTTAAGATTCCTTTATATCTTTTCATGGCTTGATAGCCAATTTCTTTTTAGAGCTCAATCTACTGTCAGATGTACCACAGTTTATCCATTCACCTACTAAAGAACATCTTGTTTCTTCCAAGTTTTGGCAACTATAGATAAAGCTGTGTGCCGGTTTTTGTGTGAGCATGAGTTTTCAACTCATTTGAGTAAATACCAAAGAGCACGATTGCTGGATCGTAAGGTAAGAGTGTGTTTAGTTTGGTTAAAAAAATTGTCTTTCAGAGTAGTGATACCATTTTGAATTCTTACCAGAAATAACTGTGTGTTCCTCACCAGCATTTGATACCTTCAGTATTTTGTATTTCTGTGAAGAATGTTGTTGGTATTTTGATAGGATACATTGAATCTGTAGATCACTTTGGGTAGTATGGGTAGTATGTACCTTTTAACAATACTAACTCTACCAACCCATGAACATGGGATATCTTTCAATGCACTTGTGTTCTCTTCAATTTCTTTCATCAGAGTTTTATAGTTTTCAGTGTAGAGATTTTTCACCTTGGTCACATTTATTTCTAGGTATCTTATTTTGTTGTTGTTGTTGTAGCTATGGCTAATGGGATTGTTTTCCTGATTTATTTTTCAGATAGTTTACTATTAGCTTATAGAAATACTACTGATTTGTGTGTGTTGATTTCATATCCTGCAACTTTATTGAATATATTAGTTTTTTCATGGAGTAATTAGAAATCTAATTTCTTTTGCTTGCTGAGTTGCTCTGGGTAAGACTTCCACTACAATATTGTGTAGAAGTGGTGAAAGTGGGCATCCTTCTCTAGTTCTAGACCTTATAGAAAAAGCTTTCAACTTTCCTCTGTCCAGTATAATGTTAGCTGTGAATTTTTTTTTTTTTTTTTGTGAGCAACATGGCTGTTTATTTCACCTGGGTGCAGGTGGGCTGAGTCCGAAAAGAGAGTCAGCAAAGGGTGGTGGATTATCATTAGTTCTTATAGGTTTGGGGATAGGCGGTGAAGTTAAGAGCAATGTTTTGCCAGCAGGGGTGGATCTCACAAAGTACATTCTCAAGGGTGGGGAGAATTACAAAGAACCTTCTTAAAGGTGGGGGAGATTACAAAGTACACTGATCAGTTAGGGTGGGGCAGAAACAAATCACAATGGTGGAATGTCATCAGTTAAGGCTATTTTTACTTCTTTTGTGGATCTTCAGTTACTTCAGGCCATCTGGATGTATACGTGCAAGTCACAGGGGATGCGATGGCTTGGCTTGGGCTGAGAGGCCTGACATTCCTGCCTTCTTATATTGATAAGAAAAATAAAACAAAATAGTGTTGAAGTGTTGGGGTGGTGAAAATTTTTTGGGGGGTGGTATGGAAAGAGAGAATGGGCGATGTTTCTCAGGGCTGCTTCAAGCGGGATTAGGGGCGGCGTGGGAACCTAGAGTGGGAGAGATTAAGCTGAAGGAAGATTTTGTGGTAAGGGGTAATACTGTGGGGTTGTTAGAAGAAACATTTGTCATATAGAATTATTGGTGATGGCCTGGATATGGTTTTGTATGAATTGAAAAACTAAATGGAATAAGAGAAGGAGAAAAACAGGTATAAAAGGTCTAAGAATTGGGACGACTCAGGACATCTGATTAGAGAGTGCCTAAGGAGATTCAGCATAGTCCTGCCAGCAAAGATTATTTATTTACTTCAAGAGTTAAGAGTGGCAGTTTGGGGATAGCACGAAGAGATATCAGCTGTGCTGGCTTGGAGAAACAGTGTAAACCCGCAGTGTAAACAAGAGCAGGGCATGTATGAGTAGTTTGGAACAGTGAATAGGAGTATGAGTAGACAGAAAATAGTAGGGATGACAAGTCTTTTGGGGGCACAGTCTAAGTTGGCCTGGTGTCTGGAATGAGACTGGGGCCTCATAAAAAGGAGCATCTATACAGGAACTTAAATGGGCTGTACCTTGTAGCATTCTGAGGACAGGTCTGACTTCTGAGAAGGGAAAGTGGTAAAAGTATTGTCCAGTCCTTTTTAAGTTGGTGGCTGAGCTTGGTGAGGTGTGTTTTTAAAAGACCTTTAGTCCGTTCTACTTTTCTTGAAGATGGAGGACTGTAAGGGATATAAAAGTTTTACTGAATACTAAGAGCCTGAAAAACTGCTTGGCTGATTTGACTAATAAAGGCTGGTCTGTTATCAGACTGTATAGAGGTGGGAAGGCTAAACTGAGGAATTATGTCTGACAGAAGGGAAGAAATGACTGCAGTGGCCTTCTCAGACCCTGTAGGAAAGGCCTCTACCCATCCAGTGAAAGTGTCTACCTAGACCAAGAGGTATTTTAGTTTTCTGGCTCGGGGCATGTTGAGTAAAGCTAATTTGCCAGTCCTGGGTGGGGGCAAATCTTCAAGCTTGATGTGTAGGGAAGGGAGGGGGCCTGAATAATCCCTGAGGAGTAGTAGAATAGCAGATGGAACACTGAGAAGTTACTTCCTTGAGGATAGATTTCCACGATGGAAAGGAAATGAGAGGTTCTAAGAGGTGGGCTAGTGGCTTGTACTATAGCATAGCCTGCCTTTGCTGGTGTGTGGCGATTAGGCCTGGTGGAACTGCCATCAATAAACCAAGTGTGATCAGGGTGAGGAACAGGAAAGAAGGAAATATGGGGAAATGGGGTGAATGTCAGGTGGATCAGAGAGATACAGTCATGGGGGTCAGGTGTGGTATCAGGAATAATGTGAGAGGCCAGATTGAGGTCCCGGCCAGGAACAATGGTAATTGTGGGACTTAACAAAGAGTGAGTGCAGCTGAAGGAGCCGGGAGCAGGAAGTATATGCGTCAGGTATGAGGAAGAAAATAGATTTTGGAAGTTATGAGAAATGTAGAGAGTGAGTTGAGCATAGTTTGTGATTTTTAGGGCCTCTAAAAGTATTAAAGCAGCGGCAGCCGCTGCACACAGACATGAGGGCTAGGCTAAAACAGTAAGGTCAAGTTGTTTGGACAGAAAGGCTACAGGGTGCGGTCCTGGCTCTTGTGTAAGAATTCTGACCTCAGTAACCATGTCTAGGAAGGAGAGGAGTCGTTGTTTTGTAAGGGGTTGAGGTTTGGGAGATTAATCGGACACAATCAGCAGGGAGAGCACCTGTGTTTTTATGAGAATTATGCTGAGATAGGTAACAGATGAGGATGAAATTTGGGCTTGACTGAAGTAATGGGGGCTGTCTGTGAAGGCTTGCAGCAGTACAGCCCAGGTAATTTGCTGAGTCTAATGGGTGTCAGGGTCAGTGTAAGTGAAAGCAAAGAGAGGCTGGGATGAAGGGTGCAAAGGAATAGTAAAGAAAGTATGTTTGAGATCCAGAACAGAATAATGGGCAGCAGAGGGAGGTATTGAGGATAGGAGAGTATATGGGTTTGGCACCACGGGGTGGAAAGGCAAAACAATTTGTTTGATAAGGCGCAGATTCTGAACTAACTTGTAAGCCTTGTCTGGTTTTAGGACAGGTAAAATGGGGGAATGGTAAGGAGAGTTTATAGGCTTTAAAACACCATGCTGTCGCAGGCGAGTGATGACAGGCTTTAATCCTTTTAAAGCGTGCTGTGGGATGGGATATTGGCGTTGAGCAGGGTAAGGGTGATTAGGTTTTAATGGGATGGTAATGGGCATGTAATCGGTTGCCAGGTAAGGAGTAGAGATGTCCTGTACTTGTGGGTTAAGGTGAGGGGATATGAGAGGAAGACGCGAAGGAGGCTTTGGGTTGGGGAGAAGGGCAGCAATGAGATGTGGCTGTAGTCCAGGAATAGTCAGGGAAGCAGATAATTTGGTTAAAGTATCTCAGCCTAATAAGGGAACTGAGCAGGTGGGGATAACTAAAAAGGAGTGCTTAAAAGAGTGTTGTCTAATTGGCACCAGGGTTGGGGAGTTTTAAGAGGTTTAGAAGCCTGGCTGTCAATACCTACAGCAGTTATGGAGGCAAGGGAAACAGGGCCTTGAAAAGAAGGTAATGTGGAGTGGGTAGCCTCCGTATTGATTAGGAAGGGGACGGGCTTACCTTCCACTGTGAGAGTTACCCGAAGCTCGGCGTCCGGGCTTCCGAGGCAATCCGGCAGTGTCTGTCTTCAGCCGCTAAGCCGAGAAGATCTGGGAAGGAGTCAGTCAGAGAGCCTTGGGCCAGAGTTCCAGGGGCTCTGGGAGTGGCTGCCAGGTGAGTTGAACCATCTGCTTTTCAGTGGGGTCCTACACAGATGGGACGTGGCTTAGGAGGAATCCCGGGCTGCAGGCATTCCTTGGCCCAGTGGCCAGATTTCCGGCACATGTAGCTCCTGGGGGAGGAGGTTCTGGAGGAACGCCTGGCTGCTGCGGTTCAGGCGTTTGGAAGTTCTTGTGTGCTGGAGATGTGGCTGGGGTTTGTCTCACCGTGGAAGCAAGGAATTGTAACTTTTTTCTATTATTGTACACCTTGAAAGTGAGGTTAGTTAAGTCCTGTTGTGGGGTCTGAGGGCCAGATTCTAATTTTTGGAGTTTTATATAATGTCAGGAGTGGATTGGGTAATAAAATGTATATTGAGAATAAGATGGCCTTTTGAGCTTTTAGGGTCTAGGGCTGTAAAGTGTCTCAGGGTTGCTGCCAAACGAGCCATGAACTGGGCTGGGTTTTTATATTTGATGAAAAAGAGCCTAAACGCTATCTGATTTGGGATAAAGAAAAAGGAGCATTAACCTTGACTATGCTTTTAGCTCCAGCCACCTTTTTAAGAATAAATTGCTGGGCAGGTGGGGGAGGGCTAGTCACAGAATGAAACTGTAGGCTGGACCGGGTGTGAGGAGGGGAGGTGATAAAAGGATTAGAGGGTGGAGGAGCAGAGGCTGAGGAAGAATTGGGACCTAACCTGGCCTGGCAAGGAGGAGAGAGTTCAGATGGGTCTGTAGAAAAGGAGGATTAGAAAGACTCAGCGATGCTTGGGGTTGGGATTGAGAGGACAGGCGGGAGGGAAAGGAGGAGGATTTGGGACGAGTTGCATTGGGCACAGAGACTAGGAAGGGACTGATGTGTAAAAGAATGCCTGGACGTCAGACACCTCAGACCATTTGCCTATTTTACGATAAGAATTATTTAGATCTTGTAGGATGGAAAAATTGAAAGTGCCGTTTTCCAGCTATTTGGAACTACTGTCGAGTTTGTATTGGGGTCAAGCGGCATTGCAGAAGAAAATAAGATGCTTAGATTTTAGGTCAGGTGAGAGTTGAAGAGTTTTTAAGTTCTTAAGAACACAGGCTAAGGGAGAAGGAGGAGAAATGGAAGGTGGAAGCTTGCCTATAGTGAAGGAGGCAAGCCCAGAGAAAAGAGTAGAGACACAGAGAAGGGGTGGGGGGTTCTTGCCCTCCAGAAAAGCAGTGAAGGGGTCAGGGCGCAGAGATATAAGAGGTTGGGGCATGGAAATAAGGGATCGGGGCACAGAGATATAAGAGGTTGGGGTGCGGAAATAAGGGATGGGGCACAGAGATATAAGAGGTTGGGGCACGGAAATAAGGGATCGGGGCACAAAGATACGAGGTTGGGGTACTTGCCTCTCCCTAGAAAAGCGGGACTTGCTGCTAAGGGTGAAGAAGGGGTTGGGGGTTTCTTGCCCCCTAGAAAGGTGGAGAAGGGGTAGAGACACGGAGAGAAGGAGTTGGGATACTTGCCTCTTCCCCAGAAAAGTGGGACTTGCTGCTAAGGGTGAAGGAGAAGGGGTTGAGGGGTACTTGCCCTTCACTCAGAAAAGCGGGACTTGCCACTAAGAGTGAAGGAGAAGGGGTTGAGGGGTACTTTCCCCTCCCCCAGAAAAGCAGAGAAGGGGTAGAGACACGGAGAGAAGGGGTTGGGATACTTGCCTCTCCCCCAGAAAAGCGGGACTTGCTGCTAAGGGTGAAGGACCAAGGCAGGCGTCCCTGCGTGGTCTGACACCTCTGAAACATGGGTGAGTAATCAGAGAGGCGTCCCTGCAATGATTAAACACTAAGGGAAGCCTGCCTTCCCAGTCTGTGACTGGTGCCGGGGTTTTGGGTCCGCGAATAAAATGTGTCTCCTTTGTCTCTACCAGAAAATGAAAGGAATTGAAATTAAGAGAAGGGAGAGATTGAAGTGTGGCGCCAAGATTGAAAGGAGAAGGAGGTTGAGGGATAGTGAGGGAGGTTGTAGAAGAGAGTAAAAAGAGGCCGCTTACCAGATTTGAAATTGGTGAGATGTTTCTTGGGCTGGTTGGTCTGAGGACCTGAGGTCGTAGGTGGATCTTTCTCATGGAGCAAAGAGCAGGAGGACAGGGGATTGATCTCCCAAGGGAGGTCCCCCGATCTGAGTCACGGCACCAAATTTCATGCCCATCCGTGTGAAGAGACCACCAAACAGGCTTTGTGTGAGCAACATGGCTGTTTATTTCACCTGGGTGCAGGTGGACTGGGTCCGAAAAGAGAGTCAGCCTCTATATGGCCTTTATTGTGGTGAGATACGTTCCTTCTATACCTAATTTGTTGAGGGTTTTTCATGAATGTTGTTGAATTTTGTCAAATGCTTTTTCTGCATCTATAAAAATTATCATATGGTTTTTATCCTTAGTTCCATTAATGTCATGTAAATGTTTATTGATTTGTGTATGTTGAACCATCCTTGCATCCCTGGGGTGAATCCCACTTTGTCATAGTGAATGATTTATTAAAATGTGCTATTGAATTTAGTTTGCTAGCATTTTGTAGAGGATTTCTGCATCTATGTTAATCAAGATATCAACCTGTAGTGTTGTTGCTGTTGTGTCCTTGTCTAGGTATCACGGTAGTGCTTGCTTCTAAGATGAATTTGGAAGAATTTTCTCCTCTTTATTTTTCTGGAGTAGTTTGAGAAGAATTGGTATTAGTTGTTCTCAAAATGTTTGATAGAATTCAGCAGGGAAGCCATCAGGCCCTCAGCCTTTCTTTAATGGAAGACTTTTTATTACTGATTCAATCTAATTACTCATTAATAGTCTGGTCATGTTTCCTAATTATTTTCATGATTCAATATTAATAGGTTGTATATGTCCAGGGATTTATTCATTTTGTCCAGGTTTTACAATTTATTAGCATATTGGTGTTCATAATATTTTTGTATTAGTCTTCATATTTCTGTGGCATATTACTATGTGTCCTTTTGTGTTTGTGATTTCGTTTAGTTTTCCCTTTTTTATAGTTACTTTGGCTAAAGGATTTATAGTTGTAGATTTTATTTTTTAAAAAAACCTTTGTTGTGTTGATCTTTTCTATCAGTTTAGTCTTTATTTCACTTATTTCTGCTCTGATCTTTATTATTTTGTTTTCCTTCTCTTAATTTTGGGATTACTTTGTTCTCATTTTATAGTTCTTTGAAGTGAAACTTTAGGTTTATTTTTTGAGATATTTTTCTTTTTTGATGTGGGCGTTTATTGCTATAAAGTTTTCCCTGAGTCCTCAGTATGCTGGGTCCCACAGGGTTTGGTATGTTGTGTTTTTATTTTTAATTATCTCTAGAAATTTTTAAATTTTACTTTTAATTGCTTTATTGAGCTAATGGGTGTTCAGAAACAAGATGTTGAGTTTCCATATATTTGCATATTTTCTAAAGCCTTTCCTGTTATTGATTTCTAGTTTCATACAATAGTGGTCAGAAACAACACTTGATATGATTTTGATTTTAAAAAATGTGTTAAGACTTGTTTTGTGACCTGTTATGTGGTCTATCCTGGGGAGAGTTGCATGTGTACATCAAAGAAGAATGTGTATTCTGCTGCTGTTGGATGGACATTCTGTATATATCTGATAGTTCTATTTTTTTAATTTTATTATTATTATACTTTAAGTTTTAGGGTACATGTGCACAACGTGCGGGTTTGTTACATATGTATACATGTGCCATGTTGGTGTGCTGCACCCATTAGCTCATCATTTAGCATTAGGTATATCTCCTAATGCTATCCCTCCCCCCACCCACCCCACAACAGTCCCCAGTGTGTGATGTTCCCCTTCCTGTGTTCATATGTTCTCATTGTTCACTTCCCACCTATGAGTGAGAACATGCGGTGTTTGATTTTTTGTCCTTGCGATAGTTTGCTGAGAATGATGGTTTCCAGTTTCATCCATGTCCCTACAAAGGACATGAACTCATCATTTTTTATGGCTGCATAGTATTCCATGGTGTATATGTGCCACATTTTCTTAATCCAGTCTATTGTTGTTGGACATTTGGGTTGGTTCCAAGTCTTTGCTATTGTGAATGGTGCTGCAATAAACATACGTGTGCATGTGTCTTTATAGCAGCATGATTTATAATCCTTTGGGTATATACCCAGTAATGCAATTCAATTCTACTATTCCCTTATTAATTTTCTCTCTTGTTGATGCGTACATTGTTGAGGATGAGGTACTGATCTCACCTACTATTATTGTATTTCTATCTGTTTCTCTCTTCATGTACATTAAGATTTATTTTTTATTTATTTAGATTTTTTTAGGAGCTTTGATCTTGGGTGTGTATATAGTTACAATTGTTATGTCTTCTTAATGAATTGAGCCCTTTATAATTAAATAATGACCTTCTTTGTTTCCTGTAAGAGGTTTTCACTTGGTGTATATTTTGTCTGATGAAAGTATAAAAACCCTTGCTTTATTTTGGTTACTATTTGCATGAAATATCTTCTTCTATCCCTTTATTTTCAGCCTATGTGTGTCCTTAGGGCTAAAGTGCGTCTCTCAGTCTCTCATAAGAAGCATATCATTGGATATTGTCTCTTTTAAACCCATTCAGTCACTCTATTTCTTTTGACTGGATAATTTAATTCATTTATTTTCAGTCATTATTGATATGTAAGGACTTACTACTGCCATTTTATTAATTGTTTTCTGGTTGTTTTGTAAATCCTTTGTTTCATCCTCCCTCTCTTGTTGTTTATCTTTTTCACTTGATTTTTTTTAGTACTAAGTTTTGATTCCTTCTTTCCTTGAATACAGTTTTTTGCTTTGGTGTTACCATAAGGTTTGCATAAAATACCTTATACTTATAATAGACTATTTTATGCTGCTAACGACTTAACCTCATTTGTATACAAAAACTCTAGACTTTTACCCTCCCTGTTGTAATTTATTTTTTTGATGGCCCAGTATATACCTTTTCATATTATGGTTTTCTTAACAACTTAATGTAGCTATCATTATTTTTTACTGTTTTGACGTTTAATCTTCATACTAGAGAAAAATGTGAACAAAAGTACTGTAACAGTATTGGGGTATTTGAAATTTGACTATATATTTATCTTGACTTGTAAATTTTATACTTTCATATGTTTTTATGTTAGTAATTATCATCTTTTTGTTTTGACTTAAATAATTTCTTTAAGCATTTTGTGTAATATGAGTATAGTGGTGACAAATTTTCTTTTGCTTGTCTGAGAAAAACTTTATTTTTCCTACATTTCTGAAGAACAGCTTTGTACTTCTGTTTGTTTTCTTGTACAGCAGTTGTTGTTGTTGTTGTTTCTTTTGCCTGTTTGAAAATATTATCCCATTATCTCCTAGACTGTAGGGGTTTCTGTTACAAAATTTACTGATAGTCTAACAGAAATTCCCTTATGTGTGATCTGATACTTTTCACTTGCTGCTTTAAAAATTTTCTTTTTATCTTTGGCTTTTGACAGCTTAATAATGATGTGCCTTGGTGATTATCTCTTTTTTGTTGTTGAATATGTTTAGGGACTTTTGCACTTCGTGTGTTTGGATGTCCATTTCACTTTCAAGCCTTGGGAAGTTTTCAGGAATTATTTTGTTAAATCAGCTTTCTGTTTTTATCTTCGTGTCGAAGTCTTTTGAAATTTCCCTAATGCAAAAGGTTGATTGTGTAATGGTGTCCTATAAGGCTTGCAGCTGTCTTTGCTCTTTTTCATTCTTTTTTTCTTTTTTTTCTCTTCAACTGGGTAATTTCTTTTTTTGTTGGTATCTTAGTTTATTCAATCCAGTAAACATTTCTTGAATATATAATGTACTTTGATAAGTGTTGCAGTTACCAACATGAAGGATGGGATAATTTCAAAAGACCTATCTTCAAATTCAGAGATTCTTTCTTCTGTTTAATCTAGTCTGCTGTTGAAGCTTATTATTGCATTTTTATTTCAATCATTGAATTTTGCAGCTCCAAGTGTTTTGTTTCCTTCTAATAATATCTCTTTCTTAAATCTGTCATTCAGGTCATGAATGTTTTTCCTGATGTTCTTGAATTGTGTATTTGTATTTTCTTGTATCTCACTGAGTTATCTTAAGATCATTATTCTGAATTCCTTTTCAGGCAATTTGTAACTTCCTTTTCTTTGTGGAGAATCATTTTGTTCCTTTGATAGTGTCATAATCTCTTGCTTTTTCATAGTTGTCCTGTCCCTGCAATGATTTATGTGCATCTCATGAAAAAAATTCCTTCTTCCAAACTTTACCAAGTAGCTTTTGTACAGAAGGACTTTAACCTGCAGTTGGGTCTTCATGCTCAGCTGTGATCAATGTCAGTGATGACTGTGAATGCTTCTGTGGCCTAGGCTGTATGAGTTTGTGGCAGCAGCAGCATAGGTTTTTAGGGTCCTAGATGGCAAAGATGTTTGAGGTCTTCTTATTCTCAATGACCCTCCCTATAAGGAGACTTAGCCAAAGGCATCCCTGCGGTGTTGGGTCTGACACTGCCATAAGCAGCTGTAGTAGCTCTGGGTTTTAGAGTGCAGGTGCTAGAGTGGCGTGGAGCCAGGGACCAAGGCTCAGAGTCTTGTGAACCAGTTGTGGCACCTGAACCTTGGAGTTCAGGTTAACTCTATGAGTAACAAGTGGATGTAGATTGCCCACAGAACTCGGGTATCTGTGACTCTGAGGCACCCCTTAGCAGCTTGGGCCTAGAAAACCAGGTAGTAGCTGTGACTCTAATCATGAGAGGCAGGGGAACAGGTTATAGCATTGTCCAAGCTTTGGATAAAAAGGAATGTTCTGGAGGTTTGGGCCCAGGGGGCAGGGTACAGTTGTAATTTGGCAACCAGAGCCAATAGGGCACAGTGGCAACTTAGTCTCTGGCAATGAGGCATCATGTCATGGTGACTCTGAACCCTGGGATGGTAGAATACATCAATATCGCAGACTCTGTGAGGCCAGGTGGAGTGGCAACAAGGACCCCAGAATGGTGGAATATAGCTGTCTCTTGTGACCTAGAGGGTAAGGAGCAGCACAGTGATTACTCAAGTCTCTATAAGGGAGGTATCACAGCAGTTCAGACACTAGGGAGTTAGTTCAGTTCTAGAACAGAGCACTAAGGTTGTTTGGTCTGTATGGCAGAGTGTCTCAACTCAGTGGATGCTGTTTCCCTAGGTTAGAGGTTATTACATCTGACCATCTCTAGGATGCACAGCTGCTTGGCTTAGCCAAGGCACTAATTACCCAGGAGGTGATGAGGTGATGTGCTGATTCAGCTCAAACCCAGGGGATGTGACTGTTCTGGGTGGCTAAGCCAGGTTTTCCCTAAGATGCAAGGCACTGCTTCTGCTAAAGCACAGGGGAGCATGGCTGCTCTAGATGGCCAAGGCACCATTTCCCAGGAGGCAGGGTACAGATTCAACTCACACACTGGAGGAGCATGACTGCTCTGGGTGGCCAAGGTACTGTTTTTCTAGGAGGCAGGTTGCCACTTCAGCTCAGCCACAAGGGGCAGGGTGCGACCAGGTGTTTACTTGTATTCTCTGTGGCCATCCTTGGTTTGTGTGCTTTGCAGGGTTTCTGCTTCTCCTTTGATGTACTCAAGTGCTCTCCTTTGGTTACTTTAATCAAAATGTAGTTGTTTATTGTTTTGACTGTCTTTCTGAGGTGAGGAGACCAGAACTAAAAACCCTAGAGGAAAACCTAGGCAATACCATTGCCTAGGCAGATGGAATGGCTCTGCCAGGGCACCATTTTCCCAGGAGGCATTGCATGCTTCAGCCCTGGTCCCGAGGGGCAGGTCACAGCTGTAACTGGGAGAGGTAGATGTGGTGGCTCCATTGCAACTTGGCCCCATGGAAGAGGATGTAGCAGCAGTTTGGCTCATTGATGGTGGTCCACCAGGCAGGGGTGTTTGAGCACGGAATGGGAGGGTACTGCAGCCACTCACCCCTGGAGCAGGACACCCTCTAGCAGTAGTTCCAGTTCCAAGAAGGCATAGCACAGTAGCTGTGTTGACCACAGTGGGTGAGGTACAGTGTCAGCTCCTATTCTGGGGGAAGCACAGCTGTGTGGACTCAACTGGGCTTACTGCCTGTGAGGACATTTTCCCACATGGGGAAGTCCCTCCTGGTTCTAGCTGCTCCTGGATGGGAAATGGGGTGGTGGAGGCCAGGTGTTTACTTCTGTTCTCTCTGGCCATCCTGGGTTTCTGTGCTTTACAGGGTTTCTGCTACTCCTTTGAGGTACTCAAGTGTTCTCCTTTGGTTACTTTAATCAAAATGTAGTTGTTTATTGTTTTGACTGTCTTTCTGGGGTGAGAAGACCAGAACTAAGGGCTTCTAGTTGGCTGTCTTGCTAACATTATTCTCGATTTGCAGTATTTTGAATTTGGGCCATTCTAATAGGTGAGTAGTGATGTCTCATTTTTATTTAAATTTTCAATTGCATAATGGCCTGTGGTATTGAACATCTTTTCATATCCTTACTTGCCATCTGTGTATCTTGGGTGAGATGTCTGTTCAGGTATTTATTTTATTTTATTTTTTACCACATTTTTATTATTATACTTTAAGTTCTGGGATACATGTATTTCTCCTAATGTTCTCCCTCCCCTGGCCCCCCACCTCTGGACAGGTCCCAGTATATTTTGTGTCCCTTGCCGTGTCCATGTGTTCTCATTGTTCAACTCCCACTTACGAGTGAGAACATGCAGTGTTTGGTTTTCTATTCCTGTGTTAGTTTGCTGAGAATGATGGTTTCCAGCTTCATCCATGTCCCTGCAAAGGACATGAACTCATTTTTTATGGCTGCATAGTATTCCATGGCATGTATGTGCCACATTTTCTTTATCCAGTCAATCATTGATGGGCATTTGGGTTGGTTCCAAATCTTTGCTATTGTGAACAGTGCTGCAACAAACATATGCGTGCATGTGTCTTTATAGTAGAGTGATTTATAATCTTTTGGGTATATACCCAGTAATGGGATGACTGGGTCAAATGGTATTTCTGGTTCTAAATCCTTGAAGAATCGCCACACTGTCTTCCACAATGGTGAACTAATTTATACTCCCACCAACAGTGTAAAAGCATTCCTATTTCTCTACATCCTCTCCAGTACCTGTTATTTCCTGACTTTTTAATGATTGCCATTCTAACTGGCATGAGATGGTATCTCATTGTGGTTTTGGTTTGCATTTCTCTAATGACCAGTGATGATGAGCTTTTTGTTTTTTCATATGTTTGTTGGCTGCCATAAATGTCTTCTTTTGCGAAGTGTCTGTTCATACCCTTTGCTCAATTTTTGGTGGGGTTGTGTTTTTTTTTTCTTGTCAATTTGTTAAAGTTCCTTGTAGATTCTGGATAACAGAAACCCAGGATGGCCACAGAGAACAGAAGTAAACACCTGGCCTCCACCACCCCATTTCCCATCCAGGAGCAGCTAGAACCAGGAGGGACTTCCCCATGTGGGAAAATGTCCTCACAGGCAGTAAGCCCAGTTGAGTCCACACAGCTGTGCTTCCCCCAGAGTAGGAGCTGACACTGTACCTCACCCACTGTGGTCAACACAGCTACTGTGCTATGCCTTCTTGGAACTGGAACTACTGCTAGAGGGTGTCCTGCTCCAAGGATGAGTGGCTGCAGTACCCTCCCATTCCAGTGCTCAACCACCCCTGCCTGGTGGACCACCATCAATGAGCCAAACTGCTGCTACATCCTCTTCCATGGGGCCAAGTTGCAATGGAGCCACCACCTTTTTTTTTTTTTTAATTTAGATGTTCACTTGTCCCACCATTTGTTGAAATGACTGTTGCATTGCTTTTGTTCCTTGGTCAGTTATCATTTCCATGTCCATGGGATCAATGATAAGTTGAGTATATTGATGTGGATGTACTTCCGGGCTTTCTGTTTTGTTCCATTGATCTATTTGTCTGTTGTTTCACCAATACTTCACTGTCTTGATTAATAAAGATTTATCCTAAGTCTTGAAGTCAGGTAGGGTCAGTAATCCAACTTTATTCTCCTTCACTTTTGAGTTGGCTATACTGTTTTATTTATTTATTTATTTATTGCCTTTCCGTGTGAACTTTGAGATCACTTTGTTGATATTCAGAAAATTACTTGAAGAGATTTTGGTGGCAATTAGGTTGAATCTATAGACCTAGTTTGGAAAAAATGGTACCTTGACAATATTTGCTCGGTGGATAAACGTGGACTCTATCCATTTATTTAGTCTTTCTTTGACAGCTTTCATCAGAGTTTTGTATTATTTCTCATAAATATTGTATATATATATATATATATATAGTTAGATTTATATGTAAGTATTTAGTTTTGATGGTAATGTAAATAATATTGTGTTTTAATTTCAAGTTCCATTTGTTTATTGCTGATTTATAAAAAAGCAATTGACTTTTGGAGTATCAACATTGTATTCTGCAACCTTGCTATAATTGCCTATTAGTTCCGGGTGTTTTTTAATAGATCCTTCCAGACTATCTACATAGAAAATAATGTTATCTGCAAACAGTTTTATTTATTTCTTCCTAATGCTTTTTCTTCATCTGTTTATATAATCATGTGCTTCTTTTTTCTTTTTTAGCTTTTCGCTATAATTAATTATAATAATCGATTCTCTAGTAATGAACCATCCTTGCTTACTTGGGAAAAATTGTATCTGGTTGTGGGTATAATTCCTTTTATACTTTGTTGGAGTTAATTTGCTTACATTTTACTGAGGATTTTTGAATCTATGTTTATGAGAGATATTAGCCTGTTATTTCCTTTTCTTAAAATATCTTTGGCTGGTTTTGATATTATGTAATGTTGAATTCATAGAGTGATTTAGGAAGTATTCCATCTTCTTATATCTTCTTGAAGTAATTATAGAGGGTTGGTACAATTTTCTTCTGAAGTATATAATGGAATTTCCCAGTGAACTTATCTGAACACAATGCTTTCTGTTTGGGAAGTTTATTAATGTTTAATAAATTTCTTTAATAGATATTGGTTTATTCAGATTGTTTCTTTTTGTATGAATTTGGAAAATTGTATTTTTCAAAGAATTGGTCTAGTTCATCTAGTTTTTCAAATTTGTGAAATTAGTTTTGTTTGTAGTATTCCTTTATTATCCTTTCCATGTCCATGGGATCTGTAGTAATGACTTATCATTTATTTCTGATATTAGTAATTTGTGTTTTCTCTCTCTTACCCTTCATCCCCACAGTTTTCATGGCTAAAAGTTTATAACTTTTATTGATCTACTCAAATAAACAGCTTTTGGCTTTATTGATTTTCTGTTGTTTCATTGATTTCTGGTTTAATTTTTATTATTTCCTTTCTGCTGCTTACCTTGGACTTAATTACTCTTCTTTTTCTAATTTCCTAAGGTAGAAACTTGGAGTATTGATCTAAGATCTTTCTTATTTTCTGGTAAAAGCATTCAGTGCTATAAATTTCTAAGCACTGCTTTCACTGTATCCCACAAATGTTGATAAGTTGCATTTTCATTTTCATTTAGTTCAAAATATTTTTAAAAATTTTCCCAGCTTTACTGACATATGTCATCTTTTTTATGTTGCTATAACAGTACACCAGAGACTAGGTAATTTATAAATAAAATATATGTATTTGGCACACAATTCTGATGGTTCAGATTTCAAGATTGGGCATCTGTATTTGGTGAGGGCCTCTTGCAGCTTCAACTCATAGCAGAAAGTGGAAAGGGAGTGGGCATGTGCAAAGAGATCGCATGGCAGGTGAGAGAGGAAGCCAAACTCACTTTTATAACGATGCACTTTCTAGTAACTTATTCAGTCCTATGAGAATGACAACTCACTCCTAGAAAAGGGCACTAATCTACGTGTAAGGAATCTGCCTCCATGATCCAAACATCTACCACTAGGCCCCATCTCCCAACATACCACACTGGGGATAAAATTCCAACATATGTTTTTGGTAGGGTCAAACTATATCCAAACCTTAGCAACATATAATTGAAAATTATTGTATGAGTCCAGAGTGTATAACATGGCATTTTTGGCTGTGTATACACAGAAAATGATTATCAAAATCAAGCTAATTGATATGTCTATCACCTTAAATACCTATCTTTTTCGTATTCGTGAGTCTGGTGAGACTACTTAAGATCTACCTTCTTTGCAATATATAAGTATACAATATATTATTATTAACTATTGTCACCATGACATATACTTGGTCTCTTTTATTCAACTTATATTAATAACCAGAGTTTGTCCTCTGACCAACATCTACCCATTTTCCAACCCCCAACCTCTGGTAACCACCCTTCTGCTGTTTCTATGAATTTAATTTTTATAGAAAGTTTTAAAAAATATTTTAATATCCCTTAAGATTTGTTCATTGACCCATGTGGTATTCAGAAGTGTGTTGTTTGCTCTCAAAATATTTGAGGATTTTCTAGCTGTCTTTCTATCACTGATTTCTAGCTTAATTTCATTGTGGTCTGAAATAAAACAGTGTGTGATTTTTATTCTTTTAAAATTGTTAAGGTGTGTTTTATTGCCCAGAATGTGGCCTGTGTTGATGAATGCTTAGTGCAAGCTTGAGAAGTACATGTGATCTGCTGCTATTGGATATAGCAGTGCATAAATGACAGTTATATCTAGTTGACTGATGGTAGTGTTGATTCTAACTATGTCTTTACTATTAATAATATTCTGCTTTTTGGATCTGTCCATTTTGAATAGAGGAGGTTTAAAGTCTCCAACTACAACAGTGGGTTTAACTTTTTCTCCTTATAGTTCTATCAGTTTTTGTTTTATATTTTTGATGCTCTGTTTTTAAGTGCATAAACATTAAGGATGGTTATACCTTCTTACTATATTGACCTTTTTATCATTATGTAATACCCCCATTTACCCCAATAAATTTCCTTGCTCTTAATTCATATGTTTGTTGGGTGCATAAATGTCTTATTTTGTGAAGTGTCTGTTCATATCCTTCACTCAATTTCTCGTATTTTTGAAATTAATAGAGCTATTCCTGTTTGCTTTCTGTTTTGTTTGCTTGTTTGTTTAGAGATAGAGCCCTGCATTGTCGCACAGTGTGGAGTACAGCAGTTCCATCATAGCTTACTGATGCCTCGAACTTTTAGTCTCAAGCAATACTCTCACCTCAGCCTCTGGAGAAGCTGTGACTACAGGTGTACATACCATGCCTAGTTAATTCTGTTGTACTTGTTGAGATAGGGGTCTCCCTATTTTGCCCAGGCTAGTCTTGAACACCTGGCCTCAAGCAATCCTCCTGCCTTGGCCTGACAACTTTTTCGGATTACAGGCTTAAGCCACTGCACTTTGCCTTTTTTCTTTTAAATAGTTGAGCATGGTATATCTTTCTTCAACCTTTACTTTCAATGCATATGTGTATTATTTAGCATCGGTTTCTTGTAGAAAACATATAGCTGAGACTTCTTTTTGATTCTCAGACATTACTACTTCAAATATTGCTTCTATTCTTTTCTCTATTTATTCTCCTGATAGTCTTATTACACATATGTTACACTTTTTGTAACCGTCTTACAGTTTCTAGTCCGTTTTTTCAAAAAAAATTTTTTCAGTTTTGAAAATTTCTATTACAATATCCCCAAGCTCATAAATTCTTTCAACTGTGTCCAGTCTACTAATGAGCCCGTCGAAGAGATTCTTTATGTTTGTCACAGGGTGCTGTTGTTTAAATGTTTGTTTCCACCAAAGCTCATGGTAAAACTCAATCCCTATTGTAATAGAATTAAGGGGTGGGAAATACGACTATGGGACCTTTGGGAGGTAATTAGGATTAGAGGAGGTCATGAGGAGGGGTGGTATTAGTGGCTTTACAGGAGTAGAAAGAGAAACCTGAGCCAGCACGCTCAGCCTCCTCACCACATGATGCCCTGTACCACCTCAGCCCTCTGCATTGTGTCCCCACCAGCAAGAAGGCCCTCGCCAAATGTGCCCCACTTGACCTTGGACTTCCCAGCCCCCAGAACTGTAAGAAATATGTGACTTTTCTTTGTAAATTTGCCAGTCTCTCCAGGTATTCAGTTATAGCAACAAAAAACTAGACATGATGTCTTTGATCTCTTGCATTTCTTTTGGATTTTTTGATTATTTCTTAAAATTTCCGTATCTCTGCTTACATTATGCATCTGTTCTTGCATGTTGTCTATTTTTTAAATAAAAAGCATGAGCCCATTACTCATAGTTTTGTTTGTTTGTTTAAATTTCTGGTTGGTTAATGCTAACATTCCTTCTATATCTGATCCTGGTTCTGATGCTTGTTCAATCTCTTCAAACTGTCTATTTTTCCTTTTAGTCTGCATTGCAATTTTTTGTTGAGAAGTGAACGTGGTGTTTTAGGAAAAAAAGGAGCTGCAGTAAACATGTCTTTTTTTATGTAGTAGTAAGATGTGTGGAAAAGAAAGTATATTATAGTCCTATGATTTGGTTTCAGCCTTTAGATGAGCTTATGTCCCTGGTTGTGAATTTCACTAGTAAATAGCAAGATTTGTCCCCTCTTAGGTGGGGCTGAATGGCTAGAGTGAGCTAAAATTGGGTATCTTTCTTCCTCCACATGGAAAGATGTAGCAGGCTGGAACTGGATGTTTTTCTTCACCGAGGTAGGGTAGTCTCTGAGAAAGTCACAGCAGCTTAGACTCTAATAATAGTTTCTCTTGGAGGGCAGGCCTTGATTAGAAGAATCATATGCTCTGGCATATTTCAAAGCGGTTTCTTTCCCCTCCTCCTGCTGGAAGCATAAGGGGATTTTTCTCTGATATTTACTCTGTGGAGTTCCCCCTATGACTGAGTCCATCCCCTGGTTTTTAACCCTCAAAGTTATTCACACTGAGTTTCCAAAAATCCATCAATCACAGTTTAGGTTTTCCTACCCAGGCACGTGTTCCCATGGAGGTTTCTGATCATGGATTTCTCCTCTAATAAATTACAATTCTCTTCACTTGCCTGTCTGCCTTTCTAATTCATACAGGCAGCAATATTCCCTGTGATCTTACTTCTCTGATGTATTTAAGAAGAGTTGAACATTTTTAAAGTTTATTTTTAACTTATTGTTAGTATAGTGTGACAAATTTCAAGCATCTAATATGCAGGTCCAGAAAGTCCAGCCATAAACTTTTAAGTTAAAGGCCTCTTTGCTTTCGGTATCATTTGAAAGCAGTTATGCTCAATAATTTTTATACATAAGTTACTTTTAAGTTAAATTAACTTCATACATATTTCACTTTCGACGTCAGTGAATAATATCTTGATAAACACCACAATCAGACTAATAAACAGTTACCAATTGCAAATATTAAGACACAGTTTACAAAATGCTAATTGAAGCCCTAGAGTTCTGGGATTAAAACCAAAAAGATACTATTAAAAAGGGACAAGAAGAGTATGTATCTGGAAAGAAATGCAGTTTGCAGAGATGAGCAAAATTGAATTCCTATTATCCAAGTTAATGATGGCATGTCTGCGATCTTCTAGAATGATGAAGGGTTATAAAAAATTGATGGACAATAATTAGCATAATCCTATGTTTCAGTGTGTCAGGAACAGTCCCAGTCTGCACCTGTTTCTTAAGCATATTTATTAATAGCATCCCTGATATGATTTATACTTTAAATTTTAGGATTACCTTAGTAACAGTTGACATCTATAAAATAATAACCTAGTGTCACGAAACCCATTTTTATGAAAGACTACAGAAGAAAGTAAGTGTTGATATATTAGAGAAACTATTAATTCTGTAGGTTAATGGAGCATGTTTTGGGGTGATTTCAGTATCTTCCATCCGTTTCAGTAACATCAGCTGCTGCTGATGAACAAAGATACATCATCTATTATTTTTGAGCCATAGATCCAGTTTTCTAGTTGCTTCCTGGACATTTTCACTTTGATGTTTTACAGCATCACTGATACTAAGTCCCAAAGGAGTATTTTTTTCCCGTATTTGCCTTCATTATTACTGTTAATGTCATTATCATTCATTACCCACTTAAACCATTAACTTGTGGCACATGAACTTCTCCCTGTCTCTCTCCCTTAGAACAAAAGGATCACTATGCCTTTACTCTAAAATGTCTCAGAACTGGTTTTGTTTAGACCCTCATTTTTTGTCCCAAAATGTAGATATTTTCTACATCTTCCTAACTCTACCACCAATTCCATATATTACATAAATTTCTAAAATAGATCACATCATACTCCTACTTGAAATCTTGAATATTTTCCCATTGCTTTTAGCATTTTAAGCCATACTCCTGGGAACAGCATAGCAGGTCCTTCATAATATGCCCCAAACCCATCTTCATCTTCTACCTCTTCCCACTGCCCACAGCTCTCACAAAACAGAACTGCAATTATTCTCAAGAAAAGACTCACATTTTCATGTCTATGCTTCTATCCACATGGAAATTGATCCTGGATATGAGACCCCTTTCTCCAACTAACAATGTTATTTCATCCACGAAATGTATTCTTGTTTAGGAAGAATTTCCCTAACACTGCCAGCTGACTTTGTCTCTTCCTTGTGCATGGTCTCCTAGTACAGTATTCATAGTTTTGCCATCGCTGTGAGCTCACTGTATTGTGTTTATTTACTTACTCATTCTATTTCCTCAGAGAGAAAGGCAGCCTCACAAGTGATGTGAGCTTCATTTTTGTCTTCAGCAGTTGACATACTGTCTAACCATGAGCAGGTTCTCAATGAAGTTCTTTATTATTAAAATAAATTGATCTTCATTGTTCTATTGTTTACATAATAACAAAATTGAAAGGCTAGGACAGTTGCTGGAAGGTTAACTGGAGGTTCATAATGACCTTTCAAAGGTTCACACTGCTTACCTTGTACAAGGAAAGAACCAGAAGAAAGTTCTACATTGTTGATAAGAAGCAAGAAATCAGGATTCTTTCTAATCTCCTACTGTGGATAAGAATTACAAAAGGTTTGGGTAGCATGATATCCAGGACATAAAAGATACTCACTACATGGCAGCCAAGAGAAACTTGTAAAAACTAGAGCCTAGGTTAAATCATTGATTATTGGCAGATATGATTTCAAATTATCTTTTTAGGCAACAGATGCAACTTGTTAATAATTTAATGCTGTAGCAAAGAACTACTGAAAATGAATCAAACAGAAACCCACCCCCTTAGGGTATAATCTAGGGTTGGTATATATTTAGCTCAGTCTGCTTTCTCTAACCACAGAATCTTTAATATTTCTATAATGCTCTATGCTAACCAAAGTGTATGCATGTTTTTTAGCAAAGGTGAACCTCTTGACAGCTTTGGAAAGTGGCTAGGACAAGTGTAACTTTCTTAGTTATAGAGAGAAGGGAACTGAGTCACAACACAGGAAAAGCTCAAGATCACAGAACAAGCTAATGACAAAATTGGGAAAAGTGCTTATCTTGTTTTTATTCCAATTTTCTTTCTTCATTTAATCCCTTATTTCATTCAAAATAACAAAAACAGAGCTTTTACAAAATGTTGAGCCATTTAAAAAACTTTTCTTTTGCTTGCAGTGTCTATGACAGGAAACATGATTAATATATATAAGTCATGTTTAAACTACAGATGTTTTTAAAAAGGGCATTTTGGATGACTCTCAGTTAAACTAAAAATTCAGTTAATCTATTCTGGCTGATTAGGTTTTTATGGTAATAACAACTACAGTAAGACCTGATCTTGAATTTCCACAGTGTCTTTCTTTTCCAGAGTTTGAAATGCCATCACAAAAGTCATCTGACATGCTAGTGATGGGACTGAGAGGGTTTGTTGTAGAGAATATCTATTCAGAGTAGGCTGGGCCTGCTATTGACTCTTAAAATTATTATAATCAATGAATCTGCATTGTGGCTCATTCACTGTCATGCTCAGCAGCAACCTTCATCTGGAGGCATTTAATTCATTTAGTGTTCTAAATATATCATATGCTGTACAAGCCATTTTATAAAAGGAATTCTATGAACTCTACATTAAGCCTTATATTCCTACCAATGCAATATAAATATTAAGGATTTTCTTCCTACTTGTCATGCTAAAGCTAGTGCTAAATACTTTAGCTAGCAAGTAATATTGAGACATCAAAACACTTAATTTACTACAGGTAACCTTATTTCCTGAGATACTAAACACAGATAAACTTTTCTTTTAACCCCTCAGCTAATTCTTTCTGCCACCCATTCTAACCAGGGAGCATATTAATTACTCTCATTCATCGTAAGTTTGGCCTTATGAATAAATAATACGTCTACTTTTCTCTAAAAACTGTAATAACTTTTAAGTCTTTCCAAGAAGAGGGTTCCCATCCTTCGTTTAGTTGGAGACACAACCCCATTGACTTAGATGGAAGATCCTAGTGTAACAAGCACATTATGTTCATTGACTTGCTTGGCCAACTGAACAATCCTTCGCATTCATCAAGCAGCAAAGAACTCACCCCAAACTTGGCCCATACGTGAATGTGGGCACCAGCAAACCTGGCCTCTGTGGAGGATTATTAGGGAATTTCAGATGGTTGGTACTCTGCTTCAGTTTAATCACATTGCTCTAGTTTGGAGGTCAGATCCTGAGTCAATTAAATTACTTTTGCAAAGTCACAGAAATTGTAGCTTTTTTTCCCAACATTTAAAATAGTGCTGACTATGGAGTAACTAAATAGAAAAGAAGTTGTAATAACAATAAAAAACTGAGAATTGGAGTGAGGAATGAGTGAAAAATGCAACTAAATAGTCAGGCATTCAAGCAGCAGTTTTAAAAATAAAATCATATGGCCATTTTATATGTTCATTTCATTCTTCTTTGCAGCTATCATTACATATATTTCTGTTACATTAAATAGTGGTCACATGGAAAACATGTATATACATTGAAACATATAATATGTTTGAAATAAAATTTAATGAAGTCCCAGAAAATGTTTTATCAGATTCTGAGGCTTTTGGAAGTGTATTCCCAGTGGGAAAGGAAGATGTTAGAAGGCTTTTTGTTTAAACTGTTAAAATTCCAGGATTCTTTCATGAAATGACAGCTAGAACTTTGAACAGAGCTCAGATTTCTTGGCAGAATCTTCAAACTGGAATATGCCTGGGAAGTTCCCTTGATAGCAAAAGTTGTAACCGGTCTTGTGACTGAATTTCTGAGCGTTTAAAATATATTTGCTGAGTGTTATTGTCTATACCGACAATATTATTAAGATATGGCAAGTTTATAACTAGATTAACTTCTAGAATAGAAAGACCCGCAAGTGGCAAAAATCGCTGTCCATGATCAGTTTCAAAAAAAGTTTGTTTAAAATTACCTCCTGCTTTAATCATTTAAAAGAAATGAGAGGATAGCAAAGGAAAGGAAAAGAGAAAAAGTACCCATAAGCCAGAAATGTATCTATAAGTTTGATTAGCTATTTCACAGCCATATTATTGCTTCCCTTAATGCTAGTCATAAAAATGAACAAAGTTGCTTTCCTTGTGGTGTAGTTCAGTAGTCCAAATTTGTACCCTCTCGATTTAAATTTATAATTGTTATTTAATCCTAAAAACTTACCTATGGTTACAAAATTGAGGAATACTGCATCACCACTAAGAATATTTTTGATTATCATCATTAGTACCATTGTCATTATTTTCTATCTGGTGAGATGGAGGAAGTAGCACTGCATAAAATCATAAAAGGACCTCTTTATGCTTTCTATTTCTCCTAGGCAGGTATTTATTATAATAAACCGGACTTGCATACACAAACAGAAATCAACATCCTCTTAAAGATATCAATAAGAAAATCTGTCATTAATCTGCTTTAGACCAATTATTCTCTATCAAATAGCATGTGAGCAATGCTGTGTTTTCATCACGTAGATTTTTTCATAGTCTGGGTTGGAACCTGTTCTAATCTTGCACAGTTAGAAGTTTTAATGGTTTCCTTATTATTGGTGCCATACATCTTTTCTCTTTTTCTTACTACCCTCCTTTAAAATAAAAAGTTACGTCTGTTTATGATATTTATTGATATATAGGCACACATTTATATATAAATATATTATGAGAAATAAAAATATTTAAAGTATCCATGTGGCATAAAATTTAGAAGATACAAAAGGATATTCATTGGAAAATAAGTCTATTTTTCTCCTTACTCACCAGGCATCCAGATTCCCAGAAACTGTCATAAGTTTCTTGGATAATTTTTTTTAAAACTTTCAATGCATTTGCAAGCATAAATGTATATGTAGTTATATGTGAGTTTATACATTTTTAATACTCTCAGGCATTACACAGTTTTCAGTAATGTGTATGTGTGTGTAATCAGACACAGATTTTAGAGATGATTCCCTAAAAGAATCTATAGATTTGTCTCATTATTTTTAAAGTTGGCACAGCATTCCAGTGTAAATATAACCTCAATATTTTAAAGTGCTTATATTTGTCCCATGATTCTTGCCCTAAATTCAATCTTTCTTAAATTAAGACTATAATTATTTTGTTTGCTCTATCTTTATAGAGGATCTCCCTCCAAATTTAATAAACTAATAGTTATATTTTTATTCTTAGATTTAAGGATTTACTGAGCATAAACTTTCATGTTGTTGAATACATTGTTGGTTGTCTACCCAATGGCCATCCCCTACCCCTTTTCTTTCCTTTGTCTCATGATAGAAGCAGAAAATTCTGGCTACTCCTCTCTAGATTCCTGTGGGGCAGGAGTTAGCTATGTGAGCAAGCAAGTCCCAGTAAAAAGAATGTCTTCCAGGGAAGTTCTGGGAAGCACTGTTTTCAAAGCTAAATGAGATGGTGTGCATGAGGAAATCCATAATGATCTTATGTCTTTGAAAGATGCGTGTGAATGAAATGCTTGGAACTACCTTGCATCCTTGATGTGACAAGGTTGCAGATAGCATGATAAGGGTGGCTATGTGAAAAGAGGAACAAAGTTCTCTTTGAGTCACAATTCCACACTCGTTTCACTTATCTCCAGATTTCTTGTTGTGTGTGAAAAATAAACTTTGTCTTTATATGACTTTTAGTTGGACATTTCATTACTAGCAAAGACATTTGAACTGACAATGTCTTTAACATACTGCTAAGCATGGTGCATACTCTCTTTGTATCTGTTTAAGATAGACACCTTATTTTTCTGTATTACTCTTGTAGTTCTTTACTTGTTGAGTGTTGTTGTCTCTTTTGTTGTTGTTGCTATCAAGGAATACCTGAATCTGGGTACTATATTTTTAAAAAGTGGCTTATTTGGCTTACAGTTCTGCAGGCTGTACAAAATACATGGCACCAGCCTCTGCGTGATTTCTGATGAGGGCCTCAGGCTGCTTCCACTCATGGTAGAAGGCAAAGTGGAGCTTGCTGTGCAGAGATCACATGGTAAGAGAGGAAGCAAGAGAGATGGGGTTAGGTGCCAGACTCCTTTCAACAAACAGCTCTCTAGAGAGCACTTAGAGAATTAATAGAGGGAGAACGCATTCACCTCCAACAAGAAAGGGCATTAGTCAATCTATCACTGAGAGATCCATCTCCATGACTCACACACCTCCCATTAGGCCTCACCTCCAATTTTGGGAATTAAATTTCAACATGAGATTTGGAGGGAATAAACATCTAAAGTATAGCATTACCTAACAGATATTTTTACTGGAATCTTGTGTTAAAAGTTACTTTGGTTATGATCACTTATAACCATTAGTGAACACTATCTATCTTTATACTCTGTGATAAAATAAAGATAATAGTTATTAGCAGAACTACTGATGACTTTTTTGTAACAGACTTTAAAATTCAAAAAATATTGATGAATAGGAGTAAAATATTGCTACATAAAATTTCATTCTCCCTAATTCTCTTTTTCTTGGCAAAAGACTGATTTCCTTTGTGAAATGAAAATGCCTAAGAAACATAAAAGACCATAATGACATGTGGCTTTTTAAAATTGTATTTTATGATACTAATGCATTAAGTGCAAGATAAGCTGCATTTATGGGGTTTCTTTTAGTATTTTGGAGAGCCAATACTCATTAAAGGTCAATAACATTGCTTGTTTTTTAAAGAAAGAATAGAATGTATTTTATGTCAGTCTTTTTCTTAAGAAATGGAATGAAGATATTAAGAAAAAATGTGATTTCAGTAAAAGTGTATCTGACTTCTGTTTCCTGAATACCTATAGACTTTGGAAGAGATACCGAGCAGTGGTTTGGCCAGAAGTTCTGGCTAGGTACTCTCCAGCATGATGGTATAACACAGGAAGTGCTGACATGACAAACCCCAGACAAGTCTTTTGGAAAAACGAGAGTCAAGTGTCAGCCACAAAAATCAGCACATAGCATAAGGGCAGGGGCATCTGGATTTCTCCAAGAAGCCATGGCCAACCTCAGACAAGACTTGAAAGGAGTATAGGTCAGAAACAAGAAAGTACATCCTGGATGTTTACTGTGAATAATTCTATCTGCAGGTGAGTAGATGGCAAATGAACATGCTAGAGTGCAATAACAGAGCAGAGTCTAAGCAAAAAGGAATTCTGCATTCAGAAATTGACTCACGAAAGGATCATGCTTTATTGATAATTCTTCAGACCTTCACTTTTTTCTATTCTCTGAAATGGTAGAGATACTTAAACAACGGAACAAAGCAAAATACAAGGAAATATATACCATATCTTATAATAAAAGTCAAAGTGAATAGCTACTCTGCAAGATCCACTTCATGAGGAGCTGGATGGTAGCCTCTTCATCTAGAAAGAGATCAGATGTAAACAACAAGGATTGTTGGATAAAAGTGCCACTGAATAATTTTAAAGGAAGAATTAGATGGGACTAATGTAGTCACTTCATATTTGTTTGATAGTCATGAAGCTATAAAATTCACTGAGAAAGAATGCATAAACATTCTGTTGCAGTTAATTATGTGGCAGTACTATGAAAATAACTATTAAATTTTAGAATCATAAATATTTTTACTGCTACAATTAGACAGTGAAAAAGAATTGTTACTATTCACTGGCATTCTTCAAAGTTAATCTCCATGATCCTGTTTTATAATGCATTTATGACAGCATAATCTCATCTCCACTATGTAAATTGAGTTGGATCTTATTTTCTTCTTTCATTTGCAGCACATTTTGCTGGTGGTGGATAGATGAATGTTTGGGTGAAAGATAATTTCGTTGCCCTCCAGCCCTTGAATGTCTGGTATAGCACAATCAGGGAATCGGTGTCACATTAAAGCAATTCTTATAATATAATCAAAGTTCTCATGTTGTACTCTCCTTCAGATGAAACAAACTAATGAAATATATTGACCCTGTTCACGCACTTCTGAAGCAAAATGACTAAGAGGTATCGAGACGACATGAAATACATTGACATTGATTGTGAAGTCGGCATTTCCCAGTCACATTGGGGGCTGATTAAAGTGTCACATTGACAATATAGCCCCTTTTGCACAGGAAATTAATACCAGCTTGGTGGCAAAAAGATTCTTCTTCCAAGAGGAAGCTTGCATCGTCTTTAATGCTTCTTAGTAGAAAAAAAAAAAAAAGAGGTCACATATTTTACACTAGTGTGGCCTTCAGTTTTCTTGTTATGAAATAATAATCAGGAATGTCAACACTGTAGTTATGTTAAAAAAAAAAATAGGATGCTGGCCTGCTGCGGTGGCTCACGCCTGTAATCCCAGCACTTTGGGAGGCTGAGGCAGGCAGATTGCCTGAGGTCAGGAGTTCGAGACCAGTGTGGCCAATATGGTGAAACCCCATCTCTACTAAAAATAATAAAAAATTAGTCGTGCCTGATGGCAGGTGCCTGTAATCCCAGCTACTAAGGAGGATGAGGCAGGGGAATTGCTTGAACCAGGGAGGTGCAGGTTGCAGTGAGCCGAGATCGCACCACTGCACTCCAGCCTGGGTGACAGAGCAAGACTCTGTCTCAAAAAAAAAAATTAGGATGCCTATTGTGTTTCATGTTTATTTTGGTTATGAATAATACTAACAAATGAAGAGACAAAACAAATTTTTGAATCACTAACTCATTTGAGTGGGAATTTAGTTTAAATACTAAAAGATTAAAACATGAATATTATATAAATATGTAAGCTTTATTTCTTATATATAGGATAAGAAAATAACATACATAATAATTCTTAAATTCTGGTTGTTTGATATTATAGCCACACATTTAATTTCATTGGCAGTAAATTTCTCTTTGTAGAAACTACCACTTGCCACTGTTCTAGGATTCATATGTAAAAGAATCTACAAGATAAAGATCAAAGCGTGGACACACCTAATTTGCTAAGCCCTAACATCCTGTTCCCCCTTGTCAGGGGGGAAGGAAATTATTACTCTAAGTTTCAGGTTTTCCATTGCTTCATTAATTTCCCTTCCACCCTTGTTTAATAATTCACTCAATAGATAATACAATGTTGACATTCCTTACCTTAATAGATGAGTAACTGTTGCTTGTGTACCAGAGGCATTTTGCTAGGTGCCCTCTGGCAGAAGTCATATGGGAGGGATGAGACAGATGAAAAAGGTGGGATGGGGAGGCGTGTGACTAGAGCTGTTTTTCTGAAAGTCCAGCCATGGTAAAATCAAAAAGTAGGCATGCAGGCCGGAGTTCCTCTTGCCTGAATCAGAACCCAAATTCAGCATTGTTCCTACATTATTTACCTTCCCCTTTGCTGACCTTTTGTCTCCGTCACTACTGTGCTACAAAAATTG
Source organism: Nomascus leucogenys (assembly GCF_006542625.1). Classification (NCBI taxonomy): domain Eukaryota; kingdom Metazoa; phylum Chordata; class Mammalia; order Primates; family Hylobatidae; genus Nomascus; species Nomascus leucogenys. The sequence goes on from NC_044386.1 coordinate 115,977,793, forward strand.
GATGGCAGTTTCCATCTGTGGCTGTTCTCTTCTCTTGCCCTTTCCTGCAAAATGGCCTCTGGTTATAATTTGATAGTTTTTGTCACTGTGTGTAATAATGAAAAGAGTAAGTATTAGGAATCAATATTTCAGTCCACCCCCAGCCCCATTACAATTGCTGTCCACTTTGAGTAGATTTTATTTGGACCTCCCTGCTTCTCTTCATAATAATTTGCTTTAAAAGGTCACTATCTAGCTGATAAAAATGCCTGCTCTACTTCCAAATGCACACACATAAGCACAGAGAGCTGTTTCTTCATCTGCTAATTTGTAATACTAGAGAGAAAATGAAAAATGATAAAAAAGAAAAAACTCAAAGGAAATACAGCTTCTTATTCTAGTTATGCCTTCAATACTTCCGGCCTTCAGAATTTAGATTCCACTTACACATAAGTTCAGGCTTCCCAGTATGAGTTGAGAGAATATAGATTTTTTTAAAAAAAATTGCAGTACAGCTGCTATGAGGAATGATATTAAAGCATTCTGATAGTTATCCTTAGCTCTGACAGTTAAAACAAAATTTATTGTTGAGTTTCAGGAGTTCTCTATATATTCTGGATATTAATCTATTTTCTGATGTGTGAACTGCAACTATTATTATCTCCCATTCTGTGGGTTCCCTGTTTACTCTGTTGATATTGTCTTTTGATGTACAATTTTTGAAAGTTTTCATGAAGTTCAATCTGTCCATTTTTTTCTTTGGTTGCCTGCACTTTTGGTGTCATAGCCAAGATCTCATCGTTAAATCTAATGACATGAAGCTTTCCCCCTTTGTTTTCTTCTAAGTCTTTTATAATTTAGCTCTTAGGAGCTAAATTAGGCTGTGGATCTATTTTGTGGACAAAGGACTTGATTAGTTGTTTCTCCAAAGATATACAAACAGCCAGTGAAGATACAAAAAGATGCTCAAAAATCACTAATCATGGGGGAATGCAAATCAAAACCGTAAGATCCTACTTCACATCCATTAGGATCGCTATCATAAAAAAACACATAAAATAACAAAGGTTTGTGAGAATATGGAGAACTTGCAACCCTTATGCAATGCCATTGGGAATGAAAAATGGTACAGCTGGGATGGAAAGCAGTATGGTGGTTCCTCAAAAAATTAAAATTAGAATTACCACATGATCCATAATTTTCACCCCATAACCAAAAGTATTAAAATCAGGGACACTATGATATATTTGTACCACCATATTCATAGCAGCATTATTAGCAATAGCTGAAGGTAGAAGCAACCCAAGTGTCTGTCAAAAGATGAATAAACAAAATGTGGTAGTAGATAAAGTGGAATATTATACAGCCATGAAAAGAAGGAAATTCTGATACATGCTACAATGTAGATGAAGCTCGAAGACATTGGGAAAAGTTAAATAAGCCAGGGACAAATGTGGATGATAGCACCAAATGAAGTATTTGGAGTAAAGTCAGAAAGAGAAAACAGAAGGGTGGTAGCTAGGAACAAAGGGAAAAGTAATAAGAATTTATTGCTTAGTGGGTACAGAGATTCACTTTTGTAAATGCACTTCATGCCATTGAACTGTGTACTTAAAAATGATTAAAATGGTAAATTTTGTGTAACGTGTCTCTTAACACAATTTTAGAAATAAGCTGCAATTTAGGTTTTGCCAAATTCTAGAGCAGGAGAAAGGTTATCTCTTTGGTTAATTAATCAATCAGTAAATTCATTCTATACTCATTAAGTATTTGTATTACTAGATACGCTAAATCTAAAGAATTTATAGTGTGAGATAAAATTGCTGTGCTCTGGGATCTTATACTCAAGAAGAATCAAAGAAGCAGTTACTAAATATAAAATTTGAAGATTACGATATATACACTTCAGGGGTACCTGTAAAAGATGATCTTTTGATATAATAGAAATCCTATCTTATTTTTGATATAATTTTTTATATATAACTCATATATCATGTAATTCACCCGTTCAATGTGTAATATTTTCAGTATATTCAGAGTTAAGCAACCGTCACCGCACTCAGTTTTAGAACATTTTCACACCAAAAAGAAATTTTCTACTCATTTGCAGCTGCTGTTCATTTTCCTTAACCCTACCTCCATCCCTGGCACAGACCTAGGTAACCTCTGAACAACTTTCTGCCTCTATCTACTTTCTATTTCTTTAGATTTGCTTATACTGGACATTTCACATAAATGAACTTGTCCTGTATATTGTCTTTCGTGACCAGCATCTTCTACTTTGCATATTTTTAAGTTTTATCCACATTGTAACATGCATGTGTACTTTATTCCTTTTTATTGCTAACTAATATTCTATTAAAAATACTACATTGGATTTATTCATTCATCAGTTGATGATCATTTGGACTTTTTCCCACTTTTTGGCTATTACTAATAATATCTCTATAAACATTCATGTATAAGGCTTTTCATATGGACATATGGTTTCAATTCTCTTATGTGTGTACTTATGAATGATAACCGTATGCTTATCCTTTGAAGAACTGCCAGATTATATTCCAAGTGGCCTCATCATTTTACATTTCTACCAGCAAAGGATGAGGGTTCCATTTCTCCATATCTTTGACAGTACTTGCAGTTACCTGTCTTTTTTATTATTGTCATCCAAGTGGGTATGAAGTGGTATCACATTGTGGTTTTGATTCGCATTTCCCTCTGATTTATTTTCATGAATCCTTTAACATTTATTTTCTTGTGGAACTTTTTAATTAAAATGCTTTGATGTAGTAATACACGCGTGTTTTAGGTGTATGTGTTTGTGTGATAAAGATGCACAGTCAAAAGTCTTCACTGATGTGTTGTACTGTTAAAAATTTGGAGAATGAGAAACTAAGCAGTGAGTGTTCAATATTAAGGAAACTGAGAGTATGGTGAAAATAGCAATAAAAGAGTTCCTAGAGGAAGTTATTCTGGGTGGATATGTACCTGTCAGGCAGTGGAGGAAGAAAAGGAAATATTACAGCATAAATGGGTAACATTTAAAAATATCAACAGAAATTTGAGATAATTTGTCAGCCTTGGTGAATTTCAAATATTCTGAAATTACTTGGAAGTGCACAGTGTGCATTAGGGAGTGATAATGTATGATTCTGCAAGGGAAGGCAGGACCTGTGTGTGAGTTCGTTCATGTTTTGCTCTCCTCACGTGCAAAAGGGAGGCTAAAGATATTGAGGCTGAGAATGACACTATTTTATTAAAAATTATCTCCACAACTGTTTCAAAAATAATAAATGATAGTCCAAAGGCAGAGTTATCAATTCAGATGAGAAATAATTAGGACTCAAACAATGTTAGTGCTTTATTATTACTTAGGTTTTAAGTTCTCCTCCATTAAAAATCTTCATCTTGACCTTTGTTGATTTCTAAGCCATTTCTCACTTGTTTTACTATATTACTTGTAATAGGTTTTATTATTAATTTCTACATAAATATGCATCTTTTTGAAAAGTATGTTGTAATTGAAACATCAGAACTTTCCACAGTACTGATTCTACAGATAAGGGATGGGGAGTTAATGGGTGGGCACCAAGGAGCCTATATATTTCCTGACATTGTATGCAAATGTGTTTCTTTTTTATTTATTTAGTTTTTGAGATGAAGTCTCACTTTGTCACCCAGGCTGGAGTGCAGCGGCATGATCTCAGCTCACTGCAACCAGGTTCAAGCAATTCTTGTGTCTCAGCCTCCCATGTAGCTGGGACTACAGGGGTGCGTCACCTCATCGGCTAATTTTTGTAGTTTTAGTAGAGATAGGGTTTCACTACGTTGACCAAGCTGGTCTTGAACTTCTGATCTGAGGTGATAAACCCACCTTGGCTTCCCAAAGTATTGGAATTACAGGCGTGAGCCACCACACCCGGCCACAAATGTATTTATTTTGTGTGTGTACTCAGATGGATGCTTTTCTGAGCAAAGGGCTCATAATTTCTCTTTAGCTCTCAGAGGGATCCTTCATCACTGATAAGGATGAAAGAGCTTCACTGCCCTCATACAAATTAAGAAAAAGGGGCCCAGATTTAGGCTGGAGGTAAGAATGCTGAGCACTGCTCTGTCATTTCAAAGGAGTTTATAATGTTCTCATTCTTTGGAAACTTTAAGAAAAGAACAGCTACCACCACCCATGTTCTAATTTACAAAATGTACCAATTAGCAAGATACTGAATTAAGAAATACGGGGTTTTCAACTTGCTATCTGGAATTCTATGTTGACTTTGCATAAAGTGATTAAATCTGATGCTCTGGCATGGACTCCTGGGGCTCCCCTTATTGTAAAATGGACAAGCACCGAAAGGCTTGGTGGAGAAGTGGGATGGGAGGTGGATAATACTGGGTTCCTGTAAAACAGCAAACATCTGGGCATAGAAGGACTTCTCATTATTATATATAATGGCAGATAGTGGCTTTATAGGTTGCAGATAAAATACAACAAAATATTAGGAAGTCACAGAGATAATGCTCAGTTTTTTCCTGATGAGAATGAAATAAAAGAAGGCATTATTACATTTGTTCTGATAGATACGTCTTTGTGTTACACTTGTAAAATATAATTTCTATCTAGGATTTTCCTTTCTGGAATGGGGTACGGGGAGGACAGGCAGATCCGTAATTTCTTAGAGGAAAATTTTCAATGAATGTTTGTTTCTTTAAGACATAATCATTGCCTTTCACTATAACACAAGATAATTCAGTGGTCAAAGGCAATATTTGTAAAATATTTATTTTAGTGTGTAATGCCAAACCATTGGTCTGGTATTACAGTCGTTGATCCAGGTGGCTGAGTTTGCCATATGGCTTCTTACTACTTACAACATTCCTGGAAAGGTGGCTGTTTCATCCAAATGAGCCTTCAACTACTACAGTGTCCAAGTTTCATGCAAGGGGCCTGCTACCATTACCTGATAGCTCTTGTAAGCAATGCTCGAATCAACAGATCTTTTGTAGTTCTCTTTAATGGAGTCTGGATGATGAATTTACATCTATATATCAGAAACATTGTCTTCTGCCCTACATTACTAATGTCAGAAAATTGTCTCTATATAATTCATCAAAGTATGTCTATAGACTAACTCCTTTATTATCTTTTCTCTTGCAAACTGTATAATTCCCCCTTCATTCCACGTCAGGGGAGACCTTTAATCTTGCTTGGGTGCATTCTGTAGGGCTTTCTACATTAAAGAGCCTGAACAGGTGCCACTGGAGGCAACAAGAATGGGAGCAAACCACGATGAGGACGGTCCTAGGGTAGTCACTTAGTAAATGGCTAGACAGAAAGCATTTTCTAAGAGATAACAGCCTCAGGAAAAGGAGTTTTAAATGTTTATTTGACAAAAAATAACATTCATATTTACCTTTACTTTTCCTGCAGAATGTTCACCCTATAATATTGATTTACCCTTGAAGAACACTTGCAATTTGATGCATCCCTGACACGCATACTTTAATTCTTTGTCCTCTTTAATAACAGAGACTAAAATGAGTGAAATTCTGATAACCTAATCATGATATTTCTATTTCAGTGTCATAATGGGATCCTTCAAAATGACAGACAATATTATATGATTCACAAACCTAAGCCTTTGATGTCTCAATGCTTTTTCTATTCCTGTCTTAGATTTTGCTCCAGTGATGTATGGTGGGGAAGTAGGACTGAAGTGAACTCTTTTCCCAAGGGCAGATGTTCCATTGGAAAATGTGTTAGAAATAATGACTTAATATAGAGAAATACAGTGAAAGGACAAAATCAAAAACTTTTAGGTAAAATAAAAGCACAGAGATTTTAAATATGGATTTAAGATCCTACCGTATGGGTTGAATACATGATGGGAAGTTTTACTTGGTCTGGTATATGCATCAGTTATATACATGAAGCCCAGACTCAACATGAGTAGAGATTTTCTGACAATGGTATAGTAGATCTGCTTTTAGCTTTGAAAAACAGTAATAAAATAAATTGTCCGAAGAATAATTGAGAAAAAGATGAAAACTATAACAGAGACTGGCTTGCATTTCTCTTTATCTTCCCAACACACAATGAAGTGCTGGACACAAAGTAGCTGTCCAATAAATTGTGCCAGGATTGAGAGGGGATGATGCAAGTTAGTGGGCTTTTCTGATTTTACTTTTTTTTTAGTTTATAAATCAACTCTACCCCAAGCTCTGGAGTCATACAGTAGAGAGTGCCAATCCTAACTGCCCATTAACTATCTCTAAAATGCAACCAAAACAAGATTTCCCAGGATTCTTTTCCCTGTGTAGACCTGTATTAAAGTTGGTCTTAAGAGATTTTGTTTGTTTGTTTTTTTTTATCCTCAGTGAAGTTGAGGCTTTTAAGCCCCAGAGATGTAAGATTGTTTTATTTTTTAATTATTTTGCATTGCAATTGATATTTTTAATTGATAAATAAAAATTGTATATATTTATGATATACAGCATGGTGTTTATATATATATATACACACACACACACATATACATACACACATTGTGATACGGTTAAATCAAGCAAATTAACATATACATTACCTCACATACTTAATCTTTTGTGTGTATAATGAGAACATTTAAAATCTATCCTCCTAGAAATTTTCAAGAATACAACGTATTGTTGTTAACTACACTCACCATGATGTCATGATGTACAATAGATCCTTTAAACTTAATGCTCCTAACTGAAATTTTGCCTTATCTGACTAACATGCCCCTAACCCCCCAGCCCACAGCCTCTTGTAACCACTGAAGAATTCTCTGAAGAGATTTCTGCATGAGATTTGGGTTATCAAGTATCTGCTGCCATTGCACATTTCATTTAAAGTAAGGATGATGGGATTTGATTGACTATTTCTAAGTGTAGTAGAGAATTTGAAGACCCACAGAGTCTACATTTATGAAAACTAACTGAAAGTCTATTTCTGTGGGTAACTTAATTATATTTGATACAGATTTCACAGCCATGTAAAATCATATGAACTTTGGACACGAATTGAGAAAGAATGAGACCCTGAAACTTAAGGTCATATGGACAGGTTCCAATGAAGGTGAGGTCCGTGAGTGTCTAAAGTCTGCCAATTTTTCTTTCCAATATAAGCAATATTTCCTCTCCTCGGGAGATCATTCTCCCTTTCTTGAAAAACCTATAGCTGGCTCCTTCCCGGTAGCTGTCTTGAAGAGGAGTACTAAACTCTTCAGCATCTAACTCAATCTCCTCTCGTTTCTTCTGGACCTACAACCAGACAAGTGTTGTCAGAGAACAAAAAAATTGCATGATTTTCCAATTTATATTGAAATACCCTGGGATATATGAGTAGAAATGGATTCTAGGGAGGTTGCTTATGAGTTAAAAAAATAAGGTCAGATCTAGTCAATTTATAGATAAGGTTGCACTAAACAGAGTGACTAAAGTGTTTAACACTTTGCTTGCTTGGATGGTTGAAATATGGAACTATATGTGGACTGAATGAAATTGAAATACCAGCAAATTTATTCTGTCAGACCTGCTTACTAATCCCCTGTGTCCTCCAAAAGAGACTAGAGAAGCTTTTCTTCATGAAAGCTTTGAGAAATACATTTGTGAGCAGAGTGACAGCATCCTTAAAGAGCTCTCTGGTGGCTATTCCCTGCAGGCCAAAAACAAGAGTGACAAACAGGGTTCCTAGAATTCAACAAAGATGATGGAAACTTAAGGTTGTAGGGGTTAAGTGAAAGTACTTAATCACCAGAGACAAGATGTATGCGGTGACCAAAAGGGACAGCAGAGCCATCGTAGTAATCAAAAGGATTCGACCCTCAGAGATCTTTGGCATTGGCTGATTGATCAAGGCATTCTTATAAACTAAATAGTTGTGCATCACTCTGTCTTACTTTATGCTTATAAGTAGAAAATCTCCATGTCTGATGAAAAGAAGTATGAATGAATCACCAACTTAAGAGACATGGCACTTCCACAAAATCCTCAGACATGAACCAGTTCACAGTCCCAGTGTAAAATTGCATAAAGGTAGGGGACAAGGGAATCAAGTCCTCTTTAGCAAGGATCTGACTACACTACCAAAAAGGTATAGCATAATCCTTTCTCCTAGCATTCTCCGGAGGTACCTGAAACTCTTTCCAGGGTGAAGTCCACCAACAAGGGGTAAATAACCAGACTTTTCAGGGGTTGCTGGGCACTGAGCTGATACTAATTACAGAGACCCCAAAACACCACCATCGGTATGGGTGCTTATTGAGGTCAGGAGATCAGTGGAGTTTTGGCTTGTGTTCTTCTCACAATGAGCTCACTAGGACCATGGCTTCATGCTGGGGTTACTCCCCAATATCAGAAACCATAGTTAAAATAGACATACTTAGAAACTAGAAAAATTTCTATATTGGGTCTTTGATCTTTGGAGTGAAGTTTATAATGGTAGGAAGAGCAAAGTGGAAGGCATTAAAGCTGCCTTTAGCTACCATGGTATTAAACAGAAATAGACATGTCTGGAGTGAGTACAGAGATTCCTGACATGACCAAGAATTTGAACTATCCAAGGTGTTGATTCCCATTTCATCCCCTTCAACTCACCTTCATGATGCTTCTGTCCTATACAGCTTCACGGTGTCTTCTGAGGCATCATCCTTGATCAGAAGCAATGCCTTGGAATACACATCTGGTGTGTGTGTGTGTGTGTAGAAAGAGAGAAAAAAAGAGTCATATTCATTAACTCACTAGTCTTACCATGTTTTTCATCACACTGAAACAGGTGGCCTGTTACCGTAGTGAAGTGGACTTTTGAGGCAAGGTAGGCAACATCACCAAGCCTAGGTTAATGTTTTCCACAATGTGTTTGATGGTCTACAACACTGGTCAACATATATTGTTGTTTCTGGCATAGCAAAGGCTCATGGATTTGGGAATCAAGGGATGGAACTGGGCTCTTCTAACTTTTACTGTCAATGATACATTTGTGGACTCAGCTCACATGTTAGGAAAGATGGAAAAATCATCTTTTGAAACTTGCTAAAGATGATTGCGCTTCTTAACTTGGAATCTACAGACGGAATTTAGGAGTTTAATGAGCCCTCTAAATAGTATGTAAAATGTTACATGTATATACATATATGATTTTTTTTTTTTTTTTTTTTTTTGAGAGGGAGTCTGGCACTCTCATCCAGGCTGGAGTGCAGTGACGCGATCTCGGCTCACTGCAAGCTCCATCTCCCAGGTTCACGCCATTCTCCTGCCTCAGCCTCCCAAGTAGCTGGGACTACAGGCACCCGCCACCATGCCCAGCTAATTTTTTGTATTTTTAGTAGAGACGGGGTTTCACTGTTAGCCAGGATGGTCTCGATCTCCTGACCTTGTGATCTGCCCGCCTCGGCCTCCCAAAGTGCTGAGATTACAGGCATGAGCCACCACACCCGGCCTTATGCATATATGATTTTTATGAGGAGAAGGTCTATATCATTTATCACATTTCCAGTGGTGCTTGTAACTTAAGAGTTTTATAACCAGGGCCCCACCTGAAACTATTTAATACCAGAGCAAATAGATGAGGTGAATGACTATTTGGGGGTCACCATTTTTATCCTTAAGCTATGGCCTCCCCAAATTATTATTGCCCATTGTTCAATTATAATGACTTTAAGCATTTTAACCACCAATATTACTAAAATGAGCATAATTTTTATTTGTAACCCAGAAATATACACATAATTTAATCTTATTAGAGAACCACAAGTATTAGTACATGGTGTGAAATAAAATGTGTCAAGTAAAGCTTATCCCAGATTCATAGAAAAATAAAGATAAATGCAGACACATTGAATATTTTCTCATCTTGCTGTTCCCTCTAGATGATTTTATTTACCTTCATGGTTTCGGCTCCAGCTCAAATGCAAGTGACTCCAACACCTGTGGGTTCATGAGGACTCTCCTTAAATGTCCCCTGACAGGTGAATTGCCATGGACTTTAAGACCTCTGCTGAAAGAGGTGGCCTACACACAAGCAGCTACAGTTAGAAGATAAATCAACATATATTTGTATACACATGCACACAAAGAGTAGGTAGAAATGGTCTTCCAAGGGATGCCCACCACAGTCCTCCTGATTTAAGATGTGTAGATGTAGAGTTCATAGTAGCCACATCATCTGCTAAAACATAACTGCTCTTCAGTGCCTTAGTGTAAGAAAATGCTGTGCCCCTAGCTTGCTTGTAAGGAAATAACATTTTCTTTTCTTGCAGTGGACTGCATAGGTTTTCTTCCGTTTTCCCACTCCATTCCCTGCATTGCTTCTGCCTTGTTGCTCCGCTGTTTCTGAACCACAAAGCAAGTAGGCCATTTACAAAACACCAACTGATAAGGATGAATCTACTCTGGGCCCATGCATAAAAAACTTGAAAGTAGAAAAAAAAATTGAGAAGGATAAGAGCTTTTCAATCAATTTGATAAAAAATTTAAGTTAATTAAAGGAAGACTCTATTTTTCCCTAGAAGGCGATGCTGATCTTTATTATTAATGCATACCAGCATCCCGTAGCTGTGCATAATGATGGCCTGTAACATCAGGAGCAGTTTCATCTGCAGCCTAATTTGTTATAAAATCTTTTCTAGTATTCTTAAAGTGTGGCCTCTGCCACTGCCTCCCTCCTGCTCCAGGGCTAGTTCTGAACTCTGAGATAATGTCTTCCTTGCTGCCATCACCTGAGAATTAATTTGCAAGATTGTTTTAAAGTAGTTTTCAAACCTTCCAAAAAAATCATTTATAGGATTTTCACTTTGCTTTCATTTTTTCTTTAGATTCTATTAATAGAAACCCTTGTCAAAACATCATACACATGCAATATTCTCTTCTGTAAGAACAGCCGTAGCAGAGAGGGAGGAAAGAGAAAGGAGATTAAAAGGTGCCACATTTTAATTCAGATATTGCCGTTTTAGAAGATTAAAATGTTTCTCCAAACAGGAGTATCAAGTTTAATTGAGTCATTCATTCCTACATTCATTCATCTGGATACACATGAATCGAGCACTTCCTATATGCCAGGCACTGTATTAGACATTGGGAAGACAAATATGCTTAATGTAGTTTTGTAGCCAAGGGGATTAATGTATTTAATAACCTTATACTTATTGTCCTAGATACCATGAGGGTAAAAAAAATTAAGTTACACTTCCAAGTTTCAAGGGATTACTATTTCATACAAACATACAAATTAGAGCCTAACATAAAACGTTGTTCCAGCCTGTGTGTAAGTAAGAGGTGTCAGATATGAAAGCCCATGTGGGCCACAGGGTTCAGAGGAGACTCTGTGAGGGAGATGGATCCAAGAAGCGTGGGCTGAAATCATGGTGCATTAATACTGTATAATATTGTACAGCTAGTTCAACAAGTGAGTTAGATGAATAAGTATTCATGATAAACTACTGAGTATGAAAAACAAAGCTCCAGAAAAATAGACATATTGTAATTCATTATTTGTAAAAATAAAAATAAAAAACCTCTAAAAAATTAGAATGATGGGCTTAATTTGGATAGGCAGTGAGAAGGAAGGGACATGGCAACATGACAGACAGTAAACGTTTTCTACAGCCATATAGTGTCCCAGGACAGGGAAGACAGTGGCTGTCTGTGGCATATATGGGGTAACCATTTCGAGAGAGAAATAGGACAATGTGGAAAGAGACTTATGCTCTATTTTTAATCTGAAAACCAAGAGCTGAAATCAATGGAGCTATCTTTTCTTGAAAAAGGCCAATAGGTAGGCCCCAGCACCGATTCAGGACAGATGGTGACATGGTTTGGCAATGTCCCCACTCAAATCTTGTCTTGGATTGTAATTCCCATAATCCCCACATGTCATGGGAGGGAGTCAATGGAGGGTAATTGAATCATGGGGACAGTTTCCCTCATGCTGTTCTTGTCATAGTGAGTTCTCAAGAGATCTGATGGTTTTATAGATGTCTGGCATTTCCTCTGCTGGCACTTTTTCTCAGGTCGTCCTGTGAAGAGGTGTCTTGTGCCATGATTGCAAGTTTACTGAGGCCTTCCCAGCCATGCAGAGCTGTGAGTCAATTAAACCTCTTTTCTTTATATGTTACTTGGTCTTGGGTATTCCTTCATAGCAGTGTGAGACTGAAATAATACAGTAAATTGGTATAAGGCAGTGGGGCGCTGCTGTAAAGATACCCGAAAATGTGGAAGTGACTTTGGAACTGGGTAACAGGCAGAGGTTGGAACAGTTTGGAGGGATCAGAAGAAGACAGGAAAATGTGGAAAACTTTGAAACGTCCTAGAGACTTGGAGGGCTCAGAAGACAGGAAGATATGGGAAAGTTTGGAATTTCCTAGAGACTTGTTGAATGGTTTCAACCAAAATGCTGATAGTGTTATGGACAATGAAGTCCAAGCTGAGGTGGTCTCAGATGGAGATGAGGATCTTGTTGGGAACTGGAGCAAAGGTGACTCTTGCAATGTGTTAGTAAAGAGACTGGCAGCATTTTGCCCTTGCCCTAGAGATCTTTGGAACTTTGAACTTAAGAGTGATGATTTAGGGTATCTGGTCGAAGAAATTTCTAAGCAAAGTGTTCAAGAGGAATCAGAGCATAAAAGTTTGAAAAATTTACAGCCTGACAGTGCAATAGAAAAGAAAAACCCATTTTCTGGGAAGAAATTTAAGCCTGCTGCAAAAATTTGCATAAGTAATGAGTAGATGAATGTTATTCACCAAGAAAATGAAGAAAATGTCCCCAGGACATGTCAGAGACCTTCACAGCAGCCCCTCCAATCAGCCCTTCCCAGGGGGCTAGAAGGAACAAATGGTCCCCCTGCTGTGTGCAGCCTAGGGACTTGGAGCCCTACATCCTAGCCACTTCAGCCATGGCTGAAAGGGACCAAGGTACAGCTCAGGCCGTGGTTTCAGAGGGTGTAAGCCCCAAACCTTGGCAGCTTCCACATGGTGTTGAGCCCACGGGTGCACAGAAGTCAAGAACTGAGGTTTGGGAACCTCCACCTAGGTTTCAGAGGATGTATGGAAACACCTGGATGTTCAGGTAGAAATTTGATGCAGGGGTGGAGCCCTCATGGAGAACCTCTACTAGGGCGGCGCAGAAGGGAAATGTGGAGTTGGAGTTCCCGCACAGAGTTCCCCCTGGAGCGCTGCCTTGTGTAGCTATGAGAAGAGGGCCACTGTCCTCCAGAACCAATAATTGTAGATCCACCGACAGCTTGCACTGTGTGCCCAGCGAAGCTGCAGACAATCAGTACCAGCCCATGAAAAACAGCTAGGAAACGAGTTGTACCCTGCAAAGCCACAGGTCATGGGAGAACACCTCTTGCATCAGTTTGACCTGGGTATGAGACATGGAGTCAAAGGAGATTATTTCAGATCATTAAGATTTAATTACTGCCTCAATGGATTTCGAACTTGCATGGGAACTGTGGCCCTTTTGTTTTGGCCAATTTCTCCCATTTTTAATGGATGTATTTACCCAGTGCCTGTACCTCCAGTGTATCTAATAAGTAACTAACTTGCTTTTGATTTTACAGGCTGGTAGGCAGAAGGGGCTTGCCTTGTGTCAGATAAGACTTTGGATTTGGACTTTTGGATTAATATTGGAATGAGTTACGATTTGGAGAGACTGTTAGGAAGACATAATTGTGTTTTGAAATGTGAGGACATGAGATTTGGGATGGGCCGGGGTGGAATTATATGGTTTAACTGTGTCCCCACCCAAATCTCATTTTGAATTGTAATTCTCATAATCCCCACATGTCATGGGATGGGGCCCGGTAGTAACTGAATCATTGGGACAGTTTCCTCATGCTGTTCTGGTGACAGGGAATGAGTTCTGACAAGATCTGATGGTTTTATAAGCATCTGGCATTTCCCCTGCTGGCACTCATTCTCTCTTCTGCTGCCCTGTGAAGAGGTGCCTTCTGCCATGATTGTAAGTTTCGTGAGGCCTCCACAGCCATGCAGAACTGTGAGTCTATTAAACCTCTTTTCTTTATAAATTACCTAGTCTTGGGTATTTCTTCATAGCAGCATGAGAATGGATTAATACAGACTGAAAGTGCCCAAGCTAGAAGACTATGTACCTCTTTCGTGAAAGAAATTCTAGAGAAAATACTAAGCTACTCAGAAGAAATGAATCCATGGGACAGAGGAGGTTGCTTATGGTCATAGATAACAGGAAGTTATCCAGAGATTGAATATCAAATATCTCAAAAAATGTATCAACGTAGTATTCAAAATTCTAAACAGGAAATGTATTCCCATTCTCCAGTAAAAAGCAGAAAAGAGAAGAAAAAAGATATAGGAGTTGATTTAATGCCCAGACAGAAGCAGGATAGGGGGAGAAAAGAAGAGAAAGAAAAGTGACCAACAAAACTATATCCAGTTTAGAGAAGTGGAAGCAAAAAGGATGTAAAATGAAGACTAAATGAGAATCAAAGAGAAAAACGTTTCCTGTGCTACCCGGCAAGGGAAATGGGCCCTCTTCAAGGCTGATAAGAGGGAGAGGATGGGGAGAGCAAACTAGAACTTCTCCCACTCCAGCTTTCTTATCCAATTTATCCTGTGGAGAGAAGATCTACTAATAAAAGAGGAAATTAAATAGCCCAAATCATTAATTTTCCCCGTACCAGCTCATTGGTAACATAGCCCCCTATCCTCCAAGCTGGCCAACCCTCAGTAATTCTCCTAACAGTGAGGGTAAGGGGAGTGGAAAGAGATGAACTACAGGTTTAAGGATCATTTAGCCAGCAAACTCTTGCTAAAGACTAACAATACAGTAACATTGCACTTTGCCTGTGAATTAGTTCCTAATGTAAATGTCTAATAAGGTGAGAACTATGTTAATCAGAATGAGTCCTTGTATGGCTTAGAGTGCAAGAGTGTTGTTAAAGAAAAAAGAAAAGGAAATCACAGTGGCCCTTTCAAGGAACATCAGGTGTAGAGAACAAGCTAGCTCAGCCAGCCTGGCAACTCTTCCCAGAAATCACTCAGGGATCCAGGTGCTTTTCCTCTTGTAGGTTTTGCATATGATCAAGGCAGGATCAGGAGGTATGGAAGAAAATAAAATTAAGGCAAGTAATATGCAATTTAATCCCTCACTTCCATTTACATATCACTGATAAGATCAGCCAGATAGGCACACTGAGGTGCAATGAATGATGGGAAATACAGCCTCAAGCTGACTGGCTATGGCCACCCTAAGGAGACTGTGGATTAGTAAGAGGGAAAGTTCTAGGTTATTGGGTTCTACTTATATGGAATAAGAGGTGATGGATTTTGAGAGAAAACCAGTCTTCTACTCCAGTCTGCCTTGCATCGCCAATCAAGCCATGAATTTCTCTCTTTAGACACGTATTTACCTTGACCCCAGGGCGGAAATCCCAAGGTCTCATTCAGTTACTGCAACCAGTTCAAAGACTCAGGCCACCTGTGGATTATTCTTTACCAAGCCCAGCTGTGATTTGTTGCAGTTTAGTGACCTATAAACTAACAGACAAATAATCTCTCCCTCCCTAATACCCAAAATATAGTGGGGGGAAAAATGAAGAAAACCCCCATTGAGAAAAATGAAAAACACACAGAAGTCAGTGATTCATTATGATTAACAAATCCTGCTGGGCAGCATTGCAAATACCCTTGACTTAGCAGCAAAGTTCCTTGATTGCGTCCTGATTCTTCTTTCTGGGAGGGACTCTCCTTTCCATTTGGGTTGAAGAGTTCTGGCTTCACCATCTGAGAAATTCTTTTTCATTACCTTTTAGAAGCACTTCTGAATGGGATGAGGAAAAGTATCCCATCCTTGAAGTTGCAAAGTTTTGTAACTGTTAAAGATAGAGGATCAGATTGACTTCAGATACTGAAAAATCAGACATCTGTAGACTCAGCTTGCAGTCTCTTTGGCAATATAACTTCCTCAGACTTAGTAGGCATTCAGTCTGTTTACTTCCAGTGAGCTCCAGGTGTAGGTAACCACACTTGAAACTCTCTTCTGGACATACCTCTGAAGCCTCTGCATTCAGTTCTATTTTCTGGCTTCTGTGCTTGGTCTATCTGCCTATCTTCCTGTTAATGGCAAATCCTTGAGATCCTCTGAAATAGCAACCTTGAGTAAAAAGACAACATCTTTTGACTTTTATTTGGACTGACTTCCATTTTCTGCTGACAAACCTTAATGAGCAATACTTGAAAAAAATCTGGAAGCTTATCACTTGCTGTTTTGGCTACAGTAACAGTGAGCTGTTTCATCTTAAAAGCCCCCAAAAATCTGGATTCTTACTTGACTTAAGTTTAAGGTATTCCTTAATCCCCAGAGCTCAACATCATTCCATTTTGCCTGCATGTTCTTACTCAGGCTTTCTCTAAGACTTTGCTAGAAGCAGCAAGGAGCATCCAACAGACAAAATCATTGTGAGTTTTTTTTTCTTTTTTCTTTCTCTTTCTTTTCCTTCCTCCCTCCCTTCCTTCCTTCCTTCCTTCCTTTCTTTTCTTTTCTTTTTTCTTTTCTCTTTCTTTCTCTTTCTTTCCTTCTTTCCTTCTTTCTTTCTTTCCTTCTTTCCTTCTTTCTTTCTTTCCTTTCTTCTTCTTTTTTTTTTTCTTTTCTTTTCTTTCTTATGGAGTTTTGCTTTTGTTGCCCAGGATTGAGTGCAATGGCATGATCTCGGCTCACCGCAACCTCCACCTCCCAGGTTCAGGCGATTCTCCTGCCTCAGCCTCCCAAGTAGCTGGGATTACAGACATGCACCACCACGCCCAGCTAATTTTGTATTTTTAATAGAGATGGGGTTTCTTCATGTTGGTCAGGCTGGTCTCGAACTCCCGACCTCAGGTGATCCACCCGCCTCAGCCTCCCAAAGTGCTGGGATTACAGGCGTGAGCCACAGCGCCCCGCCCCATTTTGAGTTTTTTTTTTTTAGCAATTTTATTTTTATTTGTCTTGAAAAACTTACCATCTGCCCTAGAAGTTGTAACTAAGTAGTTTGACACTAGCTTCCCAACCTGTGATATCTGTGTTTTTGCTGCTCACCACTAAACAATTAAGAAAATTCCAAACGTTCTTAGATTTTTGTTATGACAGCACCTTACTTCCTGGTTACAAATTTTCTACTATTTAGGTTATAGCTAATCAGCTGCAAAAAGGAGACACAACATGAAGTGGCTCTAATAAGACAAAATTCATTTTTCTGTCAGTGCAGAAGAGCTATTCCTTATCTCTCTGTATATAGTAATGTATATATAGTAGATATATGCTCACATATAATGTATGTGGTAGTGTACAGTACACAGTTGAGTGTACAGCCCATGATATTTTTATTTTTTAAGAGAGAGAAACATACCAATAATGGAGTAACAGAGTGTGTATTCTAGAATTTGCATAAGTTAAATGGTAGTATATTGCTGCTAGACCATTGTTTTCTTCTAGACAAATTATTGATATTCCTTTATATGACCTACAATAATTAATAAATCATCAACTTCAATTCTTTTTTCTGGGTTCTTGCCCTTAATTCTGATACCAAACCCCCCCTTTTTTTTTTTTTTTTTTACATCTGAGATGTCATTTAACATTTTTGGGCCGTAGTTTTCTTGGCTAACAACAAGAATCTGGACTATAGTGTCTCTGAATGTCTGCCAGCTATACATCTTGTGTTTTGATTTTATTGGTATCAAAGCTAGCTCTTCTTTTCCTGAGTCTCTGGTTTGTCCTTGCCTTGTAGAACCTATAGATATGGTAAGCAGTGGTGCTTCCTTCTTCCCAAAAGCATCTCATGCTCTGATAATCCGCCCCTCATTTGTTTCTCAGAATGCCTTTCCTTAACCATTTTACCCATGGATGCTGAGAACCTAGCAATGAACCAAATCATTTAAGTCTATTACTAATGTAGATTAAATTCATAGGTCTGCAAGTGGCTTCTGTCAAGTGGGTAAGACACCATCAATATATTATGCACAAATAAGATTTTTGTTCCAAATTATTAACCTAGTTTGATTTTCCCTTGCAACTCATTTTATAGGTTTTTAAAATGCTACTGAGTGGTAAAACCTCAGATTGTTTTTTCTCTGCTCTCACCCCACAATAATCAACATAGAAAATTTCTGTGACCAAATATATGTAGGGCTTTCCCCACCAGCAAGCAGCCCATCAGTTCTGCAGTGGGCACCAGGTGAGTGCCTTATAATTCAGTTCTGACACTGTCTACCTGCAGATTATGTTAGATCCCACAGGTTGAGGGCCCAATCCTCAAGACTGCTGCACAATCCCCTTGCTTCCAGTGCCCATTGCAAGCCTCAAGTTATTTTGCCTGTGCTTCTGACTGACTGACTTATAAATCAGAATTCCCATGACCCCCTCCTTAGATTCCATTGATTTGCTAAAGTGTTTCACACAACTCAGGGAACTACTGGTTTATTATAAAGGATATAACAAAGGATATAGATGAAGAGACTCATAGGGCGAGGCATGGGAAGGGGCAGAGCTTCCATGCCCTCTCCAGGCACCACCCTTCAAGTGTCTCCACCTGTTTGTCTATCTGAAGCTCCCAAAACTCAGTTTTTTTGGGTTTTATGGAGTCTTCATTCCATAAGCATGATTGATTAAATCATTTAGCATTGATGACCAGTAGACAATGATCAATTCATTGGCCATTGACTATATATGTGGGTGTAGTTTCTTTCTTTTTTTTTTTTTTTTTTTTTTTTTTTAGAACTTGTAAGACCATATTTCAGTATTTTCTGGCCTCCATTTTTTCTAATGGAGACCCAATTATAGTTTGTCTTTTTTTCTAAATATGATGACATTTTTCTCAGTCATGTTTAAGATTGAGCCTGCAGCCCTTCTCCCCTCCTTGAAAGTTGGAGTTGAATGTCCCAATCCTCTAGCCCTGCTTAGGTCATTCATTCAGATGGCCAACCCCCATCCTGAGGCTGCCCAGGGACCGCCAGCTGCCAGTCAACTCATTACCATCAAGAAGACACCACTTTGGAGATTCTAAGGAGTTTAGAAATTGTATTGCCAGAAACAGGGTAAAAGGCCAAATATATATTTTACAATATCATAGCTATATAATATGTATCTTTGAAATGTTCTTTGTATTTTCTTGGGACATTTCACAGATTAATAAATGAATAACAAGCTCACAGAATAATTCAGACGTATACTCAAAAATCTTCATTGATTCCCTGCATCTTGTGTATTTACCATTTCCATTTATACATTTCCAGTGACTTCTTTTTTATTCAACTCTAAATATGCGGTTTTCTATCTGGCATAATTTCCTTTCTGCCTGAAGAGCTTTACTTTTTTTATAGCATAATTCTTCTTATGACTAATCTCTTAATTTTCTTTGATTTGGAAGCATATTAATTTTGCTTTTACTCTTAAAAAATATTTTCACTGCCTATAGATTTCTGGGTTGATATATATGTATATAAATATATATGTGTGTGTACATATTTTTTTTCTTCTAGAACTTTTAAGACAGTATTCCATGATTTTCTGGCCTCCAATTTTTCTAATAGAGAGCCAATGATAATTTGTCTTTTTTTCTAAACATGATGACATTTCTCTCAGCCAGGTTTAGGAGTTTTTCTTTGGTTTTCAGCAGTCTAACGCTTATGAGAAAAGATGTGGTATTATTTGTATGTACCCTATATGTGCATCGTTGAGCTTGTGAAAACTATGACTTTGAGAAATTTTTGGTTATCACTTCCTCAAATACTTTTTCCTACTCAATTGTTTATTTTTGTCTTCTGGGACACCAGTAATGTGTACGTTAGAGCTTTTTATATTCCCCTATAGGTTTTGTTACCAAACCAAAGTGGGTCCACTCATCCAGTGGGATAAAACCAAATATCCACACTGAGGTTTGCCACTGCAGAAAGGAGGGCATTTATTTGCAGGGAACCAGGCAAGGAGAATGGGGCAATGCACACTTTAGACCCATCTTCTCAGTGGCTTGCAAGCAAGGATCTTTAAAGATATGGGTAACTTTCAAGAAAGTGGAAGTTATAGGCAAAATCCTAACTCAGTACATGGAGGTTAGTCATTGCTGTGGTCTAAAAAGGTGGGGTATCTTGAAGTGGAGGCTTACAGGTCATAAATAGATTCCAAGATTTTCTGATTTGCAGTTGGTTAAGGAAGAGTAGTTTTGTTTAAAAATTTTGGGACAGCAGAAAGGTATGTAAGTTCTGGCTTATAAACGTAACTTCTTCCAGGCCCCTTAGGAAGACCTTGAGAAAAATTTAGTCCTCAGTTCCCCCTATCACTCCTGTTTCTGAAAAACAAACAAAACAAAACAACAACAACAAAAAAAACAGGTGGGACATATGTTAAGATGTTATTTTTAGTTTCTATCAAGAACCAAACATCTCATGACTCTAACTTCCTTGACTTTTGTTTTAAGCTATTATTACTTTCTTGCTTATCATGTTGCTCATTTACTTCTCAAGGCTTGCTGGGTGCCTGGGATTTCCCTTGAAGGAACTCAAGATTCTCCATTATTTCTGTGCTGGGGACATGAGTTTTGGGGTAGAATGTTGGGAAGGGTGCCCAGTAGGCTCCTAAGGGGGTTCCTACTCCCTTTCAATTTCTGAAGCTTTGTTCATTTTTTTTTCAATATCAGCTGTATCTTTAGATTGAATACCTCCCACTGATTTATCTTCACATTCACTGAATTCCTTCTGTCATCTCCATTTTTCTATTAAATCCTTTCTACTCTAGTAATTTTCTTTACATATTTCAGATATTTACTTTTTTATTTCTAGGACTTATCTGCTGAGATTCACTATCATTTAGCTTATTATAAGCATATCTTCTTTAACTTTATTCAGCATAGTTATGAAAACTGCTTTAGAATTTTCATCTGCTAATTCCAACATCTGGGTCACCTGGGAATTGGAAACCATTCATTTTCTTTTCTATTTAAAATAGGTATTATAAGCCTATTTCTTTTTATGTGAAAGATCTTATTCTGGATATATTAAATAACATGTTGTAGAGATTCTGGATTCTGTTATGTTCTTTCAAAGAATGCTGAGTATTTTTAAAGCTGGTAGTTAACTTGGCTGAACTTAAACTAGAAACTGTGTCTGCCTTGCGTTTGATAGTCTGTTCTCAGGCTTGTTCCTTAACTTTAGCTGTGCTGCTTGGAATTCACTTTGTACAGGCATAATTCAGGATTCATTCAGATATTGGGGCAGAGTTGATTCATAGAACTTGGGGATTTCTGTCTCTTGCTTTTTCCTTTCCAGGATTTCTCCCCACTTTCTGTTGGCTGTAGTTGCCCTAAGCTCAATCCTCTAGTTCTTCAGACTAGTAATACTGTAGGCTTCTTATTGGAGTTCTACATACGTGATGTGATATGCGGTCTGGGACTTGTCTTCTATAAAATAATCTCTGAAAGTGGGATATTCATAAAGAACTATTCCCTTTTTAAAGTGACAATTCTTGTCCAGTATCTGCCTCTATTATTCACTGCCCAGTGCATTTGGGTAGTTGCTTTTCATATTTTTTTCCAGAGTTGATGGTTGTTTTCTCTGAGTTTGTCTTAATAAGAGCTATTTGCTATTACTGGATGCAATTCTCACATATCCACTCCCATCATTTGCGTATAAGTTAATGGCTACATTGCTCACTCTGGCATTCAAGACTCTGCACAATATGGCCCTAACTTCATTTTTAACCTTCATTTTACACTTCCGCCTTATATAACTACCTCCTTACGTATTGGAATATGCTATGTCTCATTCAATCATTGAGCAAGAGGTTTTTGAGTACTTTCTATGTATCAGGCAGCTGAGAATAAAACCAGTATTTTCCTTGCTGCCTTGGAGCTGATAGCCTAACATGGGAGACTTCCAACTGTGCTAGATTATTACTGCCCTGAACATTTTCTTATGCTCATTTACCTCCCCTCTATTTTAATTTCCTCATATTATCTTCTCTCCTTTCTACCTATCAACGCTATCATCCCCAAATTCTGTTTCATCACACCCTATAGAAAGTATATTTATTACATTTTCTTCTTTGAGCATGGAAACTAAAGAATGTTACGGCTTTAGTGCACTTTTATTGTGCTACAGTGTTCCTCCCACTGTGGGTGTACAGAAATGCTTAGTGCATGAATTAGTGCCATTGACTGCCTCCTTATTTAATTTATAATTTATAATTTTTAATTTTTACTTTTATAATTTTTAATTTATAATTATTTAGTGAATGTTAGTTGCTGATAGGACAAGTGATTAAAGACCATAACATTTCAATCCATAAAGGAAACTGGACTTTAAAATAACTTTCAAAACATTTCGATGTTTTCATGCATTGAAAATGTCTTACCTGCATTCTTTCCATACTAGTATGAACCATCAGCACCTCAAGGATGAAATCATCAGCATTTTACATTGATGTTTCACTCTTAATTAAATTGTTTGATTCCCTCTATCATGATGCTGTTTGAAATGCTTTTGCAGTAACTTTCATGTTCTTTCAACCCAGGAGTAAATAAGGAGAATCTGAAGGTCAAGGAGGAACATTCTCTTTATTTTAACTCTTTGCATGTATCATTTTATCTCTTCTCCCACCTGCCAACCAAGAGTGGCCTCACAGGTTAGTGGGGCAGTGGAGCTATTCATGTCATGTAGAATGGTTCAAATTCAACAGAGGTCCAGAGAACAGTTTCTGATACTTGAAACCCTGTCTTTACTTAAAATTTATTGCATATGCATTAGTACCGTTCTCTTAAAAAAAAGAGAAACACATATGTTCATGTTCAGATAAAAATTAAATCACTGTTATCTATCCTATGGGATTCTATCTCCCCAGCCACAAATCTGAAAGCTGACAAAGGTTTCTATACCACTGTTGAGTGTAAAAGGATGTCTGTGAAATAGAGGTTATGTAATGAAATGCCAGAATTTCAGAATAGTCCAATGACTAACAGAGCTAGAATCAGAATCAGACCTGCTTAGAAACATCCAAAGCATGAGACCCTCACAGATGATTCATTTTAATACAGAAGTGATGGTCTCTATCTAGTGCACTATCAGGATTTGGAATTTCTTGATAGCAAGTTTGTATCTTATTTTGGATCTGTCATTGCACATTGTGCAATCTTGAAAGCACATGGAAAGGGTTGACATTCAGCTCCAATATGGCCAAAACAATGGTGTAGCTACTATCTGTTCTGATTGCCGGTGCCTATACCATAGCAATTGCTAAATATTTTTATAACATATTCGCTCTCTGTCTCTGTCTCTTTTTTTTTTTTTAGACGGAGTCTCACACACACTTGCACACAAAGGAGATGAGTGTTTTATATTTTAGAGTGCTGATTGATTTTGACTGATTTTCCTTTGAGGAAATAAAAACTTTACAGGAATGAGATAAGATTATATATTTTAGCACACCAAATGAATGTTTCTTCTAGATTTTATAGGGAGTTGATAGGTAGTGTGTATATGCATGCATATATACATATGGATATATATATACATATAAGTATAAATGTACATATATATGTCATATACATACCAGAACAAACATATATGTATATGATACATATGTGTTCTAGAGTGTATATATACATACATCATACATATAAATGTTTATGTATACATACAGATACATACTATATATCACCTCTCTACTGGGTTTATGTACTCTTGTTCACACAAATAATTTTCAGAATTTTATTTCTGATACACAACCATGTGTGTACTTGTGACTCTAGTTCATTTTCATGGTTAAAAACATCCTATTCTGTGAACCCACCACAACTTTTTCCGTTTTCTGCTGATGAATGTGTATTGTTTTCAGTGTTATCATTTTATAAGCAGTGCTTCACTGAGCTTTCTTTGTTATGCCTGCTATTAATAGTATATATGTGCAAAAGTTTATTTAGCATATATACTGAGGAATAAAATTGCTAGGTGATAAAATACGGGCATCTTCAACTTTACTGGATATTGACCAATCATTTTTCAAATAGTTTAAATCAATTTATGTCACCAGCAATGGGTAACAGTTCTTCTTTTGTTCCACATCCTCGTTAACACTTGACATTGTCTAACTTTTCATTTTTTCTTATCTTAATGGGGTAAAAATGTATCTCATTAATTTTTTATTTTATTTCTCTGATTTAAATTCATGTGGTAGAGGATATTTTCATATATTTATAGTTCATTTGCATTTTCTCTTCTATGAATTGCTTTTTCAAATCTTCTGCCCAGTTTTCTATTAGGTTTGGTTTACTCCTTAGAATATAATCTTTCTCAAAGAGCATTCCAAAAGAAAGTAATTGAAAGCATGTCTTCATCATGAATAGAACTGAGAATATATAATGTGAACTTCAATGTGGCGGACAGACACTGCTTATTCTCTGAAAAGATAAAAACACTAAGGTAACATTCATTGCTGGACCATAATAGTACTTGGATTCCTGCTTAATTACAAATTGGGCATTGAGAAGGGCTTCTCTCCTGTCAGTAATTATACTGGAGGGGTTGCCTTGATAGTAGTGGTCTTCTGGTCTGAAAAGAAATCATGCACAGCTATGTGAGAGTGCCCCTTGTGTGTCCAGGGAACACACTGTGAAGAGTCTGAGTCCAACTCTTATTCACTTTGACTTATCTCACTGATTACAGAACAAGGCTGCCGTCCAGACCCTACGGCTCTTCCAAGCAGATGTGCACAGGTGGCCTACAATCTCAAGTGCTCTTCTATAAATAAAGTTTATTAGGGGATTAAGTGACCACTTGTCAATCTTGAAAGGAGTGGACTGGACCCATGAGCGTGGCTACTTGAAGATCTGAGGGATGCCCTGGCATCTCCTTGTTCAAGGAAGCTTTCTTTTCTAGGTCTTTCTGTGCCTCTGTACCTCTAGAGATTTCTGGGAACTTTTTTTTACAAAATAACACAGCCCATAAGTGATGTAATGTATTAGATTATGTAGGGCGTAATAAAGCATTCATGTTTTCCTTCCTCAACATATAGAAAACAGATGTGTTTCTAAAGCTGCTCAGAAAGTGAAGGTGTAAGGAAGAAAAAATCATATTTTGCAGCCAAGAAAATGAAAGAACTATATTTTCAGGCTAGGGTCATGATGTGCATAGGGGCTCACCTCTACACCTGGGTATGGCCATTTGTCAACTTAAAAAGGGGTGAACGTGACTGATCCATTTCAGTATAAGTTGTCTGTGCCTGATGTTTGTGGTCATGTTGATATGTCCATGAAAATTAATGATAATAATAATAATGAGGCAAAAAACCTTTAATAGGTTGAAATCTCATCTTGCTGGGTGCAGGTGAGATGACTGAATCCCCTTCCATGGATTTTATAGGTCATGTTACAATGGGAAATTGAACTAATTTATTTTAGTCTCAATTTCCTGATGTGTAACATAGGGATGTTGTCATACTGCTTGAGTCCAAGTACTAGTCTTAAAACTAAAACAAAGAAAAAGAATGATTTTATACCATCATTTTAGCAATAAAATATCACTAAGACCCAAGGTGTTTTCCTGACTTTCCCATGGATATACAGCTGACAAGTGAAATCAGGTTTAACCTAGACCCTACATCCAGTGCTATTTCTGCTAATTATACGCTTTCTGTCCTCTTGATATAGTGAGATTTGTTCATCAGATGAGGTAGTGAATATGAAAGTGTTTTGAACAAACAAAGCCTGGGCAGTCAGTTATATACCTTAGATATTAATTCTTAGAGAGAGAGAGAGAGAGAGAGAGAGAGAGAGAGAGAGAGAGAGATTTATTTAGATCCACTCTCTGTCAATCAATTATGAACAAGCTACACAGTGCTCCACCTACATGCAAATTATTGTGCCAAATGCTAGGAGTGTAGAACAGGGTTTCCCAATCTTGGCACTAGTGATATTTTGGGCCAGATACTTCTTTGTTGTAGAGGCTGTCTTGTTCAATGTAAGATATTTAGCAGCATCCCTGGTCTGTACGCTCTAGGCACCAGTAGCACACCACCACTCCGCAGTCATGACAACCAAAAAGATCTCCAGATATTGCCAAATGTCTGCTGGAAGGAAAAGTGCCTCCCTAGCCCTCAGCTGAGAAGCATTGGTTTAGGAATATGGAAGGTGACCTCTGTTCTCTAAAGAGTATGTGCGAGGTAGGGTAGAGGGTGATGTTGGACTCATGATAATTTCTGTATGTGTGTCACAAATGAGAAAGCTGGGAAGGTTCACACTGAACATATCATAGGAGACCTTATGTGGGCTGACAAAGAGTTTTGTTTCTGGTTTTGGTTTTAGATATTCCATATGAATAACAATGGAAAATGCAATGACGAAAGTCTCACCACAATTTTAGGAATGAAGAAACTCTGGCTTCTCCTTCTTAACAGCAGTATCTCAAACAAGAAGTTAGTTTTTTATGATACTAAATTTCCAATTTTATCACAAATAAATCAATAACAAGTTACATAAAATACATTCTCCGTTGAAGTTTTATTTTTACTTATTTTTTTAGAGATGGCGTCTCATTCTGTCTTCCAGGCTGAACTGCAGTGGTGCATGTCTCACTGCAGCCTTAAACTCTTGGGCTCAAGTGATCCTTCTGTGTCAGCCTTTGGAATAGCTGGAACTACGTGTGCAACCACACTTTTTTAAAAAATTTAAGAGACAGGATCTCACTGTGTTGCTCAGGCTGGTCTGAAACTCCTGGACTCAAGCGATTGCACCACCTCAGCCTCCTGAGTAGCTGGGAATACAGGTGTGAGCCACTGTGCTGAGCTCTATTGAAATTTTTAATAGCACAAAAATGTATTAATTAAACATATATATTTGGTTTTAATTATCTTATCTGAAAACATTTTCCCTGTGTTTTCTATTCCATTGATTATCTATCTTTTACTAAATGGTCAGGTTTTTTGATTGGGTGTTAGTTAGTTCTGCTCCTTTTGTAAGTACACCAGTCATTAATCTCTGATTCTTTATTATCTTTAATTATTTTTATCTTTTTTCTTATAATTTTTTTGTCTCAAGCCTGTCTTCCAAACTGATGGATATATTTATAGCATTACCTATTCTATTTCTTGCTGCTTTCACTATGCTTTTTATTTCTGTAACAATTTGTTTATCTGCATTTTCTGAGACAATATGGGACATGTTGAAAGAAAAAATGTTGAAAATTGATGAGATGAACAAAAGGAGGAGGAAGATCCGAAGAGGAAAGCAAGGGTGAATACAGAAAAGCTATTTGATCTCTGGAACCATGGACAAAGATCAGAGATTGAGGAAGCATGTGAAGCCGTCAGTGGAGCTCACACTGAATTTGAGCCAATCCTACAGTTTCTAAATACACATAAATGGTTTCCTGGGTGCAGATAAATGGACTTAAAGCACAAGACGGCTCATTGGAACTAAGCTGGTGGAGGGTGAAGAAAGGGAAAGGACAAAGTAGGGTGACCATATTACTTTGGGCTTTCCAGAGAAACAAAACCGTAAAGATCTATCTATATCTATCTCTACTGTAAGGAATTGGCTTACATAATTATGGAGGCTGAGGAGTCGAAGATATGTATTCAGCAGGCTGGAGACCTAGGAGAGCCAATGGTGTAAATTCCAGTCTCAATCTGAGTTTGAAGGCAGAAGACCTAGGCGCCAGCTTGAAGATAGACAGAGAGAATTTCCTTTTATGTGAGCTAACCAAGAGTTTTGCTTCTGTTTTTGTTTTTATATTTTTCATAGGCATAAATAACAACAGAAGCTGCTGTAACAGGAGAGAGCACGTTTTAGGAATAAAGAAACTGGCTTCTCCTTCTTAACTGTAGTCTCTCAAACAAGACGTTAGTCTTTGCTGATACTACCTTTCCAATTTTATTACAAAATAAGTAAATCAATAACACATAGGTGACACAAAATACATGATCTGTTGAAATTGTATTTCATAAGTCTTTTATTATATTTAGACCTCCAATAGATTAGGTGAGGAGCCCACCCCCACTGGGGAGAGCAATCTACTTTACTCAGTCTGCCTATTCAAATGTTAACCTCATTTAAAAACGCTGTCACATACACCTGCAAGATACTGTTTAACCAAACATCTGGGCACCCTGTAGCCCAGTCAAGTGGACAAATAGAAATTATCATTATGTTGGCCTTGTGGGGCCACTAATCCATAGACCTGGCACGAGAGACCTTCCCTGTTGCACACATAAATGCCTCAGTTTGAGCTCCTATTCAAGGAGTGCCCATGCATCTTGGCTCATTCATACATGCCTACCATCGGCAGACACATATGATGGACAAGAAGGATGAGAAATGTTCCTAAATCCTGTACTTCAAATAGTAGAAGTGCTATCATTGCTCAGCATGACTGTAATCACGGTACAAGGAAGCACTACAAATAATCCAAGGCTAAAGAAATTGCATATTATTCTGCCTTGAGGACTGAGATGTTAAAAGTATGTACATATACAGCAAGGAAGAACTAGAACACTCACTACCTTTAGTATTCTCTACATGTCCCTAAATTCCTAATAGAGTTAATCCCTAAAATACAAAGTAATATCTCCATTTTAAGTTTCTACCTGTAAATAGCTCATTTACACTAAGCTAGAGGGTCACCAGGTAATTACAAGAACTACAAAACTACAAAAACTTCAATAATAATAAAAAATATACATTACCAAACAGAAGACCTCCCATTTTAGAACAGTCAAAGTCATCACACTTTGACTTAAAAAACTTAAAAGTGAAAGTAAATCACAGCAGCTGAGTATACAATCTGCAAATGTTTAAATTATTCTATTTACCAGGTTTCTAAATGATGAACAAAACTTCAGAGCTCAGTTTAAGTACATAATCAACAAAACCCAAACATACTATATTTTAATGAGTTCCCATCCCAATTAAGTAATTCATTCTGACGTCCTGTAAGAGATGAGTGCTTGGATGCCCTAGGAAAGATGGATACAGAGCATTGCTGAGGGTATCTGCATGCTACAGGTGGAGCCAGATAGAAAAAACAGTGGTAACATGGGCTCCTGGGGAGGTTCTAGAAGTCGTAATAGCTGAACCCACTGAACTATCTGAGCACTTACTATTTGCCATTATTCTGTGCATATTAATGCATTTACATAGTATATTTAAAATGACAACTCTAGGAGTGAGTTACAATCATTGCTACCATTTGGAGATGAGAAAACTGAGGCACAGAGGGGTAAATCCTAGACACGGGATGCAGCGATGGAGTTGCACAGCTGGAATTCAAACATAGGCAACCCATCTCTAAAGCTCACTATCTTCACCACTTCTCTCCACTGCCTCTAAGGAAACGTATGAGGCTGTTCTCCGTCACTAAACCTTCAGCAAGACAGGCTGGAAGCTCAGTATTCCAGTCACACACACTAGCAGCCATCTCTTTTGTCTTCAACATTTCAGAAATCCTCAACTTAATGTTCTCATACTCAATTTCAGGTAACAAAGAGGAGAAGTCAATAAAGGGTCAGAAAATGAGTTGTCAGAGAACTAAGTAGAGAGACAAGAAGAAATCTCAAGGGGAATTTGGTCTCAGTGAGTATATTTTGAGCACTTACTATTTCTCAGGGGCTGTGGTCCATGATTCATAGACATTTTCACTAAACACTTACAGCCCAACGACATCAATCTTATGGGGCCTGTTAATGATGAGGAGATGGAAGTCATGAACAGTTCAAGGTCTCGTTCAAAGTGCCAGACTGAGGACACAATTGAGCCAGCTCAAAGCCAGGCCCTGTGAATCTAAGATTGTGTCTTTTTCTTTCAGAAATAGAAAGTTTGGGTCAGACAAGTCAACAGTAAAGCAAGATAAGGGGAAATGAACTCAGGGTATAGCTAAAGACCTGATCATAAATTCAGATGCTATAAAGGTCACTGAGATTGGATATTGAAGAATGAAAGAGCCACTTGGAACCACTTATGTCTTACATGCAGCTGCCTTTTTTCTCTAAGAGTCCCTAAAGCAGATGTTGGTCATTCTAGGAAAAGCCTATGTTCCCTCTGGGACTGGGATTTAGGGAGTGAAAATTCTGCAGTGCCTCCTAGCACTTTTTATTCTAGAGCATTGGTGCCACTAAGCATTACCTGGATGCTGGACTCCCTGACCAGAAGGGGCTTTTCATTCTAAACTATACGGAAAGGGTGCTAAGTGGTGCCTTCACAGACTGTGTATTCTGATGCTGAGAAAC
This sequence comes from Nomascus leucogenys, assembly GCF_006542625.1. NCBI lineage: Eukaryota > Metazoa > Chordata > Mammalia > Primates > Hylobatidae > Nomascus > Nomascus leucogenys. Next base: position 116,008,010 of record NC_044386.1, read on the forward strand.
ACTGTCTTTGAGAGGATTTGTGCTTCTATGATTTTAGTATATCTCACAGGTACAAATTTTGATCCACATGGAAAGTTTAACGTTTAATTAAAGTGTGCTGTTATGGTGATGTCTTTCGGAAAAATCCTGAAAGGGAGCTCACTTTGCAGCACCCTGGGGCAGGGAACACTAGTCTGGGAGTGGAAAGGACCACACTTCCTGGTGTCCCAGGACCTAGGGAGTTCCCAGGACATGGAAATTTTTGTTCTAAAACAAGGAATAGTCCTGTGCAAAATGGGAAGAGCTGGTCACTCTCGCTGTATGTCAGAGAGAGAAAGAATAATGTAACCTACAGCAAGGGCCAGAGGATTACTGTTGCACTCTTGTGCCTTATTTTGTGAATTTAGAAGAACGTATTGAGTGGAGAACAATTCCACACTCATATGGTGGCATAGTACTGCAAGGTGAGAGTATGTTTTGGTCAAGTTTCCCCCTCTTATATTTCCATTTGTAGAAATCTGTTTTTTATTAAAAAAAAAAAAACATACTTTTTAATCTCTTCAAATTCACTGCCAAAATTTGTAGTACTCTAAAGTATCTAACATGAACAATTGAAAAAAAAAATACCGAAACCAAAACGTGAAAACAAACTCAAGTCATCACTTTAAAATTAGTGCTGAGAGGTTTCAGATCTATTTGATCTTACCTTCTAATACAGAAGAAATTAGGTATAGAAATCAGAAAAAAGTCACCCCAAATCAGTCTTCTGACAGGCAAGGTTTTCTTGGGGCACAGAAGTAAGATGTGATCTTATCAGAGGGAGCCCCCTTCTTGGATAATTCAGCATTTTGCCAAATGCTGAAGATGTAGTTGGACCACAACTCAAATTGATTTATGTAGCAGAATTCTGTTTTGTTTGCTTGAGTTGGCAAAGTTTCTCTCTGAGGACTGGGAAATCTCTGCAGCTTCAGCGTGAGGCCGGGCATCAGAGGAAGGGTGGCAGGAAGGAGCCGCCGGTTGTCAGCCTGTGAGAATGCCTTCAGGTGGCCACAGCATCCTAAACACAGCCCTGGGAGAGATGACATCTCCCTAAAGGGCTGCCAAGATAGTCCCACACCAATATGGAATTGTAAGCCTTTATTAAGTAGTTTACAGAGTCTGCTTCAACAAATGCACCCACTGCTGTGAAGACACCCACCGTGCCTTGAAAGAGATGCAAAGAGATCAGCCAAGGAAGCAAATGTTTTGGGAAATCCTCGCTCCGATGGAGAAGTCACCTATCCCCCATCCCAACTGGGAAATGGAGCTGGGAAAAGCAGGCAGTTGCCTTTCTTTGTGCTTGTGTGTAAATGTGTGTGCGTGCATGCCAGTATGAATCCACATTCAACACACACTGGATATTTTTAAAAACTAATACTTTCCTTGATTTAGAAAGAAAAATTTAAGGGGAATTAGCTTGTCAACATGAAACCATTACTGTTTATAATTTATTTCAGAACTGTTCAAAGCACTGGGGATAGAGAGGCACCCTTGGCCGATAATTTGTAATGTTCGGTACCCAGTTAATGACCTTTTACATATGGACTTGAGCAGACTCCGTGGATACAATATATCTCCCATATCCCAGCGGGTCAGGCCTAATTGATATCATTAGAGACCCAGTCCTTTTGCACATGGCCTTGGAGATGTCGGTGTTACCAAGAAAGCTGCTTTTGATTTATTTTGCTTTTCTTCTTCATTCTTTACCTCTTTTCTTTCTTCCTTTCTCAAGTCCCGCTCAAAGGCCAAACTTGTGAAGGTTAAAAATTCACAATCCAACTGCAGGGTTGGAACACTCTGGCTTGCAAATCTGTTTCTAAAGCTGGGACATCTAACGAGTCGCCCTTGGCATGTCTAACAGGTAGTGAGAGAGCCTTTTTTTTTTTTTTTTTTTTTTTTTTTACAAAAAAGGGGCAGTCTATGTGTAAGATACACTGAAACATTTCAGTCGCTTCTCAGATGTTTCTTGTTCCCTTTGGAAGAATAGTATCTTCTTGCTCCAGCTGCAGCAGAAAACTTGAGGTCTCTAAATGATCTTATAAAACTTTTCTCTATTCAGGTGCAAGTTCTGTGTCCCCTTAGCTCTGATATAAGTTTTCATCCTCAGTCTTAAGCTCACAATAGAACTTTTATATGTGGTGATCAACTCTTCTAAAAAGTCTTTAGGTTTGACTTCTGTCTATTTAAGCTAAAACAATCCAGTAAATATGTTCAAATCAATTGCGGTGAGTAAGCTTATGTGTTTTAGACTATTTTCAAATCTCTCCATCTGTCAAGAAAAAGGATTCTGAAATCTGTCAGCCAGAGATCATGAATTTCAGTTGATTCTGGCAGTAACCAATGTTCAAGTGTGCCATCTAATAGTACCCATTCAATTATTTAGAGTATCCATTTGTATCCATTTGATTGCATTCAAAACAACTAAATGCATTGTTCTTTGATATTTAATTAAAATGTAAATTTAAAAATAATGACTTGCAGAAAAGTATAGGTATAGCCATAAGATTTTAGGGGGCAGTGTTAACCTTTTATGCTTAGGGAGTACAGGATAGATTACAGAATGCTTCCATAAGCTCTTACTTAATTGATACACAAAACCATATAAGGCATAGAGAGTATTCCTGTGCTACAGACGTGGAGGCTGATGCTTAAACAGGGGGAAATGGTTTGCCTAAATCTCCACATTTGGGATAGAACAGGGACTGGTACCTAGACCCTACAACTTCTAGATCAGGGCTGTGTCCATTTCTAAGTGAAGCCTGTTTTTAGAGATGGGTCCAGCTCACAACGTGGCTTGCAAAGTTCTGCAAAGTTTACATCTCGAGACCGAACTTCTTCCCTACTCCGCTTAGGGTTTATGTCACTTCAGATTCTGGCTAGGTAGAACTTACTATGTCAAGTTTTCTTTGTTTGTTTCTGCTTTTCTAGGCCTTCTTTGACATTCTTCTCTCTTTCTGGGATATTCTGCTCTGTATATCAATATTTGTGCTATGAAAGAAAACATAAACAGGGTTTTGTATTGTAGAACTCCTCAGGGTCTTTAATATGCAAATGAATGTTGCAAAAACCTCCATGGGACTGACAGACTGCAGTGTTTGCCTAATTTAAATAATCACAGGAGGTAAGTGGTTTGCCCAAGATCATGAAGCCAAATAGTGACTCTACCATGACTACTGTCTGGTCCTCTAGGTTCTTGGCCGTCCTATCACACTGTCTGCCTGCTTTCTATAGCAGACATTAGTCTCTGAACTTGGGTCAAATTATTGTATAATTGTTTGAGAGGAAGAAAGTTAAAGGAGAAAGCTGACTTTGCAAATAATTAAGATTGTAAATAGAAATATAGTTTTTCCCTGGCATCTGTGTCCAGCTGGTAATTGCAAATAAGAGCCCTCTGATGCAGAGAAGGCTTAAGAACACCTCTTCAGTTCAGTAGCATCTTCCTCAGACACAAGGGATCGATGTAAGTGTTCTCCAAATTAGTAGCACTGAGCAACTCTGATTTTTCAAATGACTTTTCCGTCAGGTGCGGTGGTGCGGTAGTCCCAGCTACTTGGGAGGCTGAGGCAAGAGGATCGCTTGAGCCCAGGAGTTCTGGGCTGTAGTGTGCTATGCTATGCCGACTGGGTATCTGCACTAAGTTCTTCATCAATATGGTGACCTCTTGGGAGTGGGGTCCACCAGGTTGCCTAAGGAGGGATGAACCGGCCCAGGTCAGAAACAGAACAGATCAAAAATTCCTGTGCTGATCAAATGATTTTCCACATAAAATACTATGGTCTATAAGATGAAAATGAAGCAGACACACGCTGCTTGAGCCACTATTTTAGGAATTGCCTCTGTCTCCTGGGTCTATTCAGATTTTGAGCATTTCATTGTTCCTTTATGACACGTGCTTTAAAAAGCATTGGTTCCCCCTGAGCCTTATAAATCATCAGAGTCTGACCACTGGTGAATTCTAGAGAGAAAAAATAAATAGGGCAGGGGGGAACCTGGTACAGCAAAAGAATACAGGAAAGATGAATTTTATTTTCAAACATAATCTTACTGACACTTCTGGGTTCCTTAGGCTGCAGGCAGGGCAGACGCAATCCACACTACAAACTTATGAAAATTAGAAAAAGGTGCATCCTCAGGGCAAAAATATTCACCTTCAGGGCCGACAGCTTTGGTGATGAAACGCAGGTTGCACTCCAGGCCCCATTTGCCCCCTCAAATGGGTGTCTTAGTGTAGTGAGCTCTCTGCATAACCGCACAGGGAGCACTGAGTATAGAGAACCCGCTCCTCCATGTCTCTCTCCTGCCTGCCTCAAAACACGATGTGTCATGCTCAGTCAGAGAACACAGCACCATGAGGAACCATTACCACCTAATACATTTTTGTGGGCAAGAAGTGTTCTTGTATATACTTCCCCCTTGGGTACAGATCATATAACCATAATTTCTCCTGGAGCTTTCTATTCCTTTGTTACAGTGCTGCATCCCCTCTTCACCCCACAGATCCTGCTCGTTCTCTGGAATTTTCCTCTTTATTCATCAGGCTTCACTCTGTCCTCCCTCTTTTTTGGCATATGCACACCGACCTTCACAACCTTACACATATGTAAGGTTCAAAGAGTTCCCCAGCCACGATCAACAGTAAATAAATCCCAGAGGCAGCATCGAGTTACAACAGTTTTATTTCCACCATCATTCTCTTGCCTTTACCGTCCCTCTCTAAGAAGAAAAAAAAAAAAAACAATTCCTGGTGTTGCTGGGAAACCAGATGATTGGGTTTGGTTAGCGGAGATAGAATGCTTGCGGTACTTCTTAGGGGAACCTGAGGGTGAAAGTGCAAAGTAGGCTCTTGTCTAGGTCAGGGAGGGGCACATTCGTTATTTACTTTAAAAGGTATTGTTGAGAATTCATCAAAATGAAACACAGGTGTTCCTTCTCTTACGGAAAGGGCAGAGTCTGAAGTCCAGCAAACTTAAGACTGAATCTTGGTTTGGCTACACATGATCCCAGTGAACTTGGGCAAGGTAATTTACACTGGGACTCAGTTTCCCCATCTGCAAAATGGGATTGATAGTGCCTCCTTCTTGCCTTGCAGTAAGAAGAAATGGACAATTCTCTTCAGACAACGTTAGATCACTTTCCCTGCCATTTCCTGAGCTTCTGGCTTTTCTCTTTATCTCCTTCTCTCTGTCTCTCCCTCATTCTCCAACATGCCTCTCTGTCGTGCTCACTCCTTCTCTTCTCCTCCCGCCTTTCCACGAGAAAGTGGTATCTTCTTTCCATCTTTTGCCTTTTCCACCTTCTTTTGGAGGATGATGGCACAGCCCTTCCCCTCCTGCGAATAGAACCATTTTAATCAGATAAAGCCACCATGGGATCCTTGAAAAGGTCACGTGGAGCCACGGTGTGTAGTCCCAGTCCCACAAAGAGACCGTCCTCCGTGAAGTTTCAAATTGAAAAGAACATTTCTGTTCACCACATCTTTCCACCTTAACAAGAGGAAGTTAAAAGACCTGCTCCTGAACTCAAGGAGCATCAAACTTTACATATTTTGCTTCACCATAACCCTACAAGAGTGAACTCTTCCCAGGAAAAGGCTTTCATGGCCATTTCAAGGGAAATACCTTGCAACTGATCAAGGACCTGACCCAGCCATAAAGGAGGGGAGGGACCTTATTTAGGTGATATTTCCCCCTGAGGTCATTGTTCCTGGGTCAGTAAGGAGACATTTATGTCTAATAGCTTTATTCTGATTAAAAGAAAATAAGCTTCTACCCCGCCATCCCAGCCTCCATCTAAAACGCTTTTGGGACCAACTCAAACCTTTTAAGTGAATAAATTCAGCATTTTTTCCACAGCATTTTAAAGAAATACTCCTTTGCTTTCAATTAAATACATATATTAAATATATACATATATTATATATGTATTTAATTATATATTATGTATTATATCTATTAATTATATATTTATATATACTATATATTTATACTCCTTTGCTTGCAATCAAATGTAAATATATGTATACACATTTGTGTATGTGGGTATATGTATATACATACATATATCAATATATATGTATTATACATATATCTATATATGTATAATATATATGTATACGTATATATATATAAACACACGTACACAAATGTATTTATATATACACACTTACACAAATATATATGTATCCCTGATTAAGTGTCTGAACATTATTACTTAGATCTCTGAGAGAAATGAGATTGAGTCAGGGTTGAGTTGGGAGAGATTATTTATCATTTCCATTTCCGCCTCACTCCTGGTTTCTCTTCTCTTTCTGCAGTAGACTCCTCCTCCTTTTTGACCGCACCAGGTACTCTGAATTGTGGCGTGCACTTCTGACAAAGCCATGGCAAAGCACAACTGTCTTTCCAAGAATTAAGCCCTTCCTGTGAATTCATGTGTCAATCCAGTTAAATTGTTAAATTCCAACCACTTTACTCAAAAGCCATTTATTCAGATACATTTATAAAGCAAACAACAAAACCACCCACTGTCAGATGCTCACACATATGCATGCTTGGACACCTCACCAGCCCGTGCTGACCTGACAGTAGGCAAGGCTGCTATATTTTACGTTACTTGAAATGCAATAATTAACACCTGTTAAAGGAGGGAAAAAAAGACATCACTACCGTGCAGCAAATTACTGAAATCAGTATGTCTAATTTTTCAAGACTCAGTGCTGAGAGGAAGATCCCTGCTATAAGTTAACATGATGTGGCTGTCGCTACTTACACTTGCCAGCACCATGATATCAACAAATGGCTTTTTGTCTTTCTAACAAGGAGACAGTCTTCATTGGAATTCCTAGACAGAGGTGAGCTAGAATAGTCTAGTGGAGATTTTAATCACTTATGTCCTAGTTTTTGAGATTTGCATGTCTTTTTCTAGTTGAATTTAGTTGTTTGGTTTTGGTTTTGAATTCAGGATGAAATGCACTCACGTGTCAGGATTAAGTCTCCTTTTTTCTCTTTCTGCATAGATCTTCACTTCTGTCTACCCTGGTCGACTATGCAAACTTTAATCCTTTCCCATGTCTACTGTGATATAAGTAGTCTCTTTATTTTTCACTTGAAGGAAAGGGTGTTCTGAGTGGCTGACATTTCCAAATGCAGAAAGTGATTTAAGGGAGAGGCCAGGCTTCATTCCCTAGCCTCTACCCAATTTCTCCCTCTGGACTCACAATGTGGTTTTATCAAAATAAAAATGTATTAAAAGAATATACTCTTGGCGGACAGTGAACCCAGTCCTGGAGTTCTAACTGCACAATTTAAATTGACAGCAGTGGGAATTCTTTATACACAAGAGTCAATTAAAATTATGAAATTGGGCCCAGGGTAGGTTCAGGGGCATTAACATTCAAAAACACTTTGACATTTGCAATAGAAGTGAGCCAGGCATTCCCTTCAGGATGCCTCTGAGTTCATCATTTAAACTTGCCCCTCTTTTCTCCTGATTTCAAAATAAGGATCTCAATGCCCTCACTTCATCTGCCAGGGCTGATTAGCTAGCTAATGGACCATCTTTCCATGTTTTCAGTTTTCTCATATTTCAGTAAATGTACAAGATTTGTATTGCCAATTGCTCTGCAGAAAACTCTGGTTTCTGAGTTTTTTCCTTAAAACACAAAAATATTCATCTCCACCATTTTTTTTAGTAACTGCATACCCATGTTAATCCTCTAATCACTGACAAAGTTCTAGTCCATTAAAACTGGTACTGCACTTTGCTTCCAAATTCCTCCAGCTTCTCAGCTGGAGCCCACCTCAGTGTCAGGGGCCAATGAGAAATTGTGTCTCTGAAGCCACAGGGCTCTCCCTGGTCTGTAGGCACTGATTCCTCTGCCTTGCCAAAGAGAGGAACATCATTTTACCAGCTGCACAGAGACTTCCCACCTGTTGCCTTCTCTTTTCTCTTTGGTTCTTCAGCATCTGTACAAATCACTCCATGTGACATGGGGTGTGTATTTGAAGTAAGAGATAGGGAAGGACACAGCAGTTTTCCTTCTTGTCTGTTCTAATCTTCAACACTAATTGGTTAACTATGTTTATTATATTATTATGGTATCATACACAGAGAAGTGGAAAGTTTTGAGATGTCAGAAAATGAGTATCGATGAAAATGTCAAGACCAACCAAAAACACTTGTGTGTGCACATGTGTGTGTGCGTGCACACAAGTGTGTGTGATTTACTCATCAGCAACTATTGAGCATTGATAACTTTGGCCAGTCATATTGGAGAGCATCACATAAGGATGCATAAAATATGGCCATGACCTCCAGGACTTTAGAATTAATTTGCAATTAGGAATCCCATCTGGTTGCAAAGCAATGAGTAATATATCACCCAGATTTAGGAAAACTTAATTTCATCAAAGATAAAGAAGCAACTTAGGGCTGTTTCTTGTGAAATGACTCTTTGCCCTCCCAAGGCAAATAGCAATAAGGCCAAAATTTGCAATAAAAATGCAGTAAATAAAAATCTAGTCTTCTTAAAGCCATCAAAGTTGTGGAAAAGTCATTGAGTTAAGTACAAATTCTAATCTGACTGCTGCTAAGAGCTGCATGCATCCCAGTAGTAACAGAAAAGATGTCCCTATCTCTCTCTCTTTCTGTGTATATGTACACACATATGTACATATATAGTATAGATTAAAATATTACATAATTTATATATAAATTATATATAATTATACATAATTATAGGTAACAATAAAATTCTATATGTATAATTGTAAATATAATATTTGTTGCTAGTAGAAATTTTAAAAGCTAATTCACTTCTGAAGAAAATCAACTAAATTATCTGGTCTTTTCACTATATATTGATTAACAAATAAGCCAAAATGACCCTGGCAGCTAATAGCTAGGCTGTAATGTTCCCTACTGAACATAACCTTTTTTTTTGAGACAGAGTCTCAATCTGTTGCCCAGGCTGGAGTGCAGTGGCACGATCTCAGCTCGCCACAACCTTCGCCTCATGGGTTCAAGCAATTCTCCTGCCTTAGCCTCCTGAGTAGATGGGACTGCAGGCGCGCGCCATTATGCCCAGCTAATTTTTGTATTTTTAGTAGAGACGGGGTTTCACTATGTTGGTTAGACTGGTCTCGAACTCCTGACCTCTTTATCTGCCTGCCTCAGCCTCCCAAAGTGTTGGGATTAGAGATGTGAGCCACTGCGCCTGGCCTGAACATAAACATTTTCACAGAATGTCCCAAATAATTAAATGAGGTCACTCTGTGACTGTGGTAAAATATGATGAAAACAAGGCCACTCTGGAATCATGCCTGACTAGAAGGCAAAGACAAGGATGTCACACAACCACAAAAATAACCAAACATCTTCCTCTGTTGGCCAACGTCAGTAATTAGCACATGAATGACAACTCTAGCTCTGCTTCATTTCTTCTGACTTTTAGATAAAAATCTTTAAAATATCCAATCTCCAAATGCCACTCTTTCAAGAAAGCACCTGAAATTATTGTCAACCTCTCACTTCCTTAAACCACTCGCCAAAAACACCCAGCAGAAGCTTCAATCCCACAACAAGCCTGTCCCAAGAGCCTCTTGCTGAGATATACCTTGGGTGTGCTTCCCCTTACTACAGAAATTTATAAACCTAACTTAAACTGCAGATATATTTCTGGTGAGCATTGGCTGGGGTATTCAACAAATATACAATATACAAAACTATTTTTTAACAAAATAAGGATTATAGGTACCTTTTTTTTTTAACAATTCTTAATTTGCTAGTTTTTGAAAAGTTTTTTGTTTGTTTGTTCTTGGTTTTGTTTTGTTTTTGTTTTTTTGAGACGAGGTGTCCCTCTATCGCCCAGGCTGGAGTGCCGTGGCGTGATCACGGCTGACTGCAACCTCCGCCTCTCTGGCTCAAGACAACAGATGATTTTGAATGCCTGCTTAGTGTTGTATTGTACAAATGTTACTCCCTTTAAAAATATATAAAATGCCTAAATTAAACAAAAATTTTGTGCTTGACAATTTGTATAGTATGCCACAAAATTGTCTTACTGTAATTTTTATTCATGCAACAGACATTCTACAAGTTATATAGTACTTTGCTCATTATAAACATGAGAGTACAAAATTCAGAAAAATTACGGCACAGCACTAATAGGCAATACTAGAAATTCATTCCATGTATTTAGTTTTGTTTATGCTATGCGGTCTAATATCTCTTTTAGCATTGAAGTTCTTTAGGGTCTAGCTTGTATTTTTATATATAGTATATATTAAAATCCAGTTTTTATAGTATAATTTTGCTAATAAATATATCCATGTTTCCTAAATCTCACATCAAATTAAAAATTCCTCTGCAGTGGTTTAGGACTGCAAGTGTGGCAAGATAATTTATTGTATTATGATAACAGTATAAAATTTAAGACAATATAGACTTGGGTGCCAGGCAGCCTGGGTTACAATCCTGGCTCCACCCCTTAATTTTTTGGGTGGACTTAGGCATTTTAATGAATGTATTTGTGCCTCGGTTTCTCATCTGTGAAAATACAGAAGGTGGTGTTTTTCACAATATTGTTGCCATATTAATTAAACATATGTAAAGTGTTACAAATGGTGCCTGGGGCTCAGTGATGGATGCGCTAGCAGTTATTATTTTTCCTCTTTCCCTGTTTAAATCGAATAGCCAGAATTTGTGCTCCTTTAATGCTTAGTAGATGCATACAGTCAATGGAATTTTCCAATCTTTCAGCAAATCTCTACTGATTGGAGATACTAAGTTAGATGGTCCAAAGAGAGAGAGGAGACAGGAGGATTCCTTGGAGGGCTTCAGGAAGGGAGAAGAGAGCTGGGTAAACTCTTTTTTGTTGTGGGAGCAATGCTCATACTTGGGCATTATACTGGGAAAACACCTGGGTGGAAGAAATGAAGAAATGCCCCACATGTTCTAAGACAGCGGGGCCTTGGCAACATCCTGGAACACTGAGGAGAACCAGTCCCCTCTCAGGTTGAATTTCCCACCAACTGAATGTGAAGGGACTCTGAAACATACTTAATTGGATTTAAAGACAATTTTTAAAATCACATTTTCCACACTAGAGATTTGGTTTAGAAATTCCTACTTGCTATATAAGCTAAAACTTTCATATTTGGCAACAAACTCAGTTTCTAAAGACATTGCAAATTGTCTCATGTCTAACAAACAGGCGAGTGTAGTGGTTTGAACACGGGAGCTAGAATTATACACCTCGCACGTGATGCTGATTCCTTCCATGACCTCCAGGGAATGACCTGGCTGCTCCCTGGGTTCCTTTCTCCATCCACTGACTGGATACAAATGTCCACTTCCCCACAGGATAGGAATCATCTTGTCTCTGGGACCTCATATAAAGAGTCCTGTGCATATCCTAAATGGAATTGTCTAAATAAGAGTGTCCAAAATGAATTCAGGTTCTTCCACCATGGATTTACCACAGGGATGCCCTCATGAATTTGGATAAAGAGAGAAAGACAAATGGCAGTGAATAACTTTGTAGGCTCAAGTAGTGTCCTAGGGCCGGCTGGGGAAATATACTGGTACAAGCATCAGGCTTCCTCTTGACTTCAGGATTTATTATTTTTTATTCAATTTTAAACGTATAAGAACTGTTGCTAAGTGTCACACAATGCAGTGGCTTACTTTCAATATCACATTAAAAGAAATACATGAAGAATATGAGCCTTAGGAAATAATAACAGGATAACACCTATGTATTTACCCCAAAGTGAATCTGCCCATGAAGTGGTGCCCGTTAAATTCAGTTCAGAGAACTAAAAGCAGTGGAATCAAGATTTTTATAGTTGTCACTCCCTGTAAAACATCATTTGTGGGATTTTGATATCTATTAAAGACAAAGTCAAGCAAAAACATGTAAAAAGTTTCATTTAAATCGATGGTAGCAAATTGTACCATCATGATTATTGTTATGATTAATTCATTTTGTCGCCAATAAAGCTTGGCCTCTGGCCTCAAAAGCCCACAGTACCCCAATTCCAATCTCCAGATCCAGGGCCGAGGGTCTCAGGTGCGTGCCGGTCCAGGGAGTTTCAGTTCTGATGGAGTGGAAGCACTAACGCTGCAGTTGTTAATGTGGCATTTTTGTTACAACAGGTGCCCCCACTCCAAATAGATATGTTCGTCTTTTTTTAACCAGAGCTTTTTTAAGTTTTATTTATTTATTTATTTATTTATTTATTTATTTATTTAAGACATGGAGTCTCACTCACTCCATCACCCAGGCTGGAGTGCAGTTCCCTGATGATAGCTCACAGAAGCCTCAAACTCTGGGGTTCAAGCAGTCCTCCCACTTCAGCCTCCCAAGTAGCTGAGACTACAGGCAAGCACCATCATGTGCAGCTAATTTTTTAAAATTTTTATTGAGACAGGGTCTCTCTATATTGCCCAGCCTGGTCTCAAACTCCTGGCCTCATGTGAGATCCTCCCACCTTGGCCTCCCAAAGCGTTGGGATTACAGGCATGAGCCACCGTGCTCAGCCCCTTCCTTGTTTTACTCAAGGGAAATGATTGGGGTGAGAAAAGGTATTTCAGTGAATCCTTGCATATTTGAAGAATATTTTTCTTTATAAGGTCTATACATTCTGAAAAAAAGCCACTTTATTAAAAGTAAATATTTTGAAAGATACAAAGTATTATTAGGGTGACTATGTAATTTACCTTGCACACCTGGAGAATTATGAGTGTGCATAACACACTACTATCATTGGCCCTGAAATCATGTAGGGCAGCCCGAACTATGCGATAACCGGCATTTTAGTAGATCTATGGACTGAAAGAGTTTGTCCTAAAGGGTCTAATATAATTATGGGTACACTTTCATTAACTCTTTTAGAAAGTCCTTATGGAATTCTAAATCTGCTGTCCCTTACCTGTAATTCTGAAATCCAAAATTCATTGAACGCCAGAAGTTTTGCTATCTCTTGTTTATTTGTTTTGTTTTTCATAAAACTGTCAAACAGTAAACCGGGACAGCTTAATATTCTCTATTTTATTTGCTAAGACTATTGTTATGCTCCACAGCCTGCAATATTAATGTATTTAACTCAGGGGGCAGCCTGAAGCCCAGTTAGGTACACTATAATACCCTTCATATACATATACACACATATATATGTACACATTTTAGAGTGTGTTATAAGTTTAGAATACACACATGCGTGCACGCACACACACACACACATATACACACACACATATATATATTCTAAACTTATAACACACTCTAAAGAAGGTTTCTGTTAAGAAATATGAACCTGTACTTGGGTTCATTTACATGCAACAAACAACAATTTTTGCTATATTTCTATTATATAAATTTGCCTATTTACTGGACATTTTAATAACTAAAAATAAGTTAGACCAAGTCTGCATCAAAAAACTTAAATCAGTGCAGGAGATAGGCACATGAGTTCCTACCTGTGATGTAAAACGTACTGCACAGCCGTTCAATGGAGATGCAGATACTGAGCTTTGGGAACATATGAGGGAGGACTGAGTGAAAGAGGAGCCATCTCGCCCGTGTTGAAATTCACCTAAGTCTCGAAATGGACTTAATCAGGATTTTACTGGTTCCATAAAAACTTGGTGTTGGGGAAATTTTGGGTTTAGGAGACTAAAAACACATGATATTTCCATGTCCTGGCAAGTGGTATGACAGAAGCAAAAGACAATGGCTGGTGGTTAACGTCTACTGGAAAGATTAATTTCTGATGCTGGGGAGAAAAACATTATTTCAACTCTCTTAGAAGACAATTCCTTCCTTTTTTAATTGAGAGATAAAAAGGGATTAGTAGACATTGTGTGTGAAATATTTATTTTCTAGCAAAATCACACATTTTGAATGGCAGACTGTGGTGGCTCAGATTTGATCCCTTGGGACTGCAGAGAGATAAATAACACAAGTGCAAAACATTAAGAGCCTGGGGCCACCATCATTTCTTGGAAGATATGGGGAATTGAATGTGCAACATTGCTCCTCAGGATGGAGAGAGCGTAAGGTAACCTCCTCATCTGTTACAGTGACCCAGTGAGAGCCGAAGTCTTCAGGGGTGAAGAGGTGGCTTTCTGTTTTTGGAAACATTAAAGCATCCCAGTTACTGCCTAGTAAATACAGTATATAATATAAGAGGATGCTTTATCTATTCTCCCAGGGATATCTATGTGCTCAAAGCCCAGCTTGCCTTACAGTCACTGATATTGGTCCACATATGTCATGCATTGTAATCTGAGTTGAGAAAGAAAAGAAAAGAAAAGAAAAAAGTAAAAGAAAGAAAGAGAATGAAAGAAAGAGAGAGAAAGAAAGAAAGAAAGAAAGAAAGAAAGAAAGAAAGAAAGAGAAAAAAAAAGAAAGAGAAAATGGGCTGGATGTGGTGGCTCATGCCTGCAACCCCAGCACTTTGGGGGCCGAGGCAAGGCAGGTGGCTCTCAAGGTCAGGAGTTTGAGACCAGTCTGGCCAATATGGTGAAACCCCGTCTCTACTAAAAATACAAAAGTTAGTGGGGTGTGGTGACGGTCACCTGTAATCCCAGCTACTCAGGAGGCTGAGGCAGGAAAATTGCTTGAACCCGGGAGGTGGAGGTTGCAGTGAGCCAAGATCATGCCACTGCACTACAGCCTGGAGACAGAGTGAGGCTGTGCCTCAAAACAAAACACAAAACAAAAACAAACAAAAAACAAATGTATGCATTAGCTGAACCTTTTTCAGTTTGAAGGGTTTTCATTTAACTTAAAAAGTATTAATAAGAGCAATGGTCGTGGGTATGATAATTGAGTATTCAGTATTGAAATCAAGGTGCCTTAAAGAATCCCGAAAATGCATGCAGCATGGTCTCAAAAGGAGCTGCCACTCGGAATTAGAAAACCCAGACTCTTTCTTGTCTGCATCAGCTTCTTTCTTTTGTCTGGGTTAACTGGCTGTCTTTGCCTCTCAGTCCTCGTGGTGAAAGATAGCTAACCTATGTGTCCAAATTGCATCAGTCTTTCACCTTCAGCTACACTGAAGATGTTAGTTTGGCTCTGTGTCCCCACTCAAATCTCATTTCAAATTGTAATCCCCACATGTCCAAGGAGGGACCTGGTGCAAGGTGATTGAATCATGGGGGCAGTTTCCCTCATGCCGTTCTTGTGATAGTGAGCAAATTCTCACGAGATCTAATGGTTTTAAAGTGTGGCGCTTCTCGCTATCTCACGCCCCCTGCCATGGAAGATGTGCTTTGCTTCTCCTTTGGCTTCCGCTATGATTGTAAGTTTCCTGAGGCCTCCCTGGTCATGTGGAACCGTATGTCAATTAAACCTCTTTTTCTTTACAAATTACCCAGTCTCAATTAGTATCTTTATAGCAGTGTGAAAACGGACTAATACACAAGATTAACTAGTTTTCTCTGAATTCCATTCTCAAAATCTGGAGAGAGCTCATCCAGCTGGTCCAGTTAGATTGGCACTAGTGGAAGCCCTGAAACTAGTCAGCTTTGCCCAGAGGCATGGAGGGCAGGATAGTATCATATAAATATGTCTATTAATCTGCTTACAGATACATGGAAGGCAGAGAAGATGTTTGAGGTGGCTAGATATCTGAAGAGTACCTTGCAAAGTATTAACTAAAAGTATATTTTAAAATTATTTGCTTATTTGATATAGAAGGTGTGATACTAAAAGTACATTTTATCTTTTGCAGAATCCTCACTGTGTTTCTAAGTCAATTTATTGTGAAGTGTTGCTGGTAACCTCAGGTTTTGGTGGCAGACAAACCTGAATGCCATTCTGGCTCTATTATTGTGGGTTGTGTATTTTTGACCAAAGTCTTTAATCCATTATAGTCTCAGTTTCCTCATCTATAAAATGATAAAAATTGCATCCACCATATAGGGTTGTAACATGAATAAAATGGGAAAATGCAAATAAACCATCAAACTAAAATACTCGACATGTACGTGGCAAAATGTAAGCACACAATAAACAGTAATTATTAAAAATATTATTTATTTTACATACATTTTATGATTGCAATAAATTATTGCACCCAAGAGTACTAGCATTGGCCTTGTACTGATATTTTTATGATCACCTTATGGGGGTCGCTTATGCTAATAGGCTCTGATTGACTCACACTAATTCTATTCCCTGTCTATGTCTATTGTAGAAGTCACCCTAGAAATAAAGGAAAATAAACTATAATAAAATGGAAGAGTCACTTTGGCAGGCAAACACAGGCTGCAATCCATATTTTCTGGTTAAATATTGCAAGAAAAGCAGATTGTCAAAATTCAGATAGAAACCGAAATCCCCAATCCACTCTATTGACTCACTGACGTTATCACAAAGGGAGCGTGTGATGACCCTTCACCAAATGAGCTCAACCCAGAGCGTGAAGGAGGTAACATCGAGTAAGCATTTGTTAAAGGGAAAATGTCTTTTACACTCGATAAGCTTTGAGCTATGACCAAAAAAAAAATAAAAAATAAAAATAAAAAAGAATAAAAGATAGAAAGGACAGGCATAACCACTGGTTTCTGATGCTTTGTGCTACAGGACACAGTGCCAAGACAAATCATCAGGTCTTGGGGTGAATTTCTAGTTATTGTGGATGATGCATGCCGTCGGCCGCAGTGACAGATTGTTGGTAGTACGGGTCCTGAGTGTGATTAATAAGGCTGCTCGTCTCTGACAGAGTGGGAATGGCACCACTAAGAGTGAAAGGAGGCGATTCTACTAAAATCTGTTAAGGATGTTCCTTGGTGGGAAAAAATGGTGTAAGTAAGTACCAGGAGTAGAAGAGTCAGTTCACAAGCTTTGGCCACATTGATCAAAGATGGCCAGGTTCCACTCAGCAGAAGGGTCCTCTTAACAATGAACAAGCCCGGATTTCTCCTCTCCTTGCACAATGACGTATGTTCATTAAGCAGCACCAGGTATGCACAAGTGCATATGTTTGCATGTACTTTTATCTATATGAATAAAAGAAAAAATTAATATGATAATAAATTTGCCATTGAGTACATGCTTGTTTTAAAATTTGTCAAATCTCAGGTTCAAACAGAAAAAAGAGGGTCAATCTTTGGCCTATTAACAGATGTGTCTAACATTTAGATACTAGAGCCAGAGTTTTGTATGACACAGAATGAAAATATATTCTCTTATGACAGTATATCACTCATCACCATTAAAATGCAATAAAACTGTACAATGGGAAAAAGGAAACACTTGAAAAGTTGGATAAGGCTGGGCCATATATTAAGAGTTAGTATCTGAGAGTTATGTTTCTGATTAAGCTAGTATCAGAAGACTTAACAAGGGTAAGATATATCCTTTTCCATCTCTCAGAGGTTCAGGTATTGGAATGTGTCCTTCTAAAATCACACAACTGTTACTGATAGCCGATTCAGACAGCACAGAACTTGCTACTCTACTAGAAGGCAAAATCGTGGGTACTTGCGAGGTGCTGTTACTGATCAATTGCCTTGTATAATCGATGTGGACTTTTCAATACTATCTTGAGAAATGTCAATACTGTCTTAACGCAATTGCCTGTCAAGGGTGGTGAAGTCTTGGAAAACAAAACCTTTAGTGACAACATTATCATTTATGAGGATCTATCTACAAGATGCTAGCTGAGTATCTATTTGTTCCAGATAAGATTCTCTGTCTACAGTAAATACAAACCTGTTGGTCCAGACCTTTAATTTTATGCTGATACAGTGGAATCATTTCCTTTAGAAATAATTATTATTTTACTATGTTTACTTGTCTTTTTTTCTAGGTTCAGTTAGGGTAATTTAGCAATGGAAATAATAATCTACACCTCTATGACAATTTGCAGTTTGCAAAGTATTGTTTGGTTTCATTTGAGCATTACAGGTTTTAAAATGCATTGGACTCTTCCAATACTTTTTCCCTTTTCTTTTTATCCAAGAAGTTATTAACATCTGGGAGAAAGAATGGAGAAAAATAGAGGATCCCCATGCTCAACCAATAGAGTGAGTGGTCTGAGATTTAGGATTTGCTCCCTGTTAGGGTAAATGCTGGGGCAGGTAGAGTGTTAATTGCATGTATTTCTACTTTTCAACTGATTAGGCCAGCATCTAATAGATGAAGTTTGTATTTTGCCTAACTGATGGGTATGTGATGCTCACTCGTACCTAGAGTAATATCAATTTTCTTGCAGATCCGAAGTGTGAGTAATAAAATACTAACACGCGTTATTAATTTGTTTGTACATTTCTTTATAAATACAATGATAAACCTCATTCTTGCCAGATACAGCCTTTTGTAACTGTAAGGTAAGGTTGTTTCCTTAAGCAAGCAATATGCAGGTGGCTTTTATTAAATACTAGTTTCTAAGGGTATAAGCGGATTTTGCCTAAAACTGCTTCTGTGGTAAACTGAGGAACACACTCAATTCTTATAAGCACATTTATGCAGTTTATTAAGCTCAAAATAATTGACTTGTATTTAATATTTCGAGTGATAGAAGTATAAATATTTACTTAGAATGTAAATAAATATAGGTTCATGAATGCACATGATTCTAAAAACCAGTATCTTATACAGAGTAATTACCAATCAGTATCTAAACTATAAATTAAATGGCCTGATTTCCATGTAATCACTAGATGCTGATTCATTCTTATGCTATAGTTACCATGAAAGACAGTCACCCCCACTAAACCTTGTGGAAGCATACCTCAGGAGTTTAACATACACAGAAGCAGAAGATAGAAGGCGGACGGCAGACAATGCCAGGCAATCTCATCTTGACCCTATTCCATGCACTCACCATGGGTGATCCAGGCATGAGAATGTGGAAGTTCTGGGTTGGAGTTGTGGGACAAAGATGAGACTTAATTCAAGTGTTGAAGATGGTCGATGTGTCCATTGCAGTGTACATAAATCTGTCTGGAGTGTCTAGGCTGGTCATATGCGTTGGCTGTTCATTTATCTGGCATCATTCTTAAACTGCTAATCTTCAAACAAGAAGTAGGATTATAAGTAATCCCACTAATCTTCAAACAAGGAGCAGGCTTTGGCCTGCTTGGAGGTAAGGCTGGTAGTGAGAGAGAGAGAGAGGCTTTCAGAGACCTCTTTGGAAACCTGGGCTCCAATTGCCTCAGCGGTTTTCTACCTCCAAGTAACTTGCACCTTAGAGGAGGAGACACCCCAGCATGAGACATATACCCCGACCGAATCCCTGACCAAAGTTCATTTTACAACTTTTAACTTAGGTTCCCCAATCAGCCTCATCTTAGAGGTCTCCTCCGCCCTTCCCTCAGTGTTCCACGTGCTGCTAACATCGCCCTCTCTGTCTTTGGCCTGTTGGGCAGTGAGAGCTCCTGTGAAGTAGCTCAGAGGCTAGTTACCCATCAGCCTTTGCAAAATTGTCATTAGAATTTTGTCACTGATTGAGTGACCTTGGGCAAATCATGTAGACACTCTGAAACCCAGTTTCCTCATCAGTAAAGCAGAGAAAATAATAACACATATGTTATTTTGTTGAAGGAAATAAGGATAGTGTTTAACACAAGTAAACTTTCAATAAATGGCATTTATTAACTTACTAAGTTATCATTAACATGACTCTATAAAATGTTGTAAATATATTTCTCCAAAGGTGAGTGTAGTTATTTTATTTTTATTAGATGCTTGGCATTTATTGAATAGAGCTAACACTTTATAAATACGCATAAATAAATGTTGGGGAGAAAATCCCCAGTTGAACCAAAAAACTACCTAACAATTAATTTTATTAATTATAATTCAGTCATCTGCATTTAGAAAGCTTGAGATCATACAATAAATGGTAAAACCAATAATTATTTTCATTAAGTCTAATTTTTTTACTGTTTTATTTTTTTCTTATGGAATTACATAGTTCAATTAATTATGCTTGGTTTTATTGGGCATATAGTCGTTTGTTAGATTTCTTAAAGTCTTTATTTTGCTATTGAGAACATGAGAACCACTCTGTATAATATGAAGTGCTCTGTTTGTAAGATGCTATTTTTACAATACTTAGGAATAATTTCTTAGCTCCCTTGAAAGTCTATGACAATCCCGTTACTAGTGTTCAGAATCCCATATGTCATGGTCCTCTTCAACAATGTTTGCAATAGATTGATCAGACTGGGCCTTTTTAAACTGGCCAGCCTGGGGCACAAGCAGGGTTAGGATATAAAAGTCTTAGTTATTTAGTCTCTTAAACTCATGTAGCTGTTTTAACCATAACAGTTAGAGGGTTTTCAGGAAGAGCCACAATGAGTTCACAGTAACTCATTTCAAATTTCATATATGACTATGTGGCACACCACGGAATTGATTCTCTTCTGTAAGAGTTACTATTGGTTTTCCTCTTTGCAAACTCAAGGCCTTGTTAAGTTTTTATTTGAAGTGGTAATAGTACTCTTTTCAAAGTCTCATTGAACAGGAATGTTCACAATCAAGAATACATGACCTTATTGCTAAGACCATGGAATGTATTTGTAAAGTGTCCAAAGGGCTCACTTTTTTCAAGGAAAAGAGATCACTTTTAATCTGCTCTGAGAAGATCAGGTCGTCATCCAGTTTGAACCAACCTTGTTGTTCATTCGTGATGTTGTTACCCAGTATCAGGAATTTTTAGCCAAAGGAAAAAACGTAAAACTCTAACACTGACTCAAAAAATATCTGTCAAAATGGACGTTAATCATTCTTGAAGGATTAGCTAGGGTGAGATTAGAGACAAGGAAATTAAATTTAAAAGAGAGGAAAAAAATCCTTAAAGGTCCAGACTTAGGATAAGACTGAGATGTGTAGGAAAAGAGGGAAAATCAAAACAAAACAAAATACCTTTTGCACTTAAGGGCTTCAGATGGTCTAACTGAGCAAGAAGAGACAATTACTATTAAGCTTTCTCAGGTATGATGATGGATTGTCAAAAAACTTTTATGGAATAATTCCCTGAGAAGATGAACACCAAAAGATACTGTAAAAAGCCTGTTAACTGGGCAAAATCTGGAAGCATTCCCCTTAAAAACCAGCTCAAAACAAGGATACCATCTTAAACCACTCCTATTCAACATAGCATTAGAAGTTCTAGCCCAGCCAATCAGGCAAGAGAAAGATATAAAGGGCATCCAAATAGGAGGAAAGAAAGTCAAACTATCTCTGTTTGCAGATGACATGATGCTGTATCTAGAAAACTCCATGGTCTCAGCCCAAAAGCTTCTTAAGCCGATAAACAACTTTAGCAAAGTCTCAGGATACAGAATCAATATGCAAAAATAGCTAGCATTCCTGTACACCAACAACAGGCAAGCCAAGGGCCAAATCAGGAACGAATTCCCATTCACAATTGGCACAAAAAGAACAAAATACCTAAGAATACAGCTAACTAGGGAGGTGAAAGATTTCCATAAGGAGAACTGCAAACCCTTGCTGAAAGAAATCAGGGAAGACACAAACAAATGGAAAAACATTCCATGCTCTTGGATAGGAAGAATTGAAGTGGCTACGTTGTCTGGGGTGTATACCTTGAGATTTGTCTTCTCGTGCCAGGAAAATTTAGGACGTGGACACACGAGGGGTTTAGGAGCGGAGGTTTTATAGGCAGAAGAGAAGAGAAAGACAGTGAGAGAGAGAGAGAGAGAGAGAAAGACCGCCTAGCGGCGGACGCGCCAATTTTTTTGTAACAATAGTGAGGCAAATTTGTTTTAACAATAGTGTTAAAAGACAACAGGACTGGCTTTTGTCAAAATGAATTTCCTAAAATGAAATCAAAGAAAAAAATGTATCTCCTTTTTTGGAAGAATTTGTGTAGTATGGTTGTTTTGTACTATGGTTGTTCAAATGCAGAATCATTTGAACACTGCAAAAGGTGTTGTGTACTTATCAAGAACACTTGGTTGTAAGGGGAAACTATTTTCCATGCTATTTGAGTATATATGAATTTCAAAAAGAGGAATAAGTAGTATTTTTTAAGCTTTACTCTTGCTCATGTGGTAGCTCTTCCTAAGGATTCCACATTCACTGCACTACAGCCTGGGTGATGAGAGTAAGACACTGCCTCAAAACAAACAAACAAAAAAAAAAGGAAAAAAAAAGATTTGTTATTGTTAATGTCATTTAATTCTTGCTGCAACTCTGAGCTTGTTCTCCTCCTCATTTAACAAATAATTTTTCCAACTTTGTATAACGAGTTAGCACAATATCATGATCCTAAGACTTAATCATAATGATGATTTCTTGTATCAGATCTCAATAACTGCTTTTTAAGGTTTCATTGATAAACTTTAATATTTAGAGCAGTTTTTGATTTACATTAAAATTGAGCAGAAATTAGAGAGTTATTATATACTCTCTCTCTCTCCCTCAACACTCAGTTTCCCCTATGTTAACAACATGCATTAGTGTGGTACGTTTCTTGTAATTGATGAACCAGTATTGACACGTGATTGTTAACTGAAGTTCTAGATTACATCAGAGTTGACCTGTTGTGTTGCATATAGTTTTCATAAATGTGTGCTGACATGTATCTGCCATTCAAAACTGCACAGAATAGTTTCCCTGCCCTAAAAATCCTCTGTGCTCCACTTACTCACCCTCCACTCCCTATCCACCAACACCTGGAAACCACTGATATTTTTACTGTCTCCATGGTTTTGCCTTTTGCAGAATGTCATAGCATTGGAATCATGGCTATGTAGCCTGTTCATATTTGTTTCTTTCTGATAATAACCTGCATTGACATTTTCTCCAATGTTTTTGTGTGGCTTGATAACTTATACCTTTTTGTAGTGAAATAATATTTCATTGTGTGGATGGTACCACAATTTATCCATTCATCTATTTGAAGGATATATTGGTTGCTTCCAGTTTCTGGCAATTATAAATGATGCCGCTATAAAAGAACTGCTTTTTACCTAGTTGATCTGTGATCCACATTATCAAGATTTTGTCAAAGCATCCTGAATGTGTGTATATGGATACATATAAAACCATCAACATATGCTAGTAGGTCTACTAAGTACATAATTTCAGAATCCATACTATGATGCAGTATTCAAGATGTCTCAGCCTCAGATATGAGAAACTGAACTGACATATGCAGAAAATTAGATGGTCAAATAAAAACATTTAACTAATTATTATATTTTCAAAAAATATATGGAAGTTAAAGGAAAATGGAGGATTATCTTTAGATAATGAAGAAAACCTATGTTAAAAATATTTAATAATTAAACATGAGCATGCATGTTTAGAATAAGAACCAGGGGAAATAGTCATCACTTTTCAAAGGCATACTTAATTATTAATGGAGATGTAATATGACAAATTTGGAAAAAGATGGAAAAAAATTGAGGTAGAAGTAAAAGGTAGAAGAAAAATACAGTCAAAAGGATAAAAGTATTAAGCTAAGTCTAACTATACTAAGAGCAGTTCCCTCACATACAAGTAAAATCAAAGTGATCATTTGAAGGTAGCAGTCAAATCAAGTTCACATACAATTAGAGTACAATCTTATTTGCACCTTCTCACCCTCTACTGGAAAAGCTGTTTGTCTGCTTAGCTTCTCACCATATTCAAGTGCTTAGGTGAGAGCCTAGCATGAAATAGACTCTCAGTCAATTACTAACTGCTGGTTGTTTCTTCACTAGTACAATAAAGCATATGTTCAGGCTGTATTATAAGTCAAATCTCAGAATCATAGGAGAAAAGAGGTGTCTACCAATCCTAGTCACCACCCAGCAGCCTGTCCTTTTTGTTGCCTTCAAATTAGGAGTAACATATAACTTTACAAAGAGTGTTAGTTTGCAAAGTCATTGGTAAATATTCAATCTGCCCAAGCTATCTAAAATATGAAGAAGTGATGCGCAGTCTGTCTAAGCTGGTTAAAAAGGTTATCCAAAATTGTAGACTGATAACGGATATTGTCTTTGTTGCTCACTTGCTTTCCAACTGCAGATCTTGGCTAAAGCTCATGTGTACATATGATAATCATATGCCCAGGCAGAAATGACATCCAATTTCCAGTATAAGCACTCACACAGGAGCATCTGTCATTAGAGGAGATGGCGTCAGGGGAGGGAGGAGACACAATGTAGCTGCCCCAGAGTGGATAGGGACCTTCGACCCAGTGTCCTATGGCGGTGTTATCATACTCTCCCCATCTCTCTCTCTCTCTCTTACACTCACTGTCTCTGGAGATCAAGACCAATTCTTAGAGTGATATTGGCTTTGGGAAAAAAAAAATCAATGACCTATTCTCTTGGTCAGAGCATGGAGTGTTGAGATGGCAGTCAGCACAGCAGGAGGTGGAGAGGAAAATGAAATAAAAGGGTGCAATATCAAGGGATGGGGGACATAATTATGCTTGCAGAAAAGTATGTTCAATAAGCAGATTGCTGGGGAGTGGCAGACACTAGCTTTTCATAAATATGAAATTGGAATTGGGTTGAAAAAAATTAGGGCACTAGAGCTTTTTCCCTGAGTCAGGAAGGCATGATAATAGAGGTTATTTCCATCTCCATTGCTACCTGCCATTTGTCAATCACCTAATTATACTTGGTAGAAGGGGCTACAGCAAATGTTCTCCACTATGCGGAAAGCCTGGGTGAGATTTCTGTGGGACTTGCTTTGCTTTATTTTTATTTTTGAAGTCAAACTGTTTTTTAGGGAACTGAGGGAGAAAGGAAGGGAGGGAGGGATGGAGGGCAGGAGGGGAGGTAGAGAGGAGTGAGGAAGGAGGAAGGAAAGGACGGAAGGAAAGAAGAAAGGAAGGAAGAAGGGAGAAAGGAACGGAGGGAGAGAAGAAGGAAGGGAAGAAAAGAGGGAGGAAGAAAAGAAAGGAGAGATGAAAAGGAAGGGGAAAAAGATAAGAGGAAACAAGGAAAGGAGAGAAGGACAAGAAGGAGAAAAAGGGTGAGACCAGAACAGGCTGTTCGTGTCTATGAGGAAAAGTGCATCTGGCTGAGCCCAGGCTTTGGGAACTCGCCACTCCCCTTTAGCTATTATAGAAAGAGACCTGCCAAGATGAGAAATTACCACAGGAGGGGTTGGATATTAGGATTAATTGTCTTGAACCAGAGCAGTGGAGCAGGTATGCAAGTCATATGGAGGTGGAGACAGTGACGCCAATGAACAGTCCTTACTGCTTTTCCTCCCTAAAGAAAAGTAGAAATTTAAGTAATAATACCAACATTTTCATCATAATATTACAAATTTCAGAAACTTTAAGAAAGACAAGATAATGGCTTTTCAGTGTTTTAATGATTTGTATTAAAGGCAGGTGCATTGTTGAGCAGTTTGAAATGTCTGAGGTTTTACTATAACCTGCCTTTCTTTTTTTTTTTTTTCCTCCTTACCCCCAGTGATATTGGTTTTATTTGTTTTGGTATTTACACTGACCACTGACCTATTCCTTTAGAAATGTAGTTTCCTTAAATGATTCTAACCAACAGTTTCAGGAAGTTACTTATGGACCTTCAGAGTCACTGATGTTAAGCTTGAGACATGAGCCTCGATGTGTTCTTCTCTAAATTGTCACTTATTTTGAAATCATTAGTTTTCCAAATTATATACTTCTTCCCTGTAACTGAACTGATAAAAAAAGAGTTCAGATAATGTGTATATTTTGTTAATGTCTCTACTTTCATAAAGAATTATTACAAAATTCTACGTAACCCTCACATTAATGAGCATCTGCTCCTAGGAATCCTTTTGTTGTTTTTCCTGATTGTGCTTGTCCAGAGTCAAGTGTAACACTAAGATCATAAAGCATTGTGCTGTTTTTCATCTATTTTATTCACATTATTTGTGAATCACCTGAACACATCAAATTCAGATTAGCTGTAGATTTTCTTCTCCATATGAATTATCAGCAATGTTTTCCAACTTAACACATACAGATAATTTCTTCCTGGAAGTCCAGTGGAAATGAAATATTGATTGATTTAATGCCTTATATGCCTATGTTAGTTTTCTGTTGCTGCTGAAATTACCACAAGCTTAGTGGCTTAACACAACAGAAGTTTTCAGTTTTATCTTCTTATAGTTCTGAGAATCAGAAATCTGAAATGAGTTGGCAGGGCTGTGACCCTTTGGAGGCTCCAGGGAAGAATCTGATCCTTGCTTTTCCAGCTTTTGAGGAATAAGCCTGCCCTTACTCCCTGGCTCATGACCCATCACTGCAACCTCTGGTTCTATCCATCCATCTCCTTCTCTCTCTGACCCTTCCGTTTCCCTGCATATGAACCCTGTGATGACATTGGGCCCACCCAGATGACCCAGGATAATCTTCTTATCCAAATATATTTAATTTAATTATATCTGCAAAATTTATTTTGCCAGAACACATTCACAGGTTCTGGGGATTAGGGCGTAGACATCCTTGAGGGGCCACTATCCTGCCTAGCATAGCACCTAACATTCAAGTAAATAAATGAATCTCTTTCTAATTCTAGCACCTTTTGTTAAAGGAGAGATTCTGCTTTCCTTTCAAGTGTACATTAAAACATAGTTTAGTTTGATTAAGTTTGTTAAGAATACAAATGTGACCTTTGGAAGATGTACTTTTCTGTACATCAGAAGTCATTCATTCAGGGTCTCTGATGCACCCTGAGAATCTGAAGGTGACTGATGAACAGAGATAAAGGTTCTCAAGGAAGGGGCTAAGCCTGGTTTGCTCCCCGAGTGTATTTGTGCATTCTCAGGGCTTTGATGTATTTTTGTTTTTGTATTATTTTGTTGTATTTTCTGGCTTATTTGGGCCTATCTTATTAACATTTAAATATATGCAAAGAAAAATTCAGCTTCATCTTATTCTAGGGGCTCTGACTCTTTAAGAAACTGACTGCCTATATATTTGCAGTGTTTAGTATGGTCCCTGTTATATGGTAGATTTCCAACCAATATTTCATTAAGATATTAATGATTAAATCATTTGTGTCCTGGCTCTGTTCCCTATGGTTATCCCTAAATTCCATTTTCACTATTGAGTGAAGAGAAAACTAGCAAGGTCTTAGTGTTATTGATGTCCTTTGGTGGATCCCTGATGGGGAAGTGTCCTGCAGTGGAAGTGCCAACGATTTGTCAGAGGTAGGATTTGTGAGTGGACACTCACAAAGACAAATAGCCATTGCCAGTTGGTGGGTCCATTCAAAAGAGGAACTGAGCCATTACATACAGCTGGAGCCCAAGAGGAAGGAGCTACCCAATCAGGATTGCAACCAAATGGATTGGGCTCTAGCTTCAGCATACAACTACATGGTGAAGAAGAAAGCAGTGTTGGAGCTCAATGGAGCTGATGGAAACAATACTGGGAAGGGAAGATAGTCTCTCAGTAAGCAGCAGGTAGCAAAAAAGATCTTACATCCTCCTTGGATGAGGGCTTACAAGGCAAAGTGGGCACTGGAGGTCAAGGCAAGATTAAGATTGCATGCTGAGTCATCTCATAAAACTCAGATCAACTGGAGAAGGCAGCAATAGAGATGACTGTTTTGGGAAGTATTTGTAAATTGCAACTATGACCGTCAAAGAAATGATGTCTTTATCTTATTGGAAAAGGTAATTTAGAATAGATCCCCTTTATAAAATAGCCTGGAAACAATTGATGCTGGATATTCATATCATCATCAACCAATAGACAGTCAGAATGCAATGGCTGCATGCATGCATATGCAATGCTTTCAAAGCCTTTGTTTTACTGGGGGGAAGAAAGGCTGGAAAAATACATGTTTGTGACCTCAAAGTCTCTGTCCTGGATCTTAACAAAAATCGCTGTTTCTTTAAACAGGCAATGTGGGCTTGGGTTGTACCCAACAGAGAGCAGAGGCCCTGTCTAATTTAGAAGAGTGCAGGCGTCCTTGTCAAAGCCAGGAGAAGCTCCAATCAGATTCTCAGTCAGAGCCTGACCCCGTCAATCAGAGTAGCTTGTGGTTACAATTTTCTGGGAAATGTGGAAAATCATCATCTACAGTAAATCTTCTGCCTGAAATGCCTCGTATCATCTATATTTTATTTAAAATTTTGGTGTATATCTTCTATTGTTTTTGTGTATCTAAACTTTGGTAGAACAATATCTCGCTAAAGAGTAGCCAACATGACTACAGCTGAAAATGCCTACAAAAATCCCATAACTTTCTTTAAGTTTTAATTTTTATTTATTTTAAGGAAAAATGCTTCTGGTAAATCAATATCTTTTAACATCGAAAAGACCTCACATTGACAAGACATTGTTGAGACAATGACAGACATGGAGGCTTGGTCCTGGCCTCGGGGGTGTCTTGGTATTGTTAAAGAAACAGTCATGATCCTAAAAATGCAGCTAGGGTTTGACAAGAAGAGAAATTCTTAGGACCAAGGGATGAGAAGAGGTTTTCTAGGTATATGGCGTGCATGGACAGAGGCATGGAGGCTAGGGAAGTCATGGCTTCCATTTGCATGAATAAGCAGCCTGGATGTGGTTACAGCTAGGAATGTCAGTTAGCAGAAAGCAGCTTGTGAGACTGGGAACATATATTAGGACCAGATGGCAGAGGGCCTAGATTGACTTGGTGGTGGAGGAGAGGGTTTAAGTGAAAAATGGAAAGAGGATGATCAGAGGAGGAGGAGGGGACCATGTCCTGTGGTTTCTACCTCACTGGCCTTGGTGAATACTACTTTTTGAAATTGACCACTAAACTGTCATTGTAAGTTATGTAATTCACATGGAATTGAAATAATCTCTTAGGATCGGACATCTTCTTAATACCAAATAGTACAATTCGCTTTACTATTACTCAGCCCACCTGTAGAGACTACTGACCAAATAGTTAGCCAGCCTCTATCTGGACAGATGTACATCTTGTGTCAGCTATTAGATTATGACCAAGTTCTCCTTTCTATTGCTACAACTTTGCTTACTTGAAGTTTCTACACTCCAGTCTCAGTCCTGCTCTCTGGGATCATGTGAATAGTTAGTTCTACATTTTCTCACACATTATATATCTGCAATTATTTTACAAAACTTCCTATCCCTTCCACACAGTCTCTCCTCCATGCCATCGCTCACAGAACAAAATCTTGATTCTCTATACTGTTCTGGTGCATTTGCTCATTCATAAAAACCCCTTTTCCTTAAGGGTGGACTCCAGAAATAAAGAAAAAATGTCCAGGTGTGACCTGAGGAAAGAGAGCAGAATGTAACTAATTCTTCACCCTCTAGAGGATTGTATTTCCAGAAAAACTCAATAGCTATAAATTATTGAGCTGATACCCCAGAACAGGCCCATAACTGGTCATTTACACTTATGAATATCTCTGTTTTACAGATGAGGAAGCTGAATGCCAGAGAGGCCATATAACTGGCTTGAGGTCATCCACATAGCAGGGACAGAGTCACAATTTAAGTGTAGGCCAGCCTCACTTCAAGGTCTACTTCTTTCTCTTACCCCACGATGCCTTTTATTTACCGGCTAAGCTGTATGAGCATGTCCCTGTGAAATGAGTGTGAACACATCAAAGAGTGTACTTTTTAACAACAAATACAAAGGAAGAATCAGAGTATATCAACCTGGTTTGTCTTCTAACTACAGCTTGCATTTATAAATAGTCCGAGGATATAGATAGTCCCGACAAATACAAGTTAGGCTAATGGTTTTCAGGACATGGGAATGTCAGGAAAAGCAATGGGCTTAAGCAGATTTAGTTGGAAGGTTGCAAAAGAAAATGGGGCTATAGGAGATGTGCTTTTGCCAACTACTGAACTAAAGTGTTTCTATTTCAATTTTTAGTAATATCTAGATAATCTAGGCAATTGTTGTCTCATGGTATTTTCCTTGTGTGACCATGGTCCCAGGTAGCAACTGGTGTCCTTTGACAAGGCCAGTATGATTCACAGTAAGTCCAGGGATCCTTAACATCCTGCCAGCCACTTCACATTTTCTTCTCATAAATTTGACCTCATAGGCTATAGTCAGCATATAAGGAGAAGATGGCACTTTTATTATTTAGTAGTGACATAGGTAACCTATTTCTTAATATGCTAAGAGAATTTTAAAACTAGAAAATTGTTCGATTATTGGTATGACATAGCAGAGAAACTGCCAGTATTTTAAGTTAAATTTTGTGAATATTTTATGAAACGTTTGCTTCAGGCATATGGGAGAGCATCCTTTGACCTGTCACCTTTCCAAATCTTTAGGGTAATAAGTTGTGCTATGATGCACTGTACTCAACCAACAAGTATTTTTCATATCTACTTGGCATATAAAGATAAACACAAACTAGTAAAAATCTTTTTTTCAACTTCTATATATAATTTTAGAAAACTTATTTTCTCTCATCCCCAATATTGCACGTAATTTTTATTGTAGTCTATATTTCGGTGAATATCTGTGGGAAAAAATAATTTTCATTAACTTGTCTTGACTAAAAAACACTAACATAATTGATTGTAGCAGGAAAAATATTCAGCTACTAGATACCATGCCTTTATAATATGTAGGAGATTCCAGTATTCCTGCCAACTACTCACTACCACTGATACAAAACTAAATTAAAAATAAATTTTCAAAAATTCAAAAAAATTAGCATATAATTTTTACATTCATTCAGAGTATCACTTTGAAGAATGATGCCTAGGAAATATGGTAAGTCTTCAGACTAAGCCATTAAGGAAACCTGAGAGTGAGTTAGAATTTTGCTAAATTGGGTATGAATCTTTTACTTAACTTTCAACTGGTGTATGAAATAGAGACAAAGCCTATCTTAAAGTTCTAAGATAGGCTTTTTATTATCTTATATTATACATATAAATATTTAATTCTAATATATGCTAGCACATTTTAATTGAGAAATGGATATTTCATGTGGTAGGGTTTCCTTGCTACTTTTAACTGATAATGTGTTTATAATCAACAACATCTTTATATAGTTATTCAAGTGAGGAACAGAAGTACTGACTCAATAAGCTGCAGAATTCTATAGCACTGTAGGATAAATATAGTTTAAAAAATTAGTCGGGTGTGGTGATGGGCACCTGTAATCCCAGCTACTCAAAAGGCCGAGGCAGGAGAATCGCTTGAACCCAGGAGGCGGAGGTTGCAGTGAGCTGAGATCATGCCACTGCATTCCAGCCTGGGTGACAGAGTGAGACTCCATCTCAAAAAAAAAAAAAAAAAAAAAAAAGCAGCTGGGTACGGTGGCTCATGCCTTTAATCCCAGCACTTTAGGAGGCCAAGGCAGGTGGTTCACCTGAGGTCAGGAGTTTGGGAACAGCCGGGCCAACATGATGAAACCCCATCTGTAATAAAAATACAGAAAATTAGCCGGGCATGGTGGTGTGTGCCTGTAATCCCAGCTACTCAGGAGGCTGAGGCAGGAGAATGGCTTGAACCTGGGAGGCAGAGGTTGCAGTGAGACGAGATCGTGCCACTGAACTCCAGCCTGGGCAACAAGAGCTAAACTCCATCTCAAAAAAAAAAAGAAAGAGCAACGAATAACCATGAATTTGAGTAAACCACTGAAGAAAAACATCAGGCAGATAGGAAAGCAAAAGTAAAAACGTGAAGGTTAAAAAAACAATGACCACAACAAGCAAAAAGTATTGTGTGTGCAAAAGAAAATAAAAGTTGTTCATTGTGGTAAAATGTAAGTGGTGAGTCATAAAGTGATCAAATATAATGCTGGCAAGGTCAATGGAAACAATATTATACAAGATATTCTATGCCATGTTGAAGACTTCGGCTTTATTCTCTCATTAAGTAACTTGTAAGACTCATCATAGTCAAATTGTGTTTGCTCTCTGAATGATTAAATTGAGATGGAGCATAATAAGCAGTTATTAATGCCCATGAGAGAACTTAGGGTTTAAAGCAGAGTTAAATAATTAGGAAATATTTCAACAGGAAATATTCATAAAATGAATGTTTGAGGACATATTTTATTAGATAAAAGGATAGAGAGAGAAAGAAGAATCCAGCATGATCCTCAATGTTTTAGTTTGAATTGATAGATTTTGGTGGTGCCATAACTAAGTTAAGAAAAGAAGAAATGGCTGACCTTAAGCAGGTGACATGTTAAATTTGGGCATGCTGAATTTTATGGTCTCTGCTCTATATAAGTATTTGAAACTCAGAAGCACAGAGATGTATAGGTCTGATGATTAGAGGAAGAGTTTAGACTATAGTGATAAGAGAAATCAGCATGTAAGGGTAATTGAACACATATGAGTGGATAAAATTAACTACAAAATGCATGGTTGTAAAGAACATTGGAAAAACTAAGAACTTTAGAGAATAATAACACTTCAGGCTAATACACAAGGATGGGATAGGGAATGATTTGTTAAAGTGATGCAAATAGTACATGAAGCAATTAACGAGATCCAGAAAGTCAAGAAAAATAAATAATCATTACATTTGACAATATAACACCATGTAAGCTCTGAGAAAATTATAAGTCTCTTCTTAAATATATTGTTTCTTATATTGTCCTGCACCTAGAATAAAACCAGGTATATAACAAGCTCTGAATATTTGCTATGAAGCCACTGATGGCCTTAGAAATTTAAATTTCAATACATCAATGAAATCAAATGCCAGATGGATCTGAGAGAAGATATATGTAAATCGGTACAGGATCTAGAAGTATAGATTCTTCTTCCAAGAATTTTAGATGATAATTGGAAGAGAGAGAGATTGAGGAGGCATGAAATGAAGGAACCATTTTTATTCTGGAGAGAAAGAGAGCCTTGGGTTTGTTTATGACTTGAGATAAATTATAGGTTCTGGAACAAGAAAGCATGAGTACAGGAGCACAATTCCAGAAGAAAAGGCAGAACAAGATCTCAAGTGAATTTTTAACAAAGAAAGAAGAACACCTTGGCATTTAAGAAGACAAAAGTGAAGAACATAGAAAAGGTCATATTTCTGGTGCACGAGGCAATAGAATATTGAGAATTCCTCTGAGGGCCTCTCTCTCTCCAATAAGAAGGCAGTAAGAACACTGGCTGAGAAAAAGGGGAACAAAGTCAAGGCCAATGCTTGAGAAGAGTGGAGAAGCTTTATGGGAGACTTTGAGTGAGTTGTGCATAAGTCAGGAAAATTAGTGAGGCCATTTGACTTAAGAGGCCATAGAGTCAAAGATTTGCTTTAATAACCTAGTGTATGCCAAGCAAAGTGCATAGAAACATTTTGTAAAATCACTACATATTTGAGGTTTGGCTGGATGCATTGGACATAAAGATATACAGAAATAGAGGGTTTTGACCAGTTCCATGAGCCAGACAAGGAAAGGAAAGTATAGAGGCAAAACACACTGAGGCCAATAAAGAAATTCAGTAGAATTGAGGTTATGAGAAAAAAATATACTCATCTTTTATCACACAATTGGCAATTGAAATTAAATGTCCAAGGTAAGGCTGCTTTAGGAGGTGACAAAGTTTAGAATATGGCCTATTTAGGGGGGCAGAGGACAATCCGAGGTGAAGTAAAATGTTGGTGGAAGTATTTGGAGTTAGAAAACCCAATAAAACAAGCCATTAGGCAAATCACAAATACACCCACATAAATGTATTTTGCTAATTTGGTGGATTATTGAGATACACCAACCAAGCAGGGAGGGTGACTAGAGGGCTAAATTTGAGAGAAGAACAAAGTAACCAGTTTTCTCCAGCAGGCCAGAAGTGAGTCCCCAGCTCTTTGTGTACACACATGTTGATCAAAATATTTAGTGACTGTGTCTGAGTATTATAAGACATCATACAGGGAGTGTTTGCTGGCAAGTAAAGTTGTCCCCACAAAGGAGATCTTATAATCTCATCAAGTTCCCTCTTGTACAGTTGCAGATGGGGCCACGTACACATGTGGGTTTAAGAAAATGGTGCCTCTTGTATTTGAAGATATTATCTCACCTCTAGAGTCCTTAATACTTCTGCAGGATGACAGGAGTATTACTGGTTTCCCTCAGGTTCATCTTTCTGAGGCAATTTATATGGAGCAACCTCTTAGCATTAGGAATCTTTCCAGGTTTCTTCTTCAGGCACTGGGGTCTATGAAGCATTCAAAATTAGTCTGTGATGGGAGCTATTTCAGCCTCATAAGATATGCCCTCAGATTACACTTAACTTTTTTTCTCTTTAAAGAAACACTGGCCATAAAAATGTTTAATTGGCCAGAAGTATCTCTGGAGGCACGCTGTTTCATTCACTCAAGGAGACATCAGAGACATTTTAAGAGAGAAATGTGACCGGCTGAACACTAACATTTTGTAAGATTAGAAGCCTAGACTATAAAAGCAGTTTGCCAAGACATACATTTATGGATTTTACTTGATGCACTTCTGTGTTCCACTTCTATAGCTTAAGTCCCTTTCTGTTATAATATGAGCAACATAAAAAAGGTAAATAATTAGGGCTCGAGAAAGATCTCAGCTTATGTTGCTCAAAAATCAGTTGAAGGAGTTTTATGCGACATTTGCCATTTTTATCTTAAGGATGCCCTGAAATCTAAAGCTGTCTTAATGTCAGCCGCATGTGAGGGTCTCGGCAGAAAGGTGATCAAAAGGACTCTCCTGGCTTAGGTGCCCTTTGTCTCAGAGGAAGGTGATCCACGGCATCTGGAGATGATGGAACGCATGATTAACATTACCACAGAGAATGATTAATATCTTCTTAAGGCACCTACTTCCAGATTATCCATCATTTCATTAGAGTGAAAAAAGTTCCCTGTGAAAAGGGGCTGGCCCTCTGAACCATGAATAACTCACCCACCCCTTGACATGTTTACTAATTGAGTAGCAGAGCGGGCTTAATACTTTAATATATTTATACTAAGCAAATTATGACTTTTTTTCAATGCTCAGGGTGAGTTCAGGATTGTAGTGAAATAACAAAGTGCTTTTGTTTGGCAATTAAAGGTCATTTTATGATTAATACTAAACTTAACCCTTATTCTTGACAGAAAGCATTAATTTTTTTGTCATAAACCATTGACCAGATTTCTTGTGAGAGATTTTTGCTATGCAGTATTGGTTAATTTGCACTGTAGATGTGACATTTAAAAGATTCCTCATTAACCAGGGCCTTTGAAAGCATCTAGTTTTAGCCTGAGTCTTGAGCCCATGAATTTATTTAGTGTTTTACTTAAAGAGAGATTATGTATTCAGGAGAACAAAGTGCAAGGATGATGTCAGTTTTCTGTATTTTCTTCATCTCCACTATAGAATGAAATTCTCCTTAATGTGGTGGTGATGTCTCCAAATACTAAGCCTTCCCCATCCCCCAGAGTCCTAAAATGTAATATCCAAACTATACTGAAAACTATTTCAATACGTGTCACTATTTACATAATAAATCAAGAAAATGATTTGTACAAGTCAATTAACAGATCACCTTTTTATTTCTTAAACTCAAAATACTTTTCGTTTCAATACCTCGTCCTCAGAATTTTTCACTTTATTTTGTTTATGTAAAATTTTCGGAAAATGTCCAATTTATATTTACCTTCAGGAACGATCTCTATCCTGCTCCATTCCCAACACCATGAATTGATTTAAGATTTTAGTTTTCAACCAGTCATTTTGAAACATAAGAACACAGGAAATTAGAGGAGGAAATGGCCTTAGTAAGATGCTCCTGAGGCAGAGTTGAGTTCTTGGTGCCTAAAGATAAGGAAGGGTTTCTGTCCGCATCACTCAGCTCACCAGCTGTGTGACTTTGAGTGTGTCACTTCTAGTCTTTGAACACCTGGGAACTGAAAGCCTAGGTTAGATGATTGCTCCAAACCTGTGACATTAATGAGATGAATTCAATGAACAGTTCTGATAATATTTACATAATTTTCTCATATGATACCTTGTATCATGATAAATAAATTCTCCTTACATTTCTAAAAATGATAACTCATCTTTGGTGTCATGTTAATCATGTATTGTGTCATTTGTGTGATGTGCATGTGATGCACCTATCAGAGAGGCTAAATTCCGAGAAAAAAAATTACCTTACACTTTATTTAAAGTCTCTTGAACATCGTATATATTTTTATTTCCTTTTTTTTTTTTGGTGAAAGGAAGCAACTGATTAGAAACACACTTATTTCAGGGAATGTCCAAAATAGAAAATGTGAAAGGATACAATTTCTTTCACAATTCTACAAATAAAATGTTTTATTGTTGCAACGACCTAAAAGATTACAGTTGATCAAAACCAAATTCAAGTGTGTCTACTATATTATACTACATGTACCATAAACCAGAAATAGACTCAATTGATACAAGATTCATTTCCTGAGGAAGCATCTACAGAGCACTATTCTGTGAGCCTTTTATAAACGAGATGTAAAAACAAACAACAAACAAAACTTAAATACTTGTTAGAGATGCAAAACTAAATAATGTTAAATAAATTTCTTTACCATAAGAGTTTTTACATTGTTTTGATTTTTTAAGAAGGTATAAAGCATACTTCCCAAACTAATTTGGCAACAAAACCACTCATTTATTTATTCTTTTTTCATACTAAAACTGAGTGGAAAATAATTGTACGTACACAAACATGCATAAATGTGTATTTATATTTTACTACATATTATATATCTGTTTATGCATATGTAGTAATAGATACATAATTTTTTATCATATTTCAAGATTGTGGCTTAGGCCGGAGAATTAAGAAATATTTGTGGTAAGCATGAAAAAATGAATAATCTAATGATAGATATAAAATCCAACAAGAATTGCTGTGATACAAAGTCTGAAACAGTAGAAATAATTTACGATCAGATAATTTATTATTTATATGTCCATCCTTTGGCTGTTTGCAATATGCGGACATGTCTGACTAAGTCCAGAACAAGAAAATGGTATGAAATTGTGGCCATTGGCTTTACCTTTAGTGAGTGTATCCCAGTTACCTTGGTGGAGTGGTGGCTTTACAGTCACGTCAACATAACCTTCATTTCGTGTTTTGGTAAAGCTTTAAAAGATTCTGGGGGAGTGTGGTGTGAAGCCAACTTTAGATATGTAGGGTGCATGAAGATCTCCACCATGGCCAGATTAGGGGTGCTTGGGCAAGCTTTTGCCCTCTAGACTGTGTCAATAAACATTTTGACTCTAAACAACTATCAGTGTGTCCAGGAAGAACTACTCTGCTCTGTAGTGGTGGTCCTACCTGGCTATCTCTATAGCAGGGAATTTGTTTAAACATCTCTTCAGAGGCACAAAGAGGCACAACATCAAAGAGATGTTGGAGACCTTACAAAGAGGTCAGTCTGACCTGAGATGAACATTGTCACTTCAGAAACTGAATTTCCTATTTCCTACTGCTTTTGCAACTGATGTCGAAACTCTTTTGGAACTGAGTGGCATACCCTCATCTGAGGGGCACTGATATGCCAGGGAGTCATGAGTTTTCTGGCCAAGCATCTCTGAGTTCAAATTCTGGCTCTGCTACCTACTACTACTTGTGTGTTTGCTCAGTTTTACCATCCAAGAGGTATGATGGAGTCTTGATACTCAAAATGTATTACATGTGACATCCACATGCCTTGGGAGCTTTTAAGAAATGCAGAATCTCAGGCCTCACTACTAAGAATCAGCATTTAACAAGGTACCGAGTGATTCACTTGTACGTGACAGTTTGGAAAGCCGTATTGGATATGATACCAATAAAGATATCCTGGAAGTCACTTGTGGAGGGACCTTGAAAAATATAAACTACGACACATGATAAATACATTATAATAATGATTCTGATTATTGAGATCAAATCATTGAAACCGTTTGGATTATTGGATAATGTTTTCCCTCCAACATCTTTCCATTTATACACAGCGATCACTGTCTATTAGATTGTGTCGTCAACTTGATACCTCAGCTTTTCTGTTACTCCTTCTCACCTTCTGATGTTTCACCCATTTCTTTGGGATTCATCCCACACTTGTAGTGTAATATAAGACCAATTCTTGATTAGAGTTAACTTGGATTGGACTTCAAATATTTGTCTTTACTTTTTTCATTTCTGGAATTTCAATATTAAGTTTTGTAAAACTCTGCTTTCAGTTCACTACATTTAAGAACAACAGGCAGTAAACCAATAATTGTAGGTTTAAGTAGACCTCCCTTCTGTGTTGCTGTTGTCTCACATCATCCTGGTGTTGTAGTGCGCCAGGACAAGTTTCGTGTTGGCCTTATTAATGTTGTAGTATCTTGACCACTCAGGAGGAATTACCTGAGGAGGAAAATATGGCAGTTATAGTTGCCCCAGAGCAGAAAGTTCTCCTGTCTTCTGCCAGTGAAATAGGAGAACATATCAATTTGCTTGTCACTACAATCGTTGTGTGATTGTGTGTGTGTTAACTAAGTGAACATAGAGCTAAAAACTTTAGAAAATCCTTTGTTGACATCCTTGTCTATAAAGAAACAGAAAATCAGAAAAAAAGTCTGGCCAAAACCCTTTAAAGGAAGGGGCAGAAGAGATGATAAGAGGAAACTGCAGTAAATGGCCAAAGATGAACTCTGATCAAGGGCTTTTTGATTTTGTTTTGTTTTCAAATCTCTGGGGAGTCAGCTTGGTTTGGCGAGAAAGTTTGTGAGTTCTGGAACCCTGTCCCACCTGTTGAAGACATGGCTTTGAACAAGTTACTTCACTTCTCTGGACCTCAGTCTCTCCACCTGAAGAAGAGTTCTCTCTCCCATTACCTCACACTAATCTGTGAGAATTAAATAGTTTGAAGACGGCGTGTTGCTCACACAGCACTTATATCATAAATATCACATTCTTCAAGATCATTGTTTATTCCACAAACATTCAACTCCAGCTTGTCTTTTTCCCTCAACGCAATGGTCTCTGGGGCTCAGGCACACAGGCATGACAGGGCCCTAAGCATTACTTAAGCCACAGCCGGCAAAGACCTTTGGCCAGTGAAGACCCCGCCCCACCCTCCAGGCCTCAGCATCCGCAATCAGGTGGCTGTTTGTCCTCCTCTTTGCCCTCTCTGCTCCGTTGCGATCGTCCTGGATTTTCCCTCTATGCAACTGCTGTCCAGACCAGCTGCACCCACTACATCTTCAGCAGTGGACCGAGGAGGGTATTAATCATATTTTTGAGGAGGACACTCTGCTATTTATCTCCCTGACACCTCCAGTGATGGGCTGCCCAGGCCTGCCCACAGTCCATTGACTGGTGAGATTACACATTACCTTGCTCCATTGCCTCTCCCTGCCCTCTCCATTGACTGGCTGTTCAACAGTGGGGTTGTGTTTGTTCAATCAGACATAATTTATACCTTTTTTGTTCTTTCTGGAGAGTGCATGTTAATATTTAGTTGAAGTGCAGCATTTTCAGCTGAATTTCAGGCTAAACAAAACTGAGACCAAAGATGCTAAAAAATTCCGTGACCCCTCCCCTACTGCCACCAACTACCATGGAAATTATGGGGACATGTGGGCTTTAGCCAGCAGCTGCACTTGCTCCCAGGTTTTGTTATAAATTGTGTACAGATGTGCATTTATACATAGTCTCTACCTCAAAGTTTAGAAGTCCCTAGAGAAATAGTCCACCCTTCACTCAGCTTCCATGTAATTCCTTTTTGCCTTTATCTGTAATCTCTCATTACAAGTCACTCTGGTTTGTTTGGCATCTCATAGCCTCATTTGTCACTTATCTTCTCTCTTCTTAACCCTTTTTTAAATTTTAAAATTCAAAGCAAGGGGAGGGTAGCAGGGTTTGCTTAATGACAGCAAAAATCCAAATATGTAAATAGTATTAATAATTAAATTAATTGCTGATTAGCTAATCAGTAAGCTTAATAGTAAACTGCCTGCAGAGGGACAAAAGGCTCAGGCTTCATCACTACACACCAAAGTGACTTGGTTCTTTGTGCTCAAAAGCATTGTTCCCTTAAATGCATTTCCAACATTAATAATTGGCTCAAAATCTGTGGGATTATGCTGAATAGGCAAGTTAAAGAAAAGAAACATTCAATCAAGAGTTCTCTGAATTGTTCATGCATTTATTCAGCAAGTAATTATTATGTCCCTACTATGTGCCAAGTGCTCTGCAAGCAGCTGAATTTATTTTGGTTTTACACACACGTGATTTTATTTAGTTAGTTATTTAAGGTAGAAGGGCATGATGGTTTTTTATGTTAATAAAAACCTAGAAAGGCAAAACTTTCATACTGACTCCTTATTACATTGCATGGCTTGTGCACCATACAATAGAAGGTGGAAATGTCTGTCATCTGGCTAGTGCCTAGTAGCAGTGAGAATGATTGAGGAACAGTAGAAAAAGCACTAGATTGGAAGTCAGGTCTGATTATGCTGGAACCCTGTCTCTATGTGTAATAGTTACATGCTTTTAGAGAAGTTCTCCAACCACTATGAGTTTCAGTTGTTGCTTCTAAAAATAGGGATACTAGCAATCCTGATGAGAATAAATTACAATAAGTGTTTGAAGAGGTTGGCACATAGATAACATTCAACACCTGTCAATTTGGCCATTATAATTTGTATTAGTGAATGGAAACAGACTTATACTCAAAGAAACATTTTGTTATAAATATACCATTTTATTAGTCAATTCTCGCACTCCTGAGACTGGGTAATTTACAAAGAAAAGATGTTTAACTGGCTCATGGTTCTGCAGGCTGTATAGGAAGCACAGTGGCTTCTGCTTCTGAGGAGGTCTCAGGAAACTTACAATCATGGTGCAAGGTGAAGGGAAAGCGAGCACATCTTCCACAGCTGGAGCAGGAGGAAGAGAGACAGAGGGGGGAGGTGCTACACACTTTCGTACTTTTAAACAAGTAGATCTCAGGAGAACTCACTATCTTGACACTACCAAGAGGCATGGTGTTAAACCATTCGGAAGAAACCACCACCCCCCACCCCACCATGATTCCATCACCTCCCACTAGGCCCCACTTCCAACACTAGGTATTACAGTTTGACATGAGATTCGGTGGGGACACAGATCCAAACCCTATCAACTATCAAATTTGCCCATTCCTCAAAACCTAGGGAAATATACAGTAATGTGTAGAAGTGATGAGCACATTGTACATTAGCATGTGCTGCCTTTGTCATCTCAGTATCATTCTGGGAGTCCTGCTAGTCCACTGGCTGCTTGCGTGTTGCAGTGTCTGGTAGAGTGGGCACAATCCATGGCTTCCTCCATTGTTTTGGGCATCCATGCTCTTCCATTGTTTCCAGACTCCATAAGTGTTTTGAATGTGTCTGTGTTATGATGGCTCCCTCCAAACTCACATTTTGTTTGTACTTATATCTACCTTGTTAACTCTATATTTGTTCAAGGTACGCATGCATCTATAATTGTTCTGTTGTTCTGGCATGGATGCTTCTCCAGGACCAAGCCACAGTTTAGTGGAAGCTGATGTATAGGAGTCAATTTGGCTTAGCATAAATCTTGGCTCCACCCTTTGCTATGTAATTTTGATGACTTTTCTTAGCTTCAGTTTTGTCATATATAAAAATACAAATGTCCGTTCTGTTCTGCATGTTGTCGTGAGGACTGAATTAAGTAACATATAAAGCACGCTGCATGTAGTAAGGACTCAGTGCTTGTTTCTCTCCTTCTGTCTTTCCTTCCTTTTTTGTTTTTTTTTCTTTTCTTTCTCTCTTCTTTTTGCATTTACCTTGTTATTGTAGTTAAATGACATTGCATAATGAAAATACTGTGAGATTTAAAATTGGAAAAAAATTGTTTAAATCTTGGATTCTTCAATTACTTTGGACAGATAATTTAACATTTCGAATCTCAGTTTCCCTATATCAAACAGGGGTTTGTTCTTCACCCATACCACCCTGAACACACCCGATCTTACCTAATAGGGGTATAATTGCACCCTCGTTCTAAGGTTGTGTGAGAAGTAAATTTGATCATGCATCTTGTTCCCAACAGGAAATCCATACCTTGTCTTCATTTTTTTCTTCCCTATTTCTCAGCAGAAAATGAGGACAGGACCTCTACTCCTACCTTCTGTCTTAGTGTCCCAGTTAAATAGTCAAACATTTTAAAAATAGTTCAGTTGAGTAAGCTCAGCTAAAAAGGATAGAGTATTATACAAGCTTCTTCCACATTGGTTCCGTAAAGATCATATTGAATGGAAAGACATGAAATAAAGAACCGGTGGAACTTCTACACAATATAATCGGAAAGAGAAGAGCTGTGGCTATTCTCTGGGTCTCTCACGGTTATTCACGGTTCTGATTTTCTCCCCACAAGTGCCTATTCTTTTCTTTCTCTTGCATATATATGTATGGCTAGCACCTTTAGTTCTACATGAGGATCTCTCACCTGCCCCCACTACCATCTAGTTCCTTTGCATCTTTTAATTCAAACTTCCAAGAAAGAAAATCTAATTGAAATCACTCCTCACTTTCAGGAGGGGTAGTACGTATCCTGGGCCCTTTACGAGCTTATTGATTGGTTCCCATTGGTAATAGGTGATCCCATCAAATCCATCTGCTCTAGACAACAGCCCAAAAGACTCTCTGCTTAGGGGTGAATGTGGGAGACTAAAGCAGAAGTGGAAGCTGAGCTTGGCAGATACACTTACACATGTAGAACATGAAACTAGTCAATTTTTACAAATGAGCGAAATTGGTTTCTGTTCTGTGGTAGTACATTTGAAAAATCTCATAGAGGAAGAATCAAGATAAATAGAGTTGAGACCAAAAAAAAAAAAAAAAAAGAAGCAAGCTAAGGAAAAATAATATTTCATTATTCCATTGTAAACCCAAAGGAAACCTCCTGACAGTGTCCCACAATTATCTCTGGAACACCAGAGGATTCTCTGCCAATTAACTTTAGTTTACAAGAAGTTTTACAGGCTATGTTGCAGAAAATTTCTCTGCCAGCAGAGATAACATCTAAATAACCCGGCGAGGCTTTTCCACTCTAATTGTAATAAGGTTTTGAACTCAACAAAAGCTCTTGACAGGGGTGAGAAGATACCCTCTGCAAGCATGCTCTGAGGTGACCATGCAGACAAGGCAATCTCTTAGAGGCTGGGATGTCAGTGCTACTCTCATTAGGGGCCTTCAGCTACCAAAGCAAGCCCTGGCCCCCAGATTCTCCAGGGAGAGGCAGAGACCTCAGGAGGACACAATAGGAAGGGTGAGAGAAAGCCCAAGAAGGCAGTAGGGATATTTGTAGGAGTAATAATTAGAGGCTGGGGTAAAGCCAAAGCCAAGAGCAAAAAAAAGTGTATTCTATAGTTGAATTCAAAGTGGAAATAACCAAATCTCTCCATTAGGCAGGTGATTCTAAAATCGGGTTCTTTAAACAAAATGAATTAGCAGACTCAGAAAATTCTTATATTTAAGGAAGACATTTCACTCTGATGGCATTCTCAGTAGATTTCTTTATACTTTTCTCGATGATGAGGCATTGCAAAAATACTGGTAGAAATATCTATTCCCAGTTTTAGTTTTTCTGCAGGAAACAAACAAAAAATAACACTTTCATTGGTGTGATGAGAATTTTGCCTGGTTAAATTCAAAACTACTAGTATTGGGCTCCTTCGGTGTGTATAAAGTCTATGTGTGATTCCGTTTAATAATCCTTTGCTAATGTTTGTCCATAACTTCTCTTTAATAAAGGGAATTTATTTTCATTTCTTGGCTAATTTGGAGGTCAGAGTTTGCCTGGCTCAGGTGAGTATAAAGTCAGTTGCAGATAAATGGCCTTAAAATATTTCTGCCACATGATTATAGGATCCTTTCTCTTGAACCATTCTCAGTTCCGTAATTTTGCACTGTGATTGTAGGCCAACCACTGGGGTATTCAATCTTCTAGACCAGGCCAGATAGGAAAATAGCCGTGCATTGATGACTTTCTCCTGGTTTGTTTGACAGTGTAGCTGTGATTAGGATCTCACCACAGGTCCAATGTGTCTGCTCGCCTGGGCTTTTGAACTCAGTGTTTGCAAACAGGTAACAGAAAGATAGAAGTTGAGTCCTGTTACTTCACCACTTGATTTGAAACATTATATGTAGGAATTAGAATAAACCTACTTTCTTAAGAATAGCTCTGTCTTTTGGAAGAAGACTCAGCAAAGATGAAGTTGTGTAGCTACACTGGTAGATATAACTTAAAAAGCAGCACTTGAGATTTCATTTGAGAAAAACTTAAAACTTACACACAGGACTGGCTATATAATTTGTGGGGTCCATTGCAAAATGAAAAGGCAGAACCCCCTTGTTCCAAAATCATTAAGAATTTCCAGATGACGCCCACAGAGCATTGGACGGAGCTGGGGCTTCTTCTGAGTGTGGCGCACTGTGCTCTTGTCCAGCTTTGAAGTAAACTGGTGATTTGACTCAATGTAGTCATTTTTTCCTCAGTGTTTTCTGCAGGACCAACTAAGAGTGATTATGAGACTGATTAATTGAAATAGCACAGAGATTTGTTTCTAGTGTACTTTCAAAATTCCAGAATTCACTAACTACGTAGACCCCACCTTGCTATTTCTGTATCCACAATCATTAGATAAATGCTTCTGTTGCCTTGTGGGGCATGCAGATAGCATTATGAAATCTTGCCTGTAGGATTAAGACTGACTGTTCTTGTTCTCCATTGTAGGTGAATGGTCTCACTGGAGACCCTATGCAATGTTACAGTGTCGCACAGCTTATGCCAGGAAGCCCAGTGGAGGCACTGGTTGAATAGCCATTTAGTCCTCTGAACGGGGGCACTCAGTTTAAGGAAAGCAGAGAGACCTCTACAAGCCCAGCATTGAATTAAAACTGCACCATCACAGGGGCAAGCCCGTCACAGGTACAAGAGCAAACAGTCTTCCCATCTGGGGGCAATCAGAGTCTCCACTGTGGAGGGTGTTGAACAGCTTCCAAGGGCTAATCCATGAAAAGAGTTTCAGATGGAGCTAGTATATAATAAAAGCTCAGGGGATGCTAGCTTTTATTATTACTCT
This sequence comes from Nomascus leucogenys, assembly GCF_006542625.1. Classification (NCBI taxonomy): domain Eukaryota; kingdom Metazoa; phylum Chordata; class Mammalia; order Primates; family Hylobatidae; genus Nomascus; species Nomascus leucogenys. Next base: position 116,052,992 of record NC_044386.1, read on the forward strand.
AAAATGGAAGTCCTGAATCTTTAGCTCCATTTACATTTCCATTAAAAATGTGTAGGAGAATGTTAAAGCTGCATCACTGACGGTGATTTTTGTTTGGACGGGTCTGTTTCTAAAGTCCTTGAACAGAAAAGGGATTATTTTCTTGTTTAAGGGTTTGGCCATTCACGGGTCCCTGGAATTTGAGATAATTTTATGACTAGAATTCTGGGGCAGAGAGGGGTATTTTATACATAAATTAAAATTTTAAAACAGTTTCAGATGTATAGAAATACTGCTAAGATAGCACAAGGAATTCCTATATATTCCACGCTATTTCTTCTATTGTCAAAATCTTAAATTATAGCCACATTTGTCAAAATGAGTGAACCGATACTGATGCAGTATTAACTAAATAAACTCAGATGAAATCTATATTTAGATTTCCTTAGTTTTTACCCCCTTTTTTGTTTGATTTATTTTGTCCTTTTGTTCCATTCCAAGTCCCATGCAAGATTCATATCATTCGTATCACATTTAGCTCTCATGTCTCCTTAGGCTCCTTTTGGCTGTGACAATTTCTCAGGTTTTCTTTGTGTTTGATGACCTTGACAGTTTAAAGAGTAGCAGTGGCCAGGCATGGTGGCTCAAGCCTGTAATCCCAGCACTTTGGGAGGCTGAGATGGGCTAATCACGCGGTCAAGAGATCGACACCATCCTGAACAACATGGTGAAACCCCGTCTCTACTAAAAATAGAAAAATTAGATGGGCATGGTGGTGTGCGCCTGTAGTACTAGCTACTTGGGAGGCTGAGACAGGAGAATCGCTTGATTCCGCCAGAAGGCGGGGGTTGCAGTGAGCCAAGATCACACCACTGCATTCCAGCCTGGGCAACAGAGCAAGACTCCTTCTCAAAAAAAAAAAAAAAAAAAGTATCAGTGAGGCATTTTGTGGAGTGTCCCTCAATACGGATTTGTTTGATGATTTTCTCATGATTTGATTGTGGTGATGGGTTTTGGGGAGAAAACCACAGGTGTAAAATGTCATTCTCATCACATCATAACAAGAATGCATGCTATATCTACATTGCTTATAATGGATGATGTTAACCTTGATCACATGGCTAAGGTACTTTTTGTCAGGCTTTATCACTGTAAAGTTATTCTTCGTTGTTGAGAGGGGGCACTATAAGAGTTTAGAGTTCCAGATTCCAGAAGAAGAGCATGACGTAACAGTATCCTTGAGCAGAGGCTCCTGCTAGTCTGTATGTGTGGTTCATCTAACGTGGAATCCAGCATGCAGAAGGCACTCAATACATATCTGATGGACTCAGGAAGGAGAAGTGGTCTGGGAATGTCACTATCTGGAGAACCCTGTAGCTAATTGCATTAATTTGACATGGTTATCATGCTGTGTTAACAATTTGCTTGACACTGTTCTAGATATTTTAGATATAGTGTTCATTGAACTCTCATAGCAACTATCTGAGGCAGCAACTATTATCATCCTAATTTTACAGCTGTGGAAATGGAGGCACATAGAAGTTCAATAACTCACTCAAGCTTGCACAGTGATTAAGTGGTCAGGATTCAAATCCAGGCAATCTGGCTTCAGAGATCATGCTCTTAAACACTGCAGCCTATTGCTCTTTGAAAGGTAGGAAGACAGTCTGAGTTGGTCTCCTTGGGAAAAACTACAAATCTCAAATCATATTGAGAGAAGCCCTTTAATAAAGGTGTGTGGTCTCTACTCCATAAAGTATGTGAAAAACGTAAAAATGAAATCTGGATTTTTTTTTTGTAAGTGCTGATACCCTCTAAACTGCTTGATAATCCTGTGAGCACATGTTATATGAAAGGATTTAGTGGGGAGGGGATGTGGTTCTTCATTAAAGCCTAGACTTCTGCCTACTTTTTTTTTGAGATGGAGTCTCACTCTCACTCTGTCACCCAGGCTGGAGTGCAGTGGCGCCATCTAGATTCACTGCAAGCTCCACCTCCCGGGTTCACGCCATTCTCCTGCCTCAGCCTCCCCAGTAGCTGAGACTACAGGTGCCCGCCACCATGCCCCACTAATTTTTTTGTATTTTTAGTAGAAACGGGGTTTCACCGTGTTAGCCAGGATGGTCTCAATCTCCTGACCTCGTAATCTGCCCGCCTCTGCCTCCCAGAGTGCTGGGATTACAGGTGTGAACCACTGCTGTCTACTTTTAACAAAGAATCTGGAATTATTGGGATTTGACAAAAATGGAAGCAAGTAAGCATAAAAGAAAAAAAAAAAAAAGGAACAAGTCCCTAGTAAGAACATTAAGGAATATCATTTCAAGTCATGTAAAATTTGAGGAATTTGTACTTTTCTAGTTCAAATTTTCATTTATAGAATGTCTTCTTAATTCTGTGGCAGCACTAATAAATGTTTTAGGGTTTTTGGAGCACACTCTTCTTAATACGTATTTTGTTATACCTACAGTCACAAATTTATATCTGTAAATTATAATTTTTTTGGAGCAACACAAATTCAATCAGTGAATAGTAACAACTAAGCTTTTTTTAAAAAACAATTCTACAGAGAATCAGAGCATGAAGCACATTTTAATTATGCTATACTATACCACATCACACACTCGCATATTGAAATACAGCACATATATGCATAATAACAACAGTCACGCGACGAGAAGCCCTGAGTCACCCTAGCTCCAGGTAATACTGATACTCCCCTCCGTGATGTTGACCAGGTTCTGTATTAGGACATTTTGATACCCTCCTTCTTCAACTGTATGAGTCAGTCAAGTAGTATAAAATTATAATCTGGAATTCTTTATTTTCAAGCTTATAAAGCTCAAACACAAATATTTGTATTTACCTATCCTATTTGAAGAACAGATTCTGCTTTCACACCTTGGAGTATCATTTATGCACAGAATGACTTGCAAGAAGAAATTTTTACCCCCTGAGGCTAACTAATAGCATTGTCTTAGCCTTAGTCTATATACATGTATGCAATGTGCATTGTAGGAAATCTCATGCAAACCTGTACCTTTCACATGTGTGAGTACCAACACAAGGCAAGAAGTACCAGTGTTTAGGTGCTGTTCCACTTGCTGTTCAAGCTGCCCTCCCAAATTACTCACTTATAAAAAAGACAAGACTAAAAGGAAAAATCAAGCCAACAGTCGTATTGTTTATGTAAAATTAGGCCAAGTTACATGTTTTAATGGCAAACCTTTCTGGTTATTTTTAACATAACATCTAGTATGTTTTCTTAATTTTGGTCAGCATTTAATGTTTGTCCTCTGATTATTTTAGCCATGATGTTTTGCAAATGTAAATCAACCTTTGAAGAATCAACTTTAAAGGCAGGAAGTAGGGGCCAGGCATGGTGGCTCACACATGTAATCCCAGCACTTTGGGAACCCAAAGAGGGAAGATCACCTGAGGTCAGGAGTTCGAGACCAGCCTGGCCAACATGGTGAAACCCCATCTCTACTAAAAATACAAAAATATTAGTTAGACTGTATGCAGTACTATATTAATCATCTGTGATGTATTAATGGTACTTAAAATTTTCTTGAAATCATTGCAATAAGGAAGAATAATGTAAACATTTTCAGTATACAAAATATTACTATACACATAGATATAACTATTTCATCTAATTACTTTGATTATGTAAGAGTTGAGCATATTTACATAGAGTATGTATACAGTCACACGTTTCCTATATACCAGTGAATGTGTGCATACATATATAGAGTGTGTGTACATATACATGTAATACAGTATGTTATTGTGTTCTTGAATCCCACCATCATTCAGTGTCTTGCCAAATAGCATTACAGGCATAGTGCCAGATCTTTTCACTTCCCCACTGAAGTCACTTGGAACATATCTGAACGTGGCAAAATACATTTGCCAAATTATGTGCATAAAAACATCCTTTGATCTTTCAGAGTCATAAATATGTAATAAACTACATGATTGCCCTACTGATCTGTCCAACATCAATCTTACCTTCCTTTTTATAGGTTCATCAAAATAAGATATGATCAAGGTACAAAAGAGTTAAAGAAGCTATTTATTTTAATGTTTCCTTGGAGAGCACACTTGTTATTGTGAGTACAAATTATATATATAATATTTCATGAATGATGTTGAAGCATTAAAATCACCTCTGCTCTTGAAGTTAACACAAAACTCTGGCCCACTGCCAATACTCCGCTTGTCCCCTTCTGGCTTCCTACTAGATACAGTGTCATTTTTTCCAGAATAATAGTGGAATAGCTGCACAAAATTTTAAGTCATAGACTCGATTCTGAACATAATCCGTATTTCAAATGTTCAGATATTTATGCCCTTAAAGAACTATTTCTTTTGAGCCAAAGAGTACTAACCAAAGATAGGGATTATCCACATTTTAAGACATCAAAATAAGGTTTATGGAGAGGAAAACAAGGACGGTGGAGATAATAGGAAAGAATTATGTTAGCAAAGGACAAGATATTTTACTGTTGTTATTTTATTCTTTAAGAAGTGCATATCACTGACTTCTATTCCAACTTGAGGTTTATTGAGTGTTTTTAACAACAAGCTCTAAGCATGGGCTACATCAGATGATGAGATCTTTAAATGGACTATTGTGAAATATTGTAAGAAAGCAGAAACATTATGTAAGCCATAAATTGAGTGAGGGATGTTGTGAGTAGTAAAATCTACATTTTTTTCACAAGGGACAAATAAGATTGAACTAAGCATTTCAGTTGTGAAAAGGACACAAGTTTTACCTTGTACCAGGAAAAAAATTATCCAAGTTTAATCTGATATATTTAGGGCAGTATAAAATGGTGATTAATGTCAACGGGTACATTTTCTTTTTTTTTTTAAGTCTTTTTTTTATTATTGTACTTTAAGTTTTAGGGTACATGTGCACAATGTGCAGGTTTGTTATATATGTATCCATGTGCCATGTTGGTGTGCTGCACCCATTAACTCATCATTTAGCATTAGATGTATCTCCTAATGCTATCCCTCCCCCCTCCCCTCCCGCCACAAAAGTCCCTGGAGTGTGACGTTCCCCTTCCTGTGTCCATGTGTTCTCATTGTTCAATTCCCACCTATGAGTGAGAACAGGCTCCTGTGTCCATGTGTTCTCATTGTTCAATTCCCACCTATGAGTGAGAACAGGCAGTGTTTGGTTTTTTGTCCTTTTGATAGTTTACTGAGAATGATGATTTCTAGTTTCATCCATGTCCCTACAAAGGACATGAACTCATCATTTTTTATGGCTGCCTAGCATTCCATGGTGTATATGTGCCACATTTTCTTAATCCAGTCTATCATTGTTGGACATTTGGGTTGGTTCCAAGTCTTTGCTATTGTGAATAGTGCTGCAATAAACATACGTGTGCATGTGTCTTTATAGCAGCATGATTTATAGTCCTTTGGGTATATACCCTGTAATGGGATGGCTGGGTCAAATGGTATTTCTAGTTCTAGATCCCTGAGGAATCGCCACACTGACTTCCACAATGGTTGAACTAGTTTACAGTCCCACCAACAGTGTAAAAGTGTTCCTATTTCTCCACATCCTCTCCAGCACCTGTTGTTTCCTGACTTTTTAATGATGGCCATTCTAACTGGTGTGAGATGGTATCTCATTGTGGTTTTGATTTGCATTTCTCTGATGGCCAGTGATGATGAGCATTTTTGCATGTGTTTTTTGGCTGCATAAATGTCTTCTTTTGAGAAGTGTCTGTTCATGTCCTTTGCCCACTTTTTGATGGGGTTGTTTTTTTCTTGTAAATTTGTTTGAGTTCATTGTAGATTCTGGATATTAGCCTTTTGTCAGATGAGTAGGTTGCAAAAATTTTCTCCCATTTTTTAGGTTGCCTGTTCACTCTGATGGTAGTTTCTTTTGCTGTGCAGAAGCTCTTTAGTTTATTTAGATCCCATTTGTCAATTTTGGCTTTTGTTGCCATTGCTTTTGGTGTTTTAGACATGAAGTCCTTGCCCATGCCTATGTCCTGAATGGCATTGCCTAGGTTTTCTTCTAGGGTTTTTATGCTTTTAGGTCTAACATGTAAGTCTGTAATCCATCTTGAATTAATTTTTGTATAAGGTGTAAGGAAGGGATCCAGTTTCAGCTTTCTACATATGGCTAGCCAGTTTTCCCAGCACCATTTATTAAATAGGGAATCCTTTCCCCATTTCTTGTTTTTGTCAGGTTTGTCAAAGATCAGATAGTTGTAGATATGAGGCATTACTTCTGAGGGCTCTGTTCTGTTCCATTGATCTATGTCTCTGTTTTGGTACCAGTACCATGCTGTTTTGGTTACTGTAGCCATGTAGTATAGTTTGAAGTCAGGTAGCATGATGCCTCCAGCTTTGTTCTTTTGGCTTAGGATTGACTTGGTGATGCGGGCTCTTTTTTGGTTCCATATGGACTTTAAAGTAGTTTTTTCCAATTCTGTGAAGAAATTCATTGGTAGCTTGATGGGGATGGCAGTGAATCTATACATTATCTTGGGCAGTATGGCCATTTTCACGATATTGATTCTTCCAACCCATGAGCATGGAATGCTCTTCCATTTGTTTGTATCCTCTTTTATTTCATTGAGCAGTGGTTTGTAGTTCTCCTTGAAGAGATCCTTCACATCCCTTGTAATTTGGATTCCTAGGTATTTTATTCTCTTTGAAGCAATTGTGAATGGGAGTTCACTCATGATTTGGCTCCCTGTTTGTCTGTTATTCGTGTAAAAGAATGCTTGTGATTTTTGTACATTGATTTTGTATCCTGAGACTTTGCTGAAGTTGCTTATCAGCTTAAGGAGATTTTGGGCTGAGACAATGGAGTTTTCTAGATATACAATCATGTCATCTGCAAACAAGGACAATTTGACTTCCTCTTTTCCTAATTGAATACCCTTTTTTTCTTTCTCCTGCCTGATTGCCCTAGCCAGAACTTCCAACACTATGTTGAATAGGAGTGGTGAGAGAGGGCATCCCTTTCTTGTGCCAGTTTTCAAAGGGAATGCTTCCAGTTTTTGCCCATTCAGTATGATATTGGCTGTGGGTTTGTCATAGATACCTCTTATTATTTTGAGATATGTCCCATTAATACCTAATTTATTGAGAGTTTTTAGCATGAAGTGCTGTTGAATTTTGTCAAAGGCCTTTTCTGCATCTACGGAGATAATCATGTGGTTTTTGTCTTTGGTTCTGTTTATATGCTGGATTACATTTATTGATTTGTGTATGTTGAGCCAGCCTTGCATCCCAGGGATGCAGCCCACTTGATCATGGTGGATAAGCTTTCTGATGTGCTGCTGGATTCAGTTTGCCAGTATTTTATTGAGGATTTTTGCATCAATGTTCATCAAGGATATTGGTCTGAAATTCTCTTTTTTTGTTGTGTCTCTGCCAGGCTTTGGTATCAAGATGATTCTGGCCTCTTAAAATGAGTTAGGGAGGATTCCCTCTTTTTCTATTGATTGGAATAGTTTCAGAAGGAATGGTACCAGCTCTTCGTTGTACCTCTGGTAGAATTCGGCTGTGAATCTGTCTGGTCCTGGACTTTCTTTGGTTGGTAAGCTATTAATTATTGCCTCAATTTCAGAGCCTGTTATTGGTCTATTCAGAGATTCAACTTCTTCCTGGTTTAGTCTTGGGAGAGTGTATGTGTTGAGGAATTTATCCATTTCTTCCAGATTTTCTAGTTTATTTGCGTAGAGGTGTTTATAGTATTCTCTGATGGTAGTTTGTGTTTCCATGGGATCGGTGGTGATATCCCCTTTATCATGTTTTATTGCATCTATTTGATTCTTCTCTCTTTTCTTCTTTATTAGTGTTGCCAGCGGTCTATCAATTTTGTTGATCTTTTCAAAAAACCAGCTCCTGTATTCATTGTCTGCAGAGGTTACTGCTGTCTCTTTGTTTGTCTGTGCCCTGCCCCCAGAGGTGGAGCCTACAGAGGCAGGCAGGCCTGCTTGAGCTGTGGTGGGCTCCACCCAGTTGGAGCTTCCCTGCTGCTTTGTTTACCTAATCAAGCCTAGGCAATTGCGGGCGCCCCCCCCCCCCCCCCCCTGCCACCCTCACTGCCGCCTTGCAGTTTAATCTCAGACTGCTGTGCTAGCAATCAGCGAGACTCCGTGGACGTAGGCCCCTCCGAGCCAGATGCAGGATATAATCTCCTGGTGTGCTGTTTTTTAAGCCCGTCAGAAGTGACCTGATTTTCCAGGTGCCATTTGTCACCCCTTTCTTTGACTAAGAAAGGGAACTCCCTGACCCCTTGCACTTCCCGAATGAGGCAATGCCTCGCCCTGCTTCAGCTCACACACGGTGCGCTGCACCCACTGTCCTGTGCACACTGTCTGGCACTCCCTAGTGAGATGAACCCAGTACCTCAGATGGAAATGCAGAAATCACCTGTCTTCTGCGTTGCTCATGCTGGGAGCTGTAGATGGGAGCTGTTCCTGTTTGGCCATCTTGGCTCTACTCCTGTAGTTTCCATCAATGGGTACATTTTCATAAGTGTGAGCTGTGACTTCCTGCATGGTAGTGTAGAATGGAATGAGTTAGTGTAGAATCAGTAATAAACCAGGAAATTTTCTCCAGTGTACGCAATTATTCTATCAGGAAAGGCAGAAAGGACTCTAAAATAGTTCAATCAAATTCAATAATGTGGAAACATACTACAAGATTTTAATCTTGGCCAGCATGGTGGCTCATGCCTGTAATCTCAGAACCTTGGGAGGCTGAGGTGGGTGGATCACCTGAGATCAGGAGTTCGAGATCAGCCTGGCCTACATGGTGAGATTCCATTTCTACTAAAAATTCAAAAATTAGCTGGGCATGGTGCTATTCTAGAGGCTGAGGCAGGAGAATCACTTAAATTTAGGAGACAGGGCTTGCAGTGAACCAAGATTGTGCCACTGCATTCCAGCCTGTACAACAGAGCAAGACTGTCTCAAAAAAAAAAAACTTAATATAAATTGTGAGACTGATTCATCATATGAATTTGGTTTTAAAAAAACAAAAATGGTAAATTATCTGAGGCAGGTAAAAATGTAAACCACTGAAAGTTTAGAGAAATTTTTGAAACAGTACTGTTTTACCTATTGACATTAAAAGAACACTAGTCTTTACTAGGTCTTATTGATAACTTTGCATCTAAAAGATCATGAACAGTTGCGATTTCTATTTCATATAAATCTGTGGTTACAGTGGTCTTAACTCTGATTTCCTATTAAAAAAAATTCAGGCTTCTACTTTGCACCAGACAATTTTAGTTGTGCCTTATTGTAGGAAGGGAAAGCTTCCTATAATCCTGTATGTACACTCTGAATGGTTATAACCAGGTGAATGTAAATTGAGCCAGCTCTCTACAGAGAACACTGCCTGCTTTTGTAAAGGCATTTGAAGACCAAAGATGAATCTATGTTTTGTGCACAGAGATGAAGGAAGCCCACACTTAGGTTTCTGGCTAGGGATATCTCCAGTCTGACCATGTTTCATTCAATTCAGAATTACTCTAAACTATGTCCAGAGCTCTGTGAGGGCACCCCACACAGGGAATTTGTGCTTTTCTCTCTTCTCTTACTCCCATCTCTCATCTCTCACCCAAACCTGGTTTTCTCTCAGCCTTCAACCTTGGGCTGCTTTAAATACCCTTAATCCTTAAGCCCCCATCCCTCCTATCCCATGCTCACTGAGAACTAATGAAGTAATCATTTTTCTAAGGAAATCAAGACTATGTATCTTGAATTTCTTTCTTAAAATCTCTTTTTTCAGCATTTCTCTTATTCTGCCTGATGCTGATTGATTACTGTCCCTCAGAGGGAAATATATCACGTTTTTATTCCTTATTTTATGAAACACATATTCAGTGATGCTTTTCTTGCTCAAGGATCTGAATTAGACTCATTTGAAACAAAGAAGATATATAATGCATTAGCCTCTGCTTTAAAAAAGATACTATCTCACTGTGGTGGAATATACTGCGTATAAAAGTGACTAATAATAGTCTCTAAGAAGTGTCCATGTGGTGGAACAGAGAGTTGTCTAGGTTAGTAAGAGAAAAGGAAGCATTCTGGAGAGGAATGGGAAATGTTGAGTAGGCTATTCCGCCAAGCCACACTCAAGGTCAGGGACAGGCTTTAAAGGCAGCCTGGGGCCAAACAAATGAGCCATGAACTTGGGCAGGAGAGTCTAGGCTTAACTTGACAGGCAATGCAGAAATTTTGTCCAGAAAACTGTTAAGATCTTTAGGTTGTATTGTATTTTTAGAAGTGTCTTTTAACAATAAAACATGTCCAGAGAGCAATTTCCAGTGTGACAGAGTGAGAAGATCAACAAATCCTATTCCCAAAAAAGCAATGATAAATCTGGATAAGATGATAAAAAAAAAAATCATTTCAGCAACCTGGTATTTAACCAAAGGCATAGAAGAGAGAAGGGTTTATTCATGAAAACTACCAAATTTCTGGTATTAAATGTGGTTATCTGAGACATTTTTGAGTAAGGCTTCTCCCATCCTCCATCCCACCTGCCAGCTCTGTCAGAGCCTTAGTTCAATCAAGGTGTGGCTGGCTTTGAAAATAGGACGTTACCCATCATGGGAGAAGAGGCCTCCCCTGACATGGAATGTGGTCAAAGTAATCTCAGAGGCAAGAAAACAAGGGAGTTCAGAGGCTTCATTTGGCTGAGATTGCAGGTCAGTTGGAGGTGAGATGTAGAATGCAGGACTATTCAAGGATTTAACAGGGAGTTCTGGAAAATAGCCAAATCATTCTTAATAAGGTAGCCACATATCTTCTTATGATTTTTTTTAAATTACAATTTTAAATGGTTTCAGGGGTTTATCATATACAGGAAAATAACAAAAAGGAGAAGGTAGAAAAGGGACATATAGTGAAGCAGTTTCTATATTTAATGGATTTAAATTAGTATTATTTTGAAGTAGGTTTAGAGGAATATTATGCCTAATACTACAAAAAAAGAATCCTCAAAATAATATATTAAGAAATAACAGAAGTAAAGCCATATTTATATAATATAAAATAAAACAGTAAGAGAGGAATAAAAAAATAAAAAAGGTAGCATTCAAATGGAAAGCAAATTGGCAAATAAAATTTTAACTATATAAAAATGATAATAGATGTAAACACTCTAGTGAAAAACCAGACTGCCAGATTAGATTTTTTTTAAAACCTGATTCTATAATTTCTACCAAAAACACTTTGCATTCAGAGACATAGATTGACTGATTTTCTTTTAATGCCTAAATATGTAGGGGGCAATTTGTAGAGTGAAATTTAAGTACATCGGAAATACATAACAACTATAATGTGTATACACATCTAGCAAGAGAATCCCAAAGACATGAAACAACAAACTAGCAAACTGAAATGATATATCAACCGTTCAACAATAACTGCTGAAAGAATTCAGTGAATTACTTTCAATGATTAATAAGAAAGATAGAAATTCAGCAAGTTTGAAGACTTGAACAGGACTATAAAACAATGTGACCTAATTGTCATATATAAACCCTTTTGTGTAACTACTGAAGATAGATATTATTTTCAGGCACATTATGGGGAATTCTCCAAGATAGAGCATATTTTGGGTCACAAAATAAGCTTCAAAACATTGTAAAAGTATTTTTGTCCTGCAAATATGTTATCTTACCACAATGGAATTAGAGATAATCAACAAACAGAAATCTTAGAAATAGCCACTTCTTCAAATATTTGGAAATTTAGCAACATACTTTTAAATAACCCAGAAGGGAATTTTAGGAAAATACTGAAATTAACAAAAATGAAAGTACTGTCTAGCAGAGTTTATGGGGTTCAGTTAAGCAATGGTTAGAGGGACATTTATACCAAAAAACAACTGAAGAAAATCAGAAAGTTCTAAAATCAATGATTTAAGCTTCCACCTTAAGAAACTAATAAAACAAGTGGAAATGGAACCAAACAAAACTAGAAGAAAGAAAATATTAAACATTAGAAAGATAACAAAAGAAATAAACAGGAAAGTGGTAACAATAATAAAAGAAACCAAAAGTTGCTTTTTTGAGATCAAAAATAAAATTGAGTCACCCTTAGCTATACTGACAAAAAGTAAACAAAAGGAACAGATTACCAATATCAGGAATAAAAAAGGAACATTATTAAGAAATACAAAGAAATTAAAAGAATTAAGTATAATATTGTGTAAAAGAATTAAGTATAATACTGTGCAAAACTTTATGCCATAAAATTAGATAATTTACATAAAATAAAACTTAGACATAAATTATCAAAACTGATTCCAAAGGAAATAGAAAACCCGAGTTAACTATAATAAGACATTACCATAGTAATTAAAAATTTTTCCATAAAAGATGCCAGGCCTATAAGCCTTCACTGGTGTGATCTATCACATATTTAAAGTAGAGATAATACAAATCCTTCATAAACTCTTTCAAAAAATAGAGGAAGGGGCACTTCCCAACTCATTCTATAAAACCAGTACTACTCTATCACCAACACCAGAGAAAGGTATCACAAGAAAATAGAACTTCACGCCAATATTTATCATGAATATAAATACAAACATTCGTAATAAATTTTTGGCAAACTGAATTCAGCAACACCTAAAAATATTGTATGCCATTATTATATGGCATTTCTATATTAATAGAAAAAACAAAAAAAACCTGATCATTTTGTAGATATAGAAAAACTTTTTGAGAAAATGCAATACCTAACAATGATAATAAGTTTCAAGAAACTACAAATAGAAAGAATTTTCTTCAACCTGATGTAAACAATCTATAAGAACTTACAGTTTCTATCAAACTTAATTGTGAAAGACTAAATGCTTCTTCCTAAAAATGGGTACAAGGCAAGGATGCCCACTCTCACACTTCTGTTCAACAAAGTTGAGTAGAGTGGTTGTTCTACACACTGCTATGAGAAAAATAAAATTACTGAAAAGAGGGCAGACTTGTAAGGAGGAAGCAAAACTGTCTTTTTATAAATGACATGATTCTGTATTTAGAAAACCCTGAGGAATACACAATTCAATTAGTAGAGCTAATGAATGAGTTTAACAAAGCCAAAAGCTACCAAAAAGTCATTGAACTTTTATATACTAGCAATGAACAATTTGAAATTTTGAAATTGAAATGTAATTTGAAATTTTGAAATTGAAATGTAAAATTTGAATTTGAAATTGAAAAGTAAAAAATTTCAGGCTGGGCACTGTGGTTCACGCCCGTCATCTCAACACTGGGAGGCCAAGGCAAGAGAATTACTTGAGCCCAGGAGTTTGAGACTAGCCTGAGCAGCATACTGAGACCTCATCTCTACAAAAAATAAAAAAATTAGTGAGGCTTGGTTGTTTGCCCCTGTAGTCCCAGCTACACAAGAGGCTGAGGTGGGAGGATCACTTGAGCCTGGGAGGTGGAGGCTGCAGTGAGCTGGGATTGTGCCACTGCACTCCAGCCTGGGTGACAGAGTGAGACCGTCACACACGCACGTGCACACACACACACACACAGAGTAAAATATTTGTATCTTCAATAGGATAAAAAAGTTAAGTACTTAGGAATAAACTTAACAAAATAATGCATCATTGCTTAGAGAGATTGAAGAGGATCAAAATAAATGGAGAGATACTTTATGTTCATTGATAGAGGACTAAATATTGGTTGAATGGTAATTCTTTCTAAATACTTCTATGAATTCACAATCACTATCAAAATTCTAGGAGAATTTTTTTTGGCAGAAATTCTCAATCTGATCCTAAAGTTTATATGAGAGTTCAAAAAACTTAAGAGAGCAAACACAATTTTGAAAAAGAAGAAAATGTGGAAGGGCAGATACCATCCGGTTTTGAAACTTACTGTGGAGCTACAATTTAAAAATCAAGAGAGTGTAGTTTTGGTGGAAAAATGGAAAACAATTGAGAGACCAGAAATTAACATTTATGTTTACAGTCAACTGCTTTTGGAAATAAAAATGCTATGACAGTTCATCGGTGAGAGGATAGATTTTTTACTAAGTAGTGCCAGAATAAATACCTTAATACAGGAAGTAAAAATACTTTCTACCTAGAGCTCTGGATCCTTGAGCATATGCTTCCTAAACTAATTAATGGCGTAAGTCTACTGCATTGCCACTGTGCACCAAAATATATCACAAATTGATCAATGATTGAAGCAAAAGTGAATGAATCATAAAAACACTAGAAGAAAACATTGAAGAGATTTTTTTATAAATATATCCATTTGGGCAAGCATCCTAATCCAGAATAAATAATCTATGATTATAGAATTATAGAATAAATAAGTCAAGAATGTACATGTGAAAGTATTTAACTAAACATGGAGAAACTACATTACCTATTTAAAGTGCAGAAGAACTTAATTATGACTCAAAATCCAGAAGCCATAACATAGATTGATAAATTTGGTTATGTAGAAAGTATAAATCTTCTGCATGGCAGGATGTCATTTCATTTCATAGACAAAAAAAAAAAACTAACCTTCTAAAATATTACTTCAGACAGTGATAAGATAAACATCCACAACCCAATAATAAACTATCAAAGATATGAAATAAGTAAATAAAAACAAAGACATACAAAGGACTCTTAAACCTATTTAAAAGTATTCAACCTTCTCATAACAAGAGAAATACTTGTTTCTTCTATATGAAATACAAGAGCCGGCAACTCTAAGGCTTTAGGTAGCAGAAACTAATGAAGAAGTTCTCTAGGGATTCACTGTCAAAATGTTTCTTTTCAGTGTACTCCAGTTACTTTCTAAAAGTAATAGAAACTCCCTAAAAAAAGCAGTTTGACTCCCCTCATTTAGAGGATGGGTCAAATAGGTGCAGCAAACCACCATGGCACACGTATACTTATGTAACAAACGCACACGTTCTGCACATGCATCCCATTTATTTTTTAGAAGAAATAAGGAAAAATAAAAATTAAAGAAAAAAACATTAAAATAAATTTAAAAAAGAAAAAAAAAGCAATTTGACAATATGTACTAGAATCTTAACAATTTTTATATGTCACCCAGCCATCTCATTTCAGAGAATCTACCCTAAAGAATAATAATTAGACTTACATACCAGGATCTGTGTGACAAGGATGTGTATTAACAGTGAGCCTGACTGGATTTGATTTAGGTCAAGTGCCACTTCTTGGCCAAGGGAGTGCAGAGAATCTCATGGAGACAGAATGCAGGAGAGAGGATGTGTCTGTTTATTTAACAGATAATTTCTAGGGCTTCATGTGTCAGGCAGTGTTCTAATTGCTTTTGTGGTTAATTGCTCAGTTCATCCTCATAATATCCCCATTTTACAGATGATTAGCTGTATGCACAGAGATGTTAAATAACTTGTCCAATATCTCACAGAGTTGAGATTCAAACATGGCAGTGTAGTTTGAAAGTCCACGCATTCAATAATGGTCCCAAAGAGAATCAAGGTGCTATTTTCAGAAGAAGGGAACAATTTGTGTTCAGGCAAAACCACAGCGTCCATTACTGTCAGTGGTGTCTGCTGCCCAGAGCAGACACTCTCTCAAGTATTCCCATAAGACACATGGGTTACGCTGATGGTAGCATGTGGAGCACAGCTTTATAGCTGACTTGAATGTGTCTGTCTGCTCTGAAAGACCCTACGGCACAGTGTGTCTGGGGCTCACTGGAAACTTAATAAGCACTGTCGAATAATATCGAAGATATTTAGAAGGAAAGCATTCCTCCTTGATTTTCACCTGAAAGTTTGTGGAGACAGGTTCCTTGGAGGAAAAGGGAAATCTATGAAAAAATATGGTTCGAATAATATGCAAGGCTTCAAACTTGGGTTTCATTAATTTCTATTGCATTATAATTCTAATACCAGGCTGACAAGAACAAAACTGGGAACTAATCTCACAGTGTATTAGTGGCACAGACTAAGGCATTTTAATGTTGGAACTACTTGCTTACAAGTCAAAATAGTAAAAACTGTGATAAGAATTTGATAGACATTAATAAATTATTAAAACACTGATTCCAGAACTATCTGTGAGGACCTAGTATGAGTCAGTGACAGTGGTAGGCTCTGTGCGCCATTCTAAGAGCCATATTGTTTTCTGTAATTTGATCACTTGAAAAAAAGCAGTCATATGTGGTGATACTTGTTGATTTAACCATTCTAGTCAAATAGCTTGCCATCTATTTTGTAAAGAAATGTGGTAAATTTTTGTTGCTTGACTTTCATATGAATTAGTTCCATTAAAAACAGTTAAACCAGTGGCCTGGGTGTACTGTGTCAATATCTATTTCATTTACGTACAAATGCTCTGAGTACTAAAGCTACCTCTTGTGCTGCACTGAGCATCTGGTGGTTATTACGTAGGTGTAAATAATTAGAGAGTCACACACCAGATTTGATTCATGTTAGCTGACAATTGGTATGATTCTGACATTAAAACAAGCATTTTGTGTGTCTGAGCTCTCAGTAAATGAATCATCAAGTCATTTTCCTTTTATTTTGGGAATACACAGGATACATAAATATTATACCAACTTTTCTATTCATAAGAGATATGAAAAAGTGTGTAAACTTTAGAAAAATGTTTAACCAAGAAAGCAAAAAATATTGTATCATTCTATAAACATAGAATTCTGTATCCCATTTCCTAGGGTATTACATTTTTAAAAAATAATTGACATAATAGTCATTTTCCTCACATTTTTCACCATTAAACATCATCGCTCATAATTATTTTGTTATATATTTGATTATTGTTTTCTAAGATAGATTCCTTGAAATGAGATTGCCAGGAAAAAGGATATAGCATCTTTTTAGATGTTGGTACATATTGTCAAACTGATTTTTAGAGTTTCTATTACTCTTAAAGTGTAACTGAAGAGAATAGAAGTGTCCCAGTTTATAGCATTACACTGACCCTCATTGCCCCCTTTTAAATCATTACTATGCTTAACTCAATAAAGAAAAAAATGACAGCTGCTTGTTTTAATTTTCATGCTTTTTTTTTTTTTTTTTTTGAGAGAGAGAGAGAGACAGTTTCACTATGTTGCCCAGGTTGGAGTGCAGTGGTGCAATCATAGCTTACTGCAACCCGGGACTCCTAGCCTCAAGTAATCCTCCCACTTCAGCTATCTAGCTAGTACCCACCACTGTACCCAGCTCTTTTTTAAAAAATTTTTTATAGAGATGGGGTCTTGCTATGAGTTGCCCAGGCTGGACTTAAACTCCTGACCTCAGGAGATCTTCCTGCCTCAGCTTTCCAAGTTGCATCTGGCTATTTACAGGCTTCCAAAAAGTGTTTGTTGTATCTCTACCTTGTCCCATCATTGTGCTAGATACACTCACATTACAGATGTTGTCAAAAATCCTCACATCGTAAAGAGGAGAATTAATATGTGAAATCTGAAGGCAGAGAACAAGAATAAGAGATTCACCATGTAAAACAAAAAACATGGGATTTGAAATAATGGAATATGTATTATTATCTTAAGCATCAGGAGTGTTCAATGCACTCAGCAAAAACTTAAGATATCAAACAAAAACATTAACGTAAGGGCTAGTTCATGGTTTTTATTTAATTTTGATTTTTATATATTTGCCAAATGAGCTTCTCCCCAAATAGGTCACTGAGATACATAGCCACAGGATGTACCTGCCTAAATGCCTTGGAAAACACAGTCATTTAATATTATTCTGTGATTCTTGCAGCATTCGTCATACTGAGCCTTATGATGCAACTGGAAGAGTTAGGACCCAAAACTCTACCTTTCCATTTTACCTATTGTGTTTGTTTCCCATCACTGCTGTAACAAATCACCACACACAGTGACGTAAAGCAATGCACATTGTTAGCTTACAATTCTGTAAGTCAGAAGTCAGCAATGAGTTTCACTAGATATAAAGAATTCCAGGTCTGCAAACCTGAGTTCCTTCTAGAGGCCCTTAGGGAAAAAATCTATTTCCTTACCTTTTCCGACTTCTAGGGGGCTGCTTGTGTTCCTTGCCTCCTGGCCATTCTCTCCGGAGACAGCAGCATCTTCAAATCTCTTTGATTCCGCTTCCATTATCGCATCTTCTCTAACTCTTCTAAGGAAACTTTTGATTATATTGGGCCCACCAGACAATCCAGAATCATTCATCTCAATTGCCTTAACTTACCGACATCTGTGAAGTCTCTTTTGCAATGTAGGGCAACATATTCATAGGTGCCATGGAATAGGACCTGGACATTTTGTTGGCGGGGTGGTCCTCTCTTCTGTTTAAATCACCTGTACTCAAAAAAAAAATAAGGCTTTGTGACAAATTGTATTTAAGATGTGATAAATGCCAGTGTGTTCACTTTGTAAACATTCAATATTGAATGTTGTTATGGCTTACAATATCATCAATATTTATCGTATTTTTTGTGATGAACTATAGGAAAAAAATACTTTTTCCCTTCAATCAGTCATTAGTGTCATTTGTCTCATTTTAGGCTAAGGTTAGTGCTCAAACAACATACTTATTAGCTAATGAGAATAATGAAAGCAGGCTATTTTGTATATTAATAGCTTTGCATTAGGCATAATGAATTTTATTCCACAGGGCAAAAGGGATTTCACAAATGAAAAAACTAGGAACCAATGTTCAACATATATCCCAGAAATTAGATGGCTAGGATTGGCTATGAACAAGAAAACACACATTTTAATTATCTCATTTTCCCCTATTATGTGACTTTCATAATAGAAACATGGCATAATGGAGGTAGCCCAAGGCTTTCGAATTAGACCAACCAGAGTTCAAATTCTGGTTGTTCTACCTATCAGATAGATATTTGCATTAAGGTAATTTTTTAAATGCTTCTCAGCTTTTGCAAAATGGTTATTATAACATTCCCCACACTGAGATATTATAAAGATTAAGTAAAATAATGTATGAAGATGACTTTACATAAATAAACTTAATTTGCTTTGCTCTGTTGTCTTTGCTTTTAAAATAGTTGTATTGCATCTACTTATATAGATTTGTCTTCATGCTTATAGCTAAAATAGTTGAAAATATTTTATTCTATGAATTGAAAAAATAAAGACTACTGGCTTTTATCTTTCACTAAAATGTAAGTTTCCTGCATTTTAGGAAAATAAATATGGCACCAAATTTGTCTGCGGGCACAGAGATTTACATTTCTCGAATGTTAATATCTACCTATCTATATCCTATTTGCTGTCAGGTTCTTTTGAGGGATAATGATTTGTTTTAGATTATATTCTCAATAAGTGATGAAATTTATAGACTCTCCTTCATAGTCACTCAGCAATGAAATAGAGCAAATACTCGATCTTACTCTTGAGAGCCACTAGAACTCTTTGAAGAAAAAAAATGCCATTTGCTATAGGGAAATCTTTCTGGAAAATAATAATTTCACCTTTGAGTCAACTTCCCTGGACTCTTGCCTCACGCATCTTCAGCCAAGGTCAGTCCATTATGAAAATCCATTCTCCCTTCCACATGAAAGAACATTCGAGGCATACTTATTATATTAACTGAATTATTACATATTTATTAAAAGTTTATAGTATGTGTTAACATTTATTTAATTTATTTTTGTAAGATGTCTTTCCAGGAATATATAACCCTGGTTCACAATATTGTACCCTTTGTACCCAAGATTTGATATATGTGAGTAAACATATAACTATCTATCTGGGGGCAAGTAAATCAAAAACCATGAATCATCTCAAGTGTTGGAAATCATATGGTATAGAATTCATTACCATTTGTGAACTGGAATGGGCCGCAAGATATTTGAATAAAAATTAAACTAGTTCTATAATTGGTGATTTGAAAATTTTTGAAAAAGCCATGGCAGTGAAATAGTTTGGATGTCCCCTCCAAATCTCATGCTGAATTGTAATCCCCAGTGTTGGAGGTGGGGACTGGTGGGAGGTGTTTGGGTCATGACGGCAGATCCCTCATGGCTTGTTGCTGGCCTCACCATAGTGAGTGAGTTCTCAGGAGATCTGTTTTTTGTTGTTGTTGTTGTTGTTTTAATTGTGCAGCACATCCCCCAACCCCTCTTGCTCATGCTTTCACCATGTCAAGTTCTTGCTCCTGTTTCATCTTCTGCCATGAGTAAAAGTGTCCTGAGGTGTCCTCAGAAGCAGATGCTGCTACCATGATTTACAGCCTGCAGAACAGTGAGCCAAGTAAACTTCTTTTCTGATAAATTACCCACACTCAAGCATTTCTTTATAGCAACAGAAGAATGGTTAATATAGGAAATTGGTACCAAGGCATGGGGCTTGAAACTGTGGAAGCAACATCGGAACTGGGTAAAGGGCAGAGGTTGGAAGACTTTGGAGGGCTCAGAAGAAGACAGGAAGATGATAGGAAGTTCAGAACTTCTTAGAGACTGGTTAAATGGTTGTGACCAAAGCATTAATAGTGATATGGACAGTGAAGGCCAAGCTGACCAAGTCTCAGATGGAAATGGCTTTGCTCACTAGAGCAAAGGTCACAAGGATTATCCCTTAGCAAAGAACTTGGCTGCATTCTGTTCATGCCCTAAGTATCTATGGAAGTTTGAAATTAAGAGTGATGATTTAGGTATCTGGTGGAAGGAATTTCTAAGCAGCAAAGCATTTAAGATGTGGCCTATTTGCTTCTAAGAGCCTACACTTAGATGCAGGAGGAAATAAATGACTTAAAGTTGGAACTTATATTTAAAGGGGAAGAAGAGCATAAAGGTTTGGAAAATTTGAAGCCTGGCCATGTGGCAAAGAAATAAAATGCTTTTTCAGGAGAGGAATTCAACCAGGTGGCAGAGTAATCATTTACTAGAGCAATTTGCATAAATAAAAGACAGCCAAGTGATAATATCCATGACAATGGATAAAAGGCCTTAGGCATTTCTGAGAGATCTTCGAGGAAGCCCCTTCTATCACAGGTCCTGAGGCTTGGAAGGAGAAAGTAATTTTGTGAGCCAGGACCAGGACCACACCGTTCTGTGCAGCCTTGAAACACTGCTCCCCACATCCCAGACACTCTGGCTCCAGCTTCAGCTCAAAGGGCCCCAGGTATTTCTCATATTGCCACTTTGGAGAGCACAAGCTGCCTTAAGTTTTGATGACTTTCATGTGCTCTTAAAAGCCTGTGGGTGCACAGAGTGCAAAAGTGAAGGAGGCTTGGCAGCCTCTGCATAGATTTCAGAGGATATGAGAAAGCCTGGGTGCCCAGGAAGAAGCCTGCTACAGGGACAGAACTCCTACAGAGAACCTCTACTAGGGCATGACAAGGGGAAATGTAAAATGTGGGGTTGGAGAGTCCCCAGTGGGGTACTGCCTAGTGGAGCTGTGAGAAGGGGGCCACCATCCTTTAGACCCCAGAATAGTAGATCCACCAGCAGTTGGCGCCCTGTGCCTGAAAAAGCCACATGCACTCAACAGCCATGAGAACAGCCACTGGGGCAGAACCCTGTAAATCTACAAGGGCAGAGCTTTCCCAGGTCTTGGGAGCCCACTCCTTGCACCAGTGTGCCCTGGAGGTGGAACATGGAGTCAAAGGAGATTATTTTAAAAGTTTAAAATGTAATGACAGCCATGCTGAGTTTCAAACTTGCATGGAGCCTGTAGCCCCTTTCTTTTGGCCAATTTCTCACTTTTAGAATTGGGATGTTTACCCAGCACCTATACCCCCATTATATCTTGGAAGTAAATAACTTGCCTTTGATTTTACAGGCTCATAGGTGGAAGAAACTCATCTCCAGATGAGACTTCAGACTTGGACTTGGGACTTTTGAATTAATTCTGAAATGAGTTAAGACTTTGGGGAACCATTGAGAAGGAATAATTATATTCTGAACTGTGAGAACCATTTGTGGGGCCAGGGACAGAATGATATAGTTTGTATGTTCTCTCCAAACCCCGTGTTGAATAATAATCCCCAGTGTTGGATGTGGGGCCTAGTGAAAGGTGTTGCTGTAATAGGGGCAGATTCCTCATGACTGTTGTCACCATAGTGAGTGCATTTTCATGAGATCTGGTCATTTAAAATGTGTAGCACCACCCTCCCCTTCTTGCTCCTGTTTTTTCCATGTGAAGATGCCTGCTCCAGCTTTGCCTTCCACCATGAGTAAAAGCTTCCCAAGATTCCCCAGAAGCAGATGCTGGAGCTATGCTTCCAATACAGCCTGAAAAACCTTGAGCCAATTAAACCTCAGGTAAGTCTTCATAGCAATGCAAGAATTGCCTAATATAGGCAGTAACATACATGTTCCATGTTCTATCCTAAACACGGAAATGCAGGCATGTCATAAAAACCAGTTAAAACTGAAGAGATGAAAAGTTAACACCTATAAATACATTTCAACTTTTCCACTATTTCATTTTGACTTGTCTGAATATTTTTCTTCATCTAAATATATCTTATCATCTAAATGCATCTAATTTGGAATACATTGTCTATATTCCCAATAAATTCCATTTAATTTCATCTGTTTTTAAATTTTCTTAAAAGAAGAAAAACAGAAATCAAGGCCAAGAAAAGAAAAATTACACGCTTAATATAATCATCCATTATTAAAACCTAGGTTGCCAGGCAGACTACCATACCTTAGAGATTCCACTGAGAGTAAAAGATGATTATAGATTTACACTCAATATCTCATTTAAAGTTTGCTCATGTTTAGCTATCCAAATCTGATTCCATAGATTATTTTTGTCGCAAGTAACTATGGTGGCTATCCTCAAAAGATTTGTAAGAAAAGCATTGCATAGAATCAGAGAAAAGGTTGAACAATTTAATAAATTGGAAAGCCAAATCCGACCTAGGAATCTCAGCAAGTTATTCATGGATGTTCCTGCTGCCTCCTGGAGACATCTGCCTGATACTCAGATCCCTAATACTTCTGGGATCTGATTGGCTCAGATTTAAGTTAGGTGTCTATGTGTCTACCCAAATTTTCCAGGAGTCTTACAACAGCAAATGGCTGCTAAAAGCCCATTTTGTTGGTGGAGCTTGGATTATCAGAGCAATTATGTTGGAAAGCAATCCCAGTAGATGTTATCTAATTGGTACCATTTGGACTAGAGGCAATTAGACAGTTAGCATATATTTTAAATTATTATTGTAGACACGAATCCATTACTGTATTTTCCACATTTGGAGTTACTAAAAGGATTATATTCCACAGGCTTTAATAAATAGGTGGATGATGATGATAACTTTAGTGATAATTGATAATTGCTTTAGGTTCCAGATGATATTAGAGTAAATATAGTATGCCATCATCAGACATAGAAAAAAATAGAAAGAAACAGAGCAGATGAGAGAAGAAGAGAGAAAGGGAGAGAGATGAAGCAATGGAGACAGAGAGATAGAGAAAAGGAGATACTTTTTCTAAAATTTGTGAATGGGGCCAGGCGCAGTGGCTCATGCCTGTAATCCCAGCACTTTGGGAGATTGAGGCAGGCAGATCACCTGAGGTCAGGGGTTCGAGACCAGCCTGGCCAATGTGGTGAAACCCTGTCTCTACTAAAAATACAAAAATTAGCCAGATGTGGTGGTGGGCACCTGTAATCCCAGGTACTCAGGAGGCTGAGGCAGGAGAATCGCTTGAACCTGGGAGGTGGAGGTTGCGGTGAGCCGAGATCACACCACTGCACTCCAGCCTGAGTGACAAAGCAACACTCCATCTCGAAAATATAAAATAAAATTTGTTAATGGTTTAAATTAGACCTAGAAGATTATCATGTAAGTCCCAATTAAACTTATTTCTATATAAGCTGAGCTAAGAACTACAAACATTATCAGTGTGTAATAGTAGTTGCCTTTTTGTTGCATGCTAAGGTTCCCCCCATAATATCAGTAGTACTTGAACAGACACATTTTGTGTAAGGACATTAAGGGCTGCCAGTAGTTTCTGGCTCCAAAGGCTTGTTTTAAACCAAGGTATTAATGAGTCTCCTGCTTCAGGACTGCAACCTATCATTCATATGTGGCATGGTTGTAGAAATTCCTAATCTTTACAAGAACCAAAGAAGCCTGGAAATGCCCCATTCAGAAAAACAAGTTTGAGACTTTGCAAAGCTCCTTTCTCTAATTCTTATGATTTCTTCTTTCACAGTGAGCTCAAGATGTCTTTGTTGAAACAGAACCTCCCAAAGTTACAGTATTGGTTTTGGGGCTCCACACAGAGAACACATCATGGAAGCTATAATTGAGGGAGACAAAGCTGTCAGGACGGCACCAAGAGAGTTAGATGAGCCCAAGAGTGGAGCATTCATCACCGTGATTCCACCTGACACTTGGCTGAGAGCATTTTGCACTAATTTGCTTTGTGCCTGTTCAGACAATCTAAAAAGAAAGGATGAGGGGACAACAGGTGTCTATTAAACAGAATAAACAGCCTCTGGCAAATGAATACATTTTACACACTTGTGGCTTTTGGAAGGATGGGGTAGTGATGAGGGGAAGGCGAATGGAGGAGGAGAAGTCAAGGATTAGAGGTCTCTCCAGCAGCCCAGGACTGCCTCTCTCTCTCTGTGGTCACAGGGGCCGGTTTGGTCCACACGGCAGACATGAAACTCAAGATACAGCCCTGGCGTATACAGGTTGGGAGGCCAGTGCTGCCTCCGGTGGTCCCCCCAGACCTGCAATTCATATTTTGAATGGGTTTAAAGCCTACTTGGCAATTACTTTTATGCTCTAATGAAATAGATTTGAACCACTTTCCCTTGATTATATTTTAAATGTTTACCCCCCTATAAATATAACTGTTCTGAGGTGGGAGGGGTTAAGCCTCTCCTATGATTCAATTAAAGACAAAAAAGCCTTGAGCTTTTCGTCCAGATAACATGCAAGAAACACCAGGGTAAAGACAAAGGGAGCTAAAGAACACATTCTAGCCTCTGTAATTGGCTCCTATGTTGAACTGTGAAGAGCTGGGATGAAAGCACAGGACAGAGAAGATGGTCTAACAAGAAACACATGGTCTTTTAAAAGTGAAACACAGCTGGGACCCAAACCATGTTCCACTCACTGTCCCACCTCCAGGCACCTTCAGGCTCTTACATTATCATTGTTGCTATTTATGATTATCTGCTTGGATTATCATTAGGAAATGTGGCAATATTCAAAAGAGAATAGATGTGAATCCAATTTCTAGGGATGTGGCTAATCATTAAAATCAATCAGGGGGTGGAGCCAAGATGGCCAAATAGGAACAGCTCCGGTCTACAGCTCCCAGTGTGAGCGACACAGAAGACGGGTAATTTCTGCATTTCCATCTGAGGTACCGGGTTCATCTCACTAGGGAGTGCCAGACAGTGGGTGCAGGACAGTGGGTGCAGCGCACCGTGCATGAGCCGAAGCAGGGCGAGGCATCGCCTCATTCGGGAAGCACAAGGGGTCAGGGAGTTTCCTTTCCTAGTCAAAGAAAGGGGTGACAGACAGCACCTGGAAAATTGGGTCACTCCCACCCTAATACTGCGCTTTTCAGACAGGCTTAAAAAACAGCACACCAGGAGATTATATCCTGCACCTGGCTCAGAGGGTCCTGCGCCCAGGGAGTCTCGCTGATTGCTAACACAGCAGTCTGAGCTCAAACTGCAAGGTGGCAGTGAGGCTGGGGGAGGGGTGCCTGCCATTGCCCAGGCTTGATTAGGTAAACAAAGCAGCAGGGAAGCTCAAACTGGGTGGAGCCCACCACAGCTCAAGGAGACCTGCCTGCCTCTGTAGACTCCACCTCTGGGGGCAGGGCACAGACAAACAAAAAGACAGCAGTAACCTCTGCAGACTTAAATGTCCCTGTCTGACAGCTTTGAAGAGAGTAGTAATTCTCCCAGTATGCACCTGGAGATCTGAGAATGGACAGACTGCCTCCTCAAGTGGGTCCCTGACCCCCGAGCAGCCTAACTGGGAGGCACCCCCCAGTAGGGGCAGACTGACGCCTCACACGGCCAGGTACACCTCTGAGACAAAACTTCCAGAGGAACGATCAGGCAGCAGCATGTGCAGTTCACGAAAATCCACTGTTCTGCAGCCACCACTGCTGATACGCAGGCAAACAGGGTCTGGAGTGGACCTCCAGCAAACTCCAAAAGACCTGCAGCTGAGGGTCCTGTCTGTTAGAAGGAAAACTAACAAACAGAAAGGACATCCACACCAAAAACCCATCTGTACATCACCATCATCAAAGACCAAAAGTAGATAAAACCACAAAGATGGGGAAAAAACAGAGCAGAAAAACTGGAAACTCTAAAAAGCAGAGTGCCTCCCCAATCTAGCAAGGCAGGCCAACATTCAGATTCAGGAAATACAGAGAATGCCACAAAGATACTCCTCAAGAAGAGCAACTCCAAGACACATAATTGTCAGATTCACCAAAGTTGAAATGAAGGAAAAAATGTTAAGGGCAGCCAGAGAGAAAGGTCGGGTTACCCACAAAGGGAAGCCCATCAGACTAACACTGGATCTCTCGGCAGAAACTCTACAAGCCAGAAGAGAGTGGGGGCCAATATTCAACATTCTTAAAGAAAAGAATTTTCAACCCAGAATTTCATATCCAGCCAAACTAAGCTTCATAAGTGAAGGAGAAATAAAATACAGACAAGCAAATGCTGAGAGATTTTGTCACCACCAGGCCTGCCCTAAAAGAGCTCCTGAAGGAAGCACTAAACGTGGAAAGGAACAACCAGTACCAGCCACTGCAAAAACATGCCAAACTGTAAAGATCATCGAGGCTAGGAAGAAACGGCATCAACTAACGAGCAAAATAACCAGCTAACATCATAATGACAGGATCAGATTCACACATAACAATATTAACTTTAAATGTAAATGGGCTAAATGCTCCAATTAAAAGACACAGACTGGCAAATTGGATAAAGAGTCAAGACCCATCAGTGTGCTGTATTCAGGAAACCCATCTCACATGCAGAGACACACATAGGCTCAAAATAAAGGAATGGAGGAAGATCTACCAAGCAAATGGAAAACAAAAAAAGGCAGGGGTTGCAATCCTAGTCTCTGATAAAACAGACTTTAAACCAACAAAGATCAAAAGAGACAAAGAAGGCCATTACATAATGGTAAAGGGATCAATTCAACAAGAAGAGCTAACTATCCTAAATATATATGCACCCAATACAGGAGCACCCAGATTCATAAAGCAAGTCCTGAGTGACCTACAAAGAGACTTAGACTCCCACACAATAATAATGGGAGACTTTAACACCCCACTGTCAACATTAGACAGATCAATGAGACAGAAAGTTAACAAGGATACCCAGGAATTGAACTCAGCTCTGCACCAAGCGGACCTAATAGACATCTACAGAACTCTCCACCACAGATCAACAGAATATACATTTTTTTTAGCACCACACCACACCTATTCCAAAATTGACCACATAGTTGGAAGTAAAGCTCTCCTCAGCAAATGTAAAAGAACAGAAATTATAACAAACTGTCTCTCAGACCACAGTGCCATCAAACTAGAAGTCAGGATTAAGAAACTCACTCAAAACCACTCAACTACATGGAAACTGAACAACCTGCTCCTGAATGAGTACTGGGTACATAGCGAAATGAAGGCAGAAATAAAGATGTTCTTTGAAACCAAGGAGAACAAAGACACAACATACCAGAATCTCTGGGACACATTCAAAGCAGTGTGTAGAAGGAAATTTATAGCACTAAATGCCCATAAGAGAAAGCAGGAATGATCCAAAATTGACACCCTACCATCACAATTAAAAGAACTAGAAAAGCAAGAGCAAACACATTCAAAAGCTATCAGAAGGCAAGAAATAACTAAAATCAGAGCAGAACTGAAGGAAATAGAGACATAAAAAACCCTTCAAAAAATTACTGAATCCAGGAGCTGGTTTTTTGAAAAGATCAACAAAATTGATAGACCACTAGCAAGACTAATAAAGAAGAAAAGAGAGAAGAATCAAATACATGCAATACAAAATGATAAAGGGGATATCACCACCGATCCCACAGAAATACAAACTACAATCAGAGAATACTACAAACACCTCTATGCAAATAAACTAGAAAATCTAGAAGAAATGGATAAATTCCTCGACATGTACACCCTCCCAAGACTAAACCAGGAAGAAGTTGAATCTCTGAATAGACCAATAACAGGCTCTGAAATTGTGACAATAATCAGTAGCTTACCAACCAAAAAGAGTCCAGGACCAGATGGATTCACAGCCGAATTCTACCAGAAGTACAAGGAGGAGCTGGTACCATTCCTTCTGAAACTATTCCAATCAACAGAAAAGAGGGAATCCTCCCTAACTCTTTTTATGAGGCCAGCATCATCCTGATACCAAAGCCTGGCAGAGACACAACCAAAAAAGAGAATTTCAGACCAATATCCTTGATGAACATTGATGCAAAAATCCTCAATAAAATACTGGCAAAACGAATCCAGCAGCACATCAAAAAGCTTATCCACCATGATCAAGTGGGCTTCATCCCTGGGATGCAAGCCTTTTTCAACATACACAAATCAATAAATGTAATCCAGCATATAAACAGAACCAAAGACAAAAAACACATGATTATCTCAATAGATGCAGAAAAGACCTTTGACAAATTCAACAGCGCTTCATGCTAAAAACTCTCAATAAATTAGGTATTGATGGGACATATCTCAAAATAATAAGAGGTATCTATGACAAACCCACAGCCAATATCATACTGAATGGGCAAAAACTGGAAGCATTCTCTTTGAAAACTGGCACAAGACAGGGATTCTCTCTCTCACCACTCCTATTCAACATAGTGTTGGAAGTTCTGGCCAGGGCAGTTAGGTGGGAGAAGGAAATAAAGGGTATACAATTAGGAAAAGAGGAAGCCAAATTGTCCCTCTTTGCAGAAGACATGATTGTATATCTAGAAAACCCCATTGTCTCACCCCAAAATCTCCTTAAGCTGATTAGCAACTTCAGCAATGTCTCAGGATACAAACTCAATGTACAGAAATCACAAGCGTTCTTATACACAAATAACAGACAGAGAGCCAAATCATGAGTGAACTCCCATTCACAATTGCTTCAAAGAGAATAAAATACCTAGGAATCCAAATTACAACAGACATGAAGGACCTCTTCAAGGAGAACTACAAACCACTGCTCAATGAAATAAAAGAGGATCCAAACAAATGGAAGAACATTCCATGGTCATGGGTAAGAAGAATCAATATCGTGAAAATGGCATACTGCCCAAGGTAATTTATAGATTCAATGCCATCCCCATCAAGCTACCAATGACTTTCTTCACAGAATTGGAAAAATCTACTTTAAAGTTCATATGGAACCAAAAATAGCCCATATCGCCAAGTCAATCCTAAGCCAAAAGAACAAAGCTGGAGGCATCAGGCCACCTGACTTCAAACTATACTACAAGGCTACAGTAACCAAAGCAGCATGGTACTGGTACCAAAACAGAGATGTAGATCAATGGAATAGAACAGAGCCCTCAGAAATAATGCCGCATATCTACAACTATCTGATCTTTGACAAACCTGACAAAAACAAGCAATGGGGAAAGGATTCCCTGTTTAATGAATGGTGCTGGGAAAACTGGCTAGCCATACATAGAAAGCTGAAACTGGATCCCTTCCTTACACTTTATACAAAAATTAATTCAAGATGGATTAAAGACTTACATGTTAGACCTAAAACCATAAAAACCCTAGAAGAAAACCTAGGCAATACCATTCAGGACATAGGCATGGGCAAGGACTTCATGTCTCAAACACCAAAAGCAATGGCAACAAAAGCCAAAATTGGCAAATGGGATCTAATTAAACTAAAGAGCTTCTGCATAGCAAAAGAAACTACCATCAGAGCGAACAGGCAACTTACAAAATGGGAGAAAATTTTCGCAGCCTACTCATCTGACAAAGGGCTAATATCCAGAAACTACAATGAACTCAAACAAAATTACAAGAAAAAAACAACCCCATCAAAAGTGGGCGAAGGACATGAACAGACACTTCTCAAAAGAAGACATTTATGCAGCCAAAAAACACATGCAAAAGTGCTCATCATCACTGGCCATCAGAGAAATGCAAATCAAAACCACAATGAGATACCATCTCACACCAGTTAGAATGGCCATCATTAAAAAGTCAGGAAACAACAGGTGCTGGAGAGGATGTGGAGAAATAGGAACACTTTTACACTGTTGGTGGGACTGTAACTAGTTCAACCATTGTGGAAGTCAGTGTGGCTATTCCTCAGGGATCTAGAACTAGAAATACCATTTGACCCAGCCATCCCATTACTGGGTATATACCCAAAGGACTATAAATCATGCTGCTATAAAGACATGTGCACACGTATGTTTACTGCGGCACTATTCACAATAGCAAAGAGTTGGAACCAACCCAAATGTCCAACAGTGATAGACTGGATTAAGAAAATGTGGCACATATACACCATGGACTACTATGCAGCCATAAAAAATGATGAGTTCATGTCCTTTGTAGGGACATGGATGAAACTGGAAATCATCATTCTCAGTAAACTATGGCAAGGACAAAAATCCAAACACTGCATGTTCTCACTCATAGGTGGGAATTGAACAATGAGAACTCATGGACACAGGAAGGGGAACATCACAGTCCGGGGACTGTTGTGGGGTGGGGGGAGGGGGGACGGATAGCATTAGGAGATACACCTAATGCCAAATGATGAGTTAATGGGTGCAGCACACCAGCATGGCACATGGATACATATGTAACAAACCTGCACATTCTGCACATGTACCCTAAAACTTAAAGTATAATAATAATAAAAAAATTAAAATCAGTCATATTTGTCGAAGACCAAAACAATGGATTTTGTTCATGATCTTCAGTTTCTTTAGGCATACTAATTCATTGGATACTTTCTAAGCTCCTTGCAGTCTGACTTTTACTCATTTGACTTTGTAAATAAATAACATATGAGTCAAGCTTTCTTTAATATTATAGGAAAAAATGGGAAGATTGTAATGCTGGATATTTAACTGGTGGTTCAATCCCTTTCCTTTTTTTGTCAGCAAAAGGGATATGGGATTTGAGGAGCATCCCGGTGTATCTGTATCCATAAACACCTTTCTTATTTGCTGTGTGCCGTTATTCACTCCTTTGGATGGAGTTGTTCGCAAGTGTCGTGTAGAAAGTATTACCTAATAGGATAACGGGTCAGGTAGCAATGTCTTGGTAACCACAGCTTACTAAACGGACACAGGAAACAGCAAAAAAAAAAAAAAAAAAAAAAAAAGTTGTTATCGGCCGGGCGTGGTGGTTCACGCCTGTAATGCCAGCACTTTGGGAGGCCGAGGCGGGTGGATCACGAGGTCAGGAGATCGAGACCATCCTGGCTAACACGGTGAAATCCCGTCTCTACTAAAAGTACAAAAAAATTAGCCGGACGTGGTGGCAGGCGCCTGTAGTCCCAGCTACTCGGGAGGCTGAGGCAGGAGACTAGCGTGAACCTGGGAGGCAGAGCTTGCAGTGAGCTGAGATTGCAGCACTGCACTCCAGCCTGGGCGACAGAGTTGAGACTTCGTCTCAAAAAAAAAAAAAAAAAAAAAGTTGTTATCTTAGAGAAAGTGTGGGAAACCACAAAGTTAAGCATAATCTGCATAGTGCCCCCGATGGGATTCCTATGCTAATAGATTTTCAAAAAATCTATACCATTCGCAGGTTGAGAGTCATAACATAGGAGAAAGAACGCATACAGGACAGGTGGCCTTTGTCCACTTTATAATTTTTCATAAGCCAGATAGGTCCACTGCATTGAAAAAAATTATTTTGCTTTCCGAAGTTCACAATGCTGTTTGTAAATGATACATTAAATCTTTCAGGAGTTTTTAATTTCACTTATATAATCCAAATGTTCTTAGGGCTTATGAATAATGAGCTAAATCATTTTTTGTTTAAATAATGATTTTACATGTCTATTATTTTAACACAAACAATAAACATAACAAAGAAAGAAAAATAATTTTGAAAAACATGACTACACAGAAATCGCCACTGCCATCATTAGGGAAATGTTACTTTACACATTTTAATCCATGTATATACATATACATATAAATATAACGACAAAGATAAATGTGATTATGAAACAACAGATAAAGAGAGAAACAAGGAGACTAATGGATGGAACAATGGATAAATGTGTGTGGATGAATGGATACATATAAATAATAAGATAAAATGCATCTGTGCAATTTTAAGTTTGAGAGCATTTAATATTATTTGAATTTTATAGGCTAAATTCAAATTGCGATGAAACTAATAGAATCACTCAATTTTAGGGAAATATTTTATCCCCATATGAACTATTTGTTCCTAAGAGATATTAAAGATTATAGAAACAGATAACCATAAAAATTGAATGCATAGGAATCATTCTGTGTTTCTGAAAAAATGGTTCTCAATTGTAGTCAATCTCTATTGACCCCAAAACCATAAAAATTTATAAAATTAACATATTTTCTTCCACATCTAGTTCCCTTGACTCAGCATCTCTTTTTCTGTTTCAAGGTTCATGATTTCTTAAATTATGTCCTACAACTCTATTCTGTTTGTTTCAATAATTGCCATGAATGGTATCACCAGTTATTATTATGGCGAGGCTACTTCTGAGTTCGTGATATTTATTTACATCTCTGTTGGCTCTTGACTGACTAAATGCCTGTGTTGGTATCATTACTTTTTCTTTCTTTAATGATCTAAATACTTATCTACTTGTATCAGTTTTCTGGATGGAAGGTTCCTTCATTCATACATTCTGGCATGTGTGAGAATGTGTGGTGCCTTTCAGCTAGCAAGATAACCTGTGTATAAAATATGCCTGTGCTACCTTGTTCCTCAGTGCACTGCAGACACCACCATGCTCTCTTCTGACATTTAATGCTGCACTCATCTTTTTAGTAGGATTCCTTCATTCCTCTTTTGAATGATTAAGCTCAATGAAGTTTTGTTTGAGTTTGCATTGGGGCAGTAAGGTCTCAGAAGATTTTGTAGGTCTTTTAGTCTATAAATTCTTCTCTGAATTAGCCTATTTATCTGTTGCCTTCATATGTGAAGAACAACTATCATATTCTTGAGTTACATTTCATCTCCCTCAGCAACTATTGCTTATTATCTCATTACCTTCTGCCATTGAAAGTTGTCATGGTGAAGACCAGCCCGATTTTGTTTTCCCCATTATCAATGACTTGCTTTTCTTCATGAAGACCCAGAGACTTTAAAAGACAGCTTTAAAAAGACCCCTTTTACTCTGTGTCAGATTCTCCTGGAATATGGTATATTCATTCCATTCAAACATTATTTCTTCCTTTAATTCAAGAAACTGTGTCTACCCTGCTTTATGGTATCTACTATAGGAACAGCAAATATCAATGTCAGGACATACTTGTCTATTTCCAGCTTTTCATTAGTTTTTAAATCATTTCCCTTTTTTCTGAATTTATATTTATGCTCAAGGCTTTTGTCCATTTCCATGATTTGATTTTTTAGCCCTATCTCTTTTGTTTCCAGTTCTTTCTAATTTATTTAGTAGTCATACGAAGATGAGGGTTGCTTTGTTGTATATTGCTTTGTAAATATCCAATTATTTACTGAGCTCTATATTTATGTTCATCAGTTTATGTTGGTTTATCAACTTGTCTTTGAAATGTTTCCTTAAGTTATACTCTAACTAGTAATTTTCCTGGTAGAAAGCACTATTTCCATTTTTCCTTAAGTTATGTATTATCCCAAACTAGATTTTGTGGTTGTTTCTTTTCTGTGCATGCATGTTGTGTGTGTGTGTGTGTGTGTGTGTGTGTGTGTTTGTGGCTTGCTGACACAAACACCGTGCCATTTTTCTCTTTCTTATTTGTAACTTAATATATTTAATGTAGATAGCTCTATTTAGCCTTTCTGTATATTCTGTAATGCAATTAGTAAAATGTCTTTTTCACTATTGATCTTATCTGAGTGTGATTTTCTGTTTGGGCAAACCTAAACTGCCCACTTTCTTCTGTGACAAGAATGGGCAAACTTTTTCCATAAAAAGATACATAGTAATATGTGAACTTTGTGCCACTGTGGTCTCTATTGCAACTACTCAGCTCTGCTGTTTTAGCATAAAAATAACCATAGACGATACATAAACAAATGGGCATAGCTGTGTTCCAACAAAACTTTATTCACAAGATCAGTGGTCAGCCCACAGCCCAAAGTTTGGCGGCCCCTGGTATCCAAGAGATGGTTTAATGTCTTTCTGTCAGGGTACTCTCCAACCTGTTGTGCCTGTTACATATTTAATGGAAGGAATGCCTGAAGAATTCAGTTCAATGCCCTAATTCACCACAGATTCTAGGAACACAGTGAATTCCTTCAGCTTCCATCAACATTTCTTGATAGCAGGTGAGTCTTCCACCATAGCTAGAATCATTCCTTGCTTTTCTCTAGATTCAATTGAACATCCTTAATTTGATGGTCCCAAGATTGTGGGATATGAATACGAGCTCTCAGAAGTTTGGTGACTCATTAATCTCTGGTGCCACATCTTAGGAAGGGAGATGCAATTAAGAACTTCACTAATTTTTTTTTTAATTTCTCTTGGTTGTATCTTTTAGAAGCATATGACAGGAGGGATAAATCTTGTTTTTTACTTAATTTTGCTGGCCAACTTTTTGCTTATTTGTTTTACTATTTTTGTGGTATTCAGACAGAGAGATTTAGGGAATTGATTTT
Organism: Nomascus leucogenys; assembly: GCF_006542625.1. NCBI lineage: Eukaryota > Metazoa > Chordata > Mammalia > Primates > Hylobatidae > Nomascus > Nomascus leucogenys. The sequence continues at coordinate 116,087,756 of NC_044386.1, forward strand.
GCTCTGCAATGTTTACTCAGGACTTTCCATGTTTATTTGGCAACTCTCCTTCTCTTCAAATGTCTCCCAGCTGTTTCTGAGTCCCCTCGAGGACTGTCAAGTACAAGCTCCCCAGAGCCCCTCTGCCTGGACTCTTACCATGCTAAGCTGTGGCAACTAGTGAGATTCCCAAGATGTTGCTCCACTGGCCAGAGCTCTCTACACTTTTCTGCTGTGGTCACTAATGTGGTATGAAGGTAGAGGTATGCAGTTACGATGGTGTAAGAGAACTCTGTTCTCTAAACTTCTTTCTAGGGTAGAACAAGGCCATCAAAAGATGAAAGATAAACTGAAACTATTCTACAGGAAACGCCAGAGCAATTCCAGCTGCCATATGAGGCAAAGGTAGTCATTCACCACCAGCAGGAGAGCTTCAAAAACCTCAGTGCCTCAGAAAACAGCCCTGAATTCCCAATTTGCAGAAACAGGAGTAAATATTTTCCTTAAACCTAACTATTCATGCATCAAGTCCCAATAGATTAACACTGAGTTTTCTCACAACCTTCAGGAATAAATCTATCTACTGAAAAATGGAATCTTGCCCATTGTTGCCCCATAGTAAGGTTTCTAGGATATACACTGTCAAATAACACAAAGAGAAGGACTCTAATAAGAAGAGCAGATCACCATGTACCAGTTACCAACCCATTTTGTTTTCTGTCTATATTACTATAGCACCTTGCTCTGAAGCTCCAGCTACACCATTCCAACAATTGCACAACTCTGGAAATATACATGTTAATTAACTCTCAAAGAACAAGTATGAAATATGATTGAAAGGCATACTTTGAAACTGTATTTGCACCAGAAATGATTTGCAGAAACCTAGGTCTGTTAAAAGATGTGCCCAATTAACTTGACTGTACAAAAAACTTCACTTTCCTTCAAAGCACAAGTATTCCAATTTATTCTGACTTCAGATATTCTTTGGGCTATACTTGTTTTTCTCATACATAACAAAAAGGACAAGCACAACAGTTTTAATCCCGCCTCAAATTTACACAGTTTTTTGTCCCCTCTCCCCCAAGAATCAAAGTATATTCAAATATACTTTCATGTAAGATCCAAAAAAGTAAAAAAAAAAATGCTTGTGAAGAGTTAAAAGGGTTTAATAGCTCCATGGAATAAGTCAGTGTTCAGTATATGCCAAGGCATGTGCTTACGTGTGGTTCTTTCTCTACATCCACATTGAAATTGACAAATGCAAATACTATCAACGACTTCAACAACTTCTTTTTCAACAAGAGGCAGAACCTCCCTGTGACTGTATTCTGCCATATCTGGAAAGCAAACTAGGTATCCAGAGCTGTGGCATTGTCAGGTGTTGGAGCAAAATGACTTCATGTATGGTTTGACTGCATTTATGCAACTAAACTTACAAATGTTAAAATCACCTTCCACTAAAGGACAGGATTGATTTTATTGCACATTGTTCTTCTTTTTTTAATTTGTAACATCAATATATGTTTTACTTTTTCCTCTCTAGCTATGAGAAGAAAGGATTTTAATAACATTTTTTCTTATTCAGTAGCCATTTCTGACTAGAAACAGAGTTTGTTATTTGGAGTGTTTGTAGTTTAATTTGGATCTTATGTCTGCATTGTATTGAATAGGTGCATCCTTGAGTCATTGTCTTTTAAATTGGCTGTATAGGGTTCTAATCTCCATTATTAATGGCAAATAAAGAAATACCTAGTGAAAGCCATTCCTGCTTACTAAGCAAGGAGACTACAGCTACATGTATGTGCCAGGACTAGATAAATCAGAATTATTTTTATCTTTCAAGCATCATATCAGGGCAACAAAGTCCTACATGAAAGGCTTTCCCTCACTCTCTCCACCAAGACTGTCAGAAAAATGGAGCTGAAATAGCTAATGCTGCTATTAAGAAGGTTGCAGCATCAAGAGGTGAGCAGAGGGAACTTCAAAAGCTGGAGCAGCTGTGGGCCTAGAAGCATTTGCTAGAAAACCCAGGCTCCAAGTCTCATTTTCTCTCCTTTGAAGAGTTATAATTAGGGGAAAAAAATCAAGCATTTTTGATAAGACCTCTACCAAAGAAAATTATGGGAGGCAAAGATGAAAAGGAACATGTCCTGATTGTCCTGTTATTTAAAATCCCCAAACAGTAAGAATATCATTGTAATCACTGATGCTGGAAAGGTTCATCAGAGATGATTCCTGGGGGTAATTGACCGAACTTGGAGGCTGACATGGACCAAGCGTATGCCCTTCCCAAAGGAAAATGGACCAGGTACTTATGGGAGATTACACTCCAAATTTAAAGAAACAAAGTTCAAAGGTAGCTGAAGATAAACTTGGTGTCAAATAATCTAAACAATTACAGTTTTTGTACCAGGAGATTAAGACATTAATACCAGAGTTTGTGAAATCTTTAATCTCTGAAGTCTAACACTTCGTGTTAGTTATGTGTGCCCTCCTTTTTCCTAAAATCATTTTGCCACCCCAAATGTCACTTGGTAGATTACTCTAGAAATAAGTCAGTTTAATGCCCCAAATCCTGCAGAAAACAAGAAAATGAAAAGATAAGTATTGAATAAATAAAAGCAAATATGCAATCAACAATTACCACACGCCCCTGTGGAGACAACCATTACTATATTGAACCTGGTCCTACACAAAATTCAAAAACTACAGTACACTTTCAAATAATTACACACGCCATTTTTAAAGAAGTTCTTGATTGAAAACCATTTTTGTATGCATGATGCTTAATCCTTATCTTCTGTTGCAGCCAATAATATCTTTGAAGGGGAACTTGTAGAGACATAAATTGATTTGATTTGATCAGATAGCTGTCCAAAAAAATCTTAATACAAAATAAGCTTTAAAAGTGCTATTAAATTAGGGTATTTTTCCCAATAAATAGAAAGAAAATTACAAATCTGACTTGATTTGGGAGTTTTAGAAATCTCAAGCCAACTAACTTGCGAGAAACCCCACACTTTCTGATGAGTGCCTTTGGTCTACTAAGTGACATCTTACCAGGATTTTTGGACTGCTTTCTCCCCCAGCCAAAGTTTAACTTTCCATGCTTTTTTTTTCTTTTATCCTTGAAGTGATTTATTAAACTGACACATAAGGAAGTCACTCTCTTTCTCCAGGTTGCCTCCTCACGTCTTCCCTATCAGGATCTCCTTCCACACTTAGTGCTCAGTGGAAGGTCCAGGTGGCTGAGGGTGGCAGGAGCTGGAGAGTAGTGACAGGGACAGGAGGCAGGGAAATTCTGGGCAGAAGAGGGCAGATCCCCAGCAAAGGCTCCACCCTCAAACCTGGAACCGCAGCCCAAAGTGAGACCATTTAGCATTGCCTGTTTTACCCCTAGAATGCTGCCTTTTCCAAAACCACCCATGACCCACCTTGCCCCCAATTCTGTGCATATAACAACTCCAGGCTTCGCCTGCAGAGAAGAGGAGAAGTGGCGGGACCTCAGAGACTATGGATGGACCTTGGAGAGAAGCAGCTTGACTCCAGAGGGACACCTCCACAGCGTTGCTTCATAGAGGAGTCGGGCCGTTCCCAGTCAGACTCTGGGGGAAGATTATCTTCCCACTCTATCCCCTTTCCAGCTCCCCTTTCATCAGCAATAAAATCCTCTGTGTTCACCACCCTTCAATTCATCCGTGCAACCTGATTTTTCTTGGACGCTGAACAAGAGCTCAGGTGCCACGGGTGCAGATACTAAAGGCTGTCACACTGATTCTCTGCCCTCGCTGGTGGAGAGCAACCGCCTCATGCAAAAAGGCATAGGGCCCACTGAGGTGTTTTATACTTAAGCTGTCCATGGATGGCAAAGCTAAAAGAGCACTGTCACACACACACTCTGGGGCTTCCGGGGTCGCAGGTACTCCCCCTAGCTGCACAGAGTTTTGCTCCTGCCAGTGCCCAAAAGCACTTGCCCTGGCTCATGCACCCACTCCCCCGTACTCGCCTCTCCTGCAAAGGGTTGAACGCAATGGGACAGGGTGAGTGGAGTCTTCTGCCGGCACCAAAGTGGCTGGCTACTTCTAGCACCTGTGCACTCCAGTTCCCACCTGCCAAGGGGTCAGGGAAATTTTCCTGCTTCAGTAGGAATATGAACACCAAGCCCTGTCAAAAGGGTGCATGAGTTGTTTTACTTTAGAAACAGATGAAAAACATGTAGATTTCACTAACTATTTCTGACTACTTGCAGAAATTGAAAGTTAAAAATATGCTCAACATTTTAGAGGTTTTGCATTGCAATGAAGATATGTGAAGGTAGGTGCATACTGCTGGCCCTCATGGCTTTAAACAAAGTAGATATAAGATAAGCATAGTTAAAAACAAACAAACAAACCTGAAGGAAATTAACAATATTTGGCCTGGCAGAAGAGAGTGTGGGAAGCATTACCACGAGACTGTAATTTCGTAGCTTTTATCTGACCAGATAGACAGCTCTGCTGGTTGAAAATTTGGTCCTCATGAATCCACAAACCAACCTTATCCTGCCTAGGTCTTTGAAGTAGAGCATTGCTCATATTTTGCAGATTATGTTTATATCACTGTTAAAACTCAGGTTAAGTCCCAAATCCTTTGACCAATAATAATAATGTATTCTAATTATTAAGCACCTATACCAGGTACCCTGCAAAGTGTTTCCCAATCATTGCTATTACTTTTTGAAACTAATCTGAAATAGAGTTATCATCATCTGTCTATTAGAAATGAGACAAATAACTTTCAAGGAGAATGAGTAACTAGCCTAATATCATACAGTTAGTGAGCTGCAACTGAAATCTGGATCTATGGTACCCCATTATCACTCTTCTCAGACCCCATAACCCCTTCTTCATAGGGAGATGAGGATGACATAAATTAATTTATCTGAAGAGATTCTGCTAGGGAAAAGCAAAAAATGTGACTTTTAAGCTCTTTGTTCTTGCCATCTAAACTCTTCTCAGGGCCCTGTAGAAAGTTAATGGCTATTCCATGGGAAACCAAGAATATATTTGTGACAGGCAATTTGTTGCCTATTCAGTAGCTACTTCTTATCTTCTATGAGACCTTAAAATCCTGTTGGTCTAAGCATGGTAACCCCATTTCTCTTTACCTGTGATTGATTTAATGATGGGCATGTGACAGAGTTTTGGCCAACAGGATTTTAGGAACAGAGAAGTTGCTTTGGGGAAGGTTTTTGCTTCCTAATAAACGAAGGTGCTGGCAAAGATATTGACATCTAGCTTCCTTGAACGTGGGAGAATGTGTCGTTTGGAGCTGCATCAATCATCTTGTGATCTTAAAGAGACAAGCCTGAGGATAAGAAGACATGGAGGAGGGCAGAGCAGAAGGCCAGGAGGAAGCCTGGATCCTGACCATACGGCTGAGCTACAGATCAGCTTCTAAGGCCAGACTTCTGGCTATGTTAGGGATTGACTGAGTTATCACTCAAACCAGGATGCTTTTGAGAATGGAAGTGGGCACTATCAGAAATAGCACAGATACAAACCTGGCACAGTGGGACATGTGACCAGCCCTATGTGAAGTCTCGGGGTGTTATCATTGCTGTCACAAATATTCTACTACTTGCAACCCAAATCAGTCCTAGCTTATATATATACTTATATAAATTAGATATTTTAATTATTTATTTATAGCATACATATGGCTAAAATATGTATAAGTATGCAATAAAATAAATGTATATAATAAAAATAAAATATATGCATTTATACATGTATATGTGTGTGTGTATATGTGTGTGTGTATGTATATATATGCCAGAAAGCAAATAGATAAGACTTTCTGTTTGCTTTCCTAATTCATTTTCCCTTGTCTCACTCTTCCATTTACCATTGCTTGTCATCTCACATACACACACGAAACTATGCTGTTTCTTCTCTTTGCCTTTGAAAAGAATTTGAGTTGGTCAAACTTTCAAACTTTGAGTTGGTTCTTCTGCCTGCTACATTTTTCTCATTCTCTTCACTCATAATTCGTAAGTCATTTCTCTCCCCAGAAAACATTACTGATGTATCCCTTCCTTAAGAATTCTTCCAGTCATGGTACAGTCCTTCTCACGTTGCTACATTTATTTTCCCTCTTCTTACATCGTATTTTGTAGTTATCTGTTTTTCTGACTCTCTTTACCACCAGTCCGTAAACTCACTAAGGACAGGGAGCAGGGAGCTTGTATTCCCCAAATCTTAGCACAGTATTGTCTTATATCATGCACTCACTAATTATATTCCTAATTAAATAATTAATGATTAAATGACCAGAACGTAATTATAAAGGAGTGATTGTACAAATTCTTCTTTCTTATGTTCAGGAATGAAACATAAACATTGAGGGGAAACAACACACAAAATTTATATGAAAAACAAGGCTACACATATCTTCAAAGGAGTGGTACAAATCATAAATATCATGGGAACTCAGAGAAAGGGAATACCTTCAGACAGTGGTCGATTACAAAGTTTTAAAACAATTAAGTAAAGATGGGCAGGAGGACCTCACAAACAAGAGGCATGAGTTTTTGTGAGTGGTAGTTCGAAGCAGGTCACTCAGGACACAGAAAACCAGGAGAGAGCCAGATTTGCTTGACAGGTGAGTGGGGTAAGTATATAAACTTTTAAAATAAACAGAATTTTAAAATTTATTTGTTAGAAAGTTATTGAGTATCTCAAATATGCCAGATACTTTTATAGGAATGGTGGTACAGCAATGAATAAAAAGAGAGAGAGGGAAACGGAGCCCCAATTCTCTATATTATAGTGTGGCAGTAAATATAATAAATAACTAAATCACATGGTCTGAAAAAAGTGAAAAGTGAAAAGTGCTACAGAGAACAGCTGGACAGGGGAGATGAGGAGAGCTTTTAGGTAGGGACATAGCATATGACATTTTAAGTAGGACAGAAAGCAACATTGGAGCACAGATTTGAAAAGGTAGAGGACAGAGTCACATATAGAGTGCATTAGGCTGAGGAAATAGAATGTGCAAAGGCCCTGAGTCAGGAGCACCGCTGCCACATTTCCATTCTAACAAGAAGGTCAGAGCAGTTCAGTGGATGGATGTAGAGAGAATGGTAGGAGATGAAGGCAGAAAAGTAATGAGAGGAAGAATGAGGCTTTGTGGGCCATTTTAAGGACTAAAACTTTCATCTTGAAATCATGTTAATAAGGCACAATAAGAAGAAGAAAGGAAAATTAGCACTGAGTACCTGCTATGTGTCTAAGCTCTACTAGGGTCTTTAAGTCATAAAGATGTTAGAATACAGAAACTATGTACAAAAGAACCACACAATGGAGCTGAAAAGATAAGTATACTCATGTAAGGAAATTGGAACCACAGATTTTCTACTTATATGTTACCAGCAAACCTCTCATCTTTTTATTCAAGTGGAATTTATGCATGACTTTCAAATATAGTATTAATATAAGAGGAGACGTCCTGATGAATGTGATGACCTAAGACCCAGGTATGACCAAAGTGCCTATTTACCTCTTCAGTGGAAAAGGAACATTATCTATAAAATGAATAATAATAATAAACATTGACTTACAGAATGACAGTAGATAAGGAAGTGCCAATTACGTGCTATGATCAGTGTAAAACACTTACAGAAGCGAAAGAAGGAGTAAAGTAGAGTCACGGAGAAGGCGTTCAAAAGGAGGTGAATTTTTCCAGGGATCCGTTGAAGGATGACCCTGCCATGGACAGAATATCAGATAAGGAGATACTCATGAGGAATAGCTAAATGCAGTGTGTAATCTGCAAGGGTCTTTGTTGAATGAGAAGGGGCTGGGCAAAATAGAGAAGTGGTTGGCAGAGCCATACCAACAGGGAGAGTGCATTGAATTTTATATTGAAGTTAGAGCTAGAAGGACAGAAAGTGAAATGGCTCACTTTGGCAGTTAGTATTAATTTCATTTCAAGTAACAAAAACCAACCTGGTTTAGTCAACAAATAGTTTTGCTTTAATTATGTTACTAAAGAGTTCTAAGGAACATGTTCCAGGAATAGCTATTGTCAAGTCATCAAGAAAGCTAAGATTCCATCTCTGTCACTAGATTCTGCCTTCTTTCATGCTGGCTTCATTCTTGGTCCAGGGACCCTCCCATTGGGCAAAACCAACAGCATCAATCTGATATCTTATGAAATCAGTAAGTTTGTGGAAAGGGAGGCCCTTTTTTGCCCCTTGGCAATTGTTTACTCAGAAATCTAATGATTAACTTTAGTTGGACCAATGATAAAGTGTCTCTAGCCCTAATCACCACGTGGCCAGGACAGAGTCAAACCCCAAAAGCCAGGTCAGCTGAGTAGCAAGACCAGCAAGACCAGAACCTGTCCCTCACCTCCAGGTCCTGAAATTGGACGGATAAGGAGAAAAATATGAAGTGCTCTTACCCAACATTGCCCATCAAATAAATGACTTCTCTGAATTTTCAAATGGCTATTACATGCCATTCCAAACAAATTACTTTATGAACATTTTAACTTTCTTAGTAACTCATTCTGCACATTCTTCCTATGTAGTTTTTCAAAAAAATAAAATTATAACAGCATAGGACTAAATTTTCTTTTCAAGTACAGTAATAAATGTTAAATACAATGACCTTGGTATCTATAGAAACATACCATCAAGGGGCAGAAGAAAGAGTAATGTTTCATCTCCTGAATTATTTAAAAGGTGGATTTTATCAAGTTTCATGCTGCCATGTTTTTAATTATATCTTTATGAACTCAACCTATCTTTTGCAAGCTCATCAGTAAAGTTCTACTAAGCTCCCCTGGCTTACCAAGTTCAAAGCTACACTCCAGGTCGATTTTGTTTAAAGGCTACTGACAGCATGCAGTGGGGAAACATTAAGTACCACTTAAATCTGTTATTGAATACCTCATCAGGAATATACTGGAAGAATCCTCTAACTCTGACCTCACTGGGATCCATTACAACCTCCCCTTTGGCAGCACCTCCACACAGGTGCCTAGCTGTAAGATTTAAAAAAAAATTCTTAGCTTTTAAATGATGAACAGTAACTCTTCTTCCTGACCCCTATCAATTAGCATTCAAAGCTAAAAAAATACAAAACAACAACAACAACCACAAAAACACAGAACAGAACAGTACATTTGTAGGGGCACACTATAAAATTGACTCTCCCTAGCTCTTTGGTATGAAAGTAGAAAGCAAGGTTCAAGGAACTTCAAGGGGACTTCTAGGACAGAATGCTGCTATGAAATGCTATTAATATTGGAGGACTGACATTTGATAAGAGGTCAGTTTTAGCAAAAATTTAAGTGCCGAAGTGGTAACTCCTCTAGATACGGTAAAGAAGAAATACTATGAGAAAAACTCTATGGGGAATATTTAATGTTCATTAACAGATCCTAAGTAGGTTCCCCACTTTTAACAAGCATTTTAATACACTCAATTCTTTCCAGCAGAAGTTGTAACCAAAGACTCAAATAAGTTCCCTGTCCCATGCTGTTGTTAGCCTGGTCTTAAATTCCAGTTGAATCAGGGAACTTTGTTCAGCTCTCCAACTCTCACTTTTCTGATCAGCAAAATGGGATTAAAATAATGCCTAGCCTGAAGGGTGATTGCAAGCATTGAATGAGAAAATATAACTAAAACATACAGCACAGACCCTGATGTTTCTCAAGTTCTCACTAAATCAAAGTGATATTAAAGAAATGAGAAAACTACCCAAAGGATTAGAAATGGTTCTACCATAAAGATACATGCACACATATGTTTATTGCAGCACTATTTACAATAGCAAGGACTTGGAACCAATTCAAATGCCTATCAATGATAGACTGGATAAAGAAAATGTGGTACACATACACCATGGGATACTATGCAGCCATAAAAAAGAATGAGTTCATGTCCTTTGCAGGGACATGGATGAAGCCGGAAACCATCATCCTCAGCAAACTAACACAGGAACAGAAAAGCAAACACCATATGTTCTCACTCATAAATGGGAGTTGAACATGAGAACCCATGGACACAGGGAGGGGGACATCACACACCAGGGCCCGTCAGGGGGTTGGGGGCAAGGGGAGAGAGAGCATTAGGACAAATACCTAATGCATGCAGGGCTTAAAATCTAGATGACAGATTGATAGGTGAAGCAAACCACCATGGCACACGTATAGCTATGTAATAAACCTGCACAATCAGTACATGTATTCCAGAACTTAAAGTAAAATAAAAGAAAAAAAAGAGAAATTTAAGACTGGAAATACGTTCCAAGATTGTTATATATAAAATGTTTGCAGGTGACATTTCTTCCTTAGGAGATGTGCAGCTTACTAAATGACTTCTTAGGAGAAAGAGATTCTTGTCTCTTGGTATGTGCTGACTCAGACACAGCCGATGTAATATTTCTTCTTTATTAATGTCTCTGCTTCTTTCATTTCCCCTTCTGGATAATCAAGGATTATTTTATCTTAAGGCCTGCAAATTTTTAGTTTTGATCACAACTATATACCATCTCTTATCATTTTAGTAGCTATTTTTACTCTGCAGGGAAACTAGAGCAACTTTCCTATTGGGAGGAGCTTATTGGCAGTGACTAGTCTACAAATTATACTATAAAACATTATTTCCTGTTACGGCACTTGTGTGTGTAAAAGTATTGATTACCCTAGGTCAATCTATGTAACCCACATAAACAGTACTAAAAACAGCAGGCAACAGGATAAGGAACTATAGTGAATGAGGGAAAAGAAAAAAAATAGCTTCAAGATGGGCAGCTAAAAAAGAAATGGATTTATGTTTTATTTTATGCTAGTCTATTTATTTTATGCTAGTTTATTTTATGCTGTCTTTTTGAAAAATGTATAATCAATCAACCTATGGGAGTCTTTTCAGGCTGGAGGTATTAATATATACTTGCTCAATGTGCTTCAGACTTTTTCATCTGTACAATCCCAAAAAGGCCTTCACCCCATGGAGGCTGGAAGGACTGAAAAAAGATGGATTTAACCATATATGGTACTTTCTTACTGAAGCATCGCTTTGTTTAGGAGTATCAACCTGCTTCTCATGTACTCCAGCTTTTCAGAGAATATCTTATATGGGGGAACCAACACTGCTTATATTGTCAAGAAATTAAAGAGTTACTATGGACTGTAGTGGTTTATGTCCATTACGTTTCTTACAAAGAGATATTGGGCCTTTGTTATTATCAGAAAAAGAAAATATCAATTATGATAAATACATATAAATTCTAAATCATTGATAATAATTTTAGGACTTAATACATAGATGTATCTTGTGATGATGCTGTTAAAAAAGTAATACCTAGCATATTTCACACTCTGGAGCCTGAGGACTTACAGACATGGGAAAGCAACTCATACCAAATTGTTTCACACGTGTGAAAATTCTGCTAGCTGAAAGCAATAGCTTCACAATCAGACAGAAGAAACAACACCCCAACATAAAACTTCTGGCCTGGAATTACTCTGTAAACCAAATTCAGCTTGTCACTATGGTCTCGTTCACAAACAGGTCTTTCCCCCTAAATGGTTGATACTCGGAGGCCAGCATTTGAAATCTGCTACGTGCTTTTGGCTCACACCCAAGCACACTCTTTCATCAATAGGCAGAATTCATTCCAGTGAATTTTCCACATCCAAGTAAAATAAAGGTGAGAAAATACAAAAAGGCCAAGGATTGAAAGAAAAGAAACGCTATCCCAGAGAATAGTTTCATAATTATAATCGCTTGCTTTAATCACTGTGATTGTTTAATATATTATGAACACAGAGCTATACAGATAATAATTGTCTTATCAGTCACCATCTCTTTGTTATAACCAGTGCTCATTTGGGATTTAGCATCAGATAGCTCCATTCCCCACACCTCCCTCACATATCAAGTGGCCTTAATTATGTGGGCAGTCAGACTCTCCGGAGACAAAGATGGGGATGACTAAACATCAGGTAAGAAGAGACATGCTCGCTCCTTCCTTCTTTGTTTCTGCTCAATCCCCTGTAGCTAAAGCCGCATATGTAGCTTTCCCCATCTTTGAGACACTTTAAATGTGAAACAAGTAATTTAGCTGAAAAATTTCAGTTATTTTTTTTTGCATGCTTCATATGCTGGGTTAAAACCATTAGCATATAACAAAAATCTGAGCAGATGCAATGCAACAGATTCCTTAAGGGAATCCATATTTTTACATATTTTGTAATAAGGAAACTGTCACTCCCAGATGGTATCGAGCTAATACTGGTGGTTTGCTTGCTGATAACATACTAAAAAATAAAATTAATTGTATTCTATTTGATGACAATGAAGTCATTATCATATATACTGCATTCTTAAAGGAAACAGATCCAAAAGATCCTCTTCCTAAATGATTAGCTTTATTTAGTTTCTTGGCCTGGCCAGGAAAAAATAATAAATAAATAAATAAATAAAAGGCAACCAAAAAAACCCTCTAACTTGGATCTCAGAGTTGGAATTCCCTTGCACCTGGCACCAAAATGCACTATGGTTTATAAATGTGGTGAAGTAGGAAAAAAAAATGCTATCTTGAATTGCTAACAATATTAGAGAGAAGCCTGGTGCTGTAAATACAACACATCAGACATTTCCAATTCTACCTCCAAAAAGGGATATGTGAACTGTTCAGATCATTCTTTGCTAGTTCATGTTGAAGCCATCTTTCACATTTCAAGGCCTGATGAGTAGCCTTAGCCAATTATTGCAAGTCATGCTTACCTGGAAATAAGCCTTGGAATTAAAACCTGACATTGGTCCATATTTTGGTATATTTGCACAACTACTTTTCATAATGAAGCAGCATATTTTCTTGATGTGTCTTTTTACCTGTAATGAATGTTAAATGGTTCCTTTCATATGTAACTTCATTATTCAGGACTTATAATAATTATACAGTAACATTTATCTCTACTTAGCATTCTCCTGTATTAGCCATAGCTTTCCATTAATAGATACTACCTGGGAAGTCATTTTTATAGGTAATATGTTCTTAACTTTTATTATAGGATACATTCTTTTATCTAAAAACAAACAAAAGAAAAAAGAAAACCCAAATGACTCTTCACCCTCATATCTATCTATCTATCTATGAATTTTTGTGACCTAAATTATTAGATTATGCTAGGATATTTTTGTTGGTGATGAGATAACATTATAATGTTATTTACTCAAGATATTGGCTATGGGATTATTTTTCATGTCTGAATTTATTCCTTGTACAATGGCATAAAGAATGTGTTTCCCTTGTTGGACCGGACTCAATCATAGCATAATGTAGAAAAATAACCAAAGAAAATGTGACTGACTCTTTAGAAGGTTTAAAAGCCTAGAAGTCAACTGAAGAGTTCTCCAGAGAGCAAAATAAAAAAAAATTAAAAATCTATGAGCAGCACAAAGTATATGAATAATAGAATAGATTTATATACATTAAATCTATATATCATAAATGTTTAAACGGAAAGGCAATATCTAACCCTGGATCAATTTTTTTAAAAAATATCAGAGGTTACTTAGTTAATAAAGAGCTGTTTAACTTGTCACAAGCTAAATTGCCTACAAAGATAATGGCTGTATAAAACATCTATAGGTCTGTACGGCATATATGCATACTCAAATTTATTGAAAAATTATTTGTGGTAACATATATAGCTATGTTCTTTTGATTACATAGGTGTTAGGTGACGTCTCTTAAACAAGATTCTCTGAATGAGTAATACTTGTCATTGTATACACCAACTTTGTCTATAAAATATTTGGCCATGGCTACTCTATGGTAGAAGAGTGTCAGGGAAAAGTTGCAGATACATAAAGACGAGAGAGACCTTAGAGGTCATCATTTGAACTTTTCCTTTTACAGATGAGAAACTCAAGACCCAACAACATATTGGAACAAGAGGGTCTAAAGATTTAATTAAAATTGTGGAAATTTATAAATGTGATTTTCAATAGTGAAAAGCAAACGTCTGATAAGACATGACTCATGAAGCAACAAATCTGCAACAAGATCAAATGCTGATTTTAAAGTTTCAATTGAATTTGATCTGCCTAACTCATAGAAAGGTGACTTTTTCAGAGAAATGATGACTTTAAGGTAATTTCTCTCCATTGCAGGGCTACTAGAAGACTTTTTGTTTTGTTTTGTCAAAACCACTACCAGACTCAAGAGGCAAACTGGAAGTAGATAAAATAGAAATAGAGCAATAAGACGTGTGTGTGAGTGTGTGTGTGTTGGGGGGGGGTGTGTGTGTATCCCCATAACATAAAATTATACCTGGAATTTTTTGTGATATTACAAAGATTTAGATTATGCTCTAAAATCTTCTATTGTCTTTGTCCTCCACCTCAGGTCTCACGGTATAATATACAAACTAATTCAAATTTAAAAGCAGAGACAGTGTGGTATAATGGAATGGCCCTGGATTCTAATCCCAAAACCAGGGTTTGAGTTTTAGCTCAGCTTTAATAGGCAAGACTCTCAATGTCCACCAGTCTCAGTTTTTTCAGCTGTAAAGTGAAGATTAAAATATCTGCTTTGCTTACCTTCCTTGGGCCATTGGAGTGTCTCCAGTGAAATAATGTATGTGAAAGTGATGAGGAACTGTTCGCATTCTACAGATATGTTAGGGCTTATGAAAATTGCTAGGAGATTGGTCTGATGAGAGGGCTTTTGGTCCATGCAAACAACATGAAATTGCAGCCAGGACGCAGAAGGCAGTCCCTTCTCCTCAGCCATGGGAAGCAGCTGCTCACACTCTCCACTTTGGAATGCACAGGCTTAGGAAGCAAGATTTTAACAGACTGTTTGGCACTGAGTAGAATTCTCCCAAAGACCTGGCAGGGGAATTAGTTTAAGTAATAGTATGTCAACTACTCATCAAGACAAATACTAATTGAAGTTTCCCACAAATTGGGTTTTGCTTGTGTAATGGTAGGAAGACAACAAGTGTGTCTTCCGAATTTAATTTACAGGTCTGCTGTGCCTTTCAGGAGCACAAAGATCATGCTTCCTCTTTTCTGAGTCCGTGCACCTGTACACAGACCTGAAAATCTCCTTCAACCCTCAGGGCATTTTGCTCAGGTAGGACCCTATTAAAAGCAAAAAAAAAAAACAAAAAACAAAAATCACAAAACCACTCAAATGTCATTCCACATCATAATCAAATCAAATTCAAAGTGTTACATTCCAGTGTCACATGTGATGTTTATTTTTATTTTGTGAGACAGCACCTTGCTATGCTGTCCAGGCTGGCCTTCTGCTCCTGGGCTCTAACAATCCACCTGCCTCAGCCTCCTGAGTTTCTGGAAATACAATGATACCCTTGTTTAGGTGCATTATTTCATATTTTTATTTATTTCTATTCATCTTTAAATCCCTCAGGACCTCCCCATGGCAATTAGCAGGCACATAAAATGCATTAAATAAAACTACAAGTAACTAAATTCATTTTTTTTACATAGTAAATATTCAGTACCCTTAATGTATCAGGCACAGGATGAGTTCAAGAAGAACACATCTTACATTTAATAACTGTATTAATTGTGTAAAGACTGAGATTCAAATGTACCTTCAATGTAATATTTCAGTTCACCTTTTGCAAAGCCTCAGCTTCTTGTGGAAAAGTAATTTTCAAGAACAGCCAGTGTATTGCAAAAAAAAGAGGAGGGCGGGATGTTACAATTCTGGACTTGCTATTACAAAACCTGAGAATATGGCATGGTAACCTAGCTCAGCAGGGAAACACCTGTTCTGTCACCCAGAAGGAAAACATACCTCTTTTAACTCACAATCCATATACATTCCTGGGGAGAGGGAGGAGGGGGCAGACTTGGCTCACAGTGATGAAATGGAGCCTATTGAATACCTCCACCATCTAGTAATTGTTCTTGTCTAGGCACTTATTCTTAAATGGAATTTTAGAACCCTAAATAGGTGGATGATATGTGTGGTAATGTTTTTGTGAGAGGAAGTATCAATGTTATTTATAAAATCAGCTGAGTGCCTTAGAGGTTTGACCATGTATACTTCATGCTAAAAAAAACTTAATTTGGAAAGGAAATTTCTTGTACCTACCAGTGAATTACACAATTTATCTAAATAAAAGCATCTTATGAATCTTTGGTTCAGCAATTTAGAGTTGGCATTGAAAAGGTTCCGTGAGAATTTGCCAAGAACCTATAAATAAACATTAAACACGAGATGTCTTATGTAACCACAATCCTCAGGGCAGATTCCTTTTAAATATAAGTGCACAGCTGGAGTTCAACAGATACCACATCTTAAGAGGGTTTTGCCATAACTTGTAAGTTTTAAAAATTAACTACTTAGTTTTATAAATCTTTCTGCTAGTAGATACATTTCTGTGTACAACCCATAGACCAGTTAAAAGTTTCAGATTTAGACAGGAAAATGGCTTAGGAAGAGAGCTCACAGATTCAAAACAATTCAGTGCTTCTGTATACTTCTTTATATGTTTCAAAGTAATTTCGTATGCATTATCACAAGCCGGTTTTCACAATAAACCTTCAAGTCAGGAGTTTCCACAAGAAGTTTGGGCTTTGCAAAGGATGTGCTGGAAAGTTACACAGAGAGTACATTTGAATCTCAGTCTTTACACAATTAATACACTTATTAAATGTAAGGTGGGTTCTTCCTGAATTCATCCCATGCCTGATACGTTAAGAGCACTGAATATTTACATTTTCATCCCCAGATAATAAACCTACAGAAGTGAATGGACAGATACTTGTTTCAGGTCAGATATAGTCTTTTGGCTTTAAAATTACTGCTTGCTTAAAATACCATAGTGCTAAGCTATGCCCATGTGAACAGGGGTTTGGATTAAAAAGATCTTTCTCCTTAGTTAACTGCTCTGATATTCTGGCACTCCCTTTTAATTCTGACAAGTCAAACATGACTAGTATTCTCAATTTGGGGTTTAGTTTTTCCTTTTGTGGAAGCAGATTAGCTTGACTTGTGAGTCTTTAAAAATTGTTATTAATATTTGTAATATTTACTAGAAAGACATCATCACTAGCAGTTTCAGGAAGTAGAGGATGGGCTCATTCTGACTCTGCTGCTGAATCCACAACACAGCCACAGTTCTCAGCACTTAACAGTGAACTGTCAATAAACAGTTCTGAAAGAAAGGAGGAGAGACTGAATATTGTACACGTTCATAACTCAGTGCGGAAAGGACAGTCCTCTGAGCCATCGAGTTTGCTCCTTCAAATCTTGAAGCTTTTCTTCCCTGCTTATTTACAACATTGGCACTGATTCAAGATGGTTTATCAATAAATAATTTGCATTTATCTTACTTGTCTACAGTTGACCAACTGTGTAAATCTTCTCCCCATTTGATGTTTTACTTTTGAGTGGTGATAATTCATTCTCATCAGGCTTCTGATTCTTCCAATGTATTACAGCTACCCACATATGTGGAAAAGGACACAAGGGTGCTTTAGTAGACTGAACTATCCCTGATGAGTTTCCCGGGTCACATTCAAGGTAGCACATAACTTTTACTAGCCTTATCCTAGTTTTCTCACACTGAAATGTGAATTGCAAAAAGTGAAACACTGGGAAGGGACATTATCATCGTTTTATTCTTTAGGAGTCAATGGTGCTGCTTTAAAGGAGTGCACTATTTGAAGCACCATTTTATCATTATGAGCTTACATGTTACTTGGCTGCCTTTTAAAGATGCATTTTTAAGAAATCTATTGCTTTGATTTGTATTTCTGTTAATCACAAGATGCAATCCATTTTTCTAAGAATAATGCTAAAGTATCCTTTATATCATCCCCCATCCACCTCTCCTCAACCACCAATCACCACTGTGCCCTCAAGAGAAGAAACCACTGTCACCAATGTAGTCTGTGTACCCTTCAAGCCTTTTTCTATTGGTGTGTATAGCATAGAAGTGAACTGAAAGAAATATATATTATTGTTTTGTGTGTGGGTTATATCTTTAATTTTTTTAGCTTAAAAATGACTTGGTGATTTTGTCTGTGATAGTGCCTATGGTGCAACCTCCTTCTTCATAACATTTAATGGTATGGACATGCCATCTATGCCATATAACACACTGCTGCTGATAAGCATTGATCTTGATATAAGTTCTTCTCATTATTACCAATAATGCTGCAAGGAATGCTCGTAGACATCATCTTTAAGGCTGTCAAATTTAGCAAATAAAATATTGCATAGGACTTATTTATAATACAAAATTATTATTTATCTGAAATTTACATTTAATTGGCACTCCATTCTTTATCTAGAGAACCTGCTCCTTATGCAGGTGAATGAGTGTATTATATAGTATATAGAGAGGAATTGAATGGCTAGGAAGAAGAGACTGGGTACTTTTTCCTTAATTTTAAAAGTTTTTGCCTTTTGTCTGCCTAAATTGTAACACCAATGTAAACTTTGTTGTACTTTTCCAAGCCTCATGAGTTGAACGCTAATTAAATTTATTTTAATTGGATTTTAGTGATATATATTACTAATATTATAAATAATATATACATATCAAAAAGCATGCATATTTTAAGTGGACAACTTGATTACAGTTCACAAACTAAACACACCTGTGTAACCAACAAGCAGATGAAAAACTGGACTCTTGCCAAAATTCCACCTGATTTCCTATTTCAATCACTAACAACCACCCACTCCGCACCCCATTACACACACACACCAAAGGGCAACCAGTATTTTGACTTTCTAACAGCTTAGATGACTTTCATGGCTTTGTTTTTTGTGTACATGGAATCATAGCATATGTAATCTTATGTGTCTGTCTTTTTTCTGCTCAACATTTTGTTCATGAGAGTCATTGATATGCATAGTTTTCAATAACTCCTTTTATCATTTCTGTATAGTATTCATCTAACTTTGATCTTTCTGTTTTTGTTAAAAAAAAGTACAAAATTCTATAACTTTTCTTAAGTACTACTTTGGTCCCTTTCCACTAGCCTATGTCAGGTAATGTTCTCATTTTTTTTTTTTTTCTAAATCAATTCTAAATAGTGTTTAAGTGGTGTCTTTAATCCGTTAATTATTTAGAATTGAATTTTTTAAGTATTCATTCTAGATCTTTTTTTTCTTTTTGTCAATAGATATCTAATTTTTATTAGTGGATTGTTCCTTTCATCCTTTCAAAATATTACTCCTGTACCCTTTAGAAATCTTGAATTCTAGTTTTTTCAGAGGCAAATATCACTAGTCGTTTTATGCTCTTTTGCTTTCTTTGTATGTGTTTTCTTTCGCCTTACATTGCTTAGATGTATAAATAATAGTTGTTTGGTGTATAGCTGGATTTGGTTTTATTACTCAATTTCTGTTTCTACGCAGGTGAATTTAGCTCATTTGCTCAATGAAAAAACACTAATTAGGAAATATTTTATTTCTATTTTAGCAGCCACTCAGAAAGTTAAGAAACAAATATATTTTACACAAATTTTATAGTTAATCTAGACAAATTTTTCCGTCAATCAAGACTGTCAGCCCAATTATATATACTGAATTCGTACTTCTACTCCCTCTACCCTATTGCTGCTTTCTGTCTTTTCATTCTAGATTATTACCTCTTTCCCAAAAATCAACATTTATTTATACTTAGACTTCTTCAATATTCAATGCTTCAAAAATCATATCTTCTTTTGAGTTCCATTTAACGTTTATTGATCATATCTTCCAGTACTTCTTTCAGACGGGGTCTACAGATATATTGCTTATGAATGCCAATATCTCTGGTATTATTTTATTTTACTATGCACTCATATTTGATAAATATTTTGGCAGTACATAGAATAATAAGTTCCAAGTTAGGTTTATTAAGGACTCTGATAACATTTATCCATTCTTTTCTTGCATGCAGTGATTTAATTGCTGATTAAAGTCTAATGTCAAGAGAATTCTTGCTCACTTTAAGATACTTTGTTTTACATTTGTATGTTGTTTTTCTGAATCTTTTTTTAAATTTATCTTCTCCTCCTTCTTGATTAGTGTTCTCAAATTGCATCTGAATGTATTGAGGTCCATGAACATTTTTGTTTGTTTAGAATAAAATTGTTTCTCATTCTGCTTGATCCTAGATGTCCCCTCTCAAACTTGGGATTCATGTATTATTTCGGTTCTGGATCAACTTTTCTATCATTATTTTACCATGCCCTGACTTTAATTTTCTCTAGATTTCCTTTCTCAAATTCCTATGAAATAGATGTCAGAAATAGGAACTGTCCCCTATAACTCTTATATTTTGTATTTTGCATCTTTTTAAAAGTTTTGCTTGCTGCTTCTTCGAATTACTTTAGCTCCATCTTGTAACTATACATTAATCCTGAAATTAATTGCTCTTTATATCAATGTTTACATTTTAATCTCTAAAATCTATTGTTGTGTATTTTTTGTTTGTTTGTTTGTTTTGTGTGTGTGTGATGGAGTTTCGTTCTTGTTGTCCAGGCTGGAGTGCAATGGCACCATCTTGGCTCACTGCAACCTCTGCCTCTCGGATTCAAGTGATTCTCTTGCCTCAGCCTCCTGAGTAGCTGGGATTACAGGCACACCCCACAACACCTGTCTAATTTTGTATTTTTAGTAGAGACAGGGTTTCTCCACGTTGGTCAGGCTGGTTTTGAACTCCCGACCTCAGGTGATCCGCTCACCTTAGACTCCCAAAGTGCTGGGATTACAGGCGTGAGCCACCACGCACAGCCTGTTGTTGTGCTTTTATAGGTACCAGTATCATCTCATATGTCTTGACTCATTCATTCAACTCTAAGAGTTACTTCCTCTGCTTTCTACAACTCTGCTCTTTCATTGCCATTTCTACCAGTTGTCAATCTCTTTTTCTTTCCTGCATTTGTGATTTAAAACAAAATAAAACAAAACAAATGTTTGATCTTTTGTTTTATCCTTTTTTTTCCCGTTTTTGAAGGTGGTGTGTAAGCAGCAGACCTTGCTGCACTATTTCATTCCAAATTAATGATTCTCATTCTATGATAACTCTATCACTGTTTGATGATCCTATAGTTTCAAGAACTAAGATCTAGTATGTAAAATATCCACATTTGAATGATTATCCTATCCACTAAATAGATTCCATGTTTTCACTTTTCAAAAATAATGTTAAAGATTTTCTTCCTCATCTGTAACTGTCATTTTTCTTGCTGCAATTTAAAGTCTTTTATTCTTATTGGGATTGGATACAAACAGTCTTTTCCCATTTTCTAATTAGAATCCTTTGACAGGGCCAGGCGCCGTGGCTCACCCCTGTAATACCAGCACTTTGGGAGGCTGAGACAGATGGATCACCTGAGGTCAGGAGTTGCAGACCAGCCTGACCAACATGTTTAAACACTGTCTCTACTAAATATACAAAAATCAGCCAGGCGTGGTGGCAGGCACCTATAATCCCAGCTACTTGGGAGGCTGAGACAGAAGAATCGCTTGAACACAAGAGACGGAGATTGCAGTGGGCTGAGATCGCACCATTGCACTCCAGTCTGGGCAACAAGAGTGAAACTCTGTGAAAGAAGAAAGAAGGAAGGAAGGAAGGAAGGAAGGAAGGAAGGAAGGGAAGAAGGGAAGGGGAGGGGAAGAAGGAAGGAAGGAAGGAAGGAAGGAAGGAAGGAAGGAAGGAAGGAAGGGCAGGGGAGGGCAGGGGAGGGGAAGAAGGAAGGAAGGAAGGAAGGGCAGGAGAGGGCAGGGCAGGGGAGGAAGGAAGGAAGGAAGGAAGAAAGGAAGGGGAAGGGAAGGAAGGAAGAAAGGAAGGGGAAGGGAAGGAAGGAAGGGAAAGAAAGAAAGAAAAAAGAGAGAAAGAAAGAATGAAAAGAAAGAAAGAAAGAAAAGGAAAAGAAAGAAAGAAAAGAAAAGAAAGAAAGAAAGAAAGAAAGAAAGAAAGAAAGAAAGAAAGAAAGAAAAGAAAGAAATCCTTGACAATGATGTTTTGAGATATGTCTCCTGAAGCTTTTGGTAAAGATACCTATTCCCAGACTGATCCCCCAGTGATTTTCATATGAGTAGTCCAGAGAGAATATTTTATTAACAGGTGTTCCAGGCAAATCTTATAATCTGGCAAAGATGGAGTAAGCAATACCTCTAGAAAAAGGATAAAAATCCACAGAACCAAAAGTCTCCCTCTGGGAGGGGCGGACAATTGTCTCTGGTTTGTGATGAGATTAAATTGAAGTTTCATCTCAGGTAAAATTCTAGACACTTGTCAGGAAAACACTCAAACGTCTGTTGAATGTGATATTTTAATCTGCAATTGTTGACATTGATTGTGCTTCGTGGCATTTGCTATACAAAATCATTTTTCTGACACTTGACAGAGGAGGTGCCCTACTAAACTACTTCCACCTGCTAAGATGGGTTGCATTTTGAGCAGGGTTAACTGAGGTGCACCATTTGGAAATAGTTTGCCAAAAAAAAAAAAAAAAAAAAGCCTCAATTCTCTTGAGGAGGCAGCCTGTGTGCCTTGTGGTTTCTGAGTGCATCAAGGCTTAAACTTGAGCTCTGCATCAAGTTTAATTAACTAGGAATTAAGAAAGAAGACTGGAAAACAGTTTTAATAATCCAAACAATTTTTGAATGTTGAAGAGCTTTGTTGCCATTTGTTATTAGCAGCACACTAGTCCTAGTATGGAATCTTGTGACGTACTGTGCAGTATTCTGTCATTCTCAGAGGCTGATTGCTTTGACTTCATAGCAAGCACTAATAGCTCATTTTGGCTAAAGCTGATAAAGATGATGCAAGAAATGGCTTGAGTCAATGTCCTTGAATCCACCTGAGGTAGAAAGTTTGCTCCCCACAGCTTATTCTCATCAAGATGGGAGCTAGACAAATGTCAAACAGTTTGAAGGTTTAATTTCTTTAAAGCAAGAGTCAAAACTTGATATATTCTATACAGGTTATTTATTTATTCATTTATGTATCTGCAGGAGAGCGATGGGCAGGAAAGGGGTAGAGAAGATATGTAAATTCCCTGGATATGCAATGCTGGCAATGGAAATATTCTGCTTATGCCGTGTTGTATGCAGCACATTTATTTATTTAGCATTAATTAAATTAAATTTCTAAGTGATTGAATATGGGTAACTATCTGTTAACTTTGGCTTGTGTAATATTTTCCACATTTTCTTTGTTTTATTGAAACAAAGAAAAAAGGGAGTAGTTATAAGTGAAGAGAAAACGCTAGTTTTAAAGAAAAAACATGTTTGATTAAAACTAACTTTAGTTTGCATACAAGTTTGTTCTCTTCCCCAGTGACATTATCTTTATAACCTCTGCTTATGCAGATGAGACCTGAAAACTGCAGAACGGTCCTTCAGATAACTCTGAGGCCCTGAACATAGAATTTCAGAAACAAAACTGTTGAACATTACACACACACACACACACACACACACAAACACACACAGAATCTATGTTGCTGATAAATGAAAGCTTATTAATATCATTATATTGATAATTAATAATTTTAATGCATTTTAAATTAAACATGTTGATAATGAGCTATTACTGAGTATAGTAAGAAATGTGAGTATTAGCTAAGAAACAATAAAAAAATTCAAATGTAACCATTGGTATCACGCCGGTACACTTCTTAACGGTATATTTCCTATGCGTGTTTCCCTTTGTTAGAATTATCTTCTTATAAATATTAGAAAACTCAACACTAACTGGCAGTTACCTAGGCACCCCCACTCCAAGAGTAATAAGGGTTGATTCAGAACACAGCATAACCGAAACCTAGCGATGTCTCCTGTCTCTCACTGGCTTCCTTAGGAAAGTCTGAATTTTCACATCCCTTCCTGGATAAGCCAACATGGCCACCCACTCCAAAAAGCTTCCCATATTTAGCATAACTTTACAGTACCAAAATATTCTTATCTAAGTAATGTTTAGAGAAGACTTCTTTTGGAGTTGGAAAGAAAAAACAGATATAAATTCTGCTCATGAGTAAGACATTTCTTCTCTCAGTTGACTCTTCCTTATTGCTGATAGCGTTCAATGAGACCAACAGCCTCAATCATCTCAATTAATTGGTTTTTAAATTTGTGCTGTCACATCAAGATACTCATTGGCAGGAGGAAACTTCTATTTATGGCAGCATTTATTCCTCATCTTCTTTCAACAGTAGTCATAATAAACTGATAATGATGATGATAAAGAACAGTTAATCATTTTAAGTAGTTTTAAGTTTTAAGTAGTTTTTTCTCTGCCTGTAAAAGCAGGAGAACACTGAGCCTTCCAACAATTGAGGGCTCTGGACTCTGAAATTCAACCTCATGTGCATTAGTTTTTTGAATCACAAATGGGGATGAAATAGCCTGGCCAGAGCTGTGGTGGAGGATGAAACATACAACACAGTAAATATGTAAGTGCACTTGCACCAAGTGCCATAAAAATTTATGAAATCACTTTGAGTGACACTCAGACCACATATACTAATCTTAAATATAAAGCTTTTAAAAAAAAATAGGTAGCCACTTTTCAATATGAAATATTGAAGTCATTAAGTTTCTACAAAACTCCATTGAAATTCATTACAAATGACAAAACATTATTTCCACTGGGAACCCTGGCTTGCTGCTGTCTCTCTGGATTCATGAGAAAGGACTCAGTCATGATGTAAGTTTATGTTGCCTTTCTAGAGCACAGCACAATTTGGTGTGATGGGAAAAATGCCAGGACAGAAGTCATAAGCCAGAGCCACCTGTATGATTGGGGACTATTAGGAAACGTCTCTGAATAATGAGAGTACGATACTATTGGATCACTTACATCTTTTCTTCTGTTAGGGTTTTATTATTGTGTACAAGCACGAAATTTCGTCAAGATGAGAGGAAATTTTTAAAGACCAAAAAGGCAGATGGGACATATTGATCATTGGCTGGCAGTAAAGACCTCATTTCAACAAAGAGAATCTAAGTTTGGAAAATAAAAAATAAATTAAAAAATCATAGCACTTCCCATTTGGAAATTTACATCATCGTGGCCAAGACCAAGAAGTCAAACTACTTTGCCCAAGAAACAAATTTACACCTAAATAATTGACCAGAATTAAGCATCGAATGCAAATAAAAATCATGCCATTAAAGGAGCAATTACATGAGTTCTTTCATCAATGGTAGCCTATTATAACTTTCTCAGTCGAATAATTTACAGGGAGGTTGTTGAATTTCACTCAGCATTCAGGCTTATTGTTATGCCCATTTCTAATCAAATATATTTGAACCGAAGCCACCAGGTGATTCTTCATAAACAGCAATTAAATCTTAAAGTTAAACTTTGAAGGAAATTGTGATTACAATATCCTTCACCCCTATGTAATTTCAAGCAGAGTGGTACATTTTTAAAATCTTTCTCATACTCATGATTACCGTCGCTATTAATATTATCGCTCTTAGGAAACATCATTAAGCACTCACTGAGTCTATGCACCTTTCTAAGCACTGTATCTCATTTCAGCTTCACGACAGCATTCAGTAGTAGATGCTATTACTAGCTTCCTTCCATAGTGCAGGAAACTGACAATTAGGGAGTTTAGATAACATACTCCAAAACCACAGAGTCATTAAACTGCTCCAGGAGAAGCCAAACCTAGTCCTGATTGACATCAGACTTGGGTTTATATTTCCAAACTTTGAAAGTGGAAAGGAAACAATTTAAACTTCACTAAATACCAACAATTTTGCTTCCAGTATCATTCTTAGGATAAAAATTATGTAATGCTAAGTAAAGTTTAGAGAAAGAAAACAAAGTATCAATAACTCATCAAACAGTAGAAAAACTGTTTTTACCTTCGTGTAAGCCCTAAGTCTTTATTAATGTACATTTAAGTTTATATAATTATACTGCCTGTACTATTTATATATTTTGTTTTCTCCTATCTTAGTGTTACATCATAAACATTTGTGTGGCAACATAGTTGTTACAGTTATTATTTTTAAAAGATAAAAGTAAGTTTATTAAAGAATTCATGGAAACATTCATTTTTTGGTGGACATTTGATAACAAATATAGGTTTAATATAAAATGTACAGAAATTTTAATTGAGTTTATTTTCACAGGTTAATGTGTAAAAGCTCTGTGAATTATTTTAATCCATAATCTCATATTATTTTCATAAAACAATGGGTAATAAAAATCAATTTAAGAACCATCACAGTAATTTTTTTCTATTTTGAATATTTGATTTATAAGCATTTCTAAAACTTGCATTTTAAGTTAATTTTTTTAAACAGGATAATAGCCTCCAACCAATGGGAAAATATAGTTATTTGATAGATAATTCATGGTTTATATGGATGAGAGTTTAGCAAGAGAAGCCAATAACTTAGAAAGTACCAAAATTCAAAAACCTACTTTATTGTGATCAAAATGAACTTAGCTGTGTATACAAAAGTGAGAGTCACTGGGTGGGAGAATTTTACTCATGAATATTATTACCATTGCTAAAGTGTAAGAATGTTTTGTTTTATAAACTTATTTGAAGTATAATTTGCATACAGTAAGATATACCCATTCTGAACATGCAATTCAATTTTTGATGAACATATACTTTTGTATAGTTACCATGCAATCAAGATATATAATGTTTCCATTATCCTAAAACTTTCTCTTTTCCCCAACATACTGAAGTCTAGCTAACACCGATCTGGTGCCTGACTCTATGAATTAGATTTTCTTTTCACTGCAGTATCACATAATTGTAATCATAGTCTGTACTTGTAATGTGTCGACTAAAGTGTGTCAAGGGGTGCCCAAATTAAATATTATTAAGGATTGAGTCCATGAGGTTGTTTCTGGATGACATCAGTATTTGAATCAGTGGACTCAATAAAGTAGATTGCTTTCTCTTGGGTAGATGGGCATCCTTCAATCGTTTGAGTACCTGAATAGGACAAAAAGGCGTAGGAAGGAAGAAAGCACTCGTTTTGCTGTCTGCCTGCCTGTTTGAGTTAGGACATAACTCTTCTACAATTCCTTGGACCAAGATTTTACACAATGGGCACGTGTAGTCCTCAGGACTTTGGATTCAGACGAGAATTACACCACTGGCATTTCTGGGTCACCAGATTGCAGACTGAAAATAATGGCACTTCTATCCAAGTACTAACCAGGCCAGACCCTGCTTAGCTTCCAAGATCAGACAAGATCTGGTGCATTCAGGGTGATTTGGCTGTAGACAATGATGCTTCTTAACCTCTATAATAAGATGAACCAATTGCTTATTATAAAATTATTCATATAATTTATATGTATCTCCTATTGGTTTCATTTATCTGGACAATCATGACTAATATGGCACTCTTTTGCATCCAGCCTTTTTTTTTCTCAGTATAATTTATTTGAGTTTCTGTGATGTTGTATATATTAATATTTATTTCTTTTTATTAGTAAATAATACTCTATTTTATGAATGTACCTGTATTCACCCATTGATGGACACTTTGGTTGCTTTCAGTACTGCAGTACTATGAATAAGGCTGCTGCAAATATTGATGTTCAAGTCTTCATGTAGTTGCACATTTTCTTTCTCTTGCATATTTAGCAAGGAGTGAAATTGCTGTACCACATAATACATTTATGTTGAACTTTAAAAAAACACTGCCAAATTGTTTTCTAAAGTGGGTTTAGCATTTTACATATCCATGAGAAATGCATAAGAGTTTTAGCTCCTCCACATCCTCACCAACACTTGATAATGTCAGTCTTTTTAATTT
This sequence comes from Nomascus leucogenys, assembly GCF_006542625.1. NCBI lineage: Eukaryota > Metazoa > Chordata > Mammalia > Primates > Hylobatidae > Nomascus > Nomascus leucogenys. Next base: position 116,115,535 of record NC_044386.1, read on the forward strand.
TAGCCATTTTATATGTATGTAATGGTATCTCATTATGGTTTTACTTTGCATTACTCTGGTGTTTAACAATAATGAGCATCTTTCCATTACCATTTGAGATGGAATTTCAATGGTAATTTTTTATTAGCAGTGAATACATCTTCTTTTATAAAGTGTCTGTTCAATGTTTTGCTAATTTTTATTGAATTGTCTGTATTTGTATTATTTAGTTGTAAGTGTTACATATTCTGGAAACATGTATTGCATATATATATTTTTTTTCTTCCAGTCTATGGCTCACATTTTTATTTCTTTAATTATATATTTCAAAGAGTAGGTATTTTAATTTGAAAGAAGTGTAATATCATTTTTTTCTTTTATAGTTTATATTTATTCATGTCTTATGAATCATTTGCCTATCCCAAGATCTTAAATTTTTTTTCCCAAGTTTTTTTTAAAAAATTTGTATTTTAGCATTTGCTTTTATGTCCAAGATTCATTTAGCAGTCATTTTTTAAATGATGTAAGGAAAGGATCAAAGTTAAATTTTCTTTCATATGGCTGTCCAGTTATTCTAGTACCATTTGTTTAAAAAGACTATGCTTTCCCCCATTGAATTACTCTTGATTCTTTGATAAAAAAACAATTGGTCACATATTTCAACCTGTTTCGAAATTCTTTTATTTCCCATTGATCTCTATGTCTACTATTATGCCATTACCATGCCTTAGAAGATTGCTTGGCAAATAGTAGCTGTATGACATATATTGATTGATGCAACAAATGAAACTTAATAGATGAATTAATTTATGTATACTTAAAATGGTAAGATCTAGAGGTTCACTCAGCCCCATCGGTCTGAGGCATTAAGGTAAACAATTTCATAATTGGCCCCTAAATCCATTCGATTAATACCTTCCAGCCACTGAGTGGCAGGACCTTATTCTTTCACTAGTTTCTGAAGAAATTTCCAAGGAAGGGGAGGAATATATGTGTGCCACTGCCTGTGGTTCTACCTCCCCTGTGTTCTAGCTGATGTCATATGCTTCTACTGCTATGAATTGCTCATCAATACCCTGGGAGTGCCTGCCTTCCCTTAACCTTTAATATTCCCAGTCCATCTATGTTTACTGCTGCTCTTCCCTGTCACCTTTGTTATGCCTGTCTGTAGATAACATGATCCTATATCTAGAAAATCCCACAGTCTTGGCCAAAAAGCTCCTTCAGCTGATAAACACAACTTCAGCAAAGTCTCAGGGTACAAAAATCAATGTACAAAAAATGCTAGCATTTCTGTATACCAACAGTGGTCAAGCTGAGAGCCAAATCAGGAATGCAATACCATTTATAATTGCCATGAACAGAATAAAATACCTATGAATACAGCTAACCACGAAGGCAAAAGATCTCTACAAGGAGAACTAAAAAACACTGCTCAAAGAAATAAGAGATGAAACAACAAATGGAAAAACATTACATGCTTATGGATAGGAAGAATCAATATTGTTAAAATACCCATACTGCCCAAAGCAGTTCACAGATTCAATGCTATTTCTATCAAACTACCAATGACATTCTTCACAGAACTAAAAAAAACTATTTTAAAATTCATATGAAATCAAAAAAGAGCCTGAATAGCTAAGGCAATCCTAAGCAAAAAGAACAAAGCTGGAGGCATCATGCTCCCTGACTTCAGACTATACTACAGGGCTACCATAACCAAAACAGTATGGTACTAGTAAAAAACAAACAACAACAAAAACAAAACAACAACGAAACCAGACACATAGACCACTGGAACAGAATAGAGAGCCCAGACATAAGGCCATACACCTACAACTACCTGATCTTCAACAAAGTTGACAAAAGCAAGCCATGGGGAAAGACCCCTTATTGAATAAATGGTGCTGGGAAAACTAGCTAGCCATATGAAGAAGATTATAACTGGACCCCTTCCTTATGCCATGTACAAAAATCAACTCAAGATGGATTAAAGACTTAAATCTAAAATCTAAAACTATAAAAACCCTGGAAAACAACCTAGGCAATACCATTCAAGACATAGGAACAGGCAAAGATTTCATGACCAAGATGCCAAAAGCAATTGTAACAAAAGTAAAAATGGACAAACAGGTTCTAATTAAAATGAAGAGCTACTGCACAGCAAAAGAAACTATCAACTGAGTAAACAGGCAACCTACAGAATGGGAGAAAATGTTTACAAACTATGCATCTGACCAAGGCCTAATATCCAGTATCTATAAGGAACTTAAACAAATTTGCAAGAAAAAAAAACCATTAAAAAGTGAGCAAAAGGCACAGATACTTTTCAAAAGACCTTTCTTGGTATTTAATGTAAACCTTCATAGCTATAAATGTCCCTCTTACACTGTTTTTGCTACATCCCATAAGTTTTGGTGTATTGTGTTTTCATTTTCATTAATCTACCAGTATTTTCTAATTTCCTTATTATTTCTTTTTTGATCCATTGCTTAAGAGTGTGCTATTCAATTTCCACAATTTTTTAAATCTTCCAACTTTACTTTCAACTTTATGTTATTAATTTTAAACTTTATCCCATTGTGGTTGGAGAAGATATTTAGTATATATTTATCTTTTAATTCTGTTGAGACTTAATTTGTAACCAAACATATGGTCTATCCTGGAGAATGCCCTGTGTGTCCTTGAGAAGAAGGTGTGTACACTTGGTGTTGAGTAGAATGTTCTGTATATATTTGTTAAATCTAATTGGTATATTGTACTCCGTAAGTCTCCACCCCCTAGGCCATGAACTAGTACTGGTCCCTGGCCTGTTAGGAACTGGGCTGCACAGCAGGAGATGAGCAGCCAGCAAGCAAGTGAAGCTTCATCTGTATTTACAGCCATTCCTTATCACTTGCCTGAGCTCTTCCTCTTGTCAGATCAGTGGTAGCATGAGATTCTTATAGGAGTGCAAACTCTATTTTGAACTGTACATGCAAGGGGTCTAGGATGTATGCTCCTTATGAAAATTTAATGTCTGATGATCTATCATTGTTTCCCATCACTCCTAGATGGGACCACCTAGTTGCAGAAAAACAAGCTCAGGGTTGCCACTGATTCTACATTATGATGAGTTGTATAATTGTTTCATTATATATCAACTATGTAATGATAATAGAAATAAAGTGCACAATAAATGTAATGCACTTGAATAATGCCACAACCATCCCCACTGCCCACCAGTCCATGGAAAAATTATCTTTCATGAAACCAGTCCCTCATTCCAAAAAGGTTGGGGACTGCTGCTCTATTAATTACTTATTCTCTGTCTGGATATAATATCCATTATTAATAATGGAGTATGAAAGTTTGCAATTATTATTGTAGAACTTCCCATTTTTCTCCTCAGTTCTGTCAGTTTTTACGTAGTATATTTTGGTGATCTGTCATTAGTTGTGTAAACATTAGTAACTCTTATAGTTTCTTGTATTGAAACTTTATTAATACTGTATATAAGTGCTTTCTCTCTTGTAATCTATTTTGGATTTAATGTCCATTTTGTCTGATATTAGCATAGCCACCCATGCTCCCTTTTGGCTATAATTACCATGCAATCTTTTTTCACCCTTTTTCTTTAAATCTATTTGTGTCTTTCGGATCTAAAATGAGTCTCTTGTAAGCAGAATATACTTGAACCACATTTTTTAGAACAGTTCTGTCAATCTCTTTTAATTAAAATTTTTAATCTATTTACATTAAAAGTAAGTATGGATGTAGAGTGATTTACTTCTGTCATTTTCCTATTTGTTTCCTGTGAGTCTTATGGTTTCTTTGACCCTTATTTCTTGAATTATTAGTCTTCTTTTGTTTAGTTGATATTTTTAGTGAAACTTTCAATTTTCTTTCTTATTTCCTTTTGTATAAATGCTATAGCTGTTTTCTTTTTCATTACCATAAGAATAACATTTAATATCCTAAAATTAAAATACTCTAATTTAAATTTATATCAGCTTAATGTCAATAACGTAGGAAATTTCAGCTCCTTTATTGCTTCTTCTCAACCCCTTTTGGTTGTTGGTGTCACAAACTACATTTTTTTACATTCTGTGTCCCCAAACATAAACTAACAATAATCGGCATATATAATATTATTCTCATAAATTATATAATACCCAAAATGTAGAGTTTCAAACCAAATTAAACATAAAACTAGTTTTTAGACTAATATTTGTAATGTACAAGTTTCTAAATCATGTAAACAACAAAAAGTACAATTAAAAACCATTTTTACAAAAATACTAGTTTTTATAATTGTCTATGTATTTATCATATGGCTTAGAGTTACTGTATTGTGTGTTTGTCATTTCATCCTGCAGGACTCCCTTGAGTGTTTTTTGCAGGGTAGGTTTAGTGGGAACAAACTTCTTCAGTTTCTATTTGTCTGAGAATATCCTAATTTCTCTCACTTTTGAAAGACAGTTTTGCTTTATATTGGATTCTTGGCTGATAGTCTTTTTTTTTTTTCTTTCAGAACTTTGAATATATTAGCTCACTGACTCTAACTTTCAACGTTTCCAATGAGAAATCTGCTGATATTCTTGACGGTCATTTATATGTAAAGATTCACTTCACTCTGGCTGCTTGGAAGACTTGTTCTCTGTCCTTTGTTTTTAACAGTTTGATTATGACATGCCTCAGTTTGTGTTCATCTTACTTATTGCTCATTGAGCTTCCTGGATGTTGATAAAATAGTCCCCTCTTATTCATGGAGGATACATTCAAAGGGCCCCAGTAAATGCCTGAAACCATGGGTACTACTGAACCTTATATATTCTATGCTGTGCTTTTTTCTATACATACATACCTACAAAAAATTTAATCTACAAATTAGGCACAGTCAGAGATAAACAATAATAACTAATAATAAACTAGGACAATTATAACAATATACTGTAATAAACTATAATTATTACAATATACTGTAATATAATTATATGAACATTCTCTCTCTCAAAATATCTTATTGTTTGTACTCACCTATTTTTGGTTTGTGATTGAGTGTAGGTGTCTGAAACTATGGAAAGTGAAACCACAAATGGGGGGACTACTGTATTCATGTCTTTCATCCAATTTCAGGACATTTATTTTCAGCTATTATTTCTTTACACAAACATTTGTTCTTTACTTATAAGGAGTCAGCACATAGGAACTGAATGATCTCCAGCAACAATCTCTTCCCAGTTCAGTTTTCTTTCTTTTATTTTTTAAAAATCTCAGTAGGGAGTGGCTGATTAATGGGTAAGGGATTTATTTTGGGGGTGCTAAAAGGTTTTGGAACTAAACACAGGTGAGGATTGCATAACATTTTAAATGTAATAAGCGACACTAAATTGCATACTTTAAAATGGTAAATTTTATGTTTGTGAATTTTGCCTCATTCGAAAGAAATAAAAAATAAAGAAATAACATTAAGTTAAATTGAATAATACAAGCAAAAGTACGTTTACCTGTTGATTTCCTTAGGTCCTTTATGGATTCTGAATATTAGACCTTTGTTGGATGCATAGTTGGCAATTTTTCTCTGGTTTATCTGTTTACTTTCTTGATAGTTTCTTCTGCTGTGCAGAAGCTTTTTAGTTTAAGTAGGTCTCACTTGACTATCTTCATTTTTGTTGCAATTGCTTTTGGAGACTGCTTTGAAATCTTTGCCAAGGCCTATGTCCACAATGGTATTTCTTAGGTTTTCTTATAGGATTTTTATAGTTTTATGTTTTCCGTTTTTTAATCCATCTTGAGTTGATTTTTTTATATGGTGAAAAACAGGTGTCCAGTTTCAGTCTTCTGCATATGGCTAGCCAGTTTTTCTCAGCATCATTTATTCAACAGGGAGTCCTTTTACCATTGCTGGTTATTGTCAACTTTGTTAAAGATCAGATGGCTGCAGGTATACGGCTTTATTTCTGGGTTTTCTATTCTGTTCCATTGGTCTGTGTGCCTGTTTTTGTATGAGTACCCTGCTGTGTTGGTTACTATAGTCTTGTAGTATAGTTTAAAGATGGGTAGCATGATGCCTCTGCTTTTGTTCTTTCTAAGATTGCTTAAGCTATTCAGGCACTTTTTTGGTTATACATGAATTTTAGAATAGTTTTTTTTTTAATTGCAGAAATGACATCGGTATTTTGATAGGAATAGCATTTAATATATACATTTCTTTGGGTAGTTTGGCCATCTTAACAACACTAGCTCTTCATGTCCATGAGCATAGAATGTTTTTCCATTTGTGTCATCTCTGTTTTCTTGCAGCAATGTTTTGTAATTCTCATTGTAAAAATATTTCACTTCCTGGTTAAGTATATTCCTAGGTATTTTATTTTTTGTCTGGCTAATGTGAATGGGATTGCATGCTTGATTTGGCTCTCATCTTGGACATTGTTGGTGTATAGAAATGCTAGAGATTTTTGTACATTCATTTTGTATCCTGAAATTTTACTGAAGTTGTTTATCAGTTCTTTGAGACTTTGGGCAGAGACTGTGATGTTTTCTAGGCATAGAATCATATCTTCCATGAAGAAAGATAGTTTGACTTCCTCCCTTCCTATTTGGATATCTTATATTTCTTTCTCTTGCCTGATTGCTCTGGCTAGGATGTCCAGTACTATGTTGAATAAGAATGGTGAGAATGGGCATCCTTGTCTTGTTCCATTTCTCAAGGGGAATGCTTCCAACTTTTGCCCATTTGTTAAGATGTTAGCTAAAAAACAACCAACCCCATTTAAAAATGTGCAAAGGACATGAACAGACACTTCTCCAAAGAAAACTTACACATGGTCAACAAGCATAGGAAAAAATGCTCAACACCACTAATCATTAGAGAAATGCAAATAAAAACCACAATGAGATACCACCTCAAACCAGTCAGAATAGCTATTATTAAAAAGTCAAGAAATAACAGATATTGGCAAGGTTGTAGAGAAAAGGGAATGATTATACACTGCTGATGGGAACTTAAATTAGTTCAGCCACTATTGAAAGCTGTGCAGAGATTTCTCAAAGAACTTAGAACTACCACTGGACCCAGCAGTCCCATTACTGGGTATATGCCCAAAGGAATAAAAATTGGGTTAAGAACACTTGTAATTGTATGTTCACTGCAGTACTATTCTCAATAGCAAAAACACAGAATCTACCTAGGTACCCATCTGCAGTGGACTAGATATAGAAAATGTGGTACATATAGACCATGGAATACTACACCACCCTGAAAAAGAAGTCATGTCCTTTGCAGCAACATGGATGCAGCTAGAGGCCATGACCCTAAGTCAATTAATGCAGGAACAGAAAACCAAATATTGCATGTTCTCACTTGTAAGTGGGAACTAAACATTGGGTACTCATGGACACAAAGATGGGAATAACAGGCACCGGGGCCTACTTGAGTGGAGAGGGTAGAAGGAAGTAGAGGGTAGAGAAACTTCTTGTCAGTTACTATCCTCACTACCTGGGTGAAGAAAGCACTTGTACACCAAACAACAGTGAGATATAGCTTACTTATGTAATAATCTTGCACATTTACCCCCTAAACCTAAAATAAGAGTTGAAATAAATGATTTTTAAGCCAGTGGAAGTATCTCCACAATGTTGTTGCATTCATGCTTAAATCAGAGTTGATTTTTTTTAACTAGGTGTCACCTGATGGGAGAGCTGTGTCCTTCTCAGTATAAACACGTTTCTGCACATTCACAACCACACAAATACACACACACACACAAACGCACAAATAGTACTACATAGCGCTAAATGGAATAGGCTTGTGAGTGTTTGGTTTGTGTTTTGTTTTGCTTTGTTATAGCTGATGCATAGATTCTGAGAATTGGAATTGCTGGGTCAAAAGGTAAACGCTCGTGGAATTTTGCTAGATGTTGCCAATGTCTCTTCATACAAGCTGAGTATTTTACATTTTCACAGTCAGGGTATGAGAGTGACTATTCACCCTCAACCCCTTCAGCAGAGAGTATTCAAACTTTTTGATTTTTGCTAATCTTAGGAGTCAAGAATATCTCAATTTAGTTTTAATACTCATTTAGTATGAACATATTTTTATATGGTTTAGGGCTATTTGCATTTCTTATTCTGTGAACTTTTTATTCACATTACTAGCCCATTGTTAGGGTAACTGGTCATTTATAGTTCCATTTGTATATTTATAAATTATATACATTTAATATAATTCATATATATAACATAAAAACATATACATACACACACACACTACACACATATAATTTATGTATTAGTGAGGTGAACTCTGTCTGGGGCATAAATTGTAAATGTGCCATGTTTGGTATTCACTTTTTCACTTTGCCGTGTGTATGTGTGTTTATAGTAACCAAATTTATCAATCTTTCCTCATTGCTTTTGGATTTAAAGTTGCAGTTATAAAAATTTATCCCCCTTTCATGTTATAAAGAAATTCAACCATGTTTTCCTTTAGTACACTATTCACATAAAATTCACCCTAGCGTAAATTTTGAGAAATTGATCTAATCCAAAAAGCTTTCTAGATATCCTAAGACATTTTGTGAAAATGTCCATCTTTCTCTACTTAATTTTGATGCCACATTTTATTTTGCAATAAATTTCTATATGTAATTAAGTTTGTCTCAATTTTCTATTCTCTTTCTTTGATTGCATATTTATTAGTATAGCATTTCCATACGACTTTAATTGTAAACCTCGCTTTATAGTATGTTTTGATGACTGGGAAGATTTGGCCTCCTTTCCATTTTTATCTTTTTGCTTTCCTATTCTTTAACACAAAATTTACAACAAATCTATCACAGAATAAAATTATGATTTTGAATTGAGATTGGCTTAAATTCCTAACTTTACCTTGGAAGAAATGACATCTTTCTGAATATCCTATCCAAAAACATGCATTCAAATGTGCTTTTATATCTTTAAAGGAATTTTTGAAAATTTTCCTAATATACACTTTAGACATAAAAACAGATATACTTGAAATGAAAAGATCAAATTGAGAAATTTTCTAAGGTATAATAGCTCTGTTTATGGTGTTCTAAAATTGCAAAAGCCATTACAACTATTAGATTGTTAGCCCCGTCATCCATATACACACAAAACAAACAAGCAGCATTATCTGTAATTTTACATTGTGAATGCAGTTTCAAAATTTTTTTTCTCTTGTGATTACATGGGTCTTCAAACATTATTGGGACATAATTTAATAAACCCACTATGTGTAATATCCTTAGGTATCCAATAACTTTGTAAATTATTTATTTGCTGAACAGCCTAAAATGTTTCCCTTTTGTGTAGCCAATTTTCAGGCTGTAAATCAATCAACCAATACAAGCAAACTTACTTTTAAACTTGATTTAACTGAAGAGAGATTGGGAAACACCTTAAAAACTCACTATCTAATCAGTTGTAATGTAAACCAGCATTGGTTTATATGTTAGTTTCATTAATTATTTTTTTTCAACCATAGTAAATTGGTTGGAGAATCACAGATCTTCATTTATAAGACAGAGTGATATAACAATATGATATGAAATAGCATGATTTATTGAACTTGGGAATTTCAGTAAAAGGCTGAATGGCCTTCAAATCCAGTAAGAACTCTTTGATTATCACATTTGATCTAGTGGGAAATGTCATTGTTTCCTGCCAAGAAAATATGTAATATAACTTCTGCAAAACTTCCACGACTTCCTGTCCATCACTGAGCTTTGTGAATCATTTAGTCCCACTCTCTCCTGGAAGATGTGTGTGAACTAGGATGTTTCCCAGTATTTCCCGACTGGCTGCCTTGTGATGCAAAATAAAGAAAGACTTAAACTTCACAATTGCCAATAACGAGCAATCATTACCCAAATTACTCCAAGCACTGATTAGGTTTAAAGTAATGAAGAAACCACCATAATCAATCATCATCAACCCTAAAAAAGTCAATCTGTGTGGGAGACCCTAGGAATTAGCAGAGGGCTCCACCTACAGGGTGCCAGGGGCAGGAGAACGTCAGGCCAGCTTCAGGTCATGTCCTGCATGGTGTGCTTCTGAGGTTAACTGAATTCAGTCTCCTTATTTTATTTTATATATATATATATATATATTTTTTTTTTTTTTTTTTTTTTTTTTTTTTTTTTTTTTTTTTTTTTTGAGACAGAGTCTTGCTCTGTCGCCCAGGCTAGAGTGCAGTGGCACAATCTTGGCTCACTGCAACCTCTGACTTCCAGGTTCACGCCATTCTCCTGCCTCAGCCTCCCAAGTAACTGGGACTACAGGCGCCGGCCACCACGCTCGGCTATTTTTTTATATTTTTAGTAGAGACGGGGTTTCATCGTGTTAGCCAGGATGGTCTCGATCTCCTGACGTCATGATCCGCCCACCTCAGCCTCCCAAAGTGTTGGGATTACAGGCGTGAGCCACTGCGCCTGGCCCAGAGTCTCCTTTTAAAGGAGACTCTTTACAAAAAAGTAATCAGGTTAGAAGCACAGCATGAATTGTAGTGTTCTCACACTTGCTATCCTTTAAAATAAAAAATAAGCCATAAGTATTAAGGCAATCATATACATATACGTATATATACACGTATATATATACATATACGTATATATACACGTATATATATACATATACATATATACACGTATATATATACATGTATATATATACATATACATATATACACGTATATATATACATATACATATATACACGTATATATATACATATACATATATACACGTATATATGCATATATACGCGTATATATACGCGTATATACGCGTATATATACGCGTATATACGCGTGTATATACGTGTATATACGCGTATATACGGATATGTATATATACGTATATATACATATCCGTATATACGTGTATATACGTGTATATACACGTATATATGTGTATATATGTGTATATACGTATATATACGTGTATATATGTGTACATATATGGTTTGCCTGGATTTGGGGTTTTCTGGGATATGTATGGAATTCTCCATTCTAAAAACAGTACAGTCTTGAGCAAGGCGGGTTGAGTTGGTTACTGTTCTATGTTATCAGCTTCCTAAAAGAGCAATGCCTTACAATTCAATTTACATTAATTATAACACATTGTGGGAGAGAGACTGAAATGTTGTGAGTAGTAGATTCTACGGAAATCTAACTTGTCTTCTTTTACTGCAGAAGAGAACAACTTTTTGAGTGAGCACAGCATTTTCTGGTGAGTACCCGTGCAATATTTTGTTATCACCAAGTGCTCAGGAAAAATGGCCAAGCCAAGAAATTCATCATTACCATGTGATTTTAAGGTTTGCCACAATTGTCTACATATGGAGATTCTGCACAACTGAAAAAATTAGAATGGCATCTCTAAATATGAGTCCATTTCACAGGACTCCCAAAATATTACATAAAAAGGAAATTAAAGTTACCAAGTGCTTTAAAAATTTGGTGACCACACATGCATATACACACCTACTGTTGGGGAAATCTTATATAATTTTGAATATAGGTATTTGTTGGTCTATATGAAGGTAACTGATTATATTCTGTCCAGTATATTCTACCAAGAGGATGTTGTTCAAAAGAGAAAGCAACTGATTACCCAATATAAACATGTGTGTTGAGTGTGTGTTTAGTTATGGTCTGATTTATAGTGCATAATGAAAATAAGATATAAATATATGCAATAGTTTCCCAGTTTGTGCAATACTAGATTTGTTAGAGAAGTGATAGAAAACCAGAGAGTTTCAAAAAGATGGATTACATTTTTAAATATTCTTGAAAAATTCATGGAAGTTTAATGCTAATGGTACCCACTATTGAACTGTAATGTCACGGACTGCTGCTTAGAACTAGGTTCTCAGAGACAGTGACAGAACTAGTAACGAAAAGTTGCTATATTCTTCTCATTTAAAATGTGTGTGGACTGTCCGTCTTTGACAACAATTATAAATTATTTCCATGGAAACCAAGGGTTAGAAATAAATAGATGTCATCTCAGAATTGCAACAAACGGGACTGCAGAGGAAGCTTCTTGTCAGTGGTTTGGTCAAGATATTGCATTGTAAACATTTTTAAACAAATTTTCATGACTATGACTCAGAGTGATCAGGTGATTAGGAAATAAATTGTCAGAGAAGAGGTAAATTATCCTTTTGGTAAAATAAGAAATATCAAGGACAGGAAAGAAAATATAACTTATATGGGATTCGAGTAAAAGACCAGAAACTTAGTTTGACTCTTAGCAGTAAATTAATAATAAAAGTTAATATGACCCCTTGTCAAACTCAATGAAGAGTCTGTGCAAAAGATGCTACTTAAGGCTTAGACCTGATGTCCACTTAAAGCAATCGGCAATAACATTTAGGCCAATTATGTTTGCTAATTTTGTTAACCTTGAGTTTCAGAATATTTCATTATTTTATAAATCCATTCAGTTGTATTTTCTCTTCTTAATTAAATATACCTAGTATTTACTGGACAATAGCCAAATTATTGATCTGAAGTCCAATTATTTAAGATGTTTATCCCCAGAAGGGATTATTTAAAACTTCACAACATCTAGAGTAGCTATCCAGTCTCAGTGGTGTTATTAACATTGTTGTGTGTAACAAAACATTCTTTCTAAGGAACAAATTAATTCTATTTCAAATTTAGGTATTTAATTGAGTGTTAAGTAAATAGCACTAAATTACAATAGGATTGTATCAATTAATAAATCTATGCTGAGGCTACCAAAAAGATAACACAGTCCAATAAAAACTGTGAATTTTCTAATTGATTTCTTATTGATTGATTGTTTAGATTAATTGAATTCAAATATTTGAATAACTGGGAATAACGAATTAGTGAGGAAAAAAATGAAGTTACATTTAACACAAAGCCAAAGTCAAGGTAACAACAATAGTAAACAATAATACTCTGACAATGGAACTAACCAAATGCTTATAATGCACTAGTTACTCTTCATAGTGCTTTGCACATACTAACTCATTTACTTTTCACAAAACCACTTAAGGGAAGTTACTAATATTATTCTCTGTGTTATAAGTGAAGATACTGAAAAATTTGGCCAAGATAAAAACAATAATTCAAACGCAAACAACAGAACAGAATAATCTCTTGTGGATTATCTGAATCTGAGTTTTTGTTGATGAGCAGCAGTATCCCAGGTTGACCCACTTCTCCCATATTTTGGTGCCACTGATGAGTCAAGTAATCTTCCAGCCCAAGCTCTTGTCTTCTTATGATACCACACAGAAGTGGTGATAAGGGTGGTGTGAACCCAGGAGGTGGAGCTTGCAGTGAGCCAAGATCGCGCCACTGCACTCCAGCCTGGGCAACAGAGCAAGACTCCGTCCCCTCCCAAAAAAAGAAGTGGTGATAAGGCTGACTTTTCTGTTTAAAAGGGGGTTACATCAATGATAGACTGGATAGAGAAAATATGGGACATATACACCATGAAATACTATGCAGTCATAAAAAAGGAACAAGGTTATGTCTTTTGCGGGGACATGGATGGAGTTGGAAGACATTATCTTCAACAAACTAATGCAGGAACAGAAAACCAAACACCACATATTCTCGCCTACGAGTGGGAGCTGATCGATGAGAAAACATGGACACATTGGGGGAAAAACACATACTGGGCACTAGGGGTAGGGAGAGCATCATGAAGACTAGCCAACAGATTCTGGGCTTAATACCTGGGTGATGGGATGATCTGTGCAGTAAACCACTATGGTACACGTTTACCTATGTAACAAACCTGCACACCCTGCACATGTACCCCGAACTTAAAATAAAAGTTGGAACAAAACCATAGAAGAAATAAAGTAGGGACTGAAAATTTTGACAACACTAGGTCTTTTACCTTACTGGGGGCAAGCACAAGATGTTTATTGGCCCTTACAAACTGATAGTTAGCCAAACGCTTGGGAATCATAATGTGATGATAGCACAAGTGTAGGTTCATTTGGGACAGGGATAGACTGGAACAGAAATAAAAATATCTATGTGTTGAATCTAGCCTCTAGTCTCTTTTTTTCTCTCAAATGCAATAAAAACTTACTAAATTCCATATCATCATATTTTGTCATTTTATTGAAATTTGATTGCAGTGTGATTATTTTAAAAGATTTGAATTAAATGAATAGTGCAGAATTAACAATCATAGAAAGTAAAATCATCTGCTGTAAAATATTTAAATATAAATTTCATATTTTGAAATGATCTTTTCAGAAATAATTTCAAAATCCACTTATATCTGTAGGAAAAAATAATAACAATTCTTCCCACACCATCCCACCATAGAATAAAGTGCAAAGAACATGGAAAGGCAATCCACAAAAATGGCTAAGAAAAACAAAAGTTGGTTTTGTACTATTAATGTAGGAAATAGAGGTAAACTAGAGCAATAACAAAATAATAGTTTGAGATTGTTTATTTGTTTTCTCTAACACTGCAAATAAAGACTATGATACTCAATGCCAATGATTAAAATTTCATAGATGGATGGATAGATAGATAGATAGATAGATAGATTCTCTTATCCACTAATTCTAAGGATTAACCCTCATAGAAAGAATTATAAATGAGAACAAACTTTACCACATATATATTTGATATGATTTGTCTGTGTCCCCACCCAAGTCCCATCTTGAATTGTAGCTCCCGTAATTCCCATGTCATGGAGGGAACCAGTGAGAGGTAACTGAATCACGGGGGTGGGTCTTTCCCATGCTGTTCTCATGACAGTGAATATAACGGAGAGTCCCTCTGCACTAGCTCGCTCTTGCCTGCTGCCATGTAAAACATCTTTTTGCTCCTCCTTCATCTTCCACCATGATAGTGAGGGCTTCTCAGCCACGTGGAATTATGAGTCCATTAAACCTCTTTCCTTTATAAATTAAATTACCCAGTCTTAGATATGTCTTTATTAGCAGCATGAGAACAGACTAATGCAATATTCATTGTGGAATTATTTTAATAGTAAACAACTAGAAAAAAACCACAAATTCCAGACAATAATGTTTTACAGGTAAATCAAATAATAATAAAACTATCATTTATTTACTAAATGATTGTTAGTTGTCTGGAAATTTGCCAAATGGTTTACTTACGTGACCTCAAACCTCCTAAAACACTCTATGAGGTAGATATTATGATGTTCCTCCTTTTGAAGATGATGAAATGGAAGTTCAGAAAAATTATGTGACTATCCTAACAAACCTATCAAATCCTGGCTGGTTCAGGATTCAAACCAGACACATCTTACTCCAGAGCCTGCGTGCTTACCATTGCACTGTACTGCCTCCATGTAATGGACCGGTAAGTGTAACTAATTAAAATTATGTTTCTAAATTGCTTTTAACAAGCTGATAATAGCATGATGGGGCAGTGAGATAATAAAAAAATGCATGGCATACACATTGAACCAGTGTTCACTGAATAATTATGAATGCACACATATTAAGTGTAAGGTACTTATAAACTAGTTCAGAATAATACACGATGAACTCAATTGTTTTTAAAATCCGGAAGGAGACATAAAAATACATAAGCAATGTTCTTTTCTGGGTAGCAAAAATAATGGTAGTTTTTATATTCTTCCTATTTTTTTCCCAAGGGTATGCACAATGAGAAATAGCTATGTGGTATCCCAATACCATGATAACCCTGATGCTGCACTTCAGTCCCAAGGTGGGCTGGGTAGCCAAGGACAGAGAAACTGTCATGAAACTGAGTTGTGCACTAAGTTTATTCCTTTTTGGATATTAGATGCCAGATTATTTATTTGGTTTTGGAAACTAGTAACAGAATCAGCTCAGCCGGAATGGGTGCTCCTTTTCCCATGGTCCTGCAGATTCATGGCATTTTCACACCAGATCCCCAACATTTAGTTATTTAAGTGGTGTAATTTGTCAGTACAGGTTTCTCTCCCTTAGTGTTCCCTTGACAGGTGCACTTGTGAAAGACAATAAGCTCATTTATTAAAGCCAGTCAAAGCCTTTCCACAACAACCTCCCAGAAAACAAGCAAGTAGAGGAATACCAAGAACTCCAAATTGGTGCAAATGCATCATTATGCAGGTGCGTGTCCAACTCAATGTTTTTTAAATTATTAAAGCATGCAGTGATGTGCATAGTCTCTATTCTCAACACAGCAACCAGAATTCTTCATACACATCTTAGATCAGTTTATTGACTCTGTTAAAATTCTCTACCATGATTTGTAGTTATGCTACACCTAAAATCCAGAGTTCTTTCAATAGTTCAAAAGACTGTGATGTGCTTCTCTCATTCATATTGGTCACCCCGACCTCTCTAAGCTCATCTCCTTCCTCCTTGCTCACTCCAGTCCAGCTATGCCTCCAGAGCAGGTTACTTCAATGTGCCAAGTTGGCTCCCACAGAAAGTCCCTGCCTGCCAGTTGGGCTTGCCCGTTTCCCATCTTAGGTAATTTCCTCAACTTCTTCAAGATTCCATGAGGCTTGTCCTAACTGCCTTAACTCCTTTTTAAAAATTTAAAAATTTGCCATACTCCTCCACCCACACAATTCTGATTCCTTTCACTCCACTCTTTTCTCTTTTGTCAACATAGAACATTTATAACCTTGTAACATTATATAGTTTATTCATGTATTATATTTTCCTATTTATCATCTCTCTCTCTCACCTTTAGAAGGTACACTCCTAGTGGGCAGATATTCTTGTATTTCCATTGTTAACTGGTATTTACCCATGTGTACATCACATCCCAATTACCCAGATACCTCAGAACATCCCTGCATTATATCAGTACTCAGCACATATAGGTTGGGTGAATGAGTGTTACCACTGGCTGATATATAAGTGTAAGCATACCTGGGCTGCATAGGGTAAATGGCCATATCATATTTAAAGTTCAATACTAGCTCTTGCCATTCCCTTCACAGCTATATCACTAGCATGCCCCAGCTATTTTTTAAATAAGTAAATACTAATATCCCTAATCTTGTGCAATCATCTCACAAGTTATAACTGTGAAATACTAGCGGTGGCTGATTTATAGCACATCCATCTTTTATAACGTTTACAAGACTGGAAGTTTGATGAAGTGATCAGTAGCTTTCATTTCTTATCTTAGCCTAAAGCATAGTCTTTGCCTCCACCACTAGTTCTGCCTTTACTCATGCTTTTGTTCTTCTAAGCCTCTGGTCCATTTTAGCAAAATTGTAATCTCGGTAAAGGAACTTCTTCATCCACCTGCCCATTGTCAATTAATGATGCCTCATTAGACAAATCACTCGGAACGCCGATGAGGTTTTCCTGAACACAAGGGCCAGTCTGATCGATTGTTTTACCACCTGTGGCTCTTGTGTGAACAGCCAAAGGTTAGCCCAGTTCTTGGGGGCCTCCATCATGTCAGCAAAAATTAGCAAGAAGGTGGCCAAGTTGTCAATAGAGCACAGAGACAATTAGTTAATGATTAGGGAGCCAGCACTTGAGGAATTGATAACAAAATGAGCCATCTTGGGTACAATTTGAATACATTTAGAAAATCTATAACACGGTAAAAAGTACATTAGCACAGAAAGAAAAATGATGTGCTTTGAAACGAAATTTAACAACAGAACTTACTGGTGGGCAGAAATTTGCCCAGCCTGGTATAAGGTCACGGCTATATCAGAATAATGCACTAGTGTTGATTAAATAGATTAATTATTAACCTCAACCATGCTACTTGCTTTACTTCACATAGACTTATCTTCTGAGTTTGGATTCATCTATTTATTGATTCTTTCATTCAGCAAATAGTTATTAAGCACCCACTATGAGCCAGACACAGTATTGGGCATCAAGGAAAATAATGACAAATGCAGTAGGCTTGGTCCCTTCCTTTTAATATGCGAAATTCTGGTAGAGGGGTCAGATTTTAGCACATGGACACAGAGAGGGGAACATCACACACCAGGGCCTCTCGGGAAGTGGGGGGCAAGGCGAGGGAGAGCATTAGGACAGATACCTAATGCATGCAGGGCTTAAAACCTAGATGACAGGTTTGATAGGTGCAGAAAACCACCATGACACATGTATACCTATGTAACAAACCTGCACGTTCTGCACATGTATCCCAAAACTTAAAGTAAAATAAAAAATAAAAACAAAATAAAACAATTAAAATAATTCTAAATTGTGTTTAAGTGTGTCAAAAATATCTGGAATGAATTGGGGGTGAGGGAGGAGAGAGGCCCTTCAGATAGTTAGGAGATTAATAATTGAGATTTAAAGCAAATGTTATAATACATTTTTCTCCTTAGAATATGCCAGTTCTTGGGCAGTCCTCTGCAGGTAATGTGGTGTTTCTAACAGAACAGGAACTGGAGCCAGGCTGAGGGTCCTTAACCATTCAAAGTGTCAGAAGTGGGGAAGGTAGTCGGTTTGGATTTATCCTGCTTTATTTAAAATTCTGTTGTGGCTTTAGCCTAAGGGTGTATCTACAGTCACTGAAAATAACTGGGGTGTCTGAGGTCATTTTCCTGACAGTTTGCAAATCACTTGAACCTGCTGTTATCATTTAAACAGCAGCAGTGGGAAATCGTGCACATTCAAAGCAACACTGCATTTGTGACAGGAAAAGATTCTCAAACGTGAGAAGGGATCACACCAAGTAAAGATGCTGTAGCACTCTTGGGTCACCTTGGACAAAGTGCATCTTTCCTACACCAAACATTGGGTAAATTGTCAGTAAATTCAAGTCATGCAGGCACAGAGGTGAAGAATCCTAGAGCTAGAAAGATTTTTCTAGAAACAAGCATTTTGAAATCATCTACTCTTTCATCATCTCACAGGGAAGACCCCGAGGCCAAATTTCCTGGTGAAGATCCAGTCTAGAGCCCAGCTCTCCTAACTCCAGGCCTGATCAGGCTCACTCCAGAGAGTCAAAGGCTGAGTATTGTATGGACGCAGATGTTAAAAGTTCAAAGTTTCCAGCTAAATGTCTGGAGAGAGAGAGAGAGAGACAGAGAGAGAGAGAGAGAGAGAGAGAGAGAGACAGAGAGAAATAGAAGTGTTGAAAACCTGTTACATCTATAGACTTAAGTGTGTGTAATTTCATTTCAAACCAACATTGTTCCTCTAACTCACATACCCAAACCCCTGAGTAAAATATATTTTTGCCAAATTTATTTTTACTTCCCAACAGGCCCATTTATGTACAATTAAATTGATTATCCAGCCAATTCTCTTCCATATGAAAGCAGAAAACTGCTTTAGCTGCTGGTTTTCATCTGTTAATTGGATTCTTACTTGCAAAGCCACATCTTATTTTTTATTTTTATTTTTTTGCTTTTTATTTTTCATTTGGTAGAAATATGTGAAAAAGTGATGTGATTATTTTATTAAAATAACTCATTCTCCTAAAAATAAAGTCTTTTATAATAATTTCTCTTCACTATTTTCTAAATTTCTCAGTTGACAGTGCAAATATAGACTCAAGTAAAGTCATCTGCTATCTGGATTACTAAAAAAGATGTAGTTCCATTCTGGACTTCTTCTATATAATGTCAAAGCAACTGATCCAGTCCATCTTTCACTAAAATTTGTCCATCGAATCAAAGAATATTTTGATGTTATAGAGATACAACTGTAATCTTTAAAATTGCTACTTGGTGTAATTCCATTGGAATTCTTGACTCCATTTGTGTGGTATGGGAAGAATATAACAGGGAGGTATATTAGAGGCTGAGAGTTTTTAATCTTATCCATTCTCCATTTTTCTGTATTTTTCTTTTACGTATCTGTTATAAAAAAGCAAAAACAACCTGTTTCTAGTTGGAAATATGACTCTCTGAATAAAGACTACATTTCCAAGCTTTCTTTGAAGCCATATTGAGTTCCTTGGACAAACAGAAGCTAGAGGATACACACACACAAACACACACACACACACACACGTATATACACACACAAAAATATATACACGTATATACACACACACATACATATATGTGTATATGCATATACCTATACACAAATACACATACATACCTATAGGATATATATTTATATCTACCTATCTATATATGGAGAGAGACAGAGAAAGAGAGAGAGATTTATTATAAGGAATTGGCTCACAGGATTATGGAAACTGAAAGGCCTGATGATCTACCATCCGCAAGCAGAAGATCTAGAAAAGCTGGTGTTATAGATCCAGTCTCAGGCCAAAGGCCTGAGAAACAGGAGAACTGAGTATAAATTCTAGTCCAAGACCAAAAGCCTGAAAACCAGAAAGCCAATGGTGTAAGTCCCAGTTCGACGGCAGGAGAAGACCAGCATGCCAGCTCATGCACCCAGGCAGAGAGAGTGAATTCTCCTTTCCTCTGCCTTTTTGCTCTGTTCAGGGCCTCAGTGGTTGGATGCTACCCCTCCCGTTGGAGAGAGTCATCTGCGTTACTCAATCTGCCAGTTCAAGTGCCAGTTGCTTCCTGAAACACCATCACATACACACCCAGAAATAATGTTTAACCCAATATGTGGGCCCTCCATGATCCTGTCAAGTTAATGCATAAAATTAACCATCACAGCAGTCTTGTTAGTAAGACTTGCCCAATGAGATACGAGTGGACACATTGAGTCTGGATTCTAAGGAGTGTCCCTGGGGCAAGGGTATATGGTCATCCCCCAACTCTTTCCCTTGAAATATAAGTGTGATAGAGAGGGCTGGAGAGCTATATTAGGACATGAGTTAGTGATCACAGAACCATCTTAGTAGCCCTGGATTGCCTATATTTTCAGAAGATAAAAATATAAATTTCTATATGGTTTAAGCTATTGTTACTTTAGGTGTTCAGCTACTCACAGTTTAATGTAGTACTAACTCTTTTACGAAAGAAAAAGAGAGAGAAGAGGGTCAGGAGAGAAAAATACATGAATGTATAGTGAACATTTACTATTGCTTTAAGTGGGTTATTGGAATTAATGATCACAGCAAACAATATGATAGATACTATGATTACCATATTAAGAAGGAAGAAACTAACATTCAGAAAGGTTAAATGCCTTTTCTGAATTTATATAACTAGGACATGACCAAGTTTAGTTTTGACCAACTTCACTAACTCCAAACCATTATCTATCTCATCTAGATGGAATAGCATTGCCTACTGGAACTCTATTAAAAGTTGGTTTTTACCAAGGTGGAGTGCAGAATCATTTCACAGTGCCCAGAGTCCAAAATATATTATACCAGAGTTTAGTGTCATCAAAAGCCTGAAAAGAAAGTGAAGCTTCTTATTATAAAATATTTTTACCCCTTGATAAATTTATTTTACACACCAATAAATATGTATACTATGTTAATTAAAAATACTAATTTCTATATTAATAAACATCTTTTATTTCAATATCTTTAGGGGAATAAATCTTGAGTGAAATTTGGAAATTTCTTCTGTAAGAATTACATGTAAGAATTTGTCATCTAATTACTGCATCAAAGTGACTGATTTGTGCTTGTCAGATCATTGCCTTTACCTTCTTTTTAGCTTAGAAAAGATCCTTATGCTCAGAGACTTGGTTTAGGAATATTTCAAATATTTTATTTTATAGTGTAGGGATTTGCCAAGGTTTATTTTAGGTCCTTACATTCTCTCAAGCCTTTAAAGATGACTCCTTTCCATTCGAAGGGTCTCGTCTGAATTGTCCAGCACTATTAACATACTATAATAAGAGGCTTTGACTTCATTGGGTTACAAGAGAACACCATGTATTCCAAAAGGAGCCTTCAAAAGATAGAGATATAGAGGGATACAGGATATACAGGTTATCTTCTGACCCACTTGCCTTTCCATTGATGTTCAGATGCTTGGCTTTATGCCTTGGTGCTTTGACACACAAGCATCCAATTATTTTCAATTTAGATGTAGTTGTCAGCACCTTTGCTTTTCAACTCTGATCATGGGTTTCCTAAGTTTCAAAAGGAAAGTAATGTTGAAAAGAATAAGGAGAGGTTTGCAGATGTATGACTCTGTCCCTTCTTCTTCCACAAATTATAGTAGCATAAATTCTGACCACAAGGTTGAGTAGTAAGAAAGTTCACCATAGAAGCACAGCAAAGGTGCTATAGGTTCAGAGAGAATGAGACAGACAATGATGTCATCCTCAGTTCCTTCCTCTCCCTGATTTTCCACACCTCTCTACCATCCAACCTTGAGGCTTCATCTGAGAAACAGATTTCTAATTTTTTTTTTTACTCACCAATGCCTCAGTCTTAGTTTAGAAACTTCAATAGTAAAAATGCTTAACTTGGGTGGTCAGTCTAGTTAGTGGGCACAAGATAGCCAATATTGGTTTGTGTTAGTCAATCATGTCTAGCATCTGTTTATTGCCTGGCTGAATGAAATGATAGGTTCAGCTCTGCAGGGTACGGTATGAAAAAGTACTTATTTCAAGTTATCATACTTAAGTTTATTCAAGGAATAGTTCAGATTTTATAGAAACCTGTGCTTTAATGGTCCAATTAGCAAAAATCATAATATTCTCACATGAGTGACTTGAATACCATGGTGTTGCATCTTATGAGCCTTCCCCAAGGAGTCCTGGAAAGTTCAAGTATGCTTAAGGGAGAGATTTAGTAGTCCTCTACAGAATTGTGTTACCATCTCAAAAATGCTCTTTGATTTAGAACTGGCAGTTCAAGTGTGATTATAAATTGTAGAGTAAATCATGATGGGGAAGGGGAATAAATATTATACCTGAGGGTTTGCAAGACACTCTCTAGACAGTAGAAAGCTTTAAATCAGCTAGTCTTGCTTATTTTCTCTTCTCTATAGAATGTTAGCCAAAATCATGAAGTTATGATGGAGCATAGCTAAATGACTTGATGGCAATATCCACATCACTATGTAGGAAAACTATTTCTTGTATTTATATGAAGTCTTGGATAAGAATTAGAATCTATCATTCCTTCACCAAAAAAATAATCAATTTAAATGAGTTCAAAGTAAGTAAGATTATTTTAGATAGGCTATTTTCCCAAGCTGTTGAATTGCTAAAAATGCAAATTAATATTTTCCAGTCATTAACACTGGAAAGATGTATTGTGCAAAACAAGGTGTCTTAGGTTAAAGTTAGAAAGCAGAGGAGGCTGATTGCTCCCCTGTGGAATGATGCCATAACAGATATTTATTGCTGTTTTCTGTTGAAAAGCAAGTAACTACAACTAGATTGAACTTGGCAAGTGGAAGCCCACATAGATAAACCTATGCAAAATCACTGTTCTTCTACCACAGTCACGAGTCCATCAGACAAGGACAGCAGTGGCTGGGAGAAGGACCTGACTGACATATACAGAACAGACCAACTATTTAAGACAAGCTCCTCTGAAGTGGATGATTTTTCATGATAATTCAAGTGGAACATAAGTATCTTCACATATTGTGCCCCGAAGAAGAAACACTTCCTAGGCTTCATTGTTACCTATTTTCCAATCATTTCCTTTTAATGCCCTGACCACACAGCCAGACCTTTAGCTACTTGAAATGAATCAGTGTAGATCTGTATCTCTGGTCACTTCTCTTTGCAGAGAAAAATAAACAAAGAGGTGTACTGCTCAATGTTGCCCACTGCAAAAATATTCCTTTACCACTGCCCTTCAGCACCTCCCCTGAGTAAGGTTACAGTGCTGCCGTTGTTATTGTTTTTGGCTGGTTCCAGCATTTTACGCAGACTCTCTGTAATGAGATCTGAATATTGTTCACACTTACTCACCAGAAACTCCCCATGTCATAGGAGAGGTAGAGAGAGAAGGGAATATAGCAAGAGTAGAAGCTTCAGGACATACTAATGTTGAATCCTATATATATCACTTCTGTTTGATGATGGAGTACTGCTGTGCATGGCCAATTTTATGACTGTGTGGATCAGAAAATATGCAGTTTAAAATCAGTAGCCTAGGTCACCTGACTTGGTAATATTGTCATTCCTAGACAAGTGTTTTGACTCTGCTAGGACCTACTAGTAAACAGGAGCTGTTTCTCAAAAGAAGAGTAAATACACACAGAAGATGGCCAAGTTTTGTTTCAAAATTCTAATGATTTATGTTGCATAGTGAATTGAGGGCATTCACCTACAAAAGTTGTCAATGGCTCTATACAACATCCCTTCTGCCAGTGACCCTTCAAAGCACCAATAGAACTGCTTTGTCACATGGGCCAAAATCCCAGAACATTTCGCCTGGCAACCTGAACTTGTTAGAGGATTATCTGTTACCCTGGGCCCCACTCAAACTGGTAGTCTTATGGATTACTTGGTAAATCGGTTGGATTAGCATGCCCAAATTGGGTATATGTTGCCTCCAAAATCCAAAGAAACTCATTTCTTTTTCCATTGTGCTAAGAGGACCCAAATGCAACAATTTTCCCTTACCTTGGAAGATATATGTTTATATGCTGAGACCATTACATTCCTAGAAATTTCGCCAAGGAAGTAGGACTAAATTTGTGTGGGATTTATTTTCCATGCTCTAGCACACTTGTGCCTTCCTAAGATTTCTAGTATAATTACAACTTTCTGCTTACAAGGTCCAATCAACATAATGTTATCAATGTAGTGGGCTAGTATGGGGTCTTACGTAATAGAGATATGATCGAGGTCCTGTGGATTGGATCAGGGGTTAGAAAACTATAAACCATAAACCAAACCTGGCCTGTGACTTGTTTTTATAAGGCTTATGAGTTAAAAACGGTTTTTACATTTTGAATGGCTTTTTAAAATACAAATAATAATATGGAACAGAGACTATATGTGGACTACAAGTGTAAAATATTTACCAGCTAGTTCTCTAGTTGCTGGATAATATTATAGAGGGCCGGGTAATTAAAATAAGACAGTGTATAAGTGTATTGTTGTTCCTTCCAGATGGAAGCAAACTGCTTCTAGTAGTCTTCATTAACAGATACAGAGGGAAAAAACACATTTTACAAATCAGTAACCACATACTAGGTACCAGAAGATATATTGATTTGCTCCAGTAAATCAAGAATAACTGCAATTTAAATTATCATTAGATTAAGTCTATGATAATTTCCTATCTTTTCTAAAATCCATATTTTCTACGCATGGTCAAATAGGCAAGTTGAAAGGGAATACAGTAGCAATTCACCTCTACATTCTTCAAGTCCTTCATAGCAGTATTAAATCTCTGGAATTCCTCTATAAATAAAATAATAAAATAAAAGCAATATTGCTCTTGGATTACTGTTTTGATAGGTAGAAGCTGTACTATGGGCTTCCATAATAGTCCTTACTAGAAAGCTCATTGAAATAATATAAAGATTTGGTGAGTTATTAAATGTGCCTGTTTATATTATTCATTTTGGAACTGAGCAAATAGCAAAAGGCCAAGTTGAAGGACCCACTTGGCCTGAATCAAAATTCCGTTAATTAATTGCCTGGTCTCCATAAATCCCTAATATGATGGGTGGACAACAGCAATATCTGAGAACTCCAGAAATAATTTATGACAGAGCCAGTACCCAGTAATCCATGAAAAGTCTGAATAAGTCCCCTTTCCCAATGCATAGTTACCCTGTTTAAGGGCTAGACGTCCCTTACGGGAATACAAGGAATAATATTATATAAATTGCTGGCAGACTTGCAGGTATCTTTCTCATGAGGATTGGACTTTGTATCCATTTAAAGGATGCTAGCTGAGGAAACGAGACTTTCAAAATGTGGTGATTTGAGTGAAACTTCTGTTAACAAACCTAAACCTTGCTGATTACACAAACATGGAAGATTTTTGAAGACTCCTCATCTATTTCAGTTTTAAAGACACTACAGTCAATTGGCCTAACAGAAAGATCTCTGAAGATCAAACCATTCTGATTACTACTCTTGCTCTGTTGACTATTTAGAATTACCACTCGAACTGTCTCTGGTAGTTGTCTTCACTTGGCCCCTGTCTCCCGAGCAACCCATCTTCAAGGGTCCAGTTCTATAGCAGCATTTCCCACTCATAATCTTGACCTAAACAGAATAGCCACCACAGAACTCTTGAAGACAGTGCTTCTCTTAGCAGTGCCCCTCTCAACGCATTGAGAAATTGGTAGAGGCAGTGTTCTCTGAACTTTCCAGGGTAGCATAGCAATCTAGCTAGAGTTAAGTGAGGAAGGATTACATAGAGTACACAAAGACACCCCTATCATCCTAAGCCTTGAGGAGCCTTCTCTTTAGTATGTAAAGGAGGCTCAGGATTCTTACCTACCTACTAGTAGCCTAATAGTGTAGGCTACTATTTAGTTCAGCTTCTAGCCAACCAATTGCACAATTGAATAGAGTCAGTCCCAGCTGCTTGCTCTACTGCACTGAATCCAAACTCTCTACTTATTACATCTCTGTTAGCAAATATTCTCCTGGCCAAGCGTGATGGCTCACATCTATAATCCAACACTTTGAGAGGCTGAGGAAGGAGGATCACTTGAGCCTAGGAGCTTGAGACTAGTCTGGGCAACACGATAAGACCCTGTCTCTAACAAAAAAGATTAAAGAAAATGTAGCTGGACATGGTGGTTAATGGCTGTGGTCCTCAACTACTCATGGGGCTGAGGGAGGAGGATCTCATAAGCCCAGGAATTCAAGGCTGCAGTGAGCTATGATAGCACCACTGCACTCCAGACTGGACAACAGAGTGAGACCCTGTCTCAAATTAAAATAAAATAAAATACAGTTTTTTCTGATTCAACATTATATCACTTCTAACTTGATCAAACACTTTTATGGACCAATATCATAACTTGTCCACAGGTTTCTGTTAATATAAATTGGCAACACCTTACAACTCTGTTGGTGCATGTACTTATACCTCTAGGGCCTCAGGGACTGGACTATGGTTTCAGATCCAGAAGCAATGAGAGACAGTGGGTAAATTCTGAAGATCAGCAGTACCCTGAAGACGGTGACTTAAGTGAAGGTTAATACAGGTTATTCACTAAAAACCATCACCTCCTTGGATAGAGAAAATATGGCTGCTTCTACTGGCAAAGGAGGCTTACCAGAATTTAAGGTGTAATGCCTTCAGCTTCACTGGAATTTCCCCATGTTTCCATCCTAAATTTATAGGTTCTCCCTCTTCCCAATGAATGCCCTAGCTTTAAGTTGAGACTCTTAAAAGTTGTGAATTTAATTTGCATTGTTATTTAGCCACCATCAAGATTAGTTTTGAAGTTTATTTTTCAGAAATCTTACCATTGTGGCTATAGGGGATAAGAGTTTATGTTAGGGCAGCCAGAAAAGTTTCTTAGTCCTTGATCTAGACAATAAGCTGAGAATTAAAGCCTGAACTTTTCATTTTCCTTATTCAAGTTATCCTCTGCAACCAAGACCAAGAGACATTATATTGTCTATCATCATTAAAACGTTATTTGTTATTAGTTGCTTGTCCAAAGCTTTGCCTTCGAAGGACACTTGCCTCCAGATGACTATAGATAATAATCTAAAGAATGTTTTGCCAATGCATGCCAGGACTACCAGTGTCCCGTTTATCAGTGACATCAGGTCTTCAATGCTCCTATGTCTAGTCAGATCAGAGAACCAACTCCAACTTTAAGGTTCTGTTTCCATGAGATCACTTCTTGGAACAATTACTGCATTAGTCATGGTCCCCTCAAGATAGTAGAGCCACTATGAGTTTAAGGAGAATAGGTGTGTTACAGAAACTAGACCTTACACAAATGCAGACATAGAAAAATGAAGCTCTAGAAGGGATAGTCAAAGATCAGAGAGTCACTAACAAATTTTCCTGAATTGCTGGCATGAATGAAAAATTAAAGCTTAAAGAGAAATCTGACACTTCAAGCAAGGAAGTTCACAAAAGGGTTACATAGAAGCTGTGGTCTTTGGGTAGCTACTGCCTCTGAAGGCTTATGGTAAAACATCTACTGGTGGGCCTATGGTTGCAGTTGGGCAGCAAAGCCAGAAGTCAAGAAGATGAGTTGGATATGAAGTGGAGGAGAGAGAGGAAAGCTGGATTCATACCCAGCGGGTGCCTTTTGTCTCTTCATCTCCAAGTTGATTGAGACAACCACCTGAGAACAACAGCCACCACTTGACTTCTGCTTCTGCAGCTCAGCAAGTTCCTCTTTGAGCCCTATTGTGCTAGCTCAGAACCACACAGGCGAAGTGACACTGGGATGTGCAGAGCAGATCTCAGCCACAGGTCTGCAAATTTCTAGTTAGATGCTCTTAAGCAGGGCATTTCATCTTTTTGGCCCTTACTTTCTGCTTCTGTACATTAGGAACAGTATGATGGTTCTGTTTCATGATGCGTAAAAAGTAAGATGATGTTTTAATGCAAACTTATTTAAGCATATAAAGGAGAATATTTTTCTTCTACATTAATTGCCCTGTGTTAGCTACTATACCATGCAAGACCCACCCAAACTACCTAATTCCTAGAAGATATTTTATAATAATAGATTGTATGGTATTTAGAGAACCAGTAAAGAAAACAGATAGCCTTTGAAGCTAGATCTGGGTATGAATGTTGACTCAGAAACTTACTAGTCATATATCTTTGAGCAAGTTGCTACACCTCTCTGATCCTCCACTTTTTAAAGGGAGGATAATGGAAACTGGATAACAACACCTGCTCTTTAGAACTATTCTAGGGATTAGAAATAATATACTGGCCATTTACCCACACTTACCACTTAATAAATGTTTGTCATTATTTCTATTATTATCATTCAGACTGCAAAATACCCAGTGCAAGAATTAAACTCACTCCTACGACATTTACCTGAGCACTTAGGAAATAAATTAAAGTTGTCCATGTGTGTCCACAGACAGGCACTGTCCTCAGAGGATTTATGGCTTATTCACCTAGCTTTGCTGTTTTATTTTGTTTTGTTTTGTTTTAATTTTCAGGGCCTGGTACAGGACGTGACTCATACTGGGCCCTCAATAACAATCAGGACTCTGGGAACTTTGGCATGTACACCCAAGCTGCCATTTTCCCCGCTCTAAAGTAAACCCACCAGAGAGCTTGAAAAATCTGCATTTTTCTCTTTAGAATTCTCATGTAAGATGTGAAGGATCTGGTCTACAAGACTTAGAAGTGAACAAAGAATTGCACACACACACACACACACACACACACAAATCAGTGCTGGGTAGCCTGGCTCTGCAAATGGCAAAGAAGAGTGTTCACTTGTCAGTAATCATTGTTTTACATACCTTAATTCTGGAAAGGGCACCATCCTCCTGAAAGAACGCACAGGTTAGAAGACCATTCCTTTAAAACTAACCAGTATCAAGTCAATGAGCTGTTACTTCACGAATATATGATTGAGCATGTCAGTGGATCATCTGGATTATGGCATGAGAGTACAAAAGAGATCTTTGAGATCAAGGCTATGAAACTGATTCTCCTTTTAATCACAATGAGTTCCTGGGAAACATATCACAAATGTTGAAAGGCATAGAAATTATTATTCTTTACTTGTTTTTGTAAAGTTTACAAGAAATGTTTTTCAAAAGCATAGTATATTCCTTCCTAAGTATCATTCAGTCTAGCAATGCATTTTACCCAGTATACGTCTAAGAGTACAAAGGGCTGTGATAAGGTTGTGCTTATAGGTGATGGCAGGCCATTGATTGGATTTCTACTTAAAGTTTTTCTTTTTAAGATTCTATCTAAAGTTGAAGAACTTTATAAAGATTAGCCTTGTAAAGGTTGCTGTATATTTTCTGTGACGGTATTGTTAAAGATACTATTGATTATATTTATATTTACTTAGAGACAAAATCCAAAATATGAATTTTGAAATTCTTATATCTGACACGAATAGCAATTATATTTTCTTCCTATAGAGTGTTCTGTTAATGAAGCACTTTCCAATTTACATAATTGAGTACATTTAATTTTTCAGTAACATTTTAATGACAGTTTTATTATCTGTATTTTATCTAACACTACGACCAGAAAGAATAAATTTCCAAAGAAAATTTAATTTACTAAAATTCCAATTAGTAAGTAGAAGAGGCAAACGACCATCCACATTGTCTGATCTCAAGGATATTTATGGGCCATCCTAGTGTTCCACTTTTAAAACCAGTGTAGTCATCGTTCAAAACAAAATCTTTGTCTTCCTTGACATTTAAGTCAGAAACCAAACTGAAACATGAAAAATGTAGATGTGAATTGGAAGTTGGCCCTTGTTCATCCTATTATGGTTCTCCCTGTGCTGTTAGCCTCCATTGCTCTGAGTAGGATGCTGGAAAATAATATAAAAGTTTGTATCTCCAACAGGCAGAAGTGCATTCTCTTTTACTTGTTCAGT
Source organism: Nomascus leucogenys (assembly GCF_006542625.1). Taxonomy (NCBI): domain Eukaryota; kingdom Metazoa; phylum Chordata; class Mammalia; order Primates; family Hylobatidae; genus Nomascus; species Nomascus leucogenys. The sequence goes on from NC_044386.1 coordinate 116,145,849, forward strand.
TAAATGATTTGACCTAGAGGCAACAAACAGGTTAAGTTTTTGGCTTTCAAAATTGGCCATGATTTTTCTATCAGGAATATTATGAGCTGCTGAAATTCACGTAATGGATGTAAAAGTCAAAAAAAAAACAAAAAAAAAAGGCCTTAACTAGCAAAGACTCTGTTTCCTGCCAAAGCAAACTCTATCCCTAAAGCATCATTGAATGGCGTTCTTATCAGAAACAGGCCAGACATATATAAAATCTAATTACGGAAGAAATATATTTTAGAGAAAAGAAATTGTGACAATGGTGAGTCACAGCCTCATGATCCAGATGGAAAATGACAGTGACTCATAGCTGTTGGTATCCCATGATTCAAACTGGTTTTAGCTTGACTGGCCCCCACATTTGAAACATCTGCACATGACTAGAAGTCTCAATCTGCTTAAATTTCAATACATCAGAAAACTAAATCCACCTCTACTTTGTCTTCCACCTCCATGGTTAGTTCTTCATAGTGTTCAGAAAGTTCATTTAAAAATCAAGCTAAATTTAGGTCATTCATCTGCTTACAATCTAGGAACACATCCGAAAGTGTTCCGCATCCAAACGTACTCTACCCTATGGGGTCCTGCCTTCTCTGACTTCACATACTATTCTCCCTACAGCACACTGCATTCTAGCTCATGGCCTCTCTGGTCAGAAACAAACCAAGCTTGTTTCTACCCCATGGGCTGTGTACTGAATCCTTCCTCTGACAGGAATGTTCTCCCGCCTTCTTCCGCCCCTTCTTTTTTTCTTCTTGTATTTCATTCTCAGGTTAAATGTCACCTTCCCAGGGAAAACTTCTCTGATCACTCTATCCAATATCTCCATTTGAGATATTATCCAATATCTCCATTTTCAGAATATATACAGAATTCAAATACTTCTTATTATCTCTACTGTCATTTAGCAACAAGCCTTTTATCATTTCTTGCTTGGATTATTGCAATAATTTCAAAACTGGATTGCCTTCTTTCAATCTTGCCCTGCTTCCACAGTTTATAACGTCGCTGTGATCATTTTAAAACATCACCGTCTAATTCATGTCATTTTTCCTCTTGATGTATTCCAAATGTGCCCCCTCTCACACAGAACAAAAATCAAAATTCTTATTCTCCAGGGACCTGGGTGGCCTGACCCATGACCCTGACATCATCTCCTACCCACATCCCTTGCCTCTGCTCACTACCCTGAAACTAGATTCCTGGCTATTTTTCTTTTATTTTAACTTTTTTTTATTATACTTTAAGTTCTAGGGCACATGTGCACAATGTGCAGGTTTGTTACATATGTATATATGTGCCATGTTGGTGTGCTGCACCCATTAACTCACCATTTACATTAGGTGTATCTCCTAATGCTATCCCTCCTCCCTCCCAACTAACTTCTGCCTCAGGTATTTTGCATTCTTCCCTCAAATAGCTTCGCTGCTCATTCTCTCACTTTCTCCCAGTCTCTGCCCAAGAAAAAGCTTAGTGAGGGCTTCCTTGATCACCCTCTAAGACACTAATAATCACTCCAGTCCCTATGTCAACACTGCTAATCTCTCTTACTATGCTTGGCTTTTTAACTATGCACTGATCACTGTCTGCTGTATTCTTCATTTAGCAACTTATTTAATTACTATTTATTGTCTATCTTTCTGCAGCTAGAATATAAGCTCTACGAGGGCAAGGACTTTGAAGTTTTTGGTACGCTGTTGTCCCCCTGGTTTCTAGAACTGTGTCTAGTATTCCATAGGTACTCAAATATTTGTTGAGTGAATATTGTATGATGGAGTCTTTTTCTCTTTACTAATCTAATCCTCCTCTAGTCATTCATTGCAACAACAAACTTCCAGCTGAAAATATTCAAAATCTCATGATAAACTCTCCTCCTCTCATTGCCTTGAAGTCTTCTTAGCACCCAAGACCTTAGACTCCCTTCCCTTTACCACAAGGTCATTGCAAACATTTCCTTAGTATTATTTCTGATTTATAATTCTAGGCTAGCTGGCCTTTACTACTAACTCATTCTGTTGCTATTACATGATTTTATGGACACCCATCAATCCATCTTCTCATGTGCTGTTCAAGTATATTTCTAACCATGTGACTCCTTGGCTTCGGAACCTTAAATTACTCACTACTGATGGCAGTGCTTCTCAAATATTTTATAGTAAAGTAGTAGCTTCTCCCCCAATTTATCTCAGATTGATATTTGTGTAAAACATAATTAAAAATAAATGAAAAATGGGAGCTACAAATGGAGTTCAAGTTTATTGTTAGATTTGGCAGATATAAAATTATACTTTAGTTACTATACTCAGGATAAAATAATGGAAAACAAAAGAATTTGAATGGCTTTGTTCATTGAAAATATAAGTACAGACAATATACAGAGAAAATCTTTATTGTACTCATAATTTTCTGTTGTTCTGTAATCAAAAATTTAAAAAAAAACTAAAGGAAGTAGCTAATCCCCATATTGAATGCTTATAAGTATACTTTGAACAAATACTCATATATGTCAATGTGTAAATCATAATTGTGAAAAATTTGCTTGCTTTTGCTTGTTAACTCATGTAATCTACATTGAATTGTGGCAACCCTACCTGTGGTTGATAATGTATACCTAAATTGTTTCCAAGTTTTTTTTTTAACAATACTCACAGGAGGGAAAGCAATCTTACAATATGTTATGAGACTAGAAGAGATTTTAAAGCAAGCTCAGAAAATTCTTTTTCTTTTATTCATACTGAAGCAAATAATGGTATATTATAACATTTTATTTTTAATTCTTCATTGGTAGCAAGTTCCAATCTTCTAATGTCCTAGATAAATCTGTCTTTTGATTGAAAAGATGAATCCTATATCCATAAATTTCCTATGTGTCATTCAACTTTTGATAGAAAGTAAAAATTTTAAACTGTCCACCAACTTGTAGTTTGTACTATTATGACCTTTTATAAATGTACAAGATCAAGACCATCAACTTTTTATTAAAAATCATTGTTAAATTATGAAATATGTTAAAACAATCTGTAGAAACTCTGTTCTTACAAGCTTCTAATATTTGCTTTTGGCCTTCAATTTTACCTTCTATTTGCATGGGAACATTATTATTAATTTAAAATACCAAAGATATGAGAGAAACAAGCAGGTCTGGTAGTCCAATTAGCATCTTTTAAAAAGTTGGGTCCAAACTGGTGACTTCTCTTACAGAAACGCTAATAATTAATCTTCCAGTTTAGACTTTTGAAACAAAGATTTTTCTCTTCAAAATCAATACCTCAGCAAAAAATATCATTGTTCATGATCAGTTTCCATATTATCCCATAAAATCAAAACACTTTCAAATGCAATACACTAGGCTTTGTGTAATTCACAATTTTTACCAAGTTACTAAGCCACGTTTAGTTCAGCTGACATCGTTTTTCATATCAAAACATTCTCAGTGAAGGAAGCAGTTTATTGATTTATTTCGGGTTCAAGTATCTTAATCTAGGTAACACCTTAATAATGTTTTCCACCTGGGCATGGTGGCTCATACCTGTAAACCCAGCACTTTGGGAGGCCACGGAGGGTGGATCACTTGAGGTCAGAGTTCGAGACCAGCCTGGCCAACATGATGAAACCACATTTCTACTAAAAATACAAAACTTAGCTGTGCATGGTGGCACATGCCTATAGTCCCAGCTACTAGAGAGGCTGAGGCACGAGAATCGTTAGAACCCAGTGGGTGGAGGCTGGAGTGAGCCGAGATGGTGCCATTGCACTTCAGCCTGGGCAACAGAGCGAGACCCTGCCTCAAAAAATAAAAAATAATATTTACCTTGCATTGCAGCTGTGCCATCAAATGAATATACTCATATACAAAATAGGCATGTAACCACATTTACTGATATGAATCATGAGCTTGGACGTTGAGGCAATATGAACTTACTGTAAAACTTTATGAATAGTTATTTTCAATGTCTACTACTTATTTAATCAGAGACTGTTGACCTGGAGTCCAGTTTGCACACACACTTGGAGCAGCACTGTTCTCAGCACTATTCACAATAGCAAAGACTTGGAACCAACCCAAATGTCCAACAATGATAGACTGGATTAAGAAAATGTGGCACATAAACACCATAGAATACTATGCAGCCATAAAAAATGAGTTCATGTCCTTTGTAGGGACATGGATGAAGCTGTAAACCATCATTCTCAGCAAACTATCACAAGGACAAAAAACCAAACACCTCATGTTCTCACTCATAGGTGGGAATTGAACAATGAGAACACATGGACACAGGAAGGGGAACATCACACACTGGGGCCTGTTGTGGGGTGGGGGGAGGGGGGAGGGATAGCATTAGGAGATATACCTAATGTTAAATGATGAGTTAATGGGTGCAGCACACCAACATGGCACATGTATACATATGTAACAAACCTGCACGTTGTGCACATGTACCCTAAAACTTAAAGTATAATAAAAAATAAAAATAAAATAAAGGCCAATTTTGGACCTTCTCTTTTTTTTCGCCCAAATACCTTTTCTCCCTCCCTCTTCACTCTTTAGTATCTTGCCTTGTGTTTCACCAGGAAAATTGAAGCAATCAGAAGATAATTTCTGTCTTCCACTATGACATGCACCATCTATCAGTGTCAGCCTCTGTGCTCTCACACTTGGCTTGTCACTCTCACCCAAGACAATCCCTGCACTAGCACACTAGATACCATCCCCTCTTGCCTACTGAAGAACGTCCCTCCAGCAATTCTCCCCGTCCCACTCCAAATGTTTGCTCTCTATTGGATTTTTTCACATCATATAGAATATGTTATTTCTCTCATTTGAAAGATCACACACACACAAACATACACTTAGGTCCTTGTCTTCACTTCTTCCTCCAATATTGGCTTCAATTTATTTGCTTCTCTTGACCGTAAAAGTGCTTGTAACAGTTGTCTATATGCATTGCCTTCAATTAATCTCTTGCTACTCTCTTTGAAGGCTCTCCAACCAGGCTTTTCACTGCACATCTCCAGAAGAACTGCTCTCAACAAGTTTACCAATGACCATCATATTGCTAGATTCAGTAGACATTTCTCAGACTTCATCTACTTGCAGGCCCAATTTGTATTATTATTTTTTTGATATGCTTTTCTGTTCATTCTCACTCCCTTGGTTGTCTCATCCTGGTTCAATGTTTAAAATACTCCCTTATATGTCGATGACTTGTGTTGTTACACCTTTAGCTCAATCGCCTTCCTGAAACCCAGGAATGTATATCCCTACCCTACTTGCCACCCCACTAAAATGTCTAACACTCAGACCTGGTATCAGAGTATTGCAACACCATTCATCCAATTGCTCAGGTCAAAAGTTTTCCTTAAGATCTTTTTTCTCATATTCCACATCAAATTCCTCAGCAAATTCTGGGTGTTTTGTGTATAAAGATATCCAGAAAGTATATGTGGATGTACATTCTCACCACTTCTGCCACTACCAACTCGACCTCAACCATGATGATTGCTCACCTGGGTTACCACAACAACATCCTAAGGTACAACATCCATGTTTGTACCTTTGCTCTCCTCTGCAGCCCATTATCAATAAGCATTCAAAATGATTCTTCAAAAATACAAACCAGTTCATACTACTCCTCTTTCCAAAACCCTCAAATATATCTTAAAATAGATCTCTGCCCTGTCTCTTACCTCCCTGACCACGTATTTTCCTTCTCCTCCCCTCAGGTCTCAAGCCGTTGCAGCCTCACCAACCACATACCAGCCATGTACTTTCTTTGGAGAATTTTCTGTTTCCTCCTCCTGAAATGCTCTTCCTTCAAATTGTTGTTGTTGTGTTAATTCTTTTGCTTTGTTCAAGTCTTACCTCAAATATTATCTTCTTAACAAAGCTATTTCAACCAACTGATTAAATATTGCACCTTCTCCTTCCTTCCCAGGCATCCTACTCACAGTTACTATATAAATGTGTATATTTATTACATTTATTATTTATTGTTTGTCTTCACCCAAATAGAATGTAAACTCCCCAAGGGCAAGGATTCTTTCTGTTTTCATTCTGTGACAAATTTCAAGTGCCTAAAATAGGACCTGTTACATAACAGAACCCCATAAATATCAGTTGGATGAATAAATGAACTAATGATGGAGAAGTAAATTCCTTACATGAAACTTATACTTGAAAAGGCCCACAAATTCTCAGAAAAATAATTGAAAGGACCCACAAATTCTTAGAAAAATAAATAGGATAAGACCACACCTAAGATATTAATTGTGAGATTTAAGAACACAAGGGATAATGAGAAAAACATAATTTACATATGGTTAATTGGATGTCATGGAGAATGGAAAGCTTTTCAACCTTGGCAATGTTAAAGTGAAAATAAGAGTATAGATTCTTGGAGGTGAAGAGGCACAGCAAGGGAAAGGTATAAGTTACAAATTAGGGAGTCAAGAAGATAGTAAATAGGGAAAATATAACAGGTAATCAATCAACAAATAAGGCCCAAATACAGCCTGTCAATAAATAGTCACTAAAAATATAATTTAAATACATAGCCATGACCTCTGAAAGAACTAACATGGTAAATGGCAAGAAAAAGGGCTGCCTTTGGGGGACAGGATCAGGGATGAACCAGGGCTGCTTCATTTTAGACAGATGGACTGATAGGAACTTTCAAGAGCTGTTGTGCATTTGAAAAACCCTTTAATAGCAGCTGTTATATGAAAGGGGCCTTTGACACTGCTAGAACCAAAAGAAATGTGAAACTCCTTGACTTGCAAACCTTTCTGTACGATATAATTTAATCACATACCTATGTTACCTTAACATACATTTTGTAAATTAGGTTTAAACACTATATAATAATTCTTTGAATTATGGGCATTATTCCCTCTTGAGTATATACATCAGTCATTAGCCTCTTCTTTAGCCCCTGTAGGATTATGGGGTGTTAACTATCATCCAAGACATATTTTATCTCACAGGACTAGGCTCCATTACTGGAATCACCTAGGTGCTTGATAAATGTGTTCCACAAATTAATTTTTTTAATGTCCCATGTTTTTCTTTTTCAAAATTCTCAAAAACTTTCTCTATAATTCCTCTATAAAAATACACACATGAATATGCATGAATGTGTGTAATCATATCTCTTATCTGCTCTCCAGCTACACTATCAACCCCAGACCTGGGACACCCTCACTTTTATATGCTGTCTTGCATGTAACGTAAGTTGGTAAATATATGATTACCAAAGGCATTATGTGAAGTTGATAAATATCTGTTAAGTGAACGGATGGTAAATAAATCAGTTGCATCAGTACCTGACAGTGGACCATTTTCTATGGTTTCTGTTGATAGAAATGGTTTATTTGCCTAATGGAGACTGCAACTGACAAAGGACAATTCCATTTTGATTTAGAAAGTCCATGTTCATAAATTTGAAAAAATGACATAACCAGGACAGACTTCGGAATAATTTTGCCGTAATGATAATAACGATGATAATGGTGATGACAATAGCTCCCTGTTAGCAGGGAGGCATATACTCTATGTTAGGCATGGTTCGGAGCTCTGTCATTCAAATCTAACTAATCCATTCAACTCTCACCATCATCTTATGAGGCAGTGAATATTACTGAATGGTCTTCCTCACATTACAAAGGGGGAAGATGTTAAAAGCTTGCCCAAAGTCCCCTAGCTCTGATACGGCAGAGCTACACATTGACTCCAGGCAATCTGACCACACTGAGTGAAATATCAGGCTTTACATAAAAAAATCCTGGGAAACTTGTCTTTTTCTTAGCGGATTAATCCTTTATTTTGGACATGTGCATGCTAGGAACTTCCAAATTAACACATCTAATTAAACTACTCTTTAATAGGAACCTCTGATTGAAAAGGTCCTTTCGCTCTACTGTGACGAGTGGAAGTGTGAGTCTGTGGAACTCCAGATAACAGAGAACCCCACTCAAAAGCATGATGTTAAGCCCTACTGAGAAAGCTACCAGTCCTTAGTGTCAGGGGAATCAATATCATCTTCTACACTCCCTGCAAAATGTGATTTTGAAGAGTCTGCTAACTTATATTTTTCACAACACCACAATCCCCATTAGTAGAATATTGAAATACCTATTATATACATCTATCTATGATTTTTCTATTAAGATATCATCTAAAAATCTACCCAAATTACTAGTCAGTGCCTCAAAATTCAGAAATATCTTGCAAAAAATGTTAATGGTAAACAAAGAAATAAACCGTATTGGGATAAATAATAAACTCAAATGACCGATGGTTCAAAAAATGTTTCTGCGTATCCTATACGATAAAACATATACTGAAGGATTCAAACACCATCAGAATCCAGTCAATTCAGTGAGAAGAAAAGTCATTCGACAGAGTAAGAGACCCATGCACAAATCCAGGTAAAATCATGACATTCAAATGTATAAATATTTTTATTTTAATTGTATCTTTTTTCTTTTCTTTTTCCTTCTTCCATTTTCTTATGAATCTCCTCAATCACTCGTCAGAGCTTAGACATTGCCAATACATTTCCAACACTGATCTTCGACAAAACTGACAAAAACAAGCAATGGGGAAAGGATTCCCTATTTAATAAATGGTGCTGGGAAAACTGGCTAGCCATATGCAAAAAACTGGAACTGGACCCCTTCCTTATGCCTCATACAAAAATTAACTCAAGATGAATTAAAGACTTAAATGTAAAACCCAAAGCCATAAAAACCGCAAAAGAAAACCTAGGCAATACCATTCAGGACACAGGCATGGGCAAGGACTTCATGACTAAAACACCAAAGGAAATTGCAACAAAAGCCAAAATTGACCAATGGGATCTAATTAAACTAAAGAGCTTCTGGAAAGTAAAAGAAACTAGCATCAGAGTGAACAGGCAGCCTACAGAATGGGAGAAATTTTTTGTAATCTACCCATCTGACAAAGGGCTAATATCCAGAATATACAAGGAAGTTAAACAAATTTACAAGAAAAAAAATCAAAAAGTGAGTAAAGAACAACAGGCACTTCTCAAAAGAAGACACCTGTGCACACAACAAACATATGAAAATAAACTCATCATCACTGGTCATTAGAGAAATGCAAATCAAAACCACAATGAGATACCATCTCACTCCAGTCAGAATGGCAATTATTAAAAAGTCAGAAAACAACAGCTGCTGGCAAGGCTGTGGAGAAATAGGAACACTTTTACACTGTTGGTGGGGGTGTAAATTAGTTCGACCATTGTGGAAGACAGTGAGGCGATTCCTCAAGGATCTAGAACCAGAAATACCATTTCACCCAGAAATCTCATTACTGTTATATACCCAAAGAATTATAAATCATTCTACTATAAAGACACATGCACACATATGTTTATTGCAGCGCTATTTACAATAGCAAAGACTTGGAACCAACCCAAATACCCATCAATGATAGAATGGCTAAAGAAAATGTGGCACATATATACCATGGAATATTATGCAGCCATAAAAAATAAGTTCATGTCCTTTGCAGGGACATGGATGAAGCTGGAAGCCATCATTCTCAGCAAACTAACACAGGAATAGAAAACCAGACACCACATGTTCTCATTCATAAGTGGGAGTTGAACAATGAGAACACGTGGACACAGCAAGGGGAATAAAATATACTGGGACCTGTCCAGGGGTGGGGGGCCAGGGGAGGGAGAGCATTAGGACAAATATCTAATGTACGCGGTCTTAAACCTAGATGACGGGTTGATGAGTGCAGCAAACCACCATGGCACTTGTATACATATGGAACAAACCTGCACATTCTGCCCATGTATCCCAGAAGTTAAAGTAAAATAAAGAAAAAAAAGAGAGCAATATGAAGGGTCTTTTTATACCCAACGATTCATTACTAAGATTACTCAAATCTACAACCGCGTTCTTGAGCATGAGTTATCTGGTGGCACAGGCCTTCTCAGAGGCCATAAATGTCCATTAACCACTAAACATCAACTTTATGATCATTTATGTAAAGTGTCAGAAGTCCATGTTAGTGAAACAGAAGCAAATTCTCTTTTCTTAGTCATACAGTGCAAGAGTTTGTTGAATATCTGGTAGCCTAGCGCTCGTGTGCACTTCCCTTTGAGTTACTGCAGGTGATAGAAACCCTACCTCCCTGTCAGCTCTCAAAACAAATCACCCCAAATTATCCTCATCATTATTTCCACAGCTAGTATGAGAAAATGAGTACAAAGAAATAAAAATATAAACACTTCCTTAAGAAAGGTAGAAACCTCATTAACATCTTCATTTATTTTCCTCATTAACATTGTTTAAGCGCCTCTTTTTGGAGGTTGAAAAGAGTTAAGATTAGGGCCTTCCAACATGCTAAATGACATAATGCATGACCATTTTTTTCCAAAAATCAAGAATTTGTTTGTAAGTAAACTGGAACAGACGACATACATATATTTCCTACACTTGATCTTAGCCAAAATAGCAGGAAGCAATCACACATATGTATTTCCCAAATAAATGTTTACCTCACTGCAAGCCAAAGGTCATAGAAGGTTTGTTTGACATTTCAAAACTTAGCTTAGTTTTATGCACAGTGAGTTCCTATCTATATCAAATGCAAATCAATTTCCAGAAAGTGCTTTAAGCATTTTAATAAAAATAATCAAAGAATGGTTCCGAAGTATTAAACACTAATTTGGAGTCTTTCTTAGCAATCATGTTGCTAGATACACACATTTTAACAAATATTTCATACAGTTTTTAAAATATCTTTTCTTATTTTAGAGAAAAGATATTTCTGAAGCTTGTTCCTGTGTAGCTGTGGATAGCAGAGTTCTAGAGATAGATGCATATATCGTAAGGCTGGAGAGCAAGGACTAGGCATAAGAAACCCTTTCTTCCAGTCCAATTAACCAGCACCTGGCTGCTGAAGCTAGAGCCCCAGCTTTCCTTTGGAGCACTCAGGCCACTTCCTTCCCGCTCAAGACAGGTCAGTGGCCCTGAATCACACAATTTGAGAAGATGATTTATAGCTGCAGCTACTTGACTCTCTGACTTTTTTGGGGGAACAACTGGCCAAGTCTGCCATTTTTTACTCATCATTGTAAAAACGGACAACCATGGTGCAGTTGCTTTTGTGTATTGGGAGACCAGTGCAGAAATTAATCAGAGGTACGACAGGGCATCTTTACCAGTGAAAAACAATACAGGGCGAGGGCGTCCACACACTTACGTTTAAGGGAGCATATCGTAGTGCAAATTGGGTCATCGCAGGAAATATAAAAGCATTATTCCTCTGAGATTTGAAAAAAAAATGTAATTACTTCTTCCACCAAGCATGATTCTTTTCAATAACCTTCATTTTTGTCCCCTGGAAATGAAAAGATGTTTCTGTTAAAAAGGCATTTCCTCTGACTCTGTGTCCTTGAGCTGCACAAAATGTAAACCATTCCCTCCCTCCTTCTTTTGAAGAAAAAGGGGGCTTCAATCTTTCCTTCTGAACACGGTCCATTTAAATAAGAAGATGGAGTCCCATCTTTTCCATCAGCCCCATTGTTTGACTTGTCAGTAATAACACTTGAGCTGAAATTGTACAGGCGTCCCGCTAATTTAGTAATTATTGACATGGTGCTGAGCAGGAAATGATAGCAAACAGAAGGAACGGTTAAGGAGAAATGAAATAAAAGATGTTCATATCATTGTTGAATAATGGTTGAGATCATTTTGTGCTTTAAGTAGGCCCAGGACACCTTTTCCCATTTTCCTGACACATTTATAATTTATGCTTTGTAATAGTTCCAAATATTTTTAGGACAGTGGACTTTGTTTGAGAATCTGACCGGACTGAATGAGAGTCACGCCGCACACACACAGAGGAGTGGGCGAGGTGACCTGCCGCAGCCTCCCATTTAGAAGACAGCCCCTTTCTCTCTGGCCTGCCTCTCCTTGTTTTGAAATTTACATTTCTATTTATTGCGTCTCAGCTCTAGCTAAGATTTCTGCTGCCAGGCTAGGCAATGTGACCCATGCAGTTACAGGTGTAGATGGTGTTCATTTGTGTATTTATTTTCAAATCTGGAGGTTCTGCTTAGTCATAAGAATTTCTCTAGTAATAAACATAGATTATCTGGCTCATTTAAAGAAAGTTGCATATTTATACATTATTATAACTGTGCTAGAGCAAAGGACATGTGTGTATGTATCATGTGCATATGTGATGACAAACACTGAAAAAGTAGAGGCAGGACTATACAAATTTGGAAATCATTTGCTGGGAGAATATAAATATTGGCGCTGTGAAAATACAGTGCATCTTTTTCTAATTCAGATATTAGAGAGTAAGAATGACACTTTTTGTATGAGGTCACCCTGCAGTATGGCATTTACCGTTAGGTAATGATTACCTATCAGAACATAATTTGTCAATGCTAGCAAACAAAAGATTAATGTGACCAATATATGACAACAAAGTACTACAGCTGCACAGTATTATATTTTCTTTAAAAAGAACTGAAAAACATTTATTTTAAAACATAGTAATATCAACTTTTAGGGCTACAGATATACAGTCTGATCCAAATATGGAAGACAAATAGGCATAATATAAAGCATGGGAAAGAAAGAAACCTCAGTGTCTTAGAGGGCTGGGACGTGGGAAATTGTGATGACGATGACAATGGTAATGCTTATCCTAAGAGAGCAACAAGATGGGCTGATCACTCTTATGTGCCAGGTGCCATCCACAGCACTTTGCATGGAGTAACTTACTCATTTCTCCCAATAAAACATGGTATTCACATTATAACCAGGAGTAAACGGAAGCTCAGAGGGGAGGTCCACAGTGTTATCCAAAGTCTTGATTATTGCTCTAGTCATGATTGGCTCTTTTTCTTTCTGACTCCTGAGGCAGAGCTCTGAAACACTACACTGTATCACTTCTTTGAATTTTCTTGTCTTCTTCCTTTTCCTGTTTTTCTGTGGTTCAATTTATTTGTATAAAATTAAGCAAAACAGAGATAATTTTTTAAAAGACTCAGCCCAAGCATGAATTTAGACAATAGATCACATGATGTTTTACAGCTACTCCCTATGCCTAGTCCCCTATACTAAAGGTATCATTCTCTTCTGTAGCCATTACCTAAAAAAGAAAAAAAACCTCCAGCCTGGATGCAATGGCTCATGCCTGTAATCCCAGCACTTTGGGAGGCCGGGGCGGGCGGATCACCAGGTCAGGAGTTCAAGACCAGCCTGACCAACATGGTGAAACCCTGTCTCTACTAAAATAAAAAAAAAAAAGTAGCCAGGCATGGTGGCGTGCACCTGTAATCCCAGCTACTCAGGAGGCTGAGGCAGGAGAATCGCTTGAACCTGGGAGTTGGAGGTTGCAGTGAGCCAAGATCACAGCGCTGCACTCCAGCCTGGGCGACAGAGTGAGACTTCATCTCAAAAAACAAACAAACAAACAAACAAAAACAAAAAACGAAAAACTCCATTGTCTAAATATGGTAATATTGGAGAAATAGTTTAAGTGACACAGTGTAAAACCACTGAAGATGTGCCATAAAGTCATACAAAAAAGATTTACTGATAATGTAAATGAGAATACCTCCTCAATAGAAACAAAAAGTTACTTAGCTAAATACTCTTTTGAAAGAATCACATAATGTCTGTACACAGGTAATCTTAAAATGTTCATATTCAATCCAAAAAATATACACTTAAGCCAGGTGGCACCTGCATGCAGTCCAAGCTACTTGGGAAGCTGAGGCTAGAGAATTGCTTGAGCCAGGTGTTTGAGTCTGTAGTGCACCATGATCGTGCCTGTGAATAGCAACTCCAGCCTGGGCAGCATGATACAACCGAGTCTCAAAAAAAAAAAATACTTATAAAATTCCTTTGTAGTTGTGTTGCAAAATAAATTGTTTCCATAATGCTCTGTTCAGTTGTTAGGCAATGCAGAGTCGGCACAGAGGAAAGAGCTCTTGCTTTCATTTGTCTCTACTGCTAAGAAGAAAACTTTCTCAGCTTTAAAATTCTACTGATTAGGGCTCTCCAAGCTATTCCAACATTTCTACCTTTCTCCAGGAAGTGTAGTATATACTTTGGGCAAACTAGATAAAAATTGATGTCATTACATGAACATTCATATATATATACATATATATGTATCAACCAGAGCTAAAACTCTACAGATATATGGACCAGTTATAGCTCTGAATATGTGCACATTACCCATGGGATTCCATGACATTTTGTGCAGATTGCAAGGTGCACATGCCCTGTGGATGCCTGTCATATGCATGAATTATGAACAGAAATCATACTTTATTTCATCCAACTTTATACCTACAAAACCTAGTATTGTGATATTGGCTCCCGACAGCCCCTCCTACATTGGAAACTTCTGAAGGACAAAGATCACATTCCTTGTGTGAATATATGACAAAATAACGCCTTCATTTGGAAGGAGAAGGAGACTTATTATTGGGAATGAGAAGGAATTTGAGGATGGTCCATTTACATCCACTACAGCAGTAGTGGTCCATTGACAATTTTGGCACATGCAGGTTTAACTCAGAATCCACCTTAAGAAGTTAGACACATTCCTATAAGCTTGCAGTGATATCTTTGACTTCACGAAGTCTTACACATTAGAGCTGTGAAAGTCTGGTTTCTGCTGGAAGCTCATAACAGCAGGGACATGCAGTGCTCCCTGCTGTTTATACTGCACCTCCACCCAGGATTCACTCTCCCACTCTGTGGTGCCTATATTATCCTCTGACAGGTGAGGCCCACAGCTGTGACTAGACACAACGACCAGAGCTGGTTAGGTCAAGTGTGAACAAGCAACTGCAGCTGACGCATCGGCTGGTTGGAAACCTATTGCCTGCCAGGCCTAAAATAAAACTATGAGCTGGTCAATTACATCAGTGGGAGTGGGGAATAGATGGGTTGGAGGAATAATGGCAGGTGGCAGAAAGAAACTGGGTTATAGAGTTCAGGATCATGTGCAAAAGCTCACTTTGGACAGGATGCAATAACTAACTGATGAAAACTTTTAATGCCTCAAAGACAAGTTTATGGTCACTTGTGTGCCAGTCTAATTAGATGCTTCTAGTCCATGGGTAGCTTTCCTCCATCAGTGGCTCAGGGACCCAGGATCCCTCCCGTTTGTGGCTATACTATCCCCGAGGGCCTTTGTGGCTTGGCCACCCACTAGCATGAGGGTTCCACTTCTTACGAACATGGGCTCTGAAGCTGCTACTTCTTTTCAGATACCATTGACCAAAACACATCATGGGGCCACCCTTCATAGCAAGGCAAGCCTGGAAATTAGGAGGGCTGCCTGTGTGGAAAGACAAACAGATTTTTGGTGACCTGCTACAGAAACAAGCCAAGTCACGTTCAAGGCCCAGCTTTATGAGGGACATAAAGACATGGCTGAGTTGCTCAGAGAAGAAAAGAGAGGAAAAGTCCTAAGAGAGATCATGAACCTGTCTTGATTCCACTTACTTCATTGTTGTATTCTTAAAATCCTCACAGTATTTTTTACTATATGCCACTCTTTAATTGAACTAGCATGAGTAAGTCTTAACCATATAGTTTATAAATTTATTGGCATAATCTGCATTCTTCCTGAATGTTCAAACTAGAATTGAGAAATTGAGACCAGGATGCTATTGAAACATGAATTCTTTCCATGATCCCCTCAGTAGAATTTAGTGAAATGAAAGGATAGCTTCCATCACGTTATGTCTAATTCTTCCTCGATTTCATTTATCTTTTTACTTAAAACTAGTATTTTCCAACAACTACTTCCCTTAGAATCTCTGTAAGCTACAGAAATGGTAGCAGCTTACTTTGGTCATATCATGGGCCAATGCAGCAGCGCTGTCTCATGATTGTGAGCCTAATTTAACTAAAAATAGCAAGGGAAACGCTGAATTCTGAAGCATTTCTCTTGTTCCCTAGAGCTGAATGGGAACATTTTCACTCAAAGAACAGCTCCTCTTGCCTTATTGCAGCATAGAGAACTCAATCACAGTTTCCCTTGAAGCTGACAACAATTAAAAACTAGCTGCCATAAGACAGTATTCACAGATATTCACAACAAACACAAATTGGTGCTTTTCATTGAGGCAGGCAATGTATGCCACACAGACAGCAGGACTCAAGGACAACCATCTCTTTCAATCTCCAGCATCTTTGAAATGAGCTTGGCTGTTAATAAGACTAATGCCTTCAGTGTTATTCAGTCAGTTTCATTCTTTACGGCTTTTATTTCCTCTTTAAAGACCCTACCAGTCAGTTGGGCCTCTTGATCAGTTGGGGAGAAGTTGGGAGATACACACTGTTTGGGAGGAGATCATAATTTAAGCAAAAAGCCTCCGAGGAATGAAATGCCATGTATTTCCATTTGCAAGCATTCCCACCAGCCTCTCTTCTTTTGGAGAACTTCCCTTTCCTTCACCTCCCCCATTTTACTATAACATTGCATCGGATATTTAGAAATGTTTGGTTTTAATACCAAATGACTTTCTTTTTTTCTATATCTGTTTTCTAACCAATCTGATACTTCAAGGCAACAAATAAGAAACGGCTTTGTTATTGAATTGGGAACAAAAGATACAGGGGAGAAGCATATTAAAATGTTCAGAAAATCCTAAACTGAAATCTGTTTACTAAAGCCACCAGCTGTCACTTCCTCTCCTGGCTGTCGTGCACTAGCTATCTGGAGCTGTCGCCTTGCACTCACTGCCCTGACCCTACTGTATATCTGCTCTGATGTTTTCTTAGAAAAACAAGTTTACCCCCTTCCCCCCCAATTACATCTAAATGTACTCTAAATGTGCTGTCATTCTCAGCTGCATTCAATGTTCTTTTCAATGTTAAAATGGATGTTTATAAGAAGTAGAATGACAATCTATTTAAGAATAAAAGTCAAAGAATTAAACTAAATGACCACAATAGGAATCATGAATGTGGAACTGAGAATGTTGACTTGAGTACCTAGAGCTCAATCATAAATTAAAAATCGTGAAAATGTGGTGTTTGGGGTTACAAACTGTTTCAAATTACAAGTAGCTGTGTCTGGCATGTTAGAATTGTTTTCTGATCTTAATGAATGCTAAAGTTGAGATTTTTCAGAAGGATAAAAAGTGTTTTTAGGAAACCATTACTGATCCCCGCATTTCAGTGACCCCATACACCCACTCACCGCTTCGCTTCAATGTTGGCAACATCTGACACCCTTTTCGGCATGTTCAGGAGAGAAGCCAAGGATTAAACCGGCCATGAAAACTCTTTTCCTTCTCAACTCACTGCTGGGAAGGGAATGTATTCTGTAAATTCCTGTATCTGGCCAGGAGGGCTTAGGGGATAGGGTGGGCTGCTCAGAGCTGAGACACACACTGTGGATAAATAGATGTCCGTCTCCAAAACCGCCAACTCTGCTTCTTCCACTACCGCTTGGCTCCCCGTAGTCAATCTGCATGTGATTCCTATTAAAATCCTGTTTCCTTAAAGCAACAAGGGTTTCAGCATAGAGAATAAGATATCTGACCTTTGGAGCCCATGAGCTATCACTGCTAGATATATTCACTGAATCAACCATCAGCACGCAGGCCCTATCAGCAAAGGAGAGAAATGTGCAAACTTCATGCGGCATTAATCAAACCTGAAACGTTATTTTTAAGGTGTCACGAAATCCACATTGACTGACTGGTCCTTTTAATCTTAATTTTGAACAGTTGCTACTCCAATTAAATTCTCCCACCTAGCATTTTCAAACAGCCCCTGGTTGTTTCCACAAACTCCGTTAATGGACAGCTGTTTCTGACAGCTCCCTGATTTGCCAGTGCTGTGTTGGCTGCCGGCACAGGAGGCCCGTTCTGTATTCTGCTGCTGGCACCGGGGGATATGCAAATGAACACATGAATCAGTTGTCACCACCACAGACACTGTGCAGGGAGACGATCAGAATGTGTGGGGAGCTTAGTTGGCTGCAAGTGAGGGGAGAAGAAGGGGGGCAGGAAAGCTTCGGTTTCTTGAAGTGAGTTTTCTTTTCTTTTTCTTTTTTCAAGTGTCTCCAGTTTATTTTCACTTTGTGGCATTCATTAGATTTCAGTTCAGGAAAGTGCAATCTGTTCCTCGCCAATCACCAACAGAAACCCTGAAAGTTTGGGAATGATAGAAACATTTCAGGTAAACACCATTAGAACTTTGGTAGCACAAGCAGAATATTATACGCACTTCCGTTTTTCAAATATTTCCCCATCCAAAGTGGGTGAGGGAATGATGGGGACAAAACAAAACTTTTGTTTCCCACACGGATGTGCTCAAGAGCACTTGGCTTGGGTTCCAAAGCCTGGTTATAAGCGCTCTGAATTATTTCCAGCAAGTAATGCCGAACTGCTCCACCCGCCAAGCTGAATGCTCATACACATAACGTGTGAATACGTTAAATGAAGAACAGAGTGAGTGAGCGCCAGCCCCAGGGGCTCCCGTCCGGTCCCTCACACCTAGCCGATGTACTGAACAGTGGAGAAACATTTTTGCTCTTGTGTTATTTAGGATTCAGTCAGGGAAGTAGCTCCACTAAGAGTGACACAGACTGTGGGGATTATGATGGGCTGGATCTTACGTAATTGTGGGATGTGGTGAGGCTCCAGTCACCGTAGGTCAGCAGGACCTGTGGCTGGGAAGAAAAGCTGGACATAAAGTGGTGACCGCAAAGGCAAGTTGAAATCCATGAGGACATACTGGAACCCGCAGAGACAAATGGGAACCTGTGAGCACAAACTGGTACTGTTTCTGTCTCTCAATGCCTGCAAGTTTGATGGCACGGGTGATCTGAAGAAGGAGTGACACCCTAGGCCACATTTCTGAACAGGACGTGGCCTAAGACTTGAAGAGACAGCAGGAGCTGGAGGAGAGGGGGCCCAAATGGCTGCCCTTCCCAGCAAGAAGAGCCAGTGGGTCAGTGACAGTATGCCCCAGCTCCGGTGAGGCTGGGAGCCCTACTCCAACTCTCTGAACCTTAGGACGACTGTTTTACTTCACCTGCCCAGTCATTCACAATTTCCTCTGCAGGCAACCTTCACTCAAACCGTAACAGGAAGGCAATTCTGGAAATCATATTTCCAGCTCTGCTAGGTTGACCCTTAAAAATCACCACAGCTGTATACCCAGTTCCACTTCGCCTTGAGAATCCAACATGACATTGTCTACTGTGGGTTCCATACATCAGTGGTAGTACCAATCACATTACCTGGAAGATGGACAAAGAAGACAGGGAGAGCTAGAGTTAGGCATGGAGTCAAGTGGTGAAATTACAAGATGGCCTGGAGTGAAATATGGTTAAAAATGTACCACTGTTCAGGGATCAAGGAGCAAATCAGTGTCACATATTGATTTTATTGAAATACTGTTAGAAGTCCTACAAGATGAGGAAAGCTAACCAGGGCCAGGTTTAGCACAGGTGCAAAGAATGAGAAAGATAAAATATTATGATCCCGATTACACCTGGCTAACACATATTATCTGGGACTTTATGTGTCTTCTATCTAAAGAGAAATGAATACAGACTTCATTTCTAAGTTGGTTTCACATTGGTATGTCTAAGCTGATTTAAAATGGAAAACGTTTGAGAATAGCTTGGTATAAGGGATAACTCAGACATGATTTAACAAGAGAGCAATAGCCAGAAGAAATCCTATGCTGTCATCAGAGTTAATTCAAAACATTTGTGGGTCTTATGCTGCTACTCATTATCAGGAGAATGATTATAATTTCCCTTAAATCTAAAATAGGTTTAGAGTTCATAGCAGTTAATTTTCACTTATGTTTTGGATCAAGACACCAAAATTTAATATTATTTAATCATAAAATTAACCAAAGGGTGATTGATCCTAATGGCCTTCTGGAAACACACACAGACACACCCACACCACACAAACTACACAAATACACACACTAATATACATAAATATATATACACAGAGAAACTATAAGTGCAATTCCTGTTCACCAGAGCCAGCCTCACCCTCTGCTTCCAGCCCAATAGACTTGTTGCTCCCAAATTGTTCTTATTTATAGACATCTGTCTATACATATACACACAAATAAACACATATATGTATAGAAACATATATACACAGATACTTGTGTGTATATATTTTTTCTTTATAACAGAGAATTTTGCCGTATTCATTCTCTTGTAATTATATTGAACATCTTCCCATATCAATAATAATGAAAATATCTCACTCTTTACATGCGTTTCACTTTGTCTCTTTACCATAATGCATTTAACCATTCCTTTATTGATGGGCACTTAGGTTACTCCCCTACCCGCCTTGTAAAAAATAATATTCCCTCCAAAAAGATTCTTGGTGGCATCTCTTCTTTTTTGTTTGGTCTTTTATAACTCATGCGTTGCATTCCAGGGCATGAGAGAGAACCTATGTCCTTTCACTCACCTGACAAGTGAAGAGAACATTAACTTGTGCGCTTCTCTCATTCCATAAATGTTTGGGCTATTTGCTTCTTTCTTCTCCCTCAGATCAAGATTATATGATGAAGATAAGTGCTGGCCTTCATAGACTTCGCCCACTGCTGAGCCCACTGCATCCGAGGGAGCCAGTGATTATTTTTCTTCAGCTCTACATGGCATTGTCAAAACAGATTTCTGAGTTTCAAAAATACATTAGAAATTTGCTTCATGGCCATAATACAATTTATTTATTTTGAAACAGTTAATTAGATTCATTGCTTGATGTGAACCTAATGATCAGTATAGTTCCACAGTGAAGAATTCTTAGCTCTTTCCAGGTTTATAAGAAATGCTATTTTGTATTTCTCATGCCTAGATTATTTGCATAAGCATCACTTTATGATAAAGGGTTCATTTCTCCTGGACAGAATACTCCTTCCTAAGAAATATTTCATAAAACAAGATGAAAGCAAACATTCTGCAGCTATTAGTCTGTTATTTTCTTCATTGAAGGGATTGCGTAGGTTTGCACTTAGTCTCCTAGTCAATTAGCAATCAATGCTAACAGCAGAATCACTTGTTTCTCTTCAACAAGACATCCTTCAGCTTTAGCATGTTGCGTCCTGATCGTGCTTTTCATGAAAGGACTCAGACTTCAAATTAATAGGTGGCTTAGCATAATCCAGCCTATGGACCAGGTGCTTCTGCCTGGGAAACTATATAACATGTGTCAGATATGTTCTATGACTCACTACCATTGTCCCCTTGAAAAATTTACTTCTTGTTGAAATCCATGGACTAGTGAACATAAAAATATGGTAGCCATCCCATCATTGCCTATAACACTTTTATTAAAACAAGCCCATCAGATCTCAAGAATGGAACCTTAATTAGAGTGACCTTCTCCTATCCCTTACCTTTATCTCATATTTTCATAACTCCTTGTAATTCTGGAATGATGGAATTCACTACATCAGTGTTGTTAATGTTTGTCTCTGTCTCACTGTAGATTGTAAGCTACTTGCCTATCATCTGTAGCCTAGACAATGATGAAGGAAATGAAGAAAGGATGGAAAAAGGGGAAGGGGAAGGAATGGAAGGAGGAAAAAAAGAAGGAGAAGGGGAAAATGATGGAAGAAGGAAACACCTTTATAGCAGCATGCTGTGGAAAATTACAACTTGAATAAAATCAAATGAGATAATTATATATTTGAATGTACCAATCATTCTACCAACATGCAAACTATTAATACTATGCAGTCTATGCCAAGAGCAATGCTTCAAAAAAAGGCATGACTCATAGGACTGGATGGTTCATAATATTTAAAAATAGGAGTATTTCATCAGTATACCTGGTGTTCTCTTGAAGAGAGCTCATGGGCATGACTGATCTTTGGTAAGCAGCCTCAGAGTTACCCAACTAGAGAGCTCATCTCCTTAAGCCAGCCCCTAACCTGGTGCCTGCAGCTAGCCAGTTTTCAGTAAATATTAGGAGAATAAATGCTTAGGCCAAGGAATTCTCACAGCTGCCTTTAGTAAGCCTATCCTTTCTGCCCATGATTGTTAGCAGTATATGACACTAATAACAAAAATAAAAGAAAAAAACTATAGAAATAAAAAGTAAAAATATTTAAAACTATATTATGTATTAATAATTCAAAGGAAATTAAAAGTGGATAAGGAGTGATGTGATACCAATATCACTGGAGCACACATAGGGGAGAATGGCATTGGATGAGATAGATTCCAAAGGATCAGATGGAACAGAGCTTTGAGTCATGACTGCTTGTATTTATTCATATTTTATTATTTTAATTAATACTTATTATTCTTCAACTTAGTTGATTTATTGAATAACCCTGTAGTTTTAAAATTCTCCTTTAAAATATTATGTTATATAGGAAAGGAATCAAGAATGACTTTATCTTCCACATCCACCTACCACAGGATATGATATATGGTAGAAACTCAAAACTAGGAGTTTGTTTATAAATAAATGACTAGTAAATATTACTGGCTAATTTGTACAAAAAAATTGGCGTTTGCAGAGCATTACTTAGAAAATATTCCAATAGACGACATCTGGTTATTCACATAGTTAAGCTAATGTACATGTTATGTTTTGCTCCATCATTACACGAGTGTTTTGCGTTATGAATTAGTTTGTTATGGACACACATTTATTTCCTTTATCAGGAAATAATTCCAAATTATCTTTGGAAGGCCATGTTTTGATGATGTCCTTCATATGGTTTGGCTGTGTCCCCACCCAAATCTCATCTTTAATTCCCATGTGTTGTGGGAGGGATCTGGTGGGAGGTAATTGAATCTTGGGGGCAGGTCATTCCCATACTGTTCTCGTGATAGTGAATAAGTCCAATGAGACCTGATGGTTTTACAAGGAGTTTCCCTGCACAAACTCTCTCTTTGCCTGCCACCATCCATGTAAGATATGACTTGCTCTTTCTTGCCTTCCACCATGATTGTGAGGCCTCCCCAGCCACGTGGAACTGAAAGTCTATTAAAACTCTTTCTTTTGTGAATTGCCCACTCTCAGGTACGTCTTTATTCACAGCATGAAAAGGGACTAACACAGTCCTCTTCCATAATGCTAAAGGAAAAAACTATATTGCTTGTTTATTTGGGGGGCAGATTTCTGCACTTTTTGTTATTCCACTTCCATATCAAACTTGACATTGTTTTTGTTTTTCTCAAAGAGATATTTGGAAAGGGCTCAAGAACTCTATAAATGGCAAGTAGGTAGAACGCAAAACACTGAATTTTCCAAATCTCGAATGACAAGGCTTCAGAGACGCACCGTAGATGAGTTCTGTTGATAAAAAATAAACGCAGCAATAAGCCCCTGAGAGACGCCTGGTTCATGAGCCCCTTTTAAACCACACCAATGTGCTCAAACTAGCGGTGATCTAGGGAGAAAGAGAGAGAATCCGGGGGAAGACAGACCCGATTTATCCTGTGGTTTCACCTCTTGATAACACCAAAGTTTAGGTAGTTGATTGAATACTCTGGGAATGTATTTTTCCAATGTGCAAATCGACATAATAATACTTTCTTCTTAGTGTTTTATTAAGATTAAATGAAATGATGTTTTTATAGAAACTCATTAGTAGCATGATCGTAGGCACATTATGCATAAGTGATGCCTATTCTCTCTATTCTCTTCGTTGATAAATACATCAAATATTCACATTAAAATATGCTTTTTGTAAATCTGGTTGGGTGAGGTGGGACATTTAATGATTCTCTGTGTGTGCCAAGCCTGAAGGTACTTATTGACAGAAACCCAAAGCAGAAGAATAACTGTTGACACACAAATGACTTTGACACACAGAAGTCAAGCATCAAGGTGTGGTAGTGGGTGGATCTGGACAACCTTTAAAAGCATCTTATTTTATCTGGCTATTTTTTTAATTACAAAATGAAAAGAAGAAAAGCAGTTGAGGTATCATTCTTCTCATTTTACAGGAGGGAAACTGAAGCTCAGAATGTTTCATTAAGCTACTCCAAAACACAGTTGAAGAAAGTGGCGGCAGCAATTGCTATCTCGTGCTTTGTATGTTCTCATCTCCTCAGTCTATAGATGAGAAAACTGAGGCCTGGAGCAGGAAAGGATGGGAGAAATACAGAATGGCCTTCCAGTCCAGTGGCTCTGCGTTTCCAATCCTTCCTCTACCCTTTGCAAGCAGTGTGAGCTCTGACAAAAACAATTAACCTCTCTAAACCTCCATAGATTCTAAATGGCATATTTTTAATTGGCTTGTTTAGCGTTTCCTAAAATATATCCCTTTGGAACACTTGTTCCATCAGATGTTTAAAAGTGTTAAATAAAAAAAAATGTTTCAGCGGTCCAATAAGTCTTGGAAACATTGGTTTAAAACAAAGTTAAGCAAGTCCCTATACTGCAAAATCTTCAGAGCCTTGAAAATGCTAATTGTATAAAAATCTCCAAGGGACTTGGGAACGAACAGGAAGCATCAATGTTTTAAACAAAATAATTTGGGAAGTCAAGTTTTATGTGTTCCATCCCATTGTATTGTATCTTAATGTTTCTAAAAGGTGAGGTTTTTTTTTTTATATCATTTAAACATCTTCAATTTTTTCATACATAACACTACAAAGATCACAGTACAGAACATCCTCCCCTGAGAAGTTCCCCACCTACCCTTTCCCAGTCATCTTCCCCTAAGGGAGCCAATATTCTGGCTACTATCACTTTGGATAAGTTTTGTCTATTCAAGAACTTTATGTAAAGGAAATGCAAGTATATGGAGAATATTTTTCAGTGGGCCCGGCTCCCTTATGTCTGTTTCTTTTTATTTGTTTTATTGTTACTGTTTGGCGCATTTTAACCAGTTCATTGATGAACAAAATTGACATACAACAAACCACACTTATTTAAAGTATATCATTTTAGAAGTTTTGACATATGTTTACACCTGCGAAATGATCATTCACAATCAAGACATTGAACATATCTGTTCCCTCTCCAGCCCTTGGTAAGTCCCTCCCTCCTGCCTGCCCTCTCCTACCATCGCTGAGCAACCACTGCTCTGTATTCTGCCACTATAGATTAGTTTGCATTTTCTAGAATTTTATATATATTAAATGATACAATATGCACTTTTGTCTAGTTTCTTTCACTCAGAAAAAAAAATTTGTAATTCTTCCATGTCATTGCATTTATTAATAGTTCATTGATTCTATTATTTAGTAATATTCTATTGTATGGATATAACAAAATTTGTTTACTCATTCACAAGTTAATGCGTATTTGAGTTATTTCCAGTTATTGACTGTTACAAATGATGCCACTCTGAACATCTATGTACAAGTCTTTGAATGGGCATATGCTTTCATCACTCTTGGGTAGTATCTAAGGTGGAAATGGCTGAATCGTATGGTAGGTATGTGTTTTACTTTTTCAAAAAGTGCTGATGCACGTTTCGAAGTGCTAACAGCATTTTACATTCTCACCAGCAATGAATAAGAATTCCAGTTTCTCCACACCTCTCTCAGACTTAGTATAGTCAGTTTTTTGTTTAATTTCAGTCATTGTAATAGATGTGTAGTAGTATCTCTTCATGGGTTTAATTTGCATTTCCCTAATGACTAATGGTGGTGGGCATCTTTTGATGTGCTGATCGGCTACATCTAATTTGGTGAGATGTATGTTCAAACTTTGTGTCCGTAGTTTTATTGCATTTTTTTCTTATTGAATTTTGAGACTTCTTGATATATCCTGCATACAAGTCCTTTATGAGTTATGTGATTTGAGATCACTTTCTTACAGTCTGTAGCTTTTCAATCTCTTAATGATGTATTTTGAAGAACAGAAACCTTGAATTTTGGCGACGCCCAATTTATCAATTTTTGTTTTCCTAAACTATGCTTTTGCTGTCATAGCTAAGAAATATTTGCCTAACTCCTGGTCACAAAAATTCATACTATATTTTGTTTTAGAAATTTCATGGCGTTAGGTTGTTCTTTAGCTCTTTTACACAGCTTGAGTTTTTATATATACTGTAATGTATGCTTAGGACTTTATATTTGCTTATAGATTTCCAAATGTTCTAGCACTACTTATTTAAAAAAGACTGTTATTTCTACACTCAATTGTTTTTGCACCTTTGCTGAAAATCACTTGTTTGCCTATATATTTAGTGGAAAATTTCTGGACTCTATTCTGTTCCACTGACTTATTTTTATATCTTCGTATCAGTAGCACATTGTCTTGATGACCTTAGCTTTATAGATTTTAAACTCAGGTAGTGTTAATTCTCCAACTTTGTTCTTCTTCAAATTGTTTTGGCTCTTTTTAATCCTTTGAAGTTCTATGAAAATTTTAGAACCATCTTTTCAAGGCCTATGAAAATCCCATGAGATGTTGCATGCGATTGTGTTAAATTTGTAAATGACTGGGATAAATTGGCATTTTAACAATATTGAGTCCTTCAGAGAAAATCACAATGTATCCCTTCATTTCTTTATGCCTTTGATACTTTGTCTCAGCTGGGTTTTTGAAGTTTTCATTGTATAGGTTTTGCACATCTTTTGTCAGATTTGTATCTAAGTATTTCATAGGTTTTTAATATTACAAATGGTGTTATTTTTCATTTCAATTTCCAATTGTACTTGGAAAAATTCATCTGTCTCTTCATACATCACATGTTTGCTCATTATCTTAGCATATGCTGTGTGCTCAGCACTATGCTAGATTTTGAGGAGAATGGGAAAGAAACATGGACTGTAAAATTATGATCCCCTTTTCCAAAAGTGATCTGTTCATATTACAGGTTTGCTTTAAATATGATCCATTTGGAAAGATGGGCCTTAACCAACAGAAAAAGATAGGTAATCATCCCAGCTATGGGTATCAAAATACAAATTGAGGAGTATAAATATTTTCTAACTTTAAGAAAAATAGATAAATTTTATCATGCATTTAATCTGTCCTAGGCACTGGGCTACTAAGCAATTCACATGCTTTTTCTCACCCAGTCTTCACATGAATTCTAGAAGATATTTGTCCATTACATCTTTGATTTATAAAAAAGGAAAATGAGGTAGGAAAACATGCATGGTCTTAATTTAGAAGATTTCCAGGAGTAGTAATTACGTGAGACCTATAGTTGATTAAAATGTAATGAGGGTGATCTTTCTTGGAATAAAAAAAAATTCCAAGAAAGATTCACAGAAGCAGAGAGTTTCCAAACCCTAGACTACAATGTGAACTGAACACTTTGAATGCTAATCTCAAAAAGGTACTTCTATTTCTGGAAGAGTTAGTGACCATCTTGGAATTTCCTATATTTTCTAATATTTGTGCAGTTTTCAAGCTTATAGACTCTTTCATTTTATTGTGTGTATTCATATCCTAGGGTTGCCATAGCAAAGTACCACAAACTGAGCTGCTTGCATAACAGAAATTGATGGTCTCGGTTCTGGAGGTTGAAAGTCCAAAATCAAAGTGTCCGCAGGATTGGTTCTCTCAGGACTGTGAAAAGAAACGTATTCCATGGCTCTCACTTAGCTTCAGGTGGTTTACTGAAAATCTTTGGCATTCCTTGGCTTGTAGAAATATCTACAAATCTCTGCTGTTATCTTCAAGTGGCATCGTCCCTGTGTGTAGCTGTGTCTAAAGCTCCCCCTTTTATGAGAACATCAGTCATATTGGTCTCGTGGCCCACCCTACTCCAGAATGACCTCATCTTACCTGGTTATGTCTGCAATGGCTTTATTCCCAAGGAAGGTACAGTCTGAAATAATGGGGGTTAACACATCAACGTGTGAATTTATTCAAACCATAATGCATGCTTTAGAAGACTGTTTTGTTTGTTTCTAAGTGAAAGCACAGTACCTAAGCAAGAGGTGTCTTTCTTTGTCTTATGGGTG
The DNA here is from genome assembly GCF_006542625.1 of Nomascus leucogenys. Taxonomy (NCBI): domain Eukaryota; kingdom Metazoa; phylum Chordata; class Mammalia; order Primates; family Hylobatidae; genus Nomascus; species Nomascus leucogenys. The sequence continues at coordinate 116,173,795 of NC_044386.1, forward strand.
CAAGTCGGAGTGATAGATGTTTACAGGAGAACCATCAAAATATAATCACATTTTAAACGAGGTCCTTATCATGATTACTAATTAACAACAACACTAATAAGCCAAATTTGCTTAGGACTGCATTATTTTGGTCATTTTTTAAATTGAATCATTAAGAATGAATCTGATTGGATGTTTCTCTGCCTTCTGACAGTCAGTTTTGTCCCTAGGAATTTGTGCTCTGTAATCCTGGAGAATTAGCATCACCAGATATTACAACTGGGAAGGAACCTCATGGATCAACTCTTCATAAAATGCTAAGCAGACCCAAGGAAAGCACATCATTAAGCATAATGATAGGCATGACTTTCTGATCATGGACCCTGTGAAGTTTCTACAATAAATTGGAGAATTGGGATGAGGGTTAGCCGTTGGTTGTTTTGAAAGTAGACCACAATTGACCTTGTATAAGTACTGCCCTTTCTTTCTTGCCCCTCCCCGTAGCAATGGCCACTGACTCCATTTTTAACTATCTGATCCAGCTCATTCAGGGCCAGTGATGGATACTTACCCAAGTTGGGGTTATTTGTCTCTCTCAATTGAGACTTTGGGTTAGAGACTGAGAACTACAAGCAATGTCTAATAAGTGCCTGAATTACAATTATATGTAAGGCTAGGACTGGGCTAGAACACATATAAACCAGGGCAGTTTCAAATTTTGGCCTTTAGGGGTAGAGAAGAGTGGTGCCAGTAAGCAAAGAGAAGCAGAGACAAGAGACGAGAGAGCACATATCCTTAAAGAGATTGAGGAAGGAGACTTTACTCCTCAGTGCTCAGTCATTGGGAGTCACCTTCACTGGAGCAGTTAATCCTTGTCCTTGGGTTCTGTAATACCTGAGGTTTCTCAAAAGTCAATGCCCCTTTATCACTCTATTTGCTTTAGAATGCTCCTGTGATTTCCACCCCAAAGAGCTTGTCAAGTACAGATGTTTAGTCCAAATTTCTCATTTAACATACCGAAAATATTTATTGAGTGTCTACTACGTGCAAAACACTCAGCACTAGGAAATGAAAGCTAAAGGAACGCCACAATCTTCTGGTATCAGCTAAATCAATGATCAAGAACTGTGGTCAGTTGTATAAAGAAGTAGCAGAGGTTGCTATGAAAGGAACATTTTATTGTACTCAGGAGTCGGGGTGGGACTACTAAGAAGGTAATATTTTATTTGAGATTGCATTTTCTGCTTGATAGATTCATCATTTTTGCTTTCATATTGTTTCACGTTTGAAACTAAGTAGGAAATTGCTTGATGAAAAAAAAACTTTTCTTTCTTGGTAAAGGGAAAGTTCTGAGGAGTAAAATATCAAGATGAAGAAAGAAACTGCAGATAGTCCCCATTTCTGCAGGGTCACATGCATATGTAGGAGGGAGATGGGAGGGGGGCTATAAAGGAGAAATGGCAACGATATGAGCTCTGTTCTGAAACTAAGGTGGGGCTTTTGGGTAGTCTGGGGAGTATAATGACATGATCATATTTACAGTTTAGGAAGTTTATTTTGGCAGAGTGTGGGGGATCATTTCAAGGGCCATACTGGAGGAAATGAGACAAGTTGGGAGGCTGACCTAGTCATCCAGGTGAGAAATGATGCAAACCTGAGCCAAGAAACTGGCAGAATGAATAGAAAAGGTGATGGATATGCGACTTTTAGGAAAGATAATCTGTAAGACTTGGTGACTGATTAAGTAAGAGGGAGGAATATAGACTAATGCCTGGATGTCCCACTTAGGTGATAGTAATGATAATCCTCAAGCTAAAGCAAACACCTCTGTCCTTCCTTCTCCCATTAAAACACCACAGTTTCAGTCTCCATTCATCCTCTTCCACATACTATGGGATCCTGGGAGTGAAGGGTAATTTGTGATTGCTCCTAACCCGTGGGTAACCCATTCCCCAGGAAGCCATAATTTAGGACGGGTCCTATCAAAATTTAACATTGTTTTGCCATCATGACTTTGCAAAGTAATGCATGCATGAATATGCCAATACTGATTTTCATTTTTCTTTTATTTTCTCCCCAGAATATGTTTCAAAAATGCTCTGCGTCTTTAAGAAGAAGTGCAATACCGTCCCCGACGTGTAGATATCTGTCCTACTATGCTTAATAGATGTATTGAAGCTGCTCATTGTGTGGGTTTGTCTTTTTTTTTTCTTTTCTTTTGTGGTGAGTGGTTGGGAGAAGTTAGTATATATCACATGGATTTCACTGCTATTCAATAAAAAATCTCCTATTGAATGCACCAATTCTCTCCAGAAGTGGCTACCCCTAACAGATGTCAATAGTCTGGGCATGTGTTAGGCCCAGAGGGGTGGTGAAGATAATGAGGGGCAGAGGAGGGACAGAAGGAACCAGAGATCAGCTATGCACAAGAAAGAGACAAGTAGATAAATTGAGTTTTACTGTCTCCTTGCTTTTCATATTTTCCGTTGCAATAAAAAAAAATAAAAATGAATTATTCCACCAGCCAGAAAGATGCAATTACATTCATAGAAACATACTCTGAATGTTAAGAAATGACAAATGGGGGCCACTGGTCACCCTACCCTCCTTGCAGAGAGAGAGAATCAACGGTTTCTACCTAGCCTTGGTAAAAAGCAGCAAGCTTTCATTTTTTACCAACTATGAAAGATGTGGTGCATAATGACCCAATCAAAGTGCATTCTTGGTGTGGATGTTCGCTTTGATTGTGTTTATTCATTGCGGTGGTGAATACCATCAGCCTCTCCACCCAGTGCAGGCCAAAGAGTGGAGAAGCTGCTGCCCCTGAAGATATCTGTAGACCCAGAATGATGGAAAAAAAGAGAAATTTAAGGTATTGAAGTCGGAACTACAAAGAAATATGAAAGAATAGACAGGCATTAGAAAACTCACTGCAGGGGGTTGAAAGCAAGAAAGAGGGAAACAAACATCTATTACAACAAAATAATAAAGTCTTTTTGAAACTTTAAGGGAAAAATCATCTTGTTTTGTGAAAAGATGGCGCGACATGTTCATTGATCTTTTTAAGAGACAACAAAAAATTGGCCGTCGACTGAATAAAAGAAAATGAAGTTCCATTAATACAATCTGCTGAAAGACAACTCAGATAAATTGATCAATGCAGTACAAATCATTTCTAACCTTTCCCCCTATTTGGAGAGGATGTTTTTTCAAGAGTGTAAACAACACACATCATCAACTTCAAGTGCTTTTTAGATGGCTTATCCAGCAATAATGGAAATGGAGAATTTCTGGAACTAAGTATGTAATGCTTTCTATAATTATAGGTCTGAAGAATATCAATACATTTGGAGAGATTTGGCCATTTTTAAAAAAAATTTTGGTAACTTCCATGTTGACCTTTCTCCTTCAATTTTATCTTTAGACTTCTTTATAGAAAATATTTATGTATAAGCCATAGTGGCTCTATTATTGAATCTAGGATCCACCATTAAAGACCACCTACTTGAAAAGGTAAACACATTTTTATATATATCTGTACAAATTCTTTTGAAAGAAACTGTCTTTCTTCTGAACATGGTTTCTTCTCAATTCAAAGGAAGAACAACAACAAAAAAAAGGAAATATTTTTATTTGTTTCTTCTACGTCCCTTCCACCAAGTAAAAGATAACCTACCCACAGCCTGAAGTTTAAAACCTATCCAAAATTTATACAGTAGAATTTCTAAGAAAAGTTTTTGGTTCCTTATAGTCAAATTGTTTGTTTTATTTTAATATGTGACAGTGATTATATATAGCTTATTGTAAACTAAAAAATTAGGTGGCTCAATGATTATATGGCAATCTATTTGGTACAAAATATTTTAAATGAGTGACTATTTCTTTAAGGAAAGGGGTTTTCTAAAAAGGGTTCACAAAACATGGACTAATATTAAAACAATATTTACAAAGTTCTAACTCATTTTTATTCTGTATATATTGATATGTCTTCAGGTAAGCAGGTATTTAAAGCATGACTTTCCATATTTCTAAACCAAAATAATGATGTTGAGATTGTCTCTGGATGTTAGGCTTTGTATAGGCCATAAAACCTGTGAAACGCAATTTTAAGTACTGTGTTTTCTAAATATGTTTTTGGTTATATAGGAAAGATTCATTCCAATTTATATTAAATATATAGGAATTTCTTCCCAGAGAGGCATTTGCTCAACATGAAACCCCAGAGAATTATCCAATAGATAAACATATCCATGAACACACACACACACAGGGAAGGGGCAAAGAAGACAGGGTCTTGACATCTCGGCAGATGATACCGACGGAAATCTTGCTCTTTAGGCCCTAGTAAGTTTCTCTTCAGGGCACTTCTTTCAATACCTAGAGGGGAAGAGGCACACTTTGCAGATCCTTTGGTGAATTCAGCATTCTCAATCTCTCAAGCAAGAATTACTCTTGAGATCAAATTGCATTTTTCCAGGGAGAAGGTGCATCTTTGGCATTAAAGCTGCAGTTATCTATGATTAGGGAGTGAAGCAGGGGTGGATCTATTCCGTTAGTGATTTTCTAACGCACATTTTAACAACTTGCTAAATGCTTACAGCACATTTTTTCTTTCTTTTTTTATTTTTTTTGCTGAGGTTGTACAAGAAAATAGAGACACAGAGATGTAAAGAGTCATAGGGAAATCAGAGAAAAACATGACTTATAAAAAACCTCTTAAAATTATGAGAGATAGATCCCAGGGAATTACAAATAGTCTACTCCTTCAAAGAAAGCCATTTTCTCAGCCTGGTAGGTCTTCTGAAGAAGACTGTTGTCCGAGATAAGAAAGTCTGGGCATTGTCTCAATTCATATTTTTATGTTTAAATGCCATGGCTGGAAAGCTTCAAGACTTGCATTCCACATGCTCCAGCATGCTGAAACCCTGGGTGAATTTTCTCTTTCCTCTGCAGAGGTGTTTTATACCTAGGAAAGACCTGAGAATTCTTTCATCCCACTTGATCCAGGAAGGTGGAAATGACAACTCATTGTAATCTTGCCTGTACTAATGAGAGTATTATGCTAAACACATTTGAGGCTTTCAGTAAGTGAATCTGAATGAAACAGTGTGGTAGGAATAATATTCAGTTTAAGGAATTTCTAGATTTCCCTTTTTTCCCTGCAGACTGTGAAATGAAATTCTTTCCTGGCCAGCATCTGGACCCTGGTTAGCAGATCACAGTTCTTGCTCTGTGTGTCACAGCCTTCCTCTCATTCTCCGTCCACCTTAAGTTTTGGCATCATGACAGCATCCTAAAGGCATTCCCATATAGACAAAATTCAACATATTGTAACATGGGCTCATCCGGTTACCTGCCTAAGAAGCACACACGCACTCCTACTTGATACTGTTTTTAAACTTTGTTATAAAATCTAATAAAACACTTCAGCCACAAATAGACGCATGAGGATTTTTGACAGTTTATTCCATTTCCTTTCATTTACTTATTTTGTTTGGAAGGGCTAACTTACCAAATTTATGTATCCGTCACATCTCAGGTGAATTTGTACTGGTTATGAGAAAAATGTGAGTTAGAAACATGACTCTGGAAGATTCAAATTCGATGATGATGTATTTTATAAAGCTGAGGAGGATTTAAATAAAGAGTAACCTAAACGCAGAAGGTTCTTCAGGAAAAATGAAGAGAAAGGAAAGAAAGAAAAAAGAAAGAAAGAAAGAAAGAAAGAAAGAAAGAAAGAAAGAAAGAAAGAAAGAAAGAAAGAAGAAAGAAAGAAAGAGAAAGAAGATAAGAAAGAAAGAAGAAAGAAAGAAGAAAGAAAGAAAGAAAGAAAGAAAGAAAGAAAGAAAGAAAGAAAAGAAAGAGAAAATTCACTCTGCCAAAGTGTATCACAAATCACTCTGATGAGGAATTCTCCAACATGATGATAGAATAAAAATCCTGCCACTCTACTTCCACATGGTCATTAAATCTGAAGTTTTTACCAAACTCTGAGATTCTTCTAAAAGGGTAAGGGCTGTGTTTTTTAAAACATTGTATTTTCAAGCATCTGGGAAATGGAATACAATTTATTCTATAATTTTTTTAATTCGAGTTAGGCCCTAACATAAAAATTATATAAATTGACCTGGGAACTAAACTTCCAAAATCATATGCAAATATTTTACACTTAGAATAGCTATGTTCTGCCTAAAATTGATTTTGTTATTTTACATGATGCAAAGCCAGAGGTGTGTGTGTGTGTGTGTGTGTGTGTGTGTGTGTGTGTGTGTGATACCAACCACTCCAACAGTAAGCTCATATGATACTTCAAGTCTCTATAAATCAATATCAACTAGGACCCAATTTAAAAGTATTCAAAATGTTTCCATGTTCTTCTCTGCCCAGTCTATTGTTACCTAAGTAAATAATCATGTGTTTATTTAGGAAAGGAATGGGAAAGTTTGCATAGACACATACTGTTGCAGAGTCTTAATTCCTGGGGGACCTAGGCATTACTTAAGCCGGTAGGTAAGTCTGGAACCCAAAACGTGCAGAAACTGGCTAAGATATTGTGACTTATTGAAGCGGCTGCCTTTATCTGCAAATTATGCTTCCTTAGTTTATTTTGATTTTACAGATTGAGAAGGATCCTCCTTTGCTATCCAAGCGTTTTGGCCCTATGGAAACTAAGTTTTGTCACCTATAGCTCTCTACAGGTCAAGACCATTGGTTTCCACTTGACCTTACTGATAATTATAATAATTACATTCAACTGGCTTCTTTGTTAGACAATTCTTTCATTGCTATAGATAAATACCAGCGACTGGGTAATTTATAATGAAAAAAGGCTTAATTGGCTCATGATGCTGCAGGCTGTACAGGAAGAATGGTGCTGGCATCTGCTTCTGGTGAGGGTCTCAGGAAACTTACAATTATGACAGAAGGTGAAGGGAAGCCAGCACATCACATGGGGAGAGGAAGCAACAAGGGAAAGGGGGAGGTGCCACACACTTTTAAGCAACCAGATCTTGCAAGAACTCACTATTGTACCAAGACATGAGGGATCTGCCTACATGATCCAAACACTTCTCATCAGGTTCCATCTCCAACACTGGCGATTACATTTCAACATGAGATCTGGGTGGGACAAACACCAAAGTTTATCAGCTTCTGATGATTGCGCAATGCCACCTGCTTTCTTTTCTTTTGTCGTTTCTTTGTGTCCACTGCTATCACTGATTCTTGTTCTCTATTGAACTTTCTTATCAACAGTTTCTAGCCTACAGATGGGAGACACCTTTGAGCTTCTTAGTGATACTAGTGCCCCTTATGCTAGTTTACTCCTAAATGATTTTTAAAAATAATCAAGCCCTTTTATGGAAGAAAGTCATTTGATGGGTTTTCCTACTTTTCATTGTATATCTCCTCCAGCAGGCTCATTTCTCTGACTTTAAAATCCCTGTTTTCCAGCACCTGCCATAGTAATTCTGGTATGTCAACTTTGCTTAATTTAAGTCATCAATTTCTCTCTGCCTTTAGGGGCCATGCTAGCAGCATGTTTGCACCATTTCACTTGCTTCTTTCAATGGTGTTGAATACTGTATTTGGGGAGAGTACTCCCAAATTGATAACTTTCTCTTATTCCATCTTATCTTACACCCTCATGGACCTCAAATTCTAGTTTCATACATACTCTCCCAATTTCTGCAATATATTTTGGCTAAGCCTGCAGCTCCTTACAAAAACAGAAATATGGTGCTTTTCTCTTTTTGCACTGATACAGAGGTTGATACATGCTATTCTGCATAGAAGAGGCCTCTTCATTATCTTCTTGCTAAGGGAAACACTACCACGTAATTGAGAAGACTGTGCTCCTTCTGTAGGTTCAGAGAATTTAGGAGAATATGGGTATTTTGGTACATTAATCCAGATATCTTATTTCACCTACGTTATCTTGTTAGCATACAATTGTTCATACTATTCCATTATAATAATTAACAGCACATAATACATCTAATTTATTGATTATTTTATTTTATTTTTGAAAATGGAGTCTCACTATGCTGCTCAGGCTGGACTCCAATTCCTGGGAGTTCAGGAGTTTAACTGAAGCAATTCCCTGGGAGAACTCCTGGGAGTTCGAGAATTCATTGAGCAACTCCTGCCTCAGCCTCCCAGGTGGGTTGGAATATAGGCATGTGCCACTGCACCCAGCCCTTATAAGCACTTTTATTTTTGCAAGATTGGCAGCAATGTCCATTCTCATGTGTATGACTTTCATAATTCGACTCTTCTTTGTTTTTTTTCAGTTAGACTACTTAAGGTTTTGTCAATTTTGTTGATCTTTTGAAGGAATTAATATTTGCTTACATTGATTTTCTTTTATTCTATTCTTTATTTTATATTTTTTCTCTGTTTAGTATTTCCTTTGTTGTGTTTGCTACATATTTAGCTTATTCTTCATCTCCTATTTTCTTTATATGAAAATTAAGTTATTTATTTGAGATCTTTCTACTTTTTTATTATAGCATTTACAGCTATAAATTTCTCTATTAACAGAGGTTTAGCTGCATACTGTATGTTTTGGTATGTGTTGCTTTCAGTCCCATTCATATTGAAGTATTTATATAAATTTTTTATGATGTTTTTTCTCTGTCTTGCTAGTTTATTTTGCAGCGTGTTCTTTAATTTTCATATATTTGTGAATTTTCCAAGTATTCTTTTGTTATTTATTTCTACTTTCATTCTGTTGTGGACTAAGGACATACTTTTGTATTAATTTTAAATTTTAAAAAATGTTGAGGCTTATTTTATGGCCTAACATACAGTTGACCCTGGAGAATGCTTCATTTGCACTTGAGAAGAATGTGTATATTACTCTTGTTGGGTGCAGTGTTGTACAGTTTTCTGCGAGGTTTTGTTGATTTATAGTGTTGTTCAAGCTTTCTATTTCTTTGTTGATTTTTTATTTAGTTGTTCAATTCATTGTTGAATGTGTAGTATTGAAGTCTCCACATACTATATTATATGTTTAGTTGATTATTTTATTAGGTGAGTATATGTTTATACTTGTTACATATTTCCGATGGATTGGCCCTTTTATTATTAAAAGATGTTCCTCTTAATCTCTAGTAACATTTTATGTTTCAATGTTTCTCCTTTATAATATTAGCATAACCATATCAGTTCTTTTGTGGTTATAGTCTGCAAGTTGTTTCAGGTTGTTTACATCTTACAATCTAAAATACGTCTCTTGTAGCTCAAATCTAACAATCTTTTCCTTTTGATTGGAGTATTTAATCTATTTACATTTAATATTATTGACATGATTGTATGTACTTCTGTCATTTTGCTTTTTGTTTTCTATATGCCTCATGTCTTTTTCCACATTGATTACTTGTTTTGGTCTTCTCATATTAAATGAATATTTTCTAATGGAATATTTAAATATTTTAATAATATTAATTATATTTTTAGGTATTTCCTTAGTGGTTTCCTGAAGGACTATGATATTCCCTCAACTTATCAGAATCTACATTAGATTTACAGTCACTTAGTTCCAGTGAAATATCAAAATTTACTTCTATATAGCTCAATTCCCACCCTGAGTTGTTGCGCTATTATTGTTGAATAAATTATACCTTTATATGCTACAAGCCCCAAAATAGACTGATAAAATCATTGCTTTATAATACTTTAAGTTTTTTAAGGAAGCTAAGAGAAGAAAGGAGATAAATTATATATTATAGACTTTGCTATATTAATCTCCTTATTTGCCCTTTCCAGTTCTCTTTATTTCTTCATAGGTATTTGAGATGTGGTATCATTTTCTCATTCCTATATAGCTTTATTTCTACCTACTTCCTCTATGCTCTTATTTTCAAATATATTACATTTCTACATATTATAGGCTCAATGATATAATTATTTACATATTTTAACAATTGCTTTTTAAAATGGTTAAGAGAAGAAAAAAACAAATAGGCAATTCTCTCATTTTTGGTAGTTGCCTACCTAATTGCCTTTTGTAGTGTTTTTTTTTTCTCTCTGGATTTGATTACTGACTGGTTTAACTTGCTTTCAGTTTGATTAATTTCCTTTGGTATTTTTGAAAAGCAGTTCTTATAGAAACAATTATCTGGGGTTTTATTTAGCTCACAAGGTATTCATTGCACCTTCTTACTTTTTTTCTTTTTGGTTTTTTTTTGTTTGTTTGTTTTTTTGAGAGGAGGTCTCGCTCTGTCACCCAGGCTGGAGTGCAGTCGTGCCATCTTGGCTCACTGCAACAGCTGCCTCCTGGATTCAAGCAATTCTCCTGCCTCAACCTCCCGAGTAGCTGGGATTACAGGCATGTGCCACCACGCCTGGCTAATTTTTCTATTTTTAGTAGAGATGGGGGTTTCTCAATGTTGTCCTGGCTGGTTTCGAACTCCTGACTTCAGGTGATCTGCCAGCCTGGGCCTCCCAAAGTGCTAGGATTACAGGTATGAGCCACTGCGCCTGGCCTGAAACTTCATTTTTAAAAAGTAATTTCAGGCCGGGCGCGGTGGCTCACGCTTGTAATCCCAGCACTTTGGGAGGCCGAAGCGGGCGGATCACGAGGTCAGGAGATCGAGACCACGGTGAAACCCCGTCTCTACTAAAAATACAAAAAAAAATTAGCCAGGCGTGGTGGCGGGCGCCTGTAGTCCCAGCTACTCGGAGAGGCTGAGGCAGGAGAATAGCGTGAACCCGGGAGGTGGAGCTTGCAGTGAGCCGAGATTGCACCACTGCACTCCAGCCTGGGCGACAGAGCGAGACTCCGTCTCAAAAATAAATAAATAAATAAATAATAATAATAATAATTTCAATGTATGTATATTTGGCTGACAGTTATTTTTACTTTTAGCCCTTTAAGTATGTCACCCCACTGCTTTCTGACCTCCATTGTTTCTGTTGCAAAGTCAGCTATTAATTTTAGTGGAATCTCCTGGTACTTGAGTACTTTTCCTCTTACCAATTTCAAAATATTATGTTTATCTCTGGGTTTTAACGTGTTGACTATGCTGTGTCTGGGTGTTGATATATCTCTGCATTTATCCTCCTAGTTCATTAATTGACCTTGGATGTTTAGATAATGTCTTCATCAAATTTTGGAAGTTTTCATCCATTATTTCTTTGAATATTTATTTGTCCTTTTCTCTCTTGCCTATACTTCTGGTAACTCCATTATATGTATGTTAATGTATTTATTGTTATCCCACATTTTTCTGAGGTTGCCTGCATGTTTCTATTATTTTTTCTCTACTCTTCAGATTGCATGATCTCTGTTGGATCTATCTTCAAATCTACACATTCTTTCTTCTGCTTCCTTGTATCTACTGTTGAACCCTGCTAGTAAACTTTTGGTTTTTTTTTACTTCTAATATAGAATTTCCATTTGATTCCTTTCAATATTTTTCTATCTGTATTGATATATAATACATTTGATAAGACATTGTCATCCTAATAATCCATTAATTATTGAAATATGGTTTTTCTTTAGTCTTTGAACATATCTGTAATAATTGCTTGGAGGTGTTTGTTAATTCACCATCTGGGCCTCTTCCAAAGCAATATTTCCATTGCCCACTTCCTTTCTTCTGTCTAACATTTTCCTATTTCTTTGTAGATGACATTTTTGTTGTTGCTGTTGAAAACTGAAATTTTAAAAATAATATATTCTAGCAAGTCCCTATTCTAATTCCCCTCACCAACACACACTAAGCGTTGTTTTGGCTGTGTATGTGGTTGTTTATTTATTTGTTTAGTAAGTTTGGTGAACTGATTCTATAGTCTATTTCCATTATAGCATTAAATTTCTGCTGTTCCTGCTCAAATTTTAACCCATGTCTGCATCTTGTCACCTCACTAGTTACGTGTTGTTCCTGGTTCATATAAGATACTTATTCATCAAAGGCTGCATTTAACACCTAGTAGCCAGACAGATTTTTACCTATTTCATTGGATGGGTGTATGTGGTTTGGAGGCTGATATCAGAGTTTAGGAAACTTATGTTTTGATGGAGGATCTTACTCCACCATCCTAAAACTAGCAATTACTAATAATGTTTTTCAGTATATTGTCAGTCTCCAAAGCTATTTTCAGGTGATAACCTGTCTTCATTTGAAGGCATACATACTGAATCCTTGCCTTATGCACTTTTTTCCATTTTATCTAATTTATTGAACATGTTGCAGAAGAACTCCAGGAAAATTGTTTCAGCCATGGCCATTGCTAATTTCTAAAAGGACCAAAACCAGTACTTCATTGAATTGGTCATTAATGCTTGAACTTCATATGTCAAGAGAAACGACCTTTTACTTAAGTACTAGTGCATAAGTACCCTGAGCTGACTTGGGTGAAATTCTTGACAATAGGTTTTGGATGGTGGCAAAGCTGTCAATCAAATCAGTTGTTTGGGGAAGTTAAAATGATGGGTAAAGGAAAAAAAGACATATAATTTGAGCTTAGTTTGTAATCTGAAAGGTGCCAAGCCATTTTCTCACTTCTTCATGATGCCTGCAGTACACTTGATTCTTTAAAACAGTGAAACCCAAAGTAACTACGAGATAACATTTCTTGCTAAATTACATCTTTGTGTATCTTTGCAATAAACACCTATTACCAAAGGCAATCTGTGTGTGTCTTTTCCATGGAACCTTAAAGAGCCTGGCAATATATCTTGCATTTCCTACAGAGAATTATCCCCAAACATCCGTGTTAGTTTGTACAAGATGAAGTTTCCATTCTAACTACAAATGAGTTTGCATTGTTCAGGTTGTATAGCTAACTTATGGTTCTCTGACTCTCTTTTTTGAGAGGTTTTTTGTTTAATTTAATAGAAAATCCAATTATTATGTAAATATAAACGTAGCATAATTGCCACAAACAAGTAGGCGGAACAATGAACTGATGGAGTTTCTGGAGTTTAAGGAACCTGTGATTTATGACTGACTCTCAGGTATGATTGATACGGACAGTTCAGAGAAATGTTCTTAACAATTTCCCCCCAACACAATGTTAATGTTTTCACTTTTAGATCATCTAATATGATGCATATCAGTGAAGAAAAGTTGCTTTGGGAAGGAATGTATCACAAATTCATTTTTCTTCTTTTTCAGACTTATTAAAGACAAGAAGCTATAAACGTCATTATTTAAAATGCCTCCCTTTAAAATGTTTCCAGCAGATGTTTATGTAGAAAAAATGCTGGATCTCTCTTGGCAAGACACAGAAGTGACATTTCTTGAGGGTTCTGGTTGAAAAATTTGTCTTTGGCTTCATGTCTTTAAACATCTGCAAAAACGAAATAATCTTTATTATAACTTGGAGAAAAGCAAAGTACATAGGCCCCTAATCTTTGAAACACTCTTCAAGGGAGTGACAAAGAAAAATATTCCAAAGTTCTTCTTCTTCAGTAGAATTTCTCTGTGACCTCTGAACTTCAGAGTCACAGTTATGTCATTAAACATTAATAACTTAATTAAATGAGGGAGAAGCTAGCAAACACAAACTGAAAACTCCACTTCCTGCCTGAATTACTGATTTTCTACGTTTTCCCTGTATGCATACTATCATTATAAGAATCCAAGACCAACTGGGAAATTTGAGATGCAATGAGAAAAAAAGGGGTGCTAGACTAAATGAGAGAAACATGTGCTATATTTTCTAATGGGTGCGAGGTTTTGTAAATTTTGAATTGTTTTTTTCATTCCTTCTAAATTCAAATGCTTTCAGCGTCTAAGACCTCAACGGAGTTAAACTGGGCACCATCTGAAAAAGAACTGAATACAACGCTCAAGTCTCAGAATGACTTGTTCTTTCTTACACAGTAACATTTTAAACAACTAATTCCAACTATCAAGAAGGTCTTTTTAATTTTTTTTTTCCATTCAGGTGTTATACTCATTTGCAAAGCTACCATCCTGCCCTATACTCTTCCTCCTTTATTTTTACCACCACGATTTTCTCTAGAACGGGTTTTATGGATTGAAACCCAACTGGTGTAACATTTCTCAGCTGTACTGTTTGCTCCAAGGACTTTAAGCTGCTTTTTAGGTATGTTCGAGATCCAAGGTTTCTTTATGAACATGATGTCCTGCTATTCTCTTAAAGTAAAGGTTGCATCAGTTGCAGGGACCTAGAAGTAAGAGTGAAAAGTCTGCTAGAACTCACAAATTGATGGTACAAATTTTAGTTTGTATATTTCTTTACTATCCTACTTAATTCTATTTGGGGAATTGGGAGGGAAATAGAGAATATAAATGATTCTTATTAAAATATGTGCCATAATTAAATTTCTAATTTTTGATTCATTATTTCAGCAACTAATATTAGTAATAGAGTTTTCAGTGGTTTGTTTAGAAATACATGTGTGTATATTTTCATATAAAGCTAATGAAAAAGATTGCATTAAATTTTTAAAAAAAAGAAAATATAAAAGTAAAATTTTCTTCTTATTAACCAGAGATAATTACTATTAATTATATAGCATACTTCCTTGTAGCTTTTTCATTGCATATATATAATAAATGCCAAATCGGGATCATGCTACTTTTTTAACTTAAAATTATGTTGAGTAACATTTCTGTGTCAGAAAATATTCCTTAAAACTTTCATTTATTTGTTGCATAAAACCCATTATATGTTTATACATGTAAATTGCTAATATTTTTTGCTCTTATAAGGATAACACTATATAATACACACCCTGCATATAAAGTTTGTAAGCATGCTGCTTATTTCAGGAAGGTAAATTTATAAAAATAGAATTACTAAATCAAAATGCATGTATATTCTTGGCTCTTGACCTTTTGACAATAGTTTTAAAAATTGCTTTGAAGATATTTTTGATAATTTACACTTCCACCTATAGATAAGACAACCATATCTGGACAAGTATTATTAAACAATTTTATGTATCATTTTGTTAGGAAATAAAAAAGTTATTGCACTCTTTTTTTAACCTGTCTCCTCTTTAATCTACTGTTCAGTTGAAAATATATTCATTAAGCAATTTTTTATTGAACACTTACAGCCCTTCATATGCAAAGTTTCTGTAATATCTTTTGGATAATCAGTTAGAATGTTGACAATTTTGTGCACTGGTTTTTAGTAACTAAATATAAATAATATTATTGTTTTTGGTTTATTGTAAATATGGTTCCCATTTTGTCATTTGTATCTTTTTTTCTTAGGGTTATATAAAATAATAAAATTGTATATATTAATATCTATCTGTACTTTTTCCACTTGTTTTATATATTAGCAATTACTTCTCTATCCTGAGACTAAATAACACAATTTCTCTTAAACCTCAGGTTAGTGGAAGAATTACTCCATGTATCACTGCAATACAAATATTTAGCTTACTTTGGAAATAATATTTGATGTTTGTAAGATGAATCTTAGAACAATAGGTCACTTTTCCATGTATTTGAAATGCTTTCACTATTATATTGCAGGTTGAAACACACACACATACGTACACACACAAGCAGACAGAAATACCTCTACTTTAGAATCATAAGCCCTTTTTAAAAATAATTCAAAATATATATTCCCTGATAACTTCTCATTTTAATTATTGTGGTTTTATATTTTAATATATTGTAAAGTAAGTATGCTTCTATTACTGTACTTTTTCAAATGTCTTACTTATTTTCATCTATTTATTCTTCTAGATTAAAATGATTTTACAAGTTTTAGAACACTCTATCAGAAACTGAATTAAACCTATAAACTAATTTGAAATACAGGAACACTAGTATATATGTATATGCATGTGTGTTTATATACATATATATGCATGTGTATTTATATACATATATATCATTTATTAAAGCTTCTTTTGTCTCTGTTTGTAAGGTTCTATGATTTAATCGTGTTTACATATATTTCAGCTTAGGTTCGCTCTAAGTATCTTATGTGTTTCAGACTCCTGTGGAATCTTACATTTTTTTTCTAATTCTTTGGATTTGTATTGAGAACTTATACAAAATATATTGATTTTTCTGTACTTACCAATTATCCTGTTGCTTTACAAAATGCTGTTAGCTCTTAGTGTTTCAGTTATGTCCAAAGAATCGTTAGGTACATTATCAAATTATTTTCATGACGGCGCGTTTTTTGTCTCTATCTACTATACCTTATAAACGTTTCTACTTAATATATTAGCATATTGACTAGAAGTTATGAAAACATTCAGTAATTAACATGTAGTATGTATTATAGTTATGTTTCTGACTGATGGAAATTTTTAAAAATTTCATCCATTTAGCATGTTACATTGGTTGATATTTCTATGCATTTATGTTAAGAAGGTTAAGTTTTTCTTAATGTAGTAAGTTTTGAATAGGAGTTTCATTTATCTGTGTATAGCTTTTTGCTTTCTTTTGTTTCACTTATTTGTTATTATAAGTTGGTGATAAAGTCTATGGATTTTGGCTTCTGTTGAGGTTCTCATAGCTTTTGTTTGGTCTTTAGGTATGTATGTGTTTACCCATATGAAGCCTCTTAAATATTCCTGGGATTGGCTGGGCGCGGTGGCTCACGCTTGTAATCCCAGCACTGTGGGAGGCCGAGGCGGGTGGATCACGAGGTCAGGAGATCGAGACCACGGAGTAAACCCCGTCTCTACTAAAAAAAATACAAAAAAAATTAGCCGGGCGTGGTGGCGGGCGCCTGTAGTCCCAGCTACTCGGAGAGGCTGAGGCAGGAGAATGGCGTGAACCCGGGAGGCAGAGCTTGCAGTGAGCCGAGATTGCGCCACTGCACTCCAGCCTGGGCGACAGAGCGAGACTCTGTCTCAAAAAAAAAAAAAAAAAAAAAAAAAATTCCTGGGATCACCACTGTCTATTTTCAAGGATGATTATTTTAAAATATTATTATTATTGAATGGCTCTGGTGTTTGAAAAATCTATATTAACATCTTGCTCTTTCCTTGTTTGTTTGTAACCTTGAATCATTTATTTAATATTGTTAACATTTAGCTGTCTTCTGTAAAATGGGAATAATAATGACATCTACTAACAGGTGGATGTAAAGATTATCTGAGATAAAGCATTCTTAACCCATTGTCTGTCAGATAACAAGAACACAATAAATAATGTAACAATGGTAGTGGTAATTGTAGGAGAAGTAGTATTTTTCCTAGAATTTTTGTAGTTTACTCTTATAAGATATAATAATTCATAGTTGTCTTTTCATGTCATCCCTCAGGTTTTCAGAACAAGATTGTGCCAGCTTTAGGAAATGGTTTTTGAATTTCTCCATATTTGGTACAGACAACTTAAATGGTATGAAAATTATATATTCCAAGAAAGTCTAAAATAATTCATGGTCCTAGAACCTATATTTTATAAAATTTGAAAATATTTTTAAAATTTGTTTTATGTTCATTGATCTTTTCTGATTGCTCAATACCTTCTTAATCCCTTCTTTACTTAGCTTTTCAATTCCCCAAAGACTCAGTATTACAGTCTTTCTCTCAATTAATTTTACTTATCTATGCTTTAAGTCTTGTCTCTTTGATTGGCTTTATAGGTTAAAAACTTTTATCTGTTGATCAGTGACATATATCTATATTTGGTTTTGATTATATTTTCTTTTTCTTTACTGTCCTCCTATTTTTTGTTTGTCTCCTTAATATTTTTATAATATTTGATATTATTTCTCTTTTTGAAGAATAAAAGCATTTGTTGCTATGCCTTATCCTAGAATATGGCTTTGGTCATATCCCACATAATTGTATTTTCTCAAATCCTTCTAGCGATGCAGCTGGTTTGAGCCTTATCTTCTTGGTGATTTTTGGAAGGTAAATCATTTGGGCTCATGAGAAACAGAGGGGCCAAACCACTATTGAGAAGATTGCTGTTCACCCTTTTGACAACCACACAAGCCACAGATGATACTCTCAGGTAGTTTAGCCTGGAAGGAGAGTATTTGTGGATCACAGATTTAAACATACAGTTAGAATGTTGACTTTCCTCTCTCTTGTCTATGTCCCTTCTTACTCAGGAATTAATTACATATTATAATAGGTCCTTAGGAGTATAGGACAGAATGATACCCGGTTTCTGACCTTAGGGAGCTCCCAGCCTAGTGGAAGAAACATACAAGCAAACCCTTTGGAATGGTCTTTATCCATAGACAGTGTACTAGTTTCCCTTTGCTGCTGTAACAAATTACCACAAATTTAGTGGCTTAAAACAATACAAATTTATCATCTTAGAGTTCTGGATGTCAGAAGTCAAACCTGAGTTTCACAGGTTAAAACCAAGGTGATAGAGGTCTGCGTTCCTTTCTGGAGACTCTAAACCTAATCTGTTACCTTGCCTTTTCCAGATTCTAAAGCCTGCCTCCATTCTTTGGCTGTGGCCCTTTCCTCCATCTTCAAATCTAGCAGTTCTGCGAGAATCTTTCTTACGATGCATTTCTCTGGTTCCAACTCCTCTGCCTCCCCTTTCACCATTTAAGGACCTTCTGATTAAATTGGACTCACCCAGAAAATCCAAGATAATCTTCTCATTTTAACCTCAGCTGATTAGCAACCTTGCTTCCATCTGCTACCTGAATTCCCTTAGCCATGTAATGTAACATATTCACAAGTTCTGGAGAAGACATGTACTCCTTTGGAGTGACAGATGGACTAGCTACTACACACTGGAAGAATCAAATATTCAATATGAGGTTATTGACACAAGGAAGAACACATACAAGAATTTTATGTGAAACGGGTCTAAGAACGAGCACAAGTTAATGTGGTAAAGAGAATATGAAAGAACGTTTCAGTCCCCGGGAACAGTGCGAGCAAAGGAATGAAGTGAAGAGAGGAAATCAAGTCTGGGTTATCTGACTTACTGCTGAGTGACTTTACAGCTTGGAAGTAACACTTCTCTGGTAGCCAGGTTCTCCAGAAGTGTGCTTGTGAGCTCACAGGTTTGTCATTCATTCTGTTTAGGGTCCAATGTTGCATGCCATTCATTCTCTGCTTTCCTCCAGACGGGAAGTTCTCAATTAATGTTACAATGGGATGGGACCCATATATTGGAAATAAAGCTATACAGGGATAGGTTGGAGATTGCATTTATGTACATATTTGGGAGTGTCTGTCAACTCAGTAATGGCTAACGTGTCATACATACACTTGGCAAAGACAGTAATGACAGCAAATAACAAGTACAAAAGAAGCCATTGAGGTGGTCATAAAAGAACACACACAAATGTATGCAGATATTTAGTAAGCGCTCATGACAAAACAGTATATAATTTGTGGAAATATTTTCAAATCTAGGCAACACCTCTATGTTTCACTGTCACTGATGCATGTTAGGCAACTCTCATTTACATGTGAACTCCACAGTGCCCATAATCTTAAACTTGATTTGTAAGATTGTAATACCCATCAATACCCTTACTCTAATCTAAGAAATTCTGGGAATGAAGAGTAAATAGGCAATATAAAGTCTATCTGAATATTTAGAGAAGAAAGAAGTACTTCATTTGTTGCATTAGAAGTAATGCAACAATTAATTAACCCAGGCAATAGGAATTTCTCTTGCCATACTACTTCTACCTCTTCTGGGTGACAAGGACCCACTGTTCTTTTCACGAAATGTATTTGACTTTTATTTCAGGTATAAACATATGTGAAATAAATAACATATTATTTATTTATTATGATGTATAAACATATGTTTATACCTGAAATAAAAGTCAAATGGCTTTGGGAGGCTGAGGTGGGCAGATCACAAGGTCAGGAGTTTGAGACAAGCCTGGCCAATATGGTGAAACCCCATCTCTGCTAAAAATATAAAAATTAGCCAGATGTGGTAACACACGCCTGTAGTCCCAGCTACTCGGGAGGCTGAGTCAGAAGAATCGCTTGAACCTGGGGGGTGGAGGTTGCAGTGAGCCTAGATCCTGCCACTGCACTTCAGCCTGGGCGACGGAGTGAGACTTGGTTTCAAAAAAAAAAAAGTCAAATGGCACTGGGGACATAAGACTGAGCCCTGGGGGACCAACCTTCTTGTTATCTCAGACTGTTCCTGAAGTTTTTCTCCTTATTTTTGTGTGACCACAAATTCTCTTTGTTCATTCAGTCTTAAGTTACCTTCTCCTGGTATCCTCATGATCCCTCACCCATTGGAGTTTGTTCTAACTTCCTATCTATGACCAACTTCAGTGTCAACCATGTGGAGATTTCCTTCTTCACTTCCATTATTCCAGCCAGTTGCATGGGGCCAGAAATAGTCTCTCCTTGGTGTTAGCCAGCAGGACTCTGTCAGGCTCAACTAAGTTCCAAATGTACCACATAAAATAAAAATTTCTGGCATTTCTTTGATCTTCTACCATATTCCCTGTTTTCAGTAATCAACCGTGTTTAACAATTTGCTTAACCACATGATAAATGTAAAAACATTGTTTCCCTGTTAATGTTATGTTACTGCAAATAATAACTCAAAAGGCAGAAATCTGCGGTGTTTAAAATTTCTTTTGTAAAATTTCCATACAGCGATACTTTTAAAACTTCACAAAGAAACCTGGCTCTCCTTTTTGCTTGCTTCAGCCTTCCTTTCTTCTTCCCTCTTGTCCCCATTTTTAAGGGCTCATTGTGCTCCAAGCACTGTGGTCTGATTAAGGATATGTTCAGGTTGATAAGTACAGAATGTTATTGTCAAGGTTCTGTTCTTTGAATTTTTATGACGCAGAACTTAGAGACCAAGAAAGTCAAAGAAGAAAGGGACTGAAGAATGTCAAGGAAATGACCTAGCACTACAAGCCATAAAGTAATGGCCATTTCAAGGGGAAGAATAGAGAGAAAGAGGAATCATGTGGAGAGGAAGAAGGTGGGGAGTTAAGGAGAGAATTTGGTAAGGAATGACTTGAGAAAAGACGTGCTAGAGTAACTCTGGGATCAAAGAAACACGAGCAGCCAGAAAAAGGAGATTTTTTTTTTAAATGTTTCTAAGTACTTCACATTCTGATACCCTGTGAGTAAAATAAGGAGTTTCTTTTTAATTAGGTTGTTCTGTTAAACTTTGTCTTTTGCACATGCCATAGCTCTGAGACTGACTATATAGATTTATGAATGCAGAGAAAATATAACTAAAACAAAACATCTGGCCAGTCTATGACATACTGCCTGTTATATTTTATAATTCTGTTTGAATAAATATATTTAGAACAAATAATATGATTTTATCTTCATTAATTTCTTGAAATAGTTTGAGGATCTAAACTTTTAGTATTTTTAATACTTACAAATTTTGTTTGTCCCATAGTATGTAAGTATGTACAACAAGTTTTCTGAGTTTCATTCTCTCCACTTTGGGCCTGTTGCGTGTGTGTGTGTGTGTGTGTGTGTGTGTGTGTGTGTGTGTGTGTGTGACTGTGGTCTCAGAATCAAGAACTAGCTTGATTATTTAACCAACTCAACATGCAAGGTTACATGGTCTCAATTTTACTCATGATAACCTTATGACAAAGTACTTTGTTTTGGCCCAAAGTAAATATGTGTGTCTCAGCTTCCTTCTTAAGAGACAATGGTGTTAAAATTTAAATTTCACCCCCTCAGTGTCATTTTGCCTAAGGCTTCTTTGAAAAAAATAAAAACAAAAATATCTGGCTTCACCTCAGCCATCTACTTCTCTGCTTCTGCCCACCCCCGACCCCCGCCTTTTTATTCTCAATTCTCACTTCCCTTTTCAGGTTATAGCCAACAGGAATAGATCTGATGACTGAAATTCTTATGGGTAAAGGCATTGTGGACAAATACAAACTCACACACAATAGGTTCCAAAGTAAGTACGCCTGCAGGTGGGAAGGATTTCTCTGGCCATGCTACTTTGGCTGCCTCTGCGTGACAAACACTCATTTCAGGTAATTTATTTCTGCCATGCATTAAAGATGGGTGTCTGCTCAACCTAGATGAGTCTCAACAATATCTCAGAGGGTGAGCAAGGCTTTCTTCATGGGGACAGCTCCACACAGAAAACCGACAACCCACTTCCTGGGAAGAGGAGTGGTGAGCACTTTCATGAAAACAAATGTGCTTTTCAAAGGTGCAAAGGTCTGGAAGAGGGAGAAAGTAGACGGGGGGGGGGGGTGAAATTGAAAACAATGTATTTTTCCTTCATTGTCAATCATTTTACACTGATGTTTCTCACTCACTGGATCAATGGTATTAATTGTTTCGGGAGGATGCCAAATGCCATCTAGGACAAAGAAGTCATTGCTCAGCTAGAATTTCAAACTAACTTTTTTTTAAGTTCATGATATTAAAAGGGAAGCTTTGTTGAATTAATAAATGATTTCTAAATTCCAAAGAACATCCTTCAACATATCCCTAGAGAAGCTCTGGGGACTGACTACAGAGGTTTACTGTAAGCCATTGAAACCTAAGGAACGTTGCAACAAACAGAATGGGAAAGCTTGCTGGGGCTGGGAGGAACTTGGAGTAATTTAGAGGCACAAGTCTAAGGCTAAGATATTTTTTGAGTCCTTTCAAAGAAGAGTAATCGCATGTTCAGATATGGTGACGAGGTAATTCACCTCCTATTTGGGGTTTAGGGCTCTTTGCAATAGAGTCGAAGTTGCAATGGGCAGATACAGGAAGGGTCAGTCTGGGATAGTACGTCTGGCTCCCCACTGCCTGTATTTATCTGGGGCATAAAGAATGATTTGATGTGGCTGGAACATAGGTGATGGATTAGGGTAGGCAGTAAAAGCCTGGAAAAGTGCTTGTCATTCTCAAAAGTCTGGCCATCCCCCTCTTCTCTTCTTCTGATAGTCTCTCCCCTTCTCACTGCTTTAAATGTCATCTGTTTGCAGGGGATGCCCAAGTTTATATCTCCTAAGCACCTCCCAAGAGATCTGAAGTCGTATATGTATATGTATGTGTATATGTATATGTATATATAAAATTGCCTACTTGACATCTCAACTGAGATATGTCATAGGCATCTCAAAGTTAGTATGTCCAATATTTGAATTTTTATTCTTCTGTAGGACACTTTTCTGTCCCAGGTTTATTCATATCCATAAAGGGTGCCAGTATCCCCAGCTGCTTAAGGCAAAATTCTTAGAGCCTTTCTTGGCTCCCTGTCTTCACTGTCTCCTCACATCCCACCCATCAGCAGTTCTTGATTTGGTCATTGCCCCTCTAGTACAGGAAAAATTTAAGTAAGAAAATCCTAAACTATGACAGGGAGAGTAAAATGGAGTAAAGAGGGCATGTCTTAGAGCTTGATAACTCTATAGAGAGGACGAGGTAGAGACAAGAATTGAAGGTATTAGTTGCACGGGTGGATACAAGGGTCGCCCAGATGAATACTATGGAAGAAGCCGATTTGGGCTCATCGCATGCGAAGAATATGAGTGACCTACAGACACAGACATTTATCAGGCAGTTATACAGCCATGCCTGCTACTAAAAAGGAAATGAGAGCTAAATACACAGATCTTTATAGCTACTAGCAGCTTCAGTGATGCAAGTGAATTTCAACCTAGATTCTCAGATCTTTCATCACCTGGAAAAACTTAGAAAAGCACAGATTCCTTGGCCCACCCCCTCATGGTTTATA
This sequence comes from Nomascus leucogenys, assembly GCF_006542625.1. Classification (NCBI taxonomy): domain Eukaryota; kingdom Metazoa; phylum Chordata; class Mammalia; order Primates; family Hylobatidae; genus Nomascus; species Nomascus leucogenys. The sequence continues at coordinate 116,197,362 of NC_044386.1, forward strand.
TTCAGCATGTCAGGTAAGGTGGCCAAGAACCTGCATGGTTAGAAAGCCCCCTGAGGAAATCTGACGTGTGTCCAGTTTTGTAAACCAATGGATTGGGCCACACCGGGGAATGGTGTGTAAAGAGCAAATGGCAAAGAAACTGGTCTTTGTAGAACACAGCTTTAAGGATTGAGCTTGGAGAAAGAGGAGCTTGTAAAAGGAGACTCTAAAGGAATGATCCGACAGGTTGATGGGGCAGCCACAGAGAGAGATGTCAGAGAATGAGCCTCTTTATCCTCTTTTGTACCATGATTCACGACTACATTATCATTTTCCCAGTATTATTTTCTCAAAGCTAAAAATGTTCCTTTTCTATAGACTACTTCTCTGTAGACTATTTTTTTTTACGGTATCCTATTGAGTGAAAAAAGCATTTTATTAAAAGCAGTAATTTGTTACTGCTCTAAATGATCTTTTATAGTTTCTAAAATACAGTGTCTTCTTGATAAAGCAGGTCTGAGAGTGAATTATTAAGCTACTGGAAGTCCTTGCCAATGAACAAAGACATAAAACATAATGTGACTAAGTCTGCTAATGCAAAATGGCTGGGTTGTATTTGCTAATTAGTATGCTGCTGTTAGCACCTTTCACCTTTTTTTGTTTCTTTGGTAGGTTTCTTCTTGAAAAAAAATTAGATTACTTGCAAAAATAATTTTTGAGATTCAAAACAAAGCCATACCTTTGTGTAGGCAGAATTTATACAATGGCATTCTAAAATATCTTCCCCTTTTCTTCAGCAAAGTGATGCTCATTGAATGAACCATAGACCAACTTCTCTGCAAAATCAGAGTGCACAGATGATGAGACATTTTATTTTTACTCTTTTCCACTTCCTTAGGCCATACCTGACCCTTTACAGCTAATGTGATCTGAAAGTGAGGAAATGAAGGTATTTGGATGTAAATGCTCAGCCACCTCCACACCTGGGTTTGCACACACCTGAGTGAGGATGCTGTCTTGTATCTCTGTCCTTCCTGTTAAAGACAACTGAGAAAGACCTTGGAGGACCACAAAATCCTCCAATATGTTGTCATTGAAAAACTGTTAGAAATTTCACAGTTGACAGCATTGCATCTAATTACTGAATTATTAAACGGAAGGCATCTGCCTAAGAAGCAACCACCTGTCACTCAAAAAGATAAATTCAAGTGAAAAGCAGAGGTACAATTAGGTCATCTCACTCACTTTTGCAGCTAAATTTGAAATATTCAAACTCAAGAGGCAAGGAAACTTAAGTGCGTCTGGTACCCTCTTTAAGAGTAACTTGAAATATTAAGGCAAGTGCATTTTCAGTCCTTGCATTAGTTGCTGAGAGCAACAGTCTGAGCCTTCTGCTAATTTATATTTTTGTTTCAGGCCCAAAGTGTCTTTTTGAACTTAGACTCATTTTTCTTAACGACCCATTCTCACAAAAATGGTACCTATGAGATTTCAATAGAGGAAATAAGTAAAGGTCGTGGGGCACAGGGTAGGGGGCCAAGGATGATTAGAAGGGCCACCTTATAAGACAGGCAATTTTGTTCATAAGCCCCCTTTTTTTGCTTGTAGCTTTGAAATCATCTCACAGAAACCTGCTAGCTTCTCTTGGCCTATCCATAGAGAAAGCCAATAGCTTGCATTTGTTCTGTTTTTGTATTTGTGTCCTCAAAAACACCACAGTTCTTTGTGATCATATTAAGAATACCATAAGAAATCTAAATTACTGAGCTTTCAATGTTTGCTAGTCTCTATATGTAAAAGCTTTTTTTTTCTGCTTTATCCCATAGTATCTCTACAAGTTAGACAACAATCATTCATTCCATTTCAGAGAAGGGAAAAATGAGTCCCAGGTAAGTAACTTGCATGCTCAAAATAACATGGCTAGAAAGTGGATGAGCAGAGAATAGCACTAGTGTTTAAACTATCTACACGTCTTAGTCATTTATTTTCTTTTAAAGGATTTTATAAAAAGACATAAAGAGAATGGTAATTGTGGCAGCCTTTTTCAACTTTGTGTTGCAATTGGATGTCTGTATTTTCTTAACTGAAGGAGAACATCAACTTTTAGCATAATTTCCCTGCCAGAGTCTTTACTTGGCCCCTGAGCCTCCCTTTGCACAGCACATCCAACTTGACCTGCATTACCTGTTCCTCCATTTGTACCTCTACTAAGGAGGCAGATAAAAAAAAATAAAAAAATAAAACAGGAATCCTTGCTTATTTGTACAACCCATTTGGCATCTTTTTTCAGTTTCCACTCAATAAATACTTTTTAGACTAATCGAGTCCAACTCCTTCAACTCCAGAGAATGGATTCTCCCAATGATTGACTTTGTTTTGTGCTGCTTATTACAGGCTAAAGATATTTACCTGTATGACTACCTATGTCTCCAAGTCAGGCAGGGTGACCCATTCTAGGGCACCTTTATGATAGAGACCTGGCTCTACAAAATGCATTCAGAAGCATGAAGTCTTCCAGGATCTTTAGTATTTGAAATTTGACCCTGAAGATAAGCTTCTCTAAAGAGACAACAGGGACTCATTGGCTGAGATTAAGGTCACATGATTCTTTCCATGCTACTGAATTATATTTTTTAAATTATAAATATTCATATATATACACAAATATGTATTATAAAATATAAATTAATAAATATATAAAATATATGTAAATATGTGAAGTATCTAAATATTAATATTATATATAATATATAGATTTCCCCTTCCTCAAGATGGTATTTAACATTCTTCTCTGTTTAAACCAAACAACGAATCAACTTAGACTCTAAAGCCATGATGACATAATGGTTTCCATACAGTGTGTGTAGCCACAATCCCTAGGCCTAGCTCTCAGTTCTGCTGCATACCAGCTGTGTGAACTTGTGCCTCAGTTTCCCAGTCTATACAATAATAATATATTTAAAAGTGACATACTCACAATCCATAGAGCTGGAACTTAAACTCTGTGTCTCTGCTAATTGCATTAAATGTTAATTTAATTTTTACCAGTTCATCTACTTAAGGATCTAAACTCGGTCTTATTTATCTTTTCATTCACAGAACCTAGTACGATGTCTGGCATATAGTACGTGCTCAGTAAATTTATGTTGCATGGATTTTTATTATTGTTAAAAGTTTGGCCTAACATGAGAAAAATGCCAAAATTTTAAAGAAATAACATGGCCCTGTAGGCAAGGTATTTTCTAGCAGTAAACAATGATCAAAATTCAGCTACTGAAAAATTATATTTTCTTCCAATATAACCAAACAAAAGCTTATAATGGCATGCTGAGGATAGCATGAAAGCCAGAAGCCTATAAACATGTGAAAAATGTTAACATCACATTTTTAGGCTTATTAGAAACAGCCTAAATAATTACACCAGTCAAATTACTGGTGGCTTTTGGCTCACGTCCAGGATGAAAGGTCATAACCCAACATACCAGAAGTTTTCCTGGCATGATTGACAGGAAGAGGAAATACACTGATACCTTTCACATGGGAATCACAGCTTGTTGCAAATAGAAGCAAAACACATATCTGGATTTTGTGGGAAAAGTTCATTGTGTTCTGACTCAAATTCTTTGTTCCCAAAGTTGCTTAATTGTGATTTATTGGTATACGTGTGTGGGTGTGGGTGTGGGGATGTGTAATGAAACAAATGCATACCACAGCAAAATAGAAATCACGCGCTGTTACTTAAAATTGTCATTGGGTATATCCCTGCTTTCTCCTCATTGCAGTATCTGATATTTTGGCCCTAGCCAGAAAGGCACCTATTTCTCAAATGAATTTCTTTTTCAACTCCTAGATGGAAAATTATGAATTTTGGAGTTTCCAGACAATTGTCTACAGTCCACCCATATGAATACAGAAAGTACTACCCCCAGGACTGACTTAACAGGGTAATCAATCACAGCCTGTCCTAAGTCTGTAATATGTGCATGGGTATTCCCATGCTGCAGCTCCAGCTCTGTGCTCTGGATCTGTTGGTATTCCAATGATTTAACACTTGGAGTAAGAGAAGGTTTTATCTTTTGTTGGGGATTTTTATTCGGAGGCAGATGATATACTTCTCAGCTTCAATTCCACAATGTTTGAGAAGATGTAGGTATTCACAAGATGCTATAAGCTAATTTATCAGCAGGGTCTATTTTGGGTCCAGGTGTGGCTCGTATGACATTTGGATGCTATTTTATTATAAGGCAAGAGTTAACCTCCACTGCACATTAGTCTCACCTGGGGAGCTATTAGCCACAACCATCCACGCCTATTACACCTCTGACCAATTGGGTGGGACCCAGATATCAGTGATTTATATAGCTCCCAGGTGATTCCAATCTGCAATCAACACTAAGAACCACTATTAGGTCATAATCCTCTCCATAGGCAGATGAAACCATATGTACATTATGCATTATTGAGGTTTTCTAAAGTAGTCACTAGCTCATAAAGACTAAGTTGTCTTCCGACTTCTTGAAGAACAGAAATTACATTGCTTGCTCTTAAAATATAAAGAGGTTCATTTTAACTTGGAACGAACAATCTGAATCAATTTCCATTTCGTGTCCTTTGAATATAGAAAAAACCTCTGATCATATTCATGTCTATATTTTGAAATATTTTTATTTAATATATTCTCATATTTCATGAGAGAAAACCCTTTGAAGAGCCCACCAGAGTATGAGATACTGGGTCTCTGAATTCATTTTTATTCAATCATAATTTTTAAGTTCTTTTAACTTTCCTAGCAATAAGGGCTCCCAAATAGTGTCCATGCTACCAAAGAATTCCTGATCAGTAGGAAAACCAGTTGTGTGTGCAATTAACTATAATACTATCAGATAATTGCATTAAATGAACTGTTTATTAAGTACTAGGTCGTATGAGCAAGGCAAGATCAGGGAAATTTCCAGGGAGAAATCAACGTTTATGTTGGTGCATGAAGGGTGCTTAGGGGGATCCCATGTGGGCACCTGGGCAAGGACATGAGAAAGTTCTAGATATATGAAATTTACATTAGTTTTGGGATTGAAAAATATGCTGAAAGCGCCAGATCACTGAGAATTTTTACTAATAGCCCTGCTGTGAAAGACAGACTAACCTTCTCAGTGACTCAAAAGAAGTGGAGATGAGACACTTATTTTTTAAAAATATTTTCAAGTTAAAATAGTGAAAATTAATGAAATTCAGAATGATTGCTGGTTATTTGTATTTCTATCTTTTCCTCATTTTATGAAATATAGCAAGAGCTTTTTTTCTAATCATGATTCTGTGGGGCATTTTTGTATAATTTCATGGCCATATAACAATAGTTATTATAGTTATATTTTCTTGAATTAATGTATTACACAGGGCTAGTAGTCCCAGATGACATGTGCTAATAAAGTAGTCATTAAATCACAAAGACTAAGTGGAAACAATTGCTTTCATAACCTTATATTTAATTGCATGCACAGGTGTTTTTGTTTTGAAGAAGAAATTTTAAGTAAAAAGTATGATTAATTCTCATGCCATCCCAGAATGCCAGATGAAGAGAATTTTTGTCCAATTTAGAGAGAATAGAGCACACAGATGTTAAGGTCATGGTGACAGAAAGAAAGTGTTTCTGACCTGGAATAGTTTACTTTTCTCCAAATTGCCAAATGACTTCACAATGGGTTTCAGGGTGGGCACTGACCTGGAGTGTTCCTCTGTATTTATTGTAAACCTGGTACTGTGGGCCCACTCCATATTATGTGTGATATTTTGTCACAGAAAATCTTATCTTTTTCAGCTGTTACTGGAAGGACTCCTGAAATTATTCAGGAGTGTTTACTGGAGCCCAGAAGTGGAATTCAGATTATCTACCAAATCCAAGTAATCTACAATGAGTCCTTCAAGATACAAATTAGGCACTGCATACAAAGGAAAGAAACGTCTTGATGAGTGGAATAAACACTGAACTAGAAACCAAGAATCAAGCATTGAGGTCCCACCACTTACAAGCTAGATGACCTTGGGGAAGTCGCTCACCATGACTGGAACAATTGAACCTCACATTCTTTTTTTATTTTCTTGTTTTATACTTTAAGTTCTAGGGTACATGTGCACAACATGCAGGTTTGTAACAGCTATACATGCGCCATGTTGGTTTGCTGCACCCATCAACCTGTCATTTACATTAGCTATTTCTCCTAATGCTATCCCTCCCCCGGCCCCCAGCCCGGAACGGGCCCCAGTGTGTGATATTCCCCACCCTGTGTCCATGTGTTCTCATTGTTCAACTCCCACCTATGAGTGAGAACATGTGGTGTTTGGTTTTTCTGTCCTTGTGATAGTTTGCTTAGAATGATGGTTTCCAGCTTCATCCATGTTCCCGCAAAGGACAAGAACTCATCCTTTTTTATGGCTGCATAGTATTCCACGGTGTATAAGTGCCACATTTTCTTAATCCAGTCTATCATTGATGGACATTTGGGTTGGTTCCAAGTCTCTGCTATTGTGAATAGTGCCACAATAAACATATGTGTGCATCTGTCTTTATAGTAGCATTATTTATAATCATTTGTGTATATACCCAGTAATGGGATCACTGAGTCAAATGGTATTTCTAGTTCCAGATCCTTAAGTAATCACCCCACTGTCTTCCACAATGGTTGAACTAATTTACACGCTCACCAACAGTGTAAAAGTGTTCCTATTTCTCCACATCTCCAACATCTGTTGTTTTCCGACTTTTTAATGATTTCCATTCTAACTGGCATGAGATAATATCTCATTGTGGTTTTGATTTGCATTTCTCTGATGACCAGTGATGATGAGCATTTTTTCATAGGTATGTTGGCTGCATAAATGTCTTCTTTTGAGAAGTGTCTGTTCATATACTTTGCCCACTTTTTGATGGTGTCGTTTGTTTTTTTCTCATAAATTTGTTTAAGTTCTTTGTAGATTCCGGATATTAGCCCTTTGTCAGATGGGTAGATTGCAAAAATTTTCTCCCATTCTGTAGATTGTTCACTCTGATGATAGTTTCTTTTGCTGTGCAGAAGCTCTTTAGTTTAATTAGATCCCATTTCTCTATTTTGGCTTTTGTTGCCATTGCTTTTGGTGTTTTAGTCATGAAGTCTTTGCCCATCCACTGCCCATTTGCCCATACCACTGACTTTCTTCACAGAATTGGAAAAAACTACTTTAAAGTTCATAAGGAATCAAAAAAGAGCCCAAATAGCCAAGACAATCCTAAGCAAAAAGAACAAAGCTAGAGGCATCACACTACCTTACTTCAAACTATACTACAAGGCTATAGTAACCAAAACAGCATGGTACTGGTACGAAAACAGATATATATAGAGCAATGGAACAGAACAGAGGCCTTGGAAATAACACCACACATCTACAACCATCTGATCTTTCACAAACCTGACAAAAACAAGCAATGGGGAAAGTATTCCCTATTTAATAAATGGTGCTGGGAAAACTGGCTAGCCATATGTAGAAATTTGAAATTGGGTTCCTTCCTTACACTGTATACAAAAATTAACTCAAGAACTTCACATTATTTAACTGAATATGGAGAAATTATGCTTGTCTTTTCATACTCACAGTGTTGGGAGAACCAGATAAATGTGGGAGGATTTTACGGTATGTAATATGGTTCACAAGGGAGAGCCACAGATATTGGGGTTGCTATTATTATTTGGCTTTTACAGTTTGTCAAAGCCATCTCTCTTTAAGGTAGAAATGTTAGAACCAGCAAAAAAAATACAGGTAAACCGACAGAAATTACTAGAGAGAAATGATTTAGAATTGTGGATTTACTCTCTCCAAATTATCTTTTACATAATGAGGTGATACTTTATGAATAATTTTGTATCTGGATTTTTCATTTACTAGTTATGAAAACAATCTATGTCTTTAAAATTTTCTGTATGTATAATTTTAAAACCTTGTATTATTCCAATTTGTAGATGACTCATTTTTATAATTTTATCTTTATGCATAAAACTTTATCTGGATTTCAAATGTTCTAATCATAAATTCCCAATAAGGACATGATTGAATCAAAATACAGAAACACCATCAATCAAAGCTTTTAATTTATAATTCCAAGCTGATTTCTTAAAAGCTTTTTATAATTGCTCCAACACCATCAATGTGTGAGTGTATCTGTTTCAGCACACTCTTATCAACACTGTACATCCCAGTGTTCAGAAATAAATGTTGTTGTTTTGTTTTCCATTGTTTTTGGAAAGGGAGGCAGTCTTAAGGGTGGAGTAGAATCTCTCCATTTATAGAACACTTATTATGACAATCATTCTCCATGTAATCAAAATTTTTTTCCTTTTCCTCTGGCAAATAAAAATGAACATTATATGAAGTTAAGAAACTTATAGTCATGCTGATAGATGTAAAATGAACGTTACGAATATGAAGAAACTTACAGTCATGCTGATAGATTTAAAATGAACGTTATGAACATACTTTTATTTTCTTCTGAAGCATATAGCAGAGATAAAAATCATACAAGTGAAGCCATTTGAATTTTCTAATCTAGGATTTTAGGAAACTAGATAAGGATTTCAGTGTGGCAGATACTTTGCTTATCCAGAATCCACATACCCCATCTTTTTATCTTTATTTTATTTTATTTTATTATTATTACACTTTAAGTTTTAGGGTACATGTGCACAATGTGCAGGTTTGTTACATATGTATCCATGTGCCATGTTGGTGTGCTGCACCCATTAACTCGTCATTTAGCATTAGGTATATCTCTTACTGCTATCCCTCCCCTCTCCCCCTACCCCACAACAGTCCCCAGACTGTGATGTTCCCCTTCCTGTGTCCATGTGTTCTCATTGTTCAATTCCCACCTATGAGTGAGAACATGCGGTGTTTGGTTTTTTGTCCTTGTGATAGTTTACTAAGAATGATGATTTCCAGTTTCATCCATGTCCCTACAAAGGACATGAACTCATCATTTTTTATGGCTGCATAGTATTCCATGGTGTATATGTGGCACATTTTCTTAATCCAGTCTGTCGTTGTCATTTGGGTTGGTTCCAAGTCTTCGCTATTGTGAATAGTGCCACAATAAACATATGTGTGCATGTGTCTTTATAGCAGCATGATTTATAGTCCTTTGGGTATATACCCAGTAATGGGATGGCTGGGTCAAATGGTATTTCTAGTTCTAGATCCCTGAGGAATCGCCACACTGTCTTCCACAATGGTTGAACTAGTTTACAGTCCCACCAACAGTGTAAAAGTGTTCCTATTTCTCCACATCCTCTCCAGCACCTGTTATTTCCTGACTTTTTATTTTGTTTGTTTGTTTGTTTGTTTTATTATTATTATACTTTAGGTTTTAGGGTACATGTGCACAATGTGCAGGTTTGTTACATATGTATCCATGTGCCATGTTGGTTTGCTGCACCCATTAACTCGTTCCTAACACACTCTATGAGGCCAGCATCGTCCTGATACCAAAGCCTGGCAGAGACACAACCAAAAAAGAGAATTTCAGACCAATATCCTTGATGAACATTGATGCAAAAATCCTCAATAAAATACTGGCAAACCGAATCCAGCAGCACATCAAAAAGCTTATCCACCATGATCAAGTGGGCTTCATCCCTGGGATGCAAGGCTGGTTCAACATACGCAAATCAACAAATGTAATCCAGCATATAAACAGAACCAAAGACAAAAACCACATGATTATCTCAATAGATGCAGAAAAGGCCTTTGACAAAATTCAACAACCCTTCATGCTAAAATCTCTCAATAAATTAGGTATTGATGGGATGTATCTCAAAATAATAAGAGCTATCTACGACAAACCCACAGCCAATATCATACTGAATGGGCAAAAACTGGAAGCATTCCCTCTGAAAACTGGCACAAGACAGGGATGCCCTCTCTCACCACTCCTATTCAACATAGTGCTGGAAGTTCTGGCCAGGGCAATCAGGCTGGAGAAGGAAATAAAGGGTATTCAGTTAGGAAAAGAGGAAGCCAAATTGTCCATCTTTTTCTTAAGAACACTTTCATGATGCACTTTGGAAGTGCCCAATCTGCCCAGATCTAGTGGCTCAGGCATGATTGTCCTCAGCCAGTCAGTATAACTCCATTCTCTTTTAGCAGATGATGCTCATTTTTCTGTTTCTCTTAAATTAAAGAATCCATATGTCATCATTTCTGGCCAGTGACCTGTGAGTGGAAATCTGAGAAGAAGTTTCTGGGAAGAAGAGTCCTGTTATGTCCTCACTCTGTTGTTTCCTGTGAAGGATACTGGTGGGCAGAAGGGAAGACTAGATTGAGACATCCATCTTGACATCATGAGATAAAGACCACCAAAATTCCAGAAGTACCTAAACAAATGCTGGAAGCAATCAACCAGTGATGAGACCACCTCCTGCCAAGAGTATGTCCAGCTCTTTAAGGTTTTAGGATACTAAGAGTTGATTCATAACATTAGTAAAAAATATATAAACTAGATATATGAAATTTGCTAATAATAAACTGGATAGGAAAACACACTAATAATACACAAATCTGAAAAAAAAAGGCAGTCACAATGAAAATAAAGCCATGAGCTGTCACCTGGAGAAGACAGTTGACCAACCATAGCTATAAGCTAAGGTTTCCCCAGAATGGGTATTTGCCATAGACCAGGAAATATGCAGAAGTCAATCACAGAAGCTGAGTATAGAATCAAGATTTACCAAATATTTGAGAGAGGTGATTTGCATGGAAGAGAAATAGAAAATCCAAAATTAAGAATAACTTATACCCAGGATAATAAAGGTAATAGAGCAAATAAAAAAAAAGAAAATCTTAAAATAGGAGCTACGGGGGTATTGTGATTGCCATTAAAAAAATAAAAGAATATATATGAAGAAACAAGTACCAGTAGTAGTGAAAAGAACAAAATAGAGATTTGGGGAGGAAAAGTTAGTCCTGTAATAATTGTTATATATGTATAAATAAGCACCTTACATGTACACAATAGCAAATTAGATAAAATGAAGGGCAAATTGAAGAGCTAGAAGGTCAAATTGGGAGACATTTGTAGAACACAGCACAAAAAGTTAAAGAGAAACAAATGTGTAAAACGAGGTCTAAATATTTTAAAGACAGATCCAAATTTTCTAATGTCTGTGTAAAACCGCTTGTATATTGAGTGACAAGAGAGTGGAAGAGAGGAAAAAACTGAAAAAAAAAAAAAAAAAAAAAACAGTAGTAATAAATATCCCAGAAATGTTACATAATAAATATATACATAAACAAATAAATATCATCTATGCTCAAGTTGAATGAGTACATGGTACTGAGTGGCCAAAATTTAATCACAAGCTAACCAAAAACTCACATTGAGACAATAAAATCAAGTTTTATAAAACTAATACTGAAAGAAGTAATCTTAGATGCCAGAAGAAAAGGAAAGATTATCTAGAAGGAAAGGGAGGTCAGACTGACACCAGATTTCTCCTTAGCAGTATGGAGTGAAGAAACCCAGCAAAGTGACATCAAAGTTCTGAGAAAGAGTATTTCAAACCTAGCATGCTATACTCAGTCAAACCAGCCAAACTATCATTGGAGATTGAAGGGGATAATAAAGTTTCTTTCAGACATAGAAACCTTAGAATTTATAGAACTTCTCTGAAATAACCATAAGAGAATGTACTCAAAAATAAAATGGAAGAGGGAATATACAAGAATTAGTTTAAACAAATAAATATCTAAAGCCCTATCAAGTTTTTATCACTTGTAAAATTTAGTCCACAATAAACTAAGGGGTAAAATGCCTATGAAAGGAGTGAGGTGAGCACAGAGAAGAAAAGTTTGCTCAGATATAGGATATAAATATTGAATAAATTCTGAACTGAATACTTCCTGAACCCATCATAATGAGAATATCTGGGGAGAATCCTGGAATATACTTTCGGGGAGGACTACACCTATTGACCAAATTAAATTTAACTGCAATAATTTAAATATAAAAAGGGAGATGGATTCGTGAATTTTAGTAAAAAGTAGTAAAAATTGAAAGTAGTATATATGCATGATAAGATATATACAAAAAAGAATAAAGATTTTTTTAGATCATCTATAATGCTACTATAAAATTTTTAAAAACCACCAGTGATACTTTGGAAGTATTTTCTTCTGGAGTCTTTTCTTTGCATATTTTTATCTACCTGTGATCAGAATGTCTGAAAAATGCTATCAGACATTTCTACTTATTGTTACAATGTTACATTGTATTTTCGTATCACCTATTTTTTAATATAGCAAACTTTTGCCTTGTGAATGGGCGTCACTTTCTGACTCCTCTTTTATCTCAATATTTCTAGTTTAGTTGTCCATACTTCCTGTTTCTACCCAGATTTCCTCTGGAGTAGAGCATAACCATTGGGCTTGTTTCCACAGCTTCATTTGAAACGTGTATCGCAGTTATCAATAACCCTCTATGGTGAGTTTCAAGTTCTGAGCCCGTCTTACCAGATGGCCTCACAGCATTTGGTATATACACTAAAATCCAAATTTCGATCTCCACCATCACCCCCTAAGCTGAACTTGCATATATATTTCCCTTCTCAAACTCTCCAATCGGGCATCTGTTAATCCTATCAAATTTAAGGCATTTGAAACCAACCTCTTGATTTGCACTCCCCTATGAACCTTCCTTTAGTTTTACCTATTTCAGTAAATGGCAACCCCATTCACTCCATTGCTCAGGATAAAAGCCTCCTAGTTTTTTATTATTTCTTCCTCTTGTACCCCTGTTCTGAATTAACCTGTTTCAGGTAGTCACGACAAGGACCCCATCCAAGCCCATGTCAATCTGAGTGGGCAGATCGCTTGAGCCCACGAGTTGGTTTGAGACGAACCTGAGCAACATGGCGAAACCCCGTCTCTACCAAAAAACACTAAAAATTAGCTGGGCTTGGTGGTGCCACGCCTGTAGTCCCAGCTACTCAGGAGGCTGAGGTGGGAGGATTCCCTGAGCCCAGACCATGCCACTGCACTTCATCCTGAGTGACAGAGCGAGACCCTATCTCAAAAAAAAAAAAAAAAGAAAAAGAAAACAACAATAAAATGAAAATATAATTATGTTACCCCCAACTTCTGCTAAAAATACTTTAATGGCTTTTAATCTCCAAATCCAAAACCATCCCCTTGGCTGTACGCCGCCGTGACATGTGATCTGGTTACTTCTCCCACTCACTCCTGCCTTTGAGCCACACTTCTTGGCTTGCTGTCCCTTGGGCACACGAAGCAAGCTTCCCGTAGTCAAGTCACATAGCTTGCTATCCTCTGTGCCTGGAACACTCTTTCTACAGATATTTTCCTTTCTGACTCCCTCACTCTCTTTGGTGTCTTGCCAAATGTCACCTCCTCAGAATATCCTTCCCTGACCTTTAGACCTGAAACTAACCACCCATCAGTACTCTTCATCCTTTTACGTTTATTTTTATTTTTAGTGTCTGTTACTCTTAAAATTATACATCCTTGTCTCTGTTTCTTCCCTCAAACATAAATGGTTATTTATATTACAAGTGAAGAAATGGAGGTTTTGAGGTGACAATAGAACTATTTGGTGTGGGGATGAAACCCTAGATTTTGAAGTCAATACAGGGAAGAGAGAGAGAGAGAGACAGAGAGAGAGAGAGAGAGAGAGTTAGTTCAAGAGCATTTTTTAAAAATGATTGAGAGCGGAAGACAAAGAACTCTTTTAATTATAAATTACACCTTGGTCCAGTAAGGAATGAAAGGTTTGAATTCCAGCTGGTGTCAGGAATTGACCACAGCTTGCTGATACTGTTTTAAATGACTCCAAGTGTGATTTAAAGGCACCAAAGAAGCCAGGGCAGGGTGGAGGTCACCCTTTCGATGCTATCGGCGATTAAGGTAATTTGGGAGCTGAGTCAAGGAAGGTGTGGTTTGCTGACCCACAAATCCAAAGGGAAAAGGTAAAACCTTTGAAAATGGGCCAGGGTAAGTATTCCTTTGTCCTGTTTGGGGAAAAGGCAAAGTAGACCCAGCTGGACACAATTAAGTCTGCAAAAGGTCCAAAGGGCCATGAGCAAGAAAGAGCAACAGGTAAAAACTGACCTCTACGCCAACTCTGATACAAACCAGTGAGACCTACAAATGTGTTGTCAATTTGCATATTTCCAGGAGAGGAGAAGGCGGCCATCCGCACAATGTTAACTGAGGTATATGTTGAGAAGATCACCTGAAATGAAATGTGAATCTCATTGAAGGCACTCTGAAAGTGCTGATGTCACATACAAGATGGGGACCTCAGTCACTAGTAAGTCCCCAAAGCTTATACCAATGTCTGAGATGAGAACCCCGCTCCCGTACACTCCATCCTTCTACTCGTATCTCCTCCACACCAATCATTACACTGTTTTCATCTCTGCTTTTATGACTTTCTTCCCAACCCTATTGTGAGTTCCCTCTCCCCAAGGCAGAAATCTGTCTTTCATCTACAGATCCCCCAGATGTTTGGATGGTTTTTGGTGTGTAGAAAGTACTCAAAAATATTTGGTCAAATTATTGTAAATGAATGAAAAAACTCAAATGAAAAAGATCTCATTTCCCATTTTTAGAAACAAGTATTTGGCTCTGGCCATATGAATGAGACTCAAATGCTGTCCATAGAGCAACAGCTTGCCCAGTATTATATATAGGGACAAGGTCTGTATTGTGCAGACGATTTGGATGCTTGTAAGTCACATGCTTACCATCAGAGAAGAGATGTGTCCACAAACAAATGAAATGCACCAGGAAATGGGAGTCTTACCTTTGTATCCCAAGGGCCTCCTTTGTAGGTCTGCAAAGGAGCTAGAGAAGTCATGTGGATTACAGGATTAATAACAGAAAGATTTCTCTTTAAAAGTACTATTTTAATTCTCTTTTAAATAAGGCATGCTTTCTATGGGAAAAGTAAGAGGGAGAGAAAATCAAAGTTGTAGTCACTTATATTTCTCTTATCTGAATGTAGGAACTGTTAACTGGTTGCTATGCTCCCACCTACTATGGTATAAACAGGAAAACATTGTATTTGACACTGTGTGTGTGTGTATGTATGTGTTTGTGTCTGTGTACACACACGTGTGTATACACTCACAGTTTGTTTTTATTATTATTTTACTTTAAGTGCCAGGATACATGTGCAGAATGTGCAGGTTTGTTACATAGGTATATGTGTGCCATGGTGGTTTGCTGCACCTACTGACTTGTCCTCTAGGGTCCCTCCCCTTCCCCCCTTCCCACACCCCAACAGGCCCCAGTGTGTCTTGCTCTCCTCCCTGTGTCCATGCGTTCTCATTTTTCAACTCCCACTTATGAGTGAGAACATGCAGTGTTTGGTTTTCTGTTCCTTTGTTAGTTTGCTGAGAATGATGGCTTTCAGCTTCATCCATGTCCCTGCAAAGGACATGATCTAGTTCCTTTTTATGGCTGCATAGTATTCCATGGTGTATATTTAGCACATTTTCTTTATCCAATCTATCATTAATGGGCATTTGGGTTGGTTCCATCTCTTTGCTATTGTAAATAGTGCTGCAATAAACATACATGTGCATGTTTCTTTATAGTAGAATGATTTATATTCCTTTGGGTATATACCCAGTAATGGGATGGCTGGGTCAAATGGTATTTCTACTTCTAGATCCTTGAGGAATTGCCATACTGTCTTTCACAATGGTTGAACTAATTTACATTCCCACCAACAGTATAAAAGCATTCCTATTCCTCCACATCTCCAGCATCTATTGTTTCTTGACTTTTTGGTAATTGCCATTCTGACTGGTGTTAGATGGTATCTCATTTTGGTTTTGATGTGCATTTCTCTAATGATCAGTGATGTGGAGCTTTTCTTCATATGTTTGTTGGCTGCATAAATGTCTTATTTTCAGAAGTATCTGTTTATATCCTTAGCCACTTTTTGATGGGGTTGTGTTTTTCTTGTAAATTTGTTTAAGTTCCTTGTAGACTCTGGATATTAGACCTTTGTCAGATGAGTAGATTGCAAAAATTTTCTCCCATTCTGTAGGTTGCCTGTTAACTCTGATGCTAGTTTCTTTTGCTGTACAGAAGCTCTTTATTATAATTAGATCTCATTTGTCAATTTTGGCTTTTGTTGCAATTGTTTTGGCCATTTCGTCATGAAGTCTTTTCCCATGGCTATGTCCTGAATGGTATTGCCTAGGTTTTCCTAGGCGGTTTGGGGTTTTACATTTAAGTCATTAATCCATCTTGAGTTAATTTTTGTATAAGGTGTAAGGAAGGGGTCCAGTTTCAGTTTCTGCATACTGCTGGCCAGTTTTCCCAGCACCATTTATTAAATAGGAAATCCTTTCTTCATTGCTTGTTTCTGTCAGGTTTGTCGAAGAGCAGATAATTGTAGATGTGCCATCTTATTTCTGAGTTCTCTATTCTGTTCCATTCATCTGTGGGTCTGTTTTGGTACCAATACCATGCTGTTTTGGTTGCTGAAGGCTTGTAGTATAGTTTGTAGTCAGGTAGCGTGATGCCTCCAGCTTTGTTCTTTTTGCCTAGGATTGCCTTCGCTATATGGGCTCTACTTTGGTTCCATATAAAATTTAAAGTAGTTTTATTTTTTCTAACACTGTGAAGAATGTCAATGGTAGTTTGATTGGAATGGCATTGAATCTATAAATTACTTTGGGCAGTATGGCCGTTTTCACAATATTGATTCTTCCTATCCATGAGGATGAAATGTTTTCCCATTTGTTTGTGTCCTCACTTATTTCCTTGAGCAGTGGTTTGTAGTTTTCCTTGAAGAGGTCCTTCACATCCCTTGTTAACTTTATTCCTAGATATTTTATTATTCTCTTTAGAGCAATTGTGAATGGGAGTTCACTCATGATTTGGCTCTCTGCCTGTCTATTGTGGATGTATAGGAATGGTTGTGATATATGTTTGACATTTTTTATTCTTTATTTAATTTACAGCAAACTTTTCTCGGGGGGGGTGTATGAAATCATACAGTGCGTAGTCTTTGAGTGGGGTTTCTTGCACTTAGCATAATGCATTTGAGATCGTTCATGTTGTCATACATATCAGTAGTTCCTTTTCATTGCTGAGCAATGTTGCACTGAATGTATGTGCAACTGTTTCACTAATTGAGGGACATTTTGGTTGTTTTCAATTTTTAGCAGTTATGAATAAAGCACTTTGCTTACAGCTGTCTTGGTAAACCTAAGTTTTTACTCCTTTTGTATAAACAGGAGTGGGATTGTTGGATCATATGGTAAGTGTATGTTTAACTTCAGAAGGAACAGCCAAACTGCTTTCAAAGTGGCTGTGCCATTTTACATTCCCACCAGCAATGTGTGAGAGTTCCAGTTGCTCTGCATCATTGCCAGACTTATGACTGTTAGTTCTATCGGTTTCAGCTATTTAAATAGATGTATGTTGCACTGCATTGTGGTTTTAATTTTCTCTTTGTCCTAATGACTAATGACACTGAGGTTACATGTAAATGTATATATATATACAGAGAGGGAGAGAGAGTATGTATATGTGTGTGTGTTTGTGTGTGTGTATATATATATGTATATATATGTATATATATATGTATATATATATATGTATATATATGTATATATATGTATATATATATATATATGTATATATATATATATATATATATAGAGAGAGAGAGAGAGAGAGAGAGAGAGAGAGAGATGGGAGTCTCGCTCTGTCACCCAGGCTGGAGTGCATGGTGCAATCTCATCTCACTGCAACCTCCGCTTCCCAGGTTCAAGCAATTCTCCTGCCTTGGCGTCCCAAGTAGCTGGGACTACAGGTGCACGCCTCCATGCCCGGCTAACTTTTTGTATTTTTGTAGAGATGGGGTTTCACCATGTTGCCCAGGCTGGCCTCGAACTCCTGAGCTCAGGCAATCCACCCACCTCGGCTTCCCAAAGAACTGGGATTAAAGGCATGAGCCACCACGCCCAGCCCCATTTGTATGTTTTCTTTGGTGAAGCATTTAAAAACAAATCTTTGACCAAAAATTGGATGATTGTTTTAAATGCTGAGTTTTGAGGGATTTTTTTTTTTTTTTTACATACTGTGGCTACAAGTCATTTGTCAGACATGTGATTTGAAAATAGATTACTTTAATATATGTGTTGTTTAATAAACTTGTTGTTTTATTCTCTTAACACTGTCTTTCACAGAGTAAAAGGCTTTTTTAAGAAAGCCCTATTTAACACTTTTTTATTTTAGGGTTCATCCTTTTGGTGTCATATCTAAAACCCCTTTGCCTAATCCAAGGTCTTAAAAACTTTCTCCTGTGTATTCTTGCAGATTTTTTTTTTTAAGGATAGCTTAATGTTCAAGTCATCCTAGACAGAACCTTGCTGATTCTGTTAGGTCTTTGAACACTGAACCTGATTTTCTAGGTTCCTATATTGATTTTGAGACCATCCAAGTGAAAGTGCTTTGTAAATTCTAAAATGCCATAGACTTTTTAGTTATGTTTCCTTATGTTTAAAATTATGAAAACAGGAACTGCTATACACTTATATGTTGATCACAACCTTGTGCCTCATTTCTTGACTTCCCTGTACCTCTGCTCTTTCTAGCTCAGTAAAATAAAGCATGACGTTTATGAGTTCTGGATTTTTACACATTGATTTTGTACCCTGAGACTTTACCGAAGTTGCCTATTAGCTTAAGGAGCTTTGGACTGAGACGGTGGGATTTTCTAAAAATAGAATCATGTCATCTGCAACCAAGACAATTTTACTTCTTCTCTTCCTATTTGAATACGCTTTATTTCTTTCTCTTGCCTGATTCACCTAGCCAGAACTTCCAATACTATGTTGAATAGGAGTGGCTAGAGAAGGGATTCTTGTCTTGTACCGGTTTGGAATGCTTCCAGTTTTTGCCCATTCAGTATAATATTGGTTGTGGGTTTGTCATAAATAGCTCTTATTATTTTGAGATACGTTCCATCATTACCTAGTTTATTGAGAGTTTTTAACATGAAGAGATGTTGAATTTTCTCAAAGGCCTTTTCTGCATCTATTGAGATAATCATGTGATTTTTGTCATTGGTTCTGTTTATGTGATGGATTATGTTTATTGATTTGCATATGTTGAACCAGGCTTGTATCCCAGAGATGAAGTTAACTTGATCGTGGTGGACAAGTTTTTTGATGTGCTGCTGGATTCGGTTTGCCAGTATTTTATTGAGAATTTTCATATCAGTGTTTATCACAGATGTTGGCCTGAAGTTTTTGTTGTTGTTGTGTCTCTGCCAGCTTTTGTTATCAGGATGATGCTGGCCTAATAAAATGAGTTAGGGAGGAGTCCCTCCTTTTCAACTGTTTGGAATAGTTTCAGAAGGAATGGTACCAGTGCCTCTTTGTACCTCTGGTAGACTTTGGCTGTGAATCTGTCTGGTCCTGGGCTTTTTTCGGTGAGTAGGCTATTAATTACTGCCTCAATTCCAGAACTTGTTATTGGTCTGTTCAGGCATTAGACTTCTTCCTGGGTTAGTATTTGGAGGGTGTATGCATCCAAAATTTATCCATTTCTTCTAGACTTTCTAGTTTATTGCATAGTGTTTATAGTATTCTCTGATGATAGTTTGTATTTCTGTGGGGTCAGTGGTGATATCCCCTTTATCATTTTTATTGTGTGTATTTGATGCTTCTTTCTTTTCTTCTTTATTAGTCTAGCTAAAGTCCTATATATTTTATTAATTTTTTTCCCAAAAACAGCTTCTGGATTCATTAATTATTTTTCAGAGTTTTTTTTTTTGGTGTTTCTATTGCCTTCAATTCTCCTCTGATCTTAGTTATTTTTTGCCTTCTGCTAGCTTTTGGATTTGTTTGCTCTTGCTTCTATAACTCCTTAATTTATGATGTTAGGGTGTCGATTTGAGATCTTTCTTGCTTTCTAATGTGTGCATTTAGTGCTATAAATTTCCCTCTTAACACTGCTTTAGCTGTGTCCCAGAGATAATAGTACATTGCCTCTTTGTTCTCATTGGTTTCAAAGAACTTCTTGATTTCTGACCTAATTTCATCATTTATCCAGGTATCATTTAGGAGCAGGTTGTTCAGTTTCCATGTAATTGTTTGATTTTGAGTGAGTTTCTTAATCCCAAGTTCTAATTTGATTGCACTGTGGTCTGAGAGACTGCTTGTTACGATTTCAGTTCTTTTGCATTTACTGAGGAGTGTTTTACTTCCAATTATGAGGCCAATTTTAAAATAAGTGTCATGTGGCACTGAGAAGAGTGTATATTCTGTTGATATGGGGTGGAGAGTTCTGTAGATATCTATTAGGTCCACTGGATCCAAAGCTGAGTTCAAGTCCTGAATATCCTTGTTAACTTTCTGTCTCGTTGATCTAATATTGACAGTGGGTTGTTAAAGTCTCCCACTATCATTGTGTGAGAGTCTGTCTCTTTGTAGGTCTCTAAGAACTTTTTTATTTAATCTGGGTGCTTCTGTATTGGGTGTATATATATTTAGGATAGTTAGCTCTTCTTGTTTAATTGATCCCTTTACCATTATGTAATGCCCTTGTCTTTTTTTATCTTTGTTGGTTTAAAGTCTGTTTTGTCAGAGACTAGGATTGCAACCCCTGTTTTCTTTTTTCTTTTTTTTTGCTTTCCATTTGCTTGGTAAATTTTCCTCCATCCTTTTATTTTGAGCCTATATGTGTCTTTCCACATGAGATAGGCCTCCTGAATACAGCACACTGGTGGGTCTTGATCTTTATCCAATTTTCCAGTATCTGTCTTTTAATTGGGACATTTAGCCCATTTATATTTAAGGTTAGTATCGTTATATGTGAATTTGATTCTGTCATCATAATGCTATCTGGTTATTTTGCACACTAGTGGATGCAGTTTCTTCATAGTGTTATTGGTGTTTATATTTTGGTATGTTTTTGCAGTAACTGTTACTGGTTTCTCCTTTCCATATTTAGTGCTTCCGTTAGGAGCTCTTGCATGGCAGGCCTAGTGGTGACGAAATCCCTCAGCATTTGGTTGTCTGGAAGGGATTTTATTTCTCTTTCACTTACAAAGTTTAGTTTGGCTGGATATGAAATTCTGGGTTGAAAATTATTTTCTTTAAGAATGTTGAATATTGGCCCCCACTCTCTTCTGGCTTGCAGGGTTTCTGTTGAGTGGTCTGCTATTTTTCTGATGGGCTTCCTTTTGTGGGTAACCCAATCTTTCTCTCTGTCTGCCTTTAACATTTTTTCCTTAATTTTGACCTTGGAGAATCTCATGATTATGTGTCTTCAGGTTGATCTTCTCGTGGAGTTTCTTGGTGGTTTTCTCTGTATTTCCTGAATTTGAATGTTGGCCTGTCTTGCTAGGTTAGGGAAGTTCTCATGGATAATATCCTGAAGTGTATTTTCCAGCTTTTTCCATTCTCCCCATCTCCTTCAGGTACTCTAATCAATTGTAGATTCAGTCTTTCTATGTAGTCCCATATTTTTCAGAGGCTTCGTTCATTCCTTTTCATTCTTTTTTCTCTAATCTTGTCTGAATGCCTTATTCCAGTAAGGTGGTCTTCAATCTCTGATATCCTTTCTTCTGCTTGGTTGATCCTGCTATCGATAATTGTGTATGCTTCACAAAGTTCTCGTGCTGTGTTTTTCAGCTGCGTCAGGTCATTTATGTTCCTCTCTAAACTGGTTATTCTAGTTAGCTGCTCTTCTAACCTTTTATCAAGGTTCTTAGCTTCTTTGCATTGGGTTAGAACATACTCCTTTAGCTCAGCGGTGTTTGCTATTACCCATCTTCTGAAGCCTACTTCTGTCAATTTGTCCATCTCATTCTCTGTCCAGTTCTGCGCCCTTGCTGGAGAGGTGTTGAGATCATTTGGAGGAGAAGAGGCACTCTGGCCAGTTGGGTTTTCAGTGCTTTCTTTTTGTTAATTCTTTCTCATCTTCATGAGTTTGTCTAATTTCAATCTTTGAGGCTGCTGAACTGTGGATGGGGTTTTTGTGGGTACTTTTTATTGTTTTTGATGCTGTTGTCATTGCTTTCTGTTTGTTTTTCTTTAAATAGTCAGGTCCCTCTTCTGTAGGGCTGCTGCAGTTTGCTGGGGGTTCACTTCAGGCCCTACTCATCTGGTTCACTCCTGCACCTGGAGATGTCACTTAAGGAGGCTAGAGAACAGCAAAGATGGGTGCCTGCTCATTCCTCTGGGATTTCTGACCTCGAGGTGCACCAACCTGATGTCAATAGGATGGCTTCTATATAGATTGCCTGACAGTCCCTGTTGGAGGGTCTCAACCAGTTGAGCGGCATGGGGAACAGGACCATTTAATGAAGCACTTTGACTGTCCCTTGGTGGAGAGGGTGTGCTTAGCTGGGAGGAAACCCACTCATCTGGGCTGCTGGATTCCTAAGAACTAGCAGGAGGAAAGGCTAAGTCAGCTTGTCCACAGAGACTATGGCCACCCCTTCCCCTAGAGGCTCAGGCCCAGGGAGATTAGACTTCTGTCTCTGAGCTCCTGGCTGGAGTTGCTGGAGTTCCTGCAGGGAGGCCCCACACAGTGAGGAGAAATGGGTCAGGGTCAGGCCTAAAGAGGTGCTCTAGTCACATCTGCCACAGCAGGTGTGTTGGGCTGTGGGGGACACCTCTTGGGACCAAGTGTCTAGCCTCCCTGGCACCGGCAGGGAAAAAGCACAGCCTGGAGCTATGGAGATGGCTGCCACTACCATTCCTGTGCCCAGAGAACTTAGTGTGTCAGGCAGCGATCGGCCCCAGTGCTGGTGGCTGCCCCACCACAAGGAGCTCAAATGGCTTAGACAGCAGGCAGCTGCAGCTGTGGTGCTGGTTGCCTCTCTCTCCAGGAGCCCGGAGGATTCACCAGGTTCTAGCTGAGAGGCTGTTGAGAATCTGCGTGGCTCCAGGGTTGGGAGCCTAGGCCCTGGTGGGGTGGGTTCACTAGTGCGATCTTAGGATCCATGGCTTGCACAGTTCCATGGCAAAAGCAGTTTCCCCAGCTGGGTAGCATGCTCAGTCACCACCTCCTTTGGTTGTAGGGG
Source organism: Nomascus leucogenys (assembly GCF_006542625.1). Taxonomy (NCBI): domain Eukaryota; kingdom Metazoa; phylum Chordata; class Mammalia; order Primates; family Hylobatidae; genus Nomascus; species Nomascus leucogenys. The sequence goes on from NC_044386.1 coordinate 116,220,439, forward strand.
TGGGGGCTCCCCTGTCACATGTGGCTGTTAGATGAGCCCCCGCACCACATTGCTCTTCCTTCCTCTCTGTGGGTCATGCCAGCCACCTACTCAGTTCTGATGAGAGAACCTGGATACCTCAGTTACCCGTGCAGGATTCACATGCTATTATGATTCTTTTCAGCAGGAACCTCCTACCACTGCTGCTTCTAGTCGGCCATCTTGGCCCCACCCACTACACTCATAGTTCTATCTATCTGTGTCTTCCTAGAGTTTTAAAGTATGCATTTTAAAGTCAGGAAAAACCTGGTTTTTAATCCACCAGTAAGGAAAGATATATAAATCATTCTCGATAACCTTGATAAAAGGTTAGAAGAGAAGCTAACTAGAATGATGATAACATTCAGCTCCCACTTAAAAGTGGACACATAAGGGGGAACAACCCACAGTGGGGCCCATCGGGGTGGGCAAAGAGATGGAGAGCTTCAGGAAGAATAGCTAATGAATGCTGGGCTTAATACGTAGTTAGTGGGTTGATCTGTGCAGTAAACCACCATGGCACACATTTACCTATGTAACAAACCTTCACATCCTGCACATGTACCCCAGAACTTAAAATACATGTTGAAGAAAAAATAAAGGTATAAAACTACTTTGACTTATCGCTCTCTACCTGGATTACCCCCAACTCTATAATGAGGATAATAATAGTATGCATTTCGCTTACCTAGAATACCTAGCATAATTAAACAGAATAATTAACTTAAAGGATTTAGCAAAATGTTTGCAAATGTAATATCTAAAATATTAGCTATCTTCATTATAAAAAATGAGAACATATTGCAAATTGCTTTTAACCTATGTTTTTCATAAAATCTCTTGTCATTAAAGTGCTTCAAAACATGCTTTTTCAATTATTGCACAGGACTTCATCATATCCATGTGCCATAATATGTATAACATATTATGTATAACATATGTATATGTATAACCATGTTCATATCCTTGAAAATATACATGAGTTTCAATCTTTTACTATTGTAAATAGCATTGTAATGGAAAATCTTAATTCTGCCCATGTTGGTGGAACAATTATCCTGCATAGAATAATGTTCTGGGCACTAGAACAAACAAGGCAGGTATAATCACTATCCCCATGGTATTTATGGAAATTAAATAAGCAGTTTGAACAAAGCATAATGCCATAGTATATGAAGTAGATGTTATTGTAGAACAGTCTCCTCAGAATTGGGGGTCAGGAAGTCTTCTGGGAGGAAGTAATATCTGAATGGATGCTGCAGGATGAGTGGAAATCTTCCTGATGGACAAAAGCCTGTCGGAAAGTGCTTGTGGTATTCCAACAAAAATGAATAGCACACAAGAAGGCTTGGGGATACAACAGTGCATGAACTAGAAAGAAACCCACACATGTACAGTCAACTGATCTTCAACAAGGGTGTCGAGAATACACAATGGGGAAAGAAGAGTATCTTCAACAAATAATGTTGGGATAACTGGACATACACATGCCAAAGAATGTTAACTGGTTGCTATGCTCCTATCTGCTAACTAGCAAACTGTTGTACCCCTATCTTACACCATATCCCAAAATGATCTCAAAATGGATTAAAATTTAAATGTAAGAACTGAAGTTGTAAATTTCCTCAAAGAAAACACAGGAGCAAAGCTTCATGACATTGGTCTTGTCAATGATTTCATGGGTATGACACCAAAGGCACCAGAAACAAAAGCAACAATAGACAAATGGGGCTTATACTAAGTTAAAACACATCTACATGCAAAGAAAACACTCTACAGTGAAAAGGCAACCTATGCAATGTGAGAAATTATTCACAAATCACATATTCAATAAAAAGTTAATAACCAAAATATATAGGGAACTCCTACAACTCAATTAAAAATTGAGAAAAGACTTGAATAGACATTTCTCCACAAAAGACAGATAAATGGCCAACAGGTCTACAAAAAGGTGCTCAACATCACTAATCATCAGGGAAATGCAACTCAAAACCACAATGAGCTATTTCACACCTGTTAGGATGACTATTATTTTAAAAATAAATAAAAGATAACAATTTTAGCAAGGTTATGGATAAATTGCTCAACCTCAATTTTAATAAGAAAAATACAAATTTAAACGGACATCTCATGAAAGTTTTGACACAAGACTCAGTTGGAAGAGCAGTGGGCCAACCTACACTCTCATGGGTTGATGGTGGCAATGCAAAATGGTAGACACATGGGAAAAAAATGATCATATCTGGCAAAATGACAAACACATTTTTTGACTGAATAGTACAAATTTTAGAAATCTATCCCAATTTTACCTGGCCAAAAAAATTGCTTAGGCACAAGAATATTCTCTGTGGCATTATTTTTAAAAGCAAGAAATTGAAAACAATCCAAGTATCTTTCAGTAGGGCAATGTTTGAATAAACTACAGTATATTAATATATTATCAACTCAAATTATATTTTAAGAAAACCTAGGTTATTTAAATATAGGCTGAGTACAAGGTCATATCTATGAATTATTGATCATTTTGTAAGATATAAGTATGGCATTACTACGATTACATAAAAAACAACCTTTTTTTCTTTAAACAGAGGCATATGGATATATATAGGGGTGAAGTGACATGATGTCTGTGATTTGCTTTAAAATTTTATTAAGGTAGACCAAGAAATTAAACAATGGTTTCAAATAAAAGTTGTGATTACCAGTGATTTGTCTACTTGGAGGTAGTATAAAAATATGTGTTAAAGTATACAATAGCTTAACTAGTGAAAACAACTCTATGGCTATTTTTAAAATATAGAAAGATTATATGTCAATATTAAATATATTTTAAATAATATTCTGTCAATTCAGATCTTAAAATGCTAATACCATGAATCAGTGTAGATAGCATAATGCTCACTGATGTACTAGAATCATAGAATTCCATCCCGGGAAATTCTTTAACCATTATTGCCCATACATATTCCTTTCTGATGTCTGAGTGAAGTAGTTATCCAGCCTCTATTTACACACATTTAGAAACAGAGAACTCACTACTTTATGAGGTGGCTCATTTTATGCTTGAGCAGCTCTTCCTTTTAGTGATCCAAAGAAATTTTCCATGAAAGTTTTGGAGCTTAGATAACCTCTTGTGCCCCTAGAGATGCAAGCACAATGCATGAAGAGAAAAAGCAAGAGCTCAAGAAAAGACTAAGGCAAAAGCTGGTGAATCCAAATCAGGATCCCATCCCAGGGACCCATGTCCCTAATCTTCACCCTTTCCCTCAATAGACACTAGTCACTTTCAGTTCCAGTGACATGATTGATTCTAGCCATGAAATTCTGGATTCAGTGGCATACATCTGGTGACATGCTATTGAATAGTTGACGTCTATTCTAGATCAACTAGATCAACTGACTGGTTTCTGGTTTTTGTTTTTGTTTTTTTATCTCTTCCTTCCTACAGCTTTGGGTAAGAGTGTGATTATGAGGAAGAGGGAATCGCACGGAGTGTGATCACAGCCAATGAGTTAACACTGACCTCAAGGCAGACTAGGATCCCTCTTTGGGAGCCCCACTCTAAGCGCCCATCTTATGTCAATGTGTAAATATTTGAAAAAACAATATTACTCTTGAGTCACATCCTTGCTAACATTAATTGGCTGTTTACTGTGTGTTAGGTGATTTCACATATTTGTAATACTCACAAAGATAGCATGAGCGATGTTGTCTTATTCCTATTTTACAGAGAAGGAAACAGAAAGAAAAATCATAATAAATAAAAAGTCAGTACTCAAGTTCTTGCATATTGGACTCCAGAGTCTATAAATGTGTTTCATGACTAAAAGCTATTGGTGCAGAAATTAATTCCAAATTCCAGAGATGATCAACACAGTCCATAGGCCTAAGTGGCTTTCTCACTACTTATGATAGACTTTATACTTCTTTAAAAGAGCTGAAGTCCAAGTCAGGAATTTTGCATCCAGATTACTATTTTGCTTTCTTATGCATGAACTTAGGGTCAGCTATATAGGGTATCATAAAATCACTGCATCTCCTTCTTGGGTTTGTGCTGTTGACTTTTTGGGCCCAAATTTTGGTTATTACACTGATTCCCATTAAATTTTGCCTAACTTTTTATTCAGCCCACTGATGAGTTGATCATGAACTTATAAGGCCCTGGATCTATTTTGAAATGTTTTCTAATTTTTCAAGTTTTGTGAACTCTGTTGTTTTGATTTCTCCATTTTTTTTCAATTATTCCCTACAACATTAAACAGATATCCCTGTAACATACAGCCAGAAATCACATTTCAATTTGAACCCCAATTTACCATCCAGCAGCCTGTGATACAATAATTCAATCTCCTAACTTCAACATCGGCACCTATGCCTCTCTTTGTTCACAGGTGTCTTAGGAGAAGACGTGTATATACTCACTGACACCCATCTGTATTGTGGCTGCCACAGTGGCTCTGCAAAAAGTAAGATAAAACAAAAAGAATGTCTTAGGAGACTGTGCCTCCTCTACAATCTGTGTTGACTCTGAAACCGTTATCCCCAGAATCTGGCTCTGGGTCTTTATCAGTTTTCCTAGTCTCTCCTTTGTGCCCTTATCTTCCTCCTTTTGCCGTCCCATCTGTTTCCTGTTCCCCCATCCTTCAAAGACCAGGGACCACCAGGACCACCAGACCATGTCAACCTTGCTCAAAGCCTTTCACGTTACCACAGCTTCTTCATTTCATCTTTCTGGGGACATTCTACTTGTTGTTCCCATTGTGTGAGATGGTTCTCCTGGATTTTCACTCATTCAACACAAGTTTACTCTAATGCTTTTCAGAGACAGCGCAGATGTAAAATGAAAGTTGACATGTGCCTTGCATCCACTGACGATGTCACAGTGTAAACAGCAGCCCCATTGCCTAGCCCGAATAGAACAAAATAGCTGAGGAGACTGAATGTTTGGTTTTTCTTAACCTACACTTTCATTCCTGAGCTTATGTGGAATTTCAGCTATCTAGGTATTAATTGGTCGATTGCTGTCACTCCCAAGTTGTTATCTCATCACTCCATTTTTTTAAGAAGCGTGCTTGAAAATCTGCACTTGTCAGAGAGTTTGCTCCCAGTTCCTCTCCCATTACAAATGTGGCACCATCTTCCCTCCTTCACATGATAGCAGACTTCACAGGGCTCCCTGTTAACAGGATGAAAACAAGCTATGGACTATCTAATAGAGAGTATATTTATGATATCTTTATTAATATTCTGGTTTACTACAAAAAAAGCATATGCCATATATATCATATTCAATCATCTTTTAAATAAGCCTTTAATATGAGCCAGATACATAGATAGCTCTGGAGATGCAATAATGAATGGCACAGATTCTTTCCCCAGAGAGTGATCCTGTGTCTATTAGTGCACACAGTTAAAGATGGACAGAGATTGTATATAATAATGAACAAAGACTGAAAAATAGGGGCTCAAAATTAGTATATTAGAGACTTTTCCTGTTTATTTCTGTTGATTTTCCATTTATTCCTGATATTTCAATTCTTCTGTTAGAAAAATCGTATAGCCTAGTGATTTAGATCTTCAGCTTTGAAATTATTTGCTATATAAATGCTTCCACTTACCACCTCTGTGACCTTGTGGAAGCTAATAACCTCTCTGATACTCAGTTCCTTCAACTAGAAAAATCCTGTAAGAGTATTCTGAAGACATAACATATGCCACATGTGCATGGTGCCTTACCAGCTAGCACTGGGTGAGCACTTACCTGCCATGTGTCTCACACTGTTTGAAGAGTTTTGCATGTATTTTCTCATGCCTGTTTCACAATTACCCTTGAAGTTTGTGCTTTCATGCTTTCCACATTTCAGATCACTATGCTGACACAGGTTAAGTGGAGGTGTCAGTGTGCTAACTCAGGCTGTCTGACACCAGAGTCCTGGGGTTAGCCATCAAGTACATGAAGGGTAGATTTAATCAGTTATAGGAAAAGCAAAAAGTAAAGTACCATGAACCCCTTCTACTTTTCGTTCATCCATTCCTCACAAACAACTTTAGTTCAGCAACTAATGGGCAGATTCGGCCTCTCCAGTAAGTACTTTCATTGCCTTTTGCATATTGATATAGGCTAATATGACCCAGGTCCCACATGACCGCAGACAACCACGGTTCTTGCTGTATGTGGGGTGCAGGGCTGTTGGATGTGACAAAGTTTAAAGAGCATTTTTGCTTCCCATTCTTCAGGCTGGAAGGTGGTGCAGCAATTCTTGTCCAAAATCAAAGGTGACTGGTTGGAGTGCATAGACTTCTGTGGTCTCGTCAGAGAAGGAGCGTAACCCTTCAGTCCATCTTCAGAAGCAATATGAGTCAGAAAAAAGAAAAAAAGTCAAGTCTTCCTGTCCCTAATATATAGTCATCCAGAGCTGATGAAGGTCATGCATTTTGATAATAATCCAACAACATTCTAATAAATGAACCTCAGAATATTTTATGGCTGGTGTTGTGGTTAGTTTTACGTCATCTTGGCTAGGCAATAATATCCAATTATTCAATCAAACACTAAAATAGCTGTCGCTTTGTGGGTATTTTGTAGCTGTGATTAACACCTCAGTCTGTTGACTAAATCAACAGATTGGTTGGATGATTGAGAAGAAATCATCCACAATAATCTGGGTGGGCTTCATCCAATCAATCAAAAGACTGAAAAGCAAAATTGGGGTTGCCCTGAGGAAGAAGAAATGTGGTCTGCGGACTGCGCCATCAGCTCCTGCCTGCCTCCTGGCCTGCCCTGCAGATTTCAGATGTGCCTAGTCAACCCCCGCAATCACATGGCATATACCAATTCATTGCACTAAAATTTCCAAATGAGGGTGCAAACACACACACACAAACACACACACACAAACACACACACACACGCACACACACAGGTTCTGTTTCTTTGGTAGAACTCTGATGGATATACAGTAGTCAATATCCAAAAGCACCACATGCACTCACTTGCTAAGGGTGCAAGACTATACCAGGCTGTAATGATTTTTCACCCATCGTGAATGATTGCACATTTAATTCATGTCACGGAACAGAAGAGTGACAAACATCTTTCAAAATGGAATTCTGGTGTCTGAAGTGCCCCATCATCACTTACTTGTGGATTAGTCAGTTGCCATAGAAACCCCAACAACCTGCAGCTGCAGGTCCCCCAATTCTGGCTATGACAACAGGCACGAAGAAGGGAGTCTGCAAGGTTAGCGTTGCTGTTGACGCAGAGCTTCAGAGCTAGGAAAACTGACAAATGGGGCACTGTGGAGTGAGGTCATCAGGGAGGAAGGGATTATGACACCACTGTTGTTATCGTCTTGTGTTTTTTCTGGTGTTCAGAGAGAACCAAGGGACAGGATAAAATAGTGGCTGCGTACCCACCAGCACTGCCTGCCCTCTGCGAACTGTTCTTCTGACACCCTCATTAGTGTTTGTCTCCTCAAGAATTCTCATGCCCATATGTTCTCACTCATAAGTGGGAGTTGAACAATGAGAACACATGGACACAGGGAGGGGAACATCACACACCCACACCAGGGCCTGTCATGGGGTGGGGGAAAGGGGAGAGAGAGCATTAGGACAAATACCTAATACACGCGGGGCTTAAAACCTAGATGATGGGTTGATAAGTGCAGCAAACCACCATGGCACATATATACCTGTGTAACAAACCTCTACATTCAGCACATGTATCCCAGAACTTAAAGTAAACTAAAATAAAATAATGAAATAAAAGAATTGTCATGCCCATAGATATGCACAGCAATATTTCAAATTTCTAATCAGACCTGAAAGGCATTCTAAGAAATCTCACTTGAGATACTTTATTAATGATTAGAGTCAGTCAGTTTTTCCATTCTTTACTTTTCACAAGTAATTATCCAAATTGATCCCCATATCCCATAAAGAAAAACGTATTTCTACCTGTGCTTTTACATAATTATAGTATCACAGCTATAAAGGCAGTGATGGCACAACTGTATATGTGGGTGTAGGCCTCAATATATATAAAGAATATAAATCAACATAATATATGTCCATGTATATTCATGTTTAATTATTTGATGGTCAGGAAGATTTTAATATGTCTTTATAATATTTGAATCCCCTAAAAATATTTTCTCAATTCGACCTGGAAAATTCAAGGAAAAAAGAATTCTGAGTCCTCAGTGAAATTAATATTTATTTACAAAAAATAAACAGTTGGTAGAGAGGTACTGGCCTAAGAAAAAAACTTCACTAACTTCTAAAATTTGTTTTGGAGTAGGCCTGAATCTCAAGATATATTGTTAGTGCTGTTAAAAAGGAAAAGGAGCATGGAGGGTATGTTTCCTGCTATCCATTTCATCCTCCATGTTTGTTCAGCTACTTTTCATTTCATATTTTTAAAGGCCAACATTTTATATTTAATAGCTTAATACTATTTTAATATTACACCTTTTAAACCTCACTTACATATTTTCTGAGGAAACGAATACAGGTTTGCTACAACTGAAATATAAACCTTCTTTTAATTAGTTCCAAAAGCATATTTTATTGGAATTTAAGACCATGTAAAGAATGAAATGAGATCCCATAATCTTAAAAGCATGACTCAGCCACTTCTAAAATTTTACATCATATCAACACAAAATGACCATAACTAGATATATTTTATGTTGTACATTAGGTGTATATTTTTGCTGCAGGAAATATAAAAAAAAGTAAATATGTGTACATACACATACACACACATACCCCTATATATTATCAAAGTCTCATGTAGAGTAACATCAGTGTCTATTATGGACCAGACACGGAACTGGCTATTTTGCACATTTGACTAGTCAAACATTATAAAAGCTATGGAAGTTCTTAATTATTTAATTAATATTGGACGTTTTCCAATTTGAAGGATTTCAAATTGTTTTCAGTGACGTAAAAAATGTGCCCAAATGGCCCAATTGGAAAGTAAGGACATTTTTTCCATCACTCATGGAATTTTTTTTTTTTTTTTTTTTTTTTTTTTTTGAGACGGAGTCTCGCTCTGTCGCCCAGGCTGGAGTGCAGTGGCGCAATCTCGGCTCACTGCAAGCTCCGCCTCCCGGGTTCACGCCATTCTCCTGCCTCAGCCTCTCCAAGTAGCTGGGACTACAGGCGCCCGCCACCACGCCCGGCTAATTTTTTGTATTTTTTAGTAGAGTCGGGGTTTCACCGTGGTCTTGATCTCCTGACCTCGTGATCCGCCTGCCTCGGCCTCCCAAAGTGCTGGGATTACAAGCGTGAGCCACCGCGCCTGGCCAATCATGGATTTTTTACAAGTCATCCTATGTTAGGCCACAAATATTATCCCAATGTTTAAATCTTACAACAAATAATACATGCAAGGTTTGCTATTAATGTCCCGCATTATTTCAGAAATAATTTAAGGCATATTATGAGGTAGGTGAACATATTTCCCATTTCATCCAGGATAACCTAGTGTAGCTTGTTGTTCAGAAATAATTATTAACAGTCCCTTTCACTCTCAAAAGTGTTCCCATTAGGATGATAAATTAACTGGTTTCCCCATTTAAAAGCCAACATAACATAGACCAAAACAACATCAATAAGAAAGGTGATAGGAAGCATGGCTTGGATTTCTACTGCTATTGTGGTTAATTCTATTGCTGCTTTCCCAGAAGCAAAGGGGTTAGTTACAAAAGCCACTTACAGTTCAAAAACAAAATCTTAAAAATTTTCCAAAGTAAAATGTGCACTAGTCACATTCACTGGACACAATAAAATTACTAGAACCTGGTATCAAAAGTTTCAGTGAAAGCCCCATCCACTCAGAAATTAGAAGGTATTCCTTAATAAAAATAATTTCTGGGTCACAGTGGAAATCAGAAGAACAGAAGATAGTGATAAATGGTAATAATCAGATTTTTTAAGATATGCAGCTCCACCTATATTTAGAATAAATTTTACATAATAAATAATGCTTTTATTATTGCATGAAAAAATAAAGAAACAGGGCATTTGATTTAAAACACTTTAATGAGAGCAACTAGATGTCCAAGGAAAGCAAGAAAAAATATACAATAATGTAAAAAATAATGAATTGTAACAAAATATTTAAATGACAAACAAAAAATAGTTTGTTTCCTCTTTAAAAATATCAACCAAAAGACATATTTTGGCCTAGAAAATGAAAGAAAAGGAAGAGGACTTACAGTAATCAGAGAAAGAAATGGAAACCAATACCAGTTACTGAGGACATTTTATCATAAAAGCCACTCATGTGCAATTCTATCCTAAAAAATATGGAAATGTGGACATAACATAAAGCTTTGTGGAAAAACATAAATGCCAAAATTTTACTAAAAAGAAAAAAAAATCCGGTAGCTATAAAAATACGTTGAAAAAGTCACAGCTACTTCTGTAAAGCTCAGCTTTGGATTTTGTTTATAGCACCTTCAAATATTTAGGTACTTAGATATTAGATCATGTTCATGTCCCATGAACTTGTCCAAACTATAAGAAAAGGAAGCCTTCCATGTCTTTTTCCAAAGCTAAGACAACCCTGGCATCAAAGACAGCAGAAGCTCCCCATATACAACTTCTAAAATAGGTTAGTCATTTTAATTATTACACTAGGATTAATTGGGGATTATTAAATAAATATGACGATGGTTTAAAATTAGATATCCAAGTTAAATAATTCATAAGTTCAAAAAAGAAATCCTATGTGCTAATCTTAATATTTGCCAAAAAGTTATTTTGAAACATTTCACATTCTTTCCTAATTTAAAAAAGAAAAACTATTAAATTAATTACTGACATTAAGAACTGATATTAAGTACTTATACTCCAAAATATCCTACCGAATTTCTCTCTGAAATAAACCACAATTTTCATGCCTAATGGTAAAATTCAATGTGGGTTCTCATTAAAATCAAGAACATGTCAAGATTTATACACATGGATGGAGGCCCAGAGAAGTTGGTGGTGGTGATGTCAGGGTAGGGAGATTTTTGTTTGTTTGTTTGTTTGTTTTGAGACGGAGTTTTGCTCTTGTTGCCCATGCTGGAGTGCAATGGCGTAATCTCAGCTCACCACAACCTCTGCCACTTGGGTTCAAGCGATTCTCCTGCCTCAGCCTCCCGACTAGCTGGGATTACAGGCATGTGCCACCACGCCCGGCTAATTTTTGTATTTTCAGTAGAGACGGGGTTTCTCCATGTTGGCCAGGCTGGTCTCAAACTCCCGACCTCAGGTGATCCACCCACCTCGGCCTCCCAAAGTGCTGGGATTACAGGCATGAGCCACCACGCCCGGTCCAGAGATTTTTAAAAGATTGTTTATTTTACTTTTTTCTTTAGATTGTCTCTACTTTCTAAATATTTGCATGTTGCCATATGTACCCTTTAATAATAATTTATAAATAAATGTTAAAGGAAAGAAAAATGAGGTTAAGAACACAACATAGAGACCAATATAAAAAAGTGTGCCACGGAGTTTATGCTTTTCCTATAGGTAGGGCTGGCAGTTGTCAGGTATCCACCAGTACAGCTAGGCAGTTGTTAAAAGAGTGAAATATTTCCGTATTAGAGAAATTGCCTGCTTCGTAAACATTCAAGCGGCTCCAGTCAGTACTCAGTACTCAAGCTGCTGGGCCCCTTTTCTAGACAACCAACCTTCGTCGGCAATTTAGGATTCCCGGCCAGTTAAGCAGCAAGGCTAGGAGACTGCTCCAACTCTAAAGCCAGGGCACACTCTAAATAGCAGGTAGGCCCCTGTGTTGCTGGTTTCTAAATCTTTTGAACATCAACCTCCTCTACGCACTTGCCTCATATTTGCCTGTGAATTCCTCAGCAGTAATCCAATTGCATGACATAAGTTAGGCAATCCTCCAGATTTTTAAATAAAATACAAACCAATTGCTCAGCAGAAACTGTATCCCCAATTAAAAAAAAAAATTATTGTCACCGTCTTGGTCCCAACCGGGACTCCTCACACAGGGAATTCTGGTAATATAATCAACAGGGTCCTGAAGGGCTTTCCTGCTTTCCCTGCATGGAGATGATCGGCGAGCTGCTTCGTATGGCACCACATGGAACATGAACCAAAGCGCAGGTCTTCATTACCGCACCCCCATGGAGGTGCTCTGGCTTATGTCAGGGGAACCATGAAATATTTACACACGAGGAAATGAGACTCTAGGAGATTAAACAATATCTTATATCTAGTCACATGCTACTATTTATCATAACGTATCTGTTGGGCATTAACCACTTTATGTACACTATCTCTTGATTCTCCAACCACACTGTGAGACAGGTATTATCAAGAGCTATTTTATCCTCTATAAGACAGTGTTAGGCTCAGAGCCGTGAGGTAGCTTGTTCATGATCAGACAACCAGGAAGCATCAGAAGCTTCATAAGGCATTCCAAACCAATCCTGTCTGACTTTACAACTTTTAATTCTTCAATATTTTAACCTAATTCTCCCGATCATTCCACTATCCTCCCTCCCTACCATCTGGCTTAATCTGGCTCCTTCTAACCCCCAGCTCTCCCTGGGGCACCCTCACTGCCTTCTCCAGGATGATGTGAAATCCTTTAAAACATGTCCCAAGTGTAAGTAAAGATCTTCGAGCACAAAGGGTGTTGCACAGAGCAGCAGGCTTCCATCCTTTGTTATAAAACAGAGCTTCTCTGCTACCCTATTTCCATTCAACTTTCTTCACCAAGCATGCACTTTAGCAACCTCGTTCAAAGCCCCTATAAATGGAGATGTGAAATGGGAATGGTGACACAGCGGCGAGGGCAGAGGTACGCAGTGCCACCATCATGAATTAGTAAAGCATCTTCGCAACAGGGGTCTTCTGCCCATTTGGCCTCAGCCATGCCAGCCGTGCCCCAAGCACAGAGAACAAAACTTCAGCTTCTATTCTCCTTTTATTGGCAATGTTTTCCTTTACTTTGACGTCAGCTCCCAGATTGCTTGCTGTGATGTGCTACACCTTTCATATTTTCTTTCCAGTCATAATATTACTTCAGTCATAACCTCGGCACTTTGAGGAATAATTGTCCCTGACAAGAGGGTGAATCACTGACAGAGAGTTGATAAGCATTACATACAGATGACAGAAGTCAGGACATATCGGATTACTGCTGTGAATATAATAAAAGAGAGACTAAACACTTTGGCAGCTCAAAGACAAGCCATTTCATAAGTCTCTAGTGGGGCTATTATCTTCCATTTACTGCCACTGATAACCAGGTTGTGACTGTCTCCCTACGATCTAGTTGCAATTCACTTAACACATTGCTGACCAGACATGGAGAAGGAGGCAGAAAAGATAATCGGGAGTTTTGGGGCATTTATTTTTAATGTTTATCTTCTGGATCCCCCTTCCAGACTGATAAGGCCCTAAGTGTGGAAGCTTTAAACCTTCCTGGGAAAGGCTGGGTACAGCCACACTCCCTTTAATCTATGACTCTTTGTTTCCTTTGAAGCTTCCATATCCAGCCAAGGAAGTGATAATCCACTTTCTCCATTCCGCTGATATACCTGCGTCTAAAAGCCTGATGCAATAAACAGCCAGACTATTTTTGCATTTAGGAGCTTTGAGAAGATAAGATTATTATTTTGGCTTAGCTAGTCTGAGCCACCTGAAGAGACAGATCAAGAGTTGTGTTGTCTGTCAGTATAGACTGCTGGAGCAGTAAGAATGTGAAATGCACCTATGGAATTGGAAGGCACATGGGATAGATAGGGACTGTAAGAGATTCTGTTTCTAAATATGTAAGAAATAATTTTAACAGATCAGAATTTGTGGTATACAAGTTAGAATAAAGACTAAAGTCTTTTTAAAAGATGAAAGAAAGCCTCAACTGAAAATTATTCTATTCCTGCAAGTAGCTATGGTGGTGTCAGAGTTTAGTAAAGGGTTATATTCTGCAACACACTCCCTCTTAAATAATGTTGCCTCCCAGCTTGCTGCAGTTTAGAAATGTGTTCTCAGATCCAAGAAATTCTAGATATTCTCCTTGAACATATAGCTACTTGAGTCATACATTTATTGTCTTTATGTTGACATAAAACAACCTGTTTATTGGCAACATACATTGTGAGATCCACTAGATAAATTAAGGGATTTTTTAGGAGCAGTTTCAACAATCAGGCAGGCTGGGATTACAGTAAGGTGGGCCTGGAAGAAGCAGGAAGGCACCCAAATGGTACAGGTACGATACGAGCATAAGAAAACAGAGCTGGCACATGAAAAATGTCCAGAGGACACGAAATATTCAAATCGAATTTAAGCAACTATTGGTATCAGGGAGTCAGTATGTGAGACCTAATTAGAAAGTGAGGTGTCCTTCAAAATTTCTTTGAACACGTCTACCTCTGTTAGGTACCAGATGCTGGGTTAGAGCTAATTGGATTATCATGTAAGCTTGGGCAGTTTGTGTACTGCCCAACTCCACAGAACGCAAGTCACAATAGAGTCTATGTGAAGGACACACATTCATGATGTTCAGTGACAATCTATCTGCACAGTTTTACTCAGCAGCTCCCCAAGAATATAAAAGCAAAAATCTGTCCCTTTTTATCCAATGTTCTCTGGGCTTTCTTCAGAGAATTCACATAGCCTATCAATTGAAAAAATCTAAAATGAAGCCCAGTTGGTTAGTGGCCTATGGAGTAGAACAGAAACATCCTGTAGAGGGAATGTTTCAGCTCCACCCTCGCAAAACATTCACCAGTTTTAATTCTAAAACCCACAATATGGTGACGCTGAGTTTGCTGATAAACTTCCTGCTTCTCTCCAGATGGCTCAGACGCTGGAGCAAATACTCCCAGGCTGATGGGTGAAGTTTTCTCAGTAGACACATCTGCAGGCATGATAAATTAGACAGAGATTGACAACAACCAGATCCAATTGATGTGTGGTAAGAGGTTTTTCAGTTCCGAAACCACACAGCATCCTCTCTAAACTTGCCTACGAGTTTCCTAGAAGCCTGAATCAATGCGGGATGGTCACTGCATAGTCAGCGCAGGGTTTTTGCAAACCAACACTTTGAGCTTCAGTTCAGGCCACAACATTTTAAAAAGAGGTGATAGCACTGAATTATTTGTTTTCTTCATTGTAGTTTTTCATGTTGAGAGTTTCATTAAGATGAGGCTTACGAACAAATTGTATGACATGAGCTTTTACATCTTATTGTTCTAGATTCCAAATCCCAGGGGTATGCTAGGGTGTGCTCAAAATCACCATCTCTGTAGTGAAGGGGTTTTATTCTACAACAGTGCCTAGGAACTCAATTGCCAATGGATAGGGGCAGCCCAGGAGAAACAGGAAAACTGTAGGAAAAGGACCAGGATCTCCACGATGGCTATAATTCACCCATAGTCAGTACCCAAACATGTCAACATCAAAGCAGCCTTCAAAGCTAGGTAGTATTATCCCTGTTTTAAGGATGCAGTAACTAAGATTCAGTTTGTCAAGGTCCCTTAGTAAGCGAGCAGCAGATCAAAGATTGAGCCCATGCATCTGACCAAAACCAAGTTCATTTGACTCCTCTGAGCTAACTCTCATTAATGGAACCGGAGCCCATCAGGCATCTCTCCCATCCCTTCAACTTCCAGAAAAAGGCCCAGCTATAGACTAAAGAGAAAAGTTCATCCAGGTAAAATATGAGGAATATAATCAAATCAGAAATAGAAGTTATTATTATCATTAGTACCTCTCTAGATAACATGCACATATCTATGCAAGCAACAATTGGAGACACTTGCAACAGGCAGTAAGTTATTGGCCCCCAAATCCAGAAGGTGAATTTTAGTTCTTTGGAGAAGAGGGAATTGTATGAGAGTGAGTAAGTGCTATCATGCATAAAAGGAGTTCCAGGAAAGCTCTCCAGGCAGAAACTCAGCATCTGCGGATATATGAGTAGAAGTCTCTCTGGTAACCAGGCCACGGGGTGAGGTGAGAGTGGGACCTACTAAAGTCAGAGGACAATTGCTAGGAAGGTTGAACTTATTGCTGAACTATCTGAGCAATGGACTTCGTATTTCTGAGCCCCCACCAACCCAAGACATGATCAAAGCCCACACTTGGGTGGACCTGAAGGCCTCTGTATAGGAACAAGGAATCAAGAAGGATGACAGAATTTGCTTCTTGAGATCTTCCCCTGGCCTTCCATATCATTTCTGTGCATTTTACATCCCTTGTGGATAATCATCAGGCAAAGTAATATTCAGAGATGCTATGAATTACTTGCTAGAAATAGGATATTTGAAGCTATTTTTACCTCTGGGCATAAAAACCTTATATGAAAAAAAAAATACAGAAAGAACTTATGGACAACTTTTGTTAGATACAGCCTTGTAGTGTGATGGGTCGCTCAGGAACACCAACTCTAGAGTTGGACAGTCTGATTCCACTAGCAGCCGTCTTCTACCTACTGCCCAGGGACACTGGTGCAGTAATTTAAGTTTCTCCTTCTCTTAGTTTCCTCTCATACTAAATGAGATAATGATTGAGTTGTTATGAATTAAACTAATTTTAAATGTAATTTAACATTGGACTCATAGTAAACTCAGTAAATGTAGGCTATGATGATTATTATCCTTATTATAATTAGTTTGAATGCCCAAGTATAAAATATCTGTCTTTTTCCATGAATTTTAGGGTCAATGAGAAGAATATTTGGAACAGGCTTTAAAAACCAGGATGAAACTACAGGAGCTGAAGCTCAAGCATCTCCATATATTCATACGTGTATTTTTAAACCATTTAGAAAACTGTTGTCCTATGAAATGGTGGTGCTTTATGGATTAGCTCTTTGAATGTGGCCTTCTTCCTGTGTGCTACAATTCAAGTTGTTACCAGCTGAAATGCACCTAGGCCAATAGAAGATTTCAGTGACAGTAAGTAAAGTCACCCAATAAAATTGTTTAACTCTATATCATTAGGAAAGAATTCTTTTAGGATGATTCAGAAAAGATAAAACCTGTGGAATTCATTTCTGAACTATAAAACCATTGAACAAAGATTTTACAAAGTAAAGTACTTGGACAGCCATACAAATGACTGGCTCTTGTCTGAAAAATATTCCTTGGTATATTTTAAAAATTAGGAATTGGTTCTCTTTGAAATACAGAAAACCAAGAGTGAATTAAAATGTCTCTCAGGATTATTTTTAGAAATGCTTACTTATTAACTTTAGAATAAGTTCTATCAATCAAACATAAATGGATCGGGGTGGAAATAGTTAATAGGATAGTCATTATGTCCATCATTGTGAGAGGTTTCTGCACTCTGAAAACCATTTTCTTAATTATTTTAGGTTAACACTTGTGCCCATAGCAGGGGGAGGAAAGGGGGCATGTGTAATCTGAAACCCCAGATATGGTGCCTGGCCTGAATTGAGATAACATTAAAGATTTTATTGCTGATACATTATAAATTATTTCTATTACTGTGGTCCTGCGGGTATTGCATTGTCAATGCACTTTGCCTATTACCTCACTTAATGTTATTAACACACTTTGGGGTATAAAATTACAGTTTTATCATGGAAACCTTAAACACTTACATCCAAAGTACTGAATCAAGTTATTATCTTTACTGACCAGACCTATTTTATTGTCATTTTATCACTCATAAAATCTGAGATTCAATTTGATTTAACTATTAAGTAAAGCTTGGTCTACAAGAGTTTAAACTCAGCTGTAATATTAATATATTAATATATAAGATGACTTCATTTTATTAAAGGTGAGGTAACTTTGAAAACCTCTTTTAATGTCTTTCTGCAGCTAAGAAATTTAACCTGACCTGTTTGCACTTCCATTTCACCAACATCGACAAAAATTTAAGATCACCTTCTTGTAGGATGCTGAGCGCTAACTCTAACCTGCCTCTGGCCTGCAGAAATGCCTGGGACACATTAATCAGCCACAAAATAGCACCGCTCATCAAAGTGTCAAGACATGATGTTCAGTTTTAAAACAAAAGCACTAAGAATCCACCACGTTAATGAAACACGATCCACGGTTAAGAAATTTGAAGCAGAAGTCTATGAGCACACCATTTCAATAGCTCCTAAAATTTTTTTTGTAAATGAAGGTTGGGTCCCAAAATTAAGCTATCATTCAGAAAGTTAAAACTACAGACAAGGGCATAGTTATGCCAAAGTTTTTCTATAAGGACCCCTTGTAGTCTTGCCTCCATTACTACATACGAGGAAGAAATTTGTTGCTAGCCTGATTTGATTGTAAAAAGCAATACGTAATTATATCTTGTTATGTCAAATGCCATCTTGATATTGGTCAAAAAAGTTTTAAATTAAAAAAAACAAAATATGCTATAGTCTATGTAAGAAATCATGCAAGAGGAAGTTGTTTTATTAAAGTTCAGAGCTTTGCTTTTTCCAAAATGCATTACTCCTAAGTGTTACAAATCGAGGCTCCACTACCACGAACTATTATTACGAGAACACGCTGCAATTCTGTAACTCTGAGGAGGCAGGATAGAGTAGAGATTTTGGTTGGCCAAATGACTAGTATTCTGACCTTTAATTTCAGCACCTGTAAAGAAGAAATAACACCTCCCGGAGCTGCTGAGGGGTTTCATTATGAAAGTGTCTGGCACATAGAAGGTGCTCAGTAAGCAATCATTCAATAATTTTCTCTATCCCTACAGTATCATATCAGCATGAAATACGGCCCTTAGGAGATAGTGTGCCATTAGATTGCTAAACCTGGAATCATAACTAGATGGAAATGCAGCCAAAGTTGGGTGTGGGGGTCCCTAATGCACAGGTTAGTGCACTTGAAGCAATGGTGTTTCTCCATGACAATCCAGGCCTTGTGGCCAGCACCCGGAAATCATCAGATACCAGAAGCTGCATCCAGTTTACAGAGATCTCCTTTCTCTGTCCATGGAGAAATCCTCATGTTACATGAGATAAAGATATTTTGTTAACACAGAATTTTGAGGAAAAACTTGAAACTTATCTAACAAGTGTCAGCAGGAACAACATAGATGGTCTCATAAAGTAAGAAGTGGAAAATTCCTTGAAATTTAAAGAAAGCATGATGCCAGCCACACGAAGCAGCTTCAATAGTGGGTAAAATTGTGTCAAAAATTAGTTGGAGTGGATGAGCTTCATTGGAGATGGAAAAATAAAGCTAGCATAGGCTTTGGAGATCACTAAAGTTAACTCTTATATTGACAGGTAAAAAAAAGTGTGTGGGGGTGGGGTGGGGGGGGAGGAACTTAACAAGCTTTAGAAATTTGCCTAAAGTCACACAGCTATTTGATGGGAAGACTGAGCCCAACATTCAGGATTAGGCTTTCTAATCCTAAGTGTAGTATCTTCCCTCTTCACTGTAAATCATGGCAGCTCTCTTCAGACCTTCAACCTCCTGTTTATATGCCTATTTCCTGCAATAAACATTGATTATCCCCTGCTGAATGACAGGTTATATGCTGAGCCCTGTGGTAAGACACCAGTGACCAAGACTTGCTCTCTATTTGTCTTGTAAGAAAAGGCAAACACAAATAATGGATTCATTTTCTTTTGTGCATTATTTGTTGTGTATGAGAGAATGTGTGATTAGAAGTATATATGTACGTATGTGTGTGTGCATATGTGTGTGTTCCTCCTCAGCTAATTCTATCATAAAATTTGAAGTTTCGAAGTTTCATTATGGGGTATTCAGTGGGTCTTCTACCTCTTGTTCTTTCTTTCTGGAGTTGGGGAAGCGCTTTCTGTGTAAGGCCATCTTTTCTTGGAATATTCTCTCATTGTTTCAAATGCAACCTTTCTCCATCCAATTGCATCTCTATTCCTTTTAAGCTTCTAATTAAAGGAAATGGAGATTTTGTGGTATGTTTACCATGTCGCTTACATTTTCCTCTACCATTTTTGTATCTGTTTGTTCTTTTGCATTGTCTTCTAGTAGATATTCGTCAGAATGACCTTTGAGCTCACTAATTTCCATTCAGCTATGCCCTTTTGCCATTTGCCCTATTTACTTAGTGTTTTATTTTACCTGAATAATCAAGTATTAAATTTCTAAGGCACACGGATGATTGAGTTTCTGTGGATTTACCATATTTCATATCTTTCTGATAATGATGACAATTATTTATAATCTATGTAAATAAAATTAATTAATATAAATAAAATTAATATAATTGATAATATTTATATTCTTCTAAGTGATAATAATTGTTTATATTTTCTGAGAGTCCTATTTACATAATTAGCTCTGGTTTTTCATAGTTTCTTCCCTTTCCTTCTGTTCCATGATAATGCCTCTAGAGGTAATTTCCTTCTTTTACACATCCGGAAAACAAGGAATGTGATCAAAGAAGGCTAACTACCTTTCTTATTCCCTTCACCTCACTCCATCCCTCCTCCAGCTTTAACAAATGTTTTCCCTTTCTTTGGTTTTAATTAATCCTTCCTTTGTGTACACACACACACACACACACACACACATGCATGCACAATCCTTAGATACTACAATGTCTGTGACATAAATACTATACAACTACCATAGATACTTTTCTCCAGTTTGCTTTTTTTTTTCATTTAAAAAAGCATGCTGGCCAGGCGCAGTGGCTCACGTCTGTAATCCCAGCACTTTGGGAGGTCGAGGCGGGCGGATCGCAAGGTCAGGAGTTCCAGACCAAACTGACCAATATGGTGAAACCACAACTCTACTAAAAATATAAAAATTAGCTGAGCATGGTGGTGTGCGCCTGTAATCCCAGCTATTCAAGATGCTGAGGCAGGAGAATCACTTGAACAAGGGAGGCAGAGGTTGCAGTGAGCTGAGATTGCGCCACTGCACTCCAGCCTAGGCGACAGATTGAGACTCCATCTCAAAAAAAAAAAAAAAAAAAGCATGCTGAAGATCAACCACATAAAACATGAAGATATTTCCCATTTTTTGTTATAGCTACACAATATTCCACTGTGTAGGTATACCTTTAGGCTATTCAATCAATGCTTTAGGTTCTAAATTTGATCTTGATTGATTTAACCTCTGTGAGCCAGGCTCATGCTCAGTGCCTCATTGATGGTAGCTGCTCAATAAGTTTTGGTAAAAAGATGAGGAAACCCTGACTGGAAATCTTTATCAGAATTTTAAAGGAAATAAATGTAAATACATGTAAAGAACTTAGAACAATCACTAGAATATATTGAGTGTGCAATAAATGGCAACTTTTCACATTATTATTGCTTTGTTATTTTTTTACTTCTAATTTTTAATTAATAGCAAAAGAGTACTCAGAGTGGCTGTTGATACATTGGCATGATTATTTTTCCCGTGATTGGGAAATTTCATGATTAGTTTTACAAGAGATGACTCCATTTGGCCCAAGCACTTAATGTGTTGGAAAAGGCCACAGGAAGATCAACTATGAAAGTTGAAAGGCTCTTATTCTCCAAGAAGGTAATTTTGCCCCTAGGTGAGAGCTGATAGGGAATTTTAAATAACTGGGTAAACTCAAACATCTCTCCCTCTCTCTCTCTCTCTCTCTCACACACACACACACACACACACACACACACACACACAAACACACAGCTAGTGTTTCCTGATGGAAAAACATACCATCACTTATGAGATATTTTTGCCAAATGATTGAACCTGAATCTGATTCACCTCTGATCCAACAGCCTGTTAGGAAGAAATACAGGCATGACAGAACAAAGATGAAATTAGCAAAATTCAGAAAGTGAGAAATTTTACAAAAAAAATATATATGAGGTTTGTCAAAAAGTAAATTACAAGGGAAAAATACATAGAGTGGAAATATACAGACCAAAAGAGACTATACAACTCCCCACTCCTCCTTCTAGCCCCTGAAGACCACCGTTCCACTCTACTTCTATGTGTTTGACTGTGTTACATACTTTGAAAAACTGGTATCATGCATTATTTGTCCTTTTGTGATTGGCTTATTTTACTTCCTTCCTCAAGCTTCCTCGATGTTGTTGCATGATTATACAAGATTAATAATTTCTAGAAATTTGATATAAAACATTGTATCTATCATTAGCAATACTATATTGTGCACTTAAAAAATTTTAAGAGGGTAGATTTCATATTAAGTGTTCTTGTTCCAGTTGAAAAAAAAAGATAGAGAGTTTTTTGTTTGTTTGTTTTGGTTTTTTCTGAGATGGAGACTTGCTCTGTCACCCAGGCTGGAGTGAAATGGCATGATCTTGGCTCACTGCAACCTCTGCTTCTGGGTGCAAGCGATTCTCCTGCCTCAGCCTCCTGAGTAGCTGGGATTACAGGTGCCTGCCACCATGCCCAGCTATTTTTTGTATGTTTATTTTTAGTTTCACCATGTTTGTCAGGCTGGTCTCAAACTCCTGACCTCAGGTGATCTATCAGCCTTGGCCTCCCAAAGTGCTGGAATTACAGGCGTGAGCCACCACACCCAGCAAGAGAGAGAGACTTTATAGCTGTATACCTTTTGGGGGAATACTATTTGAGTCAGCCAACTTTTACAAAGTATAGTAAAATCAAGAAAATATGAACAATAACAGGTATTTGAGAATAGGAAGAAATTACTATTGATTTCCTTAATTGCTGTGATAGTATTGTGTTTATATTTTTAAAGATCTTTATCTTTGAGCAATGTATACTGAATTTGCTGGAGGGAGATGGTATAGCTGAATAGAAGCCTCCAGTAATTGTCCTGACACAGGAACACCAAATTGAACAACTATCCATACAAAAAAAGTACCTTCATAAGAACCAAAAAAATCAAGTGAGCAATCACAATATCCGATTGTAACATCATATTAAGGAAAGAGGCACTGAAGAGGGTAGGAAAGGTAGTCTTGAATCACTACTGCACCTCTCCTTCATCCCCCAGCAGGGACCATGGGGTGCGGAGAGAAAACCTGTGCTCTTGGAGGAAGGAAAGTGCAGTGATTGTGGGATTTTTCATTGGAATTAAGCGCTACTTTGTCACAGCAGAAAGCAACATAGGGCAGGATTCAACCTGAGCCCATGGAGAGAGTGTTTAAACCAGCCCTAGCCAGAAGCAAATCATCCATCCCAGGTTGGAACCTGAGTTTGAATAAGCCCTGACACTGTGGGTTAAAGTGCTCTGGGGTCATAAATAAACTTGAAAGGCAGTCTAGGCTACAAGGACTTTAATTCCTGGGCAAGTTCTGGTGCTGTGCTGGGCTCAGAGCCAGTGGACATGGAGTGCACACGACCTACTGAGACACCAGCCAGGGCAACAAAGGGAGGGCTTGTGTCACCCCTCTGCCAAGCCCAGGCAGTACAGCTCGCAGGTCCAGGAGAGACTCCTTCCTTCCACTTGAGGAGAGGAGAGGAGAGGGAAGAATAAAGAGGACTTTGTCTTGCAACTTGGATACCAGCTCAGCCACAATAGAACAGGTTACCAGCCAGAGTCCTGAGGCCCCCATTCAAGGCCCTACCTGAACATTTCTAAACATACTGTGTCCAGAAGGGAACCTACTGCCTTGAAGAGAAGAACCCAATCCTGGCAGAATTTACCATCTGCTAATCTGATTAAGGAGCAATTTGAGCCCTAAAAAAATCAGCAGTGGTAGCCAGGCAGTACTTGATGTGGAAATTGGGTGAGACTCAGAGCTGTGCTGGCTTCAGGTATAACCCAGCACACTCCAAGCTATGGTGGCTAGAGGGGAAGACACTTTCTGTTTGAGGAAAAGAGAGGAAAGACTAAAGGGAAATTTGTCTTGCAGCTTGAGTACCAACTTGACTACAGTGGGGTAGAACACCAAGTGGGCTCCTGGAGTCCTAGATTCCAGGCCTTGGCTCCTGGATAGCATTTCTGGACTTTCTCTGGGCCAGAGAGGAGCTCACTTCCCTGAAAAGAGAGACTCAGGACTGGCAACATTCACCACAAGCCAACTGAAGAGCCCTTGGGCCTTGTGTGAACATCAGTGATAGCCAGGCAGTACTTGCCATGGGCCTAGGGCAGTGGTGGCCACTGAGAGACTCCTCTGCTTGAAGAAAGGGAAGGGAAGACCGGGAAGGACTTTGTATTGCAGCTTTGGTGCCAGCTCAGACACAGTACAATAGAGCACCAGGTAGATTCCTAAGTTTCTTGACTCCAGGCTTTGGTTCCTGGATGGCATCCCTGGACCCACCTGGGGCTGGGAGGAACTCTCCACCATGAAAGGAAGAACACAAGCCTGGCTGGATTTGTCACCTGCTGATTGTAAAGCCCTTGGGTCTTGAGTGAATATAGGTGGTATTAAGGTGGTTGTTATTGTGTGTCTTGGGTGAGACCCAGTGCTGTGCTAGCTTTGGGTCTGACCCAGTACAGTCCCAGTGGTTGTGGCCACAGGGGTGCTTGTATCACTCCTCCCCCTGCTCTAGGTAGCTCAGCACAGAGACAGAGTCTCCATTTTTTGGGGGAAAGCAAGGAACGAGATCAAGAGGCTCCATCAGGTAATTCTTCTGGAATTCTTCTGGATCTTACACAAGACCAACAAGATGATACCTCTGTGCGTCTGCAAGAGCCACAGCGTTACTCGGCTTGCAGTGCCCCCTAAAGCAGATATGGCTGTGGTGACAAAAGACAATGCTGAAGTCCTTTCAAATACCTGGAAAGCCTTCCTAAAAAGGACAGGTATTATTGCTGCTTGCAACGAATACCTAACACTTCAATGCCTAGACATCCACAAGCATTATGACCATCCAGAAAAACATGACTTCACCAAACAATCTAAATAAGATACCTGTGACCAATCCTCAAGAGACAGAGATATGTGAACTTTCAGACAGAATTCAAAGTAGCTGTTTTGAGGAAGCTCAATGAAATATAAGGTAATGCAGAGAAGAAATTCAGAATTCTATCAGATACATTTAACAAAAAGGTTGAAATAATAAAAAAGAATCAAGAAATTCTGGAACTGAAAAATGCAATCGACATACTGAAGAATGCATCAGAGTCTCTTAACATCAGAACTGATCAAACAGAAGAAAATTAGTGAGCTTGAAAACAGTCTATTTGAAAATACACAGTAAGAGGAGACAAAAGAAAAAACAATAAAAAAAGTGAAGCATGTCTACAAGTTCTAGAAAAGAGCCTCAGAAGGGCAAATCTAAGAGTTATTGGCCTTAAAGAGGAGGTAGAAACAGAGATCGTAGTAGAAAGTTCATTCAAATGGACAGTAATGGAGAACTTTCCAAACCTAGAGAAAGATATCAATACTCACGTAGAAGAAGGTTGTAAAACACCAAACAGATTTAACCCAAATAAGAGTACTTCGGAACATTTAATACTCAAACTCCCAAAGGTAAAGGTTAAAGACCCAAAAAGCAGAAAGAGAAAAGAAACAAATAACAAACAGTGGAGCTCAAATAAAACTAGCATCAGATTTTTCAGTGGAAACCTTACAGACCAGGAAACGGTTGTTACTCTGTGCCTTGGGTGAGACCCAGTGCTGTGCTAGCTTTGGGTCTGACCCAGCACAGTCCCAGTGGTGGTGGCCACAGGGGTGCTTGTATCACTCCTCCCCCTGCTTCAGGTAGCTCATCAGAGAGAGAGTCTCCATTTGTTTGGGGGAAATATTTCCAAAGTCATTCTATGTCTCCAGTATTATCTTTGCACTATAACCAAACAAAAGCACATCAATAAAGTACAGGCCAACATCTCAGATGAACAGTGATGCAAAAAATCCTCAATAAAATAATAGGAAACTGAATTCAACAACACTGAAAAGATCATTCAACTTGAGCAACTGGTATTTGTCCCAGGGATGCAAGGATGTTTCAACATACACAAATCAATCAATGTGATACATTATATCAACAGAATGAAAGACAAAATCCATATGATCACTTCAATTAATGTTGAAAACTCATTTGATAAAATTCAACATCTTTTCATGATTAAAAACCCTCAAAAAGAAAACAGGAAGAAACATACCTCAACACAATAAAAACCATATATGACAGACACACAGCTAGTATCACTGAATGGAGGAAAACTGAATAACTTGCTTCTCAGAACACGTCAGGGCTGCCCTCTTTCACCGCCATCATTCAATAGAATACTAGAAGTCCTAACCAGAGGAGTCAGACAAGAGAAAGAAATAAAGGGCATCCAAATTGGAAAGGAATAAGACAAATTATTCTTGTCTGCAGATGATCTGATCTTATTTTGGAAAAAACCTAAAAACTCCACCAAAAAACTATTAGAATTGATAAATGAATTCAGTAAAGTTAAAGCATACAAAACCAACATACAAAAATCAGTAGCATTTCTACCTGCCAACAGCAAACAATCTGAAAAAGAAGGCAAGAAAGTAATCTCATTTATAATACTACAAATAAAATAAATTCCTAGGAATAAACTTAACCTAAGAAGTTAAAAATCTCAACAATTAAAACTATGAAACATGGATGCAAAAAAACTGATGAGGACACAAAAATGAAAAGATATTCTATGTCAATTATTGAAAGAATCAATATTGTTAAAATGTTCTTAGTACCTAGAGCAATTTACACATTCAGTACTATCCCTATCAAAATACCAATGACATTCTTCACAGAAATAGAGAAAACAATTCTAAAATTCATATGGGATCATAAAAAAATCCAGAATGGACTAAGCCATCCTGAGCAAAAACAACAAACTGAAAGTATCACATTATTTGACATCAAATTATACTACAAAGCTATATTAATCAGAACAGCATGGTACTGGCATGAAAACAGAAACATAGACCAAAGAACAGAGAACCCAGAAATAAATCCCTATATCTAAAATGAACTTGCTTTTGACAAAGGTGCTTATAACATATATTGGGGAAACGGAAGTCTTTTCAACAAATGAGGCTGTGAAAACAGGATATTCATATACAGAAGAATGAAACTAGACCCCTATCTCTCACCACATAAAAAAATCAAAGCAAAATGGATTAAAGATTAAATCTAAGACCTCAAACTAGGAAATTATTGCAAGAAAACATTGGTAAACTCTCCAGGACATTGGTCTGGGAAAAGATTTCTTGAATAATTCCCTGCAAGTACAGGCAACCAAAGCAAAAATGCAACTATAGTATCACTTCAAGTAAAAGGCTTCTGCATGGCAAAGGAAACAACAAAGCCAAGAGACAACCCACAGAATGGGAGAAAATATTTGCCAACTATTTATCTAACAAGGAATTAACAATGAGAATATATAAGGAGCTCAAACATTCTGTAAGAAAAAACTTAAAAACTGAATAAAAACTGGGCAAAAGATCTGAATAGGTATTTCTCAAAAGAAGACATACAAATAAACAGGTATACGAAGAGATGCTCAACATCATTGATCGTCAGAGAAATGCAAATGAAAACTGCAATGACAGGTCATGTCAACCCAGCTAAAATGGCTTTTACCCAAAAGGCAGGCAGTAACAAAGCTGACAAGAATACGCAGAAAGGGGAGCCCTCATACATTGTTGGTGGGAATGTAAATTAGTACCACTACTATGGAGAACAGTTTGAAGGTTCCTCAAAAAACTAAAAATAGAACTACCATATGATCAAGCAATCCCACTCTTAGGTATATACCCAAAATAATTATATTGAAGATGTATCTCCACTCCCATGGTTACTGAAGCACTATTCACATTAGTCAAGATTTGTAATATTTCTACCAACTGATGAATGGATAAATAAAATGTGGTACATATCACAATGAAATACTATTCAGCCATAAAAAGGATTTAACTCCTGTCATTTGCAACAACATGGAAGTCATTGTGTAATAAGCCAGTAAGTGAAATAAGCCAGACACGAAAGACAAACTTCATATGTTCTCACTTATTTGTGGAAGCTAAAAATGAAAGCAATTGAACTCATGGAGATAGAGAGTAGAATGATGTCACAAGAGGCTGGGAAGTGTGGTGTGGGGGCAAGATTAAGTAGGGATGGTTAATGGGTACAAAAATATAGTTAGATATAGTGAATAAGATGTGTTTGATAGCACAAAAGGATGACTGTATTCAACAGTAACTTATTTTACATTTTTAAATAACTAAAAGAGTATCATTGGAATGTTTGTAACACAAAGAAAGGATAAATGCTTGAGGTGATCAATCTCCTATTTACCCTGATGTGATTATTAAATATTGCATGCCTATATCAAAATATGTCCTATACCCCATAATTATATACACCTACTATGTACCCACAAAAATTTAGAATAAAAAATTTAAATGTATATTAAAATTATTTAATGATAAATTGAGTTAATTATTCCATTGAGAGGATGGCTTGGCTTGTTTCCAATTCTCATATTTTCCCATAGTAATACAAGCAGGCACCTGTAATTGTCAGATAAAATTTAAGTACTGGGTTGATGGAGCAACCACTATCTAGAGCGTTGCAGAGTCCATGGCAGAAAGGACTTAGAGAATCCTGCTCCCATTTTAAATCCTCTGCCCAGAAGTGGTACACTCTACTTTGGTTCACATTTCACCAGCCATAGCAGGTTATATAGCCACCTCTAACTGCTTACTATACGGCTGGAAGGAGAGAGGACACGAAATATAAGATATTACATTATATATGTACATAGGGCCTCACTTGCTCATCATTTTTTTCATATATTTTTCTTTAGATTTCCTAATTCCAAAAAGTAAGAAAACAATATTATCATTCCCATTTTACAGATAGGGTAACTTGAGACATGGAGATCTAGCTCATTATCACAAACTAATCAAAGGTGGAAACTAAGTCCAACTTACCTTGAACTATAATTGCTCTTTCTCTTTCTTTCTTCCTTTCCTTTTCCTTCCTTCCTTCCTTCTTTCCTTCCTTCCTTCCTTCCTTCCTTCCTTCCTTCCTTCCTTCCTTCCTTCCTTCCTTCCCTTTCCTTTCCTTTCTTTCTCTTCTCCTCTTCTCCTCTCCTCTCCTCCTCTCCTCCTCTCCTCTCCTCTCCCCTCCTCTTTTTCTTTTTTTGAGACAGGGTCTCCCCTTATCTTCCAGGTAGGAGTTCAGTGACATGATCATAGGTCACTGCACCCTGGAACTCCTGGGCTCAAGCAATCTTTGCACCTCAGCCTCCCCTGTAGGTGCAAGTACAGGCACACCCCACCAAGCCTAAGTAATTTTTAAAATTTTTTATAGAGATGGGGGCCTTACTATATTTCACAGGCTTGTCTTGAACTTCTGGCCTCAAGTAATCCTCCTGCCTTGGCTTCCCAAAGTGCTGGGATTGCAGCCATGAGCCACCATACTTGGCCTCTATTTCTGTTACTTCCAAATTCACTCTACTGCTTTGAAAGAGAATAGGACAGAATAAAGTTTATAAATGAAATATACATATGTTACATAATATAGGTAATTTACATATGTATACATATATCTGAAAGGTACAAAATATAATAGAAGAGTTTTGTCAAAAAACATCTATTTACCTCTAGTTAGTTCAGAGATATTTTTAAGTGATCATTATTCTTAATGATCATATACTTCCCAGGCAAGGATGGCAGTAAATACATGGAAGACAAAGAGCTATAAAACTAAAGGTATAGGCCGGGTGTGGTGGCTCACGCCTGTAATCCTAGCACTTTGGGAGGCCAAGGTGGGCAGATCACAAGGTCAGGAGTTCAAGACCAGCCTGGCCAACATAGTGAAAACCCATCTCTACTAAAAATACAAAAAATTAGCCGGGCGTGGTGGCCGGCACCTGTAATCCCAGCTACTTGGGAGGCTGAGGCAGGAGAATCACTTGAATGTGGGAGGTAGAGGTTGCAGTGAGTGGAGATCGCGCCACTGTACTCCAGCCTGGTGACAGTGCGAGACAAAAAAAAAAAAAAAAAACAAAAACTAAAGATGTACACATATTATGAAGAAATAACAAAATAGCGTAGTGGAAAGAACGCTGTATTAGTCAGGAGAAGGTATAGGTTATTCTTCAGAAACCCACAATCCCTAAAATGTGCTTTACCACAACAAAGGTTTATTTCTCCCTCACAGCCCACAGCATGATCAGGAAACCTAAGTTCTAGCCCCCAAAACATCAATAAGCCATTTGTCCATAAAATACTCATAAGAGCTGGGCGTGGTGGCACATGCTTGTAATCTCAGCTACTTAGGAGGCTAAAGCAGGAGGATTGTGTAAGCGCAGGAGATTAAGACCAGTGTGAGCAACATAGCGAGACCCCCATCTCAAAAAAAAAAAAAATACTTATAGGCACAAGATTTGTTCTGAGGATACAGTTATATTTGGTCTTCAAGAGCCTTGAAACAGAAAGAAAACTTTAAAATGCATAGGTGGTATTTTTAAATGGCTAGAATAAAGGCTGAGAAACCTAGAGTAATATTAATGGATGTGATGACAGACAAAGATGGGGCAGATGGTGTAGAATGAGCTTTTGCAGTCTCTTCTCTAATCTCTCAAAATAGGTGTGTTTATTACATGCAAGACCACAAAGTATAGAAAGAAACATAAGATGTAATTCCTGTTCTCAATGAGAAGGCAACCTGGTCACAAAAAGGTAGCAAGCGTAGAATATATTATGCTATTTTTCCTATTAGTTCATTTGAACTTTTAGCTTATTTGATTTGTTCAGCTAAAGGATAGAATAGACCAGGTCACATATATTGCAGCCAAAATGTTTGAGTAGCATCCTCAAGCCTAGGAAGAGATTCACAACACTGTGGAATATGCAGGAAATATCCCTCTGCAGATTTTAAAATATATTGCCGGATAAAACTATGCCAGGTCAAAGGAATAAGTCTCCCCATTCATGAATGTAGCAATTTTCTCCTTAGGATTTTACAGGTCTAGATGAGGAGGCAAAGGCTTGAAGATGGGGGGAAAATTCCTATATCTTCCATTCAAAGACTCTGAAAGGCTGGGTAATAAGAAGATACTTATTGAATGGGTTCATTCATTCAGCAAAGACCCTTCCAATACTTCTGCTATGCCAGACTTGATGCCAGGAGCTGGATCTATGGGGTTTAGCTCTTGAGTTTAGTCTGTTCTCTGAGTGGTTCATTATTGCAGGGTGGCCCTGTGTGCATGAAGTGACAGCTCTCCATCCATTGCATGCTGGGAGACTTTACTTTTGTTACCTAGGATCTGCTCAGTTATACTGGGGAAACTGAGGAAACATAGCTGATTCAGTTAGTCACAAAATGCCAACAAGATTCTTAACTCTAGGCCTGGTGCAGTGGCTCATACCTGTAACCCCCGCACTTTGGGAGGCTGAGACGGGCAGATCACTTGAGGTCAGGAGTTCAAGACTAGTCTGGCCAACGTGGTAAAACCTCATCTATACTAAAAATACAAAAATTAGCCAGGCAGGCTACAGGCTCACACCTGTAGTCCCAGCTACTTCGGAGGCTGAGGCACAAGAATCACTTAAACCTGGGAGGCAGAGGTTGCAGTGAGCTGGGATCACTCCACTGCACTCCAGCCTGGGTAACAGAGGGAGACTTGGTTTAAAAAAAAAAAAAATCTTAACTTTTGGATTCTCTTTGTCCTAGAAGTCTCATCTGACTGATGAAAATCTTAACTGGTTTCACATAAAGATGAGCTATCAACCACAGGTAGATTTAATAGAAAAAAATGGTGCTGCTTTCAGGACCCTATTAGATTAACAATACTAACAGAGGTACTTTATAACAGTCCTAGCAATGGGATGAGTGTATTAAAGTTACCAGTCCTGCACCAACACACACACAAAACCCCCTTAGCAACAGAGATGACAGCTTGGTAACAGCAGCTGCTGCTTAATTGAAAACATTGGAAAAATATTACATTATATCTGTATTCCTTGTTTTTATGTTTATTTTCATCACAAGTGAGAAAACAACCCAGGAAGAATACAAAGGAAGTATGAAACAAAGGTTCAAGACTAACAATGGTAATGAGTGAACTGTTGCTTGAAATTTAGTTTCTGGGGGCTCATTCCACATGTCCTGTGAATGAGCAGTCTTTTTTGGTGTGCCAAGGTCCAGAATTTCTCTCATAGTGTTGAATTTAATTCCTAATAAACCCTTTACATTTGATTAACTCGGAGGAGAAATGGCATACATAGGTGTCTTTGTGTACATCTGTGTTTGTGTGTTCAGGAAGTGGTGTTCAGATTTTGAAGTGCCTCTTCATATACAGAGATAAATGTGGGGCACATAATTATACTAATGTAAAGCTAGGAGTGCATGTTTTTGAACAATGACATGAGTCCAGCCTTAATAAAGTGACCCATTTACATCAAAGCCAACATCAATGTACAGAGCACGATTAGGAGAGAGATAGTAAGGAAAGAGGAGTATACCTGAAGTTTTATGCAAGCAGACTAAATTAAACAATGAATGCATATGGACGCATCTGTGTCTTGAAATGTGAATCAGGAAGCAAACTTGGAGTTTGCTGGTCCCCCCCATGTATTCAGACAGGATACTCAAAACTTTATATGGGCAGCTTAGAAAGCCAGAAAAAGGCAGGAGATTATGTTTACTTAGGAGCGATGATTTTTTTTTTTCCTAAACCCATGCCAAAAGTAATAGTACTAATGAATTTCATGGGCCCAAAACATTACTTGGCTTGCAGTCAGGATCCATCTGGCCATTGGAAACCACGCAGCCCCATATGCAAACACAATTTTCAAATGTGGGCAATGCATTGAAGGCTCTCGCTTCAAAGTAAATATCTAATGTTCTGTTTGATAGCAGTGAACTCACAAAAGAAACATGCTGCAAACTCATATGTCCAGAATCTCTATCCTGCAATTACAACTACTATGTTTTTTGCAATAGAGTTTGAGCCCTTTTCAAGATTAACTAAATCCTATGAAAGAAAAAAATTCTATTCTATAATCTCCTTGAGGTCAAAAACTGTCTTATTTATTCTTATATCTCCTATTACACACAGAGAGAAGCCTTGTTTTTTTGTTTTTTGTTTTTTTTTTCTTTGAGATGGAGTCTCACATTACCACTCAGGCTGGAGTGCAGTGGTGCAATCTCAGCTCACTGCAACCTCCACCGTCCGGGTTCAAGCAATTCTCCTGCCTCAGCCTCCCAAGTAGCTGGGATTACAGGCGCCTGCCACCATGCCCGGCTAATTTTTTGTATTTTTAATAGAGACAGGGTCTGTATTTTTAGTAGAGATGGTGAACTCCTGACCTTGTGATGTGCCCACCTCAGCCTCCCAAAGTGCTGAGATTACAGGCGTGAGCCACCACGCCTGGCCGAGAAGGCTTTCATGTAGTAGACACGCCACTAATAAACATGACCATGAATCAAAAGTGAAATTGATATGCTACTGAAAGAGTCAATGGAATGGCAGCTAAGATTTTTTGGATTAATCAGAAATTTCAGTGCATTTTTAATTGATTCATTTATTTCTTCGTTCAACTAATATGAAACAACCATCTACTCTGGGTCAACCAAAGTGCTAGGCACAGAACTGAGATTTTTTACCCAACTCTTACATTGTTCTCTTGGGTGACAGAGGTGGAAAAGATATTCTTCCTATATCAATGACTCCAGTTCTTTGACTTACGAGCCAATAAACAAGTTTGTTATTACATAAATATTTTAGGTAAATTTGATTAATGTTGACAAACAGCATTTGAAAGAAATAATGCATCTGTAATACATTTGAGGCTTTACTGCCTTCACTCCTTGAGTCTGTGAAGACAGTAGAGACAGAAATACTTTTCTCAATATTCACTAGCAACCCATGCAAAATTACTATAGTAGTCTCACCCTCTTAAATCATCTTAGAAATATCAGTTTAGTAATAGTGTCAATAAAGTAGATCTATTAATACAATAACCTGCTAATGAGATTATAGCGCTTTATGCACTCACTAATGTTGTCATATGTATCTTTATAAGATGCTTTATAAATAAGAAAATACCTTGTTTTGATTTGAAAGAGATGTTTTCCTCCTCATCTGGCTTTTCAAGTTGAAGAAAAGTGCCCAGGTTTTAAAAAGTAAATTAAATAACTTCCAAGAATACTGAACAACAGGATTACAAAATGACTAATTAAAAGTCACCAATGAAAGTAGTTGATACGTATGTATTAGGTTGATGAAAACTCAAGGGTATATTCAAGTAGTGTTTATATTTGGCTCACTGGTGGTGGAAATTAGTCGTCGAGTTGATACACAACCTTTCTGTGATACAAAGATAATCATTATATAGGAAATCTCATAATCAAATGGGAAGACATAAAAACTAAAAAAAAAAAAAACTCTTCAATGGGTTTATTATTGATTTACTATAGAGGTAGAATTTTGCTCCAACCTTTTTCAGGATCTATTAGTGCTTCCAAGTCAGGAAAATAAATGGAGATTAAATATTTTAACTATACAACCTTCTATCAGAAATCCAAATCAATAATGTAAAAAACTCAACTGAATCTTTGGAAAATGCTTTAAAAGATACATTAATGCAAGTTTTATTAAGGAATTAACAAAAATTATTAAGTATAGCTCTTGTAGATTTCTGGTGTTAGAATTGGAAATATTTCAGAAGCTATCTACAACTAAAATAGTCACCTCGTTATCAATGCAGGACTCTTTTCTGGTACTCTTGGAGTCTGTGAAGAACATACAGATAAAAATGCATTTCTCAATATTCACTAGCAACCCATGCAAAATTATCATTGTGGTCTCACTTTTGATCATATATGTCCAGTAACAAAAAATAACTATCAATAGCTCAGCTATGGTACATTCAAAACAAATTATATTTATGTCTTCCATTATTTGGAGTTTAGCTCTTGTATTCTAGAGACATATATATTATGTCTTCCATTATTTGGGGTTTAGCTAGAGCTTGTATTCTAGAGCCATCAAAAGTCTCAAGCACAAAATCCTGAAGAGGTAAAATTATACAGGTTTTAGAAAGCCTTAAATTTGATTTAAAATAAAAAACTTTATATCTACACAAGATTCGCAATTGCTAGAGCTCTAGGGTGCTGCACTGTGCTGAATTTGCACAGTAACGATGGCCAATTACCCAAAAGAAAATGAGAAACAAGCCACGTTGAGAATTGTGAAAACAGGTGTGGTCAGGAGAACCAGGTTAGGTGCCCACCACTAGCCAGAAAAATACTCGCTTGCCTTTGGAGAAAAGTTTTTGTTAATGTCTCTCAAGTCAAGTGTAAATATCTGCAAAAGGGGAATTATAATGTTTAATTTTCTTGCAGAGTGATTGTGACGAATACATGAGATAAAATTTGTAAAAATGCTTAGAATTGTTCAGTGATTGGTACAGGTTCAAAATTCCAAAATCTGCCAGTGAATGTAACTGAATAGCTGGGGTCTCATTTTTGCTGTATCTGTTATAGATAGCATTAAAAGAGAAAAATAAACTTTTATTATGGAAATTTTAATTGAACATGATAAAACATCTCTAACCAATGAGATACGTGAAAATTAATTAAATTTGTCAACTTTTCTTCTCTAGTTATGTTCACAATTTTTATTCATGTAGCATGGTTAAATTGTATTTCTAAGATGGAATGAGAGACTCTCTAAGTTTCTATCAATTGCTCACTATAATCCGTCATTGTGCGATGTGTCAAAAAGTGTAACTAAAATCCCGTGTATCTCATAAAATAAATATATAATTATGTATCATAAATATTGTAAAATTTTTAAAAGAATAAATTTTAAAATGTATATTGTAAGACTCATATAAGCTTATAAAACTTGCATGCTAATCACGTTATATAAGTACTACAAATCTTACGTAGTACATAAAAATTCTAATGGAAATTCAAACCAACAGCATATATGTCATATTGTCATGTCATATTACAGTATAGGATAGTGTAGTATAGTGTTATATTACATTACATTAATCACATTGTTTTCGGGATAGCTTTGCAATGAACATCGGAAATGCTAAGACATACTGTCCGTACACTGAGCAAAACTGCATTTTTGTTTCTAGGATACATTTTCATATCACCTAGAGAGGCAATTTATTCATTGAATGCTAGATTTAAAATAATTTTCAGTTGATACTAGATTGAAAAATTGAAAAAAAAAATGCAGCAAAATAAGACTGTTAAGGGTTTTACATGTGAAATTATATTATTTATGGGTATTAAAAATCTACCAAGATTTTACCTTAAATAAGAATTTCTCTTAATCTTACTGATTAAAATTTCTTCCATCCAAATTTATAAAAATAATCCTACATTAGGATATTAAATCTCTTTCAGATAAATTATGCATGAGAAATCTGATCAGATACATTAGGAACTGAGAATGTTGATTATCCTATAATCTCTACATATTCATGTCTAATAAGGGGTAATTCCATTTAATGTAGTGATCCTTTTCCAGTTGGAGATTTGAATTTGATATCTCAGTGCTCATATTAATTCCCACATTTATGTGCAAGCATATCGATTCCTTTGTGTAGCGGGGGTATTGGCTGCGTCAGGGGGCTCTTACATCAATCCTTTAAAAAAACAGGCTATGGAAATGATAATGGATATTGTTACTAACTTTGTCATTTGAACATTGCTGTTTCCATTGCTGTTGGACGTTAGAGCCAAAGGGCATTTTAAAAGGCCACATCCATTTCTGTAAGCATATTAACATTGCGAGATTCCTCCTGGAGATTTTAGAGGATTGTGTGTTAAGAGGAGGTTAAACTCATTTGAAAAGCTTTGACAAACTTCTGGTTGTTTGTTAATCACTGTAATTTTAGCAAGTTGAAAAAAAGTATTTTTTGCAGTAGGCTCATAACACCTCTGACAAAT
Organism: Nomascus leucogenys; assembly: GCF_006542625.1. Classification (NCBI taxonomy): domain Eukaryota; kingdom Metazoa; phylum Chordata; class Mammalia; order Primates; family Hylobatidae; genus Nomascus; species Nomascus leucogenys. The sequence continues at coordinate 116,257,236 of NC_044386.1, forward strand.
TTGCTGTCTTTAGCATTTTAGAACGGTGACTCAGGCCTTCCCAGAAAAGGTGGGAAGGAAGGGATGGAAGTGGGGATGTGAGGAGGGTGGGACATAGAAGGGGACTAGAAGAGAAGAGGCAGGCACCAGGAGGAAGAAGCATCCCTTTGCTAATCACCCATCACAAGCAATGAAATTCCTCAGGCTAGAAGCCAGCCAGGTGCATTTCAAAGAGAAGTGCTGGAGGGAGAAAGTGTCACTCAGGCAGATATTTATGAAAGATGACAGTTTGCAAATATCTCAATCTTGGACAAGGCTGTGCCAGTGACACAAAGGAGTGCAGCAAAATTGGACGAGTCAGCAGCCAACGTTTATTTCATCAAGACCTGTCCAATCTCCACTGATGGTTTGATAGTCCGGGGAGAGCAGGCATCAGTGGGGCTCATTCTGCCAGTTACTCTCAGTCGGTTTGCATGGATCCGTCCAAAATGTTCTAATAAATATGTAAAGAAGGATAAAAAGAAGAATTTAGAAAAGCTCTGTTTGCAGAACTAGCACACGACTGAATTACCTTTTTAGCTATGCCAAAGAGGAGGCTTAGTAATTACAGAAATATTGATTGCTGCTCCTGCCAGTTGACAGGAAGACAGGCCTGTGTCCTGCCAGTGTGGAGACCTTCACCCCAGTACAAACGCCTTGCAGGTCCAGGGACTTAAGAGGGGATCCCCTGAGATGCTCTGCCCCATGACAGCAGCCTCACCGCCTCTGATATACTGAGCCTAGTGAGCTTTGTTAGACATAGAAGTCTATATTTCTTCCCCAAGGGGTAAAATACTAGACACATTGGCCTGAACAAATGCTAAAATAAATACTAGGGGTAGAGATCTTCCATACTATTTCTATCAAGCTGGAATTCAGCAGAGACATCAGAAAGAAATAGGCTTTTGGGGACAAGCAGGCTGTTTTTGACATTACAGTATATCAGAGGCCACTATCTGGCCAAACTCAACTAGCAGATGCGTTTAGTTTGTTATTCAAAATTCTTTTCATGCACATCTTTTATATGTCATCATTAAAAAAGGAGATTTTTTTTAATCATCATTAAAACAGGAGATTTTAGGTTCAAATCTTAATTTTAGGCTTCCCTGGGAGAAAAAAAATCTAATAAGACAACATTGGGTGCATAATATTTTGGCCGCAACTTGGAAGCACTGAAAAACAGCTGCTGTCTTTAAAAGATGTGTCATTCCCCACTCGCTCTATTTTTCCTGAAAATCAGTGCTGAGGATCAGTTGTCCTTTACCATGAAATTTGTATCTTTTCTCATTTACTCTAGGTTTTATTTCACTTACTTATATTACCCATGTGTTAAGCATTTGAGTTTTGACCCCAGAAAACAAACACACTAGCTCTGTCATTTGGATAAGTTGCAATCCCTCAGGTTCCTGATCTTTGAAATAAGATTAAGGCTGATTGTTTCATATGGTTGTTCATAAAGATTAGAGATACGGAACTGGAAAAGCTCAGGACAGTGTTGGGAAGACACCAGACATTAAATAAATGCTAGTTTCATTCATTCTTCCCATCTACTCCCCAGTCTTCTTAGAAGGACTCATCAGTAATTAAAAGGGAAAAATATAATTTCATTTTGAGAGATAAGTGTAGATAAGCAGTCTGCTTACCTAGATGTGGTATTTTAAAAGCTGTCCATACATTTTTGTGAGTCTTCAATCATCATAGCATTTCGTAAGCATCAGGCTATCACAGCAGTTCTCAGATTTGAGGGTCAATCAGAATCACCTGGAGGCCTCATTACAGCACAAAAACATTCCCAGAGTTTCTTATCCAGTAGATCCAAGGTGGGGCCCTGAGAATGTGTGTGTCTAATGGGTTTTCAGGTAAGTCTGATGCTTTGAGAAGCACCTGCTACTTAATTAGGGCTGGAATTCTAAAAGCTGGAAAAGAAGGCATGTGTTATACCCGTTGCCTGCAGCAAAGACAAGTGAGGGACAATTCTTTTGTTGTTTGTTTGTTTGTTTGTTCTTCACAATTGTAACAGAGTCAAATTATTTGATCCCAGGAGTTTTTCTTTCTAGGCAATAGGATGGTTAAAGATCATGAAATGAGATAATGTAAATTAGATAAATGTAAATCTAGGGAGCGTAACCACTACAACCAGAGATTTTGAGTTCTTCTAAGTTAATGGCATAATAATCAACGTTCTCAAGAAGGAGCACAGTAGGGACACACACTCTTCAATGCCAGCTGATGTGTTATTCTTGTTATTATCAGTATTCATTATTTTGGTTGAGATGGTCATTAGTTTCTCACTATAGGTAACCCTGTAATTGTTAGCATTAGCCACCTGAGCTGTGTTTGGGGGAGATTCCAGTGTGTTTAGTTATTCAGGTAACTGTGTCACAACAGCACATTTCTACGGATGCCAGACTTCTCTGTGTATTCCTCCTGGCAAAGCCAGCTGCAGATGGAGGTAGGTTAACTTTACAGAATACACAAAGCCCTGCTTCTACTTAGGCTTTCTGCCATTCTATCAAAATAAAAGTTGAATTCAATTAAATGCCATTTTCTTCCTTCATTTATACTTTGCATTTCTCAGAATCTTGAAAAATTAAAAATAAATGTGCTGTAATGCAGTTCTCATTTCAGTCATGCAAAATTCAGTTTCGTGTTTCCACCGTTTTGAACAATTTGGGGTCATCTCTGAATGCATGAAATCAAGCAAGTGTGTTGTGAGAGTTTGCACCCACTGGGAGCTAGCAGACAGTTGCACAGACTCATGCAGAGGCAAGTGTTCTATCACCCCGCTTCTCAGCAATTTGGGGTGAAGAGGAATCTGGGCCACTTTTTAATTATTATTTTTAAATTTTGCTTTCCATCTTTTCACCTTTTAGCATAACTCCTCCTCTTCTGTGGAGTAAATGTGGCCTCTGGGGCCTCTAGGCTACATCATGTTAGGGACAATATTAAAATATGCATATAACTGATCATATTGTCCAGAAGAAATACAGTTGTTTGGCAAAATTTGTTTAATTGGGGCATAGGAGGAGGCCATTGCTTGGGACTGAGCTCCTGCACTAGGCCCCAACAGATCAAACCAAAATGGAGTCACTCATGCTAAATGCCACATAATCAAACTGAAGCTTTAAGGAAGTAGATAGATCCCTAAACAGAATAGTTTTCTTGAAAACAGGAGACTCTAGTCTACCTGAGTCCAAGTATTAAGAAAGTTCTCTCTGCTTTAACCCTTACAAAAAAAAAAAACAAAAAAAAAACTGAAGTAATTTGATGTTAACCAATCAGCTTTATTTTTTTCTATTATTCTGTTTCCTTGCTTCCCCTTACAGACCTCACTGTTCTGCCACTGCCCCGTGAGAGGTCTCATTCTCTTTTGTAGAATGGAGTCTGTCCTGAATCATAAATTCTGCATAAAAGCCATTTAGATCTAAATTTGTTGCAATTTTGTCTTTTGAGAGGGGTGAAGAAGAATCTGAGTCACTCCTTTATTATTATTATTTTAATTTTGCCTTCCATCTGGTCACCCTCTAGCACAAACCCCCTTCCTCTACAGAGTAAGTGCAGCCCCTGTGGCTTCTATGCAACATCACACTTGGGACAATAGTAAAATAAATATACGTATGTCCACATTATCAAAATAGAGATGTAATTGTTTTGCAATAATTGTTTAATGCAGGGAGAGAAACTGAGATGCTCAAAAGTCTGATAAAGAATATTAAATCTTAACATTCAGAAGGCTAGCAGACTTGCGGAAGGGTCTGTAGGTGATATCTCCTCTTTTCTACTCACAAATACAAATTTAACTGAACTTTCCTCTTCCTGCTGCCCTCCAAGCCAAGAGTGGAGGACAGAAAGAAGTGTTTTCCACTTACCTTTCTATCACTATCTATTATCAATACCTGAAATGTCTTCCATCTCAGATTCAGAAGCAGCACACATGTCTTCAATTTACTTTCCATGGGAAATAGCATAGTCATATGGCCACACCTGACTGCAGGGGAGGCCGGGATATGACAATGAACTGAGCAGCCATGTGCATAGCTAGAATTGCTCTTCTATGGAAGAAGGGGAACATGAATTTTGTAGATAGCTGGCCATCTTTTCTTGACAGATGGGTAGCCTTGAGAAGTGGGGACCTCTGGATGATCAAACTGAGGTTGGTCAAGGTAGTTAGGGGATCCCAGCCTCAACAGTAAGGCTGAGGCCAATAACTTCTCCAACCCTAAAATTATTTTATTCTCTAAGAAAAATACCAACATAAAGTAGCCTTCCCAGAGTTTTAACATGAAGCTTTAGAAAAATTCCTTCTGCTTCCTTTCCTGATTTTTGAAACTTCTTTTACTTCTGCTACTGCCCAGTTACTCTGGGATCTGGAGCCCTTGAGTACAGACCTTTCTAATGGCAAGTATACCCAACACCATTTAAAACATTTCCTACATACTACCAGTATACTGGAATGTGAAAAATTTGAAATCTTGTTTTTATCACGTCTACATTTTTCTCAAAATAACCCCAATAGACCAGTGTTTTTAGATATAAACCGGTTTATAGATACCAGGCCAACATCTATATTCCTTCATTCAAAAACAAGAAAAATCTGTGGTCAGCAAATTTTTCAGGGTCACTCCTCATCCCTCTACAATATCAATGTTGTATTCTATTGGCCTTATACCTTTTGAAGTTGTGCTTTGTTCAGGTTATTCCTTAAGGGATAATCCAAACAACAGACTGTTGAGTGCTTCCATCATCATGGTAGCCAGAAATTACTATATTTCCTCAGTGTTTCATTTCAATTACATTATATATGTGGGATAAACGTACGTGGAAACTCAAATTTATCAAGAAATCCATACACTTATCAACAAATTCCTAATATAGTATGGTAATTCAGAGCTCTGTGTATGAACTTAGGGAGATCCGGGTTCAAAACCAAATTCCACTACTTGCTAGCTGTGTATTCTTGGACAAGTAACTTAAATTTTCTTACCTTCATTTCTCTTATAAATAATGGAAGACAAAAATAGTATCTATCTGATAGAGTGGCAGTAATGATCAGCTGATATTATGTATGATTCCTTGATCAATATTAAACACTGGATAAATTTGACTACTGTTACTTATTTCATGTATCATTCATTACTCTCTCCTTATGTATACCCACATATACATTCATACTGATTGTGGAAGTCGTTTGTTTCACTTTTATTTTTATTTTATTGAGTAGACAGGGACCTTAATGGCTACTGATTCAAAATAAGCCCGATGTTAGGATCTTCTCCACAGTACCATCCAGCCCCTGCAAGCACCACCCATGAAAAGCAAACACATTTTCCCATTTTACTGTGTCAGCACGGAAACCTTTTCATATTCAAGTCTGCCTGTTCAAGTCTTAATCCTTACCTTTGGAGCTGCCCAGAAGAACTATGGTATTGTGCCATATAGCAGTAATTAAGATAGTAAATTATGATTGTGTCAGTAGTTCTCTTACTGAGGCTCAATAACATTGTATCTTCATACAATTATATTTTCCTTTTACTAATCAATTTTATTTGAAGTTCCAGGGTACACGTGCAGGAGGTGCAAGTTTGACATCAGTAAATGTGTCCCATGGTGGTTTCCTACACAGATCAACCTGTATTAGTCTGTTTTAACACTGCTATAAAGACATACCCGAGACTGGGTAATTTATAAAGAAAAAAGGTTTAATTGACTCACAGTTCCACACGGCTAGAGAGGCCTCAAGAAACTTAAAATAATGGTGGAAGGGGAAGAGGCACATCTTACATGGCAGCAAGCAAGAGAGTGGCGAGCAAAGGCGGAAGATCCCCTTATAAAATCATCAGATCTCTTGAGAACTCACTTATTATCATGATGACAGCATGGGGGAAACTGCCCCTGAGATTTAATCACCCCCTACCAGGTATCTCCCTAGACACTTGGCGATTATAGAGATTACAATTCAAGATAAGATTTGGGTGGGGACAAAAAGCCTAACCATATCACAAACCATCACCTAAGTATTAAGCCCAACATCCATTAACTATTCTTCTGATGCTCTCCCTCCCACCACCCCCACAACAGGCCCCAGTGTGTGTTGATCCCCCTAATGTGTCCATGTGTTCTCATCATTCTGCTCTCACTTATAAGTGAGAACATGCAGTGTTTGGCTTTCTGTTCCTGTGTTAGTTTGCTGAAAGTAACGGCTTCCAGCTCCATCCATGACCCTGCAAAGAACATGATCTCATTCGTTTTATGGCTGCATAGTATTCGTGGTGTACTCATACATGGTGTACTACTTTTTTTTCAATCCAGTCTATCATTGATTGGCATTTGGATTGACTCCATGTCTTTGCTATTGTGATTGGTGCTGTAATGAACATATGCATACATGTATCTTTATAATGAAATGATTTATATTCGTTTGGGTAGATACCCATTAATGGGATTGCTGGGTCAAATGGTATTTCTGCTTCTAGTTCTTTAAGGAAACACCACACTGTCTTCCACAATGTTTGAACTAATTTACATTCCCACCAACAGTGTAAAAGTGTTCCTTTTTCTCCACAATCTCACCAGCATCTGTTGTTTATTGACTTTTTAATAATTGCTATTCTGACTGGCATGAGATGGTATCTCATTGTGGTTTTGATTTGGATTTCTCTAATGACTAGTAATGTTGAGATTTTTTCATATGTTTGTTGGCTGCATGAATGTCTTCTTTGGAGAAGTGTCTGTTCATCTCCTTTGCCCACTTTTTAATGGGTGGGTTGTTTGTTTTTTCTTGTAAATTTGTTTAAGTTCCTTGTAAACTTTGGATCTTAGACTTTTGTCAGATGGATAGATTGCACAAATGCTCTCCCATTCTGTAGGTTGTCTGTTTGCTCTGATGATCATGTCTTTTGCTGTGCAGATACCAAGTCATTCATCACTGTGATCACCTTCACTGGAGAACCTCAAGTTCACTAGTATTTCCTAAAGTACAAAGAACAGAACCCAGCCCAATGTATCAAATAGACACAGATTATTGCAAAATACTAGTGTATCTGTTCCATTGTTGTAAGTGCTACTATTTCCAGTTTTAAGTAATTTAAGACTTCATTAGTAAATGCAAGCCCTCATACTATATGTAGGTCTATAATTAAAGTCAATAAAAAATCCCTAATCACCCAAAAACCACAAGCAAGCATGGTAGTTACCACAGCAAAATCTTTCTTTATAACCCTTATTTTTCTCCTCCCAATAATCATTTTAACACTTCATAACCATACTTCTCCTTCCAATAATCATCTTAACACATAAGCCTCATATTATTCTGTTATAAAATAAAGTAATACTATCTACATCAAAGCACTAATGAAAATCTAAATGAAATGAGGCATGTGAAATATTTAATAGAAGGTTCTATATTTTTTACTATAGTGCTTTGGTTAAACCTGTATACCTTCACTTTGTACATGGTTTTAAACCTAAAATATATCCTCCATTACGTATCATTTTCCAAAATAGCTCTACTGAAGTATAATTAACATGCAATGTTTAAGGTGAAAAATTTAATAAATTTCAACATATGTACACATCAATGAAAGCATCACCACAAATAAGATAATGAGCATATCCATCACATCCAAACGTTTTCTCTTGCCCCTTGATATGGTTTGGCTCTGTGTCCCCACCCAAATCTTTTCTTGAATTGTAATCCCCATGTGTTGAGGGAGGAGCCTGTAATCACCATGTGTTGAGGGAGGGAGGTGATTGGATGATGGAGGTGGTTCCCCCATGCTGTTCTCATGATAGTGAGTGTGTCCTCACGAGATGTGATGGCTTTATAAGGGGCTCTTCACCCTTTGCATTCCCTTCTCTCTCCTGCCATGTTGTGAAGAATGTGCCTGCTTTCCCTTCTGTCATGACTATAAGTTTTCTGAGGCCTCCCCATCCATGTGGAACTGAGTCAATTAAACCTCTTTCCTTTATAAATTACCCAGTCTCAGGTATTTCTTTATAGCAGTGTGAAAACAGACTATTATACCCCCTATGACATTCACATGTTTTCATTTATCTTAGAAAAATTTCTAAGATGAGAATGGCTGGGTTATATGGTGCATCTATGTGTAACATTTATTTTAAGAAATTACTGAGATATTTTTCCAAGAGATTATGTCATTTCTGTGTGTCAAAGTCCATTTTTGTAGATGAATATCAAATTGTCAGCAACATTTACTGAAATAATAATTTTCTCAATTAAATTGCTTTTTCACTTTTGTCAAGAATTAATTGACCATAAATGTGCATCTATTTTGAAACTCATTATTATGTTTCATTAATCTAATTTTGTATCATGACACCAATACCATACAGTCTTTATTACTTTAGATTTATAATCAGTCATGAAGTCAGACACTACAAGTGCTTCAACTTTGTTTTTTTCTTAGGTTATTTTGGCCTTTACATTTCCTGTGAATTTTAGAATTGACTTGCCAATTTTCACGCACAAAAAATAAATAAAGCCAGCTAGGATTTTGACTAGGACTGAACATCAATCTACAAATGCATATGGGGATAACTGACATCTTAACAATATCGAGTATTCTGAACCATGAACATGGTATATCTCTCCATACATTTAGATATTGTTCTATTTCTCTCAGCAATATTTTGTAGTTTTCAGTATCTAGCCCTTGTGCAAATTCATTACCTATAATTTTTAGATCTGTTTATGCTTTTATAAATGGTATTGTTTTCCACATTTTAATTTGCAATTATCTTGTGTTAGTATTAACATGTGAATTTATAATTAATCTATAATTGATTCTCTAACTAAATATATATGTTATAGTAGTTTTTTCCTAGATTCTATAGGAATTTCTATGTAGATACTCATATTGTCTGGGAATAAAGTGAGTTTTACTTCTTCCTTTCCAATTTGAAAACCTTTTCTTTATTTTTCTTGTTGTATTTTACAGATGAGTAACCTTCAATCTAATATTGAATGAAAGTTGTGAGAACAAACCTACCTGTCTTTTTTTTTTTCAAATCTTATAGTGAATTCACTCTTTCACTGTTAAGTATAATGCCAGCTATATGTTTATTCACAGGTATACTCCATCAGACTAAGTTTCTTTCTGGTTTGTTTAGAGATTATTACAGTAATGAATGTGATATTTTGCCAAATTCCTGTCATCACTGATTGAGATGTGCATCAGATTAACTTGTTAATATTGTGTATTACATTGATTATTTAATTTTTGAAAGTTAACCAAAGTTGGAAGCCTAGGAAAAACATCATTCTTTATTATCCTATTTATTTGGTGTATTTAATTTATTAAAAATATGTTCAGAATTTTTGTATCTAAATTTTTGTGACTTTTGTTCATAAGTTTTTTTTCCTTCTTTTCTTTTTTTCTTTCTCTTTTTTGTTTGAGACACCTTTGTCTATATTTTGTATCAGGGATATATAATCTTCATAGAATAAGTTGAGACATATTCCCTCCTCTTTAATATTCTGGAGGCGTATATGTGGAATTTGTACTATTTCTTACTTAAAAGCCATATATTTTGCCAAATTTTTGAAGCTACCTGGGCTTGGAGTTTTCTTTGTGGGAAGTTTTTGTTTTCTTTTTGCTTTTATTAAAAATTAAATTTCCTTAACAGATACAGGGAAATTCAGGTTACATATTTCTGTTTGAGTGAACTTGGTGGTTAATGTCTTTCAAAACATTTGCCCACTTCATATAAATTGTCAAATTTATTGGCATAATGTTGCACATAATATTCTCTTATCATTTTTTTTAAATCTCTAAACTCCATAGTGTTTGTCTACCTCTTGTATTTCTAATATTGCCAATTTGTGTCTTCTTGCTATTTTCCTCATCACTCTAGGTAGAGATTAATTAAACCTGCCTTTCATTTTTCGCATTTTTCTCTATTGTTTCTCTGTTTTATTTCATTGATTTCTACTCTGATCCATATTGTTTTCTTTCTTCTGCTCCTGGGCTTTATTTACTTTTCTTTTTATAGTTTCTTAAGGTTAAGCTGATATCATTGAGTTTGGACTTCTTTTATTTTGTAGCAAAGTTGTTTAGGGCTATAAGTTTTCCTCAAATGCTACTTTAGCTGCATCACAAACATTTATTATATCTTCTGTTCACATTTTCATGCTGATAAAAATAAATTCTAATTCCTGTTTTAATTTTTTTCTTATAGAAATGTGTTACTAGCTCCCAAATATTTGGAGATTTTTAAAATATATCTTTCTAGTATTGATTTCTGATTTAATGCCATGATGTTCAGATAACCTATTTGATATGACATAAATTATTTTAAATTTAAAGTTTGTTTTATGGCCCAGAATATGGTCTATCTCGGTGAGTGTTCCATGTGCATTTCAAAATAATGTGCATTCTGCTGTTATTGGCTGGAAATATTCCACAAATACTAATTTGGTCTGTTTGGTTGATTATGTTACTTAAATCTTTATTACTCCTGATGTTATGGCTACTTATTCTATAATTATTACATGGATGGTACTGAATTACCCGACAATAATTGTAAATTTGTCTACTTTTCTTAGCAATTTTATCAGTTTTTCTCCATGTGTTTTGACATCTGTTATTAGATACACTATGTGCTCTTGATGAATCAACAGATTTATTATTATGAATTTACCTTTTTATGCCTGAAAATATTTTTGCACTGAAATACACTTTTTCTGATATTAATATAGCCACTACAATTTTTCTAAAAAATCACAGCATGTTAGAAAAAGTTTTATTGAGATATAATTCATGTAGCATAAAGTTTATCATTTTAAAATATATAATTCAGTGGGTTTTAACTTATACTTGTGTGACCTTCACCACATCTAATTTTAGAACATTTTCATCACCCTAAAAGAAACCAGTACCTCCTCCTAAAAGAAGCCACTCCCTCCTCCTCCTCCTTCCAGCCCCTGACATCCACTAATCTCCCCACAAGAGTGTTGGTCATTGTTCACTCTAATCCTTTCAGATGCTGTTTCCCCTGCCTTGAGTACACATTCTTCACAGACGTGTGCTAATTTGTACTCAGCTGAACACTCAGAGGGAGACTTTGACAGCATAGAGTTAAGGATTCACCTCTCAGGATGGTGGGACTAGATGGTCACAGCTTATAACTGCCCAACAAGCGAGGACGCTGGTGCAACATGCCGCCCATGCTACACACATCCTGCCCTTTCAACCACCTAGAAGTGACAAGTGCTCTTCAAAGATGTTCAGATCATCATTTAAAAAAAAAGTTCAGACAAAAAGCATTAATATGACGCAAGAGAAACAGGAAGAAAGAACAATTGTCTCCAACACATGATGTCAAGAACTTGTTAGAGATCTTGATTCAAATAATCAGCACTTTATGAAATACAAAAAAATGTACCCTAGAATATCCAGTTTCCATGTCTCTTGGCTACAACTACCCCCATTCTATCTTTAAAAAGTTTAGATTCAGTAAAATATTTGTGGTCTGGCAAATATGGAGACCTCTGCCTCACCCCTCCCCTGCCTCTCTTTGCTGGTGATGGTGAATCCATCTAATAAAAGGTTGCAGAGTTAAAATTAGATCTACTGATGGTGATCGTCCCACTCAACCTCAGGCAGGTTTTCAGTCCTTATTCACTCACCTTTTTATTTAACTACAGTGGTCAATATATAAATATCCACAAGGTTTCATGAGCCCTCTTCATTTAACAATACCAGGGTAGGGTTCTTTTATCTCATCTTGTACTCCCTTTGAAACATATAGCCCATAGGTTGGAATCTGTTAAATGACATGCAGTGGTTGGCATCCCTTACCTATTTCCATTTAATAAATCCATAACTGTGTTAATACACCTATACATTGGTCAGGAATTCAACAAATTCTAGGCTTTTGTAGCAGAAGGCTTTCTGTCTCAACGTGCTCTGAACACAACATCAGCCCACAGTCAGAGATTTTCTATGGTGTTATGGAAAGGCTTGTGTCTCTCTAAGTTATACCCATACATTACAACTATCTGGTATATCTGACCACTGTACTTTCAATCTATGTTCACCTCTAGCTCCCAATTTCTTCCAGGGAAATCTTTTTAGAATGCCTTGTTTTAATGACAAGCTAAAGAAAAAGCATGCCTTCATGTTGAAAGTATAATAGATTAATTCTTCCTATGTGTGTGATGTTGTAACACTGTAATGTGGTAATTATTCCACATTGTATAAACAATGTTAACTGGTTGATATATGTAAGACAATTGAAATGCTGATTGTATCCAAGAAGTCACCTAACAAGACCCATCTTCTGCTATTGACTTTTTCTCATGTTAATGAAGTTCAAACTATATTTTGGTGTATATCAAATAAAGTATCTGAGACACATGCAAATATTGGTCCCACTTATGTTGTATTGATAACTCACAGACCTTTAAAAAATAAGTAACTTTGCATTGAGTTATTTGTAATCTTGGTTCTTTTAAGTGGATTTTAATTATTGCTATTATAATTCAGTCATAGACATAACATTATATTGATTCCTGGACTTACTCGCTTATAGATTATTTAAGGTAGAAGAGAACTTATTTATATTTTTAGATGTTTGAACTTTCCAAAGAGAAAAATGAGGACCAAAGATGTTGAGTAACTTGGCCAAGATCACAAAGACAGTCAATTTAAGAGGTAGGTGTGTTTGAGCTCAAGGAGCTGAAATGCAAGAAGAATATGCATCGTTGACATATAATCTCAACCAGGTCTTTGGAAGTGCTTATAAATACGAGCCCAAAGACAAACACTTATTTTTTAACCTTTAATTCATATTTTAAGCTGTTTAAAAAGGAAAAAATATCTGTAAGTGATAATAAAGAATTGCCTTCAAATTAATATATTATATTTAAAGTTGAAGCCATCAGTTCTCTGAAACATGACTGAATTATTAGAAAGGAAGAGTGACTCATCAGGCAAAATGCTGGGAACTACAATATCCCACTATGCCTGCATTCATCTTTAAAGTGCCTGTACAGCCTCTATGGAGCCAAGGAATAAAGGACATATATTCAAAGTAAAGCTGTGGCAAAATTGTTCTAATTATCAGAAAACTAAGTAATGCAAAATAAATATTTGGAACTATAATAAATATAAAATTTTGAACACTGCTTCTTTTAGTTGGCATTTTCATTTTATTAGCCACAAAGACTTTTGTTTTGCTGAGTGGGATCTGTAGGTTTGGAAACTGAGCTGATCTGCCTGAGCCAACAGAGGATGCTTAACATGGGAACTTTCCAAAATACTTGCATATGAAAGAGACTACAACCAAATTGACAAGCTTAATATGTACATATAGGCAGGAATATTTGGGGGTGGCAGGATGGCAGATGACAAGAAGTTAGTTTAGTTTAGTGTTTAGTTTTACTTAAATGGGATGCTACTATACCATCTTCTCTTAGACATGCTTGTCTTATTTTAAAATATGCCTTGGCTTATTTTGACATTAAAAATGTTCATAAATGCCTCATGCTTTTTAGTTGCTACAGTGTATTCCGTGATACTGATGTATTATTATTGCCGAATAAATTTGCTTTTGATTTCCTTTTTAGATTGTGCCCAAATTCTACTATTACAAATATATATGGATGTATTTATGTACAACAATTTCTTTGAAGTAGTATTGCTGAGTCCAACAGTACACAAATTGAGAATTTCAATACAAACTGCTAAATTGTCATCAAAAAATTAAATTGTTACAATCCAATTGTCAGTTTTTCCACAATATTACCCACACTTGACATTAATCTTTCGTTTTGTTCATTCTTCTTATGGGGAAATAAAAAGAGGCTATTTTATTTTGTATTTTCCTGATTGTCAATGGGACTGAGTGTCTTCTCATGTATGTCTTAGTTATTTGTATTTCTTCTTCTGAAAATTGCATTTTATTTCCTTTCTACTTCTCTAGTGATTAATGGGAGATTTGTATATATTCAAGGTATGTTATCAAATTAATTTTTTGCTTGATTTTGAATTTGGAGGTATCTTTTTCACGAAGAGGATGTTCAGTTATATTTAGTCAAAACAGGAAGTCTTATTTGAGAGACTTCCAAGTTTTATGTCCTACTTAGAAAGATCTTCCTAATATAGAATAATTGTAATACTTCATAATCTTTCAAATTTAGTTATTTGGTCTATATGGAATTTGTTTTACATACATTTTGTGATACAAGTCTAATGTTATTTATGTCATAGAGATGGAAACTGGCACAGCAGCCACTGTGAATAGTTCACCTTTCCCCACTCTTGAGATTGCAACAAAAACTACATTTCCTGTTTTATCTCATTGACAAAATTGTCCCTTCTCTTCCAACATTACCTATTTGACTATAGTTTTTCAAAATTTGTATTGCTTTCAAAATAGTACTGCATGTATTAGCGCCATTTTTATTTAAGATAAATTTAAGATGCAACATTTTATTAAATAATTCTATTGGGAGCTGGATCTAAAACCAAGTACCAACGGGGTGCCGTGGCTCAGGCCTGTAATCCCAGCACTTTGGGAGGCAGAGGCAGGCGGATCACAAGGTCAGGACATGGTGAAACCCCGTCTCTACTAAAGATACAAAAAATTAGCCGGGCATGGTAGCTGGTGTCTGTAATCCCAGCTACTAGGGAGGCTGAGGCAGGAGAATTACTTGAACCCGGGAGGCGGAGGTTGCAGTGAGCCCAGATCGCGACATTGCACTCCAGCCTGGGTGACAGGGCAAGATTCCATCTCAAAAAACAAAACAAAACAAAACAAAACAAAACAAAAAAACAAGCACCTTGCAGGCATGGCTCAGGCCACGCAGGTTACTCTTTCTCAACTTTATATGCGTAAAATGGTGAAATTAATAGCACAAGCCTCATGGAAAATGTCGTAAGTATAAAACGAGTGCTATATGACCACTCCTAAAGGTGCCTAGTATATACTTAACTAACACTATTTTCATTATTACTACAATTTTCTCTCATTAAAAAACATGACATATATCTCCATTTGCTTAGCTATTTAGTAATT
This sequence comes from Nomascus leucogenys, assembly GCF_006542625.1. NCBI lineage: Eukaryota > Metazoa > Chordata > Mammalia > Primates > Hylobatidae > Nomascus > Nomascus leucogenys. The sequence continues at coordinate 116,272,293 of NC_044386.1, forward strand.
CGTTAATATTTATTTCATATCTAGGTCCTGAACACTTTCATTCGTTTCATTTCTAGAGTCTTATGTATGTGGATGTGATTGTCCTCCCATTTTCCTACTGTATGTTGGTACAATACAGAAAGAACTATTGATATGTTTATCTTGTACAGAGCACCAAACTCTCTTCTTGATTTTTTTTGTTTCTGTTGTATTAAATTTGGTTCCAATTTTATGTAGATATCAGATAATCTGCAAATATTTTTTCACTCTTTCTTTATAATATTTAAACATCATCTTTCTTTTCCTTTTCTTATTTTATTGTGTAAGGTATCCATAACAGTGCTGAGTAATAGTGGAGCTAACAAGTATCCTTATCTAATTTCTGAATCTAGGGGCTATGCCCCATGTGTACATTAGAACATTAAAAAATACACTGTCACATTAATGAAACGAGAAATCACATAAAACTGAAAATAAAGATTACTTTCAATTACAAACCTAATATATCCTTATCGTGGAAGAAAGAAAGAAAGAATTGTTAAAATAATTGCTACTTTTCATACTAGTGCTCAAAGATAGGTACTTTTGTTAACTCTCATCTAGTTATTATCTATACATATTGTTTTTTATAATAGGTTATCTCATATTCTATATATAGAATTTGAATTTTACTTTGCTCACTTTTTCTTAAAATAGAAGCATTTTTCTTGTTTTTTTAGACGGAGTCTCGCTCTGTCACCCAGGCTGGAGTGCAGTGGCGCGATCTCGGCTCACTGCAAGCTCCGCCTCCCGGGCTCACGCCATTCTCCTGCCTCAGCCTCTCCAAGTAGCTGGGACTACGGGCGCCCGCCACCACGCCCGGCTAATTTTTTGTATTTTTAGTAGAGACGGGGTTTCACCGTGGTCTCGATCTCCTGACCTCGTGATCCGCCTGCCTCGGCCTCCCAAAGTGCTGGGATTACAAGCGTGAGCCACCGTGCCCGGCCAATAGAAGCAATTTTCAACTACTGAAGTAATTTGTCAAAATTGTTATTAATTTCTGCATTTTTCATATCAATTAGCTCAATGTCCCTATAATATTATGTTGAGGTTTGTTTTCCATATTTAATGGAATTAAACAATTATTATTATTTTTAAATGTTTTCCACAACATGTTGTACTTAGGATAGTTTTCTTAAGATTGATTCCAGGAAGTGGAACCAGGTCAAATAGAATAAATATTGTAAGACTTGTAACATATTTTGCTAAAGTTCTTTACAAAGGATATTTTGCATACCCATCAGTGATTCATAAGAATTCCTGTCTCATGACACATTTTCCAAATTGAAGATTTTTATTTTAATTATCAATTTAATGGGTGCAGAAATTCTATTTTTTAAAATTTGTTTTAACATGAGATGAAATATGTAATTATTCTGCTTTTTTCCAGTATGCATTTTCTAGCCTATGTTCACATTCTTTGGCTAGTTATCAGGCTTTAAAGAGATTCATATTGATTAAATGGTATGAAAACTAAATACATGAATTTTTGCAAAATTGACAGCAATTTTATTTTTCACTATTCTTTTACTTATTTATTTAAACATGATCATATTTTGCACGTTAGAAAAAATTCTCTTCAATTTTGTTTAAATATTATTAGTTTGTCAACATAAAGGTATCTACTGCTATGTAACTTATAATTAAGGAAAATTTAAAACAACCTGAATAAGCAATGATTAGTGAAATAATAGGTAAATTATGATAGTATATCTGCATTTACTGACAACAAAAAATGTTCAAAACACTTTTAAAAGGTTGATAAAATATATTACAAAATATATATGATATATATAAATAATATATATAAAACTAAATCCCATATTTGTTTAAAAATATGTTCTTTATCCCATATATTATATATATTTATGTATATCCTACATATTATATATATCCCATATATAACATATTATCATGTATTACATTATATTATATATTATATATAATTATATTATATATTATATATTGTATATTATATAATATATAATTATATTACATAGTAGAAATTATATAATTATGTATAATTATATATAATAATTATACATAATTATTATGTATAATTATATATAATAATTATACATAATTATTATATATAACATGTAATAATATATTATATATTATATTTATATATAATAATATATATTTTATATAATTATATATTATATATAATATAATATATTTTATATTATATAATATAATATGTATTTATTATATATATTATATTATATTATGTATTATTATATATTATATACAAAATATAATATATTTTATTATATATTATATAAAATATATTATATATAATATATTTTATATTTTATTATATATAACATATATTATATATAATATATTTTATATTTTATTATATATAACATAAAATATATTATATATATAATATATTTTTGAGAGTTTGTATCATGAAGAGATTTATATACATACTTCAACACAATAAAAACCATAGATGACAGACCCATATTGAATGGGGAAAAACTGAAAGCCTTTTCTGTTAGATCTGGAACAAGACTAGGATGCCTACTTTCACCACCATTATTCAACACAGTACTTGAACAATCAGACAAGAGAAAGAAATAAAGGGCATCTAAGTTGCAAGTGAAGAAGTCAAATTATCCTTGTCTGCAGATGATATAATCTCATATTTGGGAAAACCTAAAGACTCCACCAAAAAACTATTAGAATTGATTAAAAAAAGAGTAAAGTTTCAGCATACAAAATCAACATACAAAAATTAGTAGCATTTGTATCTGACGACAGCAAACAATCTGAAAATGAAAGCAAGAAAGTAATCTCATTTACTACAGCTCTAAATAAAATAAAATACCCAAGAATAAACTTGACCAAAGAAGTGAAAGGCCCCTGTAATGAAAATTATAACATATTGACGCATGCAATTGATGAGGACACAAAAAATGGAAAGATATTCCCTGTTCATGAATTCGAAGAATCAATGTTGTTAAAATGGTCATATTACCCAAAGCAATCTACAAATTCAATGCAATTTCTATAAAAATACCAATGACCTTCTTCACAAAGATAGAAAAAACAATCCTAAAATTTATATGAAATCACAAAAGACCCAGAATAGCCAAAGCTGTCCTGAGCAAAAAGAACAAAACTGGAGAAATCACATTTACTGACTTCAAATTGTACCATTAAGCCATAAAAAAGAATGAAATCCTGTCATTCACAACAACAAGGATGGAGTTGATGAACATTATGTTATGTGAAATAAGTCAGGCACAGAAAGACAAACTTCACATCTTCTCACTCATTTGTGGGAATTAAAAATTAAAAGAATTGAACTCATGGAAATACTGCATAGAATGATTCTTACCAGAGGCTGGGAAGGGTAGTGGGAGAGGAGAGTGTGGGCATGGTTAATGAGTACAAAGATACAATTAGATAGAATAAATAAGATCTAGTATTTGATAGCACAATACGGTGACTATAGTCAACAATAATTTATTATAAACTTACAAATAAGCTAAAAAACATAATTAGAATGATTTATCATTACCAAAGAAATGGTAAATACTTGAGGTGATAGATACCCCATTTACTTTGAAGTGATTATTACACATTATATGCATAGTATATGAAACAGATAAAAATATCTCATGTACCCCATAAACATTTATACCTACTATTTACCCATAAAAATTAAAAATTAAAAAAAATTAAAAAGAATTATACTAAGTGTCCTATTATTAAAAGGCAAGAAGAAGAAACAAAAGGAATAGAGCTTGGAAAAGAAGAAATTAAACTCTCCTTATTTGAAGATGACATAATTGTTTACATAAAAATCCTAAGAATTCTACAAAACAACTAACAAAGTAAATTTAGAAAGCTCTTAGATTAAAGGTAAATATCAAATGTATTTTTGTGTACTAACATGAATTAGAAACTAAAACACATTGATTTGTATCCTGAGACGTTGCTGAAATGCTTATCAGCTTAAGGAGATTTTGGGCTGAGACGATGGGGTTTTCTAAATATACAACCATGTCATAGGCAAACACGACAAGCATTCCTATACACCAATAATAGACAGAGAGCCAAATCATGAGTGAACTTCCATTCACAATTGCTACAAAGAGAATAAAATACCTAGGAATCCAACTTACAAGGGATATGAAGGACCTCTTCAAGGAGAACTACAAACCACAGCTCAATGAATTAAAAGAGGACACAAACAAATGGAAGAACATTCCATGCTCATGGATAAGAAGAATCAATATCGTGAAAATGGCCATAATGCCCAAGGTAATTTATAGATTCAATGCTATCCCCATTAAGCTATCATTGACTTTCTTCACAGAATTGGAAAAAACTACTTTAAAGTTCATATGGAACCAAAAAAGAGCCTGCATAGCCAAGACAATCCTAAGCAAATAGAACAAAGCTGGAGGCATCACGCTACCTGACTTCAAACTACACTACAAGCCTACAGTAACCAAAACGACATGGTACTTGTACCAAAACAGAGATATAGACGAATGGAACAGAACAGAGGCCTCAGAAATAATACCATTCGTCTACAACCATCTGATCTTTGACAAACCTGACAAAATCAAGCAATAGGGAAAGGATTCACTGTTTAATACATGGTGCTGGGAAAACTGGCTAGCCATATGTAGAAAGCTAAAACTGGATCCCTTCCTTACACCATACACAAAAATTAACTCAAGATGGATTAAAGACTTAAATGTAAGACCTAACACCATAAAAACCCTAGAAGAAAACCTAAGCAATGCCATTCAGGACATAGGCATGGGCAAAGACTTCATGACTAAAACACAAAAAGCCATGGCAACAAAAGCCAAAATAGACAAATGGGATCTAATCAATCTAAAGAGCTTCCGCACAGCAAAAGAAACTCTCATCAGAGTGAACAGGCAGCCTACAGAATGGGAGAAAATTTTTGCAATCTACCCATCTGACAAAGGGCTAATATCCAGAATCTACAAAGAACTTAAACAAATTTACAAGAGAAAAACAACCCCATCAAAAAGTGGGCAAAGGATATGAACAGACACTTCTCAAAAGAAGACATTTTTGCAGCCAATAGACATACGAAAAAAAAAGCTCATCATCACTGGTCATCAGAGAAATGCAAATCAAAACCACAATGAGATACCATCTCATGCTAGTTAGAATGGCGAACATTAAAAAGTCAGAAAACAACAGATGCTGGAGAGGATGTGGAGAAATAGGAACACTTTTATATTGTTGGTGGGACTGTAAATTAGTTCAGCCATTGTGGAAGACAGTGTGGTGATTCCTCAGGGATCTAGAACTAGAAATACAATTTGACCTAGCCATCCCATTATTGGGTATATACCCAAAGGATTATGAATCATGCTACTGTAAAGACACATGCGCATGTATGTTTATTGTGGCACTATTCACAATGGCAAAGACTTGGAACCAACCCAAATGTCCATCAATGATAGACTGGATTAAGAAAATGTGGCACTTATACACCATGGAATATCTGTGCAGCCATAAAAAAGATGAGTTCATGTCCTTTGCAGGGACATGGATGAAGCTGGAAACCATCATTCTAAGCAAACTATCACAAGGACAGAAAACCAAACACTGCATGTTCTCACTCATGGGTGGGAGTTGAACAATGAGAACACATGGGCACAGGATGGGAAACATCGCACACCAGGGCCTATCACAGGGGTGGAAGGCTGGGGGAGGCATAGCATTAGGAGAAATACCTAATGTAAATGACGAGTTGATGGGTGCAGCAAACCAACATGGCACATGTATACCTATGTAACAAACCTGCATGTTGTGCACTTGTACCCTAGAACTTAAAGTATAACAAAAAAAAAGGAAACTAAAACAAAAATTGCCATTTGCAATAACATCAAAAAACACAAAATACTTAGAAAAATTTAAAAAGAGATGTGTATAATTTACACTGAAAACTACAAAATATTGTTACAAGATACAAAAGATGTCCTAAATAGATACAGAGAAATACTGGTTTCCTGAATTAAAAAACAGTGTTTCTTCCCAAATTAATCTAAATGTTCAACTTCATGCTAATTAAAAATTTACCAGTCTTTTTTTGTAGAAAAAAAAAAGGTAGCACTTTGTGAAGCCAGTTTTAAAATTTGTGTGGAAGTTCAAACAAGCTCTAAGAGTAAAGAATCAAGATAGAAAATGAAGATCGAAAATTTACACTACCTCATTTCAAGACCACGTGGTATTAGAGAAAGAACAAACATACAGATAAATAGAACAAAATAAAGTTTAGAAGTAGCCTCGCACATATGTTGCCAGTTGATTCTTGGCAATAAGAAATGAGAATCCTCCACAACATATCATGCCAAAACAACTAGACTTCCAAATGAGAAACAAAGTGACCTGTACATCACATGATATACAGCATTTATAAGAAAAGATGCATAGATATAATGTCAAAGGTGAAATCTTTTTTAAAAAAAAGTAGGAAAATTTCTGCAACTTTGGGATAGACAAATATTTCTTAGCCTGGACATTTAACACACAAACCATTTAAAATGATAAATATGATTGTAATGAGGTAAAAAACATTTGCATTTTAAACAATTAAAAGCAAAGCATAGAATGATAAAAATTTTTGTGATACATATATCCAGAATACATAAAGAACTCATATAATCCACCAATATAAAAAACACAATATTTTAGAAGGCAAAAATTTGAACATACTCATCTTAAAAGAAATAAAAATGCCAATAATCCCATTAAAAGATGCTCGACTTTATGAATCATGAGATAAATCCAAATTAAAATCACCAAGTGATACCAGTACATGTCCATTATAATAGTCAAAATATAGAAGACTGCCAACACCAGACATTGATGAAAGATGCAACAACTGGAACTTTGGTGGAATGTAAAATGGAACATTAACCTTAAAAAACGGTTTGCAGTTTTAAAAAAATTCAACATACACCTACTACATGACTCAGCATTCTACTTCTAAGTATTTACCTAAGGTTGGAAAGTATATGTTCACAAAGCATCGTACAGAAATGTTTATAGCAGTTTCATTTTTAAGAGCCAAGTGGAACTCACCAAATGTCCATGAACAGGTGAATGGATAAAGTGCAGTTTACTCATATAATATGAAATTCTACTTGATCACAAAAGGAATAAACTACTGACACATAATATGCATCTGAAAATAATTATGCTGAGTCAAAGAAGTGATATATAAAAGAATAAACACAGCATGTTTCCATTTACATGCAAGTCTACAAAATGTAAACGAATCTACATTGACATAAAGCAGATCATTCATTTACTAGGAGCAGAATGAACTTCAAAGGGGCAACAGGAAATGTACGCTGGCTTTGGAAATTATTGGCATTGTGATAGTCGCACTGGTTTCACAGTGAATATACTTATCAAAGTACTTTGAATTGTACAATTTACATGAATGAAGTTCATTGCACATAAATTATATCTTAATAACTGATAAAAATATTCTGCGGCAATACTGGGAAATATTTATTATCAGATATTAAAATATTATAAATGAACTCTAAAGAAAATGGTATGTTTTGATGCCTGCATAAATGAACAGGTGGACAGAACAATTATAAAACCCAGAAAGAGTCTACAATTCCAAACAGAAATTTGGCATATATAAAAATGACATCTGAAATATGAGTGGGAAAAAAGTCGAGCTTTTAATAAATGATGTTAGGATCATGGATCACCATATGGAATAACATAAAATTTGATCTTTCTTTCACAGTTTACAGCAGAAAACATTCCAAATGGATCAGAGATTTTAAAAAGTAGATGAATTCTTCCATAACCTCAGAAGGGAAATGTTTTTCTAACTGTAATTCAAATTCAGTAAGTTATAAGGGAAAGAATTATAAATTTGACTACAATAAAGACAATGTGTCATAGTAAAAAAAAAAAGTAACGTAAAAAGACAAATGTCAAATTTGGGAAAATATTTCCAATTTATACCACGGATGGAAGATTTACACCCCTAGTATACACACACCTGTTAAAAATAGAGGCCAAAAAAACCCACTAAGAACCTGATTGAAATATGAGCATGAGATATGAATTGCCAGTTCACAGAAATAGAAAACCAAGTGACCCTCAAACACATGAAACATGCCAAGATCACTCACACAAAGAGAGCCATGAAGAAAACTACCCTGAAATACAATTTCTCACCTAGCAGAATGGCAAAAATCTGAAAGTTTGGCAACAGGTTCCATTGAGGGAACTGTAAAAAAAGAGGCACTTTCATAATTGGTGAGCCATATAGTTAAACTTTTAAGAGTAAAAAAGTAACACACACAAAGACAGCTCGGTGTCTTTTACAAAGCTATATGTAGGCTTACCATACCATCCAGCAATTGCACTGCTAGTTTTTTATGCAAATAAATTGGAAATGTATATCCAAACGAAAACCTGCACATCATGTTTACAGTAACTTCATTCGTAATTGCCAGTAGTTGGAAGCAACCAAGATAATCTTTTAATAGGTGAATGGATAAACAAAAATATCCATATAGTGGAGTATTATTCAATGATAAAAAAAAAATGAGCTATCAAGCCATGAAAGTGATGGAGGAACCTTAAATACATATCACTAAAGGAAAGAAGCTAGTCTGAAAAGGCTGTATGTTGTATGATTTCAGCTATTTGAAATTCTGTGAAGAGACCGTAAAAAGGTCAGTGATTGCCAGAGGTTTGGGATAAAGGAGGGAGAAATGTGTAGATGGAACACAGGGTTTGTGTGTGGGTTTTTTTGTTTTTTTGGAAAAGGGATTATTCTATATGATACTGTAATGAAAGATACATATCATTATATATTTGTTAAAATCCATAGAATGTACAACCTAAAGACTGAACCCTAATGTAAACTATGGGATTTAGTAGGCCATAATGTATCAATATTGACTCATTAATTCTGACAAATGTACCACACTATTGCAAGATATCTTTTTTTTTTTTGAGACAGAGTCTCACTCCATTGCCAGGCTGGAGTGCAGTGGTGCAATCTCGGCTCACTGCAACCTCTGCCTCCCGGGTTCAAGTGACTCTCCTGCCTCAGCCTCCCGAGTAGCTGGGACTGCAGGCGCTCGCCACCATGCCCGGCTAATTTTTTGTATTTTTAGTAGAGACGGGGTTTCACTATTTTGGTCAGGATGGTCTTGATCTCTTGACTTCGTGATCCACCCACCCGCTTTGGCCTCCCGAAGTGCTGGGATTACAGGCGTGAGCCACCGTGCCCGGCCGCCAGATCTGAATAATAGGGGAAACTGAGGGAAGGGGAATGAGGAGGAAGTGTTATACAGGAACTTTATGTTTTGTGCAATCTTTCATAAATGTAAAAATGCTCTAAAAATAAGGTTTTAAAAAAGTAAAATAGGCTAAACAATGATACATGCTTTGGCATAAATAGGTGAGGCTGCGGATATCTGAGGGAAGGGGAACATGATAGACAGAAGGAACCTTGGAAGTAGAGGCATGAGGACTCCTACAGGGTTTGAGAAAGAGCAAGACGCCGGGGTCACCGGGGTGGGTTTGCTATATGGATTAAAAAACTCCGAATCCAGAAGAAAGAAGTGGCTTGCTTGAGGTCACACAACTATCCACTTTTGGATGGGTCACATAGAAACTCAATTGTTCTCTTGACGATGAGCAGTCTCGTGTCATCAAAAGGAGGCCCTGCACTCAGTTTTGAGGCTGCAGTGTGCGCTGTTTAATGGGACAGCCAAGAAACCATGCAGCAGGATGTTCATAGCTGTTGTGATTCCCCACAAGTTCTCTTTACACTCTAGCATGGGTATTTGCCTTCTCCCCTCAACCTGCAGACCATGTGGTTTTACTTTATTTCTGAACCAAACTCAGGATTGCAATCCCAACCTCCTGTTATTAAACCAAAGGAGATAAATCATTTTAAGCTAGAAACCCCTTAGTAAAAAAAAAAAAAAAAAAAAAAAGAGTGGTAGAAATTTTAGCTCTTGGTTGAAAATCAGACAGCAGGGGTAATAATTGATTTCAATTACAACATCACTGGAGGCACAAGCAGATCTAAAACAAGACAGTTATGAGAACAAATGTCGACTTTTTAAAAGTTTTATCTAGATGTCTTCCCTGTATTTCAGATGTGAGTGTCAGAGGCCCTTCCCTAATTACAACAAGGCAAGTGCATCTCAGAAGAATTTGGGTTGGCAAATGTCCTGATGTGTGCCACACTTTTAAAATAGTCCTTGGGTGCAAACAAAACACCAAAATAGGTCTGCCTGCTTGAAAAGAGCATCAACCCAATTTCCATTTATATCCCAGCTCAACTAGCCTACCTAGCTGCCTAGAAGAGTTATCTAGCCTCTTTTTCACTCTGGAAAATAATATTAATAGCTGTTTCCTAATGGGGGTTGAGAAAGATTAAAGCAATATGGTACATGTAAAATACCTAACACAGTGCCTGTCATAGAGTAAATGCTCCTTAAAGGTGAGCCTAAAAATGGGCCTACTGACAATGTTTCTCTTTACTGTCATCAACAAAATAATAATGGAAGAGGAAGAAATGCTTCCACGAAGCCAAACAAAAAGCTTTATATCATAGTTCTCCTTTATCTGTAGTTTCTCTTTCCACATTTTCAGTTATCTGAGGTCAATGGTGGTCCGAAAATACTAAATAAAAAATTCTAGAAATAAACAGTTCACAAGTGTTAAACACTGTATCACAATGCTTAAGTCATTCACTTCACCTCACCTCATTACTTGGCATTTTGTCATCTCACATCATCACAAGAAGAAGGGTGAGTACAACACAGTAAGATATTTTGAGAGAGAGAGAAAAAAAGAAAGACCACATTCGTAACTTGTATTACAGTATATTGTTATAATTCTGCTACTTTGTTATTAGTTTTCTTGTTAATCTCTTGCTGTGCCTAATTTATAAATTAAATTTATCATAGGTAGGTATACACAGGAAAAATCAGTATATACGGGGCTTGACACTATCCTTTGCAGATAAGGCGGAGGCTACCGTGTAGCTTTTTCATTCTCAAATTGTGGTCCTTGTATTTCTAATACTCAATAAAATGTTAATAGTTACCTCATTATCAAATATACTTCAGTAAAAATCAGTAAAAACACACAAACAAAAAAACTGGGCTTCTTTACTTTTTGAAGATTTGAAGAAGTTCGTATTGAATAAATAAAATGGAATGACATGGCTTGGCCTGAATTTCAGAAGGACAAGTCCGCCAACATTAGGAAGGGTGGCTGTAAGGTTGGAAGAGGCACAGAAAGTGAGAAATGATGCAGGCCATGGGAATGGCCACAAGGCCGCGAGAAACACCGAAAATGCGGAAGAGACAGGAGGTTGTCCAGTGAAATGCCAGCGGTGTAAGAAAGGGAGAAGTCAGCTTCCATTGTCTTTGGAATGCAGTAGTAAAACCTAAGATACAGAATAAGTAAGGAAAGAAGACAATGAAGAGAAAAAGAAGGAAGAAGAGGAAGATTTGTCTTGAGTTCCTGGTCTGTACCAGAGGCTATTAGATCCCTATTTTACTTTGTCCTTATATTTCCAAAAAATAGACGTGTATTTATTATCTCCACTTTGCAAAAGAGAAAACTGAGCCTCAGAGGAATTGGTAACTTGCCTGTTCCCTTGAGCTAGTGAAGAGTGGAGCTAGCTTTCAAATCATGCCCTTTACTCTACTGCAACTCTCTGCCCCTGGGTTTCCTCATGATATGGCAGCTTCATCCCAGAACGACTGGGCTAACTATGAAAAAGGCTAATCCCTTTTATTGAACCACGTTAACTTCAGACAGTCTTAGCATTAGCCTGAAATTTTGCTCTGATTACTGTCAAATGTCTTTTGAGTATGATTCCCTGCGTGGAGCAGCAGAGACTAACTCTGTTTTTTAATGGAAGTTATACTCCTGAACTGACATAACAGAAAAGGTAGTGCACTCACGTCTTGCTACTCCTGAACCTCCATTCCTGAGAATGTGTCATATAGTTCTACAGCACTCAAAAGTATCCAATAAAAGAAAGAGCTAGTTTGGAACACTGAATTTTAGTGATCAAGTTGGTAGAATAACAACAAATTTTAAAATGTGCTAGAGGTAATGCGTGCTTTGTTGGATAAAGGGCCGATGGAAGTTTCTGGCAATCTGGCCGATGGCAGATTGCCTGTTCACCTCGAACCTGTGGAATGGCCGGCAATGTTGTATGAGCAACAGGTCTGACCTAATGTGTATGGTGTTTGTGAAGATCAGTTAATCAAAAATTATATCAGGCTGGGTGTGGTGGCTTATGCCTATAATCCCAGCACTTTGGAAGACAGAGGCAGGAGGACCACTTGAGGCCAGGAATTAGAGACCATCCTGGAAAATACAGCAAGACCCCGTTCTTATGTTTAAAAATAAAATAAATTAAAAATTGGCCAGGCATGGTGGCTTATGCCTATATTCCCAGCACTTTGGGAGGCCAAGGTGGGTGGATCACTTGAGGTCAGAAGTTCAAGACCAGCCTGGCCAACATGGCAAAACCCCATCTCTACTAAAAATAAAAAAATTAGGCCCAGAGTGGTGTCTCACTCCTGTAATCCCAAAATTTTGGGAGGCCGAGGCAGGCAGGCCACCTGAGGCTGGGAGTTCGAGACCAGCCTGACCAACATGGAGAAACCCCATCTCTACTAAAAATACAAAATTAGCCGAGAGTGTTAGCACATGCCTGTAATCCCACCTACTCAGGAGGCTGAGGCAGGAGAATCGCTGGAACCCGGGAGGCAGAGGTTGCAGTGAGCTGAGATCACGCCATTGCACTCCAGCCTGGGCAACAAGAACGAAACTCCGCCTTAAAAAAAAAAAATTAGCCAGGCCAGGTGGTGCACACTTGTAGTCCAAGCTACTCGAGAGGCTGAGGCAGGAGAATCACTTGAACCCAGGAGGTGAAGGTTGCAGTGAGCTGAGATCACACCACTGCACTCCAGCCTGGGTGACAGAGCAAGACTCCATCTCAAAAAAATAAATAAATAAAAATTATATCAATGAAGATACATCTGCATAATACATATAAACACACCTCAACCCTACAACAATTTAACTCTTCTGATTTTCCAATGTATCACCTAATCCTATGGTGTAGGGGTGCACACTAGTACTTAAGAGACCCAGAGACCAGGATTCACATTCAGGCCTTGCACCCACTCTCTGAGAGGATGGTCTTGAGAGAATTTGCTTCATAAAGCTGAGTAGTACCGTTTTCCTCATGGTGAAATGAGAATAATGACGCCCCGTTCATGGGTGCTGTAGAAATAAATGTAAATCGCCGAACTAGCATTTCATAAACACGTAATCTCTCACCAGAACAGAAAGAATGCAAAAACACTTACCTTGCAATGGTCAGTGAGGAAGGGGCTACTAATTACTCCAGAGCCAACTGATTCGCCTAACTTCATCAGGAGAAAGACTGATAGGATCTGAATCCACACCTCTTGCCTAGGGGATCTGGCCACACCTGCTGCAACCCTTCTTCCTGCAAGCACCATTAGGGGGAAAACAAAGCCTAATGTCAAAATACATTTGGCTGTGTCATAACCCCAGTGTAATATGACACAATGTAAATTTAAATCACACAGTGTGCTTTAGTGAAGACCAGAGACATTAGGGAGACCTCAGAGTAATTAGCAGCTAATGCAATTCAGGCAGGCACGGAGTAACTAACTCCTATGGTCATCAGCATTTATGCCCACTCAGAGGGCAGCCCCTTTATGTAAATATAAAAGGATAATTACTACGGGGAAAAAAAATGAAGCAGGTATTGTTTATTGCAGGGATGAGAAGGAGCGGGGCTTTGAACGTACAACGCAGCCCGGCAACCTGCAGCCACTTCAAAGAGGGGCAGAGTGTGAAACCGGGGGACTGAACCCCTCCATGCCCAGCACGCAACAGTAGGAAACGGACACACGCAGCGACGATGTTGCTTGAGCTTATTTATAGACGCTTTCCTTCGTCTCTTCTTTAAACATAAACAAAAGGGGAGTCACAGCACTGATTGGCTTCATCAACAGCATGTGGAATAAATTTTCCCTAATGACAGGCTTTCAGCTATTTTGCCACCACTGGGCGCGGACGCTGCGCTTAGCAGAGCCTGTGTGCCAGCGGCGGGCTCGCTGAGTCCCCGGCAACTGCACAGATGAATGGGGAAGTGGAAGGAGCAGCCCCGCTAACTGAAAAGGGGGAGCACTTTACAAACACCATTACAAGAAACGTGAGAAGTGTAACGTGGCAAGAACCAGGCAGCACCTGGTGTCAGCGGCTAATTGTGTTTTACGGTGGCGTGTTAGACCAGCGCGCTTAGGGCAACCTGAGCCACCGGCACTTGCCTTGCAGGCGCCGCGTCCTCTGACACGGGCTTGGATTACAGGAGGGACCGGCGCGGTGGCAGCAGCCCCCAGGACTCACGTTCCACTCAGATGAACGCATGCACAGATGACGAGCCTTTATCTTACCCTTGCAGTGCTGGGACAGGAGTCTTTTTGCCACGTGCACAGCAATGTCTGGTTAAAAGAAGAAAAATGAATTCAAAGGCTATATTGGATTTTAATACGTTTGAAAAATATTTAAAAAGGAAGAAAGCAAAAGAAGAAAGGGAGGGAGGAAAGGAGGAAAGGGAAAAGGACAGAAAAAGAAGAAAAAGGGAAAATGAGTTTTGTATACATACTTTCTTTAAATTACAATCACTTCTATCTTCTATAAGGCATGGTAATTTTCATAAATGTCCCCCTTCCCACAATTATTATCATTTTGTAAAAATAATATTATTTCTTAAAATAATATTTTTACAAAATAACAGTGGGGAGGAGGGCATTTATGAAAATTTCAATTGGATATAAACATAAACTTCTGTAGTAGAAATTAATTCAAATCTCAGCGAACATTGGTCCTTGAATGCTCTAATATTCCATTCCAAACTCTAATATAATATGCATATGCCCCTCTTTATTGACGGTTACTTCAATAAAGTAACCTGGAAAATTAGCATTCCATCAAAAATTTATATTTACAGAGGCAATTATCAGATTCACACACACAAAAAAACTGAATAAGGTGGAATATTTCATCTAGTCTGATGAGTAACAGCTCATGGTCTGTGATAGACATACTGTGTTAAACTAACAAAAGTCAAAAACAATTGTAAAAATAGATTAAATTTTATGTGAATAATAAATAATGCAATACATTTTGACTGGTCCTAATTTTCTAACTACCAGTATCCTGGAAATGTTCTTGAGAAACCTATGAATTCTGAGGAGTTTAGTTTTGAATGTAAGTCTAAGGATATATAGGTAAACCTAAAGCAGTTTCATTGAATGTGATAGACGCTGCGGTTAAAAGATGAGGGGTTTAGAAGCAAGGCCGTTCGAGACTTTTGTCTCATTTGCAATACTTGTAAGCTGTGTGACTTTAAGCTGCTAACCTAACCTCTCTGAGATTGTG
Source organism: Nomascus leucogenys (assembly GCF_006542625.1). Classification (NCBI taxonomy): domain Eukaryota; kingdom Metazoa; phylum Chordata; class Mammalia; order Primates; family Hylobatidae; genus Nomascus; species Nomascus leucogenys. The sequence goes on from NC_044386.1 coordinate 116,287,824, forward strand.
TCTTCATCTGTAGTTTATGAACGATATGTCCATTTTGCAAGGTTAGAAGGATACAAAAAAGATGTATAAAGCTCTGAGCACAGTGCCTTGCATTCAACTCTTTGCTTTTTTAATTCCTAGGAGTAGTAGTATTATTTAGGAGAAAAGTAAATATCTTTAGCTTTTAAAATACACATTCAAAAATACCTCAAAAAAGGACTAAGTGCATTAATATATTCTAAGTTGAAGCAACAAATATAAATGACAGTATCTCTCTCATTTGCCTCAAGATAATGTAAATTCCATAAGCAGACATGAGACTTACCCCAAAGTGGATCTATATAAGTGCTTATCCCCAGGGATATAGTGTATATGTAACTCGATGCGTCTGTTACTGTTGTAATTGGGAAAAAGGAAAGCCATCGTTGGGTGGAAAGAAGCTGAGGCTCTCTGTAATGTCAATGAGGTAGAATCAGAATGACATTTCCAGCATAATGTTGGCCAATTACATGTTGGAAATATGTATGCCCTGCTCTGAACCACCTGTCACGTGCCTACGTTCCTAATAGGGAAGAGGAGGCAGTCACCAAAAAGGAGAGTGAAAATGAGGAAAAAATTGTGAACAAAAACACAAGACTGGCTGAAAACAGCAGCATTCAGAAAGAAAGTTACAAGAAAACTGGCTGCTGAACAGTTTTACAGAGAATCGCCATGCTTGCTCATGTTCTCCATCCGGGTCCCTATTTTGGAGAAAATTTTACGGATGCCCTGCTGACAGCTTAATGAAGGAACACTACAAATCATTTCAGAGGCAACAAGGGGTGCAAAACTAGCCTCTTCCTGTGCTGCCACCAAAAAAAAAAAAAAGTATGTTCTCCCAATGAGGATTTTCAAAAATGAATTATGCCATTAAGTGCCAAGAAGAAAATTAGCTATGAGCTTTTAAATTTAAAATGATCCCCTTTTTAATTGTAAAACAGTGGCACTTAACTGCTATTGATCCTGCTGAGACACATTAGGGAACAGGGTCACCATAACTGTTAATATTCACTGCTTAGCGAAAGAGCATCAAAGGACATTTTAATGTCACAGACTTTCTCGGGGAGTTTTTAAGGAAGGTTTGAATCAGCCAGCCTATGAATGAAAAGGACATGAGGTAGACAAATGTAGAAACAAATGTGATAGCAATTTTCTGCTAATCAAATCATAACTCAAGATTGATTTTTTTGGCAAAAGTTTATGTCATATAGATTTCCAAGGCTGGTCGACATTTAAAAGTCAGAGTATATATTTTCTATAGACTGGGACTTTTTAGATGATAATCCAATAGGGAATTTTTGTTTATTTTTAAACACAAAATGTAAGAGAGAGCTTTCCTTTTGGGGAAGACCATTTCACTTTTTTTTTGTACTTCAGAAGTAAGGAATATGAAATGTCAATCACATTTTATTCAGGATGCAAAGTCTTTTCTACTTTTCAAAAACTTTTGGACAATAAACCACAGGTGAGTATTCAGTTTTTTTTAAAGTAGAAATCATATTTTTAGAGCATACATAGTGGAGGTTTTCCCTTTTTGCTAGGATTTGAAAATACTGAATGCGTGGCATTGTCGACTTCTAGAATGTTGAACTTTACCATATACGACCAAGATAGGGAGCTGAACAAAAGTGCTTGCTATTAAAATGCAAAGCCCCCTGCTAAACCTCAACAGCCAATGAGGTTTAATTGGCTCGTGTTTCTGCAAACTGCATAAGCATCATGGCGCCAGTTTTAACATTACTTAAAAAAGACATGTTTTAAAATCCAAAGCCCCCTGTTAGAAACAAAAGAAATGTTTAAAAAATAAATGTACATTTTATTGGACTTGGAAACGAATTGTGTTAATCTATATTTCTCACTAGATCAATTATTTGCCATTTTCCAATACCTATTGCTCACTCTGCCAAGTAATTGTTATCGAAACAGTATTATTCTATTGGTCCTTAATTCAAAAATTTGTCATTATTACCTGCAAAAATATTTTTTAGAGTGTAACTTTTTTGGCAAATATAATATTATAGGAATTGAGAAATAGGAAATTGCCAATTAGACATGAATAATTTCTTTGTATAGTTTAAATTTTTGTTTCTAAGAAAACATTTCATGTTTGTGCCATCATGGAAGTGTTCTCTGGAGCACGTGGGAACAGTTTGAAAACTGCTGGCCTACAGCATGTATTCATTCTGATATTCATGCGGGGACATTGCACTGGAAACTAATGAACCGCCCCAAGTTTTAGAGGAGTCACAACTTTAGGAAGAGGCAGACAGGAAACAGGAAATTCTGATGTGAAAAAAATGTCCTAATAGAGTTAAGACCAGAGCACTATGGTTATACAGAGGACCAGCACCTTTCTGGGATTTGAGAGGTGAGAAATGGGTGCCCAACAGCATGATTCAGGGACTGCATCTCTGAGGATAAATTGATATTGGCCAGGAAAAGAAGACAATCTTAGCACATTTTCTTTTTATTTTTTTTAATTATACTTTAGGTTTTAGGGTACATGTGCACAATGTGCAGGTTTGTTACATATGTATCCATGTGCCATGTTGATTTCCTGCACCCATTAACTCGTCATTTAGCATTAGGTATATCTCCTAATGCTGTCCCTCCCCCCTTCCCCCACCACGCAACAGTCCCTGGAGTGTGATGTTCCCCTTCCTGTGTCCATGAGTTCTCATTGTTCAATTCCTACCTATGAGTGAGAACATGCGGTGTTTGGCACATTTTCAACAGGAGAAAACATATAGCAATGCAAAGATGTGAAGCTAAGAATGAGCATGTGAAAGGCATGAGGCCAGCAAAGAAAATAGAGGCTGAACCTCATCATACTGAGGAGGATGTATTAGGCCATTCTTGTTTGCTATAAAGAAATACTCAAGACTAGGTAATTTATAAAGAAAAGAGGTTTACTTGGCTAATGTTTCTGTAAACTGTATAAGCATCATGGCACCAGTTTCTGTTTAGCTTCTAGGAGGCCTCAGGGAGCTTTTGCTCATGGCAGAAAATGAAGTAAGAACAGGCATGTCACATAGTGGGAGCAAGACAAAGGGTAGGTGCCACACATTTTAAATGACCAGATCTCCTGTGAAGTGAACTCACTCACTGTGGCAAGGACAGCACCAAGCCATGAAGGATCTGCTCTCATGACGCAAACACTTCCCATCAGGCCCCACCTCCAACATTGGGGATTACATTTCAACAGGAGATTTGGACGGGGACAAATATCCATATGATATCAGAGTATAAATTGTATTATTTAAGACATTGGGGGAAATCACTGAAGAATCTTCAGCAGGTGAAGGATGTGATCAGATTTGTTATTAGTGTTATTAAGTTACTCGTCTAACAATAGGAAGAATAAACTGGAAGGGAGAAGCAAGACTGGAGGCAGAGACCACAGTTAAAAAGCTGTTGTGACAATCCAGGGTAGAAATGATAAACCCATAAATAGGGAAAGGGCTTATTGGGTGGGAGGAAGCATTGTCTGAGAAATTAACAAGAAGTGGTAAGAAAGGAGGAGGTAGGGCCAAGAGTGTCTCCTGAATTTCTGGCTTCGGTGCCCATGTGTAGGATCTACCATTCTGCCATTTACTGTAGGTAAGGGTATTGAATTATTCTGTCATGAAATATCAGAAAAATTGATTATTTAGGATACATAATTAGTTTCATTTGGGGCATCAGAATGTAGGTAACTGAACATGTAGATCTGGAGTTTAGGAAAGAGATTTAGGTTCTAGTTAGAGTGTGCAGGAAGAGTTTCTAACCCTAGAAGTCTTCAGATCGGCCTCAGGGGTATTTAAGGTCCTTAACCTTGTAAAATTATGCATTCTTATATATACATTAATAAGGCAAAATTTGTTATGTAAAACAAATTCTCAAAGGATCAATAACCCTCTAAAAACTATCTTTGTAGACAATAAAAGAGAGTCAATGGTGGAACTATGAGCATTATCAATAGTTAAGAAATTGATGTTCATGTTGAATATGAGGTTTCCACAATTTGTGCCCATTTCTGTATGCAAATACATATTATTTTACCAAATCCTTCTTCTCTGAACAGTCAAATAGCTTCACCAGTGCCCACGGTACTCTTGTTCTTTCTTGCCTCCAGACTTCTTCCCCTTAACGACCTGTCAACTTCTCTCTGCCTATCCTGGTCTCACTCTCCTTAAAGACCCATGAAGATTCATAAGGATTCAGGAAGGTTATGTTTTTCTCTTTGACCAACCCAAATGTCCCTTTCCCTCTAAATGGCAGCAAAAGCTTTTATCAGAAGCTTTCATTTGGCTCTTACACAGTAGGGCCCTAAATAAATTTTCAAAATAAGTATATAAATCACATCTTGAGACAGCTGTTGATATGCCATTTTGTATGATTTTTAAAATAATTAGTGTCTGTATATGCATATATTTGTAATAATATCTATATATGCATATATATGTAAATTTGTGCACACACATATATGCATATATAGGTGTATATATGTGTGTATATATGTATATATATGTATATATCCTGCCAACTAAACTTTAATCTCATTGAAGTCAACGTCCATATAACTTTTCTAATTTTGAGCACATAGTAAGCAGGTACATACCAATTGGTCAGGCAGATAAAGAGGAGGATAAAGAAACGAAGAGGCGGCATACAAAATTCAGTAGAAAGAGTTCCAAGTCGCATGTTATAAATCTACGTACCAACTTTGTGTCTGCTTTTAAGATATTTGACCCCTAAAATAAAGAAAAAATTACCTGCTCAGCTTGTGTCATAAGATTGTTATAAAGATTAAATGATATATAAAAATATGTTTTATAAAGTAGAATAAAGTTTATATAAATAAATCATAAGAAAAAAATTTAATGATATTCCAAGATATTTTCTACTTTGTTTCCTAAGTACTAAGCATAGTTTAAAATAATTATAGACCAGTGGAATGATTTGCAGGTATGTGTGTGAAACAAACAGAATCAAAATCACAGTAAAGCGTTTAGCAAAATTTAAACAACTAAGCTACTAAACTTCTGTAATTATCTAATAGTTTTAGCCAGAACAAGGTAAAATGTATAATCCTCTAATTCTGGTGATAATAAATCAAACATTTTTAGAGAGGCTAAATGTAAGTATATTACTATTTACTTGTAAAGACTGTTCTAGAAATTTATCAGAAATAGATTTATGATCAATCAAAATAATCCGTTAAAAGAACTAAGGGAGCTCAATTTAGAGACTCTGCCAAATATCATTCTAGAATTTACTTAAGAGATTTTTTAAGTTTAGATTTTACATAACAGTTTGTATTAGATACAATATTAAATATTCATAAAGTAGGACATAACTTTACGTATTTTTTGTACATCAATCGTTGCTGTTTTGTTCTTTAGTTAATAAACACTCAGAATGTACTAGCCTTTGCAATACTGCATTAATTGGAGTAGATCAAAATTTTTATTTCATGTGTTTTTTATTCAAAATCAAGTCTATGCAGCCTTACTTTTGCATTGCTTTTACAGAAACAAAGTAATTTTGGTTCACAAGTACGTGAATTAAATTCCTGCCTTGGAGGGTGGTGAAAAATGTGTTGGGAAGGCAAAGAGTATGCATGAGCAGAGCAGGCCAGAAAGAGGCACTCTTGGAATGCTCTCTTCAGAGAGATTACAGAAGCAAATTACAACTAAATCCTGGTCTCAGAGCTGTTGTCCTGTGTAGATTACCGGGGACTGGCCTGAAGGTTGTGAGACAGACAGATGAGCCAAGAGAGGGAACACCATGTCCACGGGCCATGAATTTCCAACCTGCACATCCCTGTCTTCGCCCTCATAGCAATGAGAAGGGTAAGCTTCAGGCTTTGTGGAGCCTAAAACTCACACCTTTTGGGAGACCTTCTTAAAAAAAGAAAAACAAATTAATTACAAATACAAAATTTGTAATTAATCAAAGGAGGGCCTCGTGTTTCACTGGCTTTGCAGGAAATTTGCCTCTGTCACCAAGAATCCATAATGAGGCTTTAGCTTGTTACCGTCTGTGATTCTGCATTCAATTCATCTCATCTTAGAGAGTCAAGCAATGCTTCATGATAAGACAACATCTGCACTTTTAAAATCCTTGTCTCCTGGTAAGGAAAAAGAGTGTTACTGCAGAACAGGCTGTGGGCTTGTGATCTTCCCTCCATGCCTGCCCTCCTCGCTTTGCATCTCTCACAATCTCTATGGAGAGTTCCACAGTCTTCCCACTCCATGGCTGAGGGTTGTAATGCCTGTGTGCAGGTTAGAGGAGGTGTGTTCCCAGCGGCTCACAAATTGATCCTCATGGTGTCATGATCACAGATTAAATTTCCCCAAAGTCTGATAGTTTGGCACTGTCTAGTAGTCAAAAGTGGCAGCTGGAGTCCTAGTCACAGAGCTTCAGGTGTAAGGATATGAGTTGATTGACCTAAACCCACTCCCATTGCTGACGAGAGTCAGGAAGTCACAACACCTCTCTGTCTGTTCTGACAGGTCAATAACATCAAATTTGCACCTCAGAAGTGGAACATTATTTTAAAAATAATCAAGTTGCTTTGGTAGCTGACAGCCAAGAGAGTCGAAGATTGTGATAAGAGTGTGAATTGTCCATTCCAGCTTTCCAGACAGGAGAACTAAGATGTCAGAGTGAAGAGGTTTGGAAAGCCTCATCTTGCAGGTATTTGGAAAGATGAGATAGGAGAAGGCCAGACAAAAGGCAGTGACAAGATGCAGAACATCAGAATTCAGTAAGTCAGGTGGAAGTAGGGTTTTCAGATACAATACATGATGCCCATTTGTATTAGATGCAATATTAAATATTCACAAAGTAGGGGATATTCAGTTATACATTATACTTTTTTAGTACAAGTATGTCCCATATATTTTGTGGAATATATTTATTAAAAATTGTTGTATATATGAAATTCATATTTAACTTGGCTGGGTGCAGTGGTGGGCGCCTGTAGTCCCAGCTACTAGGGAGGCTGAGGCAGGGGAATGGCGTGAACCCAGGAGGCGGAGCTTGCAGTGAGCCGAGATCACGCACCTGCACTCTGGCCTGGGCGAAAGAGCGAGACTCCGTCTCAGAAAAAAAAGAATTTCACAAAACATTGCAAAAATACAAACAATGAATGCCCCCTCCAAAACTCATGTTGAAATTTAATTGCCATTGTAATCATACTAAGAGATGGGGCCTTTAAGACATGATTAGGTCCAGAAGGCTCTGCCCTCATGAATGGATTAGTGTCATTATCACCAGAACAGGTTAGTTATTGTGAGTGTTAGATCCACTTTTTCTCAATGTCTCTTGCACTGATTTGCCGTTCCACCTCCCGCCATGGAATTATGTGGCAAGAAGGTCCTCACCAGATGTAGTGCCATTCTCTTGGACTTCCCATCCTCCAGAGCCATGAGCCAAATAAACTCTCTTTTTTATAAATGACCCAGTCTGTGGTGATATAGCAGCAGAAAACAGACTAAGGCAGTGTCCTATATTTTATTTGCTAAATCTAGCAGCCCTAGTGGAAAGCCAAATAAAAAGGATACATTAAATTAGCCAGGACTTGTCAGTCCAAAAAATAGAAACCCATTCCAAACTAGTTAAAACGAAAATGAAAATAAATGTTGCAGAAATATGTGGTCAACTGATTTTTTACAATGGTGATAATACAATTATTTAGGGAAAAAAAGATGCTGGAACACCTAAATGTTTTTAATAAAAAATAAAAATAAAACTTGATTTTTATGTCATGCACAAAAACTAATTAAAAATAGATCCTCAGCCTAAATAAATATAAATAGTAAGATGACAAGGCAAACAAAAGAATAGCTTCATGACATGGGGTAGGCAGAGATTTCTTAGGCTGTAAACAAGAAACTAAACATTAAAAAAAGAAAAAAACAAACAAAAAACTGGAGGCCAGCCATGGTGGCTCACACCTATAATCCTAGCACTTTGGGAAGCTGAGGTGGGTGGATCATATGAGCTCAGGAGTTTGAGACCAGCCTGGGCAACATGGCAATCCCCATCTCTACAAAAAAATCCAAAAATTAGCTGGGTGCAGTGGTGTGTGCCTGTAGTCCCAGCTACTTGGGAAACTGAGGCAGGAGAATTGCTTGAGCTCGGGAGGTGGAGGGTACAGTGAGCCAAGACTACACCATTGAATTCCAGCCTGGGTGACAGAACAAGATCCTATCTCAAGAGAAAAAAATAAAAGAAAAAAAAAAATTGATGAGTTGGCGTTTTAGAGTAAGTTCTCTAGAGACAGAAATTCTTGTATGAGACAGTTACTGAGTGACTGCAAGAGAAATCTGTGAAAGTAAGGGAAGCAGATAGGGCAGAGGAAGAAGCTCAGGAAAGAAGTGGGGTCAGCTGGCATCCAGCCTCTGTTTAATCCCACAGAGAGTTCCAGAACAAAAATGACACCTCATAGTCATTCCACATGGAGGTAAGTGGACATGCCGTTTATACCCTCATATTATGCAGTCATTTGTCTAAGCCACACCAGAAGAGCACATGGACTCTCAGCTGTTTCTAGATGAGATGGCTCCCATTGACTGAGGCCAGTTCTCCTGAGAAGGCTGTTGCAATAAGCCTTTAACAGCCAAAGTCACATTATGGGAGAACCATTAATAAAGAAGACCTGAGTTAGGCACCAACAGCGTCTACTACCATTGGCTTTCATCAATCGTAAAAGCTTCCAACGATCAAAAATACATCATTAAGAAAATGAACAGAGAGGTCACATACTAAAAGACAATGTTTGTAACTCATGTGTCTGACCAAGTGCTTATGTCTATCACATATAAGAATTTCATGGCCGGGTGCGGTGGCTCATGCCTGTAGTCCAAGCACTTTGGGAGGCCGAGGCGGGCGGATCACGAGGTCAGGAGATCGAGACCATTCTGGCTAACACGGTGAAACCCCGTCTCTACTAAAAATACAAAAAATTGGCTGGGTGCAGTGGTGGGCACCTGTAGTCCCAGCTACTAAGGAGGCTGAGGCAGGAGAATGGCGTGAACCCAGGAGGCAGAGCTTGCAGTGAGCCGAGATCACGTACCTGCACTCTGGCCTGGGCGAAAGAGCGAGACTCCATCTCAGGAAAAAAAAAAAAAAAAAAAAAAAGAATTTCACAAAACATTGCAAAAATACAAACAATGAAAAATTTTTAAATAGGCAAATAACTTTTATAGGCAGAATACCTAAAATTATAAAAACCGACTAAATGAGTCCATTATCATGCCGCTGATAAAGACATACCCAAGACTGGGTAATTTACAGAGAAAAAGAGGTTTAATGCACTCACAGTACCACGTGGCTGGGGAGGCCTCACAATCATGGCAGAAGTCAAAAGGCATGTCTTACATGGTGGCACACAAGACAGAAATGTGAGCCAAGCAAAAGGAGAAACCCCTTATAAAATCATCACATCTTATCAGACTTGTTCACTACTGTGAAAACAGTATGGGAGAAATTGCCCCATGATTCAATTATCCCACCAGGCCCCTCCTACAACTTGTGGAAATTATGAGAGCTACAATTCAAGATGAGATTTGGGTGGGGACACAGCCAAACCATATCACTGACAATACCAGATTTTGGCAAGTATGTGTTGCTGGAGGTTAGAGACGAAGCTAGCTGGACTTCCTGGGTGGAGAGGGGACTTGGAGAACTTCTCTGTCTAGCTAAAGGTTTGTAAATGCACCAATCAGTACTCTATAAAAATGCACCAATCAGTGCTCTGTGTCTAGCTAAAGGTTTGTAAATGCAGCAATCAGCACTCTGTAAAAACGGACCAATCAGCACTCTGTAAAATGGACCAATCAGTTCTCTGCAAAATGGACCAATCAGCACTCTGTAAAATGGACCAATCAGCAGTATGTGGGTGGGGCCAAATAAGGGAATAAAAGCTGGCCACCCAGCAATCTGCTCGGGTCCCCTTCCATGCTGTGGAAGCTTTGTTCTTTTGCTCTTCACGATAAATCTTGCTGCTGTTCACTTTTTGGGTCCACACTATCCTTATGAGCTGTTAACACTCACTTCGAGGGTCTGTGGCTTCACTCCTGAAGTTAGTGAGACCACAAACCACCGGGAGAAACAAACAACTCCAGACGCGCCAACTTTAAGAGCTGTAACGCTCACTGCAAAGGTCTGGGGCTTCACTCCTGAGGTCAGCAAGACCACGAACCCACCAGAAGGAAGAAACTCCGGACACAGGTGAACATCTGAAGGAACAAACTCCAGACACACCATCTTTAAGAACTGTAACACTCCCCCTGAGGGTGCGCGGCTTCGTATTTGAAGTCAGCGAGACCAAGAACCCACCAGAAGGAACTAATTCCGGACACAGAAGCGTGTAAGATGATACAACTCATTTGAAAACGGACACTTTCTAATAAATCTATATACTTACCCCATGAAACAGAAATTATACCACTAGGTATTTACGTTCATCACCAATAAAAATAGTATGTTCACAGAAAGTGTTGTACAGGGATATTAGAATGTTTACATCAACTTCACTTAAAATCATGAAAACTCAGGAATAGCACAAGGTCAATCAACAGGTAAACAAATAAATGAACTGCAGCATATTCATACTATAAGTTAAAATTCAGTAATAAAAATAACTACTGCTATATGCAATAACATATATGAACCTGAAAAACTTGTTGAGTGAAAGAAGATAGACACAAAAGAAAATAGAAGCAGAACCATTCAATGATTCTATTATTTGAAGTTAAAGAATAGTCAAAACTAACCAATGGACATAGAAATAAGAACAATGGTTGCTTCTGGGGCATAGCAGGAGGACTGTTGTTCATTGAGGAACTCTACAAGATGATAGAAATATTTTGTGTCTTAAAAGAGGCTGTGGGTTATAAGAGTGTATACATTTGCCAAAACGCATCAAATCGTGCCTTTAATATCTGAGTGTTTTGTATTGTAATGTCAGCTATACCACAATAACTGGTGTTAGTGCATATAACTAGAATACCAAGGCCTAAATTGGTTTTAGGGATATCCGAATCTAGGACTTCAAATAAGGTCATCAGACCTGTCCTTTTCTCTCTCCCTTTCACAGCGCCCCTCCAGCTTGCCTCTTCTTGCTTTTGTTGACTTTATTCTGAATCTGCATTCAGTACGTACCACATAGCCATATGACAGTTTCTCCAGGGATGTTAGCAATCATGAGATGATCCTCAGTGCTAAAATTATGCAAGGACAGAAATGCTATATTGACTGAACTTGTTCACATAAGAGAAAAAACTAAACAGATTGTAATTCTCATTTTAATTGTGCATCCTAACTCTCTAGTCTGCTGAAGCTGTTATTGGTAAACTAAGTCTTAGAGTTGATATTAGTCATGATCTATCTGATCCACAGAGGTAAATGACCAAATGGGGGGTTGCCCTCAGCCAGTTTAAGAAAATATCCTTATGTTATTTAGAATTGCACATTTATTAGGACATTTATTGCTGTTTTTATGAAAGTCATGATTAGCCTTGAAAGTATCACAGCCAGAGCTTCTGAGACAGACACATTATTGATTTTGCTCTCTGAAGAGGTCACATTGTGAAAATGGAACAGGTCTGAGTGGGAAAGGTGATGGCTCGAAGTTTCATTTCAGATGGAATCCTGTTGCATGACAAAAAAGTAAAGCTCTGTCTTTCACTCTACTCCTTTTACAAATATGATTTGACTTCCTGCAAATGTTCAATGTGCTTCTCTTCCTGCAAATGTTCAATGAGCCTTTCTCGAAACCATTTGTCCTGCAGTTCCCAAATGACATTGTCAGATAAGTTTCTTCCCAGGCCTTCAGCCAGCTGGAGATAGGCTCTTTTATTTCTGCATCCATTTTTAAAACTAAAAGCTAATTTTATACAATTTCTCTTTACATTCCCTAACTCAGAAAAATTGCTTTTTTTAAGTTCTGTGATAGTCGACTTAAGTGTCAACTTGGAATTAAGGGATACCCAGGTAGCTGGGAAAACATTCATTATTCTCAGTGCTTCAGTAGGCACTGACCTTGTTCCTCTCCTGCTGTAAGCAAAATCCAGGTGGTTTAGCTTTTAATTATAGTGATTCGGCTCCCCAGGTGTGTCTGTGAGGGTGTTTCTGGAGGAAATTGGCATGGGAGTTGGTAGACTGAGTGGGGAAGATCCTCCCCCAATATGGTGGGCATCATCCAATCAGCTGAGGTCCTGAATGGAACAAAAAGTCAAACAAAGAGCAAATTCACTCTCTCTTTCAGAGCCTGGATGCCCCCAAATGACCCAAGGCTTAAAATATTTACTATATGGCCCTTCGCAATGGAAGTTTGCCCTTCCCTGACCTATGCCATCACCTTCCTCTGTTTCCCTTCACAGTGGTAAATCTCCAGTCTTCTCTTTGAAATGGAAGTATCATACCAGGAACTTAACAGAGAAACTAAGTCATGTGGGGCTGGCCGTATCTATTTATCATGTATGTTATTGATACAGAAAAGTGTGTTATGGGAAGGTAAACCCCATATCAGCTAGACTTGGAATTTTCTTCTACCAACACCTTAATGATGCTCAAGATCAAAGCATGCTGGCAGTACTCTCCATCCCACCTTCCTATCCATTCACTCTTCCCCTCTCCATGAGGCCCCAGTGGAAGTTAAGTATATACATGTAAGCATGTTCTAATTTATAGATGGTCTCTCTCAGAAAAGTTATTTTTTCAATCTCCCATGATGGTTAACCATAAAAATGGTATAGAAAATTCCTGAAAAAATACAAAAATATATTTTTGATCATTGGAAAATCCTTGAGAAGTCAATAAACAGGTTGTCAATGGAAGCCTGATATAGGGAGAAGATTGCTCAACTAGGTTCCAAAGAGATGAGGGACTCATAGCTGATGTTCAGAGAATTCAAGAAAACTGTTTCACTTTAGATTCATGATGTGTTTGAGTAAGAACTGTGTCTAGGGTGAATTCCCACCCAGCCATCTAGAATGAAGCTTCTAAGATGAGGTAGAGAACAAAAAGCACCACCATCTGAATGCACCCATCTGAATGCACCACCTGAATGCACCATCTGAATGCACCCGTCTGATGTCCTAGGACCACCCAACCTCTCTCCCCCTGATTTGGAGGATCCCTGAAAAACAGGCAAAGGAATGCATGGGCTGAGCCACTGATACGAGTAACTGGACACACTCCTTCAATTATCTCCTACATCAAAGTCAAAGCAAGAAGAGGCCCCACCCTGTTCTTAGTCCTCTTTTTCTCCGCAAAAGTAATGTGATATTTATCTTGCCCCTGTATTTTAAAAAATATTTTAATACATCTGAATTTCCATTAATATTGGTTATGTATTTAAATATAAATAAGTTTACTACATTGCATGTTTCATTCTACAGGTTGGCATTTCTAGTCAATACTGTGTTTTTGTTTGTTTAGGTTGTTAATGTATTGATTTGCTTTTTAAGATGTTAAAGTTGACATATATATGCATGATCTATTTGTTTTGATTGCTGTGTATTTTTCCATCCATTTGAGAGATATTCAGGTTACTTACAATTTTCCACAGTTACAAGCATTGTTCTGCAGACATCTTTAAAACCTTATATTATTTTGCTTATTTTTTATTGTTTTTGTTCTTCAATACTAAGTATTCTCACAGACCTGACCCCACTAATCATTTACTTGTGATTGGTGTTGCAAATAGATATTGCCAACATAATGCTTTTTTCAACTTTTATTAGTGGTTTTGTTACACTGAATTTTATACTTTTTGTGAGTTGTACTTATCCTAATTTCTCTTTGTAATTTTTGTATCTTATTTTAAAAATGTTTTCTATCTAAATAGTATCAATAGATTCTTCTATATTTTCTAAAGGCTTGGAAGATTTACTTTCTTTAGTTATAACTGCAATCCATCTGAAAGTATTGTTGCATCTAATTACTTTTCCAATGTGAATATCCAGTGGTCTCAATGCTACATATGACATAGTCCATCATTTCTGTACTAGTTTGCAGGGCTACCTCTGTCATATATCAAGGTCATATGTATACCTGAGTCTGCTCCTGGGATATCTATTGTTGGTTTATTTATTCTAATATTTTAGAATCAATTTGTCCAATCCAACAAAAAAAATCCTTTGAGGATTTTAGCTGTCATATAATTTATTTTATAAACCTAATTAGATAAGATTATCTATTTATACTGCTAATACTTCCCGTTCAAACATAATAATTTTTCTTAATTTAGAATTTTTCTTTTGTTAGATTTGGGACCAAGGAACTCAGTGGTAATTTGGGGTATATAGGACACTTACAAGGTTTTGTATTATTGTTATGATGGTCTTATAGCTAGCAAACTTGCTGAACTTCCTTAATAATCTTAATAGTTTAACTAGATTGTCTTGTATTTTTCTGTATTAGAGAATCGTATTGTTGACCAGATGTGGTGGCTCATGCCTATAATCCCAACATTTTGGGAGGAAAAGGAAGGAGGATCACTTGAGCCCAGGGGTTTGAGACCAACCTAGACAACAAAGTGAGACCCCAACACTACAAAACAATTTTTAAAAATTAGCCAGGCATAGTGGTGCACGTGTATAGTTCCAGCTCGTCATGAGGCTGAGGTAGGAGGATTGTTTGAGCCTGGCAGTTCAAGGCTGCATTGAGCCATGGTAATGCCACTGTACTCCCACCTAGGCAACAGAGAGACCTTGTCCCAAAAAATATATACTGTATTTCTGAATAATGTCAACTCTTCCATTCTAATATTAATATCTATTTCTTCTATTACTCTTATTGCATTATCTAGAACATCCAACACTATGACGAATAGTAGCAGTAATAGCAGGGAGCCTTGTCTTGTTCCTGATTTCAAGTAGTTGAATCTTAAGAATTTTACTTGTTTTATGGTATTAATAGAAACCATTTAACTAAGTAAGGAAGTCCCTTTCCATTTATAGTGAACTTAAAGTTTTTATCATCAATAGGGTTGAATATTATATAATGACTTTTTTCTTTATCTGTTGAGATTTTAATATTTTTCCTTAATCTGGTAATTTAGTAATCACATCAATAGACATTCTAACATTGCACCATTCTTTCATGCCTGGGTTAAACTCTACTCGTTTGTGATAAATTATTTTTAATACATTGCTAGATTTGGCTATCTTTCTAATTTAGTTTCTGAATTATTGCAAATATAAAGATTACATTTTTCCTTTAAGCTTTGGTAAACCATCTGAGCCTGATACCTTCAGAGAATCTACTGTTTGTTTTTTTATTCTGTTTGTTTGTTTAGTTTTTGTTTTCATTTACCCTTTCTATTTTTAAAAAAATCATTCTTGATGTAAGAAATTTTTAGCTTGTATTTACTCACTCATTCTTGGCCCTTTGTTTTCTAATGTAAGCATATACCATTTAGATTTCATTCAAAAGATACCTTTACAGCTACATTTGCAAGTTTTATTATATAAAACAATTATTGTTGCTTAGTTTGCTGCTTATTGCTAAATCACTAAGTCCCATTATGATTTCTCCTTTAACTCATGAATTATTAAGAAATGTATTTTGTCTTTATATTTACATAAATGAGAATTCACATTTACATTCATAAACGTGAATATAAACACTTCAAAGATAGCCTTCACTGACTGGTGTTCATGCCTTTGTGCAGTCCCCTTCCTTTGAATGTGACTAGAACTAATGAATCTCTTCATTTTTTCTCATTAATTAATGTTTTATTTAAAATTGATACAAAATAATTGTACATATTTATGGAGTAGAGTGGGAGGTTTCAATACATATATTCATTGTACCATGGTCAAGTTAGGGTAATTAACATTTACATCACCTTGAAGTAACTCTTCTAAAACTCCCTTTTTTTTTTTTTTTCCAGTCAGGGTCTTGCTCTGTTGCCTAGGCTGGAGTGTAGTGGTGCAGTCATGGCTCACTGCAACCTCTGCTTCCTGGGCTTAATGGATTCCCCCACCTTCCGACTCCCCAGTAGCTTGGACCCCAGGCATGCGCTACTACACTCAGATAATTGTGTGTGTGTGTGTGTGTGTGTGTGTGTGTGTGTGTGTGTGTGTGTATGTGTATTTTGGTAAAGGCAGGGTTTCACCATGTAGCCCAAACGAGTCTTGAACTCCTGAGCTGAAGTGATCCACCCTCCTTGGCTTCCCAAAGTGCTATGATTATAGGCATGAGCCACCATGCCTGGCCTTAAAACTCCCTTCTCATGAACATACTTAGGCAAAGGTAAAAGGGTGTCACTTCCAAGGTTAGTTACGAGACTGGCTTCTGGCTTGGGCACTCATTCTCTCTTGCTCCCTTGCTCTCTTGCTCACTCTGAAAGAAGCCAACTGCCGTGTTGTATTGTGAGTTGCCTTTTGGTGAGGCTCACATGGCAAACAAAAGAAAGAGACTTCTAGTCAACAACCTGGAAGCAACGGAATCCTGTCAAACCCGTGAGTGAGTTTCTAGGCAAATACCCCCCGATCCTCTGGTGCCTAGCTCTCAGATAGACAGAGTCCTGGGAGTCTGACCACGGCTTCATGAGAGAACTTAAGTCACAGTAACCCAGCAAAGCTGGCATTTCTGAACCACAGAAACTGTGAGGTAATAAATGTTTGTTGCCTTAAGTACTAAATTTTGGTGTCATTCATTATATGGGAAGAGATTAATACAGATTTTGTTTGTGAAAGTATAATTAAATACATTGATGCCATTATTATTTTGAACAAGCTCTTATATGATAGATCAGTTAAGAATTAAAAAAAAAGTTTCATTTTACCTGCATTTATTCCGTCTTTGATGCTTTTGCCTTCTTTATGTAGATCCAAGTTTCTGACCTGTATTATTTTATTTCTCTCTAAAGAATGTCTTGTAACATTTCCTGCAAGGCAAGTTACTGGCAATAAATTCCCTCAATTTCTGTTGGTCAGAGAAAGTGTTTATTTCTCCTTCACTATTAAATGATAATTTTGCAGGGTATAGAATTCTAGGTCGGTGTTTCTCTCTCTCTCTCTCTCTCTCAACACTTTAAACATTTCACAACATTCTCTTCCTGCTTACATGGTTTCTGAGAAGTCAAATGTAATTCTTATTTTTGTTCCTCTATAGGCAAGTTTTTCTTTTTCTTCTATTTTTCTTCTAAATTTTCAAAAAATTTTGGCTGGGTGCAGTGGCTCATGCCTGTAATCCCAGCACTTTGGGAGGCCGAGGCAGGTGGATCATGAGGTCAGGAGTTCAAGACCAGCCTAACCAACACGGTGAAACCCCGTCTCTACCAAAAATGCAAAAATTAGCTGGATGTGGTGGCACATGTCTGTAATCCCAGCTACTCAGGAGTCTATGGGAGGAGAATCGCTTGAACCTGGGAGGCGGAAGTTGCAGTGAGCCTAGATTGCACCATTGCATTCCAGCCTGGGTGACAGAGTGAGACTCAGTCTCAAAAAAAAAAAATTATTTTAAATGTTTGTGGGTACATAATAGGTGCATATATTTAAGGGGTACATGAGCTATTTTGACACAGGCATGTTTTGTGAAATAATCATATCATGGAGAATGTGGTATTCATTCCCTCAAGCATTTATCCTTTGAGTTGCAAACAATCCAGTTCCAGTTTTTAAGTTACTTTAAAATATATAACTAAATTATTATTGACTATAGTCACCCTGGTGTGCTGTCAAATAGTAGTTCTTATTCATTCTATTTTTTTTATACCAATTAACCATCCCCACTCACCCCCCTAAAACCCCCCACTACCCTTCCCAGGCTCTGGTAACCATCCTTCTACTCTCTATGTCCATGAGTTCAACTGTTTTGATTTTTAGATCCCACAAATAAGTGAGAATATGTGATATTTGTCTTTCTGTGCCTGGATTATTTCACTTAACATAATGATCTCCAGTTCAACCATGTTGATGCAAAGGACTGGGTCTCATTCTTCTTTGTGGCTGAGTAGTACTCCATTGTGTATATGTATTTTCTTTATCCATTCATCTGTTGATGGATACTTGGGTTGCTTCCAAATCTTAGCTGTTGTAAGCAGTGCTGCAACAAACAGGAGTGTAGATATATTTTTGATACACTGATTTCCTTTCTTTGAGGCATATACCCAACAGTCTGCTTGCTGGATCACATGGTAGCTAAATTTTTAGTGTTTTAAGGAACCTCCAAACTGTTCTCCATAGTAGGTGTATTCCTCTGTAGGTAAGGTTTTTTCCTTCAGTTTTTCTTCTTTTTTTTTAATTTTTAAAATTTTCATGGGTACATAGTAGATGCATATATTTAAGGGGTACACGAAATGTTTTGACACAGTCATGTGATATGAAATAACCACATCATGGAGAATGGGATATCCATCCCCTCAAGCATTTATCCTTTGAGTTACAAACAATCTAGTTACACTTTTTGAGTTGTTTAAAGATATATAACTAAGTTATTATTGACTATAGTCAACCATGATGTGCTGTCAAATAGTAAGTTGTATTCATTCTTACCATTTTTTCTGCACCCATTAACCACCTCTACCTCTGCCACAGCCCCCTACTACCCTTCCCAGGCTCTGGTAACCATAATTCTACTCTCTATGTCCAGAATTTCTGCTTGATTCTTTTTTAGTATTTCAATCTCTTTGTTAAATTTATCTGATAAAATTCTAAATTCTTCCTCTGCGTTATCTCGAATTTCTTTGAGTTTCCTCAACACAGCTATTTTGTATTTTTTTCTCTGAAAAGGTCACATATCTCTGTTTCTCCAGGATTGGTCCCTGCTGGCTTATTTAGTTCACTTGGGGAAGTCATGCTTTTCTGGATGGTGTTGATGCTAGTAGATGTTCTCTGGTGTCTGGGCATTGAAGACTTAGATACTTATTTTAGTCTTCACTGTTCGGGCTTATTTGTAGGCAACCTTCTTGGTAAGGCCTTCCAGTTATTTGAAAATACTGGAGTATTGTGATCTAAGCTTTATCTGTTATAGGGGGCTCCCCAAGCCCCTATAATCTGCAAGAACACTGTGGTTTTTGCAGATTCATAGAGGTACAGCCTTGATGATCTTAGACATGATTTATAAGAATTCTCTGGATTACCAGGCAGAGACTCTTGTTCTCTTCCTTTACTTTCTCCTAAACATACAGAATCTCACTGTTTGTTCTGAGCCACATAAAGCTGGAGGATGAAGTGACACAAACACCTCTGTGGCCACCACTAATATGACTATGCTGAGTCAGATCTGAAGCCAGCACAGAACTAGGTCTCGCCCAAGGCCTGCTTTAACTACTACCTGGTTACTCTCTGCGTTCACCTAAGGTCCTGGGGGCTCTACAATCAGCAGGTGGCAAAGGCAGCCAGGCCGATGTCTTTCCTTTCAGGGTGGTGAGGTCACCCAGGCCCCACGTGGCTCTAGAAGTGCCATCCAGGAGTCAGGGACTAGAGTCATAGACCTTAGAAGTCTACCTGGTGTTATATTGCATTGTGGCTGAGATGGCACTCAAATCATAAGATGTAGTCCTTGGCACTCTTCCCTCCTCTCTCCAAAGGCAGAGGAACCTCACCCTGTAGCTGCCACCACCCCAGGCCACAAGAAGTACTGCCGGACTACTGCTGATGTTCACTTAAGGCCCAAGGTCTCTTAAGTCAGATTCTTCTGAACGCTTCCTGGCCCAGGACTCACCCTTCAGGGCAGTGGACTCCCCTCTGGCCCAAGGCAGGTCCAGGGATGCCATCTAAGAGTCAAGTCCTAGAATCAGGGACTCCAAAAGCCTGCTTGGTGCTCTACTCCTCTGTGGCTGTGCTGGTACCTAAGATGTAAGACAAAGACCCTTTTACTTTTCCATATGCTTTTCTCAAGCAAAAGGAGTTTGGCCCCATAGCCGCCACAGCCGGTAATGTGCTGAGTCTCTCCTGAAGCCAGCAAGTCTCAGAGGCTCACCCAAGTCCCTCCTGTAGAACCTGGGTATCGCTGCTTGTTATTTAGGGCCCAAGGGCCCTTCAGTTAGCAGGTGATGAATGCTGCCAGGACTAGGTCCTTCCCTTCAAGGCAGTGGGTTCTCCTCTTGCCCAGGGTGTGTCTAGAAATGCCATCTGGAAGCTAGGGCATGGAATGGGGGACTCACGATTCTGAGTGGCGCCCTATCCTACTGTGGCTGAGCTGGTATCTTAGATGCAAGACGAATTCCTCCCCACTCTCCCTCTCCTCTCTCCAAGCAGAAGGAAGAGGTTTCCTTTGAAGCCTCAAGCTGTGCAGCCTGGGTTTGGGTCATGGGGTGGTGTGATGCTAACACTCCTTTGGCTGTTCCAGCTGGTGTCTTAGTATGTTGTATGCACCCTCAGTCCACTGTCTCGGCCTAGTTCACCACTAGGTCTTGCCTAAGAGTTGCAGTCCTTATGGGCTAGACTGCCTGTCAACTTTATGTGGAGACACAGGCTGCTGTAGCAGTCAGTGGGAACATTTGCAGGCACTCGAGTTTGGACCAGTGGGATCAGTGATTCCCTTCTGGCTAGAGCTGGTTTAAATTCTCCCTCCGTGAGTGGCTGACAGCAGAGTTTCGTCCATTTCTTCTTTCTGTTCTAAGAGGACAGCAATGGGTTTAATGCCTCACAATTGCGGTGTTTTCCCTCCCCCAGTGCCCTGAGATACTCTCCACACCAAGCTGCTGCTACTGGGGATGCAAGAAGGGTGGGGTCAGTAATTGAGTACTGTTTTTTTTCTATCTCTTCAGTGCCCCTTTTAGCAATATGAAGCTAAAACCAGGCAATGTCAGCGCTCACCTGATTTTTGGTTCTCATGAAGGTGTTCTTTGCTGTGTAGATAGTAGTTAACTTAGTATCCCTCCAGGGGGATGATTGATTGAGCTTCCATTGCTGCCATCTTGCTCTGCCTTGGTAAGGTATTTTTTATCCAGCTTCTTAATGAGAATTTTTCTTTATCTTGGATTTTCTGTAGTTTGAAAACAATCCATCTAAGTAGTTTTTTGGGACACATTTCTGGCTTGTTCTCTGAGTTTCCTGGATCTGTGGTTTGGTGTCTGACATTAATTTGGGGGAAATTCTCAGTCACTGTTTCTCAAGATGTGTCTCTATTCCTTTGTCTTTCTTTTCTTGCTGATCTTCCCATTGCAGATATATACACCTTTGGTAGCTGTCCCACAGTTCTTGGATGTTCTA
This sequence comes from Nomascus leucogenys, assembly GCF_006542625.1. Lineage (NCBI taxonomy): Eukaryota > Metazoa > Chordata > Mammalia > Primates > Hylobatidae > Nomascus > Nomascus leucogenys. The sequence continues at coordinate 116,309,006 of NC_044386.1, forward strand.
GGGCTTTTTTTCAGTCTCTGTTCTCTTCACTTTTCCATTTTGAAGGTTTCTATAGATATCCTCAACCTCAGAGATTCTTTCCTCAGCTGTGTTCAGTCTAGTAATAAGCCTATCAAAAGCATTCTTCATTCCTATTACAGTGTTATAGTTGGTTTTTAATCTGTAGCATTATTTTTTTCTCATAGAAATTCCATTCTCTGCTTGTATTGCCCAGCTGTTCTCACATGCTATCTACTTAGCCATTAGAACCCTTAGCACATTAATCAAAGCTGTTTTAAATTCTAGGTATGATAATTCCAACATCCCTGCCTTGTCCGGCTCTGTGCTTGCTCTGTCTCTTCAAATTGTGTTTTTTGCCTTTTAGTATGCCTTGTAAATTTTTTTTAAAACCAGACATGATGTACTGGGTAAAGGAACATTAAAGTTTGGAGGAGACATTTATGTCTGACTCTGTGGCTTGCTATGTATCTTCAAATTGTGGGGTTTTTTTTTTTTGCCTTTTAGTATGCCATCTAATTTTTTTTTAAGCCAAACATGATGTACTGGGTGAGGGACATTAATGTTTGGGAGAGGGGAAGCATTCTACAGTGCTGTGATTAGGTCCCTGTGCCTCTGGACTTTGAATTTCACAAATATTTCTTTCTGTTTGTTTTTCTGATTTTATTTTCTCCCTCCTTAGATAGGACAAGATATCGAGAGTTGGCTACAACTGATATTTTCCTTTTCCCAGGTCAATTGGGGTCGAATAAAACCCCAGCAGTTTAAGCTCTGGTTAAATAGTTTCTCTCTGGTGTATTTCAAAACAGTAATTTTTTTCTCTTCCCCTGTTGGAAACATGAGGGGAATTTTCCCTGATATTATTGTGGGAACCTGTTTGTGCTCCTGGAGGTAAGACTCACAAAAAAGTGCACCCCACCCCAAAAAAGGGTCCCCCTGGAGTTTTTAACTCAGACTTGTCCACACTGAGTCCCCAAGGAACAATTCATCCATTAGAGTTAAGGCTTTCCTACCCCAGGACTGTTTCCCAAGGAGGCTTCTGCTCCAGCATGTTGTGATTCTCATGACCTGCCTGCATGTTCCTCCAATTGGGATAGCAGGAGTTTGCCCTCTGAGCTCACTTCTCTTAAGACCTAAGAAGATATATGATTTTTCAGTGTGTTCACTTTTTGCTTGTTAGGATATAGTGGCCACTTCCAAGCTCCTTGCATGTGGTATGGAAAAATCAAATTCAATATATGTCTTTTTAATATTTAATACTAAAAAGTGACAAAATGGGACATACTCCAAAGCACTTCTACATATTAAAATACAATGTGTGCCCGGGCGCGCTGGTTCACGCCTGCAATCCCAGCACTTTGGGAGGCTGAGGTGGGAGGATCACAAGGTCAAGAGATAGAGACCATCCTGGCCAACATGGTGAAACCCCGTCTCTACTAAAATACAAAAATTAGCTGGGCATGGTGGTACCTGCCTGTAGTCCCAGCTACTCAGGAGGCTGAGGCAGGAGAATTGCTTGAACCCTGGAGGTGGAGGTTGCAGTGAGCCGAGATCGCACCACTGCATTCTAGCCTGGCGACAGAGTGAGACCCTGTCTTTAAAAAAAATAAATAAATAAATAAAAAAAATGGAGGTTCCAATCCAAACCCCAAGAGAGAGTAGTTTATTGAAAGCTATTCCATTACATAGTAGCACATCCTCAGGAAACAAGTGGAGGAATGCACTGTCTTTGCTTTATGTTTTTTGTACATAGGGGTCTTGTCTATACAAAGACTAAACTAGGCTGTGAGATTAAACTACATGTGGGTGGGCTGACAGCATGACAAAATTCGTTATTCTGTTGATTTAAAGAAAACTATCCTTGACATTTTAACATGTAAGTACATCAAAGCATAACTGTAATTTTCTTGAAAGCATATATTGTTATGAGTATTGGGACATCTGGACTTTCCGTTGTTGCAGGAGTTTGTTTTTGCAAGCATTACAAAGCTGATTCTTTAGCTGTAAACATCTTGGATCCATGGGTCATGCCTGGCAGGAATGTACCTTGTCAGTTTTAAGATGGACTTGATTTTAAAATAGTGTTACTGTGGCTTTCCTAGCTTCCTGCTTCCCTAACATATTGTTGTTATTGTTATTGTTTGCTTTTTAAGGAAAATCACTTGTGGAACTGTTTGAATCGCAAGCTGAATTAACCATTTTTTAAATGGAACATCAGTTTTTCATAAACAAAAGATAGAAAAACTATTGGTAATTCACCATGGATATTTGGCAGATACTTTCTTGATGATAAACTAAGTGAGCCTGTAGTTTTCAAGGACAACTAATAGTGCAATAATTTTGCTCCTGAAAAAACATAAGTTTAAGTTTGCAAACCTTGTTTCTTGATCTTGACAGCTTCTCAATTTTTAAAAACTTTTTGATGAGACTGGTGTTGATATTAAGAAATATAAATGTTTGATATTGTATACTGAAATGTGTTAATATTTGGATGAGCTATATAACTTAGTAATACAATATTTTTTCAAACAACCAACACATAATGTTTCAAAACCATGCATGTGTAAAAGAACCATTAAAAGTGCAAGATAAAATAATAGATTTTAATAGTATAGAATATGAATATTACATTGATTTTTTTAAAAATTCTACATTGCAACGAATTTTTAAGAAACCATGACTTATAAAGTTTTAGTATATTATTTAAAAATCATATCTGAAATTATCTTCTAAGCCTATTAAAATGGTTTGTCTTGTCCAAACTACATTTAGGTGTGAGGCTAGATTTTCTTTATATATTTTAACAAAAATAATATATTTTAACTGATTATATACAGAAACAGATGTGAAAATATAGCTGATTTATTTATTATATCTTTATTTATTTGAAACAGAATCTTGCTCTGGCACCCAGACTGGAGTGGAGTGATGCCATTTTGGCTCACTACAACCTCCGCCTCCCAGGCCCAAGTGATTCTCTCGCCTCAGCCTCCTGAGTAGCTGGGATTACAGGCAGCTGCCACTGCGCCTGGCTAATTTATGTATTTTTAGTAGAGACAGGGTTTCTCCATGTTGGTCAGTCTGGTCTCAAACTCCTGGCCTCAAGTGGTCCACCTGCCTCGGCATCCCAAGTGCTGGGGTTACAGGTGTGAGCCACCACGCCTGGCCCTAGCTGATTTCTACTCGTTTAAACACTATGTAATTTTTTAAAATAGAAAGCAATATAACTGTTCTTATTAATTTTTGTTTATTTTGGAAAACAGTTACTTTCATAAGAATAAATTATTTATGTTAACATTAATGTGTTTATTTTTACTTTAGATGAATTAATAACTAAATAAATATAAAACTTCTTAGTTTAATTTCTATTATGATAAATATCAACAGATAAAACCTACCTAAACAAAAGTTCTTCGGAGTTGTCAATAATTCTTAAGAACGTACAGCGTCCTAAGACCAAAAATTTGAGAACTGCTATATTAACATATTAAAGACCATAGAGAGTCCAGTGGTATAGAGACTCGCTTAACTTTGGTAAAGCCCAGTCTTTTTCAAATATATTTAATCAAACTTTTCTCTTTCACATGCAGTGTCCTTATCTCTAGAAATATATATTCTGTAAGGCAGAGTTGGGAAAATTCTTGCACAGAGAATGATCTTACCTCTTGTAATTCTTAAATTAAAAATCTTCAAATCCCGAGATCTTGAAAAAAAGTCATCTCATTCAGTTTTATCACTTCCCCCAGTGTTCCTGAATGTTTTAGCCAAAATTGTCTTTGTGATGAATACTATCTTTTGTCCACATATGTAGCAAAGAAATTAACCTTGCCCAAAGAAAGGTCTGACCTTTACTCTTGGCTCCTGAGAAGTAACCTCTAAGTCCTTGAAATATCCTTCCAGATGGGAATATCTTTGTTTCCTTGTAGGCCCTGGGACACACTAGATTGTCTAACCATGTGATTTTAAATGAGGCTGGCCATACCCCATAGTCTTAGGATGGGAACTAGCCAAATGAGAAACTCAAAAAATATAATTTATGGTGAGGACTTTGGGTCCCACCCAGAGAGGCTGGAAACTAGACACTAAGAACAGCCATTTGAGTAAACAATGATGCCTACATAATGGAGCCCCAATAAAACCTCTAGTGACGGGGCTCAGGTGAGCTTCTCTGGTTGGCAATCCTGTGTGCATGCTGTCACACGTCAATACCAGGAGAGTAATGCTGTCCTGACTCCACAGAGATAGGGCAATGAGGACACTTCACATTAGGTGCTTCCCTAGATTTTGCCCTGTGTGCTTCCTCCTTTGTCTAATTTTAATTTGTATTGGTTTCAGTGTCATAAATCTTTGCAAGAAGTACAATAGTTTTCAGTGATTTCTGTGAGTTTTCTAGTTACTGTATGATCAAACGTGAGCATGCTTTATGGGGAGCCCCAAAACTGCAGTTTGTGTGAGAAATAAAAGGGAAATTGTGTGGACTGCTCCCTTTAACTTTGCAGTTGGCTAAACTCTTCATACCACCTACACTTATCCCTCAACTTCATTACAAAGCAAAAAAAAATAAAATAAATCAAAACAAAAATATTTTGTTCAGGTAGCCATGGAAATCTCTTGATCTTGGAGAAGGCAGGTATCTACTTCAATGGCTGCTGAGAGTATCTAGACTAAACATTGGTAATTTCTTTTCCTTTGGTGAGTGATAGGTCTAGTGGTAGCCATGGGGCCTAGATAGGGTTGACGAGGGATAAGGGAATTCTCCTAAATGGAGCTTAACGAAAAGCCTTTATTCTGTTCTGTCTGGAATGTAGACATATTATCTCGAGTTGCAGTAGCCTTCCTGCAACCACTGGGCAATAAGCATGGAGATAAAAGCTAACATAAGAATAACCCAGCAGAGATATAAAAGCAGACTTATAAAGAGTCACATAAGAAGGATGAATGAATAGAAAACAATTGTTTGAATTGGAGATTAGCATGCATTGTAAATGTTCTTACAACCTACTTCAATAAACACACCCTTTTCTTTTGTTATGGAATGTTGTGTCTCCTACATTTTTAAAATAAAAAATATTAGCTTCGAAAAAAATGTGATGCGAGAACAGTATTTATATCAGTATTTGGCCTACCAAAATACCATTGTACATCTACTATCATATCAAAAATACAGTGCCAGAAATGTAAAACAATATTAATCAATGAAGAGAAAATGTGAGGTCTTAGCAAACAAGCTATAAGGGACCAGAAAAGGAGCAACATATTATTAGTATCAAAGAATAATTTATGTCTTTTTTCTAAGTTAGTAAACTGCAGAATTAACCTACAAGTGAAACTTTACTGAAGAGACTACTCAGTGTATTCAGATTTTCTTGAGTATCTCTTCATCTTAAGCATAGTTTCTTCGAGTTTACACTGTTTCTTTCTCTCTCCCAAATTGCACCTCATTTAACTCCCACTTAAACCAGCTATTCCCAAAATAATTGTTTTCCTTCACTTACATCCTCTTAAAAATCTTCTAATTGAATTTCATATCTCCAGAACTAAACACTTTAACATTATGAATATTTTGGTTCCAAGGGGGGAAATACAATGAAAATGAATTTATCAGAACTTCGGACTTAAATGTCTCACCCTAATCAGTCAGTATCAATAAGCATTTCTTAAGTAGCTACAGTGGCCAAGTCACTATGGCATACAGAAATGAAGAGTCAATGCACATAGCAGTGAGGAGACACGTGCCAAACGAAAAATCTGGAACATAAGTGACAGAAGCTAGGTTTCTGATTTAAAACAATTTGCACATCTCTACCTATCCTTCACATTAATTTATAAGCATAGACAGAGAGATACTGTATGTAATATTGTTTTATGTTACACCAGCAAGAAAATTAGTGCCATTAACGAGATGGAAAAAGAGATATTTTTAAGCTGCAAAAGAGTAGGAGAGAAGAAGGATAGAGTGTACGTGGCCATGGAGAATGTCGTCATCCAAGCAGGAAATTTTATTAATTCTGAGCAGAAACCATGAGCCTATGAGTTGGACCCACATGGAATGTAACTATGTCCTGGGGCAGCAAGAAAGAGCCAGAGGGTAACTTCAAAACTTGGCCTAAGGAATAACATGGTTCAAAATGAGGAAGTCAAAATCAGTCTCAGGTGCAGGAGGTAACCACACGCACTCAGCAAATGCAAATACGGAGGCAGAGCTGGGAGCAGAGGGTGAGGAGGAGAGAAGTTTCACCTCTAACGTGACTCCCAGAGGCCTGTCAGAGTCAAGGTCCTGCGTTCTTAGATGCAAGCTGAATGCTGAGTGTGTGGGAAGCACAGAAGGGAGTGGGTAGGGAGGATGTTGAGTGATGGAACTACAGATAATACAGAGCCCAGAAACAGCCCTGGGCTACCGCAGGAGTAATAGAAGTAAGTGGGATCAGCAGGTGACGTCATCCACCTGCACAGTTAGGTTCCCGCCCAGACTAATGATGGGGCTGAGGCAGTGCGCATTCCATCTGTTACACAGGTGGACAATTCCTAAGTCAACAGATGATAAGAGAAAGCACCTATAATACAATTTTCATCTGATAACTGAGAATAAGCTACAAGGTAAATTTGAACTGGGAAAATCCATGTATGTGTTGGTGGGACAAACTATTTCTTAAATTGGATTTGAATATTTGAAGCAGACATACCATCCCTATTTGTAACTTTTACCGAAGTTCATGGTAATAGAGTAGAAAGATGGACACAGTGACAGTTACTAGTTTATCACCTTACAGGAAGTTACTAGTCTATCACCTTACAGGAACTTCTTTAAATTAAATACATTTTTATGTAAATTAAATATGCAATGCACAGGCAATATATTTCTGTCTCTTTTCTTCCTGAACCAGGCTGCATTGGTCAGGGAAACCAAATCTGGAAACTAGAACACTGGCCTGACTGGCTCTGAACTGTCTCAGTTCCCCAAGCGTGATCTGGTGGAGCCTCCAGAATTCGAAAACCTGGACTCTCATACTCACTCTGCCTCATCAAGCGATGTGGCTTTGCGTGGCTCTTGGCCCATTCCTGAGATTCTACTTATGCTTTGAGAAATGGAATGGCTGTTGACAAACTCCCATCTCCCTACAAGAATAAATGCTAACCTGCTATGAAAATTCTCAAGAACTCTGTAAATATAGCCGATATTCTTAACAGTGGTCAAGGAGATACAGACATCTGTCTGAAGGTTTTGAGGCTCATGCAGAATTCTGAAAGCCATATGTATTTGAGATTGTCCTAAGCTCTAGTGTCTCCATTCTTGCAATTTGTCTGCCATCCAAATATACCCCCTAAGAAAAATAACTCTCTATCACCTAACTTCACAATGAACAGAAAAAGAGAGAAATATGCTGCTGAAGCCAATTGCTGAATTGCAGCATCAAGTCCAAGGGGATGCCACAGCGAGCTGGAATAGAAGGTCCAAATTTGAAGGTCCAAAAAGAGGTTAGAAAATCAGGAAACCATAAGGGCAGGGAAGATTGTAAAGGCTGAAATGAGAGAAGATGGTCTTGATGAAGAACGGCTGCATTTTTACATCATTCCATCACAGAATTAAAACAGTTGAGGTACATTTGCAAATTCTGTCTTAGCTTAGTCTCAGGACATGAGATCTATATTATAATTATTTCTGTTCTATCAGGATTTAACAATCTGTGTATAAGTTCTCAAGAAAAACAATGTATCTAAGGGTTGTTAGGAAAATGTACTGTATAAAGACATATATTTTTCCTTTTTTTTTTTGTAGAAATATGGTATCACTATATTGCCCAGGCTGGTCTGGAAGTCCTGGCCTCAAGTGGTGCTCCTGCCTTGGCCTCCTAAAGTGCTAAGATTATAGGCATGAGCCACAATTCCCAACCAAAAGACACACTTTTTAAGAAGAAGATATGCATAGTTTCTGAATAAGAAGCATGGTCTTGGCCGGGCGTGGTGGCTCACGCCTGTAATCCCAGCACTTTGGGAGGCTAAGATGGGTGGATCACCTGAGGTCAGGAGTTCGAGACCAGCCTGACCAACATGGAGAAACCCTGTCTCTACTACAAAATTAGCTGGGCTTGGTGGCGCATGCCTGTAATCCCAGCTACTCGGGAGGCTGAGGCAGGAGAATTGCTTGAACCCGGGATGTGGAAGTTGTGGTGAGCTGAGATCGCACCACTGCACTCCAGCCCAGGAGACAGAGCAAAACTCCATCTCAAAAAAAAAAAAAAAAGAAAAAAAAAAGAAAACCATGGCCTTCAAGGGATCTGACCCTCCAAATGCTGGAGTAGAAGCATAGTTAGATGCACAGGAAGAGCAGAATGGGATGAGGAGAGTGGATGAAAGAACAGCTCTGTGCTCTAGATTGGATGAAAGCCTTTGAATTTGGAGCTCTTTGCAAACTGTCCCCATCCAACCCGTACTACCAAAAATCTAATTATAATGCCAGGGACATATTTAGGTAAAGAGGAGAAGGGAACCATGCCAATCTGTGATTCAAGTATGTTTCCTTAAATCTGGGGTACAAAGTCACACTTCTGGTTTCGACCCAAGTTAATACATCTTATTACAAGGACAGTCTCCAGGCTGTCCATGAGAAACTCTGGAGGAACTTTTCAAATATGCAAGTTCATAGGAACACTCTACCCCACACCTACTGAATCTGGACCTCCACTGATAAATCTGTAAATCAATTGAGATACCACTGAATGAAAGTGAAAGAACACCAATTGCAGAATAGTTTATATAAGAAGGTGATTTACAGCCAGGCACATTGGCTCAAGCCTGTAATCCCAGCATTTTGGGAGACCGAGGCAGGTGGATCACCGGAGGTTAAGAGTTTAAGACCATCTTGGCCAACATGGTGAAACCTCGTCTCTACTAAAAATACAAAAAAAATTAGCTGGGCATGGTGGTGGGTTCCTGTAATCCCAGCTACTCGGGAGGCTGAGGCAGGAGAACCACGAGAACCACTTGAACCCAGGAGGAGGATGTTGCAGTGAGCCAAGACCATGCCACTGCACTCCAGCCTGGGCAACAAAAGCAAAACTCCATCTAAAAAAAGGAAGAAGAAGAAGAAGAAAGAAGAAGAAGAAGGAAGAAGAAAGAAGAAAAGGAAGAAGAAGAAGAAGAAGGAGAAGGAGAAGGAGAAGGAGAAGGAGAAGAAGAAAAGAAGAAAGTGATTTACTATCACATGACACATCCAGAAAAGCATTTCTGCAAAAGCAACCAATCAGAGATACTTTCAATTTTCCAGCTGCCATGCAGAAAAAGTTGGGGCGGGGCGGGAGGGGGTGGTGTGGTTTGCAAAGGGAGTAGCTTCCCCCTCGTCACTTAGGTGTAGAAAGCTGAGGTTCCCCTTTAGATTCAGTTCCTGGAAGTCAGTGTGAATCGGCCTTAGGTTCCCGGCCTCCACACCCTATTCTCCTGCCTCAAAAGGAAGTTTTTTTCTCCCCTACATCTCCCAGCACCTCCACACTATCAGGAATATACGAACTTGTGGTCTGCCAGTGTCCAGAATTTAATATATAAGGAATAGACATTATGAGTGCTGGGCTGCTTAAAGAACAAAAAGACAGCACCAAGTTAAATAACCCAAAGATAATACCTGGAGGAATAAAAGGCAAGTGGTTGTGGTTATCAGATCTTGGGAGCAAAGAGGAGGAACTCCGTGGTGCTTGGGCTCAGACCTCCAATGAGGAAACACTTAGGCTGCCACTCAAACTTCTGAAAGGACACAATTAGGCTGTTCTGAGGGTCAAGAATGAAACGAGGGGCAGGAAACAGCTGCCATAGTTGGAACGATGCTGAAAGGGACAGGAAGCAAAGAGGCAAGACTGGGTGGTGCCTTCCTCCTCCTTTAGCCTCACTCTCTCTATCGCCTGCTATTTGCAGAGCCTATAACATGGGCAGCTGGCAAAGCAGAAGTGTGGTTTCAGAGTCTCCCTCTCAATACCACAAAAGGTGTGTTGGAAGCTGGGAACCAATACACACACGACTGGCATTGCATTCGCCTCTTTCTCCTCAGCCTCCAAGTAAAAAGTGCCTAGGGAAATGATGATTTTAGTTAGCATTTACTCAAGAAGCATCCGGGGGAAAGTAATTTATATACGCTCTCCTCTGACCATATTTAACACTGATTGTTTCAAAAACTAGAGGAAAAGCTAATACAAACACCATTTTAAGAAAAAAAACTGTGTTGGTTTAAGGATTATTCTTATGCAGTCAGTTCTAAATTATTATCTCTTCATTCACTCAGAAACACAATATATTCATTTCAGATCTTTATGATATTAGTTTATAGATCACTAGAAAAAACAAACATAGAAAGATCACAGTGTATCTACCCTTTTCCCTATATGTCTCATACCAGCCTGTAACCACAAGCTAAAAAATTCTGAAACATAAGAAAATAGAATAAGGACACATCGTATTTCAGAGAATTCTAGTAATAAGTATATTTATCAAAAATTTTAACCACTGTTTCTATGTGAGAGCTCGAAATCTTTTTGTCAATGAGAAAATAAGTACTTTCTAATAGGTAAAAATATCAACAAGAGCTGTTGTCCCATCAGGCTGTTAAAAATACACTTGGAAATAAGTGAAGAAATTTGTTGCTAAAGCATATAATCTTTATTGGCAATAACTAAAAGATTGGTTATGTTTTGTCAGCAATTGAGACAAAATTTGAGTCTGAAGTCAATAGAGGGTTTCATTTTCCAACTCTACTGCTTACTTATCAGCTTTCATAGAGGAAATTTGCAAAATAATACTGAATACATTGCTGCATATCAGGTTCTTTGTGATTGGGATGCTTACTCTCCTCTTTTAAGTATCCATAAAGATCACCTTTCAAAGGGTGTACAATAGAAGCGAGATGCAAATAACTAAAAGAGGAAATAACTGGACTGTGTCTTTTTACCCTATGAATTAATTTCCTACTCATATTTATCACAGTGCTATGAAAGAAAAGGAACCCGAATTATTGGTAGAAAAAGAGAGAAAAAAAACTAATTTATCAGTCTCTTTAGCACTGTCGAGGCAAACATTCATTTTTCTGAAGTATTAAACTAAAAGAAGAAAAGATGTTTATTTGTAACCCACCCATTCCCATCCCCAGATTCAGATTCCACTACACCATAAAAACTCTTAACATGATTTGGGAGGTTCCCTCATTTCATACACACACACACACGCGCACACACAGAAGAGGCAAATTATATTGCGCTGGAGGTGATTCCCTGCCCTCCAGGGCTGGATGGTAAAGAAGTTTTATTTTATTTTATTTTATTTATTTTATTTTGAGACAGGGTCTTGCTCTGTCACTCAGACTTGGTTTACAGTGGTGCAATCGTGGCTCACTGCAGCCTCAACATCCTGGGCTCAAGTGATTCCCTCGCCTCTTCCTCCTAAGTAGCTGGAACTACAGGCATACATCACCTTGTCCAGCCAATTTTTAACTTTTTTGTAGAGACTTGGTCTCACAATGTTGCCCAAGCTGGTCTCAAACTCCTGAGCTCAGGTGATCTTCCCACCTTGGCCTCCCAAATTGCTGGGATTACACACCTGACCAGTAAAGAAGTTTTATCCACGAACACCCTGAAGAAGCAGTTGAAATGAAGATGCTCTTGGCCAACAGAATGGGGTTTGATAATTGGGTCTGACTCAGTCTTTCTCATGTAGCACATGAGGTCTTTCTTCACTCTTGGAATACGTAAAGTGTGTTGTATGTGACAGGGAAGTTAGTTCCTGCCTCTATACCAATGATAACTCAGTTAAAACTCTCTGATGAATCAACAAACGCCAAGTAAGCAAAATAGAAGTCTATCCTGGAGATGAAACAGGGAAGCATGTTGTCTAGTGAAAATGTCATCCATTATTACAAAAGAGATGGAAGTCAAAGAAACCTTAGACCTATGAAAGGTAAGGGGAGTTTTCTTGTGGGTCTTTCTTCTGTGCTATTATAATTCTCTCTATATATCTTTCTCCCCCTCATTCTTGAAAAGAGTCATTCTAGGAACCTAGAATTAGGTTGAAAAGGAAGAACAAAGCCTAGTGGGTGAACTGCGAAGAGCCTATACTCTTTTTCCCAAAGTTCATTTGCAGTTCATTTCTAGCAAGTCCAAATAGGTAAGATTCCTTGAGGGTATGCATGAAGACTATTTCTTTTCTGTTAGCTATGCTGGGGCATGTGATTGGGATGTGTGGACCTGGTTTTCCAAGGGCTTCTACCACCAGAGCTATCTGAAACCATCAGACTCCTTTCTTGCCTTCATGAGATAACTCATTGCTATGAACCTGCCGTCAAGGTCATTCTGGTTTCAGAGGCAAAAGGCAAATGGACTGTTAGTGCATGGAGGGAGAATGAAGCATAAAGTTCAGTTCCAATGATCATATATTCAATCCAGAGTCCAGGAGGGGGCAGTCATTCTCAGATATGGGCTACACAGTCCAGGGTACAATCTCTTTTAAATATTTAAAATATGGTATGTGATCCTCCATCTGTGCTCTTTCCCTGGGCCTCCTAAATGTTACCGATGGGTTTGGGAAAGTGCTTCATAATTTTTAGTTGGACTGACAGTAATTGACTCTGAATCACAATTAGTCATAGTCCCCAAATTGCCTGTAAATCCATAATTTAAAAGCATATGTTTTTAGCAATTGTCTAAGCTATATATGCAAATAATATATCAGTGTTCAGATGGAAAACACATCTAAATGGTTGAGGCAGGCAATGTCAATATTACTGATTTCCAGTTGACTGTTTTCAATTCAATCCAAACTTGGTGAGATACATTTTAGCCAGGATTGTGTTATATAATGATGATGATGATGATGATGATGATGATTTTAAAACTGCTAATATTTACTAAGAATTTATTAGGCTGTAATTCTAAGGACCATATGCATGGTAACAATACCTATAACCACTCTCTAGCATTGATACTATTTATCTCTATTTTATAAAAGATGAAACATAAGCACAGAAAGGTAAAGTAACTCGCCCAATATCACACAGTTAGGAATTGCAGAGCAAGCCTTCAACTGCAGGCAGTTTTACTTCAGAACACGGACTCTTAAATACTATGCTGTCAAGTAACTCCCCAAGGAACACTCCATTTAGAAGCATCTGATGAATTCTGAAATGTGACTCCTGACTACATCACCCTAAGCTCAGTGGGGATATATGGTCACACTAGAAAATAAATTTCAGAGACCTAAGTCCTAGCAGTGACTATCTAGATGATGTTTGAAAATATTTATCTAATGATAAAGTCATTCTATCATGATTGGGTCAGGAATTTTATCCCATGAGGAAGAAAATTTAAGGCAATAGGGGATATTATATAATCAGTGCGGTAAATAAAAATAAAGAACTTACTGGGGATGGGGACCCCAGTTTTATAAAGGTACACAGAACCATCCAGGCAAAGTCATTTTTTGTTGTTCTTACCCAGAAGCTGCGAACTAAGCATAACATCAGAATCATTCCATCCCGGTTCTCATAAACTAGAAGCTGACACAGAAATAGAAAAGGGGATGGCTGACGGCAAGTCATGACTGAAAAATCAAGCCAACATTGAGAATTAGCTCCCAGTTTTACGCTCCCCTTGGCATCTAGAAAGAGAGCGGTGATGAAATTCTAGGGTGCTGGTCACACAGTCTCAGGTTTCCACCTGTGTCTGTCACTGCTCCTCTGACATGACCTTGGCAAGTTACTTCAATTCTGTAGCATGGTGAAGATCTTAGTTATGCCTAACTCACTATGGTTTCATGATTCGATGAGTGAAATAATAAATAAAAAGTGCTGAACACAGAGTCTGGTGCAGAGCAGAAACTCAGTAACCTTAGCCAAAAGCCTTGTAGTGGTTCTTGACTCTTCCCTTTCATACCCTCAGGGTATGAAATTCCTCAGACAATCCTTGGGCTCTGCCTTCAACATGCATCCAGATTCTACCCTCGCTCACTTCCATGGCCACCTGGTCCAAGCCACAGGCATCTCTTACATGGCTATGGCAATAGCCTTCTAACAGGTCTTACTTCCTCCTCCTGTTTTTTACAAAAAATTTTCAGAGCAGTCAGCATATTCTGCTAAAATTTTAGTCAGAATATATCACTCTTGTTAAAAGAGAACCTTAGAGAAATTAAATTTAAAATAGTTTAATTGAGCAAAGGACAATTCCCAAATTGGGCAGCCCCCAAACCAGAATAAGTTCAGGCAGATCCTGGAGCTGCACACAGTCAGATAAAATTTATGGGCAGAAAAAGGAGAATGACATGCAGAAAACCGAAGTGAGATATAGAAACAGCTGGACTGGTTACAGCTCAGTGTTCGCCTTAAACCCGGTTTGAACAGTTGGCCACCTGTGATTGGCAGAAACTCAGTGATTGACACGAGAGTAGGTTATAGTCTGTTTACACATCCAGTTAGTTTACAGCTCACTATGTAAGAAGAGACCTTCAGGCTGAACTTGAAATACGTAAGGAGGCAGCTTTAGGATAAGCTTAATTTAACACTCTGCTGCTTGAAACTCTCCAGTAGTTTACCATCTCATCTAGAAAACACATAAGTACTGCAAAGATTTACAGCATCTGTGCCCCCATTCATCACCCCTTTCTCTCTGGTTTTAACTTCTACAGCTCATCCCCCGCCCCTGCCTCCAGCTACCCTGAGTACCTGGTGCTTTCCAACCCACAGAGCACAACTCCTGCCTTGAGACCTGCTTCTCCCACTGGAAGGCTCTTCCCAGTGCTGTTCACTTGACTCTTGCCTGCTCCTCTCTCAAGTCATTGGCTCAGATGTCCACCCCTCAGGGATAATCTGAGGGCTTGACACCCAATCACGGCCACTCCTCCTCCATGTTTATTCTTTTTTCCCCCTAGTACTCACCACCATTGGGCATACTATACTATACTATACATATGCATGTGTGTGTGTGTGTGTGTGTGTGATGTGTGTGTGTGTTTTACTCATTCATTTCTTCTTTGTCTCCCATTTGTCTCCCATCACTAGATTGCAAACTCCATGAAGATGCTGGGGCTCAGGTAGTGATACCCCACAACTGGGTGCCTTGACATGCTGAATTGAAAAAGAAGCACCAAGTTCTCTCTTACCTTCTCCATCCCCTCTGTCTCTCCCAAAGCACAGGATGAAGTCGCTCTCTGAAGTGTCCTTATCTGCCTGAAGTCCAGACTCACCAAAGAAGGAAACAATTACCTTTGGCCCCTTTTTGGAATTTTCATTAACTGAGCTCATATCTCAGGAAGAAAGACTGCAGTCGGTCAGCACACCAGGACAGAGTTTTGTCACAAGCATTGTCTGCTGCATGGGCCAAACAGACTTTGTCCCTGGCCATTATATGTGTTTCAAGCCCATTGACTTCCCATAAAAATCGTTTACTATCCCTCTAAAATCATCCACACTTCCCCACCTCCCTTCCCTTTAAGAAAAAGGGTATATAACCATCTGTACCCCATTGCATGGTGGGATAATCACTCTTTGATTCCCCACCCCTTCCGTGCATGTTATTAAGTTTGTATGCCTTTTCTCCTATTAATCTGCCTTTTGTCAGTTGATTTTCAGCAAACCTTCAGAGGGAAAAGGGACATTTTCCCTCAGCCTCTACAAAGACAAGAATTTGTTCACAATGACATCCCCAGTGGCTATACCACAGTACCTAGCACACAGTGGGAACTTAATACATATTTGACAAATAAATGCATTAATAAAAATAAATTAGTAAATATGAGCAATTGTTACTTTGCAATAAATACTATTATTTATGCATGGTGGTAAGTAATTATCTACCCCATAAAGCATGCAGCCAAAGTGGAATAAATATGAAATATGGACAAGAACACAAAACATGCACTAAAGAAGAAGACACGCCCATTGGGCTAAAGAATCCTCTTAAAGGAATATCTGAGGGGGAAGAATGTAAAAAAGAAACAAAAAAAAACAGACAACAACAACAACAACGACCTATTGTATTAGTCTGTTCTCATGCTGCTAATAAAGACATACCTGAGGCAAGTAATTTATAAAGAAAAAGACGTTTAATGGACTCACAGGTCCACATGGTTGGAGAGGCCTCACAATCATGGCAGAAAGTGAAGGGGAAGCAAGACATATCTTACACGGCGGCAGACAAGAGAGAGCTTGTGCAGGGGATCTCCCATTTATAAAACCATCAGATCTCATGAGACTTATTCACTACCAGGAGAACAGTATGGGGGAAACAGCACCCATGATTCAATTATCTCCACCAGGCCTTGTCCTTGACACAAGGCGATTATTATAATTCGAGGTGAGATTTGGATGAGGACACAGCCAAACCACATCACCTACTGTTGGTAAAACTAACCTCTACTGTAAAAGTCAACCCAACATAATAACAATTACAATGGGAAGGGTTTGAAAACATATCAGAACATAATTTTCTGTACCTTTGACCACGTTTCTCCAAGTAGCTGTTCCGGCAAAAACTGCTACTCTGTTACCTTTTCCAGGGGGATTTCACTCCTTCCCTTCACGCCCTAAGCAAAAGTGCCAGAAAACGACAGTCATCACAATGACCTCAAGACTGATGAGAAAGATTAGCAACAAACTACATAACTGTCTCATGTTGCAAGGGCTATTTATTATTCATTTTATGTTAGTTATCACATAGAACAGGTTGGCAGAGGTCAACAACAGTGAGGAGAAAGTCAAAACATTCTCCAAAGAAGCAAGTAGAATCAACTCACATTGACACCAGGAAGAAGTCTGCAGGGCCTGTGCAGTGGAGACAAGAGCTTCTATTGCAGGACAAGACAAGAGTTTGTCTTGGAGACAAGAGCTTCTATTGCCTTCTCCTTATGGAACTCAAGATGAAGTTAGTGATTTATTTGACATGCTGAATTGAAAAAGAAGCATCAAGTTCTCTCTGACCTCTCCATCCCCTCTCTCTCTTCCAAAGCACAGGATGAAGTTATTCTCTGAAGTTTTCTTATCTGTCTGAAGTCCAGACTTACCTAAGAAGAAAACACTTATCTCAGAGTAATTGACAATGACTCTAATAGCAGCTATTTTTTTGTTGTTCAAATCTAACTCATTATGTAAACTTCCATTTCTCAAAGAACTGAAATCCCCAAGTCTGGACTGCCTCTCTGCCCTCAGGGGTTAGTGACGGGGCATGCAGACCCACCCTGTGCTTGTACCCCTACCACTCAGGATGAGTCTGTGACACCTCTGGGATGACACATCACCCCTGCCACTCCCTGCCCAGATGCAGTGCACTACCTACATGGGTCACTGTCAGGCATAATGATGAGCCATCTGAATAATGACATCAGTTCTGGAATGTAAATGAGACAGCCGCCGATTCCATCCCACAGTGAGGAAGTTGAGTCAACACAGTCCTTTGAAGCTACAGCAGCGTGTGTTTTAATCAATGTCTGTGTCGGAGGTGAGACAGCTACCCTTTACCTGCCAGATGGCATGTGACCTTTCACCTGTCAACAAGGCTCATTTGCAACAACTATCTCTTAGCCATTACCTAAAAATCCCATGTCATAATAGAAGGCGCATCCCTGAAAGGTCAGTGGAGAGATGGAAGGCAAATCCTGCCCAAAGCATGCATGGCACCTTGCAGAAGAGAGGCAGAGCTGCCTGTGCTCCCCCACCCAAGTCAGGTGCTGTTCCCCTTTCTCAAGCAGGCCCCCAATTACTGTGGTTTTCTGGGCTTCATGGCTAGCCAGCTCCCCACGACAGCACAATACCGTATTCTCACTCTCCACGCAACCAGCTATTTATAACTGCAGGATGCCAGGCTTGCATAGAGCAGTGTGACACTTCCAGAAAGTCGCACTGCTATTTTAGCAATCTCCTAACGAGGAGCACCAACAGACACAGCCTGTCCTCGTCAGGCAGAGGGAGTGAAAGTGTTCAGGAAGAGGAAGACTGCAATTTGTGCTTGTGTGTATGTTTTATTTTTTAACCTGGGATGTCATTTAGCAATCTTAAAGGGACTCTCCTTCTCAGCCACCTCCCCCAACCCCCCAGCTGTCTTGATTAGTGGCTCTGTGTATGCTGGTCAGATCTGGGGATTAATGATGGCTAATTTGCCCGAGGTTGGTGCAGCCCAGGCAGCAGACTTTGCACAACCAGCTTTTGCTGCCATATGGGCGGAAGCAGCTGTTTCAATTACTTTCTGTGCCCAGATGTGTCAGACGAGCCACCAGTCCTCTGCGGGGTACATCAGCCGCACGGCAGCTAATTGCTTCAATCGCGTGTGGAAGCATGGTGCTGGGTACCATGAAAGGGGGTTTTGGGGACAGCCAAGTGCCAGCTGTCGTCACGGCTCACAATGCCAGCAAGCTGAGAGGCTGAGACTAGACTTCAGTCCTCACTTGCTGGCCTACCTCGATGATACCTGGTCTGCTGTATCTTTGTGAGTTGTACACAATGGCGGCACAGAGACAGGTAACTCAACACGCCCTAGGCTGGGGTGTGTTTACCTCTCTGTGTCAGGAGCAGATGAAATTTTGGGCCCATGCTCTGTGCATACCAAAGACACCAAAATTACATGATTTCAATTAACATGCAGTTCAGGCTGGCCATTTGAATTTAAAGCTTCCAGGCACATTTTTAAAGGTTATAATCCCTCCTCCTGGAGCCCAGACAGTGATCAATGAATCAAAGTGTGTGTTATGTTTTCTTGTGTATCACTGAGCCAAAGGGGGATGGGAATGAAAGGTCAGCTACCACCCATTCCCCTCTGCACTGTCCTGGGCTCTTTAGAAAAGAATCAGAAACATACCTTAAATACACACAATAAAATTTATTTAACGAAAAAAAGAAATGGAAAAAAATATCATGCAAAGATGTCATCTTTCCATTGTTTGGAGTAGGAGTGGTGATGGGAAAACCTGGGGTAAATAGGAAGCTGTTATCATCATCATAATACATCTATTTAGGAAAAGAACAAACATTTGTTTTGTGCTAATTCTATGGTAATCAGGGTGATTGTACTGTACATAGCTACTCGTTGTTGCCATGGTTATTTCAAGCAGTTTGTGGTTATTAATGGCCTAGAATAATCCACAGTACTCAGTTTGAGACCTTTCATCAGAAACATGGGTACTAATTTCAGTGTCACATCCCAACATTTTTGGAGCCCAAAATAAGTTTCCTTTCTCTTAGCTTTGTATATTATGTGGCATCTAATCTGTGTTATGAAATGGTTTGCTCCTTTTTTTCACATTACTTCTCCCCAAAAACACCTTTTAGAAAAAAACAAAACACCTTTTGACTATAGGTCTATAGCATGATTAACAGAGCTCAGCGTTTTTCTACTGATCTATTGATGAATATGTATTAATGCAACCTAGCCAAAAACTGCATTGAGAGAATGAACATGTAATCTGTGTTCATGAACTCCTCTTTCACAGTCAAACCATGCATGGAGTCTGTGAACTACCCATCTCCGGCCCAGTAAACCAGCGCTTCAACGCTGGCCTGCCTGCCTAATGTTACATCTCGAGTTGAATCTTCCTTGATTCTGGAAAACAATTATTCATTTCCCTTCTGAAGCTGGCCACTCCAAGCAAATCACAATATACTAGTTTTGTTGTGGTTGTTATTATTAATAATATGGTAGTGGTGTGTGTCTATGTGTTTAAGAAGATAATCAACAAAAACTATGTTTCTTAAGAAAAATATCACTAGAGTTTTTAGAGACTGAGTACCAATAAGCATTGTTTGAGATATTTGTGATCCTGAGCGCCAGACAAACTGGATCAGCTCTTCCTAAAATCAGGAAGCTGGCATGAGTTTCACCTATCAATTGAGATATAACAAACGACCCCCAAATTAAATGGCATAAAACCATAAGGACTTTCTATTTGCCATGCTTTTGCGGTTGGCCCTGACAGTTCTGCTATACACACCATTCATAAGGAGGCTGGGTTCAGTGGGCAGCCAAGCTGGGCTGGGCTGGATGTTCTCCAGGCAGGCCTCCTGCACCCAGGCCTTGGTGCTCACTGTCAGTGGGAGGCTGGCTCTCCTACCCTTGCCTCTCCCTCCAGGGGGTATGTTCTCCTCCAGGGCCTCTGGACATGGCCTGTCTCTAGCAGAGGAGCTCAGTCACCCTTGTTGGCAACTGATTTCCAAGACAGCAAAGTCAGAACCTTCCAAACACATGCTCTAGGCCTGTGACAACCCAGTTCTGCCCCAGAAGAGGGGCCTGCACGCAAGAGAGTCCAGGGGAGGACCACGGTGAAAGTTTAGAGGCCCCACAGTGTGAGTTTGGGGTGTGCAGGCATGGAATAAAGAGATTGTATCTGAAATCAGTAAGTAAGTTGGAACGCCTTTATATTAATTTCATACAACTTTTTTTTTTAATGAAAGAAAAACAAAAGAAAATCCTTTTAATTCAATAGTATGGTCCTCTCTTTTATTAAGACACATAGCATATTGAAAAACCAAACAAGTTTTCTTCTTTTTAAATCTTCCTTCTCCTGAAAACTACCAAAGTGGTATCGATTAGGATATTTCCCATGTCTTTTATCTGCTATTGAATAACAAGAATTGAAAAGCATAATTTGCTCTAAAAGCGAGGCCCAAAATTGTCATTCACAGGTGACTAGAAAAAGAAATTCTCCTCCAAATGTTCCCATTCATGCCTGTGCTGGGTCTTAGCTGAGCCGAATTTATGTATTGATGCTCCAGTGCCTGCTGATTCCTTGAGGCATTCCAAGATTCTCCTGGGAAAATGCTGCCTCCATCTGACTGTGGAATACCTATGGATTAGTCATCGCTCCATTATTAAGCATCCAGGGGAGTTGTAATCCTGTCAGTGAGCTATCCTCTAATAAATGATGCCCTTCGCCAGAGCAGGGAGAGCAAAACTGGCAATGTCACCAAGTTTTCAACTAAATCAGCTTGGTGCTTTTAAACAGACAGAATAAGAAAATAACCACATACACTGTAGTGATGCCTAACCAAGGCTGCACATTCGAATTTCTTGGAAAGCATTAAAAATCATTGCTGGACCCCACCCCAGGCTATTAAATTGGAATCTCTAGGGGCAGAAGCGCTCAGTATTGACACTGTTTAAAGGCTCTTTGGGTGATTATAGTACTTCCAAACGAATTTACAGAAAATAATACTTAGTTGGCCCATTCTTTTAATTTTGAATTAAATAATAAAATTTATACTAGACAGGTCAGTGTTTAACTCTCAGCATTCTCTTACAATTAACAATGATAAATAACAATGATTGCTGACTCTGTGCTAGGCACTATGCTGACTCCATATATATATGTTTTATATATATATATATATAGTTATAACTATTTAATCAATAAGTCTGAGTTAAATGTTAGGGTAGTCCCATTTTCCAAATGAGCACACTGCCGCCATGAAAGGTTAGGCAAAATGCCCAATGTCATCTAAAAAGTAAACAGAGATTCTCAGATGGGAACACAGAGAATTTACGCCGCAGTGCCTATTTTGTTTTTTGTTTGTTTGTTTGCTGAGACAGAGTCTCGCTCTGTCACCCAGGCTGAAGGGCAGTGGTGCCATCTCGGCTCACTGTAGCCTCCACCTCCCAGGTTCAAGTGATTCTCTGTCTCAGCCTCCTGAGTAGCTGGGATTACAGGCACACACCACCATGCCCAGCTAATTTTTGTAACTCTTTTTAGTAGAAGCAAGGTTTCCCCATGTTGGCCAGGCTGGTCTCCAACTCCTGACCTCAAGTGATCTGCCTGCCTCAGACTCCCAAAGTGCTGGGATTACAGGCATGAGCCACCATGGCCGAACACATGGATTTGTAAATTTTTATTTTGAGGAAATTGGAGATTCACTTGCAGCTGTAAGAAATAATACAGAGAGATTTCATGTGCCCTTTATGCAGTTTCTCTCACTGATAACATCTTGCATAATTATAGTAAAAAAAAATCATAACCAGGAAATTTAAACAAGTTGACACCAATGAAACCTGCAAACCATGCTGATATTTCAGCAGAGGTTGTGTGAATTTGGTGCAATATTATCCACGTATAGTCACATACATGTGACCACAATACAGATACAGAGCAGGTGCATCACATGAATCCTTTATGCTACCCCCTGTAGGGATAATCATCTTCTCTTTTTCCCTGTGCCTTACACCCTGACAACCACAAGCACTAATCTCATCTCCATCTCTCTAATTTTTCATTTTAAAAGTGTCACACAAACAGAATCATGTGGTACGTAATATCTTGGGACTCACCGTTTTCACTCCATGCATTTCCGTTGTGATACGTCCAATTCTTTGCACATATCAGTGATGTTTCACATTGGGCAGGTCTGTGAAACCCTGCCCGAAAACCTGAGGAAGCTGAAAGGCCAAAGAAAGAGGCTGACACATCCAGTTTCTTAAAAAGAAACATTTAAGAGGGACTTGGGAACAGAAGCCATGTCTATGACTCTGGCAGTGGCAAGACAAGATAGTGCATCATAACCCTGCATCAAACACCCCACAACCAGGAATAATGTACATGAGGAAGCATTTTACACGATTCAGAAGGCATGTGCAGGACAATTGAGGTAGGGTAACATCAAGATTATTTGACATAAGGGTAGCATTTATAGGATTTATAGTAAGGACCCGCTGTTACACAAGGAGCAATAGATAAACTGGAAACTTAGAGGACTTCCTGGAACAAGGATGAATCGGAAGTCAACATGGCAGATTAGAATCCAAGATGGAGTTGCTTTGGACCTCACAAATGGTGTTACATTTTCAATGTTTGATTTCTCTCAAACTCATGTTGAAATCAAATTACCATTGTAGCAGTATTAAGAGGTGGGGTCTTTAAGAGGTGTTTAGGTCAAGAGTGCTCTGCTCTCATAAATAGATTAATGTCATTATCTCAGGAGTGGGTTTATCCCCTCTTTCTCTCTCTCTTAGCCTCTCTTTACCTTTCTGCCATATCATGCCCTCTACCATGTTACAACTTCACAAGAAGGCCCTTGCAAGATCCCAGCAGCTTGATCTTGGACTTCCCAGGCTCCAGAACTCTGAGAAATAAATTTCTGTTTATTATAAGTTACCGAGTCTATGGTGTTCTGTTACAGCGGCACAGCCTGAACAAAGACAAGTGGTTTGCTCCTTTTTATTTCTCAGTAGTATTCCATGATATGGATGTGCCAGAGTTTGTTCATTCACCATCAAAAAGCATTGCATTGTTTCTAGGTTTGGGCTGTTATAAATAAAGTTGCTGTGAACATTCACATACAGGCTTTTGTATGACATAACTTTTAACTACCTGGGATTAACACCCAAAATGCAATTGCTGAGTTGTATGGCAAAAACATGTTTAGTTTTGTAAGAAACTACCACACTTTTTCCAGAATGACTGTACCATTTTACATTTCCACCAGCAATGTGTGAGTGATTAAGTTTCTCTGCATTCAGTCCAGCATTTGATGATATCATTATTTTGTTGTTTTAGCCATTCTGACAAGTGTGTAGTCTTAACTTACTGTGGTTTGAATTTGCATTATCTAATGGCTAATGTTGTTAAACATATTTTCACGAGTTTATTTGCCATCTGTATATCCCCTTCAATGAATTGTCTGTTCATATCTTTTGTGCATTTCTAATTGGAGATTTTTTTATAGTTGAGTTTGAGACTATATGTTATTTGAAAATATTTTCTCCCAGCCTGTAGCTTGTCTTTTTATCCTTTTCACGGAGCAGAAATTTTTAGTTTTGATGAGTCAAATTTATCAACAAATCAGAATTTTTTCACAGAGGAAAAACTTCTTGTTTTCACGAGTCAAATTTATCAGCATTTCTTTTTATGGAACATTTTTTGGTGTTAATCCTAGGCACAAACCTTAAGGTGTGATTTTGTTCAGACTACTCAAATTCTCTAGACCTCATGTATTTTATCCTTAGAGTTTGGGTGATATGAGGTAGGCTACAGGGTAAAAGTGAGGTTAAATGAAATAAATAATATACATAAAGTGTATGGTATGGTGCTTGGCATATTAAATGTGGAGTAAACGATAGCTGTTTTTCTGAGACAGAACTGCCAAAAAATATTTTCCTCACCCTATTCATTTTATATTTTTATTCATTCTATTTGTAGCATTATTTTTAATTCATGAAGCTCTTTTATTAATTTAGTAGAGCTTCAGAACAACTTTTAAGTAAATTTTTATTTTATATAGATGAGACCCTCAACACACAGGGAGCTAAAATGATTTGTCCATGTTCACTCAAATAGTAGGTCATGGATGCATGGCACACACCCAGTTCCTCTGACCCAAAGCTGGCATTATTATTGTTACACACATTCTATGTTTTAACTTGACTTTGAATTGAATAATTAACCACATTTTAACAGAGTCATTTTCTCAGTAAAGAATAGTCTCAATTCCAAAGGATAAGTAATGGAATATAATCAGTCTCTCTGACTCTTTTCCTCCATCACCAATAAATACTATGACACTATCACACCCTGTGTTTAACAACTGACATCTTTCAACTCTGGGAGAGATTGCCTGATTTATTTTTTAATATATATTTTTTTAATCTCAAGGAAATATTCTACTTACCTGACTAATTTGTGTGGCTTCATTTGAATATTTTCCCATGGATCAAATTACTGTGCCTAGAAGTATATCTACAATACACATACTGTGAATCTACAATGAGAACCACATTGTTAGAATTGGGGGACATGCAGCCACCAGAGGGAAACAAATAATGTACCTGAAGATGAGGACATAAATTAACTAATTAATTGATTCATTAAATTAACTTAAATATTTCTATTACAGTCCACCCCTTGACTTCCCAGTAGACAAGTGTCCTTCTTCTCATATATATGATTTTATTAAAATGTTATAGATTTCTTTAGTATGACTTCAACATTATATTCAAAAGTATTTTTCCTTCTTTTCAAGTATTGGATTTTTAAAAATTATCATGTATTACCATGAATGTATTTCTTTCCAGCCCTTCCAAATAGGAATAAGCTAATTAGTTTATCCAGAGATAATGTCATAGGCCCACTCTTTCCTCTTTGAAGTATTTCTGTTCCTTGTAGAGTTGAGAACTGCATGTAGCCCCTTATACATCTGAAATATATTATCTAAATTTTAAATTCAGTAAGCCTAAAACATTTGAATAATGGTAGGTGAAAGGCAGAAAAAGCCTCAGTAAAATCCCCATTTGAAAAAGAGAAAAGTAGAAAGATCAAATGGTGTCCAGTGTTCCATTGTGTGTCATTTTCTTCTAATCAGGAATGTAAAGAGAAATGATAGGCTCAGAAAAGCATTCAAGTATCCATTAGTTTATTCATTATTTTTTTATTTTGAAGTGAATTCATTCCTCAGCCACTCTGGATTTTAAGGACCCTTTCAGAGTGGTATTCTCAGACAACCAGCATTTGAATCCACGACATTTAAAATTTACAAAAAAATTAGATTACTGGGCTTTAACACTGACCTACTAAATCTCTAAGTATGGAGCTTAGCAACTGATCTTTTAACACAATTCCTGGTTAATTCTTATACACGGTAACATTTGAGTACTACTACTAATGGGTTATTCAATCAAAGCCCTTCTTCTGATTAAACCTTAGTCATCTGTGTATCAATCTGAATATGGTGATCTTTCTAAGCTTGCCAATAATCAACACTTTATATAAAAATTTATTTAAAATAAACATTCTTATAAATATATATACACATGTTTGTATAGGTTTGTTATATTTATATATAATTACAAATATATTTAAAAATAAATATATTCATATACATATATATTTGTATATATACCCTAGCCACGGCTTTTGAATCTGGACTTTGAATTTACATTTCAGTTTCTTAGTCCAAGACTTAAGGACTCTGCTTTGGAGTACAAATGAGAAACTATATTTTAGGTTAGCCAGAAGAGAGCTGATGCCAGTCCTCTGGAATCTTTGTCAGAGAGGGGTTTAGCAGGAATAGGCATTTCTATGGGACATGATTGTCTGTGATTCTGATGGTTCTTCTGGGATATCCCCATTCAAAATTAAAGGTTTCAGGTTTCCAAATTAGTGCTCTAATATTAGGGTAAGGCAAAAATTTGTTGCTCTATAAAGACCATGAATTACACACAGAAAGTGCTTCACTTCATACACATCTTATGTATGATTTTTTTAAAAAGTCAAATACTTGCAAGTAAGGCAAACAGAAAGGATGGACTAATCTTCATTATTAAGTTATGGCATTCTACAAGTTTTCCTAAGACTCATTTGACTACTTACTATTGCTTAGGGCCCAAACACTTTACAAACTTAAAGACTGATGTTAGTTTGTAGAAAACTGATGAATTTAAAAACTGTAAAAATTTCAATTACCAGCTGCAAGCAGTTCTCACTTTTTACATATTACCATTCCCCCGCCAGAGAAGAATGACCTCTTTCTCAAAGTACCAGTTTTTTAAAAAAATCCCAGGGAGCCCTGTATGTGACCTAAGTAAAGATTCCACCCCTGTCTAACTCGCATATAGCAAAGGTCATGGAGTCTCACATGCTCCTACAGTAACTTTCTGATTAGAATGTGGGGACCAGCCATTCACAAGGAAGCCAGGGGCAGAGGAGAAAAAACCAAGAGTTACACACTGCAGGAGGTTTCACTGAGAACAGGATAATACAGGGTCTGGGATATGTGGGGAAGATTAAAGGCATGGTGGGCACTTAGCCATGGGAGTTCATCTGCGTAAAAGAAACATCCGCCCTGCGGTGAGTCCTTCGGGGCTCCAGCCTCAGCTTTAACACAGCTGGGGGACCTTGAGGCCATTTCCTTTCTGAACCTCAATGCTCTCATCTGAAAGTGTCAATAATGATATCTCTCTGGTGATGCTCCTGACAAGATTCATGAGACGATGTGGGTAACACATCAAGGATGTGCCTTGCACAGCTCACATACACTAAATAGAAGCAGTTACTTCATCTGGGAAAGAGAAAGCACTGGGAGGGAGACATGAGGACTGTCTTCACATTTTTAAAAGCCTGTCATATGCACACAGGTTTCAACTTTTCTGTGTACTCTGGAGCAGAGAGCTGCTGTCAAGAAGCTATGAGGCAGTGAGTCTTACTTCATTAAAAGAAGAATAATGGATTGAAAGCATACATGGACCAGGGGGACCTGAGTAAATTTTCTCCAAGAAGTTTCAAGCAAATCTTGGCTTTCTCCTTCCTGGGTGTGATGTGAAAAAGTCGTGAGTGATTTGGAGGTCAGCTTAGAAGGCATCATCATTGCCTCCCACCTCTGGGAGTCTGGGTTTCCATCAGCAGAGACTGAAGGGCATTCCAGACCAAAAGCCAAAACTGCAGCCTCAAAATCCAGGTGATGTGGCACATCCATTTGCGTCCTGGTCCCCATGCAGCTGGCCAGGGGAAGTCTAATAACTGCAACTCCATTGCACAATGCTGTTTTAAGTATCAAAAATAGTATTTTCATTTATATATCAGTTGTGTCCAGTGAGTTATATTCTACCTTACTGTTTCAAAAGAAACAAAGGTCTATCGTTTAGAAACAATTATTCAGTATCCTTCCCTGACCAAGATTATTTATCATTCCAAAGCATCATACTTTTGGTTTGAATTCCCATTTCCCAAGTCATTAATAAGATTAAGTATCATTTGTAATGTTTATTGATGAGAAGTGTTTCCCAGAGAAACACTAGTATTACTCTATCTACTCTTTGTGGGGTGAGGAATAGAAGCATTAAAGAAAAGAGGAGCAGAGTGTGGATGTGGTAGTATCTAGGGTCAGAGACCAACAAAGTGATCAGAGAGGCTCCCTGACACCATTTTCAGCTCTTCCAGTACAGCCTAATCCCGTCTTCTTTCTCAACACTCTCCTCCAGCACCATATCTATCCTTAGGCAGTCATTCCTAGGAAAACTTTAATTTTACCTCCAAACTTCTTCATTTATCCTTCTTGGGAGGAGAATTCCAACAGGAAGCACAGGGGAAACTTGGCCCTGGACTTTGACTGTCTATCAGGTGGGAGTATACAAGACAATGACGACCTCACCACACTTCAATAATACATCACTGTCAATACTAGTATTCCAGCATGGTACCTTAGTACGCCATACTAGTAACATGGTCATTTTCCCCTTATTTGTAATCACTACCGGCTGAGTCATTAACCACATCTAGTTTCCATGTCGGTATGGGAAGAAGAAACAATTGATATTATATGCTTTTCAAATGAACAAAATGTACAGTATTTGTAAGACTATACTGTTCCAAATGAATTTATTCTTTCTAAATGTCCATCTAGTTATTCCAGCTCACTGGCCACTGATCAAGGTATTCGTGCATTGGTTCTATGTGTTAGGTGTTCAAAGCAATTGATGCAACACCTTTTCTAGATCAACTCAGTCTCGGGAATTGTGACTAGATAGTCTTCTAGCCTTACACCATGTAGAACTGCCACTTAGTGATCTTATTATTAAGATCAAAAAAGCCCAACTAAACAGATTGTTGTAAACTTTAAACTACTCAGAAGACCTCTAATGACACCAGTATAATAAAGCCATATTTTTCAGTGTTACATTTTACACGGGCTTGCTTAAATACGTTTTGATGGAATGCAAAACAAGAACAAGGTGTTATTGTTCTCAAACTGTTTTGCATGCTGACTGTGTTAGTAGTCAGGAAAGTCTACACAGGTAATAAAATTATATTGAACTAAATACACCTCCCCCCCCCACACACACACACAAATGAGTGTATATAAAACTGGAGAAATGTTTTAGGTGGATTATAACAACGTTGATTTTCTGGTTAAGATACCATACTGTGGTTATACAAACATTACTATTGTGGCAGGCTTGGTGAAGAGTACATGGAATCCCTCTGCATCATTTCTTACAACTGCATGTGAATCTGCAATTGTCTCAAAATACAACATTGAAAATGCGTAAAGAAATGAACAGTAGCTGAGTGTATACCAGTATGTGCTTCATAAACAGACTGAAGACACCGGGAACTATCACTTACCTGTTTTGCGCCTGTGAGCCAAACATCCCCCCTCACAGCACATTAGCGTGTTATGTTCCCTCTGCCTGAGAACACTCTTCCCTGGGGTCTCGTGCTTCCAGTTTGAAGTGTCTCCATGAGTCTTCCTCACACAGGAGCTCCTCCAGGTGTAGGGGGATGAAATGGAGGCTCATCTGGTGTTAAAATCTCAGCTCAGCCTGGCATAAGCCTGGACACAAAATGGCACGCTTCTGCATCATATGCTTAATGCACAGTCATGATCTCAAAGCCCACCCCATTGGCTTGGATAGGAAAGGACTCTGGTCTCGGCTCCATTCTGTTTCTAAAAGCTACATCCCCCAAAACAGTTCAGTCTTTGGATTGAGCCTTGTTATGTATCTTAAACTTCCTCCTGGGAGGTGGCTGGGCCCAGTCACATTTCCCATAGGGTTTCACTATCATTGGAGAGGTTCTATCAGTGTTATTTTCAAAAGGGCAGGGTGCCTGAATATTTATTTTTCTTTTCCAGAAGATTACTTGGTTCCTGTACACACCTGCCTCTCCTCCCCAGTTGTCTTCAAGAGGTGGGATACACAGCATTGTTAAGACAACGACATACTCTGTCATTGAAACCACCTTTGGGAGTGGCAGCATGGTTTATCTTAGAAATAGAAGGCCTCAGACAACCAAGGGTTCTTTTTTTTTTTTTTTTTTTTCTCAAAGTATCCATAACATGGGACTGCCCGGAACAGGCTACCAGGCTCCTAGCTGAAGAACAAGTGGAAGTTCCAACACCAACTCTGATCTCCAACAGCTCTTTTAAACCTGAGCAAAGAGAAACTTCATGTTCCTCTCCAAGGTGGCAAGCAAAAACACTGCTATTTACCCAGATGCCATTATTCTGTATTACCCTGGCCCCAGACCACTTGAACTATTTGCCCAAGCCAATCTATTAATAGGACCTTCCTGGGAAGACTACTTGCTTTGCTTGCTCCTAACCTCCTTCAAATTTTCCAAGGGTAGATACTTCCAGAAAGGCTCTGGAAATATTCACAACTTGAACTTTGGACCAGTTTGTCCCCATTCTGAGAGAGGTACATGTTTGTTCCTCTCCTTGTCTCTTGCTCTTTTCCCAGAAGCAATTTCTTTCTCAGGTGAGTTTTACTGGGGACATCCATTCCCTTCAGAGAAAAAAAACAAAAAACAAAAAACACGGAATTTCCTAATGCCTAGGTTAGGTAGGTAAGCCATGGTGTTATTACATTTGCTGAATTAAGAGTTAATGTAATTCCCACAGGTAGATAAAAGCCATTAGGTAGAGAGGACATTAGGAGCAAAGTTCCAGACAAGGAGTGCTGCCTGGGCCACAGGCATCCAATGTGTGCACAGAACTAAAAAGAGACAAATGTCCAAAAGGAGCTTGGGGCAGAGATGGAAGACTTTCAATGCCAAGACAAGGAGCTGGGGCCTTATTGGTAAGCTTTCCTGGGAAGGATGCGAAAGAAATATGTCAAATTGTGGAAGGCCCATTGCTTTAACTGCTGTAGTGACACTCTCAGGGCCCAGCTGTTAGAACTGATACTCACCTCTTAATTAGTGGAGATAAATGTGCTTCAATCATGTCTGCTTTTCTCGATTCAGATATACTTGAGCCTGTCGGAAAAGTGAAAGTGGCCTTGAGGAGAAACTTAGACCAAGGACAGAATGATAAATAGGGAAAACGCACACTCTAAGCTTAGAAATATGATTTAACAAAAAATTCTGTCAAGCGCACTGAAAACCAGGTGGTAAAGGGAGATTGTCAGTAAAAAGGATTCAAATGACAGTAGATCCTTTACTAGAGCTGCTGCCTGGGGATGGG
Source organism: Nomascus leucogenys (assembly GCF_006542625.1). Taxonomy (NCBI): domain Eukaryota; kingdom Metazoa; phylum Chordata; class Mammalia; order Primates; family Hylobatidae; genus Nomascus; species Nomascus leucogenys. The sequence continues at coordinate 116,339,892 of NC_044386.1, forward strand.
GAGGAACTGCTTTTGTTGGCAAACGAGAGCTTTATCCATATGGGGCCCCAGCTCCCGGCATCTCCTAGGCAGCTCGTATAATGTTCTTATCTTTATAAATGGATCTTCATCAAATATCCTATTAAATGTAATTTTCCTTAAAATTTCTTAGAAAACCCCTCACATGAATAAGCTTACAAAATAGGGGTAGGGGAGCCCTACTTTGTCAGTTCACGTGTGCTAAAGGTGGGCTGGCAGTCCCAGGCCCCATGCTGATGTCCCAGAGGGGCTCGGTGCAGTTGAGATGGTAAATAAGATGACACAGGTGAGCAAACTTTGTCAGTGGAACCCTGTGTAGAAAAACAAGATTATAATAAAATCATATATTTGTTTATTCAGTCAAGAAATATATTCAGGGCCTCTCATGTGGTATGCACTGGGACAGACAAACAGGACAAACCCTGTCCCTGCACCTACTACAGGGAGCAGGGACTGCTGTAAGGTGGAGCTTACAGCCTAGAAAGGGAGGGACCAGAGGTACACCCAAAGGAACAGTCACAGGTCAAAAGGGTAAGTGCTAGGGACAGGAAGCAGATCCCAAAGGATCACATGGTGGCACCTAGGCCAGGGGAGGTTTTCCAAGGGAAGTAGCATATGACACTTGGAACTGAGATTACTCTGTTGAGCAGCATCATCCACAGAAGGAAGGGTGAGTCCAAAGGCCTGAGGGGAGTAAGTGCTCAGAAAAATTGTAGGAACTTTGAGGAGCCCGGCAAGCAAGCATGGGCATAGCAAGAAAGCATGATGGAGGGTGAGCAGGGCCAGATTAGGTGGGCACTGAAGAGTCACGGCTGGGAAATTTGGACTTGAAAAAGAGCTAATCCCAGCACTTTGGGAGGCCGAGGTGGGCATATCATGAGGTCAGGAGATCGAGACCATCCTGGCCAACATGGTGAAATCCCGTCTCTACTAAAAATACAAAAATTAGCCGGGCATGGTGGTGTGCACCTGTAGTCCCAGCTACTCGGGAGGCTGAGGCAGGAGAATCACTTGAACCCGGGAGGCAGAGGTTGCAGTGAGCCGAGATCGCACCACTGCACTCCAGCCTGGCGACAGAGTGAGAGACTCCATCTCAATTAAAAAAAAAAAAAAAAAAAAAAAAGAAAAGAAAAGAAAAGCGCAAGAATACAAATAAAGTCTGTTGCATTTTACTCAACATAAGCTTTCTGGCAGGAGATCTTGTATATTACACCGATCTCCAGTCCTTGCTGTGTACTGAATAAATTATCAAGAATTTATGTGTCTCTTGTGAGTTTATATTTCTTAACTATTTTAGTCCTTAGAATTCACAAATGGATTTCCTATTGTCTAGGTAGGAGACTCGAAACCCAATTCCATGAGTATCTGAATCTGTAGTAGGTCCCCAAAAGCACTGAACTGTGGTTTCTTGAAATTAACTCTTCTTTTAAGATGTAAAGTGTGCACCCATAGGATTCTTAGTATTTGGCTTCTCTTTGTATTCCTTACATAGGATGTTTGCTTCACTTACAGTGTCTAAAATGTTATTTTATTAAATCATGTATTCATTTGTGAAAGCTGATTCAATCGCCAACGCTGTATAGGATTAGACGGTGTACAATATAACAAATTGAGTGTTTACACTAAAATGTCATAACACATATTTATTTTTATTTTTAGCTTTTTAGTAAAATTATAGATTACTAATATTATGCCACTTATCTTTTTCCCCATTGGAACTCACTGGGAGTCCCTGAGAGCATGGAGCCATGGAACTTGACTGCCCTGAGACCTGAGAGGTGACATGGTGTAGGACTTCTACCTCAGGCATACAGATTTGAATGTTGTCTTCACTGTGTGATGCTGGGCAAGATGCATACCCTCTCTGTGCCTCAGTGCCCTCATGAAGATGACAGTAGTTGCTACTTCACGGGTTATTGAAGGAATTATGTGAGACCATCATGCAACGTCTTTCAAACAAAGCCTGGCAGGGAGGTGGTTAATTATTACTGCCTTTATTATTAATGATTATTCCTTTGCCATTCTTATGAAGCACTGAGGATAATATATGTCTCATAAGTGAATTTTCCAGTGATTGAGGCTTAATACTTTGAGCAGTCACACATACTCGTTTTTTGGTATTTTTGGATGGAACTCTTGCTAACTGTGAGATCTGTTATTAATACATATTTACATATTGGAAGAATTGGAATTGCCTCTAGGAATCATATTGAATATTAAATTTAGCCTTAGGGTGCAATAGGAGTGTCTTCAGGAAGACGACTTATCCCTATCCTAAGTGGCCCCAAAGAATTCTTTTTCTGTAATTGTTACTTTTCAATAATGCTGTTGTTACTATTTTTTGATCCTCTATTTTGAGGAGCTAAGTTGGCAGTCCATGTGGCTGTGAGTTTACCTGCCTCTAGGAACTTCTCAAAACTTCTATTTTTATTGCTAAATTGTTGTGAATTAGAAAAGCGGGAGATAAGCCTGTCATTTATTAAAGGAATAGGAAGGATTTCAAGGATAACCTTCGCAATGAGTAAAGTCTCTGTATTTTGTGCTATGTATCTTATATAGCTTTTATTCCCACTTTCCCTAAATTCCTATCAGTACAATTTCTCTTTTAAAGACATTTTATACTGGGAGAACATGTTTAGCTTATAGTAAGAGAAATGTGTCCCCCTCATTCACTCTTGAGAAAAGTCAGACACACCATGTACTCAGAAAAACAATGAGAACGAAACAGCCAGCTGCTTAGCTCATTTGAACCTAATCCAGACTTAGGGTGTGGAGACTTTTACAATGTTTAAGTGAAGTTTGAGATCCCATTTAGAACTGGAATAGCTATATCAGTATTACGACTTATTTAAGTACATTTATAAAAAGCAAACAGTTTTGTCTGTTTAGTCAGAAATCCAATTGTACTGATACATACGCAAATGCAAGAAAAACACTTTAATTTTTTTCCATTTGATCTTCTGTTGAAGTGTTTGGGCCACATTTCATGATTCACATTGAATGACGGCTATATGTGCCTTTGAGAGATCAGAGATATAATTAACATATATAACCATTCCTATCTCTAAGAAAAGATCTGTGTTTCACTAAAAGGCCAATTTTTATGGCCAATTTATTGAGGCACGAGGAGGTCACAATGCCAAGTATCTGGAGTGTGGACGGTAACTCCAGCTTGTAACGTTTTGCTGTCTGTAAATGACCAGTTGCCTGATGCCATGTAGGTTTGCACCTGTCTTAATAACAACAGCAGGTGAAAAACGTGTTTTAGATGAGTTACTTGTTCCTAGGGTTGGTCTAATAACAATAACTGCCAAAGTAATAAATTGTCAAGTCAAGTGTTTAAAGGTTTGGCTTAGAGGTCACACTTTCATGTTAACTTCACTGATTAAAAGCGAGACTTCCCAAATATTGTTTCTGCTTTCAAAAACTGAAAAAAAAATTAAGTTTACAGAGAGACCACAAACACACCAGAAGAAAGCTGGACTTGCATGCTACCATGTCAGCTGCTAGAACTTTCTTGTAACAAAGAAAAATCAACTCAAACAAAAAGTGAGACAAATAAGCTCTAAGGAAAGAGTGCAATGGTGTCAGGAAGCAATTGCCCAGTTAAAACAGTAAAGAGATGGCATGAAATTCACGGATCACAAATGCTAAGGGAAGTTTTAAAGGATTGGTGAGGAAGTGAAGGTCAGAGAAGACAGGGGCTGCAGAGTCCCGGATGTCAGGTTGACCTTAAAAGATGCAAGAGTTCATTTTATTAATTCATTTTTTTTCTGCACTGCACATCTATCATGAGTGAAACGCCGTGCTATGTGCAAGGACCACCAGCAGACCAAAAGCGAAGCCAGTGAGGCCCGGGAACCACCAATAACCCGGTACTGAGCAAGAAGGGTGAGCAAGAAGAGTTAGGGAAGAGGATTTTTGACGAAGCTTAACACCGTGGCAGTGATAAGCCGCCAAAAGCCTATCACCTTCTAGGAAAAGGGAAATATCTTATTTACAAGTATATTTATTTGCTGGTATTTACATAGCAGTTACTTTACATGAAGCGCTAAGAAATTACAAACATACATTCATTAAATCTATAAAATAGCCCTATGAGGTAGGTACTATTATTTTCTTCCACTCAGCATATGAAGAAACTAAGGCAAGCAGAGATTAAATATCTTTTCAACATTACACAGCTAGTAAGAGGTGGAGCTGGCATTTAAACCCAGGCATCCCAGTTGCTGCATTCATCTTCTTATCCACTGCACCACACTGGGGGAAGACTACACTTTCATGTCTATGTCCAGTACTTCAACTAATGACTGGTACAGAACAGGCACTAACCACATGTCTATTGTATGAAAGCTGCATGATAACACAAGTAAGCATCAACTCCAGGGGTCTGAGGGAGGCATTCTACCTTACAGAAGGAGCATTGCACAGACGGTTCTGTTTTCTGTTAGAGCAGGAGCCAATCGCAGGCCCTAGCAAGGCAAAGCCTGCAGGTGGATTCCACAAAGAACAACTGGCAAGAATAGGGACAGGTTCCAAGTGAGCTCACGGGTTCCTTTTTCTCCTCAGTTACAATGTTTAGAGCAACTCACTCAGGCTTATGCATCCATCAAATAGATATTTCTACTGCAACTCCTTGGTGTCACGCACTGTTCTCAGTGCTAGAACGACAGCAGAAAACTAGCAGACAGAGTCTTTTAATAAGAACAAGATGATATAATCAAGTTAATTGCAGATTGTCAATAGCGCTATTAAGACTCGTCGGGGCATAGGGTACTGGGCGGGTGGCCAATTTCACTAGGAAACTCAGGTCTCCTTAAGGAGTTGTTATTTGAGCAAGGACCCGAGGATTAAGAAGGATCCATCTATGCAGCGGAGCTAGGGAGGGAAGAGAATTTCCAGCAGAGGCAACCTCCAGTGTCAAGGCCCAGATGTGGGAAGGCTCAGGCAGGGGCAGCAGAGGTACAGCTTCCTGGGCAAGGGGCAAGCGATGTCAGATGAGGTGGAGAGAGATGAGGCCAGACGGTGCAGGACCCGGTGCCCATGGCAAAGATTGTGGAGGTGATAAGAGAAATGAGAAATCCTGGGAGAGTTCAAAGCAGTGGATCATCTATGTTTGAAGAAGGTTGGCACAAATTGCATGTGGAAGATAAATTGATTAGGGTAACAGTAGAAGCAGGAAAGGTGTTGCCATAGGGTCTGTGATGCTTATTTATATGTGTCAACTTGCCTGGGCTAAGAGATGCCTAGAGAACTGGAATAACAACCTTTCTGGGCATATCTATGAGGATGTTTCCTGAAGAGATTAGTATTTGAATCAGGAGACTGCTAAAGAAGATCCTGCCTCACTAACGTGCGTGGTCATCATTTAACCCACGGAGGGCCCAAATGGAAAAAAATGGCAGAGGAAGGGTGAGTTCTCTCTCTTCTTGAGCTGTGACTTCCATCTTCTCCCGCCCTAGGACATCAGAGCTCCTGGTACTCGAGTCTTTGGACTGTATGGTTTAACATTGGTGGACCCCACATGGTTAAGCCTTTGGCCTCGGACTGAATTGCAATATGGAATTTCCCTTGTTCTCCAACTTGAAGATGGCATATCTCCTGTGCATCTATACCTACATCTATCCTATTAGATCTACTTCTCTGGGGAACGCTAATACAAAGCCTATGGAGGAAATATAATGTCTGGGAATTGGGTAGAGCCAGAGGAGATGAAGTGGCAGCAAGAAGTTGACGGATACTATAAATACAGATAAGGTTTGGCAATGCATCAGAGTGGGGGAATAGGGAAAGGAAGGAGTCAGAGGTGATTTGTAGAATTTTGTTTTGAGCTACAGGGTGTGAAATGGTGCTATGGTTTAAGATGGGGAATGCTAAGAAGAGAGGAAGTATGGGAGAATAAGTCACAACCTAGAACTTTAACAACAAATACATAAGGTATTTCACCTGATGGAAAAACTGTCTTCAGAATCAAGGCTTGTGCTAAGTTTAATATGACATTAATTCTAGCCATCTATAAATGTGATACAGTAAATTAGATGTTTGATAAGATGATAATAAAGTATCTATTTTAATAAAAAAAATCTCAAAAAGCCCTGAGGTCAGGGATAATGATTGATTCATACTAGGCGTTTAGTAAACCTTTGTTTGTTGAAATAAATCAAAATGAGGGTAAAGAGGTGAAAAGGACCCAGACAAGACATAATAGGGTTTTTCTAGGCTCCACCATATCTCATCTGAGTGACTTGAGGGAAAGTTAAACTCCTGGAATTTCAATATTCTTATGTGAGGAATGTGGATTGTAAAGGAGACCATAATGGTTAAATAAAATGTTACATGCAAATGTACAACCATCTGCACATGGGACCGACAAACTTCTGTTCCCCTTCCTTCCTACAGCCTCAGCTATAGTTTGCTCCCAAGTTTGAGTGTGTAAGCGTTTTTGCACAACCTCTGCATCTACTTAGATTACATCTTGTATTAGCATCTAAGACAGTATCATGCATAGAGAAAGAACTCAGTTTCTTTTTGCTGGTTAACAACTTATTTTAATTAAACATAAACCCTCAGAAAGCACATATAAGTACCACAATGGACCTCAGTCTACAGGAATCTGTCGCCTATCTTTGTACTGAAGATCAACCCTCTGCTCTCTTCTTACTGACAGGCAGCCAAAGAATGAGAATTTGCCTTTCAGTCTATTGTGAGCAAAGTGAAATGATTCTCTCTCAGCATAACAAAACCTATAGGCAGCTATAAAATATAATTTCCTTTCAGCTTCTTGACAGACTTGTTATAAATTTCAGATCACAGGAAAAAAAGGAGGGGCCGCTTTAAAAGATAAATTTCATCATGTATGTCTGACAAACGTGTATACATTCAGAGGCCCCCTTTTTTCAAGAGAGAGGAAAAAAAACTATGCTTTTAAACAGTCAAAGGTTAAGGTTCACTCCGTCATTCATGTGGTTTCATTCTCTTATGCATATTGAAATAGCTCAGAAAGATTTATAACCCTGTTTCATACAGTCAGAGTTCCAGTAAATGAGTCCCTTTTTGAAGGTTAAATATTTATGCTCTTATTTTCCTGCCTGATACAGAAAGCAAGAGTAAACCCACGTTAGTCAAAAAGCCATGGTGACAGGCTGGCTTAGAACAAGAAAAGCCAGTGGGCACAATATTCAGATCATCCTTCACGCTCTTACACTCTTATTTATTGGAGAAATGAATGAATGAATGAATGAATGAATGAATGAAAACTCTCACATGGCCTGTCTCTGGAAGCAGAAGTAAATCACTTTGGCAAATGTGATTTCAAGTCAGTCTAAAATTTCCCACATATTTAGACTATTGAGTCAGATCTTTGAAATAATAATCATTATCCATTAAGGAACAGCAATTACAGCTAGTGAAATACTTTTACATGTACTTGAGCTTCATACCACTCTACAGAGTGAGCAGGCAGAAATTAGGTTATTTTATAAATGAACAAGTTGATGTTTCGAGCGGATGAATGATTTGTCCTGTTTCACACAGGTAGTGAGTGACAGGACTGTGATAAGGTCTCCATTTTCTTGATGCCTATTATAGTGATCTATCCATGTTGTCTTCTATTATGGTGAAAATAATAACAAATATTTATATAGCAAATTACAGTTTAACAGGGGTATGTCACGTTATCACATTTGATTTTCAGAGCAGCCCCTCGAGTCTTCTCTATATTGTTCTATTTTTTCCTAATATTTGTACAAAAGCAAAATGGACACATTTTGTAATGTACAATAAAATGAAAAGCAGCCATTCCTTGACCTTTCACCCTCGAGATCCTCATCCCTCAAAACAAACCATTTTCAACTCTTTTATTTATTGCTTCTGGTATTTATCCCCATGTTTATAAATAATAACTTTGCATTGCTATTTCTCAATTGTTCAGTTTTAGATATTACCTATTAACTTCTACTGTGGAAGATAAGAATCAAGAGCTCTTAACCCCACCCCCCCCACACACAGATACATACTTTCTCAGTCAATTTCTCACTAGAGTTATAAAACAATAGTCAATATTTAGTGCTTACATTACCATGACCACTTAAATATTGTTTACAGTTACAGCAGAAAGTACGAAATTTCCTGTCTGTATTTCACAGTTTTGTTCAACTTCTTGTTTTTATTTCTCCCCTGAAGTTAATAAATGTAATATTTTTTCTTAGTTTCCTACATACCTATCAAGAATCTTATCCCAAACTCCTCTCAATTTGATCTTATATTTTAGGTAACGGTATTTAAAAAACACATACAAACATACATTCTTCTAAATACTCAGGCCGCCTCTTGTCTCAAGTTGGACAGTTTTGTCTCCAGGCCCAGTGCAGAGCTGTCATCTGGGCATGTCCTGCCTGAGTCTGGTGGCCCACATCCCTGCTTTCTCTTTCGCTCCCTTAACTTCCTTATTTAGGCGGAGCATATCCTCTGGTAGCTTTCTCAGAAAGAAGCATGAAAGAATAACACTTTGAGAACTTTTAGAAGAAAACGTCTTCATTTTTCCTCACAACTGATCCATAGTTTAGGCCTGTCTTAGGTTGAAAAAAAAAAAAAATTCAGAATTGTAAAAACATTCTTTCACTTTCTTCCGTATTGGTTTTGAAGTGGCCAAAGACATTCTGATTCTTCCTACTCTGTATGTATATGTGATCTGTTCTTCCTTTTGAGAGATTTAAAGACTTTTATTCCTGAATTCCTGAAATGGCACAATATGTTACCTGGATGCTGGTCTTTTCTCATTCATTACTTTGAATTCTTAGTGGGGCCATTTGAATCTGGGAATCCATAGCCTTGGATTCTTAGAAAGAAACTTGTTTAATTTATAATTTCATTCCGTTGCTTTGCTCTGAAAATCCTATCAGTTCAATATTGAATTTCCTGGATTTTATATTGAATTTCTTATTTTTTAAAATAATTATCTCTCACTTTTTGTTTCCATTTTTTCAGGATTTTTTAAATCAAAGTAAAAGGTATATGGAGTAAAATGCAAAGATTTTACGTGCACAGTTGAATGAGCTTTGATGGGTGTATACCATAGTTACCACTTATTTGTAGCTTCACATTCCATAGTCTTAGTTACCCAAGGTACAGTACAATAAGATATTTTGAGAGAGAGGCCATAGTCATATAACCTTTATTACAGTATATTGTTATAATTGTTCTACTTTATTATTAGTTATTATTATCAATCTCTTATTGTGCCTCATTCATAAATTTATCATAGGCATCTACATGTAGGATAAAATATATTATATATAGGATTTGGTTCTGTCTATGGTTTTAGGCATCCACTAGGAGCCTTGGAACTTATTTCCCCAGAATAAGCGAGGGAAAACTGTAGGCCTATGTGACCATCTTGTGTGGCCCATGTGACCACACAGTTACAATATAGAGCATTTCCATTACCCCATCTGGACAGTTCCACCCATACTCTGTAGAATAATCACTGCTCTGATTTCTATCACCATAGATTGGTTTTGCCTATTCTTGAATTTTATATAATTGAATCCTGTAATATGTACTCTATTAATATTTTTTGTTTAACATCTAACCTGATTACTGAGATTTTATTTTGGCTGAAACATTTTTTAGTTTTCATGAGTCCCTTCTTATTCTGAACTCAATTATTTTCATCTCAAATTGTTCTTTCATGAGTGAGATATCTATTCTTAACTGTCTTAGGATATGAATTCTTTGTTTTCTTTTTTTTTTGTGGAATGAAGAGTTTTCTTCTACTTTATTTTTTCTCTGGATTCCTTTTCTATATTTATTTCAGTTTGCCTTCATTCTGGATGTGTTACTTAAATGTCCTGCGATTTTTGGCTTTCCAGTCCTATTTAATATGGAATACAGTCTGATTAAAATATCAAAGATCTATCTGGGGTTACAGACATTGTTGACTGGTAAGACTTACTCATGAAATTATTGAGGATTCAAAAATTATATTGTGGAACATCCTTCTTCATCCAATTGGTAATACCAGTTGGCATTCTGGAAGCTAAACTAGAAGGATCCTGATGGTCTCTATAAGTCAGGGTTCAACCAGAGAATTAGAACTAGTAGGAGATATAGGTATCTAGATGGAAATAAATATATAGATTGACATAGGTCTACATCTTTATCTATATATGTCTATATGTACATAAATAAAGAGATTTATTTCAAGGCATTTGTTCATGCAATTGTTGGGGCTAGCTAGAGAAATTCAAAGTTCACAGATGAGGCAATTGGGAAGGGCAGATCACAAGCAGACTGGAACCCTAGGCATACAAGCTGAATTTTTTGTCCACATGCCTCAGTCAAGAAAGAAAACCCAGAGGGTAGGGAGAGCAATTGCATAGCCAACAGCTGTTTGAAGTCTCTCGACCCAAGAAAGACCTATGCCCTTTCTTATAGAGCTTGCCTTATTGGGCAGGGCTACACAGAATGATCTATTTTTGATTAATTTAAAGTCAATGTATTAAATATTTCATTCATATCTTCAAAATACATTCGCAGCAGCACCTAGATTCATGTTTGACAGAATAACTGAGATAGAGTGTGTAGAGCTACGATATGGCTGCTGCCTTGCTCTGTCCTCCAACCATTCTGTGTAGCCCACGCTAACAAGAAACATGCATTGCAGATATTCAATCCGCAGAGGCAACTAGGATTATTTGTTTCTATTTTGTAAGTAACAAAGAATACCACTGAGAAATTAACTGACACAAAATGATACATCCAACACATAGACTGGGCCTCAAACCTTAAGCTCTAATGCATCACCTAATTTCGGTGAAACGTTAAGGGCATCATTTGTAGGAAACAAAGCAATTTTTAAGTGTACTGGAAATAGTCCCACTCTTACTACGGTTGCCTAGGGAGGTTGAAATGGTACTTCCTGGTCACACCATGTGCTTATCATCTATAAGCAGTGGACATAATAGAATATTGGAATGCTGATATGGTTTGGCTTCGTGTCCCCAACCACATCTCATCTTGAATTGTAATCCTATAATCCCCATGGGTCATGGGAGAGACCCGGTGGGAGGTAATTGAATCACAGGGGCAGTTTCCTCCCATGCTGTCCTCTTGATAATGAGTGAGTTCTCATGAGATCTGATGGTTTTATAAGGAGCTTCCTCCCTTGCTCAGCACTCATTCTGTCTCCTGCTGCCCAGTGAAGAGGTGCCTTCCACCATGACTGTAAGTTTTCTGAGGCCTCCCCAGCCATGTGGAACTGTAGGGCAATTAAACCTCTTTTCTTTATAAATTACCCAATCAGGTATTTCTTCACAGCAGTGTGAGAACAAACTAATACAAATGCCCTGTTGAATATTCAGCTGTAGATTTAATTATTGAATATCATTGTCACAATATTGTCTTGTAGTATATGGCATATGAAACAAATCAGTTACTAACATACAGAGATGTTTCTCCCACAGTCAAAAGCATAAAAAGATATAAAAACAAATGTGCCACCATGCAGAATTACAACACATGATTTGCAAGCAAAATGTCAGCTATTCTAATAAAGACTCTAGCTCTGTATATCTAATGGTTTTAAATGTAAGAGTGAGATGCTTCCATTATGGTATCAAATAATAGTTCCTCTAAATTGAAAGCTGTTACTGCCACGTGGCCATTGTGGATTCCTTCAAGTTTTAGTGCAGCAGAAGAGGCATGGGATCATGTCACTGACTACAGTCTTAATGACCTTGACTGTCAAGGACACTACAAAGAGGGGAGGATGACAGGTTAAACTCCTTAGATAGTTCTCTCCAATTAAAGGAACAAAATTCTTTGCTAAGAACCTCAAAATAGCCTTAAGTCCTATGTCAGCCTCCAAGAAAGCTCTGGGAGATTGAATTATGGGTCCCAATACTTGAATCCAGTGAATAATAAGGATATATTCACACGCATTGTCATGGAACTTTGCAATACCCTCCCACTTTGAGTGGAATCTAATTCTCCATCCCACTGCTATTGGGCTTGGCCATGTGAATCATTTTGGCCAGTAGAATGTCAGCAGTCAAGATGGTGGCAAAGCCATTGATGTGCTTATGTCACCTCCTTGGTCTCTTATGCTGCAAGGGTCACCTTGAGAAAAGCATGCCATTGGTAGTTACTGCTCCTTCAGTCTATCCCCAGAATGAGACCTGGTGGGGCATACTTGAATCCTCTGATAGCCTGGAGAGTCTGTACTGTCCCTGTAGAGTTACAGCTAGACAATAGACCTGGGAGTGAGAAATAATTGTTTGCTATTTTAAGCCACTGAGCCTGGACAGTTTGTTACACGGCACTCTGCAGCAATAGCTACAAAAGATAGAGGCTCAGTGCTGTAATTCTGGTATAACTCCATTTCTTGGATTTTTACAAGATTCCATTCATCATCCCTTGTCATAAACCCCTCCACCTAAGAAAGTTTTAGTGCACTTCTCTTCTTTGCAACAAAATTATCTTAAATTAAACACAGATGAAATCATACTTCTTCTTTACAAAGTTTACTGACCTAGAAGGAGTAAAATCAAAAGAAATAATTGAGATCATTATTAATACAATAAAATAATATTAAATCTCAACTCTCATAATACTAATTAGCCCTTTCTTGACAGAAAAATAAGTTTTAAAATTAGAACAATTTTATCTCTTAGGAAATATAGAAGATGTCATAAGACGACATTTAAAATGAACATTAAGAGTAATATCTGTGAGACAATTTTTATTTATTAATTATTTTATTTATTAATTATTATTGCACTCCTGCCAATCAGGCTGGAGTGCAATGGCACAATTACAGCTCACTGTAATCTTGAACTCCTGGGCTCAAGCAATCTTCCAACTTCAACCTCTGAAGTAGTTAGGACTACAGGTGCATGTCACCATGCCCAGATAATTATTTTTTATATTTTGTAGATAGGGATCTTTCTGCATTACCTAGGCTGGTCTCAACTCCTGGCTTCAAGTGATCCTTCTACCTTGGCCTTTCAAAATGCTGGAATTATAGGCAAGAGTCACCATGCCCAGCCAAGATTCTTTCAAAATAACACCATATCACCCTTTCTTTGCTCCCTTCTCAAACATATGCTGTGTTTGCCTGACATCCCTATATTTGTCAGTGATACTTGTAGCAGGTATCTATAGCTTTTACCTCCAAAATACAGTTTTTAACTAGAGATATGCTGAAGGCAGGTATTTAGATGATTAGAAAGGAATAGATGATATGAAATATATTAAAGCTTATAGAATTGATTATAATAATTTGTTTATTAGTCAAAATAAGAAAACATTTTCCATAATAGAGCAAAGAAGGTAGTCAACCCTTCAACAAAATGGTGAGATTTTTCAAAATTATTTATTTTGACAATGCAAATACAAGAAGAAACTGATAACATTAAGCTGGAGTTTTAGAGATGTTTTGATACCCAGAATCAGTATGTACAAGCCGGATAAATACTCACAGTTGTTGCATTAAAAACATTGCTTGTTTGGGGCATAATATTTATGTTTATAAATATGTTAATATGTGTTTATTTATACTTAAAAAACAAAGAAAATCTGGAATAAAACTTGGAATTTATTATGTTTATACTCCTACTAAAATTTCTAATAAACTTGTTTTTCACTATCCTTTCTCTCTTAATTCTATTATTCTATTATTTGTAAAATAACATAAATACATAAGAATAAAATTAAAATGGTCAATACAACCCCAAGTAAATGATAATGACTGATTTTTTCTGTTTTTATGTTTTTTTAATGAATTGCCTCTTTAGCACATTGTTTAATAGAATTAAAGAAAGAAAAAGATAACAGAATAAGAAACAGAAACATAGCATATAGGAAAACAAGTGAAAGTTGTTTCTTTGGAGAAAGAAATAAACAATAAAATTTGCCACTTCAAAGGGCATGCACAAGGATGCTCATGGTATTAGTGTCATAAATGAAAAAAAAAAGCAAGAAACTATCAATATAACCGTTAACAAGAAAATAGATCGATCCATTTTAAAAGGGGACTTTAAAAAGTTTGGGGAAAAATGGAATTAAAAGATTTTTTTAAGAAACCCTTTATTTCTCAATGTAAGCTTTATCAAGGTTAAAACATATTTATAAGAGATTATACAGTCATTTAGTTCATCTCAAATGAACTGAGCATCCAAGGAATTCAACCATGTCAAGGCAATCTCTTTTACATTGTTATTTGCAGAAAAAAAATGGGTGCCCTTTAAAGATATTTTAAGATTTGGAAACAAAAAGAAGTCAGAGGGAGCCAAATTGGAACCATCAGATGAGTGCCTAATGATTTCCTAACACTCTCACAAAATTGCCCTTGTTTAATGAGAGGAATGAACTAGAGTGTTGTCATGGTAAAGAAAAACTGATGAGGTTTTCCTGGGTTGTTTTTCTGTTAAAGCTTTTGTTAGCTTTTTCAAAACACTTTCATAATAAGCAGATGTTATCATTCTTCGGCCCTTCAGAAAGACAACAGGTAAAATACGTTCAGCATCTAAAAAACTGTTGCCGTCATCTTTGCTGTTGACTGGTCTGTTTTTGTTTTGGTTGGACCACTTCCACCTCTTGGTAGCCATTGCTTTGGTTGTGCTTTGGCTTCAAGATCATACTGGTAAAACTATATTGCATCACCTGTTTCAATTCTTCAAAGAAATGCTTCAGGATCTTGATTCCACTTGTTTAAAATTTCCATTGAAAGTTCTGCTCTTGTTTGCAGCTGATCTGGTCATAACAGTATCAGTATCCATGGAGTAGAAAGCTTGCTCAACTCTCAATTTTTCAGTCAGCATTGTGTAAGCTGAATCAATTGAGATGTGTAAGCTGAATCAATTGAGATGTCTATCATGTTGGCTATTGTTTCTCCTATTAACCATAGGTTCATCTTCAATTATAGCATGAACAAGATGAACTTTTTTTCTCACAAATTTGATGTAGATGATATGTTGCTACAGGCTTCATCTTTGACGTTGTCTTATGCCTTCTTAAAATGAGTTATTCATTTGTAAATACTGATTTACTTTGGGCATAGTATCCATGAACTTTTCATAAAGTATTAATGATTTCACCCTTCTCCACCCAAGCTTCACCATAAATTTGATATTCATTCTTGTTTCAGAACTTTTGTTGCTCTGATAAAGGCTCTTTTCAAACTGATGTCTTATCCTTCTTAGTACCTCAAACTAGATCTCCTTCAGACACGTTATAACAAGTTAGTACAAGTTTATTTTGGTGCAAAAAATGAAATTCATGCATAGTTTCTTCATAATACACATTTTTTGTGAACTTTTTGAAGTTCATTTGTATTTGCACAATGAAACGTTCACAGCAGTGGGGAAAGAACTGATTTAGAGTTGCATGCCTCAATGGGGATTAATTTTACAAATATAATGTCTATGTTAATTTACTCTAATCAGGATCTACCCAAGTTGGGGGAAGGAAGTCAGGTGAACATCTAAAGAAAATCAGATCTCTGCCAGTAAGAAAGGATGTGAAGGGCTACCGAATACACAATCCACAGTGTCTATTTAAATGGCAACTTGAAAGGTGTGATCACACAAACAATCAGTAAATGTAGATACACTGCATTTTACTTGTGTAGACAGGTAGTCTATAAAAATCTGCCATGCCACAATGCAGAGAAAGAGAACCTGTCAGTCTACTGATCTCCAGGAGTTGAGGAGACAATACTAGAATTCTAGAGAGACAAAATCAGCTAACGTATACTGGGAAGCAGATCAGACAAGAAAGAGCTGCATAGATAGCTCCAGACATTAGCAAAGGGTCACACTTGATACTTCAGCTAAGTACTTCTGGGTACATGTTTGTGAAAAAAAAGAGACAAAGATCAGAGAAGGAACCACCTAAAAGGAGCAATAGGAATAATCCCTGAAGCTTACACAGTTATTGCTCTCACTGCCAGACAGAAAAATATCATAATTCAAAAATAATCAGGCAGACAACTGAGAAGCATATTGCCTCACCAGTGGAGCAAATTTAGCCTTAGAATAATGATGCCCTGAATCCAGTTAATAAAGTTTAAAAGCAAGCTGTATTGGGTCGAAATTTTTCTAAATAACTAGGATGGATAATCATCAAACTATTACCTGGATAGAAAGGTTCCTGGGATGCAGGATGTTTAGTTTTTAAAAAAGACACTTCCAGGTAAATTGAATGAGATAATCACACTACAAAGCAAAAGGATAGTTACCAAAATATAAAAACATCCAGGAATTGAATAAGGAAAATTCCACAAAATTTGAAATTCAATAAAATATTAGCAGGTATATAAATAATTAGGTATATGTGACCCATAATTAAGAGAAACATAAATCAATAGAAATAGATGCAGAAATGACAAAGATAATAGAACACATTAAAAGTTATTCTATTATACTCCATATATTCAAGAAAGTAAAGACTGTCCATACTTACAAGGAACATACAAATAAATGTTTTAATAGATCATTGAACTTACACCAATAAAAAGTAAAATATACAAGGTGATAAATACAATGGACTGAACCAACAGTAGATTAGATATGGAAAAGGAAAAGATTATTGAACTTAAATACACAAAATAATCCAAGATTAAAAAAACACACACAGAGAGACTGAATATAGTAAACATAGCCTCAGTGAGGCATAGGACAACCTAAAGCAATTTAGACTTAGTATACATGTAACTGCAGTCCCTGAGAGAACAAAGGAAAGGGAAAGAGAAAAATTATTTAAAGAAATAGTGGCTGAAATTTTTCCAAGTTTGATAAAAACTATAAATCCACAGATCCAAGAATCTCAAAGAACTCCAGGCATAAAGAAAAATGATGAAAACTTTACCAAAATATATCATGATGAAATTGTTAAAGGAAGTAATGAAAAAAAATCTTAAAACCAACCCAGATGCCCAACAATGATAGACTGGATTAAGAAAATGTGGCACATATACACCATGGAATACTATGTAGCCATAAAAAATGATGAGTTCATGTCCTTTGTAGGGACATGGATGAAGCTGGAAACCATCATTCTCAGCAAACTATCCCAAAGACAAAAAACCAAACACTGCATGTTCTCACTCAGAGGTGGGAACTGAACAATGAGAACACATGGACACAGGAAGGGGAACATCACACACTGGGGACTGTTGTGGGGTGCCGGGGTGGGGAGGGATAGCACTAAGAGATATACCTAATGCTAAATGACGAGTTAATGGGTGCAGCACACCAACATGGCACATGTATACATATGTAACAAACCTGCACGTTGTGCACATGTACCCTAAAACTTAAAGTATAATAATAACAAAAAAAATTTATAATCCCCCCCCCCAAAAAAAAAGCAGCCAGAGGCAGGGAGAAAGGGATTATTTGCAGGAGAACAAACATCTAAATGACAGCAGATTTCTCAGAAATAATTCAAGCAAGACCACAGTGAAGAAATTTCTTTATAGTACTAAACATGGAAAAAGTCTCTCAACCTAGAATTATATACCCAGCAAAACATAAGGGCTTTCTCAGACACACAAAAGCTGAGAGAATTCAGCAGCAGCAGAGTAATGCTACAATAAATGTTAAAAGTTGTTCAGGTAGAAGGACAATTATACCAGAGAGAAATATGGACATAAACTGATGAAGAGCCCAGAAATAGCAACGACATGGGCAAATACATAATTTTTCTCTTTCATTTAAATAAGCTTGATTGTAATTTCTAATCTTCTGCACAGAAATGTGATTATTTAAAACGTAATAATGTTTTAAAAGGGTTTGTAACATATGTATAAGTAATAAACAATAATAAAGAAAAGGTAATATGGACATGGAGGAGTAACATAGTAAGGTTTCTGTAATATGTATCATTTTATGTGCTACTGTTTGAAGGTCAACACTGATAATTCAAAAATGCATGCTATGAACCCTAAAGCAACCACTAACAAAGAGTACTGCGACAGCTAATAAACTAATGATGGAGTTAAAGGGAACCATACAAAAATTTTAATCCCAAAGAATGTAGAAAAAAAGAGGGAAAAGGGAACCAAGAAGAGATGTAGCTTATCAAAACATACAGAAGCATGGTATATGTAAATCCAATCATATTGATTATCATTAAACTTAAATAGTCTAAAAAGTTGACTAAGAAGCTAGAAATTATTATTTGAATAAAGTAGCAAGATCCAATTTTATGCTGCCTATAGGAAATGAATTTCAAATATAAAGACACAAATAGGTTAGAAGAAAAAATAGGGAAAGTTACACACTGCTAATAATAGTCAAAGTCGGAGTGGCTATTTTATATCAGATAGAGTACATTTCATAGGAAATATATCTCTATGGATAGAGGGGGACATTTCCTGATGATAAATGGATATATTTCAATCCTAGGATATTTAGATAACAATCCTAAATGTTTATGTACCTAATAACAGAGCTTCAAAATACGAAAATAAGAACTGATAGAACTTTAAGGAGAAATATTCAAAACTCCCAATTATACTTGGAGATTGAATCAACCTTCCTTAATAGGTGATAAAACAATTAGACAAAAAATCAGTAAGGATATAGAAGATGTCCAATACTGTCAAAATATTTGACCTAATTGAAACTTATAAAACCTCTACTCAACAGTAGAAGACTGCACATGAAAGTGCACAGAGAACATTTACTAAGCCAGACTGTATTATGGGCCACAAAAATGTGGATAAAATTTAAAAATCAAATGGTACAAAGTATATTCTCTAACTAGAAGGGAAACAAATTAGAATTTACTAACACAAAGATATCCAGACAATCTCCAAAGATTTGCAAACAAAATAATACACATAAAAATAACCCATAACCCAATAACTGAGTTTAAAAGAAAAAGTAGGAAGCATTTTGAACTGGATGGAAACAAAGATGCAACATGCCAAAATATGTGGGATGCTTCTAAAGCAAGAATTACCAAAAAATGGATAGCAAGAAACTTCTTAAATTAGAAAGGCAGAAAGTTATCAAATTAATATCAGCTTCCACCTTAAGAACGAAGGAAAACAAGAGCAAATTAAAACAAAAGTAAAAAGAAGAAAGAAAATTAGAAAGGTCAAAGTAGAAATAAAATAGATAACACAAAAATAATAGAAAAAATCAATGAAGCAAAATATGCTTCTTTGAGGAGTTCTGCAAAATTGACAAATCTCTAACTAGCCTTATCAGTAAAGAAAAAGAGAGAATTCATAAATTATAAATACCATGAATGTGAGACAGTAGCATCATTTTAAATTCTACAGATGTTATGGATCTAATACAGAAATATTAAGGACATGATGTCAATACATTCCACAACTTAGATAAAATGGATCAATTATTTGAAAGATACAAAAGACCAGTGCTCATTCAAAAAGAAACAGATAATCTGAATGGCCCTATATTTGCTGAAGAAATTAAATATATGGCTAAATATTTGTTCAATAATAAAACCCCAGGCTGAGATGGCTCCATGAGTGAATATTCACAAACATTTAAAGAAGAGAAAATACTAATTCTACATAAGCTCTTTCAGAAAATTAAGGGTGAGAAAATACTTCCCAATGTAATCTACGAGGCTAATATTACATGCATACCAAATTCAGGCACATAAATTATAATAACAAATAAAGAAAATATCCTTCTAGGCCGGGCATGGTGGCTCACACCTGTAATCCCAGCACTTTGGGAGGCTGAGGTGGGCAGATCACAAGGTCAGGAGTTCAAGAACCAGACTAGTCAACATGGTGAAACCCCGTCTCTACTAAAAATACAAAAAACTAGCTGGGCATAGTGGTGCATGTCTGTAATCCCAGCTACTCAGGAGGCTGAGGCAGGAGAATCCCTTGAACTGGGGAGGCCGGGGTTGCAGTGAGCCAAGATTGAGCCATTGCACTCCAGCCTGGGCGACAGAGTTAGACTTCGTCTCAAAAAAAAAAAAAAAAGAAAAAAGAAAATATCTATCTTGAACATAGAAGCCTAAATGCTAGACAATGTTTTAGTAGGTTGAATCCAACAATTTATCCAAATGATATTATAATACATTATAAAAAGGTGGAGTTTATCATAAGAAAGCAAGGTTGGTTTACATTCAAAGATTAAGCAGGGTAATCCACCACATTAACAAACCAAAATTGATCAACTCTATAGTTATTTCAATGTATGCAAACATAAACATTGGTAAAATCCATCTATTTAATATTTCTGATAAAAATTTTCAGCAAACCAGGAATAGAAGGAAATTTTTTAACCTGATAATGGACATTTATGAAAAATTCACAGCTAACATCATATTTAATGATAAAGAACTGAATGTCCCCTCCTATCAGATTATGAGTAAGATAGGAATGTCTGTTCTCACAATCTCTATTCAATATTATATGGGAGTTCTAACCAATGGAATAGGCAAGAAGAATAAACAAAAGGCATCCATATTGGAAATAAAGAAATAAAACCGAGTTTATTTATAGATCATATATTGTCTATTTAGAAATCTGTCATTTTCTGCAAAAAAGATACAGAATAAATAAGTGAGTTTAAAAAGGTTGCAGATACAAATACAATACTAACATAAAAAGGATATTATTACAAATTATATACAGAAAAATATACTAGCAATGACTAATTAGAAACTGAAGCTTACCAAATAATACCATTACAACTACCTACAAAAGATCTTACACTGAAAACAGTATTGACAAGTACACAGCTATGTCAAAATTGATCAAGTTATGCACTGTTAATATGTTCAGCTTAATGAACATTATATAGACTTCAATGAACTTTTACCAAGTT